>NC_060955.1:12839140-14329637 GCF_910589235.1 Vespa crabro
ACATTTATTTTATCTTGGAATCGACGTTATAACCTTGTTTCATATGTTATATATGATTATTAGCTCATAAAGAAGTATCATCGAAATACGAAATTTGAAATCTCAATCAATATCAATGCTATTATATTCTATCGACGCAGAATATACAATGGAACAAGATCATAAGTTTGTCACTATGTGTAAATACGAGTTTCAACATGAATATTGTAGAAAAATGAGATCGACACATGCGAATTTCGTTAATTGCTGAGATTTAATCGTGAAAGCATTTAACTAACTCGTACCACAGCTTGAGAATTGTTTCCAATCGATTCGGACATTGTATTTCTGAAGATCAAACATCTATTTGATATTAGAATCGACGTTTTAACCTTGTTTCTTATCGTATATACGTTTCTTCGTTCATAATGGCGTACCATCGAAATACGAAATAATGAAATCTCATTCAAATTCAATTAGTTTATATTCTGTCGACGCAGAATAAAGATTACAACAAGAATATATCTTCCTGACTGTGTGTAAATAGAAGTTTTAACATGAAAATTGTCGAAAAATGAGATCGACAAATGCGAATTTTGTTAAATGCTGAGATAAAATCGTGAACACATTGAAATTACTCGTACCACAGCTTCAGAAATGTTTCCAATCAATTCGGACATTGTATTTCTGAAGATCAAACATTTATTTTATCTTGGAATCGAAGTTATAACCTTGTTTCATATTTTATATACGATTATTAGCACATAAAGAAGTATCATCGAAATACGAAATTTGAAATCTCAATCAATATCAATGCTTTTATATTCTATCGACGCAGAATATACAAAGGAACAAGAACATAAGTCTTTCACTATGTGTAAATACGAGTTTCAACATGAATATTGTAGAAAAATGAGATCGACACATGCGAATTTCGTTAATTGCAGAGCTTCAATCGTGAAAACATTGAACTTACTCGTACCACAGCTTGAGAAATGTTTCCAATCGATTCGGACATTGTATTTCTGAAGATCATACATCCATTTTATCTTGGAATCGACGTTATAACCTTGTTTCATATGTTATATATGATTATTAGCTCATAAAGAAGTATCATCGAAATACGAAATTTGAAATCTCAATCAATATCAATGCTATTATATTCTATCGACGCAGAATATACAATGGAACAAGATCATAAGTTTGTCACAATGTGTAAATACGAGTTTCAACATGAATATTGTAGAAAAATGAGATCGACACATGCGAATTTCGTTAATTGCTGAGATTTAATCGTGAAAGCATTTAACTAACTCGTACCACAGCTTGAGAATTGTTTCCAATCGATTCGGACATTGTATTTCTGAAGATCAAACATCTATTTGATATTAGAATCGACGTTTTAACCTTGTTTCTTATCGTATATACGTTTTTTCGTTCATAATGGCGTACCATCGAAATACGAAATAATGAAATCTCATTCAAATTCAATTAGTTTATATTCTATCGACGCAGAATAAAGATTACAACAAGAATATATCTTCCTGACTGTGTGTAAATAGAAGTTTTAACATGAAAATTGTCGAAAAATGAGATCGACAAATGCGAATTTTGTTAAATGCTGAGATAAAATCGTGAACACATTGAAATTACTCGTACCACAGTTTCAGAAATGTTTCCAATCAATTCGGACATTGTATTTCTGAAGATCAAACATTTATTTTATCTTGGAATCGACGTTATAACCTTGTTTCATATGTTATATATGATTATTAGCTCATAAAGAAGTATCATCGAAATACGAAATTTGAAATCTCAATCAATATCAATGCTATTATATTCTATCGACGCAGAATATACAATGGAACAAGATCATAAGTTTGTCACTATGTGTAAATACGAGTTTCAACATGAATATTGTAGAAAAATGAGATCGAAACATGCGAATTTCGTTAATTGCTGAGATTTAATCGTGAAAGCATTTAACTAACTCGTACCACAGCTTGAGAATTGTTTCCAATCGATTCGGACATTGTATTTCTGAAGATCAAACATCTATTTGATATTAGAATCGACGTTTTAACCTTGTTTCTTATCGTATATACGTTTTTTCGTTCATAATGGCGTACCATCGAAATACGAAATAATGAAATCTCATTCAAATTCAATTAGTTTATATTCTGTCGACGCAGAATAAAGATTACAACAAGAATAAATCTTCCTGACTGTGTGTAAATAGAAGTTTTAACATGAAAATTGTCGAAAAATGAGATCGACAAATGCGAATTTTGTTAAATGCTGAGATAAAATCGTGAACACATTGAAATTACTCGTACCACAGCTTCAGAAATGTTTCCAATCAATTCGGACATTGTATTTCTGAAGATCAAACATTTATTTTATCTTGGAATCGAAGTTATAACCTTGTTTCATATTTTATATACGATTATTAGCACATAAAGAAGTCTCATCGAAATACGAAATTTGAAATCTCAATCAATATCAATGCTTTTATATTCTATCGACGCAGAATATACAAAGGAACAAGAACATAAGTTTTTCACTTTGTGTAAATACGAGTTTCAACATGAATATTGTAGAAAAATGAGATCGACACATGCGAATTTCGTTAATTGCAGAGCTTCAATCGTGAACACATTGAAATTACTCGTACCACAGCTTCAGAAATGTTTCCAATCAATTCGGACATTGTATTTCTGAAGATCAAACATTTATTTTATCTTGGAATCGAAGTTATAACCTTGTTTCATATTTTATATACGATTATTAGCTCATAAAGAAGTATCATCGAAATACGAAATTTGAAATCTCAATCAATATCAATGCTTTTATATTCTATCGACGCAGAATATACAAAGGAACAAGAACATAAGTTTTTCACTATGTGTAAATACGAGTTTCAACATGAATATTGTAGAAAAATGAGATCGACACATGCGAATTTCGTTAATTGCAGAGCTTCAATCGTGAAAACATTGAACTTACTCGTACCACAGCTTGAGAATTGTTTCCAATCGATTCGGACATTGTATTTCTGAAGATCAAACATCTATTTGATATTGGAATCGACGTTTTAACCTTGTTTCTTATCGTATATACGTTTTTTCGTTCATAATGGCGTACCATCGAAATACGAAATAATGAAATCTCATTCAAATTCAATTAGTTTATATTCTATCGACGCAGAATAAAGATTACAACAAGAATATATCTTCCTGACTGTGTGTAAATAGAAGTTTTAACATGAAAATTGTCGAAAAATGCGATCGACAAATGCGAATTTTGTTAAATGCTGAGATAAAATCGTGAACACATTGAAATTACTCGTACCACAGTTTCAGAAATGTTTCCAATCAATTCGGACATTGTATTTCTGAAGATCAAACATTTATTTTATCTTGGAATCGACGTTATAACCTTGTTTCATATGTTATATATGATTATTAGCTCATAAAGAAGTATCATCGAAATACGAAATTTGAAATCTCAATCAATATCAATGCTATTATATTCTATCGACGCAGAATATACAATGGAACAAGATCATAAGTTTGTCACTATGTGTAAATACGAGTTTCAACATGAATATTGTAGAAAAATGAGATCGACACATGCGAATTTCGTTAATTGCTGAGATTTAATCGTGAAAGCATTTAACTAACTCGTACCACAGCTTGAGAATTGTTTCCAATCGATTCGGACATTGTATTTCTGAAGATCAAACATCTATTTGATATTAGAATCGACGTTTTAACCTTGTTTCTTATCGTATATACGTTTTTTCGTTCATAATGGCGTACCATCGAAATACGAAATAATGAAATCTCATTCAAATTCAATTAGTTTATATTCTGTCGACGCAGAATAAAGATTACAACAAGAATATATCTTCCTGACTGTGTGTAAATAGAAGTTTTAACATGAAAATTGTCGAAAAATGAGATCGACAAATGCGAATTTTGTTAAATGCTGAGATAAAATCGTGAACACATTGAAATTACTCGTACCACAGCTTCAGAAATGTTTCCAATCAATTCGGACATTGTATTTCTGAAGATCAAACATTTATTTTATCTTGGAATCGAAGTTATAACCTTGTTTCATATTTTATATACGATTATTAGCACATAAAGAAGTATCATCGAAATACGAAATTTGAAATCTCAATCAATATCAATGCTTTTATATTCTATCGACGCAGAATATACAAAGGAACAAGAACATAAGTTTTTCACTATGTGTAAATACGAGTTTCAACATGAATATTGTAGAAAAATGAGATCGACACATGCGAATTTCGTTAATTGCAGAGCTTCAATCGTGAAAACATTGAACTTACTCGTACCACAGCTTGAGAAATGTTTCCAATCGATTCGGACATTGTATTTCTGAAGATCATACATCCATTTTATCTTGGAATCGACGTTATAACCTTGTTTCATAGGTTATATATGATTATTAGCTCATAAAGAAGTATCATCGAAATACGAAATTTGAAATCTCAATCAATATCAATGCTATTATATTCTATCGACGCAGAATATACAATGGAACAAGATCATAAGTTTGTCACAATGTGTAAATACGAGTTTCAACATGAATATTGTAGAAAAATGAGATCGACACATGCGAATTTCGTTAATTGCTGAGATTTAATCGTGAAAGCATTTAACTAACTCGTACCACAGCTTGAGAATTGTTTCCAATCGATTCGGACATTGTATTTCTGAAGATCAAACATCTATTTGATATTAGAATCGACGTTTTAACCTTGTTTCTTATCGTATATACGTTTTTTCGTTCATAATGGCGTACCATCGAAATACGAAATAATGAAATCTCATTCAAATTCAATTAGTTTATATTCTATCGACGCAGAATAAAGATTACAACAAGAATATATCTTCCTGACTGTGTGTAAATAGAAGTTTTAACATGAAAATTGTCGAAAAATGAGATCGACAAATGCGAAATTTGTTAAATGCTGAGATAAAATCGTGAACACATTGAAATTACTCGTACCACAGTTTCAGAAATGTTTCCAATCAATTCGGACATTGTATTTCTGAAGATCAAACATTTATTTTATCTTGGAATCGACGTTATAACCTTGTTTCATATGTTATATATGATTATTAGCTCATAAAGAAGTATCATCGAAATACGAAATTTGAAATCTCAATCAATATCAATGCTATTATATTCTATCGACGCAGAATATACAATGGAACAAGATCATAAGTTTGTCACTATGTGTAAATACGAGTTTCAACATGAATATTGTAGAAAAATGAGATCGACACATGCGAATTTCGTTAATTGCTGAGATTTAATCGTGAAAGCATTTAACTAACTCGTACCACAGCTTGAGAATTGTTTCCAATCGATTCGGACATTGTATTTCTGAAGATCAAACATCTATTTGATATTAGAATCGACGTTTTAACCTTGTTTCTTATCGTATATACGTTTCTTCGTTCATAATGGCGTACCATCGAAATACGAAATAATGAAATCTCATTCAAATTCAATTAGTTTATATTCTGTCGACGCAGAATAAAGATTACAACAAGAATATATCTTCCTGACTGTGTGTAAATAGAAGTTTTAACATGAAAATTGTCGAAAAATGAGATCGACAAATGCGAATTTTGTTAAATGCTGAGATAAAATCGTGAACACATTGAAATTACTCGTACCACAGCTTCAGAAATGTTTCCAATCAATTCGGACATTGTATTTCTGAAGATCAAACATTTATTTTATCTTGGAATCGAAGTTATAACCTTGTTTCATATTTTATATACGATTATTAGCTCATAAAGAAGTATCATCGAAATACGAAATTTGAAATCTCAATCAATATCAATGCTTTTATATTCTATCGACGCAGAATATACAAAGGAACAAGAACATAAGTTTTTCACTATGTGTAAATACGAGTTTCAACATGAATATTGTAGAAAAATGAGATCGACACATGCGAATTTCGTTAATTGCAGAGCTTCAATCGTGAAAACATTGAACTTACTCGTACCACAGCTTGAGAATTGTTTCCAATCGATTCGGACATTGTATTTCTGAAGATCAAACATCTATTTGATATTAGAATCGACGTTTTAACCTTGTTTCTTATCGTATATACGTTTTTTCGTTCATAATGGCGTACCATCGAAATACGAAATAATGAAATCTCATTCAAATTCAATTAGTTTATATTCTGTCGCCGCAGAATAAAGATTACAACAAGAATATATCTTCCTGACTGTGTGTAAATAGAAGTTTTAACATGAAAATTGTCGAAAAATGAGATCGACAAATGCGAATTTTGTTAAATGCTGAGATAAAATCGTGAACACATTGAAATTACTCGTACCACAGCTGCAGAAATGTTTCCAATCAATTCGGACATTGTATTTCTGAAGATCAAACATTTATTTTATCTTGGAATCGAAGTTATAACCTTGTTTCATATTTTATATACGATTATTAGCACATAAAGAAGTATCATCGAAATACGAAATTTGAAATCTCAATCAATATCAATGCTTTTATATTCTATCGACGCAGAATATACAAAGGAACAAGAACATAAATTTTTCACTATGTGTAAATACGAGTTTCAACATGAATATTGTAGAAAAATGAGATCGACACATGCGAATTTCGTTAATTGCAGAGCTTCAATCGTGAAAACATTGAACTTACTCGTACCACAGCTTGAGAAATGCTTCCAATCGATTCGGACATTGTATTTCTGAAGGTCATACATCCATTTTATCTTGGAATCGACGTTATAACCTTGTTTCATATGTTATATATGATTATTAGCTCATAAAGAAGTATCATCGAAATACGAAATTTGAAATCTCAATCAATATCAATGCTATTATATTCTATCGACGCAGAATATACAATGGAACAAGATCAGAAGTTTGTCACTATGTGTAAATACGAGTTTCAACATGAATATTGTAGAAAAATGAGATCGACACATGCGAATTTCGTTAATTGCAGAGCTTCAATCGTGAAAACATTGAACTTACTCGTACCACAGCTTGAGAATTGTTTCCAATCGATTCGGACATTGTATTTCTGAAGATCAAACATCTATTTGATATTGGAATCGACGTTTTAACCTTGTTTCTTATCGTATATACGTTTTTTCGTTCATAATGGCGTACCATCGAAATACGAAATAATGAAATCTCATTCAAATTCAATTAGTTTATATTCTGTCGACGCAGAATAAAGATTACAACAAGAATATATCTTCCTGACTGTGTGTAAATAGAAGTTTTAACATGAAAATTGTCGAAAAATGAGATCGACAAATGCGAATTTTGTTAAATGCTGAGATAAAATCGTGAACACATTGAAATTACTCGTACCACAGCTTCAGAAATGTTTCCAATCAATTCGGACATTGTATTTCTGAAGATCAAACATTTATTTTATCTTGGAATCGAAGTTATAACCTTGTTTCATATTTTATATACGATTATTAGCACATAAAGAAGTATCATCGAAATACGAAATTTGAAATCTCAATCAATATCAATGCTTTTATATTCTATCGACGCAGAATATACAAAGGAACAAGAACATAAGTTTTTCACTATGTGTAAATACGAGTTTCAACATGAATATTGTAGAAAAATGAGATCGACACATGCGAATTTCGTTAATTGCAGAGCTTCAATCGTGAAAACATTGAACTTACTCGTACCAAAGCTTGAGAATTGTTTCCAATCGATTCGGACATTGTATTTCTGAAGATCAAACATCTATTTGATATTAGAATCGACGTTTTAACCTTGTTTCTTATCGTATATACGTTTTTTCGTTCATAATGGCGTACCATCGAAATACGAAATAATGAAATCTCATTCAAATTCAATTAGTTTATATTCTGTCGCCGCAGAATAAAGATTACAACAAGAATATATCTTCCTGACTGTGTGTAAATAGAAGTTTTAACATGAAAATTGTCGAAAAATGAGATCGACAAATGCGAATTTTGTTAAATGCTGAGATAAAATCGTGAACACATTGAAATTACTCGTACCACAGCTGCAGAAATGTTTCCAATCAATTCGGACATTGTATTTCTGAAGATCAAACATTTATTTTATCTTGGAATCGAAGTTATAACCTTGTTTCATATTTTATATACGATTATTAGCACATAAAGAAGTATCATCGAAATACGAAATTTGAAATCTCAATCAATATCAATGCTTTTATATTCTATCGACGCAGAATATACAAAGGAACAAGAACATAAATTTTTCACTATGTGTAAATACGAGTTTCAACATGAATACTGTAGAAAAATGAGATCGACACATGCGAATTTCGTTAATTGCAGAGCTTCAATCGTGAAAACATTGAACTTACTCGTACCACAGCTTGAGAAATGCTTCCAATCGATTCGGACATTGTATTTCTGAAGGTCATACATCCATTTTATCTTGGAATCGACGTTATAACCTTGTTTCATATGTTATATATGATTATTAGCTCATAAAGAAGTATCATCGAAATACGAAATTTGAAATCTCAATCAATATCAATGCTATTATATTCTATCGACGCAGAATATACAATGGAACAAGATCAGAAGTTTGTCACTATGTGTAAATACGAGTTTCAACATGAATATTGTAGAAAAATGAGATCGACACATGCGAATTTCGTTAATTGCAGAGCTTCAATCGTGAAAACATTGAACTTACTCGTACCACAGCTTGAGAATTGTTTCCAATCGATTCGGACATTGTATTTCTGAAGATCAAACATCTATTTGATATTGGAATCGACGTTTTAACCTTGTTTCTTATCGTATATACGTTTTTTCGTTCATAATGGCGTACCATCGAAATACGAAATAATGAAATCTCATTCAAATTCAATTAGTTTATATTCTGTCGACGCAGAATAAAGATTACAACAAGAATATATCTTCCTGACTGTGTGTAAATAGAAGTTTTAACATGAAAATTGTCGAAAAATGAGATCGACAAATGCGAATTTTGTTAAATGCTGAGATAAAATCGTGAACACATTGAAATTACTCGTACCACAGCTTCAGAAATGTTTCCAATCAATTCGGACATTGTATTTCTGAAGATCAAACATTTATTTTATCTTGGAATCGAAGTTATAACCTTGTTTCATATTTTATATACGATTATTAGCACATAAAGAAGTATCATCGAAATACGAAATTTGAAATCTCAATCAATATCAATGCTTTTATATTCTATCGACGCAGAATATACAAAGGAACAAGAACATAAGTTTTTCACTATGTGTAAATACGAGTTTCAACATGAATATTGTAGAAAAATGAGATCGACACATGCGAATTTCGTTAATTGCAGAGCTTCAATCGTGAAAACATTGAACTTACTCGTACCACAGCTTGAGAAATGCTTCCAATCGATTCGGACATTGTATTTCTGAAGGTCATACATCCATTTTATCTTGGAATCGACGTTATAACCTTGTTTCATATGTTATATATGATTATTAGCTCATAAAGAAGTATCATCGAAATACGAAATTTGAAATCTCAATCAATATCAATGCTATTATATTCTATCGACGCAGAATATACAATGGAACAAGATCAGAAGATTGTCACTATGTGTAAATACGAGTTTCAACATGAATATTGTAGAAAAATGAGATCGACACATGCGAATTTCGTTAATTGCTGAGATTTAATCGTGAAAGTATTTAACTAACTCGTACCACAGCTTGAGAATTGTTTCCAATCGATTCGGACATTGTATTTCTGAAGATCAAACATCTATTTGATATTGGAATCGACGTTTTAACCTTGTTTCTTATCGTATATACGTTTTTTCGTTCATAATGGCGTACCATCGAAATACGAAATAATGAAATCTCATTCAAATTCAATTAGTTTATATTCTGTCGACGCAGAATAAAGATTACAACAAGAATATATCTTCCTGACTGTGTGTAAATAGAAGTTTTAACATGAAAATTGTCGAAAAATGAGATCGACAAATGCGAATTTTGTTAAATGCTGAGATAAAATCGTGAACACATTGAAATTACTCGTACCACAGCTTCAGAAATGTTTCCAATCAATTCGGACATTGTATTTCTGAAGATCAAACATTTATTTTATCTTGGAATCGAAGTTATAACCTTGTTTCATATTTTATATACGATTATTAGCACATAAAGAAGTATCATCGAAATACGAAATTTGAAATCTCAATCAATATCAATGCTTTTATATTCTATCGACGCAGAATATACAAAGGAACAAGAACATAAGTTTTTCACTATGTGTAAATACGAGTTTCAACATGAATATTGTAGAAAAATGAGATCGACACATGCGAATTTCGTTAATTGCAGAGCTTCAATCGTGAAAACATTGAACTTACTCGTACCACAGCTTGAGAATTGTTTCCAATCGATTCGGACATTGTATTTCTGAAGATCAAACATCTATTTGATATTGGAATCGACGTTTTAACCTTGTTTCTTATCGTATATACGTTTTTTCGTTCATAATGGCGTACCATCGAAATACGAAATAATGAAATCTCATTCAAATTCAATTAGTTTATATTCTGTCGACGCAGAATAAAGCTTACAACAAGAATATATCTTCCTGACTGTGTGTAAATAGAAGTTTTAACATGAAAATTGTCGAAAAATGAGATCGACAAATGCGAATTTTGTTAAATGCTGAGATAAAATCGTGAACACATTGAAATTACTCGTACCACAGCTTCAGAAATGTTTCCAATCAATTCGGACATTGTATTTCTGAAGATGAAACATTTATTTTATCTTGGAATCGAAGTTATAACCTTGTTTCATATTTTATATACGATTATTAGCACATATAGAAGTATCATCGAAATACGAAATTTGAAATCTCAATCAATATCAATGCTTTTATATTCTATCGACGCAGAATATACAAAGGAACAAGAACATAAGTTTTTCACTATGTGTAAATACGAGTTTCAACATGAATATTGTAGAAAAATGAGATCGACACATGCGAATTTCGTTAATTGCAGAGCTTCAATCGTGAAAACATTGAACTTACTCGTACCACAGCTTGAGAATTGTTTCCAATCGATTCGGACATTGTATTTCTGAAGATCAAACATCTATTTGATATTAGAATCGACGTTTTAACCTTGTTTCTTATCGTATATACGTTTTTTCGTTCATAATGGCGTACCATCGAAATACGAAATAATGAAATCTCATTCAAATTCAATTAGTTTATATTCTGTCGACGCAGAATAAAGATTACAACAAGAATATATCTTCCTGACTGTGTGTAAATAGAAGTTTTAACATGAAAATTGTCGAAAAATGAGATCGACAAATGCGAATTTTGTTAAATGCTGAGATAAAATCGTGAACACATTGAAATTACTCGTACCACAGCTTCAGAAATGTTTCCAATCAATTCGGACATTGTATTTCTGAAGATCAAACATTTATTTTATCTTGGAATCGAAGTTATAACCTTGTTTCATATTTTATATACGATTATTAGCACATAAAGAAGTATCATCGAAATACGAAATTTGAAATCTCAATCAATATCAATGCTTTTATATTCTATCGACGCAGAATATACAAAGGAACAAGAACATAAGTTTTTCACTATGTGTAAATACGAGTTTCAACATGAATATTGTAGAAAAATGAGATCGACACATGCGAATTTCGTTAATTGCTGAGATGTAATCGTGAAATCATTGAACTAATTCGTACCACAGCTTGAGAATTGTTTCCAATCGATTCGGACATTGTATTTCTGAAGATCAAACATCTATTTGATATTGGAATAGACGTTTTAACATTGTTTCTTATCGTATATACGTCTTTTCGTTCATAATGGCGTACCATCGAAATACGAAATAATGAAATCTCATTCAAATTCAATTAGTTTATATTCTGTCGACGCAGAATAAAGATTACAACAAGAATATATCTTCCTGACTGTGTGTAAATAGAAGTTTTAACATGAAAATTGTCGAAAAATGAGATCGACAAATGCGAATTTTGTTAAATGCTGAGATAAAATCGTGAACACATTGAAATTACTCGTACCACAGCTTCAGAAATGTTTCCAATCAATTCGGACATTGTATTTCTGAAGATCAAACATTTATTTTATCTTGGAATCGAAGTTATAACCTTGTTTCATATTTTATATACGATTATTAGCTCATAAAGAAGTATCATCGAAATACGAAATTTGAAATCTCAATCAATATCAATGCTTTTATATTCTATCGACGCAGAATATACAAAGGAACAAGAACATAAGTTTGTCACTATGTGTAAATACGAGTTTCAACATGAATATTGTAGAAAAATGAGATCGACACATGCGAATTTCGTTAATTGCAGAGCTTCAATCGTGAAAACATTGAACTTACTCGTACCACAGCTTGAGAAATGCTTCCAATCAATTCGGACATTGTATTTCTGAAGATCAAACATTTATTTTATCTTGGAATCGAAGTTATAACCTTGTTTCATATTTTATATACGATTATTAGCTCATAAAGAAGTATCATCGAAATACGAAATTTGAAATCTCAATCAATATCAATGCTTTTATATTCTATCGACGCAGAATATACAAAGGAACAAGAACATAAGTTTTTCACTATGTGTAAATACGAGTTTCAACATGAATATTGTAGAAAAATGAGATCGACACATGCGAATTTCGTTAATTGCTGAGATGTAATCGTGAAATCATTGAACTAATTCGTACCACAGCTTGAGAATTGTTTCCAATCGATTCGGACATTGTATTTCTGAAGATCAAACATCTATTTGATATTGGAATAGACGTTTTAACATTGTTTCTTATCGTATATACGTTTTTTCGTTCATAATGGCGTACCATCGAAATACGAAATAATGAAATCTCATTCAAATTCAATTAGTTTATATTCTGTCGACGCAGAATAAAGATTACAACAAGAATATATCTTCCTGACTGTGTGTAAATAGAAGTTTTAACATGAAAATTGTCGAAAAATGAGATCGACAAATGCGAATTTTGTTAAATGCTGAGATAAAATCGTGAACACATTGAAATTACTCGTACCACAGCTTCAGAAATGTTTCCAATCAATTCGGACATTGTATTTCTGAAGATCAAACATTTATTTTATCTTGGAATCGAAGTTATAACCTTGTTTCATATTTTATATACGATTATTAGCTCATAAAGAAGTATCATCGAAATACGAAATTTGAAATCTCAATCAATATCAATGCTTTTATATTCTATCGACGCAGAATATACAAAGGAACAAGAACATAAGTTTGTCACTATGTGTAAATACGAGTTTCAACATGAATATTGTAAAAAATGAGATCGACACATGCGAATTTCGTTAATTGCAGAGCTTCAATCGTGAAAACATTGAACTTACTCGTACCACAGCTTGAGAAATGCTTCCAATCGATTCGGACATTGTATTTCTGAAGGTCATACATCCATTTTATCTTGGAATCGACGTTATAACCTTGTTTCATATGTTATATATGATTATTAGCTCATAAAGAAGTATCATCGAAATACGAAATTTGAAATCTCAATCAATATCAATGCTATTATATTCTATCGACGCAGAATATACAATGGAACAAGATCATAAGTTTGTCACTATGTGTAAATACGAGTTTCAACATGAATATTGTAGAAAAATGAGATCGACACATGCGAATTTCGTTAATTGCAGAGCTTCAATCGTGAAAACATTGAACATACTCGTACCACAGCTTGAGAAATGTTTCCAATCGATTCGGACATTGTATTTCTGAAGATCATACATCCATTTTATCTTGGAATCGACGTTATAACCTTGTTTCATATGTTATATATGATTATTAGCTCATAAAGAAGTATCATCGAAATACGAAATTTGAAATCACAATCAATATCAATGCTATTATATTCTATCGACGCAGAATATACAATGAAACAAGATCATAAGTTTGTCACTATGTGTAAATACGAGTTTCAACATGAATATTGTAGAAAAATGAGATCGACACATGCGAATTTCGTTAATTGCTGAGATTTAATCGTGAAAGCATTTAACTAACTCATACCACAGCTTGAGAATTGTTTCCAATCGATTCGAACATTGTATTTCTGAAGATCAAACATCTATTTGATATTGGAATCGACGTTTTAACCTTGTTTCTTATCGTATATACGTTTTTTCGTTCATAATGGCGTACCATCGAAATACGAAATAATGAAATCTCATTCAAATTCAATTAGTTTATATTCTGTCGACGCAGAATAAAGATTACAACAAGAATATATCTTCCTGACTGTGTGTAAATAGAAGTTTTAACATGAAAATTGTCGAAAAATGAGATCGACAAATGCGAATTTTGTTAAATGCTGAGATAAAATCGTGAACACATTGAAATTACTCGTACCACAGTTTCAGAAATGTTTCCAATCAATTCGGACATTGTATTTCTGAAGATCAAACATTTATTTTATCTTGGAATCGACGTTATATCCTTGTTTCATATTTTATATACGATTATTAGCTCATAAAGAAGTATCATCGAAATACGAAATTTGAAATCTCAATCAATATCAATGCTTTTACATTCTATCGACGCAGAATATACAAAGGAACAAGAACATAAGTTTGTCACTATGTGTAAATACCAGTTTCAACATGAATATTGTAGAAAAATGAGATCGACACATGCGAATTTCGTTAATTGCAGAGCTTCAATCGTGAAAACATTGAACATACTCGTACCACAGCTTGAGAAATGTTTCCAATCGATTCGGACATTGTATTTCTGAAGATCATACATCCATTTTATCTTGGAATCGACGTTATAACCTTGTTTCATATGTTATATATGATTAATAGCTCATAAAGAAGTATCATCGAATTACGAAATTTGAAATCTCAATCAATATCAATGCTATTATATTCTATCGACGCAGAATATACAATGGAACAAGATCATAAGTTTGTCACTATGTGTAAATACGAGTTTCAACATGAATATTGTAGAAAAATGAGATCGACACATGCGAATTTCGTTAATTGCTGAGATTTAATCGTGAAAGCATTTAACTAACTCGTACCACAGCTTGAGAATTGTTTCCAATCGATTCGGACATTGTATTTCTGAAGATCAAACATCTATTTGATATTGGAATCGACGTTTTAACCTTGTTTCTTATCGTATATACGTTTTTTCGTTCATAATGGCGTACCATCGAAATACGAAATAATGAAATCTCATTCAAATTCAATTAGTTTATATACTATCGACGCAGAATAAAGATTACAACAAGAATATATCTTCCTGACTGTGTGTAAATAGAAGTTTTAACATGAAAATTGTCGAAAAATGAGATCGACAAATGCGAATTTTGTTAAATGCTGAGATAAAATCGTGAACACATTGAAATTACTCGTACCACAGCTTCAGAAATGTTTCCAATCAATTCGGACATTGTATTTCTGAAGATCAAACATTTATTTTATCTTGGAATCGAAGTTATAACCTTGTTTCATATTTTATATACGATTATACGCTCATAAAGAAGTATCATCGAAATACGAAATTTGAAATCTCAATCAATATCAATGCTTTTATATTCTATCGACGCAGAATATACAAAGGAACAAGAACATAAGTTTGTCACTATGTGTAAATACGAGTTTCAACATGAATATTGTAGAAAAATGAGATCGACAAATGCGAATTTTGTTAAATGCTGAGATAAAATCGTGAACACATTGAAATTACTCGTACCACAGCTTCAGAAATGTTTCCAATCTATTCGGACATTGTATTTCTGAAGATCAAGCATTTATTTTATCTTGGAATCGACGTTATAACCTTGTTTCATATGTTGTATACGATTATTAGCTCATAAAGAAGTATCATCGAAATACGAAATTTGAAATCTCAATCAATATCAATGCTTTTATATTCTATCGACGCAGAATATACAAAGGAACAAGAACATAAATTTGTCACTATGTGTAAATACGAGTTTCAACATGAATATTGTAGAAAAATGAGATCGACACATGCGAATTTCGTTAATTGCAGAGCTTCAATCGTGAAAACATTGAACTTACTCGTACCACAGCTTGAGAAATGTTTCCAATCGATTCGAACATTGTATTTCTGAAGATCATACATCCATTTTATTTTGGAATCGACGTTATAACCTTGTTTCATATGTTATATATGATTATTAGCTCATAAAGAAGTATCATCGAAATACGAAATTTGAAATCTCAATCAATATGAATGCTATTATATTCTATCGACGCAGAATATACAATGGAACAAGATCATAAGTTTGTCACTATGTGTAAATACGAGTTTCAATATGAATATTGTAGAAAAATGAGATCGACACATGCGAATTTCGTTAATTGCTGAGATTTAATCATGAAAGCATTTAACTAACTCGTACCACAGCTTGAGAATTGTTTCCAATCGATTCGGACATTGTATTTCTGAAGATCAAACATCTATTTGATATTGGAATCGACGTTTTAACCTTGTTTCTTATCGTATATACGTTTTTTCGTTCATAATGGCGTACCATCGAAATACGAAATAATGAAATCTCATTCAAATTCAATTAGTTTATATTCTGTCGACTCAGAATAAAGATTACAACAAGAATATATCTTCCTGACTGTGTGTAAATAGAAGTTTTAACATGAAAATTGTCGAAAAATGAGATCGACATATGCGAATTTTGTTAAATGCTGAGATAAAATCGTGAACACATTGAAATTACTCGTACCACAGTTTCAGAAATGTTTCCAATCAATTCGGACATTGTATTTCTGAAGATCAAACATTTATTTTATCTTGGAATCGACGTTATAACCTTGTTTCATATTTTATATACGATTATTAGCTCATAAAGAAGTATCATCGAAATACGAAATTTGAAATCTCAATCAATATCAATGCTTTTACATTCTATCGACGCAGAATATACAAAGGAACAAGAACATAAGTTTGTCACTATGTGTAAATACGAGTTTCAACATGAATATTGTAGAAAAATGAGATCGACACATGCGAATTTCGTTAATTGCAGAGCTTCAATCGTGAATACATTGAACTTACTCGTACCACAGCTTGAGAAATGTTTCCAATCGATTCGGACATTGTATTTCTGAAGATCATACATCCATTTTATCTTGGAATCGACGTTATAACCTTGTTTCATATGTTATATATGATTATTAGCTCATAAAGAAGTATCATCGAAATACGAAATTTGAAATCTTAATCAATATCAATGCTTTTATATTCTATCGACTCAGAATATACAAAGGAACAAGAACATAAGTTTGTCACTATGTGTAAATACGAGATTCAACATGAATATTGTAGAAAAATGAGATCGACACATGCGAATTTCGTTAATTGCTGAGATTTAATCGTGAAAGCATTGAATTAACTCGTACCACAGCTTGAGAATTGTTTCCAATCGATTCGGACATTGTATTTCTGAAGATCAAACATTTATTTTATCTTGGAATCGACGTTATAACCTTGTTTCATATTTTATATACGTTTTTTCGTTCATAATGGCGTACCATCGAAATACGAAATAATGAAATCTCAATCAATATCAATGCTTTTACATTCTATCGACGCAGAATATACAAAGGAACAAGAACATAAGTTTGTCACTATGTGTAAATACGAGTTTCAACATGAATATTGTAGAAAAATGAGATCGACACATGCGAATTTCGTTAATTGCAGAGCTTCAATCGTGAAAACATTGAACATACTCGTACCACAGCTTGAGAAATGTTTCCAATCGATTCGGACATTGTATTTCTGAAGATCATACATCCATTTTATCTTGGAATCGACGTTATCACCTTGTTTCATATGTTATATATGATTATTAGCTCATAAAGAAGTATCATCGAAATACGAAATTTGAAATCTCAATCAATATCAATGCTATTATATTCTATCGACGCAGAATATACAAAGGAACAAGAACATAAGTTTGTCACTATGTGTAAATACGAGTTTCAACATGAATATTTTAGAAAAATGAGATCGACACATGCGAATTTCGTTAATTGCAGAGCTTCAATCGTGAAAACATTGAACATACTCGTACCACAGCTTGAGAAATGTTTCCAATCGATTCGGACATTGTATTTCTGAAGATCATACATCCATTTTATCTTGGAATCGACGTTATAACCTTGTTTCATATGTTATATATGATTATTAGCTCATAAAGAAGTATCATCGAAATACGAAATTTGAAATCTCAATCAATATGAATGCTATTATATTCTATCGACGCAGAATATACAATGGAACAAGATCATAAGTTTGTCACTATGTGTAAATACGAGTTTCAATATGAATATTGTAGAAAAATGAGATCGACACATGCGAATTTCGTTAATTGCTGAGATTTAATCATGAAAGCATTTAACTAACTCGTACCACAGCTTGAGAATTGTTTCCAATCGATTCGGACATTGTATTTCTGACGATCAAACATCTATTTGATATTGGAATCGACGTTTTAACCTTGTTTCTTATCGTATATACGTTTTTTCGTTCATAATGGCGTACCATCGAAATACGAAATAATGAAATCTCATTCAAATTCAATTAGTTTATATTCTGTCGACTCAGAATAAAGATTACAACAAGAATATATCTTCCTGACTGTGTGTAAATAGAAGTTTTAACATGAAAATTGTCGAAAAATGAGATCGACATATGCGAATTTTGTTAAATGCTGAGATAAAATCGTGAACACATTGAAATTACTCGTACCACAGTTTCAGAAATGTTTCCAATCAATTCGGACATTGTATTTCTGAAGATCAAACATTTATTTTATCTTGGAATCGACGTTATAACCTTGTTTCATATTTTATATACGATTATTAGCTCATAAAGAAGTATCATCGAAATACGAAATTTGAAATCTCAATCAATATCAATGCTTTTACATTCTATCGACGCAGAATATACAAAGGAACAAGAACATAAGTTTGTCACTATGTGTAAATACGAGTTTCAACATGAATATTGTAGAAAAATGAGATCGACACATGCGAATTTCGTTAATTGCAGAGCTTCAATCGTGAATACATTGAACTTACTCGTACCACAGCTTGAGAAATGTTTCCAATCGATTCGGACATTGTATTTCTGAAGATCATACATCCATTTTATCTTGGAATCGACGTTATAACCTTGTTTCATATGTTATATATGATTATTAGCTCATAAAGAAGTATCATCGAAATACGAAATTTGAAATCTTAATCAATATCAATGCTTTTATATTCTATCGACTCAGAATATACAAAGGAACAAGAACATAAGTTTGTCACTATGTGTAAATACGAGATTCAACATGAATATTGTAGAAAAATGAGATCGACACATGCGAATTTCGTTAATTGCTGAGATTTAATCGTGAAAGCATTGAACTAACTCGTACCACAGCTTGAGAATTGTTTCCAATCGATTCGGACATTGTATTTCTGAAGATCATACATCCATTTTATCTTGGAATCGACGTTATCACCTTGTTTCATATGTTATATATGATTATTAGCTCATAAAGAAGTATCATCGAAATACGAAATTTGAAATCTCAATCAATATCAATGCTATTATATTCTATCGACGCAGAATATACAAAGGAACAAGAACATAAGTTTGTCACTATGTGTAAATACGAGTTTCAACATGAATATTTTAGAAAAATGAGATCGACACATGCGAATTTCGTTAATTGCAGAGCTTCA
Source organism: Vespa crabro (assembly GCF_910589235.1). Lineage (NCBI taxonomy): Eukaryota > Metazoa > Arthropoda > Insecta > Hymenoptera > Vespidae > Vespa > Vespa crabro. The sequence continues at coordinate 12,859,021 of NC_060955.1, forward strand.
ATCGTGAAAACATTGAACATACTCGTACCACAGCTTGAGAAATGTTTCCAATCGATTCGGACATTGTATTTCTGAAGATCATACATCCATTTTATCTTGGAATCGACGTTATAACCTTGTTTCATATGTTATATATGATTATTAGCTCATAAAGAAGTATCATCGAAATACGAAATTTGAAATCTCAATCAATATGAATGCTATTATATTCTATCGACGCAGAATATACAATGGAACAAGATCATAAGTTTGTCACTATGTGTAAATACGAGTTTCAATATGAATATTGTAGAAAAATGAGATCGACACATGCGAATTTCGTTAATTGCTGAGATTTAATCATGAAAGCATTTAACTAACTCGTACCACAGCTTGAGAATTGTTTCCAATCGATTCGGACATTGTATTTCTGACGATCAAACATCTATTTGATATTGGAATCGACGTTTTAACCTTGTTTCTTATCGTATATACGTTTTTTCGTTCATAATGGCGTACCATCGAAATACGAAATAATGAAATCTCATTCAAATTCAATTAGTTTATATTCTGTCGACTCAGAATAAAGATTACAACAAGAATATATCTTCCTGACTGTGTGTAAATAGAAGTTTTAACATGAAAATTGTCGAAAAATGAGATCGACAAATGCGAATTTTGTTAAATGCTGAGATAAAATCGTGAACACATTGAAATTACTCGTACCACAGTTTCAGAAATGTTTCCAATCAATTCGGACATTGTATTTCTGAAGATCAAACATTTATTTTATCTTGGAATCGACGTTATAACCTTGTTTCATATGTTATATATGATTATTAGCTCATAAAGAAGTATCATCGAAATACGAAATTTGAAATCTCAATCAATATCAATGCTTTTACATTCTATCGACGCAGAATATACAAAGGAACAAGAACATAAGTTTGTCACTATGTGTAAATACGAGTTTCAACATGAATATTGTAGAAAAATGAGATCGACACATGCGAATTTCGTTAATTGCAGAGCTTCAATCGTGAATACATTGAACTTACTCGTACCACAGCTTGAGAAATGTTTCCAATCGATTCGGACATTGTATTTCTGAAGATCATACATCCATTTTATCTTGGAATCGACGTTATAACCTTGTTTCATATGTTATATATGATTATTAGCTCATAAAGAAGTATCATCGAAATACGAAATTTGAAATCTTAATCAATATCAATGCTTTTATATTCTATCGACTCAGAATATACAAAGGAACAAGAACATAAGTTTGTCACTATGTGTAAATACGAGATTCAACATGAATATTGTAGAAAAATGAGATCGACACATGCGAATTTCGTTAATTGCTGAGATTTAATCGTGAAAGCATTGAACTAACTCGTACCACAGCTTGAGAATTGTTTCCAATCGATTCGGACATTGTATTTCTGAAGATCAAACATCTATTTGATATTGGTATCGACGTTTTAACCTTGTTTCATATTTTATATACGTTTTTTCGTTCATAATGGCGTACCATCGAAATACGAAATAATGAAATCTCAATCAATATCAATGCTTTTATATTCTATCGACGCAGAATATACAAAGGAACAAGATCATAAGTTTGTCACTATGTGTAAATACGAGTTTCAACATGAATATTGTAGAAAAATGAGATCGACACATGCGAATTTCGTTAATTGCAGAGCTTCAATCGTGAAAACATTGAACATACTCGTACCACAGCTTGAGAAATGTTTCCAATCGATTCGGACATTGTATTTCTGAAGATCATACATCCATTTTATCTTGGAATCGACGTTATAACCTTGTTTCATATGTTATATATGATTATTAGCTCATAAAGAAGTATCATCGAAATACGAAATTTGAAATCTCAATCAATATGAATGCTATTATATTCTATCGACGCAGAATATACAATGGAACAAGATCATAAGTTTGTCACTATGTGTAAATACGAGTTTCAATATGAATATTGTAGAAAAATGAGATCGACACATGCGAATTTCGTTAATTGCTGAGATTTAATCATGAAAGCATTTAACTAACTCGTACCACAGCTTGAGAATTGTTTCCAATCGATTCGGACATTGTATTTCTGACGATCAAACATCTATTTGATATTGGAATCGACGTTTTAACCTTGTTTCTTATCGTATATACGTTTTTTCGTTCATAATGGCGTACCATCGAAATACGAAATAATGAAATCTCATTCAAATTCAATTAGTTTATATTCTGTCGACTCAGAATAAAGATTACAACAAGAATATATCTTCCTGACTGTGTGTAAATAGAAGTTTTAACATGAAAATTGTCGAAAAATGAGATCGACAAATGCGAATTTTGTTAAATGCTGAGATAAAATCGTGAACACATTGAAATTACTCGTACCACAGTTTCAGAAATGTTTCCAATCAATTCGGACATTGTATTTCTGAAGATCAAACATTTATTTTATCTTGGAATCGACGTTATAACCTTGTTTCATATTTTATATACGATTATTAGCTCATAAAGAAGTATCATCGAAATACGAAATTTGAAATCTCAATCAATATCAATGCTTTTACATTCTATCGACGCAGAATATACAAAGGAACAAGAACATAAGTTTGTCACTATGTGTAAATACGAGTTTCAACATGAATATTGTAGAAAAATGAGATCGACACATGCGAATTTCGTTAATTGCAGAGCTTCAATCGTGAATACATTGAACTAACTCGTACCACAGCTTGAGAATTGTTTCCAATCGATTCGGACATTGTATTTCTGAAGATCATACATCCATTTTATCTTGGAATCGACGTTATAACCTTGTTTCATATGTTATATACGATTATTAGCTCATAAAGAAGTATCATCGAAATACGAAATTTGAAATCTTAATCAATATCAATGCTTTTATATTCTATCGACTCAGAATATACAAAGGAACAAGAACATAAGTTTGTCACTATGTGTAAATACGAGATTCAACATGAATATTGTAGAAAAATGAGATCGACACATGCGAATTTCGTTAATTGCTGAGATTTAATCGTGAAAGCATTGAACTAACTCGTACCACAGCTTGAGAATTGTTTCCAATCGATTCGGACATTGTATTTCTGAAGATCAAACATCTATTTGATATTGGTATCGACGTTTTAACCTTGTTTCATATTTTATATACGTTTTTTCGTTCATAATGGCGTACCATCGAAATACGAAATAATGAAATCTCAATCAATATCAATGCTTTTACATTCTATCGACGCAGAATATACAAAGGAACAAGAACATAAGTTTGTCACTATGTGTAAATACGAGTTTCAACATGAATATTGTAGAAAAATGAGATCGACACATGCGAATTTCGTTAATTGCAGAGCTTCAATCGTGAAAACATTGAACATACTCGTACCACAGCTTGAGAAATGTTTCCAATCGATTCGGACATTGTATTTCTGAAGATCATACATCCATTTTATCTAGGAATCGACGTTATAACCTTGTTTCATATGTTATATATGATTATTAGCTCATAAAGAAGTATCATCGAAATACGAAATTTGAAATCTCAATCAATATGAATGCTATTATATTCTATCGACGCAGAATATACAATGGAACAAGATCATAAGTTTGTCACTATGTGTAAATACGAGTTTCAATATGAATATTGTAGAAAAATGAGATCGACACATGCGAATTTCGTTAATTGCTGAGATTTAATCGTGAAAGCATTGAACTAACTCGTACCACAGCTTGAGAATTGTTTCCAATCGATTCGGACATTGTATTTCTGAAGATCAAACATCTATTTGATATTGGTATCGACGTTTTAACCTTGTTTCTTATCGTATATACGTTTTTTCGTTCATAATGGCGTACCATCGAAATACGAAATAATGAAATCTCATTCAAATTCAATTAGTTTATATTCTGTCGACTCAGAATAAAGATTACAACAAGAATATATCTTCCTGACTGTGTGTAAATAGAAGTTTTAACATGAAAATTGTCGAAAAATGAGATCGACAAATGCGAATTTTGTTAAATGCTGAGATAAAATCGTGAACACATTGAAATTACTCGTACCACAGTTTCAGAAATGTTTCCAATCAATTCGGACATTGTATTTCTGAAGATCAAACATTTATTTTATCTTGGAATCGACGTTATAACCTTGTTTCATATTTTATATACGATTATTAGCTCATAAAGAAGTATCATCGAAATACGAAATTTGAAATCTCAATCAATATCAATGCTATTATATTCTATCGACGCAGAATATACAAAGGAACAAGAACATAAGTTTGTCACTATGTGTAAATACGAGTTTCAACATGAATATTGTAGAAAAATGAGATCGACACATGCGAATTTCGTTAATTGCAGAGCTTCAATAGTGAAAACATTGAACATACTCGTACCACAGCTTGAGAAATGTTTCCAATCGATTCGGACATTGTATTTCTGAAGATCAAACATTTATTTTATCTTGGAATCGACGTTATAACCTTGTTTCATATTTTATATACGATTATTAGCTCATAAAGAAGTATCATCGAAATACGAAATTTGAAATCTCAATCAATATCAATGCTTTTACATTCTATCGACGCAGAATATACAAAGGAACAAGAACATAAGTTTGTCACTATGTGTAAATACGAGTTTCAACATGAATATTTTAGAAAAATGAGATCGACACATGCGAATTTCGTTAATTGCAGAGCTTCAATCGTGAAAACATTGAACATACTCGTACCACAGCTTGAGAAATGTTTCCAATCGATTCGGACATTGTATTTCTGAAGATCATACATCCATTTTATCTAGGAATCGACGTTATAACCTTGTTTCATATGTTATATATGATTATTAGCTCATAAAGAAGTATCATCGAAATACGAAATTTGAAATCTCAATCAATATGAATGCTATTATATTCTATCGACGCAGAATATACAATGGAACAAGATCATAAGTTTGTCACTATGTGTAAATACGAGTTTCAATATGAATATTGTAGAAAAATGAGATCGACACATGCGAATTTCGTTAATTGCTGAGATTTAATCATGAAAGCATTTAACTAACTCGTACCACAGCTTGAGAATTGTTTCCAATCGATTCGGACATTGTATTTCTGACGATCAAACATCTATTTGATATTGGAATCGACGTTTTAACCTTGTTTCTTATCGTATATACGTTTTTTCGTTCATAATGGCGTACCATCGAAATACGAAATAATGAAATCTCATTCAAATTCAATTAGTTTATATTCTGTCGACTCAGAATAAAGATTACAACAAGAATATATCTTCCTGACTGTGTGTAAATAGAAGTTTTAACATGAAAATTGTCGAAAAATGAGATCGACAAATGCGAATTTTGTTAAATGCTGAGATAAAATCGTGAACACATTGAAATTACTCGTACCACAGTTTCAGAAATGTTTCCAATCAATTCGGACATTGTATTTCTGAAGATCAAACATTTATTTTATCTTGGAATCGACGTTATAACCTTGTTTCATATTTTATATACGATTATTAGCTCATAAAGAAGTATCATCGAAATACGAAATTTGAAATCTCAATCAATATCAATGCTTTTACATTCTATCGACGCAGAATATACAAAGGAACAAGAACATAAGTTTGTCACTATGTGTAAATACGAGTTTCAACATGAATATTGTAGAAAAATGAGATCGACACATGCGAATTTCGTTAATTGCAGAGCTTCAATCGTGAATACATTGAACTTACTCGTACCACAGCTTGAGAAATGTTTCCAATCGATTCGGACATTGTATTTCTGAAGATCATACATCCATTTTATCTTGGAATCGACGTTATAACCTTGTTTCATATGTTATATATGATTATTAGCTCATAAAGAAGTATCATCGAAATACGAAATTTGAAATCTTAATCAATATCAATGCTTTTATATTCTATCGACTCAGAATATACAAAGGAACAAGAACATAAGTTTGTCACTATGTGTAAATACGAGATTCAACATGAATATTGTAGAAAAATGAGATCGACACATGCGAATTTCGTTAATTGCTGAGATTTAATCGTGAAAGCATTGAACTAACTCGTACCACAGCTTGAGAATTGTTTCCAATCGATTCGGACATTGTATTTCTGAAGATCAAACATCTATTTGATATTGGTATCGACGTTTTAACCTTGTTTCATATTTTATATACGTTTTTTCGTTCATAATGGCGTACCATCGAAATACGAAATAATGAAATCTCAATCAATATCAATGCTTTTATATTCTATCGACGCAGAATATACAAAGGAACAAGAACATAAGTTTGTCACTATGTGTAAATACGAGTTTCAACATGAATATTGTAGAAAAATGAGATCGACACATGCGAATTTCGTTAATTGCAGAGCTTCAATCGTGAAAACATTGAACATACTCGTACCACAGCTTGAGAAATGTTTCCAATCGATTCGGACATTGTATTTCTGAAGATCATACATCCATTTTATCTTGGAATCGACGTTATAACCTTGTTTCATATGTTATATATGATTATTAGCTCATAAAGAAGTATCATCGAAATACGAAATTTGAAATCTCAATCAATATGAATGCTATTATATTCTATCGACGCAGAATATACAATGGAACAAGATCATAAGTTTGTCACTATGTGTAAATACGAGTTTCAATATGAATATTGTAGAAAAATGAGATCGACACATGCGAATTTCGTTAATTGCTGAGATTTAATCATGAAAGCATTTAACTAACTCGTACCACAGCTTGAGAATTGTTTCCAATCGATTCGGACATTGTATTTCTGACGATCAAACATCTATTTGATATTGGAATCGACGTTTTAACCTTGTTTCTTATCGTATATACGTTTTTTCGTTCATAATGGCGTACCATCGAAATACGAAATAATGAAATCTCATTCAAATTCAATTAGTTTATATTCTGTCGACTCAGAATAAAGATTACAACAAGAATATATCTTCCTGACTGTGTGTAAATAGAAGTTTTAACATGAAAATTGTCGAAAAATGAGATCGACAAATGCGAATTTTGTTAAATGCTGAGATAAAATCGTGAACACATTGAAATTACTCGTACCACAGTTTCAGAAATGTTTCCAATCAATTCGGACATTGTATTTCTGAAGATCAAACATTTATTTTATCTTGGAATCGACGTTATAACCTTGTTTCATATTTTATATACGATTATTAGCTCATAAAGAAGTATCATCGAAATACGAAATTTGAAATCTCAATCAATATCAATGCTTTTACATTCTATCGACGCAGAATATACAAAGGAACAAGAACATAAGTTTGTCACTATGTGTAAATACGAGTTTCAACATGAATATTGTAGAAAAATGAGATCGACACATGCGAATTTCGTTAATTGCAGAGCTTCAATCGTGAATACATTGAACTTACTCGTACCACAGCTTGAGAAATGTTTCCAATCGATTCGGACATTGTATTTCTGAAGATCAAACATCCATTTTATCTTGGAATCGACGTTATAACCTTGTTTCATATGTTATATATGATTATTAGCTCATAAAGAAGTATCATCGAAATACGAAATTTGAAATCTTAATCAATATCAATGCTTTTATATTCTATCGACTCAGAATATACAAAGGAACAAGAACATAAGTTTGTCACTATGTGTAAATACGAGATTCAACATGAATATTGTAGAAAAATGAGATCGACACATGCGAATTTCGTTAATTGCTGAGATTTAATCGTGAAAGCATTGAACTAACTCGTACCACAGCTTGAGAATTGTTTCCAATCGATTCGGACATTGTATTTCTGAAGATCAAACATCTATTTGATATTGGTATCGACGTTTTAACCTTGTTTCATATTTTATATACGTTTTTTCGTTCATAATGGCGTACCATCGAAATACGAAATAATGAAATCTCAATCAATATCAATGCTTTTATATTCTATCGACGCAGAATATACAATGGAACAAGATCATAAGTTTGTCACTATGTGTAAATACGAGTTTCAACATGAATATTGTAGAAAAATGAGATCGACACATGCGAATTTCGTTAATTGCAGAGCTTCAATCGTGAAAACATTGAACATACTCGTACCACAGCTTGAGAAATGTTTCCAATCGATTCGGACATTGTATTTCTGAAGATCATACATCCATTTTATCTTGGAATCGACGTTATAACCTTGTTTCATATGTTATATATGATTATTAGCTCATAAAGAAGTATCATCGAAATACGAAATTTGAAATCTCAATCAATATGAATGCTATTATATTCTATCGACGCAGAATATACAATGGAACAAGATCATAAGTTTGTCACTATGTGTAAATACGAGTTTCAATATGAATATTGTAGAAAAATGAGATCGACACATGCGAATTTCGTTAATTGCTGAGATTTAATCATGAAAGCATTTAACTAACTCGTACCACAGCTTGAGAATTGTTTCCAATCGATTCGGACATTGTATTTCTGAAGATCAAACATCTATTTGATATTGGTATCGACGTTTTAACCTTGTTTCTTATCGTATATACGTTTTTTCGTTCATAATGGCGTACCATCGAAATACGAAATAATGAAATCTCATTCAAATTCAATTAGTTTATATTCTGTCGACTCAGAATAAAGATTACAACAAGAATATATCTTCCTGACTGTGTGTAAATAGAAGTTTTAACATGAAAATTGTCGAAAAATGAGATCGACAAATGCGAATTTTGTTAAATGCTGAGATAAAATCGTGAACACATTGAAATTACTCGTACCACAGTTTCAGAAATGTTTCCAATCAATTCGGACATTGTATTTCTGAAGATCAAACATTTATTTTATCTTGGAATCGACGTTATAACCTTGTTTCATATTTTATATACGATTATTAGCTCATAAAGAAGTATCATCGAAATACGAAATTTGAAATCTCAATCAATATGAATGCTATTATATTCTATCGACGCAGAATATACAAAGGAACAAGAACATAAGTTTGTCACTATGTGTAAATACGAGTTTCAACATGAATATTGTAGAAAAATGAGATCGACACATGCGAATTTCGTTAATTGCAGAGCTTCAATCGTGAAAACATTGAACATACTCGTACCACAGCTTGAGAAATGTTTCCAATCGATTCGGACATTGTATTTCTGAAGATCAAACATTTATTTTATCTTGGAATCGACGTTATAACCTTGTTTCATATTTTATATACGATTATTAGCTCATAAAGAAGTATCATCGAAATACGAAATTTGAAATCTCAATCAATATCAATGCTTTTACATTCTATCGACGCAGAATATACAAAGGAACAAGAACATAAGTTTGTCACTATGTGTAAATACGAGTTTCAACATGAATATTGTAGAAAAATGAGATCGACACATGCGAATTTCGTTAATTGCAGAGCTTCAATCGTGAATACATTGAACTTACTCGTACCACAGCTTGAGAAATGTTTCCAATCAATTCGGACATTGTATTTCTGAAGATCAAACATTTATTTTATCTTGGAATCGACGTTATATCCTTGTTTCATATTTTATATACGATTATTAGCTCATAAAGAAGTATCATCGAAATACGAAATTTGAAATCTCAATCAATATCAATGCTTTTACATTCTATCGACGCAGAATATACAATGAAACAAGATCATAAGTTTGTCACTATGTGTAAATACGAGTTTCAACATGAATATTGTAGAAAAATGAGATCGACACATGCGAATTTCGTTAATTGCTGAGATTTAATCGTGAAAGCATTTAACTAACTCGTACCACAGCTTGAGAATTGTTTCCAATCGATTCGGACATTGTATTTCTGAAGATCAAACATCTATTTGATATTGGAATCGACGTTTTAACCTTGTTTCTTATCGTATATACGTTTTTTCGTTCATAATGGCGTACAATCGAAATACGAAATAATGAAATCTCATTCAAATTCAATTAGTTTATATTCTGTCGACGCAGAATAAAGATTACAACAAGAATATATCTTCCTGACTGTGTGTAAATAGAAGTTTTAACATGAAAATTGTCGAAAAATGAGATCGACAAATGCGAATTTTGTTAAATGCTGAGATAAAATCGTGAACACATTGAAATTACTCGTACCACAGTTTCAGAAATGTTTCCAATCAATTCGGACATTGTATTTCTGAAGATCAAACATTTATTTTATCTTGGAATCGACGTTATATCCTTGTTTCATATTTTATATACGATTATTAGCTCATAAAGAAGTATCATCGAAATACGAAATTTGAAATCTCAATCAATATCAATGCTTTTACATTCTATCGACGCAGAATATACAAAGGAACAAGAACATAAGTTTGTCACTATGTGTAAATACCAGTTTCAACATGAATATTGTAGAAAAATGAGATCGACACATGCGAATTTCGTTAATTGCAGAGCTTCAATCGTGAAAACATTGAACTTACTCGTACCACAGCTTGAGAAATGTTTCCAATCGATTCGGACATTGTATTTCTTAAGATCATACATCCATTTTATCTTGGAATCGATGTTATAACCTTGTTTCATATGTTATATATGATTATTAGCTCATAAAGAAGTATCATCGAAATACGAAATTTGAAATCTTAATCAATATCAATGCTTTTATATTCTATCGACTCAGAATATACAAAGGAACAAGAACATAAGTTTGTCACTATGTGTAAATACGAGATTCAACATGAATATTGTAGAAAAATGAGATCGACACATGCGAATTTCGTTAATTGCTGAGATTTAATCGTGAAAGCATTGAACTAACTCGTACCACAGCTTGAGAATTGTTTCCAATCGATTCGGACATTGTATTTCTGAAGATCAAACATCTATTTAATATTTGAATCGACGTTTTAACCTTGTTTCTTATCGTATATACGTTTTTTCGTTCATAATGGCGTACCATCAAAATACGAAATAATGAAATCTCATTCAAATTCAATTAGTTTATATTCTGTCGACGCAGAATAAAGATTACAACAAGAATATATCTTCCTGACTGTGTGTAAATAGAAGTTTTAACATGAAAATTGTCGAAAAATGAGATCGACAAATGCGAATTTTGTTAAATGCTGAGATAAAATCGTGAACACATTGAAATTACTCGTACCACAGTTTCAGAAATGTTTCCAATCAATTCGGACATTGTATTTCTGAAGATCAAACATTTATTTTATCTTGGAATCGACGTTATAACCTTGTTTCATATTTTATATACGATTATTAGCTCATAAAGAAGTATCATCGAAATACGAAATTTGAAATCTCAATCAATATGAATGCTATTATATTCTATCGACGCAGAATATACAATGGAACAAGATCATAAGTTTGTCACTATGTGTAAATACGAGTTTCAACATGAATATTGTAGAAAAATGAGATCGACACATGCGAATTTTGTTAAATGCTGAGATAAAATCGTGTACACATTGAAATTACTCGTACCACAGCTTGAGAAATGTTTCCAACCGATTCGGACATTGTATTTCTGAAGATCATACATCCATTTTATCTTGGAATCGACGTTATAACCTTGTTTCATATGTTATATATGATTATTAGCTCATAAAGAAGTATCATCGAAATACGAAATTTGAAATCTCAATCAATATGAATGCTATTATATTCTATCGACGCAGAATATACAATGGAACAAGATCATAAGTTTGTCACTATGTGTAAATACGAGTTTCAATATGAATATTGTAGAAAAATGAGATCGACACATGCGAATTTCGTTAATTGCTGAGATTTAATCATGAAAGCATTTAACTAACTCGTACCACAGCTTGAGAATTGTTTCCAATCGATTCGGACATTGTATTTCTGAAGATCAAACATCTATTTGATATTGGTATCGACGTTTTAACCTTGTTTCTTATCGTATATACGTTTTTTCGTTCATAATGGCGTACCATCGAAATACGAAATAATGAAATCTCATTCAAATTCAATTAGTTTATATACTGTCGACTCAGAATAAAGATTACAACAAGAATATATCTTCCTGACTGTGTGTAAATAGAAGTTTTAACATGAAAATTGTCGAAAAATGAGATCGACAAATGCGAATTTTGTTAAATGCTGAGATAAAATCGTGAACACATTGAAATTACTCGTACCACAGTTTCAGAAATGTTTCCAATCAATTCGGACATTGTATTTCTGAAGATCAAACATTTATTTTATCTTGGAATCGACGTTATAACCTTGTTTCATATTTTATATACGATTATTAGCTCATAAAGAAGTATCATCGAAATACGAAATTTGAAATCTCAATCAATATCAATGCTATTATATTCTATCGACGCAGAATATACAAAGGAACAAGAACATAAGTTTGTCACTATGTGTAAATACGAGTTTCAACATGAATATTGTAGAAAAATGAGATCGACACATGCGAATTTCGTTAATTGCAGAGCTTCAATCGTGAAAACATTGAACATACTCGTACCACAGCTTGAGAAATGTTTCCAATCGATTCGGACATTGTATTTCTGAAGATCAAACATTTATTTTATCTTGGAATCGACGTTATAACCTTGTTTCATATTTTATATACGATTATTAGCGCATAAAGAAGTATCATCGAAATACGAAATTTGAAATCTCAATCAATATCAATGCTTTTACATTCTATCGACGCAGAATATACAAAGGAACAAGAACATAAGTTTGTCACTATGTGTAAATACGAGTTTCAACATGAATATTGTAGAAAAATGAGATCGACACATGCGAATTTCGTTAATTGCAGAGCTTCAATCGTGAATACATTGAACTTACTCGTACCACAGCTTGAGAAATGTTTCCAATCAATTCGGACATTGTATTTCTGAAGATCAAACATTTATTTTATCTTGGAATCGACGTTATATCCTTGTTTCATATTTTATATACGATTATTAGCTCATAAAGAAGTATCATCGAAATACGAAATTTGAAATCTCAATCAATATCAATGCTTTTACATTCTATCGACGCAGAATATACAATGAAACAAGATCATAAGTTTGTCACTATGTGTAAATACGAGTTTCAACATGAATATTGTAGAAAAATGAGATCGACACATGCGAATTTCGTTAATTGCTGAGATTTAATCGTGAAAGCATTTAACTAACTCGTACCACAGCTTGAGAATTGTTTCCAATCGATTCGGACATTGTATTTCTGAAGATCAAACATCTATTTGATATTGGAATCGACGTTTTAACCTTGTTTCTTATCGTATATACGTTTTTTCGTTCATAATGGCGTACAATCGAAATACGAAATAATGAAATCTCATTCAAATTCAATTAGTTTATATTCTGTCGACGCAGAATAAAGATTACAACAAGAATATATCTTCCTGACTGTGTGTAAATAGAAGTTTTAACATGAAAATTGTCGAAAAATGAGATCGACAAATGCGAATTTTGTTAAATGCTGAGATAAAATCGTGAACACATTGAAATTACTCGTACCACAGTTTCAGAAATGTTTCCAATCAATTCGGACATTGTATTTCTGAAGATCAAACATTTATTTTATCTTGGAATCGACGTTATATCCTTGTTTCATATTTTATATACGATTATTAGCTCATAAAGAAGTATCATCGAAATACGAAATTTGAAATCTCAATCAATATCAATGCTTTTACATACTATCGACGCAGAATATACAAAGGAACAAGAACATAAGTTTGTCACTATGTGTAAATACCAGTTTCAACATGAATATTGTAGAAAAATGAGATCGACACATGCGAATTTCGTTAATTGCAGAGCTTCAATCGTGAAAACATTGAACTTACTCGTACCACAGCTTGAGAAATGTTTCCAATCGATTCGGACATTGTATTTCTTAAGATCATACATCCATTTTATCTTGGAATCGATGTTATAACCTTGTTTCATATGTTATATATGATTATTAGCTCATAAAGAAGTATCATCGAAATACGAAATTTGAAATCTTAATCAATATCAATGCTTTTATATTCTATCGACTCAGAATATACAAAGGAACAAGAACATAAGTTTGTCACTATGTGTAAATACGAGATTCAACATGAATATTGTAGAAAAATGAGATCGACACATGCGAATTTCGTTAATTGCTGAGATTTAATCGTGAAAGCATTGAACTAACTCGTACCACAGCTTGAGAATTGTTTCCAATCGATTCGGACATTGTATTTCTGAAGATCAAACATCTATTTAATATTTGAATCGACGTTTTAACCTTGTTTCTTATCGTATATACGTTTTTTCGTTCATAATGGCGTACCATCAAAATACGAAATAATGAAATCTCATTCAAATTCAATTAGTTTATATTCTGTCGACGCAGAATAAAGATTACAACAAGAATATATCTTCCTGACTGTGTGTAAATAGAAGTTTTAACATGAAAATTGTCGAAAAATGAGATCGACAAATGCGAATTTTGTTAAATGCTGAGATAAAATCGTGAACACATTGAAATTACTCGTACCACAGTTTCAGAAATGTTTCCAATCAATTCGGACATTGTATTTCTGAAGATCAAACATTTATTTTATCTTGGAATCGACGTTATAACCTTGTTTCATATTTTATATACGATTATTAGCTCATAAAGAAGTATCATCGAAATACGAAATTTGAAATCTCAATCAATATGAATGCTATTATATTCTATCGACGCAGAATATACAATGGAACAAGATCATAAGTTTGTCACTATGTGTAAATACGAGTTTCAACATGAATATTGTAGAAAAATGAGATCGACACATGCGAATTTTGTTAAATGCTGAGATAAAATCGTGAACACATTGAAATTACTCGTACCACAGCTTGAGAAATGTTTCCAACCGATTCGGACATTGTATTTCTGAAGATCATACATCCATTTTATCTTGGAATCGACGTTATAACCTTGTTTCATATGTTATATATGATTATTAGCTCATAAAGAAGTATCATCGAAATACGAAATTTGAAATCTCAATCAATATGAATGCTATTATATTCTATCGACGCAGAATATACAATGGAACAAGATCATAAGTTTGTCACTATGTGTAAATACGAGTTTCAATATGAATATTGTAGAAAAATGAGATCGACACATGCGAATTTCGTTAATTGCTGAGATTTAATCATGAAAGCATTTAACTAACTCGTACCACAGCTTGAGAATTGTTTCCAATCGATTCGGACATTGTATTTCTGAAGATCAAACATCTATTTGATATTGGTATCGACGTTTTAACCTTGTTTCTTATCGTATATACGTTTTTTCGTTCATAATGGCGTACCATCGAAATACGAAATAATGAAATCTCATTCAAATTCAATTAGTTTATATTCTGTCGACTCAGAATAAAGATTACAACAAGAATATATCTTCCTGACTGTGTGTAAATAGAAGTTTTAACATGAAAATTGTCGAAAAATGAGATCGACAAATGCGAATTTTGTTAAATGCTGAGATAAAATCGTGAACACATTGAAATTACTCGTACCACAGTTTCAGAAATGTTTCCAATCAATTCGAACATTGTATTTCTGAAGATCAAACATTTATTTTATCTTGGAATCGACGTTATAACCTTGTTTCATATTTTATATACGATTATTAGCTCATAAAGAAGTATCATCGAAATACGAAATTTGAAATCTCAATCAATATCAATGCTATTATATTCTATCGACGCAGAATATACAAAGGAACAAGAACATAAGTTTGTCACTATGTGTAAATACGAGTTTCAACATGAATATTGTAGAAAAATGAGATCGACACATGCGAATTTCGTTAATTGCAGAGCTTCAATCGTGAAAACATTGAACATACTCGTACCACAGCTTGAGAAATGTTTCCAATCGATTCGGACATTGTATTTCTGAAGATCAAACATTTATTTTATCTTGGAATCGACGTTATAACCTTGTTTCATATTTTATATACGATTATTAGCTCATAAAGAAGTATCATCGAAATACGAAATTTGAAATCTCAATCAATATCAATGCTTTTACATTCTATCGACGCAGAATATACAAAGGAACAAGAACATAAGTTTGTCACTATGTGTAAATACGAGTTTCAACATGAATATTGTAGAAAAATGAGATCGACACATGCGAATTTCGTTAATTGCAGAGCTTCAATCGTGAATACATTGAACTTACTCGTACCACAGCTTGAGAAATGTTTCCAATCAATTCGGACATTGTATTTCTGAAGATCAAACATTTATTTTATCTTGGAATCGACGTTATATCCTTGTTTCATATTTTATATACGATTATTAGCTCATAAAGAAGTATCATCGAAATACGAAATTTGAAATCTCAATCAATATCAATGCTTTTACATTCTATCGACGCAGAATATACAATGAAACAAGATAATAAGTTTGTCACTATGTGTAAATACGAGTTTCAACATGAATATTGTAGAAAAATGAGATCGACACATGCGAATTTCGTTAATTGCTGAGATTTAATCGTGAAAGCATTTAACTAACTCGTACCACAGCTTGAGAATTGTTTCCAATCGATTCGGACATTGTATTTCTGAAGATCAAACATCTATTTGATATTGGAATCGACGTTTTAACCTTGTTTCTTATCGTATATACGTTTTTTCGTTCATAATGGCGTACAATCGAAATACGAAATAATGAAATCTCATTCAAATTCAATTAGTTTATATTCTGTCGACGCAGAATAAAGATTACAACAAGAATATATCTTCCTGACTGTGTGTAAATAGAAGTTTTAACATGAAAATTGTCGAAAAATGAGATCGACAAATGCGAATTTTGTTAAATGCTGAGATAAAATCGTGAACACATTGAAATTACTCGTACCACAGTTTCAGAAATGTTTCCAATCAATTCGGACATTGTATTTCTGAAGATCAAACATTTATTTTATCTTGGAATCGACGTTATATCCTTGTTTCATATTTTATATACGATTATTAGCTCATAAAGAAGTATCATCGAAATACGAAATTTGAAATCTCAATCAATATCAATGCTTTTACATACTATCGACGCAGAATATACAAAGGAACAAGAACATAAGTTTGTCACTATGTGTAAATACCAGTTTCAACATGAATATTGTAGAAAAATGAGATCGACACATGCGAATTTCGTTAATTGCAGAGCTTCAATCGTGAATACATTGAACTTACTCGTACCACAGCTTGAGAAATGTTTCCAATCGATTCGGACATTGTATTTCTTAAGATCATACATCCATTTTATCTTGGAATCGATGTTATAACCTTGTTTCATATGTTATATATGATTATTAGCTCATAAAGAAGTATCATCGAAATACGAAATTTGAAATCTTAATCAATATCAATGCTTTTATATTCTATCGACTCAGAATATACAAAGGAACAAGAACATAAGTTTGTCACTATGTGTAAATACGAGATTCAACATGAATATTGTAGAAAAATGAGATCGACACATGCGAATTTCGTTAATTGCTGAGATTTAATCGTGAAAGCATTGAACTAACTCGTACCACAGCTTGAGAATTGTTTCCAATCGATTCGGACATTGTATTTCTGAAGATCAAACATCTATTTAATATTTGAATCGACGTTTTAACCTTGTTTCTTATCGTATATACGTTTTTTCGTTCATAATGGCGTACCATCAAAATACGAAATAATGAAATCTCATTCAAATTCAATTAGTTTATATTCTGTCGACGCAGAATAAAGATTACAACAAGAATATATCTTCCTGACTGTGTGTAAATAGAAGTTTTAACATGAAAATTGTCGAAAAATGAGATCGACAAATGCGAATTTTGTTAAATGCTGAGATAAAATCGTGAACACATTGAAATTACTCGTACCACAGTTTCAGAAATGTTTCCAATCAATTCGGACATTGTATTTCTGAAGATCAAACATTTATTTTATCTTGGAATCGACGTTATAACCTTGTTTCATATTTTATATACGATTATTAGCTCATAAAGAAGTATCATCGAAATACGAAATTTGAAATCTCAATCAATATCAATGCTTTTATATTCTATCGACGCAGAATATACAATGGAACAAGAACATAAGTTTGTCACTATGTGTAAATACGAGTTTCAACATGAATATTGTAGAAAAATGAGATCGACACATGCGAATTTCGTTAATTGCAGAGCTTCAATCGTGAAAACATTGAACTTACTCGTACCACAGCTTGAGAAATGTTTCCAATCGATTCGAACATTGTATTTCTGAAGATCATACATCCTTTTTATCTTGGAATCGACGTTATAACCTTGTTTCATATGTTATATATGATTATTAGCTCATAAAGAAGTATCATCGAAATACGAAATTTGAAATCTCAATCAATATGAATGCTATTATATTCTATCGACGCAGAATATACAATGGAACAAGATCATAAGTTTGTCACTATGTGTAAATACGAGTTTCAATATGAATATTGTAGAAAAATGAGATCGACACATGCGAATTTCGTTAATTGCTGAGATTTAATCGTGAAAGCATTTAACTAACTCGTACCACAGCTTGAGAATTGTTTCCAATCGATTCGGACATTGTATTTCTGAAGATCAAACATCTATTTGATATTGGAATCGACGTTTTAACCTTGTTTCTTATCGTATATACGTTTTTTCGTTCATAATGGCGTACCATCGAAATACGAAATAATGAAATCTCATTCAAATTCAATTAGTTTATATTCTGTCGACGCAGAATAAAGAATACAACAAGAATATATCTTCCTGACTGTGTGTAAATAGAAGTTTTAACATGAAAATTGTCGAAAAATGAGATCGACAAATGCGAATTTTGTTAAATGCTGAGATAAAATCGTGAACACATTGAAATTACTCGTACCACAGTTTCAGAAATGTTTCCAATCAATTCGGACATTGTATTTCTGAAGATCAAACATTTATTTTATCTTGGAATCGACGTTATAACCTTGTTTCATATTTTATATACGATTATTAGCTCATAAAGAAGTATCATCGAAATACGAAATTTGAAATCTCAATCAATATCAATGCTTTTATATTCTATCGACGCAGAATATTCAAAGGAACAAGAACATAAGTTTGTCACTATGTGTAAATACGAGTTTCAACATGAATATTGTAGAAAAATGAGATCGACACATGCGAATTTCGTTAATTGCAGAGCTTCAATCGTGAAAACATTGAACTTACTCGTACCACAGCTTGAGAAATGTTTCCAATCGATTCGAACATTGTATTTCTGAAGATCATACATCCATTTTATCTTGGAATCGACGTTATAACCTTGTTTCATATGTTATATATGATTATTAGCTCATAAAGAAGTATCATCGAAATACGAAATTTGAAATCTTAATCAATATCAATGCTTTTATATTCTATCGACTCAGAATATACAAAGGAACAAGAACATAAGTTTGTCACTATGTGTAAATACGAGATTCAACATGAATATTGTAGAAAAATGAGATCGACACATGCGAATTTCGTTAATTGCTGAGATTTAATCGTGAAAGCATTGAACTAACTCGTACCACAGCTTGAGAATTGTTTCCAATCGATTCGGACATTGTATTTCTGAAGATCAAACATCTATTTAATATTTGAATCGACGTTTTAACCTTGTTTCTTATCGTATATACGTTTTTTCGTTCATAATGGCGTACCATCAAAATACGAAATAATGAAATCTCATTCAAATTCAATTAGTTTATATTCTGTCGACGCAGAATAAAGATTACAACAAGAATATATCTTCCTGACTGTGTGTAAATAGAAGTTTTAACATGAAAATTGTCGAAAAATGAGATCGACAAATGCGAATTTTGTTAAATGCTGAGATAAAATCGTGAACACATTGAAATTACTCGTACCACAGTTTCAGAAATGTTTCCAATCAATTCGGACATTGTATTTCTGAAGATCAAACATTTATTTTATCTTGGAATCGACGTTATAACCTTGTTTCATATTTTATATACGATTATTAGCTCATAAAGAAGTATCATCGAAATACGAAATTTGAAATCTCAATCAATATCAATGCTTTTATATTCTATCGACGCAGAATATACAATGGAACAAGAACATAAGTTTGTCACTATGTGTAAATACGAGTTTCAACATGAATATTGTAGAAAAATGAGATCGACACATGCGAATTTCGTTAATTGCAGAGCTTCAATCGTGAAAACATTGAACTTACTCGTACCACAGCTTGAGAAATGTTTCCAATCGATTCGAACATTGTATTTCTGAAGATCATACATCCTTTTTATCTTGGAATCGACGTTATAACCTTGTTTCATATGTTATATATGATTATTAGCTCATAAAGAAGTATCATCGAAATACGAAATTTGAAATCTCAATCAATATGAATGCTATTATATTCTATCGACGCAGAATATACAATGGAACAAGATCATAAGTTTGTCACTATGTGTAAATACGAGTTTCAATATGAATATTGTAGAAAAATGAGATCGACACATGCGAATTTCGTTAATGGCTGAGATTTAATCGTGAAAGCATTTAACTAACTCGTACCACAGCTTGAGAATTGTTTCCAATCGATTCGGACATTGTATTTCTGAAGATCAAACATCTATTTGATATTGGAATCGACGTTTTAACCTTGTTTCTTATCGTATATACGTTTTTTCGTTCATAATGGCGTACCATCGAAATACGAAATAATGAAATCTCATTCAAATTCAATTAGTTTATATTCTGTCGACGCAGAATAAAGAATACAACAAGAATATATCTTCCTGACTGTGTGTAAATAGAAGTTTTAACATGAAAATTGTCGAAAAATGAGATCGACAAATGCGAATTTTGTTAAATGCTGAGATAAAATCGTGAACACATTGAAATTACTCGTACCACAGTTTCAGAAATGTTTCCAATCAATTCGGACATTGTATTTCTGAAGATCAAACATTTATTTTATCTTGGAATCGACGTTATAACCTTGTTTCATATTTTATATACGATTATTAGCTCATAAAGAAGTATCATCGAAATACGAAATTTGAAATCTCAATCAATATCAATGCTTTTATATTCTATCGACGCAGAATATACAAAGGAACAAGAACATAAGTTTGTCACTATGTGTAAATACGAGTTTCAACATGAATATTGTAGAAAAATGAGATCGACACATGCGAATTTCGTTAATTGCAGAGCTTCAATCGTGAAAACATTGAACTTACTCGTACCACAGCTTGAGAAATGTTTCCAATCGATTCGAACATTGTATTTCTGAAGATCATACATCCATTTTATCTTGGAATCGACGTTATAACCTTGTTTCATATGTTATATATGATTATTAGCTCATAAAGAAGTATCATCGAAATACGAAATTTGAAATCTCAATCAATATGAATGCTATTATATTCTATCGACGCAGAATATACAATGGAACAAGATCATAAGTTTGTCACTATGTGTAAATACGAGTTTCAATATGAATATTGTAGAAAAATGAGATCGACACATGCGAATTTCGTTAATTGCTGAGATTTAATCATGAAAGCATTTAACTAACTCGTACCACAGCTTGAGAATTGTTTCCAATCGATTCGGACATTGTATTTCTGAAGATCAAACATCTATTTGATATTGGTATCGACGTTTTAACCTTGTTTCTTATCGTATATACGTTTTTTCGTTCATAATGGCGTACCATCGAAATACGAAATAATGAAATCTCATTCAAATTCAATTAGTTTATATTCTGTCGACTCAGAATAAAGATTACAACAAGAATATATCTTCCTGACTGTGTGTAAATAGAAGTTTTAACATGAAAATTGTCGAAAAATGAGATCGACAAATGCGAATTTTGTTAAATGCTGAGATAAAATCGTGAACACATTGAAATTACTCGTACCACAGTTTCAGAAATGTTTCCAATCAATTCGGACATTGTATTTCTGAAGATCAAACATTTATTTTATCTTGGAATCGACGTTATATCCTTGTTTCATATTTTATATACGATTATTAGCTCATAAAGAAGTATCATCGAAATACGAAATTTGAAATCTCAATCAATATCAATGCTTTTACATTCTATCGACGCAGAATATACAAAGGAACAAGAACATAAGTTTGTCACTATGTGTAAATACCAGTTTCAACATGAATATTGTAGAAAAATGAGATCGACACATGCGAATTTCGTTAATTGCAGAGCTTCAATCGTGAAAACATTGAACTTACTCGTACCACAGCTTGAGAAATGTTTCCAATCGATTCGGACATTGTATTTCTTAAGATCATACATCCATTTTATCTTGGAATCGATGTTATAACCTTGTTTCATATGTTATATATGATTATTAGCTCATAAAGAAGTATCATCGAAATACGAAATTTGAAATCTTAATCAATATCAATGCTTTTATATTCTATCGACTCAGAATATACAAAGGAACAAGAACATAAGTTTGTCACTATGTGTAAATACGAGATTCAACATGAATATTGTAGAAAAATGAGATCGACACATGCGAATTTCGTTAATTGCTGAGATTTAATCGTGAAAGCATTGAACTAACTCGTACCACAGCTTGAGAATTGTTTCCAATCGATTCGGACATTGTATTTCTGAAGATCAAACATCTATTTAATATTTGAATCGACGTTTTAACCTTGTTTCTTATCGTATATACGTTTTTTCGTTCATAATGGCGTACCATCAAAATACGAAATAATGAAATCTCATTCAAATTCAATTAGTTTATATTCTGTCGACGCAGAATAAAGATTACAACAAGAATATATCTTCCTGACTGTGTGTAAATAGAAGTTTTAACATGAAAATTGTCGAAAAATGAGATCGACAAATGCGAATTTTGTTAAATGCTGAGATAAAATCGTGAACACATTGAAATTACTCGTACCACAGTTTCAGAAATGTTTCCAATCAATTCGGACATTGTATTTCTGAAGATCAAACATTTATTTTATCTTGGAATCGACGTTATAACCTTGTTTCATATTTTATATACGATTATTAGCTCATAAAGAAGTATCATCGAAATACGAAATTTGAAATCTCAATCAATATCAATGCTATTATATTCTATCGACGCAGAATATACAAAGGAACAAGAACATAAGTTTGTCACTATGTGTAAATACGAGTTTCAACATGAATATTGTAGAAAAATGAGATCGACACATGCGAATTTCGTTAATTGCAGAGCTTCAATAGTGAAAACATTGAACATACTCGTACCACAGCTTGAGAAATGTTTCCAATCGATTCGGACATTGTATTTCTGAAGATCAAACATTTATTTTATCTTGGAATCGACGTTATAACCTTGTTTCATATTTTATATACGATTATTAGCTCATAAAGAAGTATCATCGAAATACGAAATTTGAAATCTCAATCAATATCAATGCTTTTACATTCTATCGACGCAGAATATACAAAGGAACAAGAACATAAGTTTGTCACTATGTGTAAATACGAGTTTCAACATGAATATTTTAGAAAAATGAGATCGACACATGCGAATTTCGTTAATTGCAGAGCTTCAATCGTGAAAACATTGAACATACTCGTACCACAGCTTGAGAAATGTTTCCAATCGATTCGGACATTGTATTTCTGAAGATCATACATCCATTTTATCTAGGAATCGACGTTATAACCTTGTTTCATATGTTATATATGATTATTAGCTCATAAAGAAGTATCATCGAAATACGAAATTTGAAATCTCAATCAATATGAATGCTATTATATTCTATCGACGCAGAATATACAATGGAACAAGATCATAAGTTTGTCACTATGTGTAAATACGAGTTTCAATATGAATATTGTAGAAAAATGAGATCGACACATGCGAATTTCGTTAATTGCTGAGATTTAATCATGAAAGCATTTAACTAACTCGTACCACAGCTTGAGAATTGTTTCCAATCGATTCGGACATTGTATTTCTGACGATCAAACATCTATTTGATATTGGAATCGACGTTTTAACCTTGTTTCTTATCGTATATACGTTTTTTCGTTCATAATGGCGTACCATCGAAATACGAAATAATGAAATCTCATTCAAATTCAATTAGTTTATATTCTGTCGACGCAGAATAAAGAATACAACAAGAATATATCTTCCTGACTGTGTGTAAATAGAAGTTTTAACATGAAAATTGTCGAAAAATGAGATCGACAAATGCGAATTTTGTTAAATGCTGAGATAAAATCGTGAACACATTGAAATTACTCGTACCACAGTTTCAGAAATGTTTCCAATCAATTCGGACATTGTATTTCTGAAGATCAAACATTTATTTTATCTTTGAATCGACGTTATAACCTTGTTTCATATTTTATATACGATTATTAGCTCATAAAGAAGTATCATCGAAATACGAAATTTGAAATCTCAATCAATATCAATGCTTTTATATTCTATCGACGCAGAATATACAAAGGAACAAGAACATAAGTTTGTCACTATGTGTAAATACGAGTTTCAACATGAATATTGTAGAAAAATGAGATCGACACATGCGAATTTCGTTAATTGCAGAGCTTCAATCGTGAAAACATTGAACTTACTCGTACCACAGCTTGAGAAATGTTTCCAATCGATTCGAACATTGTATTTCTGAAGATCATACATCCATTTTATCTTGGAATCGACGTTATAACCTTGTTTCATATGTTATATATGATTATTAGCTCATAAAGAAGTATCATCGAAATACGAAATTTGAAATCTCAATCAATATGAATGCTATTATATTCTATCGACGCAGAATATACAATGGAACAAGATCATAAGTTTGTCACTATGTGTAAATACGAGTTTCAATATGAATATTGTAGAAAAATGAGATCGACACATGCGAATTTCGTTAATTGCTGTGATTTAATCATGAAAGCATTTAACTAACTCGTACCACAGCTTGAGAATTGTTTCCAATCGATTCGGACATTGTATTTCTGAAGATCAAACATCTATTTGATATTGGTATCGACGTTTTAACCTTGTTTCTTATCGTATATACGTTTTTTCGTTCATAATGGCGTACCATCGAAATACGAAATAATGAAATCTCATTCAAATTCAATTAGTTTATATTCTGTCGACTCAGAATAAAGATTACAACAAGAATATATCTTCCTGACTGTGTGTAAATAGAAGTTTTAACATGAAAATTGTCGAAAAATGAGATCGACAAATGCGAATTTTGTTAAATGCTGAGATAAAATCGTGAACACATTGAAATTACTCGTACCACAGTTTCAGAAATGTTTCCAATCAATTCAGACATTGTATTTCTGAAGATCAAACATTTATTTTATCTTGGAATCGACGTTATAACCTTGTTTCATATTTTATATACGATTATTAGCTCATAAAGAAGTATCATCGAAACACGAAATTTGAAATCTCAATCAATATCAATGCTATTATATTCTATCGACGCAGAATATACAAAGGAACAAGAACATAAGTTTGTCACTATGTGTAAATACGAGTTTCAACATGAATATTGTAGAAAAATGAGATCGACACATGCGAATTTCGTTAATTGCAGAGCTTCAATCGTGAAAACATTGAACATACTCGTACCACAGCTTGAGAAATGTTTCCAATCGATTCGGACATTGTATTTCTGAAGATCAAACATTTATTTTATCTTGGAATCGACGTTATAACCTTGTTTCATATTTTATATACGATTATTAGCTCATAAAGAAGTATCATCGAAATACGAAATTTGAAATCTCAATCAATATCAATGCTTTTACATTCTATCGACGCAGAATATACAAAGGAACAAGAACATAAGTTTGTCACTATGTGTAAATACGAGTTTCAACATGAATATTGTAGAAAAATGAGATCGACACATGCGAATTTCGTTAATTGCAGAGCTTCAATCGTGAATACATTGAACTTACTCGTACCACAGCTTGAGAAATGTTTCCAATCAATTCGGACATTGTATTTCTGAAGATCAAACATTTATTTTATCTTGGAATCGACGTTATATCCTTGTTTCATATTTTATATACGATTATTAGCTCATAAAGAAGTATCATCGAAATACGAAATTTGAAATCTCAATCAATATCAATGCTTTTACATTCTATCGACGCAGAATATACAATGAAACATGATCATAAGTTTGTCACTATGTGTAAATACGAGTTTCAACATGAATATTGTAGAAAAATGAGATCGACACATGCGAATTTCGTTAATTGCTGAGATTTAATCGTGAAAGCATTTAACTAACTCGTACCACAGCTTGAGAATTGTTTCCAATCGATTCGGACATTGTATTTCTGAAGATCAAACATCTATTTGATATTGGAATCGACGTTTTAACCTTGTTTCTTATCGTATATACGTTTTTTCGTTCATAATGGCGTACAATCGAAATACGAAATAATGAAATCTCATTCAAATTCAATTAGTTTATATTCTGTCGACGCAGAATAAAGATTACAACAAGAATATATCTTCCTGACTGTGTGTAAATAGAAGTTTTAACATGAAAATTGTCGAAAAATGAGATCGACAAATGCGAATTTTGTTAAATGCTGAGATAAAATCGTGAACACATTGAAATTACTCGTACCACAGTTTCAGAAATGTTTCCAATCAATTCGGACATTGTATTTCTGAAGATCAAACATTTATTTTATCTTGGAATCGACGTTATATCCTTGTTTCATATTTTATATACGATTATTAGCTCATAAAGAAGTATCATCGAAATACGAAATTTGAAATCTCAATCAATATCAATGCTTTTACATTCTATCGACGCAGAATATACAAAGGAACAAGAACATAAGTTTGTCACTATGTGTAAATACCAGTTTCAACATGAATATTGTAGAAAAATGAGATCGACACATGCGAATTTCGTTAATTGCAGAGCTTCAATCGTGAAAACATTGAACTTACTCGTACCACAGCTTGAGAAATGTTTCCAATCGATTCGGACATTGTATTTCTTAAGATCATACATCCATTTTATCTTGGAATCGATGTTATAACCTTGTTTCATATGTTATATATGATTATTAGCTCATAAAGAAGTATCATCGAAATACGAAATTTGAAATCTTAATCAATATCAATGCTTTTATATTCTATCGACTCAGAATATACAAAGGAACAAGAACATAAGTTTGTCACTATGTGTAAATACGAGATTCAACATGAATATTGTAGAAAAATGAGATCGACACATGCGAATTTCGTTAATTGCTGAGATTTAATCGTGAAAGCATTGAACTAACTCGTACCACAGCTTGAGAATTGTTTCCAATCGATTCGGACATTGTATTTCTGAAGATCAAACATCTATTTAATATTTGAATCGACGTTTTAACCTTGTTTCTTATCGTATATACGTTTTTTCGTTCATAATGGCGTACCATCAAAATACGAAATAATGAAATCTCATTCAAATTCAATTAGTTTATATTCTGTCGACGCAGAATAAAGATTACAACAAGAATATATCTTCCTGACTGTGTGTAAATAGAAGTTTTAACATGAAAATTGTCGAAAAATGAGATCGACAAATGCGAATTTTGTTAAATGCTGAGATAAAATCGTGAACACATTGAAATTACTCGTACCACAGTTTCAGAAATGTTTCCAATCAATTCGGACATTGTATTTCTGAAGATCAAACATTTATTTTATCTTGGAATCGACGTTATAACCTTGTTTCATATTTTATATACGATTATTAGCTCATAAAGAAGTATCATCGAAATACGAAATTTGAAATCTCAATCAATATCAATGCTTTTATATTCTATCGACGCAGAATATACAATGGAACAAGAACATAAGTTTGTCACTATGTGTAAATACGAGTTTCAACATGAATATTGTAGAAAAATGAGATCGACACATGCGAATTTCGTTAATTGCAGAGCTTCAATCGTGAAAACATTGAACTTACTCGTACCACAGCTTGAGAAATGTTTCCAATCGATTCGAACATTGTATTTCTGAAAATCATACATCCTTTTTATCTTGGAATCGACGTTATAACCTTGTTTCATATGTTATATATGATTATTAGCTCATAAAGAAGTATCATCGAAATACGAAATTTGAAATCTCAATCAATATGAATGCTATTATATTCTATCGACGCAGAATATACAATGGAACAAGATCATAAGTTTGTCACTATGTGTAAATACGAGTTTCAATATGAATATTGTAGAAAAATGAGATCGACACATGCGAATTTCGTTAATTGCTGAGATTTAATCGTGAAAGCATTTAACTAACTCGTACCACAGCTTGAGAATTGTTTCCAATCGATTCGGACATTGTATTTCTGAAGATCAAACATCTATTTGATATTGGAATCGACGTTTTAACCTTGTTTCTTATCGTATATACGTTTTTTCGTTCATAATGGCGTACCATCGAAATACGAAATAATGAAATCTCATTCAAATTCAATTAGTTTATATTCTGTCGACGCAGAATAAAGAATACAACAAGAATATATCTTCCTGACTGTGTGTAAATAGAAGTTTTAACATGAAAATTGTCGAAAAATGAGATCGACAAATGCGAATTTTGTTAAATGCTGAGATAAAATCGTGAACACATTGAAATTACTCGTACCACAGTTTCAGAAATGTTTCCAATCAATTCGGACATTGTATTTCTGAAGATCAAACATTTATTTTATCTTGGAATCGACGTTATAACCTTGTTTCATATTTTATATACGATTATTAGCTCATAAAGAAGTATCATCGAAATACGAAATTTGAAATCTCAATCAATATCAATGCTTTTATATTCTATCGACGCAGAATATACAAAGGAACAAGAACATAAGTTTGTCACTATGTGTAAATACGAGTTTCAACATGAATATTGTAGAAAAATGAGATCGACACATGCGAATTTCGTTAATTGCAGAGCTTCAATCGTGAAAACATTGAACTTACTCGTACCACAGCTTGAGAAATGTTTCCAATCGATTCGAACATTGTATTTCTGAAGATCATACATCCATTTTATCTTGGAATCGACGTTATAACCTTGTTTCATATGTTATATATGATTATTAGCTCATAAAGAAGTATCATCGAAATACGAAATTTCAAATCTCAATCAATATCAATGCTTTTATATTCTATCGACGCAGAATATACAATGGAACAAGAACATAAGTTTGTCACTATGTGTAAATACGAGTTTTAACATGAATATTGTCGAAAATTGAGATCGACACATGCGAATTTCTTTAATTGCAGAGTTGTAATCGTGAAATCATTGAACTTACTCGTACCACAGCTTGAGAAATGTTTCCAATCGATTCGGACATTGTATTTCTGAAGATCAAACATCTATTTGATATTGGAATCGACGTTTTAACCTTGTTTCTTATCGTATATACGTTTTTTCGTTCATAATGGCGTACAATCGAAATACGAAATAATGAAATCTCATTCAAATTCAATTAGTTTATATTCTGTCGACGCAGAATAAAGATTACAACAAGAATATATCTTCCTGACTGTGTGTAAATAGAAGTTTTAACATGAAAATTGTCGAAAAATGAGATCGACAAATGCGAATTTTGTTAAATGCTGAGATAAAATCGTGAACACATTGAAATTACTCGTACCACAGTTTCAGAAATGTTTCCAATCAATTCGGACATTGTATTTCTGAAGATCAAACATTTATTTTATCTTGGAATCGACGTTATATCCTTGTTTCATATTTTATATACGATTATTAGCTCATAAAGAAGTATCATCGAAATACGAAATTTGAAATCTCAATCAATATCAATGCTTTTACATTCTATCGACGCAGAATATACAAAGGAACAAGAACATAAGTTTGTCACTATGTGTAAATACCAGTTTCAACATGAATATTGTAGAAAAATGAGATCGACACATGCGAATTTCGTTAATTGCAGAGCTTCAATCGTGAAAACATTGAACTTACTCGTACCACAGCTTGAGAAATGTTTCCAATCGATTCGGACATTGTATTTCTTAAGATCATACATCCATTTTATCTTGGAATCGATGTTATAACCTTGTTTCATATGTTATATATGATTATTAGCTCATAAAGAAGTATCATCGAAATACGAAATTTGAAATCTTAATCAATATCAATGCTTTTATATTCTATCGACTCAGAATATACAAAGGAACAAGAACATAAGTTTGTCACTATGTGTAAATACGAGATTCAACATGAATATTGTAGAAAAATGAGATCGACACATGCGAATTTCGTTAATTGCTGAGATTTAATCGTGAAAGCATTGAACTAACTCGTACCACAGCTTGAGAATTGTTTCCAATCGATTCGGACATTGTATTTCTGAAGATCAAACATCTATTTAATATTTGAATCGACGTTTTAACCTTGTTTCTTATCGTATATACGTTTTTTCGTTCATAATGGCGTACCATCAAAATACGAAATAATGAAATCTCATTCAAATTCAATTAGTTTATATTCTGTCGACGCAGAATAAAGATTACAACAAGAATATATCTTCCTGACTGTGTGTAAATAGAAGTTTTAACATGAAAATTGTCGAAAAATGAGATCGACAAATGCGAATTTTGTTAAATGCTGAGATAAAATCGTGAACACATTGAAATTACTCGTACCACAGTTTCAGAAATGTTTCCAATCAATTCGGACATTGTATTTCTGAAGATCAAACATTTATTTTATCTTGGAATCGACGTTATAACCTTGTTTCATATTTTATATACGATTATTAGCTCATAAAGAAGTATCATCGAAATACGAAATTTGAAATCTCAATCAATATCAATGCTTTTATATTCTATCGACGCAGAATATACAATGGAACAAGAACATAAGTTTGTCACTATGTGTAAATACGAGTTTCAACATGAATATTGTAGAAAAATGAGATCGACACATGCGAATTTCGTTAATTGCAGAGCTTCAATCGTGAAAACATTGAACTTACTCGTACCACAGCTTGAGAAATGTTTCCAATCGATTCGAACATTGTATTTCTTAAGATCATACATCCATTTTATCTTGGAATCGATGTTATAACCTTGTTTCATATGTTATATATGATTATTAGCTCATAAAGAAGTATCATCGAAATACGAAATTTGAAATCTTAATCAATATCAATGCTTTTATATTCTATCGACTCAGAATATACAAAGGAACAAGAACATAAGTTTGTCACTATGTGTAAATACGAGATTCAACATGAATATTGTAGAAAAATGAGATCGACACATGCGAATTT
Source organism: Vespa crabro (assembly GCF_910589235.1). Lineage (NCBI taxonomy): Eukaryota > Metazoa > Arthropoda > Insecta > Hymenoptera > Vespidae > Vespa > Vespa crabro. Next base: position 12,890,466 of record NC_060955.1, read on the forward strand.
CGTTAATTGCTGAGATTTAATCGTGAAAGCATTGAACTAACTCGTACCACAGCTTGAGAATTGTTTCCAATCGATTCGGACATTGTATTTCTGAAGATCAAACATCTATTTAATATTTGAATCGACGTTTTAACCTTGTTTCTTATCGTATATACGTTTTTTCGTTCATAATGGCGTACCATCAAAATACGAAATAATGAAATCTCATTCAAATTCAATTAGTTTATATTCTGTCGACGCAGAATAAAGATTACAACAAGAATATATCTTCCTGACTGTGTGTAAATAGAAGTTTTAACATGAAAATTGTCGAAAAATGAGATCGACAAATGCGAATTTTGTTAAATGCTGAGATAAAATCGTGAACACATTGAAATTACTCGTACCACAGTTTCAGAAATGTTTCCAATCAATTCGGACATTGTATTTCTGAAGATCAAACATTTATTTTATCTTGGAATCGACGTTATAACCTTGTTTCATATTTTATATACGATTATTAGCTCATAAAGAAGTATCATCGAAATACGAAATTTGAAATCTCAATCAATATCAATGCTTTTATATTCTATCGACGCAGAATATACAATGGAACAAGAACATAAGTTTGTCACTATGTGTAAATACGAGTTTCAACATGAATATTGTAGAAAAATGAGATCGACACATGCGAATTTCGTTAATTGCAGAGCTTCAATCGTGAAAACATTGAACTTACTCGTACCACAGCTTGAGAAATGTTTCCAATCGATTCGAACATTGTATTTCTGAAGATCATACATCCTTTTTATCTTGGAATCGACGTTATAACCTTGTTTCATATGTTATATATGATTATTAGCTCATAAAGAAGTATCATCGAAATACGAAATTTGAAATCTCAATCAATATGAATGCTATTATATTCTATCGACGCAGAATATACAATGGAACAAGATCATAAGTTTGTCACTATGTGTAAATACGAGTTTCAATATGAATATTGTAGAAAAATGAGATCGACACATGCGAATTTCGTTAATTGCTGAGATTTAATCGTGAAAGCATTTAACTAACTCGTACCACAGCTTGAGAATTGTTTCCAATCGATTCGGACATTGTATTTCTGAAGATCAAACATCTATTTGATATTGGAATCGACGTTTTAACCTTGTTTCTTATCGTATATACGTTTTTTCGTTCATAATGGCGTACCATCGAAATACGAAATAATGAAATCTCATTCAAATTCAATTAGTTTATATTCTGTCGACGCAGAATAAAGAATACAACAAGAATATATCTTCCTGACTGTGTGTAAATAGAAGTTTTAACATGAAAATTGTCGAAAAATGAGATCGACAAATGCGAATTTTGTTAAATGCTGAGATAAAATCGTGAACACATTGAAATTACTCGTACCACAGTTTCAGAAATGTTTCCAATCAATTCGGACATTGTATTTCTGAAGATCAAACATTTATTTTATCTTGGAATCGACGTTATAACCTTGTTTCATATTTTATATACGATTATTAGCTCATAAAGAAGTATCATCGAAATACGAAATTTGAAATCTCAATCAATATCAATGCTTTTATATTCTATCGACGCAGAATATACAAAGGAACAAGAACATAAGTTTGTCACTATGTGTAAATACGAGTTTTAACATGAATATTGTCGAAAATTGAGATCGACACATGCGAATTTCTTTAATTGCAGAGATGTAATCGTGAAATCAATGAACTTACTCGTACCACAGTTTGAGAAATGTTTCCAATCTATTCGGACATTGTATTTCTGAAGATCAAACATCCATTTTATATTGTAATCGACGTTATAACCTTGTTTCATATTTTATATACGATTATTAGCTCATAAAGAATTATCATCGAAATACGAAATTTGAAATCTCAATCAATATCAATGCTATTATATTTTATCGACGCAGAATATACAATGGAACAAGATCATAAGTTTGTCACTATGTGTAAATACGAGATTCAACATGAATATTGTAGAAAAATGAGATCGACACATGCGAATTTCGTTAATTGCTGAGATTTAATCGTGAAAGCATTGAACTAACTCGTACCACAGCTTGAGAATTGTTTCCAATCGATTCGGACATTGTATTTCTGAAGATCAAACATCTATTTGATATTGGAATCGACGTTTTAACCTTGTTTCTTATCGTATATACGTTTTTTCGTTCATAATGGCGTACCATCGAAATACGAAATAATGAAATCTCATTCAAATTCAATTAGTTTATATTCTGTCGACGCAGAATAAAGATTACAACAAGAATATATCTTCCTGACTGTGTGTAAATAGAAGTTTTAACATGAAAATTGTCGAAAAATGAGATCGACAAATGCGAATTTTGTTAAATGCTGAGATAAAATCGTGAACACATTGAAATTACTCGTACCACAGTTTCAGAAATGTTTCCAATCAATTCGGACATTGTATTTCTGAAGATCAAACATTTATTTTATCTTGGAATCGACGTTATAACCTTGTTTCATATTTTATATACGATTATTAGCTCATAAAGAAGTATCATCGAAATACGAAATTTGAAATCTCAATCAATATCAATGCTTTTACATTCTATCGACGCAGAATATACAAAGGAACAAGAACATAAGTTTGTCACTATGTGTAAATACGAGTTTCAACATGAATATTGTAGAAAAATGAGATCGACACATGCGAATTTCGTTAATTGCAGAGCTTCAATCGTGAAAACATTGAACTTACTCGTACCACAGCTTGAGAAATGTTTCCAATCGATTCGGACATTGTATTTCTGAAGATCATACATCCATTTTATCTTGGAATCGATGTTATAACCTTGTTTCATATGTTATATATGATTATTAGCTCATAAAGAAGTATCATCGAAATACGAAATTTGAAATCTCAATCAATATCAATGCTATTATATTCTATCGACGCAGAATATACAATGGAACAAGATCATAAGTTTGTCACTATGTGTAAATACGAGATTCAACATGAATATTGTAGAAAAATGAGATCGACACATGCGAATATCGTTAATTGCTGAGATTTAATCGTGAAAGCATTGAACTAACTCGTACCACAGCTTGAGAATTGTTTCCAATCGATTCGGACATTGTATTTCTGAAGATCAAACATCTATTTAATATTGGAATCGACGTTTTAACCTTGTTTCTTATCGTATATACGTTTTTTCGTTCATAATGGCGTACCATCGAAATACGAAATAATGAAATCTCATTCAAATTCAATTAGTTTATATTCTGTCGACGCAGAATAAAGATTACAACAAGAATATATCTTCCTGACTGTGTGTAAATAGAAGTTTTAACATGAAAATTGTCGAAAAATGAGATCGACAAATGCGAATTTTGTTAAATGCTGAGATAAAATCGTGAACACATTGAAATTACTCGTACCACAGTTTCAGAAATGTTTCCAATCAATTCGGACATTGTATTTCTGAAGATCAAACATTTATTTTATCTTGGAATCGACGTTATAACCTTGTTTCATATTTTATATACGATTATTAGCTCATAAAGAAGTATCATCGAAATACGAAATTTGAAATCTCAATCAATATCAATGCTTTTACATTCTATCGACGCAGAATATACAAAGGAACAAGAACATAAGTTTGTCACTATGTGTAAATACGAGTTTCAACATGAATATTGTAGAAAAATGAGATCGACACATGCGAATTTCGTTAATTGCAGAGCTTCAATCGTGAAAACATTGAACTTACTCGTACCACAGTTTGAGAAATGTTTCCAATCGATTCGGACATTGTATTTCTGAAGATCATACATCCATTTTATCTTGGAATCGATGTTATAACCTTGTTTCATATGTTATATATGATTATTAGCTCATAAAGAAGTATCATCGAAATACGAAATTTGAAATCTCAATCAATATCAATGCTATTATATTCTATCGACGCAGAATATACAATGGAACAAGATCATAAGTTTGTCACTATGTGTAAATACGAGATTCAACATGAATATTGTAGAAAAATGAGATCGACACATGCGAATATCGTTAATTGCTGAGATTTAATCGTGAAAGCATTGAACTAACTCGTACCACAGCTTGAGAATTGTTTCCAATCGATTCGGACATTGTATTTCTGAAGATCAAACATCTATTTGATATTGGAATCGACGTTTTAACCTTGTTTCTTATCGTATATACGTTTTTTCGTTCATAATGGCGTACCATCGAAATACGAAATAATGAAATCTCATTCAAATTCAATTAGTTTATATTCTGTCGACGCAGAATAAAGATTACAACAAGAATATATCTTCCTGACTGTGTGTAAATAGAAGTTTTAACATGAAAATTGTCGAAAAATGAGATCGACAAATGCGAATTTTGTTAAATGCTGAGATAAAATTGTGAACACATTGAAATTACTCGTACCACAGTTTCAGAAATGTTTCCAATCAATTCGGACATTGTATTTCTGAAGATCAAACATTTATTTTATCTTGGAATCGACGTTATAACCTTGTTTCATATGTTATATATGATTATTAGCTCTTAAAGAAGTATCATCGAAATACGAAATTTGAAATCTCAATCAATATCAATGCTTTTATATTCTATCGACGCAGAATATACAAAGGAACAAGAACATAAGTTTGTCACTATGTGTAAATACGAGTTTCAACATGAATATTGTAGAAAAATGAGATCGACACATGCGAATTTCGTTAATTGCAGAGCTTCAATCGTGAAAACATTGAACTTACTCGTACCACAGCTTGAGAAATGTTTCCAATCGATTCGAACATTGTATTTCTGAAGATCATACATCCATTTTATCTTGGAATCGACGTTATAACCTTGTTTCATATGTTATATATGATTATTAGCTCATAAAGAAGTATCATCGAAATACGAAATTTGAAATCTCAATCAATATGAATGCTATTATATTCTATCGACGCAGAATATACAATGGAACAAGATCATAAGTTTGTCACTATGTGTAAATACGAGTTTCAATATGAATATTGTAGAAAAATGAGATCGACACATGCGAATTTCGTTAATTGCTGAGATTTAATCGTGAAAGCATTGAACTAACTCGTACCACAGCTTGAGAATTGTTTCCAATCGATTCGGACATTTTATTTCTGAAGATCAAACATCTATTTGATATTGGAATCGACGTTTTAACCTAGTTTCTTATCGTATATACGTTTTTTCGTTCATAATGGCGTACCATCGAAATACGAAATAATGAAATCTCATTCAAATTCAATTAGTTTAAATTCTGTCGACGCAGAATAAAGATTACAACAAGAATATATCTTCCTGACTGTGTGTAAATAGAAGTTTTAACATGAAAATTGTCGAAAAATGAGATCGACAAATGCGAATTATGTTAAATGCTGAGATAAAATCGTGAACACATTGAAATTACTCGTACCACAGCTTCAGAAATGTTTCCAATCAATTTGGACATTGTATTTCTGAAGATCAAACATTTATTTTATCTTGGAATCGACGTTATAACCTTGTTTCATATTTTATATACGATTATTAGCTCATAAAGAAGTATCATCGAAATACGAAATTTGAAATCTCAATCAATATCAATGCTTTTATATTCTATCGACGCAGAATATACAAAGGAACAAGAACATAAGTTTGTCACTATGTGTAAATACGAGTTTCAACATGAATATTGTAGAAAAATGAGATCGACACATGCGAATTTCGTTAATTGCAGAGCTTCAATCGTGAAAACATTGAACTTACTCGTACCACAGCTTGAGAAATGTTTCCAAACGATTCGAACATTGTATTTCTGAAGATCATACATCCATTTTATCTTGGAATCGATGTTATAACCTTGTTTCATATGTTATATATGATTATTAGCTCATAAAGAAGTATCATCGAAATACGAAATTTGAAATCTTAATCAATATGAATGCTATTATATTCTATCGACGCAGAATATACAATGGAACAAGATCATAAGTTTGTCACTATGTGTAAATACGAGTTTCAATATGAATATTGTAGAAAAATGAGATCGACACATGCGAATTTCGTTAATTGCTGAGATTTAATCGTGAAAGCATTTAACTAACTCGTACCACAGCTTGAGAATTGTTTCCAATCGATTCGGACATTGTATTTCTGAAGATCAAACATCTATTTGATATTGGAATCGACGTTTTAACCTTCTTTCTTATCGTATATACGTTTTTTCGTTCATAATGGCGTACCATCGAAATACGAAATAATGAAATCTCATTCAAATTCAATTAGTTTATATTCTGTCGACGCAGAATAAAGATTACAACAAGAATATATCTTCCTGACTGTGTGTAAATAGAAGTTTTAACATGAAAATTGTCGAAAAATGAGATCGACAAATGCGAATTTTGTTAAATGCTGAGATAAAATTGTGAACACATTGAAATTACTCGTACCACAGTTTCAGAAATGTTTCCAATCAATTCGGACATTGTATTTCTGAAGATCAAACATTTATTTTATCTTGGAATCGACGTTATAACCTTGTTTCATATGTTATATATGATTATTAGCTCTTAAAGAAGTATCATCGAAATACGAAATTTGAAATCTCAATCAATATCAATGCTTTTATATTCTATCGACGCAGAATATACAAAGGAACAAGAACATAAGTTTGTCACTATGTGTAAATACGAGTTTCAACATGAATATTGTAGAAAAATGAGATCGACACATGCGAATTTCGTTAATTGCAGAGCTTCAATCGTGAAAACATTGAACTTACTCGTACCACAGCTTGAGAAATGTTTCCAATCGATTCGAACATTGTATTTCTGAAGATCATACATCCATTTTATCTTGGAATCGACGTTATAACCTTGTTTCATATGTTATATATGATTATTAGCTCATAAAGAAGTATCATCGAAATACGAAATTTGAAATCTCAATCAATATGAATGCTATTATATTCTATCGACGCAGAATATACAATGGAACAAGATCATAAGTTTGTCACTATGTGTAAATACGAGTTTCAATATGAATATTGTAGAAAAATGAGATCGACACATGCGAATTTCGTTAATTGCTGAGATTTAATCGTGAAAGCATTGAACTAACTCGTACCACAGCTTGAGAAGTGTTTCCAATCGATTCGGACATTTTATTTCTGAAGATCAAACATCTATTTGATATTGGAATCGACGTTTTAACCTAGTTTCTTATCGTATATACGTTTTTTCGTTCATAATGGCGTACCATCGAAATACGAAATAATGAAATCTCATTCAAATTCAATTAGTTTAAATTCTGTCGACGCAGAATAAAGATTACAACAAGAATATATCTTCCTGACTGTGTGTAAATAGAAGTTTTAACATGAAAATTGTCGAAAAATGAGATCGACAAATGCGAATTATGTTAAATGCTGAGATAAAATCGTGAACACATTGAAATTACTCGTACCACAGCTTCAGAAATGTTTCCAATCAATTTGGACATTGTATTTCTGAAGATCAAACATTTATTTTATCTTGGAATCGACGTTATAACCTTGTTTCATATTTTATATACGATTATTAGCTCATAAAGAAGTATCATCGAAATACGAAATTTGAAATCTCAATCAATATCAATGCTTTTATATTCTATCGACGCAGAATATACAAAGGAACAAGAACATAAGTTTGTCACTATGTGTAAATACGAGTTTCAACATGAATATTGTAGAAAAATGAGATCGACACATGCGAATTTCGTTAATTGCAGAGCTTCAATCGTGAAAACATTGAACTTACTCGTACCACAGCTTGAGAAATGTTTCCAAACGATTCGAACATTGTATTTCTGAAGATCATACATCCATTTTATCTTGGAATCGATGTTATAACCTTGTTTCATATGTTATATATGATTATTAGCTCATAAAGAAGTATCATCGAAATACGAAATTTGAAATCTTAATCAATATGAATGCTATTATATTCTATCGACGCAGAATATACAATGGAACAAGATCATAAGTTTGTCACTATGTGTAAATACGAGTTTCAATATGAATATTGTAGAAAAATGAGATCGACACATGCGAATTTCGTTAATTGCTGAGATTTAATCGTGAAAGCATTTAACTAACTCGTACCACAGCTTGAGAATTGTTTCCAATCGATTCGGACATTGTATTTCTGAAGATCAAACATCTATTTGATATTGGAATCGACGTTTTAACCTTCTTTCTTATCGTATATACGTTTTTTCGTTCATAATGGCGTACCATCGAAATACGAAATAATGAAATCTCATTCAAATTCAATTAGTTTATATTCTGTCGACGCAGAATAAAGATTACAACAAGAATATATCTTCCTGACTGTGTGTAAATAGAAGTTTTAACATGAAAATTGTCGAAAAATGAGATCGACAAATGCGAATTTTGTTAAATGCTGAGATAAAATCGTGAACACATTGAAATTACTCGTACCACAGTTTCAGAAATGTTTCCAATCAATTCGGACATTGTATTTCTGAAGATCAAACATTTATTTTATCTTGGAATCGACGTTATAACCTTGTTTCATATGTTATATATGATTATTAGCTCTTAAAGAAGTATCATCGAAATACGAAATTTGAAATCTCAATCAATATCAATGCTTTTATATTCTATCGACGCAGAATATACAAAAGAACAAGAACATAAGTTTGTCACTATGTGTAAATACGAGTTTCAACATGAATATTGTAGAAAAATGAGATCGACACATGCGAATTTCGTTAATTGCAGAGCTTCAATCGTGAAAACATTGAACTTACTCGTACCACAGCTTGAGAAATGTTTCCAATCGATTCGAACATTGTATTTCTGAAGATCATACATCCATTTTATCTTGGAATCGACGTTATAACCTTGTTTCATATGTTATATATGATTATTAGCTCATAAAGAAGTATCATCGAAATACGAAATTTCAAATCTCAATCAATATGAATGCTATTATATTCTATCGACGCAGAATATACAATGGAACAAGATCATAAGTTTGTCACTATGTGTAAATACGAGTTTCAACATGAATATTGTAGAAAAATGAGATCGACACATGCGAATTTCGTTAATTGCAGAGCTTCAATCGTGAAAACATTGAACTTACTCGTACCACAGCTTGAGAAATGTTTCCAATCGATTCGAACATTGTATTTCTGAAGATCATACATCCATTTTATCTTGGAATCGATGTTATAACCTTGTTTCATATGTTATATATGATTATTAGCTCATAAAGAAGTATCATCGAAATACGAAATTTGAAATCTTAATCAATATGAATGCTATTATATTCTATCGACGCAGAATATACAATGGAACAAGATCATAAGTTTGTCACTATGTGTAAATACGAGTTTCAATATGAATATTGTAGAAAAATGAGATCGACACATGCGAATTTCGTTAATTGCTGAGATTTAATCGTGAAAGCATTTAACTAACTCGTACCACAGCTTGAGAATTGTTTCCAATCGATTCGGACATTGTATTTCTGAAGATCAAACATCTATTTGATATTGGAATCGACGTTTTAACCTTCTTTCTTATCGTATATACGTTTTTTCGTTCATAATGGCGTACCATCGAAATACGAAATAATGAAATCTCATTCAAATTCAATTAGTTTATATTCTGTCGACGCAGAATAAAGATTACAACAAGAATATATCTTCCTGACTGTGTGTAAATAGAAGTTTTAACATGAAAATTGTCGAAAAATGAGATCGACAAATGCGAATTTTGTTAAATGCTGAGATAAAATCGTGAACACATTGAAATTACTCGTACCACAGTTTCAGAAATGTTTCCAATCAATTCGGACATTGTATTTCTGAAGATCAAACATTTATTTTATCTTGGAATCGACGTTATAACCTTGTTTCATATGTTATATATGATTATTAGCTCTTAAAGAAGTATCATCGAAATACGAAATTTGAAATCTCAATCAATATCAATGCTTTTATATTCTATCGACGCAGAATATACAAAAGAACAAGAACATAAGTTTGTCACTATGTGTAAATACGAGTTTCAACATGAATATTGTAGAAAAATGAGATCGACACATGCGAATTTCGTTAATTGCAGAGCTTCAATCGTGAAAACATTGAACTTACTCGTACCACAGCTTGAGAAATGTTTCCAATCGATTCGAACATTGTATTTCTGAAGATCATACATCCATTTTATCTTGGAATCGACGTTATAACCTTGTTTCATATGTTATATATGATTATTAGCTCATAAAGAAGTATCATCGAAATACGAAATTTCAAATCTCAATCAATATGAATGCTATTATATTCTATCGACGCAGAATATACAATGGAACAAGATCATAAGTTTGTCACTATGTGTAAATACGAGTTTCAATATGAATATTGTAGAAAAATGAGATCGACACATGCGAATTTCGTTAATTGCTGAGATTTAATCGTGAAAGCATTGAACTAACTCGTACCACAGCTTGAGAATTGTTTCCAATCGATTCGGACATTTTATTTCTGAAGATCAAACATCTATTTGATATTGGAATCGACGTTTTAACCTAGTTTCTTATCGTATATACGTTTTTTCGTTCATAATGGCGTACCATCGAAATACGAAATAATGAAATCTCATTCAAATTCAATTAGTTTATATTCTGTCGACGCAGAATAAAGATTACAACAAGAATATATCTTCCTGACTGTGTGTAAATAGAAGTTTTAACATGAAAATTGTCGAAAAATGAGATCGACAAATGCGAATTATGTTAAATGCTGAGATAAAATCGTGAACACATTGAAATTACTCGTACCACAGCTTCAGAAATGTTTCCAATCAATTTGGACATTGTATTTCTGAAGATCAAACATTTATTTTATCTTGGAATCGACGTTATAACCTTGTTTCATATTTTATATACGATTATTAGCTCATAAAGAAGTATCATCGAAATACGAAATTTGAAATCTCAATCAATATCAATGCTTTTATATTCTATCGACGCAGAATATACAAAGGAACAAGAACATAAGTTTGTCACTATGTGTAAATACGAGTTTCAACATGAATATTGTAGAAAAATGAGATCGACACATGCGAATTTCGTTAATTGCAGAGCTTCAATCGTGAAAACATTGAACTTACTCGTACCACAGCTTGAGAAATGTTTCCAATCGATTCGAACATTGTATTTCTGAAGATCATACATCCATTTTATCTTGGAATCGATGTTATAACCTTGTTTCATATGTTATATATGATTATTAGCTCATAAAGAAGTATCATCGAAATACGAAATTTGAAATCTTAATCAATATGAATGCTATTATATTCTATCGACGCAGAATATACAATGGAACAAGATCATAAGTTTGTCACTATGTGTAAATACGAGATTCAACATGAATATTGTAGAAAAATGAGATCGACACATGCGAATTTCGTTAATTGCTGAGATTTAATCGTGAAAGCATTGAACTAACTCGTACCACAGCTTGAGAATTGTTTCCAATCGATTCGGACATTGTATTTCTGAAGATCAAACATCTATTTAATATTGGAATCGACGTTTTAACCTTGTTTCTTATCGTATATACGTTTTTTCGTTCATAATGGCGTACCATCGAAATACGAAATAATGAAATCTCATTCAAATCCAATTAGTTTATATTCTGTCGACGCAGAATAAAGATTACAACAAGAATATATCTTCCTGACTGTGTGTAAATAGAAGTTTTAACATGAAAATTGTCGAAAAATGAGATCGACAAATGCGAATTTTGTTAAATGCTGAGATAAAATCGTGAACACATTGAAATTACTCGTACCACAGTTTCAGAAATGTTTCCAATCAATTCGGACATTGTATTTCTGAAGATCAAACATTTATTTTATCTTGGAATCGACGTTATAACCTTGTTTCATATGTTATATATGATTATTAGCTCTTAAAGAAGTATCATCGAAATACGAAATTTGAAATCACAATCAATATCAATGCTTTTATATTCTATCGACGCAGAATATACAAAGGAACAAGAACATAAGTTTGTCACTATGTGTAAATACGAGTTTCAACATGAATATTGTAGAAAAATGAGATCGACACATGCGAATTTCGTTAATTGCAGAGCTTCAATCGTGAAAACATTGAACTTACTCGTACCACAGCTTGAGAAATGTTTCCAATCGATTCGAACATTGTATTTCTGAAGATCATACATCCATTTTATCTTGGAATCGACGTTATAACCTTGTTTCATATGTTATATATGATTATTAGCTCATAAAGAAGTATCATCGAAATACGAAATTTGAAATCTCAATCAATATGAATGCTATTATATTCTATCGACGCAGAATATACAATGGAACAAGATCATAAGTTTGTCACTATGTGTAAATACGAGTTTCAATATGAATATTGTAGAAAAATGAGATCGACACATGCGAATTTCGTTAATTGCTGAGATTTAATCGTGAAAGCATTGAACTAACTCGTACCACAGCTTGAGAATTGTTTCCAATCGATTCGGACATTTTATTTCTGAAGATCAAACATCTATTTGATATTGGAATCGACGTTTTAACCTAGTTTCTTAACGTATATACGTTTTTTCGTTCATAATGGCGTACCATCGAAATACGAAATAATGAAATCTCATTCAAATTCAATTAGTTTAAATTCTGTCGACGCAGAATAAAGTTTACAACAAGAATATATCTTCCTGACTGTGTGTAAATAGAAGTTTTAACATGAAAATTGTCGAAAAATGAGATCGACAAATGCGAATTATGTTAAATGCTGAGATAAAATCGTGAACACATTGAAATTACTCGTACCACAGTTTCAGAAATGTTTCCAATCAATTCGGACATTGTATTTCTGAAGATCAAACATTTATTTTATCTTGGAATCGACGTTATAACCTTGTTTCATATGTTATATATGATTATTAGCTCTTAAAGAAGTATCATCGAAATACGAAATTTGAAATCACAATCAATATCAATGCTTTTATATTCTATCGACGCAGAATATACAAAGGAACAAGAACATAAGTTTGTCACTATGTGTAAATACGAGTTTCAACATGAATATTGTAGAAAAATGAGATCGACACATGCGAATTTCGTTAATTGCAGAGCTTCAATCGTGAAAACATTGAACTTACTCGTACCACAGCTTGAGAAATGTTTCCAATCGATTCGAACATTGTATTTCTGAAGATCATACATCCATTTTATCTTGGAATCGACGTTATAACCTTGTTTCATATGTTATATATGATTATTAGCTCATAAAGAAGTATCATCGAAATACGAAATTTGAAATCTCAATCAATATGAATGCTATTATATTCTATCGACGCAGAATATACAATGGAACAAGATCATAAGTTTGTCACTATGTGTAAATACGAGTTTCAATATGAATATTGTAGAAAAATGAGATCGACACATGCGAATTTCGTTAATTGCTGAGATTTAATCGTGAAAGCATTGAACTAACTCGTACCACAGCTTGAGAATTGTTTCCAATCGATTCGGACATTTTATTTCTGAAGATCAAACATCTATTTGATATTGGAATCGACGTTTTAACCTAGTTTCTTAACGTATATACGTTTTTTCGTTCATAATGGCGTACCATCGAAATACGAAATAATGAAATCTCATTCAAATTCAATTAGTTTAAATTCTGTCGACGCAGAATAAAGTTTACAACAAGAATATATCTTCCTGACTGTGTGTAAATAGAAGTTTTAACATGAAAATTGTCGAAAAATGAGATCGACAAATGCGAATTATGTTAAATGCTGAGATAAAATCGTGAACACATTGAAATTACTCGTACCACAGCTTCAGAAATGTTTCCAATCAATTTGGACATTGTATTTCTGAAGATCAAACATTTATTTTATCTTGGAATCGACGTTATAACCTTGTTTCATATTTTATATACGATTATTAGCTCATAAAGAAGTATCATCGAAATACGAAATTTGAAATCTCAATCAATATCAATGCTTTTATATTCTATCGACGCAGAATATACAAAGGAACAAGAACATAAGTTTGTCACTATGTGTAAATACGAGTTTCAACATGAATATTGTAGAAAAATGAGATCGACACATGCGAATTTCGTTAATTGCAGAGCTTCAATCGTGAAAACATTGAACTTACTCGTACCACAGCTTGAGAAATGTTTCCAATCGATTCGAACATTGTATTTCTGAAGATCATACATCCATTTTATCTTGGAATCGATGTTATAACCTTGTTTCATATGTTATATATGATTATTAGCTCATAAAGAAGTATCATCGAAATACGAAATTTGAAATCTTAATCAATATGAATGCTATTATATTCTATCGACGCAGAATATACAATGGAACAAGATCATAAGTTTGTCACTATGTGTAAATACGAGATTCAACATGAATATTGTAGAAAAATGAGATCGACACATGCGAATTTCGTTAATTGCTGAGATTTAATCGTGAAAGCATTGAACTAACTCGTACCACAGCTTGAGAATTGTTTCCAATCGATTCGGACATTGTATTTCTGAAGATCAAACATCTATTTAATATTGGAATCGACGTTTTAACCTTGTTTCTTATCGTATATACGTTTTTTCGTTCATAATGGCGTACCATCGAAATACGAAATAATGAAATCTCATTCAAATTCAATTAGTTTATATTCTGTCGACGCAGAATAAAGATTACAACAAGAATATATCTTCCTGACTGTGTGTAAATAGAAGTTTTAACATGAAAATTGTCGAAAAATGAGATCGACAAATGCGAATTTTGTTAAATGCTGAGATAAAATCGTGAACACATTGAAATTACTCGTACCACAGTTTCAGAAATGTTTCCAATCAATTCGGACATTGTATTTCTGAAGATCAAACATTTATTTTATCTTGGAATCGACGTTATAACCTTGTTTCATATTTTATATACGATTATTAGCTCATAAAGAAGTATCATCGAAATACGAAATTTGAAATCTCAATCAATATCAATGCTTTTACATTCTATCGACGCAGAATATACAAAGGAACAAGAACATAAGTTTGTCACTATGTGTAAATACGAGTTTCAACATGAATATTGTAGAAAAATGAGATCGACACATGCGAATTTCGTTAATTGCAGAGCTTCAATCGTGAAAACATTGAACTTACTCGTACCACAGCTTGAGAAATGTTTCCAATCGATTCGGACATTGTATTTCTGAAGATCATACATCCATTTTATCTTGGAATCGATGTTATAACCTTGTTTCATATGTTATATATGATTATTAGCTCATAAAGAAGTATCATCGAAATACGAAATTTGAAATCTCAATCAATATCAATGCTATTATATTCTATCGACGCAGAATATACAATGGAACAAGATCATAAGTTTGTCACTATGTGTAAATACGAGATTCAACATGAATATTGTAGAAAAATGAGATCGACACATGCGAATATCGTTAATTGCTGAGATTTAATCGTGAAAGCATTGAACTAACTCGTACCACAGCTTGAGAATTGTTTCCAATCGATTCGGACATTGTATTTCTGAAGATCAAACATCTATTTAATATTGGAATCGACGTTTTAACCTTGTTTCTTATCGTATATACGTTTTTTCGTTCATAATGGCGTACCATCGAAATACGAAATAATGAAATCTCATTCAAATTCAATGAGTTTATATTCTGTCGACGCAGAATAAAGATTACAACAAGAATATATCTTCCTGACTGTGTGTAAATAGAAGTTTTAACATGAAAATTGTCGAAAAATGAGATCGACAAATGCGAATTTTGTTAAATGCTGAGATAAAATCGTGAACACATTGAAATTACTCGTACCACAGTTTCAGAAATGTTTCCAATCAATTCGGACATTGTATTTCTGAAGATCAAACATTTATTTTATCTTGGAATCGACGTTATAACCTTGTTTCATATGTTATATATGATTATTAGCTCTTAAAGAAGTATCATCGAAATACGAAATTTGAAATCTCAATCAATATCAATGCTTTTATATTCTATCGACGCAGAATATACAAAGGAACAAGAACATAAGTTTGTCACTATGTGTAAATACGAGTTTCAACATGAATATTGTAGAAAAATGAGATCGACACATGCGAATTTCGTTAATTGCAGAGCTTCAATCGTGAAAACATTGAACTTACTCGTACCACAGCTTGAGAAATGTTTCCAATCGATTCGAACATTGTATTTCTGAAGATCATACATCCATTTTATCTTGGAATCGATGTTATAACCTTGTTTCATATGTTATATATGATTATTAGCTCATAAAGAAGTATCATCGAAATACGAAATTTGAAATCTCAATCAATATGAATGCTATTATATTCTATCGACGCAGAATATACAATGGAACAAGATCATAAGTTTGTCACTATGTGTAAATACGAGTTTCAATATGAATATTGTAGAAAAATGAGATCGACACATGCGAATTTCGTTAATTGCTGAGATTTAATCGTGAAAGCATTGAACTAACTCGTACCACAGCTTGAGAATTGTTTCCAATCGATTCGGACATTTTATTTCTGAAGATCAAACATCTATTTGATATTGGAATCGACGTTTTAACCTAGTTTCTTATCGTATATACGTTTTTTCGTTCATAATGGCGTACCATCGAAATACGAAATAATGAAATCTCATTCAAATTCAATTAGTTTAAATTCTGTCGACGCAGAATAAAGATTACAACAAGAATATATCTTCCTGACTGTGTGTAAATAGAAGTTTTAACATGAAAATTGTCGAAAAATGAGATCGACAAATGCGAATTATGTTAAATGCTGAGATAAAATCGTGAACACATTGAAATTACTCGTACCACAGCTTCAGAAATGTTTCCAATCAATTTGGACATTGTATTTCTGAAGATCAAACATTTATTTTATCTTGGAATCGACGTTATAACCTTGTTTCATATGTTATATATGATTATTAGCTCTTAAAGAAGTATCATCGAAATACGAAATTTCAAATCTCAATCAATATCAATGCTTTTATATTCTATCGACGCAGAATATACAATGGAACAAGAACATAAGTTTGTCACTATGTGTAAATACGAGTTTCAACATGAATATTGTAGAAAAATGAGATCGACACATGCGAATTTCGTTAATTGCAGAGCTTCAATCGTGAAAACATTGAACTTACTCGTACCACAGCTTGAGAAATGTTTCCAATCGATTCGAACATTGTATTTCTGAAGATCATACATCCATTTTATCTTGGAATCGACGTTATAACCTTGTTTCATATGTTATATATGATTATTAGCTCATAAAGAAGTATCATCGAAATACGAAATTTGAAATCTCAATCAATATCAATGCTATTATATTCTATCGACGCAGAATATACAATGGAACAAGATCATAAGTTTGTCACTATGTGTAAATACGAGTTTCAATATGAATATTGTAGAAAAATGAGATCGACACATGCGAATTTCGTTAATTGCTGAGATTTAATCGTGAAAGCATTGAACTAACTCGTACCACAGCTTGAGAATTGTTTCCAATCGATTCGGACATTTTATTTCTGAAGATCAAACATCTATTTGATATTGGAATCGACGTTTTAACCTAGTTTCTTAACGTATATACGTTTTTTCGTTCATAATGGCGTACCATCGAAATACGAAATAATGAAATCTCATTCAAATTCAATTAGTTTAAATTCTGTCGACGCAGAATAAAGATTACAACAAGAATATATCTTCCTGACTGTGTGTAAATAGAAGTTTTAACATGAAAATTGTCGAAAAATGAGATCGACAAATGCGAATTATGTTAAATGCTGAGATAAAATCGTGAACACATTGAAATTACTCGTACCACAGCTTCAGAAATGTTTCCAATCAATTTGGACATTGTATTTCTGAAGATCAAACATTTATTTTATCTTGGAATCGACGTTATAACCTTGTTTCATATTTTATATACGATTATTAGCTCATAAAGAAGTATCATCGAAATACGAAATTTGAAATCTCAATCAATATCAATGCTTTTATATTCTATCGACGCAGAATATACAAAGGAACAAGAACATAAGTTTGTCACTATGTGTAAATACGAGTTTCAACATTAATATTGTAGAAAAATGAGATCGACACATGCGAATTTCGTTAATTGCAGAGCTTCAATCGTGAAAACATTGAACTTACTCGTACCACAGCTTGAGAAATGTTTCCAATCGATTCGAACATTGTATTTCTGAAGATCATACATCCATTTTATCTTGGAATCGATGTTATAACCTTGTTTCATATGTTATATATGATTATTAGCTCATAAAGAAGTATCATCGAAATACGAAATTTGAAATCTTAATCAATATGAATGCTATTATATTCTATCGACGCAGAATATACAATGGAACAAGATCATAAGTTTGTCACTATGTGTAAATACGAGATTCAACATGAATATTGTAGAAAAATGAGATCGACACATGCGAATTTCGTTAATTGCTGAGATTTAATCGTGAAAGCATTGAACTAACTCGTACCACAGCTTGAGAATTGTTTCCAATCGATTCGGACATTGTATTTCTGAAGATCAAACATCTATTTAATATTGGAATCGACGTTTTAACCTTGTTTCTTATCGTATATACGTTTTTTCGTTCATAATGGCGTACCATCGAAATACGAAATAATGAAATCTCATTCAAATTCAATTAGTTTATATTCTGTCGACGCAGAATAAAGATTACAACAAGAATATATCTTCCTGACTGTGTGTAAATAGAAGTTTTAACATGAAAATTGTCGAAAAATGAGATCGACAAATGCGAATTTTGTTAAATGCTGAGATAAAATCGTGAACACATTGAAATTACTCGTACCACAGTTTCAGAAATGTTTCCAATCAATTCGGACATTGTATTTCTGAAGATCAAACATTTATTTTATCTTGGAATCGACGTTATAACCTTGTTTCATATGTTATATATGATTATTAGCTCTTAAAGAAGTATCATCGAAATACGAAATTTGAAATCTCAATCAATATCAATGCTTTTATATTCTATCGACGCAGAATATACAAAGGAACAAGAACATAAGTTTGTCACTATGTGTAAATACGAGTTTCAACATGAATATTGTAGAAAAATGAGATCGACACATGCGAATTTCGTTAATTGCTGAGATTTAATCGTGAAAGCATAGAACTAACTCGTACCACAGCTTGAGAATTGTTTCCAATCGATTCGGACATTGTATTTCTGAAGATCAAACATCTATTTAATATTGGAATCGACGTTTTAACCTTGTTTCTTATCGTATATACGTTTTTTCGTTCATAATGGCGTACCATCGAAATACGAAATAATGAAATCTCATTCAAATTCAATTAGTTTATATTCTGTCGACGCAGAATAAAGATTACAACAAGAATATATCTTCCTGACTGTGTGAATAGAAGTTTTAACATGAAAATTGTCGAAAAATGAGATCGACAAATGCGAATTTTGTTAAATGCTGAGATAAAATCGTGAACACATTGAAATTACTCGTACCACAGTTTCAGAAATGTTTCCAATCAATTCGGACATTGTATTTCTGAAGATCAAACATTTATTTTATCTTGGAATCGACGTTATAACCTTGTTTCATATGTTATATATGATTATTAGCTCTTAAAGAAGTATCATCGAAATACGAAATTTGAAATCTCAATCAATATCAATGCTTTTATATTCTATCGACGCAGAATATACAAAGGAACAAGAACATAAGTTTGTCACTATGTGTAAATACGAGTTTCAACATGAATATTGTAGAAAAATGAGATCGACACATGCGAATTTCGTTAATTGCAGAGCTTCAATCGTGAAAACATTGAACTTACTCGTACCACAGCTTGAGAAATGTTTCCAATCGATTCGAACATTGTATTTCTGAAGATCATACATCCATTTTATCTTGGAATCGACGTTATAACCTTGTTTCATATGTTATATATGATTATTAGCTCATAAAGAAGGATCATCGAAATACGAAATTTGAAATCTCAATCAATATGAATGCTATTATATTCTATCGACGCAGAATATACAATGGAACAAGATCATAAGTTTGTCACTATGTGTAAATACGAGTTTCAATATGAATATTGTAGAAAAATGAGATCGACACATGCGAATTTCGTTAATTGCTGAGATTTAATCGTGAAAGCATTGAACTAACTCGTACCACAGCTTGAGAATTGTTTCCAATCGATTCGGACATTTTATTTCTGAAGATCAAACATCTATTTGATATTGGAATCGACGTTTTAACCTAGTTTCTTATCGTATATACGTTTTTTCGTTCATAATGGCGTACCATCGAAATACGAAATAATGAAATCTCATTCAAATTCAATTAGTTTAAATTCTGTCGACGCAGAATAAAGATTACAACAAGAATATATCTTCCTGACTGTGTGTAAATAGAAGTTTTAACATGAAAATTGTCGAAAAATGAGATCGACAAATGCGAATTATGTTAAATGCTGAGATAAAATCGTGAACACATTGAAATTACTCGTACCACAGCTTCAGAAATGTTTCCAATCAATTTGGACATTGTATTTCTGAAGATCAAACATTTATTTTATCTTGGAATCGACGTTATAACCTTGTTTCATATTTTATATACGATTATTAGCTCATAAAGAAGTATCATCGAAATACGAAATTTGAAATCTCAATCAATATCAATGCTTTTATATTCTATCGACGCAGAATATACAAAGGAACAAGAACATAAGTTTGTCACTATGTGTAAATACGAGTTTCAACATGAATATTGTAGAAAAATGAGATCGACACATGCGAATTTCGTTAATTGCAGAGCTTCAATCGTGAAAACATTGAACTTACTCGTACCACAGCTTGAGAAATGTTTCCAATCGATTCGAACATTGTATTTCTGAAGATCATACATCCATTTTATCTTGGAATCGACGTTATAACCTTGTTTCATATGTTATATATGATTATTAGCTCATAAAGAAGTATCATCGAAATACGAAATTTCAAATCTCAATCAATATCAATGCTTTTATATTCTATCGACGCAGAATATACAATGGAACAAGAACATAAGTTTGTCACTATGTGTAAATACGAGTTTTAACATGAATATTGTCGAAAATTGAGATCGACACATGCGAATTTCTTTAATTGCAGAGATGTAATCGTGAAATCATTGAACTTACTCGTACCACAGCTTGAGAAATGTTTCCAATCTATTCGGACATTGTATTTCTGAAGATCAAACATCCATTTTATATTGGAATCGACGTTTTAACCTAGTTTCTTATCGTATATACGTTTTTTCGTTCATAATGGCGTACCATCGAAATACGAAATAATGAAATCTCATTCAAATTCAATTAGTTTAAATTCTGTCGACGCAGAATAAAGATTACAACAAGAATATATCTTCCTGACTGTGTGTAAATAGAAGTTTTAACATGAAAATTGTCGAAAAATGAGATCGACAAATGCGAATTATGTTAAATGCTGAGATAAAATCGTGAACACATTGAAATTACTCGTACCACAGCTTCAGAAATGTTTCCAATCAATTTGGACATTGTATTTCTGAAGATCAAACATTTATTTTATCTTGGAATCGACGTTATAACCTAGTTTCATATTTTATATACGATTATTAGCTCATAAAGAAGTATCATCGAAATACGAAATTTGAAATCTCAATCAATATCAATGCTTTTATATTCTATCGACGCAGAATATACAAAGGAACAAGAACATAAGTTTGTCACTATGTGTAAATACGAGTTTCAACATGAATATTGTAGAAAAATGAGATCGACACATGCGAATTTCGTTAATTGCAGAGCTTCAATCGTGAAAACATTGAACTTACTCGTACCACAGCTTGAGAAATGTTTCCAATCGATTCGAACATTGTATTTCTGAAGATCATACATCCATTTTATCTTGGAATCGACGTTATAACCTTGTTTCATATGTTATATATGATTATTAGCTCATAAAGAAGTATCATCGAAATACGAAATTTCAAATCTCAATCAATATCAATGCTTTTATATTCTATCGACGCAGAATATACAATGGAACAAGAACATAAGTTTGTCACTATGTGTAAATACGAGTTTTAACATGAATATTGTCGAAAATTGAGATCGACACATGCGAATTTCTTTAATTGCAGAGATGTAATCGTGAAATCATTGAACTTACTCGTACCACAGCTTGAGAAATGTTTCCAATCTATTCGGACATTGTATTTCTGAAGATCAAACATCCATTTTATATTGGAATCGACGTTATAACCTTGTTTCATATTTTATATACGATTATTAGCTCATAAAGAATTATCATCGAAATACGAAATTTGAAATCTCAATCAATATCAATGCTATTATATTCTATCGACGCAGAATATACAATGGAACAAGATCATAATTTTGTCACTATGTGTAAATACGAGATTCAACATGAATATTGTAGAAAAATGAGATCGACACATGCGAATTTCGTTAATTGCTGAGATTTAATCGTGAAAGCATTGAACTAACTCGTACCACAGCTTGAGAATTGTTTCCAATCGATTCGAACATTTTATTTCTGAAGATCAAACATCTATTTGATATTGGAATCGACGTTTTAAACTAGTTTCTTATCGTATATACGTTTTTTCGTTCATAATGGCGTACCATCGAAATACGAAATAATGAAATCTCATTCAAATTCAATTAGTTTATATTCTGTCGACGCAGAATAAAGATTACAACAAGAATATATCTTCCTGACTGTGTGTAAATAGAAGTTTTAACATGAAAATTGTCGAAAAATGAGATCGACAAATGCGAATTTTGTTAAATGCTGAGATAAAATCGTGAACACATTGAAATTACTCGTACCACAGCTTCAGAAATGTTTCCAATCAATTTGGACATTGTATTTCTGAAGATCAAACATTTATTTTATCTTGGAATCGACGTTATAACCTTGTTTCATATTTTATATACGATTATTAGCTCATAAAGAAGTATCATCGAAATACGAAATTTGAAATCTCAATCAATATCAATGCTTTTATATTCTATCGACGCAGAATATACAAAGGAACAAGAACATAAGTTTGTCACTATGTGTAAATACGAGTTTCAACATGAATATTGTAGAAAAATGAGATCGACACATGCGAATTTCGTTAATTGCAGAGCTTCAATCGTGAAAACATTGAACTTACTCGTACCACAGCTTGAGAAATGTTTCCAATCGATTCGAACATTGTATTTCTGAAGATCATACATCCATTTTATCTTGGAATCGACGTTATAACCTTGTTTCATATGTTATATATGATTATTAGCTCTTAAAGAAGTATCATCGAAATACGAAATTTCAAATCTCAATCAATATCAATGCTTATATATTCTATCGACGCAGAATATACAATGGAACAAGAACATAAGTTTGTCACTATGTGTAAATACGAGTTTTAACATGAATATTGTCGAAAATTGAGATCGACACATGCGAATTTCTTTAATTGCAGAGATGTAATCGTGAAACCATTGAACTTATTCGTACCACAGCTTGAGAAATGTTTCCAATCTATTCGGACATTGTATTTCTGAAGATCAAACATCCATTTTATATTGGAATCGACGTTATAACCTTGTTTCATATTTTATATACGATTATTAGCTCATAAAGAATTATCACCGAAATACGAAATTTGAAATCTCAATCAATATCAATGCTATTATATTCTATCGACGCAGAATATACAATGGAACAAGATCATAAGTTTGTCACTATGTGTAAATACGAGATTCAACATGAATATTGTAGAAAAATGAGATCGACACATGCGAATTTCGTTAATTGCTGAGATTTAATCGTGAAAGCATTGAACTAACTCGTACCACAGCTTGAGAATTGTTTCCAATCGATTCGGACATTGTATTTCTGAAGATCAAACATCTATTTGATATTGGAATCGACGTTTTAACCTAGTTTCTTATCGTATATACGTTTTTTCGTTCATAATGGCGTACCATCGAAATACGAAATAATGAAATCTCATTCAAATTCAATTAGTTTATATTCTGTCGACGCAGAATAAAGATTACAACAAGAATATATCTTCCTGACTGTGTGTAAATAGAAGTTTTAACATGAAAATTGTCGAAAAATGAGATCGACAAATGCGAATTTTGTTAAATGCTGAGATAAAATCGTGAACACATTGAAATTACTCGTACCACAGCTTCAGAAATGTTTCCAATCAATTTGGACATTGTATTTCTGAAGATCAAACATTTATTTTATCTTGGAATCGACGTTATAACCTTGTTTCATATTTTATATACGATTATTAGCTCATAAAGAAGTATCATCGAAATACGAAATTTGAAATCTCAATCAATATCAATGCTTTTATATTCTATCGACGCAGAATATACAAAGGAACAAGAACATAAGTTTGTCACTATGTGTAAATACGAGTTTCAACATGAATATTGTAGAAAAATGAGATCGACACATGCGAATTTCGTTAATTGCAGAGCTTCAATCGTGAAAACATTGAACTTACTCGTACCACAGCTTGAGAAATGTTTCCAACCGATTCGGACATTGTATTTCTGAAGATCATACATCCATTTTATCTTGGAATCGACGTTATAACCTTGTTTCATATGTTATATATGATTATTAGCTCTTAAAGAAGTATCATCGAAATACGAGATTTCAAATCTCAATCAATATCAATGCTTTTATATTCTATCGACGCAGAATATACAATGGAACAAGAACATAAGTTTGTCACTATGTGTAAATACGAGTTTTAACATGAATATTGTCGAAAATTGAGATCGACACATGCGAATTTCTTTAATTGCAGAGATGTAATCGTGAAATCATTGAACTTATTCGTACCACAGCTTGAGAAATGTTTCCAATCTATTCGGACATTGTATTTCTGAAGATCAAACATCCATTTTATCTTGGAATCGACGTTATAACCTTGTTTCATATTTTATATACGATTATTAGCTCATAAAGAATTATCATCGAAATACGAAATTTGAAATCTCAATCAATATCAATGCTATTATATTCTATCGACGCAGAATATACAATGGAACAAGATCATAAGTTTGTCACTATGTGTAAATACGAGATTCAACATGAATATTGTAGAAAAATGAGATCGACACATGCGAATTTCGTTAATTGCTGAGATTTAATCGTGAAAGCATTGAACTAACTCGTACCACAGCTTGAGAATTGTTTCCAATCGATTCGGACATTGTATTTCTGAAGATCAAACATCTATTTGATATTGGAATCGACGTTTTAACCTAGTTTCTTATCGTATATACTTTTTTTCGTTCATAATGGCGTACCATCGAAATACGAAATAATGAAATCTCATTCAAATTCAATTAGTTTATATTCTGTCGACGCAGAATAAAGATTACAACAAGAATATATCTTCCTGACTGTGTGTAAATAGAAGTTTTAACATGAAAATTGTCGAAAAATGAGATCGACAAATGCGAATTTTGTTAAATGCTGAGATAAAATCGTGAACACATTGAAATTACTCGTACCACAGCTTCAGAAATGTTTCCAATCAATTTGGACATTGTATTTCTGAAGATCAAACATTTATTTTATCTTGGAATCGACGTTATAACCTTGTTTCATATTTTATATACGATTATTAGCTCATAAAGAAGTATCATCGAAATACGAAATTTGAAATCTCAATCAATATCAATGCTTTTATATTCTATCGACGCAGAATATACAAAGGAACAAGAACATAAGTTTGTCACTATGTGTAAATACGAGTTTCAACATGAATATTGTAGAAAAATAAGATCGACACATGCGAATTTCGTTAATTGCAGAGCTTCAATCGTGAAAACATTGAACTTACTCGTACCACAGCTTGAGAAATGTTTCCAACCGATTCGGACATTGTATTTCTGAAGATCATACATCCATTTTATCTTGGAATCGACGTTATAACCTTGTTTCATATGTTATATATGATTATTATCTCTTAAAGAAGTATCATCGAAATACGAAATTTGAAATCTCAATCAATATCAATGCTTTTATATTCTATCGACGCAGAATATACAATGGAACAAGAACATAAGTTTGTCACTATGTGTAAATACGAGTTTTAACATGAATATTGTCGAAAATTGAGATCGACACATGCGAATTTCTTTAATTGCAGAGATGTAATCGTGAAAGCATTTAACTAACTCGTACCACAGCTTGAGAATTGTTTCCAATCGATTCGGACATTGTATTTCTGAAGATCAAACATCTATTTGATATTGGAATCGACGTTTTAACATTGTTTCTTATCGTATATACGTTTTTTCGTTCATAATGGCGTACCATCGAAATACGAAATAATGAAATCTCATTCAAATTCAATTAGTTTATATTCTGTCGACGCAGAATAAAGATTACAACAAGAATATATCTTCCTGAATGTGTGTAAATAGAAGTTTTAACATGAAAATTGTCGAAAAATGAGATCGACAAATGCGAATTTTGTTAAATGCTGAGATAAAATCGTGAACACATTGAAATTACTCGTACCAGAGTTTCAGAAATGTTTCCAATCAATTCGGACATTGTATTTCTGAAGATCAAACATTTATTTTATCTTGGAATCGACGTTATAACCTTGTTTCATATTTTATATACGATTATTAGCTCATAAAGAAGTATCATCGAAATACGAAATTTGAAATCTCAATCAATATCAATGCTTTTATATTCTATCGACGCAGAATATACAATGGAACAAGAACATAAGTTTGTCACTATGTGTAAATACGAGTTTTAACATGAATATTGTCGAAAATTGAGATCGACACATGCGAATTTCTTTAATTGCAGAGATGTAATCGTGAAACCATTGAACTTATTCGTACCACAGCTTGAGAAATGTTTCCAATCTATTCGGACATTGTATTTCTGAAGATCAAACATCCATTTTATATTGGAATCGACGTTATAACCTTGTTTCATATTTTATATACGATTATTAGCTCATAAAGAATTATCATCGAAATACGAAATTTGAAATCTCAATCAATATCAATGCTATTATGTTCTATCGACGCAGAATATACAATGGAACAAGATCATAAGTTTGTCACTATGTGTAAATACGAGATTCAACATGAATATTGTAGAAAAATGAGATCGACACATGCGAATTTCGTTAATTGCTGAGATTTAATCGTGAAAGCATTGAACTAACTCGTACCACAGCTTGAGAATTGTTTCCAATCGATTCGGACATTGTATTTCTGAAGATCAAACATCTATTTTATCTTGGAATCGACGTTTTAACCTTGTGTCTTATCGTATATACGTTTTTTCGTTCATAATGGCGTACCATCGAAATACGAAATAATGAAATCTCATTCAAATTCAATCAGTTTATATTCTGTCGACGCATAATAAAGATTACAACAAGAATATATCTTCCTGACTGTGTGTAAATAGAAGTTTTCACATGAAAATTGTCGAAAAATGAGATCGACAAATGCGAATTTTGTTAAATGCTGAGATAAAATCGTGAACACAATGAAATTACTCGTACCACAGCTTCAGAAATGTTTCCAATCTATACGGACATTGTATTTCTGAAGATCAAACATTTATTTTATCTTGGAATCGACGTTATAACCTTGTTTCATATGTTGTATACGATTATTAGCTCATAAAGAAGTATCATCGAAATACGAAATTTGAAATCTCAATCAATATCAATGCTTTTATATTCTATCGACGCAGAATATACAAAGGAACAAGAACATAAGTTTGTCACTATGTGTAAATACGAGTTTCAACATGAATATTGTAGAAAAATAAGATCGACACATGCGAATTTCGTTAATTGCAGAGCTTCAATCGTGAAAACATTGAACTTACTCGTACCACAGCTTGAGAAATGTTTCCAACCGATTCGGACATTGTATTTCTGAAGATCATACATCCATTTTATCTTGGAATCGACGTTATAACCTTGTTTCATATGTTATATATGATTATTATCTCTTAAAGAAGTATCATCGAAATACGAAATTTGAAATCTCAATCAATATCAATGCTTTTATATTCTATCGACGCAGAATATACAATGGAACAAGAACATAAGTTTGTCACTATGTGTAAATACGAGTTTCAACATGAATATTGTAGAAAAATGAGATCGACACATGCGAATTTCGTTAATTGCAGAGCTTCAATCGTGAAAACATTGAACTTACTCGTACCACAGCTTGAGAAATGTTTCCAACCGATTCGGACATTGTATTTCTGAAGATCATACATCCATTTTATCTTGGAATCGACGTTATAACCTTGTTTCATATGTTATATATGATTATTAGCTCTTAAAGAAGTATCATCGAAATACGAAATTTCAAATCTCAATCAATATCAATGCTTTTATATTCTATCGACGCAGAATATACAATGGAACAAGAACATAAGTTTGTCACTATGTGTAAATACGAGTTTTAACATGAATATTGTCGAAAATTGAGATCGACACATGCGAATTTCTTTAATTGCAGAGATGTAATCGTGAAATCATTGAACTTATTCGTACCACAGCTTGAGAAATGTTTCCAATCTATTCGGACATTGTATTTCTGAAGATCAAACATCCATTTTATATTGGAATCGACGTTATAACCTTGTTTCATATTTTATATACGATTATTAGCTCATAAAGAATTATCATCGAAATACGAAATTTGAAATCTCAATCAATATCAATGCTATTATATTCTATCGACGCAGAATATACAATGGAACAAGATCATAAGTTTGTCACTATGTGTAAATACGAGATTCAACATGAATATTGTAGAAAAATGAGATCGACACATGCGAATTTCGTTAATTGCTGAGATTTAATCGTGAAAGCATTGAACTAACTCGTACCACAGCTTGAGAATTGTTTCCAATCGATTCGGACATTGTATTTCTGAAGATCAAACATCTATTTGATATTGGAATCGACGTTTTAACCTAGTTTCTTATCGTATATACTTTTTTTCGTTCATAATGGCGTACCATCGAAATACGAAATAATGAAATCTCATTCAAATTCAATTAGTTTATATTCTGTCGACGCAGAATAAAGATTACAACAAGAATATATCTTCCTGACTGTGTGTAAATAGAAGTTTTAACATGAAAATTGTCGAAAAATGAGATCGACAAATGCGAATTTTGTTAAATGCTGAGATAAAATCGTGAACACATTGAAATTACTCGTACCACAGCTTCAGAAATGTTTCCAATCAATTTGGACATTGTATTTCTGAAGATCAAACATTTATTTTATCTTGGAATCGACGTTATAACCTTGTTTCATATTTTATATACGATTATTAGCTCATAAAGAAGTATCATCGAAATACGAAATTTGAAATCTCAATCAATATCAATGCTTTTATATTCTATCGACGCAGAATATACAAAGGAACAAGAACATAAGTTTGTCACTATGTGTAAATACGAGTTTCAACATGAATATTGTAGAAAAATAAGATCGACACATGCGAATTTCGTTAATTGCAGAGCTTCAATCGTGAAAACATTGAACTTACTCGTACCACAGCTTGAGAAATGTTTCCAACCGATTCGGACATTGTATTTCTGAAGATCATACATCCATTTTATCTTGGAATCGACGTTATAACCTTGTTTCATATGTTATATATGATTATTATCTCTTAAAGAAGTATCATCGAAATACGAAATTTGAAATCTCAATCAATATCAATGCTTTTATATTCTATCGACGCAGAATATACAATGGAACAAGAACATAAGTTTGTCACTATGTGTAAATACGAGTTTTAACATGAATATTGTCGAAAATTGAGATCGACACATGCGAATTTCTTTAATTGCAGAGATGTAATCGTGAAAGCATTTAACTAACTCGTACCACAGCTTGAGAATTGTTTCCAATCGATTCGGACATTGTATTTCTGAAGATCAAACATCTATTTGATATTGGAATCGACGTTTTAACATTGTTTCTTATCGTATATACGTTTTTTCGTTCATAATGGCGTACCATCGAAATACGAAATAATGAAATCTCATTCAAATTCAATTAGTTTATATTCTGTCGACGCAGAATAAAGATTACAACAAGAATATATCTTCCTGAATGTGTGTAAATAGAAGTTTTAACATGAAAATTGTCGAAAAATGAGATCGACAAATGCGAATTTTGTTAAATGCTGAGATAAAATCGTGAACACATTGAAATTACTCGTACCAGAGTTTCAGAAATGTTTCCAATCAATTCGGACATTGTATTTCTGAAGATCAAACATTTATTTTATCTTGGAATCGACGTTATAACCTTGTTTCATATTTTATATACGATTATTAGCTCATAAAGAAGTATCATCGAAATACGAAATTTGAAATCTCAATCAATATCAATGCTTTTATATTCTATCGACGCAGAATATACAATGGAACAAGAACATAAGTTTGTCACTATGTGTAAATACGAGTTTTAACATGAATATTGTCGAAAATTGAGATCGACACATGCGAATTTCTTTAATTGCAGAGATGTAATCGTGAAACCATTGAACTTATTCGTACCACAGCTTGAGAAATGTTTCCAATCTATTCGGACATTGTATTTCTGAAGATCAAACATCCATTTTATATTGGAATCGACGTTATAACCTTGTTTCATATTTTATATACGATTATTAGCTCATAAAGAATTATCATCGAAATACGAAATTTGAAATCTCAATCAATATCAATGCTATTATGTTCTATCGACGCAGAATATACAATGGAACAAGATCATAAGTTTGTCACTATGTGTAAATACGAGATTCAACATGAATATTGTAGAAAAATGAGATCGACACATGCGAATTTCGTTAATTGCTGAGATTTAATCGTGAAAGCATTGAACTAACTCGTACCACAGCTTGAGAATTGTTTCCAATCGATTCGGACATTGTATTTCTGAAGATCAAACATCTATTTGATATTGGAATCGACGTTTTAACCTTGTTTCTTATCGTATATACGTTTTTTCGTTCATAATGGCGTACCATCGAAATACGAAATAATGAAATCTCATTCAAATTCAATTAGTTTATATTCTGTCGACGCAGAATAAAGATTACAACAAGAATATATCTTCCTGACTGTGTGTAAATAGAAGTTTTAACATGAAAATTGTCGAAAAATGAGATCGACACATTCGAATTTCTTTAATTGCAGAGATGTAATCGTGAAATCATTGAACTTATTCGTACCACAGCTTGAGAAATGTTTCCAATCTATTCGGACATTGTATTTCTGAAGATCAAACATCCATTTTATATTGGAATCGACGTTATAACCTTGTTTCATATTTTATATACGATTATTAGCTCATAAAGAATTATCATCGAAATACGAAATTTGAAATCTCAATCAATATCAATGCTATTATATTCTATCGACGCAGAATATACAATGGAACAAGATCATAAGTTTGTCACTATGTGTAAATACGAGATTCAACATGAATATTGTAGAAAAATGAGATCGACACATGCGAATTTCGTTAATTGCAGAGATGTAATCGTGAAAGCATTTAACTAACTCGTACCACAGCTTGAGAATTGTTTCCAATCGATTCGGACATTGTATTTCTGAAGATCAAACATCTATTTGATATTGGAATCGACGTTTTAACATTGTTTCTTATCGTATATACGTTTTTTCGTTCATAATGGCGTACCATCGAAATACGAAATAATGAAATCTCATTCAAATTCAATTAGTTTATATTCTGTCGACGCAGAATAAAGATTACAACAAGAATATATCTTCCTGAATGTGTGTAAATAGAAGTTTTAACATGAAAATTGTCGAAAAATGAGATCGACAAATGCGAATTTTGTTAAATGCTGAGATAAAATCGTGAACACATTGAAATTACTCGTACCAGAGTTTCAGAAATGTTTCCAATCAATTCGGACATTGTATTTCTGAAGATCAAACATTTATTTTATCTTGGAATCGACGTTATAACCTTGTTTCATATTTTATATACGATTATTAGCTCATAAAGAAGTATCATCGAAATACGAAATTTGAAATCTCAATCAATATCAATGCTTTTATATTCTATCGACGCAGAATATACAATGGAACAAGAACATAAGTTTGTCACTATGTGTAAATACGAGTTTTAACATGAATATTGTCGAAAATTGAGATCGACACATGCGAATTTCTTTAATTGCAGAGATGTAATCGTGAAACCATTGAACTTATTCGTACCACAGCTTGAGAAATGTTTCCAATCTATTCGGACATTGTATTTCTGAAGATCAAACATCCATTTTATATTGGAATCGACGTTATAACCTTGTTTCATATTTTATATACGATTATTAGCTCATAAAGAATTATCATCGAAATACGAAATTTGAAATCTCAATCAATATCAATGCTATTATGTTCTATCGACGCAGAATATACAATGGAACAAGATCATAAGTTTGTCACTATGTGTAAATACGAGATTCAACATGAATATTGTAGAAAAATGAGATCGACACATGCGAATTTCGTTAATTGCTGAGATTTAATCGTGAAAGCATTGAACTAACTCGTACCACAGCTTGAGAATTGTTTCCAATCGATTCGGACATTGTATTTCTGAAGATCAAACATCTATTTTATCTTGGAATCGACGTTTTAACCTTGTGTCTTATCGTATATACGTTTTTTCGTTCATAATGGCGTACCATCGAAATACGAAATAATGAAATCTCATTCAAATTCAATCAGTTTATATTCTGTCGACGCATAATAAAGATTACAACAAGAATATATCTTCCTGACTGTGTGTAAATAGAAGTTTTCACATGAAAATTGTCGAAAAATGAGATCGACAAATGCGAATTTTGTTAAATGCTGAGATAAAATCGTGAACACAATGAAATTACTCGTACCACAGCTTCAGAAATGTTTCCAATCTATTCGGACATTGTATTTCTGAAGATCAAACATTTATTTTATCTTGGAATCGACGTTATAACCTTGTTTCATATGTTGTATACGATTATTAGCTCATAAAGAAGTATCATCGAAATACGAAATTTGAAATCTCAATCAATATCAATGCTTTTATATTCTATCGACGCAGAATATACAAAGGAACAAGAACATAAGTTTGTCACTATGTGTAAATACGAGTTTCACCATGAATATTGTAGAAAAATGAGATCGACACATGCGAATTTTGTTAAATGCTGAGATAAAATCGTGTACACATTGAAATTACTCGTACCACAGCTTCAGAAATGTTTCCAATCTATTCGGACATTGTATTTCTGAAGATCGAACATTTATTTTATCTTGGAATCGACGTTATAACCTTGTTTCATATGTTATATATGATTATTAGCTCTTAAAGAAGTATCATCGAAATACGAAATTTCAAATCTCAATCAATATCAATGCTTTTATATTCTATCGACGCAGAATATACAATGGAACAAGAACATAAGTTTGTCACTATGTGTAAATACGAGTTTTAACATGAATATTGTCGAAAATTGAGATCGACACATGCGAATTTCTTTAATTGCAGAGATGTAATCGTGAAATCATTGAACTTATTCGTACCACAGCTTGAGAAATGTTTCCAATCTATTCGGACATTGTATTTCTGAAGATCAAACATCCATTTTATATTGGAATCGACGTTATAACCTTGTTTCATATGTTATATACGATTATTAGCTCATAAAGAAGTATCATCGAAATACGAAATTTGAAATCTCAATCAATATCAATGCTTTTATATTCTATCGACGCAGAATATACAAAGGAACAAGAACATAAGTTTGTCACTATGTGTAAATACGAGTTTCAACATGAATATTGTAGAAAAATGAGATCGACACATGCGAATTTCGTTAATTGCTGAGATTTAATCGTGAAAGCATTGAACTAACTCGTACCACAGCTTGAGAATTGTTTCCAATCGATTCGGACATTGTATTTCTGAAGATCAAACATCTATTTTATCTTGGAATCGACGTTTTAACCTTGTGTCTTATCGTATATACGTTTTTTCGTTCATAATGGCGTACCATCGAAATACGAAATAATGAAATCTCATTCAAATTCAATCAGTTTATATTCTGTCGACGCATAATAAAGATTACAACAAGAATATATCTTCCTGACTGTGTGTAAATAGAAGTTTTCACATGAAAATTGTCGAAAAATGAGATCGACAAATGCGAATTTTGTTAAATGCTGAGATAAAATCGTGAACACAATGAAATTACTCGTACCACAGCTTCAGAAATGTTTCCAATCTATTCGGACATTGTATTTCTGAAGATCAAACATTTATTTTATCTTGGAATCGACGTTATAACCTTGTTTCATATGTTGTATACGATTATTAGCTCATAAAGAAGTATCATCGAAATACGAAATTTGAAATCTCAATCAATATCAATGCTTTTATATTCTATCGACGCAGAATATACAAAGGAACAAGAACATAAGTTTGTCACTATGTGTAAATACGAGTTTCACCATGAATATTGTAGAAAAATGAGATCGACACATGCGAATTTTGTTAAATGCTGAGATAAAATCGTGTACACATTGAAATTACTCGTACCACAGCTTCAGAAATGTTTCCAATCTATTCGGACATTGTATTTCTGAAGATCGAACATTTATTTTATCTTGGAATCGACGTTATAACCTTGTTTCATATGTTATATACGATTATTAGCTCTTAAAGAAGTATCATCGAAATACGAAATTTCAAATCTCAATCAATATCAATGCTTTTATATTCTATCGACGCAGAATATACAATGGAACAAGAACATAAGTTTGTCACTATGTGTAAATACGAGTTTTAACATGAATATTGTCGAAAATTGAGATCGACACATGCGAATTTCTTTAATTGCAGAGATGTAATCGTGAAATCATTGAACTAATTCGTACCACAGCTTGAGAAATGTTTCCAATCTATTCGGACATTGTATTTCTGAAGATCAAACATCCATTTTATATTGGAATCGACGTTATAACCTTGTTTCATATGTTATATACGATTATTAGCTCATAAAGAAGTATCATCGAAATACGAAATTTGAAATCTCAATCAATATCAATGCTTTTATATTCTATCGACGCAGAATATACAAAGGAACAAGAACATAAGTTTGTCACTATGTGTAAATACGAGTTTCAACATGAATATTGTAGAAAAATGAGATCGACACATGCGAATTTTGTTAAATGCTGAGATAAAATCGTGTACACATTGAAATTACTCGTACCACAGCTTGAGAAATGTTTCCAACCGATTCGGACATTGTATTTCTGAAGATCAAACATCCATTTTATCTTGGAATCGACGTTATAACCTTGTTTCATATGTTATATACGATTATTAGCTCTTAAAGAATTATCATCGAAATACGAAATTTCAAATCTCAATCAATATCAATGCTTT
Organism: Vespa crabro; assembly: GCF_910589235.1. Lineage (NCBI taxonomy): Eukaryota > Metazoa > Arthropoda > Insecta > Hymenoptera > Vespidae > Vespa > Vespa crabro. Next base: position 12,926,210 of record NC_060955.1, read on the forward strand.
TATATTCTATCGACGCAGAATATACAATGGAACAAGAACATAAGTTTGTCACTATGTGTAAATACGAGTTTTAACATGAATATTGTCGAAAATTGAGATCGACACATGCGAATTTCGTTAATTGCAGAGATGTAATCGTGAAACCATTGAACTTATTCGTACCACAGCTTGAGAAATGTTTCCAATCTATTCGGACATTGTATTTCTGAAGATCAAACATCCATTTTATATTGGAATCGACGTTATAACCTTGTTTCATATTTTATATACGATTATTAGCTCATAAAGAAGTATCATCGAAATACGAAATTTGAAATCTCAATCAATATCAATGCTATTATGTTCTATCGACGCAGAATATACAATGGAACAAGATCATAAGTTTGTCACTATGTGTAAATACGAGATTCAACATGAATATTGTAGAAAAATGAGATCGACACATGCGAATTTCGTTAATTGCTGAGATTTAATCGTGAATGCATTGAACTAACTCGTACCACAGCTTGAGAATTGTTTCCAATCGATTCGGACATTGTATTTCTGAAGATCAAACATCTATTTTATCTTGGAATCGACGTTTTAACCTTGTGTCTTATCGTATATACGTTTTTTCGTTCATAATGGCGTACCATCGAAATACGAAATAATGAAATCTCATTCAAATTCAATCAGTTTATATTCTGTCGACGCATAATAAAGATTACAACAAGAATATATCTTCCTGACTGTGTGTAAATAGAAGTTTTCACATGAAAATTGTCGAAAAATGAGATCGACAAATGCGAATTTTGTTAAATGCTGAGATAAAATCGTGAACACAATGAAATTACTCGTACCACAGCTTCAGAAATGTTTCCAATCTATTCGGACATTGTATTTCTGAAGATCAAACATTTATTTTATCTTGGAATCGACGTTATAACCTTGTTTCATATGTTGTATACGATTATTAGCTCATAAAGAAGTATCATCGAAATACGAAATTTGAAATCTCAATCAATATCAATGCTTTTATATTCTATCGACGCAGAATATACAAAGGAACAAGAACATAAGTTTGTCACTATGTGTAAATACGAGTTTCACCATGAATATTGTAGAAAAATGAGATCGACACATGCGAATTTTGTTAAATGCTGAGATAAAATCGTGTACACATTGAAATTACTCGTACCACAGCTTCAGAAATGTTTCCAATCTATTCGGACATTGTATTTCTGAAGATCGAACATTTATTTTATCTTGGAATCGACGTTATAACCTTGTTTCATATGTTGTATACGATTATTAGCTCATAAAGAAGTATCATCGAAATACGAAATTTGAAATCTCAATCAATATCAATGCTTTTATATTCTATCGACGCAGAATATACAAAGGAACAAGAACATAAGTTTGTCACTATGTGTAAATACGAGTTTCAACATGAATATTGTAGAAAAATGAGATCGACACATGCGAATTTCGTTAATTGCTGAGATTTAATCGTGAAAGCATTGAACTAACTCGTACCACAGCTTGAGAATTGTTTCCAATCGATTCGGACATTGTATTTCTGAAGATCAAACATCTATTTTATCTTGGAATCGACGTTTTAACCTTGTGTCTTATCGTATATACGTTTTTTCGTTCATAATGGCGTACCATCGAAATACGAAATAATGAAATCTCATTCAAATTCAATCAGTTTATATTCTGTCGACGCATAATAAAGATTACAACAAGAATATATCTTCCTGACTGTGTGTAAATAGAAGTTTTCACATGAAAATTGTCGAAAAATGAGATCGACAAATGCGAATTTTGTTAAATGCTGAGATAAAATCGTGAACACAATGAAATTACTCGTACCACAGCTTCAGAAATGTTTCCAATCTATTCGGACATTGTATTTCTGAAGATCAAACATTTATTTTATCTTGGAATCGACGTTATAACCTTGTTTCATATGTTGTATACGATTATTAGCTCATAAAGAAGTATCATCGAAATACGAAATTTGAAATCTCAATCAATATCAATGCTTTTATATTCTATCGACGCAGAATATACAAAGGAACAAGAACATAAGTTTGTCACTATGTGTAAATACGAGTTTCACCATGAATATTGTAGAAAAATGAGATCGACACATGCGAATTTTGTTAAATGCTGAGATAAAATCGTGTACACATTGAAATTACTCGTACCACAGCTTCAGAAATGTTTCCAATCTATTCGGACATTGTATTTCTGAAGATCGAACATTTATTTTATCTTGGAATCGACGTTATAACCTTGTTTCATATGTTATATATGATTATTAGCTCTTAAAGAAGTATCATCGAAATACGAAATTTCAAATCTCAATCAATATCAATGCTTTTATATTCTATCGACGCAGAATATACAATGGAACAAGAACATAAGTTTGTCACTATGTGTAAATACGAGTTTTAACATGAATATTGTCGAAAATTGAGATCGACACATGCGAATTTCTTTAATTGCAGAGATGTAATCGTGAAATCATTGAACTTATTCGTACCACAGCTTGAGAAATGTTTCCAATCTATTCGGACATTGTATTTCTGAAGATCAAACATCCATTTTATATTGGAATCGACGTTATAACCTTGTTTCATATGTTATATACGATTATTAGCTCATAAAGAAGTATCATCGAAATACGAAATTTGAAATCTCAATCAATATCAATGCTTTTATATTCTATCGACGCAGAATATACAAAGGAACAAGAACATAAGTTTGTCACTATGTGTAAATACGAGTTTCAACATGAATATTGTAGAAAAATGAGATCGACACATGCGAATTTTGTTAAATGCTGAGATAAAATCGTGTACACATTGAAATTACTCGTACCACAGCTTGCGAAATGTTTCCAACCGATTCGGACATTGTATTTCTGAAGATCATACATCCATTTTATCTTGGAATCGACGTTATAACCTTGTTTCATATGTTATATATGATTATTAGCTCTTAAAGAAGTATCATCGAAATACGAAATTTCAAATCTCAATCAATATCAATGCTTTTATATTCTATCGACGCAGAATATACAATGGAACAAGAACATAAGTTTGTCACTATGTGTAAATACGAGTTTTAACATGAATATTGTCGAAAATTGAGATCGACACATGCGAATTTCTTTAATTGCAGAGATGTAATCGTGAAACCATTGAACTTATTCGTACCACAGCTTGAGAAATGTTTCCAATCTATTCGGACATTGTATTTCTGAAGATCAAACATCCATTTTATATTGGAATCGACGTTATAACCTTGTTTCATATTTTATATACGATTATTAGCTCATAAAGAATTATCATCGAAATACGAAATTTGAAATCTCAATCAATATCAATGCTATTATGTTCTATCGACGCAGAATATACAATGGAACAAGATCATAAGTTTGTCACTATGTGTAAATACGAGTTTCAACATGAATATTGTAGAAAAATGAGATCGACACATGCGAATTTCGTTAATTGCTGAGATTTAATCGTGAATGCATTGAACTAACTCGTACCACAGCTTGAGAATTGTTTCCAATCGATTCGGACATTGTATTTCTGAAGATCAAACATCTATTTTATCTTGGAATCGACGTTTTAACCTTGTGTCTTATCGTATATACGTTTTTTCGTTCATAATGGCGTACCATCGAAATACGAAATAATGAAATCTCATTCAAATTCAATCAGTTTATATTCTGTCGACGCATAATAAAGATTACAACAAGAATATATCTTCCTGACTGTGTGTAAATAGAAGTTTTCACATGAAAATTGTCGAAAAATGAGATCGACAAATGCGAATTTTGTTAAATGCTGAGATAAAATCGTGAACACAATGAAATTACTCGTACCACAGCTTCAGAAATGTTTCCAATCTATTCGGACATTGTATTTCTGAAGATCAAACATTTATTTTATCTTGGAATCGACGTTATAACCTTGTTTCATATGTTGTATACGATTATTAGCTCATAAAGAAGTATCATCGAAATACGAAATTTGAAATCTCAATCAATATCAATGCTTTTATATTCTATCGACGCAGAATATACAATGGAACAAGAACATAAGTTTGTCACTATGTGTAAATACGAGTTTCACCATGAATATTGTAGAAAAATGAGATCGACACATGCGAATTTTGTTAAATGCTGAGATAAAATCGTGTACACATTGAAATTACTCGTACCACAGCTTCAGAAATGTTTCCAATCTATTCGGACATTGTATTTCTGAAGATCGAACATTTATTTTATCTTGGAATCGACGTTATAACCTTGTTTCATATGTTGTATACGATTATTAGCTCATAAAGAAGTATCATCGAAATACGAAATTTGAAATCTCAATCAATATCAATGCTTTTATATTCTATCGACTCAGAATATACAAAGGAACAAGAACATAAGTTTGTCACTATGTGTAAATACGAGATTCAACATGAATATTGTAGAAAAATGAGATCGACACATGCGAATTTCGTTAATTGCTGAGATTTAATCGTGAAAGCATTGAACTAACTCGTACCACAGCTTGAGAATTGTTTCCAATCGATTCGGACATTGTATTTCTGAAGATCAAACATCTATTTGATATTGGAATCGACGTTTTAACCTTGTTTCTTATCGTATATACGTTTTTTCGTTCATAATGGCGTACCATCGAAATACGAAATAATGAAATCTCATTCAAATTCAATTAGTTTATATTCTGTCGACGCAGAATAAAGATTACAACAAGAATATATCTTCCTGACTGTGTGTAAATAGAAGTTTTAACATGAAAATTGTCGAAAAATGAGATCGACACATTCGAATTTCTTTAATTGCAGAGATGTAATCGTGAAATCATTGAACTTATTCGTACCACAGCTTGAGAAATGTTTCCAATCTATTCGGACATTGTATTTCTGAAGATCAAACATCCATTTTATATTGGAATCGACGTTATAACCTTGTTTCATATTTTATATACGATTATTAGCTCATAAAGAATTATCATCGAAATACGAAATTTGAAATCTCAATCAATATCAATGCTATTATATTCTATCGACGCAGAATATACAATGGAACAAGATCATAAGTTTGTCACTATGTGTTAATACGAGATTCAACATGAATATTGTAGAAAAATGAGATCGACACATGCGAATTTCGTTAATTGCTGAGATTTAATCGTGAAAGCATTGAACTAACTCGTACCACAGCTTGAGAATTGTTTCCAATCGATTCGGACATTGTATTTCTGAAGATCAAACATCTATTTGATATTGGAATCGACTTTTTGACCTTGTTTCTTATCGTATATACGTTTTTTCGTTCATAATGGCGTACCATCGAAATACGAAATAATGAAATCTCATTCAAATTCAATTAGTTTATATTCTGTCGACGCAGAATAAAGATTACAACAAGAATATATCTTCCTGACTGTGTGTAAATAGAAGTTTTAACATGAAAATTGTCGAAAAATGAGATCGACAAATGCGAATTTTATTAAATGCTGAGATAAAATCGTGAACACATTGAAATTACTCGTACCACAGCTTCAGAAATGTTTCCAATCAATTCGACATTGTATTTCTGAAGATCAAACATTTATTTTATCTTGGAATCGACGTTATAACCTTGTTTCATATTTTATATACGATTATTAGCTCATAAAGAAGTATCATCGAAATACGAAATTTGAAATCTCAATCAATATCAATGCTTTTATATTCTATCGACGCAGAATATACAAAGGAACAAGAACATAAGTTTGTCACTATGTGTAAATACGAGTTTCAACATGAATATTGTAGAAAAATGAGATCGACACATGCGAATTTCGTTAATTGCAGAGCTTCAATCGTGAAAACATTGAACTTACTCGTACCACAGCTTGAGAAATGTTTCCAACCGATTCGGACATTGTATTTCTGAAGATCATACATCCATTTTATCTTGGAATCGACGTTATAACCTTGTTTCATATGTTATATACGATTATTAGCTCATAAAGAAGTATCATCGAAATACGAAATTTGAAATCTCAATCAATATCAATGCTTTTATATTCTATCGACGCAGAATATACAAAGGAACAAGAACATAAGTTTGTCACTATGTGTAAATACGAGTTTCAACATGAATATTGTAGAAAAATGAGATCGACACATGCGAATTTTGTTAAATGCTGAGATAAAATCGTGTACACATTGAAATTACTCGTACCACAGCTTGAGAAATGTTTCCAACCGATTCGGACATTGTATTTCTGAAGATCATACATCCATTTTATCTTGGAGTCGACGTTATAACCTTGTTTCATATGTTATATATGATTATTAGCTCTTAAAGAAGTATCATCGAAATACGAAATTTCAAATCTCAATCAATATCAATGCTTTTATATTCTATCGACGCAGAATATACAATGGAACAAGAACATAAGTTTGTCACTATGTGTAAATACGAGTTTTAACATGAATATTGTCGAAAATTGAGATCGACACATGCGAATTTCTTTAATTGCAGAGATGTAATCGTGAAACCATTGAACTTATTCGTACCACAGCTTGAGAAATGTTTCCAATCTATTCGGACATTGTATTTCTGAAGATCAAACATCCATTTTATATTGGAATCGACGTTATAACCTTGTTTCATATTTTATATACGATTATTAGCTCATAAAGAATTATCATCGAAATACGAAATTTGAAATCTCAATCAATATCAATGCTATTATGTTCTATCGACGCAGAATATACAATGGAACAAGATCATAAGTTTGTCACTATGTGTAAATACGAGATTCAACATGAATATTGTAGAAAAATGAGATCGACACATGCGAATTTCGTTAATTGCTGAGATTTAATCGTGAATGCATTGAACTAACTCGTACCACAGCTTGAGAATTGTTTCCAATCGATTCGGACATTGTATTTCTGAAGATCAAACATCTATTTTATCTTGGAATCGACGTTTTAACCTTGTGTCTTATCGTATATACGTTTTTTCGTTCATAATGGCGTACCATCGAAATACGAAATAATGAAATCTCATTCAAATTCAATCAGTTTATATTCTGTCGACGCATAATAAAGATTACAACAAGAATATATCTTCCTGACTGTGTGTAAATAGAAGTTTTCACATGAAAATTGTCGAAAAATGAGATCGACAAATGCGAATTTTGTTAAATGCTGAGATAAAATCGTGAACACAATGAAATTACTCGTACCACAGCTTCAGAAATGTTTCCAATCTATTCGGACATTGTATTTCTGAAGATCGAACATTTATTTTATCTTGGAATCGACGTTATAACCTTGTTTCATATGTTGTATACGATTATTAGCTCATAAAGAAGTATCATCGAAATACGAAATTTGAAATCTCAATCAATATCAATGCTTTTATATTCTATCGACGCAGAATATACAAAGGAACAAGAACATAAGTTTGTCACTATGTGTAAATACGAGTTTCACCATGAATATTGTAGAAAAATGAGATCGACACATGCGAATTTTGTTAAATGCTGAGATAAAATCGTGTACACATTGAAATTACTCGTACCACAGCTTCAGAAATGTTTCCAATCTATTCGGACATTGTATTTCTGAAGATCGAACATTTATTTTATCTTGGAATCGACGTTATAACCTTGTTTCATATGTTGTATACGATTATTAGCTCATAAAGAAGTATCATCGAAATACGAAATTTGAAATCTCAATCAATATCAATGCTTTTATATTCTATCGACTCAGAATATACAAAGGAACAAGAACATAAGTTTGTCACTATGTGTAAATACGAGATTCAACATGAATATTGTAGAAAAATGAGATCGACACATGCGAATTTCGTTAATTGCTGAGATTTAATCGTGAAAGCATTGAACTAACTCGTACCACAGCTTGAGAATTGTTTCCAATCGATTCGGACATTGTATTTCTGAAGATCAAACATCTATTTGATATTGGAATCGACGTTTTAACCTTGTTTCTTATCGTATATACGTTTTTTCGTTCATAATGGCGTACCATCGAAATACGAAATAATGAAATCTCATTCAAATTCAATTAGTTTATATTCTGTCGACGCAGAATAAAGATTACAACAAGAATATATCTTCCTGACTGTGTGTAAATAGAAGTTTTAACATGAAAATTGTCGAAAAATGAGATCGACACATTCGAATTTCTTTAATTGCAGAGATGTAATCGTGAAATCATTGAACTTATTCGTACCACAGCTTGAGAAATGTTTCCAATCGATTCGGACATTGTATTTCTGAAGATCAAACATCCATTTTATATTGGAATCGACGTTATAACCTTGTTTCATATTTTATATACGATTATTAGCTCATAAAGAATTATCATCGAAATACGAAATTTGAAATCTCAATCAATATCAATGCTATTATATTCTATCGACGCAGAATATACAATGGAACAAGATCATAAGTTTGTCACTATGTGTTAATACGAGATTCAACATGAATATTGTAGAAAAATGAGATCGACACATGCGAATTTCGTTAATTGCTGAGATTTAATCGTGAAAGCATTGAACTAACTCGTACCACAGCTTGAGAATTGTTTCCAATCGATTCGGACATTGTATTTCTGAAGATCAAACATCTATTTGATATTGGAATCGACGTTTTGACCTTGTTTCTTATCGTATATACGTTTTTTCGTTCATAATGGCGTACCATCGAAATACGAAATAATGAAATCTCATTCAAATTCAATTAGTTTATATTCTGTCGACGCAGAATAAAGATTACAACAAGAATATATCTTCCTGACTGTGTGTAAATAGAAGTTTTAACATGAAAATTGTCGAAAAATGAGATCGACAAATGCGAATTTTGTTAAATGCTGAGATAAAATCGTGAACACATTGAAATTACTCGTACCACAGCTTCAGAAATGTTTCCAATCAATTCGACATTGTATTTCTGAAGATCAAACATTTATTTTATCTTGGAATCGACGTTATAACCTTGTTTCATATTTTATATACGATTATTAGCTCATAAAGAAGTATCATCGAAATACGAAATTTGAAATCTCAATCAATATCAATGCTTTTATATTCTATCGACGCAGAATATACAAAGGAACAAGAACATAAGTTTGTCACTATGTGTAAATACGAGTTTCAACATGAATATTGTAGAAAAATGAGATCGACACATGCGAATTTCGTTAATTGCAGAGCTTCAATCGTGAAAACATTGAACTTACTCGTACCACAGCTTGAGAAATGTTTCCAACCGATTCGGACATTGTATTTCTGAAGATCATACATCCATTTTATCTTGGAATCGACGTTATAACCTTGTTTCATATGTTATATACGATTATTAGCTCATAAAGAAGTATCATCGAAATACGAAATTTGAAATCTCAATCAATATCAATGCTTTTATATTCTATCGACGCAGAATATACAAAGGAACAAGAACATAAGTTTGTCACTATGTGTAAATACGAGTTTCAACATGAATATTGTAGAAAAATGAGATCGACACATGCGAATTTTGTTAAATGCTGAGATAAAATCGTGTACACATTGAAATTACTCGTACCACAGCTTGAGAAATGTTTCCAACCGATTCGGACATTGTATTTCTGAAGATCATACATCCATTTTATCTTGGAGTCGACGTTATAACCTTGTTTCATATGTTATATATGATTATTAGCTCATAAAGAAGTATCATCGAAATACGAAATTTCAAATCTCAATCAATATCAATGCTTTTATATTCTATCGACGCAGAATATACAATGGAACAAGAACATAAGTTTGTCACTATGTGTAAATACGAGTTTTAACATGAATATTGTCGAAAATTGAGATCGACACATGCGAATTTCTTTAATTGCAGAGATGTAATCGTGAAACCATTGAACTTATTCGTACCACAGCTTGAGAAATGTTTCCAATCTATTCGGACATTGTATTTCTGAAGATCAAACATCCATTTTATATTGGAATCGACGTTATAACCTTGTTTCATATTTTATATACGATTATTAGCTCATAAAGAATTATCATCGAAATACGAAATTTGAAATCTCAATCAATATCAATGCTATTATGTTCTATCGACGCAGAATATACAATGGAACAAGATCATAAGTTTGTCACTATGTGTAAATACGAGATTCAACATGAATATTGTAGAAAAATGAGATCGACACATGCGAATTTCGTTAATTGCTGAGATTTAATCGTGAATGCATTGAACTAACTCGTACCACAGCTTGAGAATTGTTTCCAATCGATTCGGACATTGTATTTCTGAAGATCAAACATCTATTTTATCTTGGAATCGACGTTTTAACCTTGTGTCTTATCGTATATACGTTTTTTCGTTCATAATGGCGTACCATCGAAATACGAAATAATGAAATCTCATTCAAATTCAATCAGTTTATATTCTGTCGACGCATAATAAAGATTACAACAAGAATATATCTTCCTGACTGTGTGTAAATAGAAGTTTTCACATGAAAATTGTCGAAAAATGAGATTGACAAATGCGAATTTTGTTAAATGCTGAGATAAAATCGTGAACACAATGAAATTACTCGTACCACAGCTTCAGAAATGTTTCCAATCTATTCGGACATTGTATTTCTGAAGATCAAACATTTATTTTATCTTGGAATCGACGTTATAACCTTGTTTCATATGTTGTATACGATTATTAGCTCATAAAGAAGTATCATCGAAATACGAAATTTGAAATCTCAATCAATATCAATGCTTTTATATTCTATCGACGCAGAATATACAAAGGAACAAGAACATAAGTTTGTCACTATGTGTAAATACGAGTTTCACCATGAATATTGTAGAAAAATGAGATCGACACATGCGAATTTTGTTAAATGCTGAGATAAAATCGTGTACACATTGAAATTACTCGTACCACAGCTTCAGAAATGTTTCCAATCTATTCGGACATTGTATTTCTGAAGATCGAACATTTATTTTATCTTGGAATCGACGTTATAACCTTGTTTCATATGTTGTATACGATTATTAGCTCATAAAGAAGTATCATCGAAATACGAAATTTGAAATCTCAATCAATATCAATGCTTTTATATTCTATCGACTCAGAATATACAAAGGAACAAGAACATAAGTTTGTCACTATGTGTAAATACGAGATTCAACATGAATATTGTAGAAAAATGAGATCGACACATGCGAATTTCGTTAATTGCTGAGATTTAATCGTGAAAGCATTGAACTAACTCGTACCACAGCTTGAGAATTGTTTCCAATCGATTCGGACATTGTATTTCAGAAGATCAAACATCTATTTGATATTGGAATCGACGTTTTAACCTTGTTTCTTATCGTATATACGTTTTTTCGTTCATAATGGCGTACCATCGAAATACGAAATAATGAACTCTCATTCAAATTCAATTAGTTTATATTCTGTCGACGCAGAATAAAGATTACAACAAGAATATATCTTCCTGACTGTGTGTAAATAGAAGTTTTAACATGAAAATTGTCGAAAAATGAGATCGACACATTCGAATTTCTTTAATTGCAGAGATGTAATCGTGAAATCATTGAACTTATTCGTACCACAGCTTGAGAAATGTTTCCAATCTATTCGGACATTGTATTTCTGAAGATCAAACATCCATTTTATATTGGAATCGACGTTATAACCTTGTTTCATATTTTATATACGATTATTAGCTCATAAAGAATTATCATCGAAATACGAAATTTGAAATCTCAATCAATATCAATGCTATTATATTCTATCGACGCAGAATATACAATGGAACAAGATCATAAGTTTGTCACTATGTGTTAATACGAGATTCAACATGAATATTGTAGAAAAATGAGATCGACACATGCGAATTTCGTTAATTGCTGAGATTTAATCGTGAAAGCATTGAACTAACTCGTACCACAGCTTGAGAATTGTTTCCAATCGATTCGGACATTGTATTTCTGAAGATCAAACATCTATTTGATATTGGAATCGACGTTTTGACCTTGTTTCTTATCGTATATACGTTTTTTCGTTCATAATGGCGTACCATCGAAATACGAAATAATGAAATCTCATTCAAATTCAATTAGTTTATATTCTGTCGACGCAGAATAAAGATTACAACAAGAATATATCTTCCTGACTGTGTGTAAATAGAAGTTTTAACATGAAAATTGTCGAAAAATGAGATCGACAAATGCGAATTTTGTTAAATGCTGAGATAAAATCGTGAACACATTGAAATTACTCGTACCACAGCTTCAGAAATGTTTCCAATCAATTCGACATTGTATTTCTGAAGATCAAACATTTATTTTATCTTGGAATCGACGTTATAACCTTGTTTCATATTTTATATACGATTATTAGCTCATAAAGAAGTATCATCGAAATACGAAATTTGAAATCTCAATCAATATCAATGCTTTTATATTCTATCGACGCAGAATATACAAAGGAACAAGAACATAAGTTTGTCACTATGTGTAAATACGAGTTTCACCATGAATATTGTAGAAAAATGAGATCGACACATGCGAATTTCGTTAATTGCAGAGCTTCAATCGTGAAAACATTGAACTTACTCGTACCACAGCTTGAGAAATGTTTCCAACCGATTCGGACATTGTATTTCTGAAGATCATACATCCATTTTATCTTGGAATCGACGTTATAACCTTGTTTCATATGTTATATACGATTATTAGCTCATAAAGAAGTATCATCGAAATACGAAATTTGAAATCTCAATCAATATCAATGCTTTTATATTCTATCGACGCAGAATATACAAAGGAACAAGAACATAAGTTTGTCACTATGTGTAAATACGAGTTTCAACATGAATATTGTAGAAAAATGAGATCGACACATGCGAATTTTGTTAAATGCTGAGATAAAATCGTGTACACATTGAAATTACTCGTACCACAGCTTGAGAAATGTTTCCAACCGATTCGGACATTGTATTTCTGAAGATCATACATCCATTTTATCTTGGAGTCGACGTTATAACCTTGTTTCATATGTTATATATGATTATTAGCTCTTAAAGAAGTATCATCGAAATACGAAATTTCAAATCTCAATCAATATCAATGCTTTTATATTCTATCGACGCAGAATATACAATGGAACAAGAACATAAGTTTGTCACTATGTGTAAATACGAGTTTTAACATGAATATTGTCGAAAATTGAGATCGACACATGCGAATTTCTTTAATTGCAGAGATGTAATCGTGAAACCATTGAACTTATTCGTACCACAGCTTGAGAAATGTTTCCAATCTATTCGGACATTGTATTTCTGAAGATAAAACATCCATTTTATATTGGAATCGACGTTATAACCTTGTTTCATATTTTATATACGATTATTAGCTCATAAAGAATTATCATCGAAATACGAAATTTGAAATCTCAATCAATATCAATGCTATTATATTCTATCGACGCAGAATATACAATGGAACAAGATCATAAGTTTGTCACTATGTGTAAATACGAGATTCAACATGAATATTGTAGAAAAATGAGATCGACACATGCGAATTTCGTTAATTGCTGAGATTTAATCGTGAAAGCATTGAACTAACTCGTACCACAGCTTGAGAATTGTTTCCAATCGATTCGGACATTGTATTTCTGAAGATCAAACATCTATTTTATCTTGGAATCGACGTTTTAACCTTGTGTCTTATCGTATATACGTTTTTTCGTTCATAATGGCGTACCATCGAAATACGAAATAATGAAATCTCATTCAAATTCAATCAGTTTATATTCTGTCGACGCATAATAAAGATTACAACAAGAATATATCTTCCTGACTGTGTGTAAATAGAAGTTTTCACATGAAAATTGTCGAAAAATGAGATCGACAAATGCGAATTTTGTTAAATGCTGAGATAAAATCGTGAACACATTGAAATTACTCGTACCACAGCTTCAGAAATGTTTCCAATCTATTCGGACATTGTATTTCTGAAGATCAAACATTTATTTTATCTTGGAATCGACGTTATAACCTTGTTTCATATGTTGTATACGATTATTAGCTCATAAAGAAGTATCATCGAAATACGAAATTTGAAATCTCAATCAATATCAATGCTTTTATATTCTATCGACGCAGAATATACAAAGGAACAAGAACATAAGTTTGTCACTATGTGTAAATACGAGTTTCACCATGAATATTGTAGAAAAATGAGATCGACACATGCGAATTTTGTTAAATGCTGAGATAAAATCGTGTACACATTGAAATTACTCGTACCACAGCTTCAGAAATGTTTCCAATCTATTCGGACATTGTATTTCTGAAGATCGAACATTTATTTTATCTTGGAATCGACGTTATAACCTTGTTTCATATGTTGTATACGATTATTAGCTCATAAAGAAGTATCATCGAAATACGAAATTTGAAATCTCAATCAATATCAATGCTTTTATATTCTATCGACTCAGAATATACAAAGGAACAAGAACATAAGTTTGTCACTATGTGTAAATACGAGATTCAACATGAATATTGTAGAAAAATGAGATCGACACATGCGAATTTCGTTAATTGCTGAGATTTAATCGTGAAAGCATTGAACTAACTCGTACCACAGCTTGAGAATTGTTTCCAATCGATTCGGACATTGTATTTCTGAAGATCAAACATCTATTTGATATTGGAATCGACGTTTTAACCTTGTTTCTTATCGTATATACGTTTTTTCGTTCATAATGGCGTACCATCGAAATACGAAATAATGAAATCTCATTCAAATTCAATTAGTTTATATTCTGTCGACGCAGAATAAAGATTACAACAAGAATATATCTTCCTGACTGTGTGTAAATAGAAGTTTTAACATGAAAATTGTCGAAAAATGAGATCGACACATGCGAATTTCTTTAATTGCAGAGATGTAATCGTGAAATCATTGAACTTATTCGTACCACAGCTTGAGAAATGTTTCCAATCTATTCGGACATTGTATTTCTGAAGATCAAACATCCATTTTATATTGGAATCGACGTTATAACCTTGTTTCATATTTTATATACGATTATTAGCTCATAAAGAATTATCATCGAAATACGAAATTTGAAATCTCAATCAATATCAATGCTATTATATTCTATCGACGCAGAATATACAATGGAACAAGATCATAAGTTTGTCACTATGTGTAAATACGAGTTTCAACATGAATATTGTAGAAAAATGAGATCGACACATGCGAATTTCGTTAATTGCTGAGATTTAATCGTGAAAGCATTGAACTAACTCGTACCACAGCTTGAGAATTGTTTCCAATCGATTCGGACATTGTATTTCTGAAGATCAAACATCTATTTTATCTTGGAATCGACGTTTTAACCTTGTGTCTTATCGTATATACGTTTTTTCGTTCATAATGGCGTACCATCGAAATACGAAATAATGAAATCTCATTCAAATTCAATCAGTTTATATTCTGTCGACGCATAATAAAGATTACAACAAGAATATATCTTCCTGACTGTGTGTAAATAGAAGTTTTCACATGAAAATTGTCGAAAAATGAGATCGACAAATGCGAATTTTGTTAAATGCTGAGATAAAATCGTGAACACATTGAAATTACTCGTACCACAGCTTCAGAAATGTTTCCAATCTATTCGGACATTGTATTTCTGAAGATCAAACATTTATTTTATCTTGGAATCGACGTTATAACCTTGTTTCATATGTTGTATACGATTATTAGCTCATAAAGAAGTATCATCGAAATACGAAATTTGAAATCTCAATCAATATCAATGCTTTTATATTCTATCGACGCAGAATATACAAAGGAACAAGAACATAAGTTTGTCACTATGTGTAAATACGAGTTTCACCATGAATATTGTAGAAAAATGAGATCGACACATGCGAATTTTGTTAAATGCTGAGATAAAATCGTGTACACATTGAAATTACTCGTACCACAGCTTCAGAAATGTTTCCAATCTATTCGGACATTGTATTTCTGAAGATCGAACATTTATTTTATCTTGGAATCGACGTTATAACCTTGTTTCATATGTTGTATACGATTATTAGCTCATAAAGAAGTATCATCGAAATACGAAATTTGAAATCTCAATCAATATCAATGCTTTTATATTCTATCGACTCAGAATATACAAAGGAACAAGAACATAAGTTTGTCACTATGTGTAAATACGAGATTCAACATGAATATTGTAGAAAAATGAGATCGACACATGCGAATTTCGTTAATTGCTGAGATTTAATCGTGAAAGCATTGAACTAACTCGTACCACAGCTTGAGAATTGTTTCCAATCGATTCGGACATTGTATTTCTGAAGATCAAACATCTATTTGATATTGGAATCGACGTTTTAACCTTGTTTCTTATCGTATATACGTTTTTTCGTTCATAATGGCGTACCATCGAAATACGAAATAATGAAATCTCATTCAAATTCAATTAGTTTATATTCTGTCGACGCAGAATAAAGATTACAACAAGAATATATCTTCCTGACTGTGTGTAAATAGAAGTTTTAACATGAAAATTGTCGAAAAATGAGATCGACACATTCGAATTTCTTTAATTGCAGAGATGTAATCGTGAAATCATTGAACTTATTCGTACCACAGCTTGAGAAATGTTTCCAATCTATTCGGACATTGTATTTCTGAAGATCAAACATCCATTTTATATTGGAATCGACGTTATAACCTTGTTTCATATTTTATATACGATTATTAGCTCATAAAGAATTATCATCGAAATACGAAATTTGAAATCTCAATCAATATCAATGCTATTATATTCTATCGACGCAGAATATACAATGGAACAAGATCATAAGTTTGTCACTATGTGTAAATACGAGATTCAACATGAATATTGTAGAAAAATGAGATCGACACATGCGAATTTCGTTAATTGCTGAGATTTAATCGTGAAAGCATTGAACTAACTCGTACCACAGCTTGAGAATTGTTTCCAATCAATTCGGACATTGTATTTCTGAAGATCAAACATCTATTTGATATTGGAATCGACGTTTTGACCTTGTTTCTTATCGTATATACGTTTTTTCGTTCATAATGGCGTACCATCGAAATACGAAATAATGAAATCTCATTCAAATTCAATTAGTTTATATTCTGTCGACGCAGAATAAAGATTACAACAAGAATATATCTTCCTGACTGTGTGTAAATAGAAGTTTTAACATGAAAATTGTCGAAAAATGAGATCGACAAATGCGAATTTTGTTAAATGCTGAGATAAAATCGTGAACACATTGAAATTACTCGTACCACAGCTTCAGAAATGTTTCCAATCAATTCGACATTGTATTTCTGAAGATCAAACATTTATTTTATCTTGGAATCGACGTTATAACCTTGTTTCATATTTTATATACGATTATTAGCTCATAAAGAAGTATCATCGAAATACGAAATTTGAAATCTCAATCAATATCAATGCTTTTATATTCTATCGACGCAGAATATACAAAGGAACAAGAACATAAGTTTGTCACTATGTGTAAATACGAGTTTCAACATGAATATTGTAGAAAAATGAGATCGACACATGCGAATTTCGTTAATTGCAGAGCTTCAATCGTGAAAACATTGAACTTACTCGTACCACAGCTTGAGAAATGTTTCCAACCGATTCGGACATTGTATTTCTGAAGATCATACATCCATTTTATCTTGGAATCGACGTTATAACCTTGTTTCATATGTTATATACGATTATTAGCTCATAAAGAAGTATCATCGAAATACGAAATTTGAAATCTCAATCAATATCAATGCTTTTATATTCTATCGCCGCAGAATATACAAAGGAACAAGAACATAAGTTTGTCACTATGTGTAAATACGAGTTTCAACATGAATATTGTAGAAAAATGAGATCGACACATGCGAATTTCGTTAATTGCTGAGATTTAATCGTGAAAGCATTGAACTAACTCGTACCACAGCTTGAGAATTGTTTCCAATCGATTCGGACATTGTATTTCTGAAGATCAAACATCTATTTTATCTTGGAATCGACGTTTTAACCTTGTGTCTTATCGTATATACGTTTTTTCGTTCATAATGGCGTACCATCGAAATACGAAATAATGAAATCTCATTCAAATTCAATCAGTTTATATTCTGTCGACGCATAATAAAGATTACAACAAGAATATATCTTCCTGACTGTGTGTAAATAGAAGTTTTCACATGAAAATTGTCGAAAAATGAGATCGACAAATGCGAATTTTGTTAAATGCTGAGATAAAATCGTGAACACAATGAAATTACTCGTACCACAGCTTCAGAAATGTTTCCAAGCTATTCGGACATTGTATTTCTGAAGATCAAACATTTATTTTATCTTGGAATCGACGTTATAACCTTGTTTCATATGTTGTATACGATTATTAGCTCATAAAGAAGTATCATCGAAATACGAAATTTCAAATCTCAATCAATATCAATGCTTTTATATTCTATCGACGCAGAATATACAAAGGAACAAGAACATAAGTTTGTCACTATGTGTAAATACGAGTTTCACCATGAATATTGTAGAAAAATGAGATCGACACATGCGAATTTTGTTAAATGCTGAGATAAAATCGTGTACACATTGAAATTACTCGTACCACAGCTTCAGAAATGTTTCCAATCTATTCGGACATTGTATTTCTGAAGATCAAACATTTATTTTATCTTGGAATCGACGTTATAACCTTGTTTCATATGTTATATATGATTATTAGCTCTTAAAGAAGTATCATCGAAATACGAAATTTCAAATCTCAATCAATATCAATGCGTTTATATTCTATCGACGCAGAATATACAATGGAACAAGAACATAAGTTTGTCACTATGTGTAAATACGAGTTTTAACATGAATATTGTCGAAAATTGAGATCGACACATGCGAATTTCTTTAATTGCAGAGATGTAATCGTGAAATCATTGAACTTATTCGTACCACAGCTTGAGAAATGTTTCCAATCTATTCGGACATTGTATTTCTGAAGATCAAACATCCATTTTATATTGGAATCGACGTTATAACCTTGTTTCATATGTTATATACGATTATTAGCTCATAAAGAAGTATCATCGAAATACGAAATTTGAAATCTCAATCAATATCAATGCTTTTATATTCTATCGACGCAGAATATACAAAGGAACAAGAACATAAGTTTGTCACTATGTGTAAATACGAGTTTCAACATGAATATTGTAGAAAAATGAGATCGACACATGCGAATTTTGTTAAATGCTGAGATAAAATCGTGTACACATTGAAATTACTCGTACCACAGCTTGAGAAATGTTTCCAACCGATTCGGACATTGTATTTCTGAAGATCATACATCCATTTTATCTTGGAATCGACGTTATAACCTTGTTTCATATGTTATATATGATTATTAGCTCTTAAAGAAGTATCATCGAAATACGAAATTTCAAATCTCAATCAATATCAATGCTTTTATATTCTATCGACGCAGAATATACAATGGAACAAGAACATAAGTTTGTCACTATGTGTAAATACGAGTTTTAACATGAATATTGTCGAAAATTGAGATCGACACATGCGAATTTCTTTAATTGCAGAGATGTAATCGTGAAACCATTGAACTTATTCGTACCACAGCTTGAGAAATGTTTCCAATCTATTCGGACATTGTATTTCTGAAGATCAAACATCCATTTTATATTGGAATCGACGTTATAACCTTGTTTCATATTTTATATACGATTATTAGCTCATAAAGAATTATCATCGAAATACGAAATTTGAAATCTCAATCAATATCAATGCTATTATGTTCTATCGACGCAGAATATACAATGGAACAAGATCATAAGTTTGTCACTATGTGTAAATACGAGATTCAACATGAATATTGTAGAAAAATGAGATCGACACATGCGAATTTCGTTAATTGCTGAGATTTAATCGTGAATGCATTGAACTAACTCGTACCACAGCTTGAGAATTGTTTCCAATCGATTCGGACATTGTATTTCTGAAGATCAAACATCTATTTTATCTTGGAATCGACGTTTTAACCTTGTGTCTTATCGTATATACGTTTTTTCGTTCATAATGGCGTACCATCGAAATACGAAATAATGAAATCTCATTCAAATTCAATCAGTTTATATTCTGTCGACGCATAATAAAGATTACAACAAGAATATATCTTCCTGACTGTGTGTAAATAGAAGTTTTCACATGAAAATTGTCGAAAAATGAGATCGACACATGCGAATTTTGTTAAATGCTGAGATAAAATCGTGAACACAATGAAATTACTCGTACCACAGCTTCAGAAATGTTTCCAATCTATTCGGACATTGTATTTCTGAAGATCAAACATTTATTTTATCTTGGAATCGACGTTATAACCTTGTTTCATATGTTGTATACGATTATTAGCTCATAAAGAAGTATCATCGAAATACGAAATTTGAAATCTCAATCAATATCAATGCTTTTATATTCTATCGACGCAGAATATACAAAGGAACAAGAACATAAGTTTGTCACTATGTGTAAATACGAGTTTCACCATGAATATTGTAGAAAAATGAGATCGACACATGCGAATTTTGTTAAATGCTGAGATAAAATCGTGTACACATTGAAATTACTCGTACCACAGCTTCAGAAATGTTTCCAATCTATTCGGACATTGTATTTCTGAAGATCGAACATTTATTTTATCTTGGAATCGACGTTATAACCTTGTTTCATATGTTGTATACGATTATTAGCTCATAAAGAAGTATCATCGAAATACGAAATTTGAAATCTCAATCAATATCAATGCTTTTATATTCTATCGACGCAGAATATACAAAGGAACAAGAACATAAGTTTGTCACTATGTGTAAATACGAGATTCAACATGAATATTGTAGAAAAATGAGATCGACACATGCGAATTTCGTTAATTGCTGAGATTTAATCGTGAAAGCATTGAACTAACTCGTACCACAGCTTGAGAATTGTTTCCAATCGATTCGGACATTGTATTTCTGAAGATCAAACATCTATTT
Organism: Vespa crabro; assembly: GCF_910589235.1. NCBI lineage: Eukaryota > Metazoa > Arthropoda > Insecta > Hymenoptera > Vespidae > Vespa > Vespa crabro. Next base: position 12,947,406 of record NC_060955.1, read on the forward strand.
GATATTGGAATCGACGTTTTAACCTTGTTTCTTATCGTATATACGTTTTTTCGTTCATAATGGCGTACCATCGAAATACGAAATAATGAAATCTCATTCAAATTCAATTAGTTTATATTCTGTCGACGCAGAATAAAGATTACAACAAGAATATATCTTCCTGACTGTGTGTAAATAGAAGTTTTAACATGAAAATTGTCGAAAAATGAGATCGACACATTCGAATTTCTTTAATTGCAGAGATGTAATCGTGAAATCATTGAACTTATTCGTACCACAGCTTGAGAAATGTTTCCAATCTATTCGGACATTGTATTTCTGAAGATCAAACATCCATTTTATATTGGAATCGACGTTATAACCTTGTTTCATATTTTATATACGATTATTAGCTCATAAAGAATTATCATCGAAATACGAAATTTGAAATCTCAATCAATATCAATGCTTTTATATTCTATCGACGCAGAATATACAATGGAACAAGATCATAAGTTTGTCACTATGTGTTAATACGAGATTCAACATGAATATTGTAGAAAAATGAGATCGACACATGCGAATTTCGTTAATTGCTGAGATTTAATCGTGAAAGCATTGAACTAACTCGTACCACAGCTTGAGAATTGTTTCCAATCGATTCGGACATTGTATTTCTGAAGATCAAACATCTATTTGATATTGGAATCGACGTTTTGACCTTGTTTCTTATCGTATATACGTTTTTTCGTTCATAATGGCGTACCATCGAAATACGAAATAATGAAATCTCATTCAAATTCAATTAGTTTATATTCTGTCGACGCAGAATAAAGATTACAACAAGAATATATCTTCCTGACTGTGTGTAAATAGAAGTTTTAACATGAAAATTGTCGAAAAATGAGATCGACAAATGCGAATTTTGTTAAATGCTGAGATAAAATCGTGAACACATTGAAATTACTCGTACCACAGCTTCAGAAATGTTTCCAATCAATTCGACATTGTATTTCTGAAGATCAAACATTTATTTTATCTTGGAATCGACGTTATAACCTTGTTTCATATTTTATATACGATTATTAGCTCATAAAGAAGTATCATCGAAATACGAAATTTGAAATCTCAATCAATATCAATGCTTTTATATTCTATCGACGCAGAATATACAAAGGAACAAGAACATAAGTTTGTCACTATGTGTAAATACGAGTTTCAACATGAATATTGTAGAAAAATGAGATCGACACATGCGAATTTCGTTAATTGCAGAGCTTCAATCGTGAAAACATTGAACTTACTCGTACCACAGCTTGAGAAATGTTTCCAACCGATTCGGACATTGTATTTCTGAAGATCATACATCCATTTTATCTTGGAATCGACGTTATAACCTTGTTTCATATGTTATATACGATTATTAGCTCATAAAGAAGTATCATCGAAATACGAAATTTGAAATCTCAATCAATATCAATGCTTTTATATTCTATCGACGCAGAATATACAATGGAACAAGAACATAAGTTTGTCACTATGTGTAAATACGAGTTTCAACATGAATATTGTAGAAAAATGAGATCGACAAATGCGAATTTTGTTAAATGCTGAGATAAAATCGTGTACACATTGAAATTACTCGTACCACAGCTTGAGAAATGTTTCCAACCGATTCGGACATTGTATTTCTGAAGATCATACATCCATTTTATCTTGGAGTCGACGTTATAACCTTGTTTCATATGTTATATATGATTATTAGCTCTTAAAGAAGTATCATCGAAATACGAAATTTGAAATCTCAATCAATATCAATGCTTTTATATTCTATCGACGCAGAATATACAATGGAACAAGAACATAAGTTTGTCACTATGTGTAAATACGAGTTTTAACATGAATATTGTCGAAAATTGAGATCGACACATGCGAATTTCTTTAATTGCAGAGATGTAATCGTGAAACCATTGAACTTATTCGTACCACAGCTTGAGAAATGTTTCCAATCTATTCGGACATTGTATTTCTGAAGATCAAACATCCATTTTATATTGGAATCGACGTTATAACCTTGTTTCATATTTTATATACGATTATTAGCTCATAAAGAATTATCATCGAAATACGAAATTTGAAATCTCAATCAATATCAATGCTATTATGTTCTATCGACGCAGAATATACAATGGAACAAGATCATAAGTTTGTCACTATGTGTAAATACGAGATTCAACATGAATATTGTAGAAAAATGAGATCGACACATGCGAATTTCGTTAATTGCTGAGATTTAATCGTGAATGCATTGAACTAACTCGTACCACAGCTTGAGAATTGTTTCCAATCGATTCGGACATTGTATTTCTGAAGATCAAACATCTATTTTATCTTGGAATCGACGTTTTAACCTTGTGTCTTATCGTATATACGTTTTTTCGTTCATAATGGCGTACCATCGAAATACGAAATAATGAAATCTCATTCAAATTCAATCAGTTTATATTCTGTCGACGCATAATAAAGATTACAACAAGAATATATCTTCCTGACTGTGTGTAAATAGAAGTTTTCACATGAAAATTGTCGAAAAATGAGATCGACAAATGCGAATTTTGTTAAATGCTGAGATAAAATCGTGAACACAATGAAATTACTCGTACCACAGCTTCAGAAATGTTTCCAATCTATTCGGACATTGTATTTCTGAAGATCAAACATTTATTTTATCTTGGAATCGACGTTATAACCTTGTTTCATATGTTGTATACGATTATTAGCTCATAAAGAAGTATCATCGAAATACGAAATTTGAAATCTCAATCAATATCAATGCTTTTATATTCTATCGACGCAGAATATACAAAGGAACAAGTACATAAGTTTGTCACTATGTGTAAATACGAGTTTCACCATGAATATTGTAGAAAAATGAGATCGACACATGCGAATTTTGTTAAATGCTGAGATAAAATCGTGTACACATTGAAATTACTCGTACCACAGCTTCAGAAATGTTTCCAATCTATTCGGACATTGTATTTCTGAAGATCGAACATTTATTTTATCTTGGAATCGACGTTATAACCTTGTTTCATATGTTGTATACGATTATTAGCTCATAAAGAAGTATCATCGAAATACGAAATTTGAAATCTCAATCAATATCAATGCTTTTATATTCTATCGACTCAGAATATACAAAGGAACAAGAACATAAGTTTGTCACTATGTGTAAATACGAGATTCAACATGAATATTGTAGAAAAATGAGATCGACACATGCGAATTTCGTTAATTGCTGAGATTTAATCGTGAAAGCATTGAACTAACTCGTACCACAGCTTGAGAATTGTTTCCAATCGATTCGGACATTGTATTTCAGAAGATCAAACATCTATTTGATATTGGAATCGACGTTTTAACCTTGTTTCTTATCGTATATACGTTTTTTCGTTCATAATGGCGTACCATCGAAATACGAAATAATGAAATCTCATTCAAATTCAATTAGTTTATATTCTGTCGACGCAGAATAAAGATTACAACAAGAATATATCTTCCTGACTGTGTGTAAATAGAAGTTTTAACATGAAAATTGTCGAAAAATGAGATCGACACATTCGAATTTCTTTAATTGCAGAGATGTAATCGTGAAATCATTGAACTTATTCGTACCACAGCTTGAGAAATGTTTCCAATCTATTCGGACATTGTATTTCTGAAGATCAAACATCCATTTTATATTGGAATCGACGTTATAACCTTGTTTCATATTTTATATACGATTATTAGCTCATAAAGAATTATCATCGAAATACGAAATTTGAAATCTCAATCAATATCAATGCTATTATATTCTATCGACGCAGAATATACAATGGAACAAGATCATAAGTTTGTCACTATGTGTTAATACGAGATTCAACATGAATATTGTAGAAAAATGAGATCGACACATGCGAATTTCGTTAATTGCTGAGATTTAATCGTGAAAGCATTGAACTAACTCGTACCACAGCTTGAGAATTGTTTCCAATCGATTCGGACATTGTATTTCTGAAGATCAAACATCTATTTGATATTGGAATCGACGTTTTGACCTTGTTTCTTATCGTATATACGTTTTTTCGTTCATAATGGCGTACCATCGAAATACGAAATAATGAAATCTCATTCAAATTCAATTAGTTTATATTCTGTCGACGCAGAATAAAGATTACAACAAGAATATATCTTCCTGACTGTGTGTAAATAGAAGTTTTAACATGAAAATTGTCGAAAAATGAGATCGACAAATGCGAATTTTGTTAAATGCTGAGATAAAATCGTGAACACATTGAAATTACTCGTACCACAGCTTCAGAAATGTTTCCAATCAATTCGACATTGTATTTCTGAAGATCAAACATTTATTTTATCTTGGAATCGACGTTATAACCTTGTTTCATATTTTATATACGATTATTAGCTCATAAAGAAGTATCATCGAAATACGAAATTTGAAATCTCAATCAATATCAATGCTTTTATATTCTATCGACGCAGAATATACAAAGGAACAAGAACATAAGTTTGTCACTATGTGTAAATACGAGTTTCAACATGAATATTGTAGAAAAATGAGATCGACACATGCGAATTTCGTTAATTGCAGAGCTTCAATCGTGAAAACATTGAACTTACTCGTACCACAGCTTGAGAAATGTTTCCAACCGATTCGGACATTGTATTTCTGAAGATCATACATCCATTTTATCTTGGAATCGACGTTATAACCTTGTTTCATATGTTATATACGATTATTAGCTCATAAAGAAGTATCATCGAAATACGAAATTTGAAATCTCAATCAATATCAATGCTTTTATATTCTATCGACGCAGAATATACAATGGAACAAGAACATAAGTTTGTCACTATGTGTAAATACGAGTTTCAACATGAATATTGTAGAAAAATGAGATCGACACATGCGAATTTTGTTAAATGCTGAGATAAAATCGTGTACACATTGAAATTACTCGTACCACAGCTTGAGAAATGTTTCCAACCGATTCGGACATTGTATTTCTGAAGATCATACATCCATTTTATCTTGGAGTCGACGTTATAACCTTGTTTCATATGTTATATATGATTATTAGCTCTTAAAGAAGTATCATCGAAATACGAAATTTCAAATCTCAATCAATATCAATGCTTTTATATTCTATCGACGCAGAATATACAATGGAACAAGAACATAAGTTTGTCACTATGTGTAAATACGAGTTTTAACATGAATATTGTCGAAAATTGAGATCGACACATGCGAATTTCTTTAATTGCAGAGATGTAATCGTGAAACCATTGAACTTATTCGTACCACAGCTTGAGAAATGTTTCCAATCTATTCGGACATTGTATTTCTGAAGATCAAACATCCATTTTATATTGGAATCGACGTTATAACCTTGTTTCATATTTTATATACGATTATTAGCTCATAAAGAATTATCATCGAAATACGAAATTTGAAATCTCAATCAATATCAATGCTATTATATTCTATCGACGCAGAATATACAATGGAACAAGATCATAAGTTTGTCACTATGTGTAAATACGAGATTCAACATGAATATTGTAGAAAAATGAGATCGACACATGCGAATTTCGTTAATTGCTGAGATTTAATCGTGAAAGCATTGAACTAACTCGTACCACAGCTTGAGAATTGTTTCCAATCGATTCGGACATTGTATTTCTGAAGATCAAACATCTATTTTATCTTGGAATCGACGTTTTAACCTTGTGTCTTATCGTATATACGTTTTTTCGTTCATAATGGCGTACCATCGAAATACGAAATAATGAAATCTCATTCAAATTCAATCAGTTTATATTCTGTCGACGCATAATAAAGATTACAACAAGAATATATCTTCCTGACTGTGTGTAAATAGAAGTTTTCACATGAAAATTGTCGAAAAATGAGATCGACAAATGCGAATTTTGTTAAATGCTGAGATAAAATCGTGAACACATTGAAATTACTCGTACCACAGCTTCAGAAATGTTTCCAATCTATTCGGACATTGTATTTCTGAAGATCAAACATTTATTTTATCTTGGAATCGACGTTATAACCTTGTTTCATATGTTGTATACGATTATTAGCTCATAAAGAAGTATCATCGAAATACGAAATTTGAAATCTCAATCAATATCAATGCTTTTATATTCTATCGACGCAGAATATACAAAGGAACAAGAACATAAGTTTGTCACTATGTGTAAATACGAGTTTCACCATGAATATTGTAGAAAAATGAGATCGACACATGCGAATTTTGTTAAATGCTGAGATAAAATCGTGTACACATTGAAATTACTCGTACCACAGCTTCAGAAATGTTTCCAATCTATTCGGACATTGTATTTCTGAAGATCGAACATTTATTTTATCTTGGAATCGACGTTATAACCTTGTTTCATATGTTGTATACGATTATTAGCTCATAAAGAAGTATCATCGAAATACGAAATTTGAAATCTCAATCAATATCAATGCTTTTATATTCTATCGACTCAGAATATACAAAGGAACAAGAACATAAGTTTGTCACTATGTGTAAATACGAGATTCAACATGAATATTGTAGAAAAATGAGATCGACACATGCGAATTTCGTTAATTGCTGAGATTTAATCGTGAAAGCATTGAACTAACTCGTACCACAGCTTGAGAATTGTTTCCAATCGATTCGGACATTGTATTTCTGAAGATCAAACATCTATTTGATATTGGAATCGACGTTTTAACCTTGTTTCTTATCGTATATACGTTTTTTCGTTCATAATGGCGTACCATCGAAATACGAAATAATGAAATCTCATTCAAATTCAATTAGTTTATATTCTGTCGACGCAGAATAAAGATTACAACAAGAATATATCTTCCTGACTGTGTGTAAATAGAAGTTTTAACATGAAAATTGTCGAAAAATGAGATCGACACATGCGAATTTCTTTAATTGCAGAGATGTAATCGTGAAATCATTGAACTTATTCGTACCACAGCTTGAGAAATGTTTCCAATCTATTCGGACATTGTATTTCTGAAGATCAAACATCCATTTTATATTGGAATCGACGTTATAACCTTGTTTCATATTTTATATACGATTATTAGCTCATAAAGAATTATCATCGAAATACGAAATTTGAAATCTCAATCAATATCAATGCTATTATATTCTATCGACGCAGAATATACAATGGAACAAGATCATAAGTTTGTCACTATGTGTAAATACGAGATTCAACATGAATATTGTAGAAAAATGAGATCGACACATGCGAATTTCGTTAATTGCTGAGATTTAATCGTGAAAGCATTGAACTAACTCGTACCACAGCTTGAGAATTGTTTCCAATCGATTCGGACATTGTATTTCTGAAGATCAAACATCTATTTGATATTGGAATCGACGTTTTAACCTTGTTTCTTATCGTATATACGTTTTTTCGTTCATAATGGCGTACCATCGAAATACGAAATAATGAAATCTCATTCAAATTCAATCAGTTTATATTCTGTCGACGCATAATAAAGATTACAACAAGAATATATCTTCCTGACTGTGTGTAAATAGAAGTTTTCACATGAAAATTGTCGAAAAATGAGATCGACAAATGCGAATTTTGTTAAATGCTGAGATAAAATCGTGAACACATTGAAATTACTCGTACCACAGCTTCAGAAATGTTTCCAATCTATTCGGACATTGTATTTCTGAAGATCAAACATTTATTTTATCTTGGAATTGACGTTATAACCTTGTTTCATATGTTGTATACGATTATTAGCTCATAAAGAAGTATCATCGAAATACGAAATTTGAAATCTCAATCAATATCAATGCTTTTATATTCTATCGACGCAGAATATACAAAGGAACAAGAACATAAGTTTGTCACTATGTGTAAATACGAGTTTCAACATGAATATTGTAGAAAAATGAGATCGACACATGCGAATTTTGTTAAATGCTGAGATAAAATCGTGTACACATTGAAATTACTCGTACCACAGCTTCAGAAATGTTTCCAATCTATTCGGACATTGTATTTCTGAAGATCGAACATTTATTTTATCTTGGAATCGACGTTATAACCTTGTTTCATATGTTGTATACGATTATTAGCTCATAAAGAAGTATCATCGAAATACGAAATTTGAAATCTCAATCAATATCAATGCTTTTATATTCTATCGACTCAGAATATACAAAGGAACAAGAACATAAGTTTGTCACTATGTGTAAATACGAGATTCAACATGAATATTGTAGAAAAATGAGATCGACACATGCGAATTTCGTTAATTGCTGAGATTTAATCGTGAAAGCATTGAACTAACTCGTACCACAGCTTGAGAATTGTTTCCAATCGATTCGGACATTGTATTTCTGAAGATCAAACATCTATTTGATATTGGAATCGACGTTTTAACCTTGTTTCTTATCGTATATACGTTTTTTCGTTCATAATGGCGTACCATCGAAATACGAAATAATGAAATCTCATTCAAATTCAATTAGTTTATATTCTGTCGACGCAGAATAAAGATTACAACAAGAATATATCTTCCTGACTGTGTGTAAATAGAAGTTTTAACATGAAAATTGTCGAAAAATGAGATCGACACATGCGAATATCTTTAATTGCAGAGATGTAATCGTGAAATCATTGAACTTATTCGTACCACAGCTTGAGAAATGTTTCCAATCTATTCGGACATTGTATTTCTGAAGATCAAACATCCATTTTATATTGGAATCGACGTTATAACCTTGTTTCATATTTTATATACGATTATTAGCTCATAAAGAATTATCATCGAAATACGAAATTTGAAATCTCAATCAATATCAATGCTATTATATTCTATCGACGCAGAATATACAATGGAACAAGATCATAAGTTTGTCACTATGTGTAAATACGAGATTCAACATGAATGTTGTAGAAAAATGAGATCGACACATGCGAATTTCGTTAATTGCTGAGATTTAATCGTGAAAGCATTGAACTAACTCGTACCACAGCTTGAGAATTGTTTCCAATCGATTCGGACATTGTATTTCTGAAGATCAAACATCTATTTGATATTGGAATCGACGTTTTAACCTTGTTTCTTATCGTATATACGTTTTTTCGTTCATAATGGCGTACCATCGAAATACGAAATAATGAAATCTCATTCAAATTCAATCAGTTTATATTCTGTCGACGCATAATAAAGATTACAACAAGAATATATCTTCCTGACTGTGTGTAAATAGAAGTTTTCACATGAAAATTGTCGAAAAATGAGATCGACAAATGCGAATTTTGTTAAATGCTGAGATAAAATCGTGAACACATTGAAATTACTCGTACCACAGCTTCAGAAATGTTTCCAATCTATTCGGACATTGTATTTCTGAAGATCAAACATTTATTTTATCTTGGAATCGATGTTATAACCTTGTTTCATATGTTGTATACGATTATTAGCTCATAAAGAAGTATCATCGAAATACGAAATTTGAAATCTCAATCAATATCAATGCTTTTATATTCTATCGACGCAGAATATACAAAGGAACAAGAACATAAGTTTGTCACTATGTGTAAATACGAGTTTCACCATGAATATTGTAGAAAAATGAGATCGACACATGCGAATTTTGTTAAATGCTGAGATAAAATCGTGTACACATTGAAATTACTCGTACCACAGCTTCAGAAATGTTTCCAATCTATTCGGACATTGTATTTCTGAAGATCGAACATTTATTTTATCTTGGAATCGACGTTATAACCTTGTTTCATATGTTGTATACGATTATTAGCTCATAAAGAAGTATCATCGAAATACGAAATTTGAAATCTCAATCAATATCAATGCTTTTATATTCTATCGACTCAGAATATACAAAGGAACAAGAACATAAGTTTGTCACTATGTGTAAATACGAGATTCAACATGAATATTGTAGAAAAATGAGATCGACACATGCGAATTTCGTTAATTGCTGAGATTTAATCGTGAAAGCATTGAACTAACTCGTACCACAGCTTGAGAATTGTTTCCAATCGATTCGGACATTGTATTTCTGAAGATCAAACATCTATTTGATATTGGAATCGACGTTTTAACCTTGTTTCTTATCGTATATACGTTTTTTCGTTCATAATGGCGTACCATCGAAATACGAAATAATGAAATCTCATTCAAATTCAATTAGTTTATATTCTGTCGACGCAGAATAAAGATTACAACAAGAATATATCTTCCTGACTGTGTGTAAATAGAAGTTTTAACATGAAAATTGTCGAAAAATGAGATCGACACATTCGAATTTCTTTAATTGCAGAGATGTAATCGTGAAATCATTGAACTTATTCGTACCACAGCTTGAGAAATGTTTCCAATCTATTCGGACATTGTATTTCTGAAGATCAAACATCCATTTTATATTGGAATCGACGTTATAACCTTGTTTCATATTTTATATACGATTATTAGCTCATAAAGAATTATCATCGAAATACGAAATTTGAAATCTCAATCAATATCAATGCTATTATATTCTATCGACGCAGAATATACAATGGAACAAGATCATAAGTTTGTCACTATGTGTAAATACGAGATTCAACATGAATATTGTAGAAAAATGAGATCGACACATGCGAATTTCGTTAATTGCTGAGATTTAATCGTGAAAGCATTGAACTAACTCGTACCACAGCTTGAGAATTGTTTCCAATCGATTCGGACATTGTATTTCTGAAGATCAAACATCTATTTGATATTGGAATCGACGTTTTGACCTTGTTTCTTATCGTATATACGTTTTTTCGTTCATAATGGCATACCATCGAAATACGAAATAATGAAATCTCATTCAAATTCAATTAGTTTATATTCTGTCGACGCAGAATAAAGATTACATCAAGAATATATCTTCCTGACTGTGTGTAAATAGAAGTTTTAACATGAAAATTGTCGAAAAATGAGATCGACAAATGCGAATTTTGTTAAATGCTGAGATAAAATCGTGAACACATTGAAATTACTCGTACCACAGCTTCAGAAATGTTTCCAATCAATTCGACATTGTATTTCTGAAGATCAAACATTTATTTTATCTTGGAATCGACGTTATAACCTTGTTTCATATTTTATATACGATTATTAGCTCATAAAGAAGTATCATCGAAATACGAAATTTGAAATCTCAATCAATATCAATGCTTTTATATTCTATCGACGCAGAATATACAAAGGAACAAGAACATAAGTTTGTCACTATGTGTAAATACGAGTTTCAACATGAATATTGTAGAAAAATGAGATCGACACATGCGAATTTCGTTAATTGCAGAGCTTCAATTGTGAAAACATTGAACTTACTCGTACCACAGCTTGAGAAATGTTTCCAACCGATTCGGACATTGTATTTCTGAAGATCATACATCCATTTTATCTTGGAATCGACGTTATAACCTTGTTTCATATGTTATATACGATTATTAGCTCATAAAGAAGTATCATCGAAATACGAAATTTGAAATCTCAATCAATATCAATGCTTTTATATTCTATCGACGCAGAATATACAAAGGAACAAGAACATAAGTTTGTCACTATGTGTAAATACGAGTTTCAACATGAATATTGTAGAAAAATGAGATCGACACATGCGAATTTTGTTAAATGCTGAGATAAAATCGTGTACACATTGAAATTACTCGTACCACAGCTTGAGAAATGTTTCCAACCGATTCGGACATTGTATTTCTGAAGATCATACATCCATTTTATCTTGGAGTCGACGTTATAACCTTGTTTCATATGTTATATATGATTATTAGCTCTTAAAGAAGTATCATCGAAATACGAAATTTCAAATCTCAATCAATATCAATGCTTTTATATTCTATCGACGCAGAATATACAAAGGAACAAGAACATAAGTTTGTCACTATGTGTAAATACGAGTTTTAACATGAATATTGTCGAAAATTGAGATCGACACATGCGAATTTCTTTAATTGCAGAGATGTAATCGTGAAACCATTGAACTTATTCGTACCACAGCTTGAGAAATGTTTCCAATCTATTCGGACATTGTATTTCTGAAGATCAAACATCCATTTTATATTGGAATCGACGTTATAACCTTGTTTCATATTTTATATACGATTATTAGCTCATAAAGAATTATCATCGAAATACGAAATTTGAAATCTCAATCAATATCAATGCTATTATATTCTATCGACGCAGAATATACAATGGAACAAGATCATAAGTTTGTCACTATGTGTAAATACGAGATTCAACATGAATATTGTAGAAAAATGAGATCGACACATGCGAATTTCGTTAATTGCTGAGATTTAATCGTGAAAGCATTGAACTAACTCGTACCACAGCTTGAGAATTGTTTCCAATCGATTCGGACATTGTATTTCTGAAGATCAAACATCTATTTTATCTTGGAATCGACGTTTTAACCTTGTGTCTTATCGTATATACGTTTTTTCGTTCATAATGGCGTACCATCGAAATACGAAATAATGAAATCTCATTCAAATTCAATCAGTTTATATTCTGTCGACGCATAATAAAGATTACAACAAGAATATATCTTCCTGACTGTGTGTAAATAGAAGTTTTCACATGAAAATTGTCGAAAAATGAGATCGACAAATGCGAATTTTGTTAAATGCTGAGATAAAATCGTGAACACATTGAAATTACTCGTACCACAGCTTCAGAAATGTTTCCAATCTATTCGGACATTGTATTTCTGAAGATCAAACATTTATTTTATCTTGGAATCGACGTTATAACCTTGTTTCATATGTTGTATACGATTATTAGCTCATAAAGAAGTATCATCGAAATACGAAATTTGAAATCTCAATCAATATCAATGCTTTTATATTCTATCGACGCAGAATATACAAAGGAACAAGAACATAAGTTTGTCACTATGTGTAAATACGAGTTTCACCATGAATATTGTAGAAAAATGAGATCGACACATGCGAATTTTGTTAAATGCTGAGATAAAATCGTGTACACATTGAAATTACTCGTACCACAGCTTCAGAAATGTTTCCAATCTATTCGGACATTGTATTTCTGAAGATCGAACATTTATTTTATCTTGGAATCGACGTTATAACCTTGTTTCATATGTTGTATACGATTATTAGCTCATAAAGAAGTATCATCGAAATACGAAATTTGAAATCTCAATCAATATCAATGCTTTTATATTCTATCGACTCAGAATATACAAAGGAACAAGAACATAAGTTTGTCACTATGTGTAAATACGAGATTCAACATGAATATTGTAGAAAAATGAGATCGACACATGCGAATTTCGTTAATTGCTGAGATTTAATCGTGAAAGCATTGAACTAACTCGTACCACAGCTTGAGAATTGTTTCCAATCGATTCGGACATTGTATTTCTGAAGATCAAACATCTATTTGATATTGGAATCGACGTTTTAACCTTGTTTCTTATCGTATATACGTTTTTTCGTTCATAATGGCGTACCATCGAAATACGAAATAATGAAATCTCATTCAAATTCAATTAGTTTATATTCTGTCGACGCAGAATAAAGATTACAACAAGAATATATCTTCCTGACTGTGTGTAAATAGAAGTTTTAACATGAAAATTGTCGAAAAATGAGATCGACACATTCGAATTTCTTTAATTGCAGAGATGTAATCGTGAAATCATTGAACTTATTCGTACCACAGCTTGAGAAATGTTTCCAATCTATTCGGACATTGTATTTCTGAAGATCAAACATCCATTTTATATTGGAATCGACGTTATAACCTTGTTTCATATTTTATATACGATTATTAGCTCATAAAGAATTATCATCGAAATACGAAATTTGAAATCTCAATCAATATCAATGCTATTATATTCTATCGACGCAGAATATACAATGGAACAAGATCATAAGTTTGTCACTATGTGTAAATACGAGATTCAACATGAATATTGTAGAAAAATGAGATCGACACATGCGAATTTCGTTAATTGCTGAGATTTAATCGTGAAAGCATTGAACTAACTCGTACCACAGCTTGAGAATTGTTTCCAATCGATTCGGACATTGTATTTCTGAAGATCAAACATCTATTTGATATTGGAATCGACGTTTTGACCTTGTTTCTTATCGTATATACGTTTTTTCGTTCATAATGGCGTACCATCGAAATACGAAATAATGAAATCTCATTCAAATTCAATTAGTTTATATTCTGTCGACGCAGAATAAAGATTACAACAAGAATATATCTTCCTGACTGTGTGTAAATAGAAGTTTTAACATGAAAATTGTCGAAAAATGAGATCGACAAATGCGAATTTTGTTAAATGCTGAGATAAAATCGTGAACACATTGAAATTACTCGTACCACAGCTTCAGAAATGTTTCCAATCAATTCGACATTGTATTTCTGAAGATCAAACATTTATTTTATCTTGGAATCGACGTTATAACCTTGTTTCATATTTTATATACGATTATTAGCTCATAAAGAAGTATCATCGAAATACGGAATTTGAAATCTCAATCAATATCAATGCTTTTATATTCTATCGACGCAGAATATACAAAGGAACAAGAACATAAGTTTGTCACTATGTGTAAATACGAGTTTCAACATGAATATTGTAGAAAAATGAGATCGACACATGCGAATTTCGTTAATTGCAGAGCTTCAATCGTGAAAACATTGAACTTACTCGTACCACAGCTTGAGAAATGTTTCCAACCGATTCGGACATTGTATTTCTGAAGATCATACATCCATTTTATCTTGGAATCGACGTTATAACCTTGTTTCATATGTTATATACGATTATTAGCTCATAAAGAAGTATCATCGAAATACGAAATTTGAAATCTCAATCAATATCAATGCTTTTATATTCTATCGCCGCAGAATATACAAAGGAACAAGAACATAAGTTTGTCACTATGTGTAAATACGAGTTTCAACATGAATATTGTAGAAAAATGAGATCGACACATGCGAATTTCGTTAATTGCTGAGATTTAATCGTGAAAGCATTGAACTAACTCGTACCACAGCTTGAGAATTGTTTCCAATCGATTCGGACATTGTATTTCTGAAGATCAAACATCTATTTTATCTTGGAATCGACGTTTTAACCTTGTGTCTTATCGTATATACGTTTTTTCGTTCATAATGGCGTACCATCGAAATACGAAATAATGAAATCTCATTCAAATTCAATCAGTTTATATTCTGTCGACGCATAATAAAGATTACAACAAGAATATATCTTCCTGACTGTGTGTAAATAGAAGTTTTCACATGAAAATTGTCGAAAAATGAGATCGACAAATGCGAATTTTGTTAAATGCTGAGATAAAATCGTGAACACATTGAAATTACTCGTACCACAGCTTCAGAAATGTTTCCAATCTATTCGGACATTGTATTTCTGAAGATCAAACATTTATTTTATCTTGGAATCGACGTTATAACCTTGTTTCATATGTTGTATACGATTATTAGCTCATAAAGAAGTATCATCGAAATACGAAATTTGAAATCTCAATCAATATCAATGCTTTTATATTCTATCGACGCAGAATATACAAAGGAACAAGAACATAAGTTTGTCACTATGTGTAAATACGAGTTTCACCATGAATATTGTAGAAAAATGAGATCGACACATGCGAATTTTGTTAAATGCTGAGATAAAATCGTGTACACATTGAAATTACTCGTACCACAGCTTCAGAAATGTTTCCAATCTATTCGGACATTGTATTTCTGAAGATCGAACATTTATTTTATCTTGGAATCGACGTTATAACCTTGTTTCATATGTTGTATACGATTATTAGCTCATAAAGAAGTATCATCGAAATACGAAATTTGAAATCTCAATCAATATCAATGCTTTTATATTCTATCGACTCAGAATATACAAAGGAACAAGAACATAAGTTTGTCACTATGTGTAAATACGAGATTCAACATGAATATTGTAGAAAAATGAGATCGACACATGCGAATTTCGTTAATTGCTGAGATTTAATCGTGAAAGCATTGAACTAACTCGTACCACAGCTTGAGAATTGTTTCCAATCGATTCGGACATTGTATTTCTGAAGATCAAACATCTATTTGATATTGGAATCGACGTTTTAACCTTGTTTCTTATCGTATATACGTTTTTTCGTTCATAATGGCGTACCATCGAAATACGAAATAATGAAATCTCATTCAAATTCAATTAGTTTATATTCTGTCGACGCAGAATAAAGATTACAACAAGAATATATCTTCCTGACTGTGTGTAAATAGAAGTTTTAACATGAAAATTGTCGAAAAATGAGATCGACACATTCGAATTTCTTTAATTGCAGAGATGTAATCGTGAAATCATTGAACTTATTCGTACCACAGCTTGAGAAATGTTTCCAATCTATTCGGACATTGTATTTCTGAAGATCAAACATCCATTTTATATTGGAATCGACGTTATAACCTTGTTTCATATTTTATATACGATTATTAGCTCATAAAGAATTATCATCGAAATACGAAATTTGAAATCTCAATCAATATCAATGCTATTATATTCTATCGACGCAGAATATACAATGGAACAAGATCATAAGTTTGTCACTATGTGTAAATACGAGATTCAACATGAATATTGTAGAAAAATGAGATCGACACATGCGAATTTCGTTAATTGCTGAGATTTAATCGTGAAAGCATTGAACTAACTCGTACCACAGCTTGAGAATTGTTTCCAATCGATTCGGACATTGTATTTCTGAAGATCAAACATCTATTTGATATTGGAATCGACGTTTTGACCTTGTTTCTTATCGTATATACGTTTTTTCGTTCATAATGGCGTACCATCGAAATACGAAATAATGAAATCTCATTCAAATTCAATTAGTTTATATTCTGTCGACGCAGAATAAAGATTACAACAAGAATATATCTTCCTGACTGTGTGTAAATAGAAGTTTTAACATGAAAATTGTCGAAAAATGAGATCGACAAATGCGAATTTTGTTAAATGCTGAGATAAAATCGTGAACACATTGAAATTACTCGTACCACAGCTTCAGAAATGTTTCCAATCAATTCGACATTGTATTTCTGAAGATCAAACATTTATTTTATCTTGGAATCGACGTTATAACCTTGTTTCATATTTTATATACGATTATTAGCTCATAAAGAAGTATCATCGAAATACGAAATTTGAAATCTCAATCAATATCAATGCTTTTATATTCTATCGACGCAGAATATACAAAGGAACAAGAACATAAGTTTGTCACTATGTGTAAATACGAGTTTCAACATGAATATTGTAGAAAAATGAGATCGACACATGCGAATTTCGTTAATTGCAGAGCTTCAATCGTGAAAACATTGAACTTACTCGTACCACAGCTTGAGAAATGTTTCCAACCGATTCGGACATTGTATTTCTGAAGATCATACATCCATTTTATCTTGGAATCGACGTTATAACCTTGTTTCATATGTTATATACGATTATTAGCTCATAAAGAAGTATCATCGAAATACGAAATTTGAAATCTCAATCAATATCAATGCTTTTATATTCTATCGACGCAGAATATACAAAGGAACAAGAACATAAGTTTGTCACTATGTGTAAATACGAGTTTCAACATGAATATTGTAGAAAAATGAGATCGACACATGCGAATTTTGTTAAATGCTGAGATAAAATCGTGTACACATTGAAATTACTCGTACCACAGCTTGAGAAATGTTTCCAACCGATTCGGACATTGTATTTCTGAAGATCATACATCCATTTTATCTTGGAGTCGACGTTATAACCTTGTTTCATATGTTATATATGATTATTAGCTCTTAAAGAAGTATCATCGAAATACGAAATTTCAAATCTCAATCAATATCAATGCTTTTATATTCTATCGACGCAGAATATACAATGGAACAAGAACATAAGTTTGTCACTATGTGTAAATACGAGTTTTAACATGAATATTGTCGAAAATTGAGATCGACACATGCGAATTTCTTTAATTGCAGAGATGTAATCGTGAAACCATTGAACTTATTCGTACCACAGCTTGAGAAATGTTTCCAATCTATTCGGACATTGTATTTCTGAAGATCAAACATCCATTTTATATTGGAATCGACGTTATAACCTTGTTTCATATTTTATATACGATTATTAGCTCATAAAGAATTATCATCGAAATACGAAATTTGAAATCTCAATCAATATCAATGCTATTATATTCTATCGACGCAGAATATACAATGGAACAAGATCATAAGTTTGTCACTATGTGTAAATACGAGATTCAACATGAATATTGTAGAAAAATGAGATCGACACATGCGAATTTCGTTAATTGCTGAGATTTAATCGTGAAAGCATTGAACTAACTCGTACCACAGCTTGAGAATTGTTTCCAATCGATTCGGACATTGTATTTCTGAAGATCAAACATCTATTTTATCTTGGAATCGACGTTTTAACCTTGTGTCTTATCGTATATACGTTTTTTCGTTCATAATGGCGTACCATCGAAATACGAAATAATGAAATCTCATTCAAATTCAATCAGTTTATATTCTGTCGACGCATAATAAAGATTACAACAAGAATATATCTTCCTGACTGTGTGTAAATAGAAGTTTTCACATGAAAATTGTCGAAAAATGAGATCGACAAATGCGAATTTTGTTAAATGCTGAGATAAAATCGTGAACACATTGAAATTACTCGTACCACAGCTTCAGAAATGTTTCCAATCTATTCGGACATTGTATTTCTGAAGATCAAACATTTATTTTATCTTGGAATCGACGTTATAACCTTGTTTCATATGTTGTATACGATTATTAGCTCATAAAGAAGTATCATCGAAATACGAAATTTGAAATCTCAATCAATATCAATGCTTTTATATTCTATCGACGCAGAATATACAAAGGAACAAGAACATAAGTTTGTCACTATGTGTAAATACGAGTTTCACCATGAATATTGTAGAAAAATGAGATCGACACATGCGAATTTTGTTAAATGCTGAGATAAAATCGTGTACACATTGAAATTACTCGTACCACAGCTTCAGAAATGTTTCCAATCTATTCGGACATTGTATTTCTGAAGATCGAACATTTATTTTATCTTGGAATCGACGTTATAACCATGTTTCATATGTTGTATACGATTATTAGCTCATAAAGAAGTATCATCGAAATACGAAATTTGAAATCTCAATCAATATCAATGCTTTTATATTCTATCGACTCAGAATATACAAAGGAACAAGAACATAAGTTTGTCACTATGTGTAAATACGAGATTCAACATGAATATTGTAGAAAAATGAGATCGACACATGCGAATTTCGTTAATTGCTGAGATTTAATCGTGAAAGCATTGAACTAACTCGTACCACAGCTTGAGAATTGTTTCCAATCGATTCGGACATTGTATTTCTGAAGATCAAACATCTATTTGATATTGGAATCGACGTTTTAACCTTGTTTCTTATCGTATATACGTTTTTTCGTTCATAATGGCGTACCATCGAAATACGAAATAATGAAATCTCATTCAAATTCAATTAGTTTATATTCTGTCGACGCAGAATAAAGATTACAACAAGAATATATCTTCCTGACTGTGTGTAAATAGAAGTTTTAACATGAAAATTGTCGAAAAATGAGATCGACACATTCGAATTTCTTTAATTGCAGAGATGTAATCGTGAAATCATTGAACTTATTCGTACCACAGCTTGAGAAATGTTTCCAATCTATTCGGACATTGTATTTCTGAAGATCAAACATCCATTTTATATTGGAATCGACGTTATAACCTTGTTTCATATTTTATATACGATTATTAGCTCATAAAGAATTATCATCGAAATACGAAATTTGAAATCTCAATCAATATCAATGCTATTATATTCTATCGACGCAGAATATACAATGGAACAAGATCATAAGTTTGTCACTATGTGTAAATACGAGATTCAACATGAATATTGTAGAAAAATGAGATCGACACATGCGAATTTCGTTAATTGCTGAGATTTAATCGTGAAAGCATTGAACTAACTCGTACCACAGCTTGAGAATTGTTTCCAATCGATTCGGACATTGTATTTCTGAAGATCAAACATCTATTTGATATTGGAATCGACGTTTTGACCTTGTTTCTTATCGTATATACGTTTTTTCGTTCATAATGGCGTACCATCGAAATACGAAATAATGAAATCTCATTCAAATTCAATTAGTTTATATTCTGTCGACGCAGAATAAAGATTACAACAAGAATATATCTTCCTGACTGTGTGTAAATAGAAGTTTTAACATGAAAATTGTCGAAAAATGAGATCGACAAATGCGAATTTTGTTAAATGCTGAGATAAAATCGTGAACACATTGAAATTTCTCGTACCACAGCTTCAGAAATGTTTCCAATCAATTCGACATTGTATTTCTGAAGATCAAACATTTATTTTATCTTGGAATCGACGTTATAACCTTGTTTCATATTTTATATACGATTATTAGCTCATAAAGAAGTATCATCGAAATACGAAATTTGAAATCTCAATCAATATCAATGCTTTTATATTCTATCGACGCAGAATATACAAAGGAACAAGAACATAAGTTTGTCACTATGTGTAAATACGAGTTTCAACATGAATATTGTAGAAAAATGAGATCGACACATGCGAATTTCGTTAATTGCAGAGCTTCAATCGTGAAAACATTGAACTTACTCGTACCACAGCTTGAGAAATGTTTCCAACCGATTCGGACATTGTATTTCTGAAGATCATACATCCATTTTATCTTGGAATCGACGTTATAACCTTGTTTCATATGTTATATACGATTATTAGCTCATAAAGAAGTATCATCGAAATACGAAATTTGAAATCTCAATCAATATCAATGCTTTTATATTCTATCGACGCAGAATATACAAAGGAACAAGAACATAAGTTTGTCACTATGTGTAAATACGAGTTTCAACATGAATATTGTAGAAAAATGAGATCGACACATGCGAATTTCGTTAATTGCTGAGATTTAATCGTGAAAGCATTGAACTAACTCGTACCACAGCTTGAGAATTGTTTCCAATCGATTCGGACATTGTATTTCTGAAGATCAAACATCTATTTTATCTTGGAATCGACGTTTTAACCTTGTGTCTTATCGTATATACGTTTTTTCGTTCATAATGGCATACCATCGAAATACGAAATAATGAAATCTCATTCAAATTCAATCAGTTTATATTCTGTCGACGCATAATAAAGATTACAACAAGAATATATCTTCCTGACTGTGTGTAAATAGAAGTTTTCACATGAAAATTGTCGAAAAATGAGATCGACAAATGCGAATTTTGTTAAATGCTGAGATAAAATCGTGAACACATTGAAATTACTCGTACCACAGCTTCAGAAATGTTTCCAATCTATTCGGACATTGTATTTCTGAAGATCAAACATTTATTTTATCTTGGAATCGACGTTATAACCTTGTTTCATATGTTGTATACGATTATTAGCTCATAAAGAAGTATCATCGAAATACGAAATTTGAAATCTCAATCAATATCAATGCTTTTATATTCTATCGACGCAGAATATACAAAGGAACAAGAACATAAGTTTGTCACTATGTGTAAATACGAGTTTCACCATGAATATTGTAGAAAAATGAGATCGACACATGCGAATTTTGTTAAATGCTGAGATAAAATCGTGTACACATTGAAATTACTCGTACCACAGCTTCAGAAATGTTTCCAATCTATTCGGACATTGTATTTCTGAAGATCGAACATTTATTTTATCTTGGAATCGACGTTATAACCATGTTTCATATGTTGTATACGATTATTAGCTCATAAAGAAGTATCATCGAAATACGAAATTTGAAATCTCAATCAATATCAATGCTTTTATATTCTATCGACTCAGAATATACAAAGGAACAAGAACATAAGTTTGTCACTATGTGTAAATACGAGATTCAACATGAATATTGTAGAAAAATGAGATCGACACATGCGAATTTCGTTAATTGCTGAGATTTAATCGTGAAAGCATTGAACTAACTCGTACCACAGCTTGAGAATTGTTTCCAATCGATTCGGACATTGTATTTCTGAAGATCAAACATCTATTTGATATTGGAATCGACGTTTTAACCTTGTTTCTTATCGTATATACGTTTTTTCGTTCATAATGGCGTACCATCGAAATACGAAATAATGAAATCTCATTCAAATTCAATTAGTTTATATTCTGTCGACGCAGAATAAAGATTACAACAAGAATATATCTTCCTGACTGTGTGTAAATAGAAGTTTTAACATGAAAATTGTCGAAAAATGAGATCGACACATTCGAATTTCTTTAATTGCAGAGATGTAATCGTGAAATCATTGAACTTATTCGTACCACAGCTTGAGAAATGTTTCCAATCTATTCGGACATTGTATTTCTGAAGATCAAACATCCATTTTATATTGGAATCGACGTTATAACCTTGTATCATATTTTATATACGATTATTAGCTCATAAAGAATTATCATCGAAATACGAAATTTGAAATCTCAATCAATATCAATGCTATTATATTCTATCGACGCAGAATATACAATGGAACAAGATCATAAGTTTGTCACTATGTGTAAATACGAGATTCAACATGAATATTGTAGAAAAATGAGATCGACACATGCGAATTTCGTTAATTGCTGAGATTTAATCGTGAAAGCATTGAACTAACTCGTACCACAGCTTGAGAATTGTTTCCAATCGATTCGGACATTGTATTTCTGAAGATCAAACATCTATTTGATATTGGAATCGACGTTTTGACCTTGTTTCTTATCGTATATACGTTTTTTCGTTCATAATGGCGTACCATCGAAATACGAAATAATGAAATCTCATTCAAATTCAATTAGTTTATATTCTGTCGACGCAGAATAAAGATTACAACAAGAATATATCTTCCTGACTGTGTGTAAATAGAAGTTTTAACATGAAAATTGTCGAAAAATGAGATCGACAAATGCGAATTTTGTTAAATGCTGAGATAAAATCGTGAACACATTGAAATTACTCGTACCACAGCTTCAGAAATGTTTCCAATCAATTCGACATTGTATTTCTGAAGATCAAACATTTATTTTATCTTGGAATCGACGTTATAACCTTGTTTCATATTTTATATACGATTATTAGCTCATAAAGAAGTATCATCGAAATACGAAATTTGAAATCTCAATCAATATCAATGCTTTTATATTCTATCGACGCAGAATATACAAAGGAACAAGAACATAAGTTTGTCACTATGTGTAAATACGAGTTTCAACATGAATATTGTAGAAAAATGAGATCGACACATGCGAATTTCGTTAATTGCAGAGCTTCAATCGTGAAAACATTGAACTTACTCGTACCACAGCTTGAGAAATGTTTCCAACCGATTCGGACATTGTATTTCTGAAGATCATACATCCATTTTATCTTGGAATCGACGTTATAACCTTGTTTCATATGTTATATACGATTATTAGCTCATAAAGAAGTATCATCGAAATACGAAATTTGAAATCTCAATCAATATCAATGCTTTTATATTCTATCGACGCAGAATATACAATGGAACAAGAACATAAGTTTGTCACTATGTGTAAATACGAGTTTCAACATGAATATTGTAGAAAAATGAGATCGACACATGCGAATTTTGTTAAATGCTGAGATAAAATCGTGAACACATTGAAATTACTCGTACCACAGCTTGAGAAATGTTTCCAACCGATTCGGACATTGTATTTCTGAAGATCATACATCCATTTTATCTTGGAGTCGACGTTATAACCTTGTTTCATATGTTATATATGATTATTAGCTCTTAAAGAAGTATCATCGAAATACGAAATTTCAAATCTCAATCAATATCAATGCTATTATATTCTATCGACGCAGAATATACAATGGAACAAGAACATAAGTTTGTCACTATGTGTAAATACGAGTTTTAACATGAATATTGTCGAAAATTGAGATCGACACATGCGAATTTCTTTAATTGCAGAGATGTAATCGTGAAACCATTGAACTTATTCGTACCACAGCTTGAGAAATGTTTCCAATCTATTCGGACATTGTATTTCTGAAGATCAAACATCCATTTTATATTGGAATCGACGTTATAACCTTGTTTCATATTTTATATACGATTATTAGCTCATAAAGAATTATCATCGAAATACGAAATTTGAAATCTCAATCAATATCAATGCTATTATATTCTATCGACGCAGAATATACAATGGAACAAGATCATAAGTTTGTCACTATGTGTAAATACGAGATTCAACATGAATATTGTAGAAAAATGAGATCGACACATGCGAATTTCGTTAATTGCTGAGATTTAATCGTGAAAGCATTGAACTAACTCGTACCACAGCTTGAGAATTGTTTCCAATCGATTCGGACATTGTATTTCTGAAGATCAAACATCTATTTTATCTTGGAATCGACGTTTTAACCTTGTGTCTTATCGTATATACGTTTTTTCGTTCATAATGGCGTACCATCGAAATACGAAATAATGAAATCTCATTCAAATTCAATCAGTTTATATTCTGTCGACGCATAATAAAGATTACAACAAGAATATATCTTCCTGACTGTGTGTAAATAGAAGTTTTCACATGAAAATTGTCGAAAAATGAGATCGACAAATGCGAATTTTGTTAAATGCTGAGATAAAATCGTGAACACATTGAAATTACTCGTACCACAGCTTCAGAAATGTTTCCAATCTATTCGGACATTGTATTTCTGAAGATCAAACATTTATTTTATCTTGGAATCGACGTTATAACCTTGTTTCATATGTTGTATACGATTATTAGCTCATAAAGAAGTATCATCGAAATACGAAATTTGAAATCTCAATCAATATCAATGCTTTTATATTCTATCGACGCAGAATATACAAAGGAACAAGAACATAAGTTTGTCACTATGTGTAAATACGAGTTTCACCATGAATATTGTAGAAAAATGAGATCGACACATGCGAATTTTGTTAAATGCTGAGATAAAATCGTGTACACATTGAAATTACTCGTACCACAGCTTCAGAAATGTTTCCAATCTATTCGGACATTGTATTTCTGAAGATCGAACATTTATTTTATCTTGGAATCGACGTTATAACCTTGTTTCATATGTTGTATACGATTATTAGCTCATAAAGAAGTATCATCGAAATACGAAATTTGAAATCTCAATCAATATCAATGCTTTTATATTCTATCGACTCAGAATATACAAAGGAACAAGAACATAAGTTTGTCACTATGTGTAAATACGAGATTCAACATGAATATTGTAGAAAAATGAGATCGACGCATGCGAATTTCGTTAATTGCTGAGATTTAATCGTGAAAGCATTGAACTAACTCGTACCACAGCTTGAGAATTGTTTCCAATCGATTCGGACATTGTATTTCTGAAGATCAAACATCTATTTGATATTGGAATCGACGTTTTAACCTTGTTTCTTATCGTATATACGTTTTTTCGTTCATAATGGCGTACCATCGAAATACGAAATAATGAAATCTCATTCAAATTCAATTAGTTTATATTCTGTCGACGCAGAATAAAGATTACAACAAGAATATATCTTCCTGACTGTGTGTAAATAGAAGTTTTAACATGAAAATTGTCGAAAAATGAGATCGACACATGCGAATTTCTTTAATTGCAGAGATGTAATCGTGAAATCATTGAACTTATTCGTACCACAGCTTGAGAAATGTTTCCAATCTATTCGGACATTGTATTTCTGAAGATCAAACATCCATTTTATATTGGAATCGACGTTATAACCTTGTTTCATATTTTATATACGATTATTAGCTCATAAAGAATTATCATCGAAATACGAAATTTGAAATCTCAATCAATATCAATGCTATTATATTCTATCGACGCAGAATATACAATGGAACAAGATCATAAGTTTGTCACTATGTGTAAATACGAGATTCAACATGAATATTGTAGAAAAATGAGATCGACACATGCGAATTTCGTTAATTGCTGAGATTTAATCGTGAAAGCATTGAACTAACTCGTACCACAGCTTGAGAATTGTTTCCAATCGATTCGGACATTGTATTTCTGAAGATCAAACATCAATTTGATATTGGAATCGACGTTTTAACCTTGTTTCTTATCGTATATACGTTTTTTCGTTCATAATGGCGTACCATCGAAATACGAAATAATGAAATCTCATTCAAATTCAATCAGTTTATATTCTGTCGACGCATAATAAAGATTACAACAAGAATATATCTTCCTGACTGTGTGTAAATAGATGTTTTCACATGAAAATTGTCGAAAAATGAGATCGACAAATGCGAATTTTGTTAAATGCTGAGATAAAATCGTGAACACATTGAAATTACTCGTACCACAGCTTCAGAAATGTTTCCAATCTATTCGGACATTGTATTTCTGAAGATCAAACATTTATTTTATCTTGGAATTGACGTTATAACCTTGTTTCATATGTTGTATACGATTATTAGCTCATAAAGAAGTATCATCGAAATACGAAATTTGAAATCTCAATCAATATCAATGCTTTTATATTCTATCGACGCAGAATATACAAAGGAACAAGAACATAAGTTTGTCACTATGTGTAAATACGAGTTTCACCATGAATATTGTAGAAAAATGAGATCGACACATGCGAATTTTGTTAAATGCTGAGATAAAATCGTGTACACATTGAAATTACTCGTACCACAGCTTCAGAAATGTTTCCAATCTATTCGGACATTGTATTTCTGAAGATCGAACATTTATTTTATCTTGGAATCGACGTTATAACCTTGTTTCATATGTTGTATACGATTATTAGCTCATAAAGAAGTATCATCGAAATACGAAATTTGAAATCTCAATCAATATCAATGCTTTTATATTCTATCGACGCAGAATATACAAAGGAACAAGAACATAAGTTTGTCACTATGTGTAAATACGAGATTCAACATGAATATTGTAGAAAAATGAGATCGACACATGCGAATTTCGTTAATTGCTGAGATTTAATCGTGAAAGCATTGAACTAACTCGTACCACAGCTTGAGAATTGTTTCCAATCGATTCGGACATTGTATTTCTGAAGATCAAACATCTATTTGATATTGGAATCGACGTTTTAACCTTGTTTCTTATCGTATATACGTTTTTTCGTTCATAATGGCGTACCATCGAAATACGAAATAATGAAATCTCATTCAAATTCAATTAGTTTATATTCTGTCGACGCAGAATAAAGATTACAACAAGAATATATCTTCCTGACTGTGTGTAAATAGAAGTTTTAACATGAAAATTGTCGAAAAATGAGATCGACACATGCGAATTTCTTTAATTGCAGAGATGTAATCGTGAAATCATTGAACTTATTCGTACCACAGCTTGAGAAATGTTTCCAATCTATTCGGACATTGTATTTCTGAAGATCAAACATCCATTTTATATTGGAATCGACGTTATAACCTTGTTTCATATTTTATATACGATTATTAGCTCATAAAGAATTATCATCGAAATACGAAATTTGAAATCTCAATCAATATCAATGCTATTATATTCTATCGACGCAGAATATACAATGGAACAAGATCATAAGTTTGTCACTATGTGTAAATACGAGATTCAACATGAATATTGTAGAAAAATGAGATCGACACATGCGAATTTCGTTAATTGCTGAGATTTAATCGTGAAAGCATTGAACTAACTCGTACCACAGCTTGAGAATTGTTTCCAATCGATTCGGACATTGTATTTCTGAAGATCAAACATCTATTTGATATTGGAATCGACGTTTTGACCTTGTTTCTTATCGTATATACGTTTTTTCGTTCATAATGGCGTACCATCGAAATACGAAATAATGAAATCTCATTCAAATTCAATTAGTTTATATTCTGTCGACGCAGAATAAAGATTACAACAAGAATATATCTTCCTGACTGTGTGTAAATAGAAGTTTTAACATGAAAATTGTCGAAAAATGAGATCGACAAATGCGAATTTTGTTAAATGCTGAGATAAAATCGTGAACACATTGAAATTACTCGTACCACAGCTTCAGAAATGTTTCCAATCAATTCGGACATTGTATTTCTGAAGATCAAACATTTATTTTATCTTGGAATCGACGTTATAACCTTGTTTCATATTTTATATACGATTATTAGCTCATAAAGAAGTATCATCGAAATACGAAATTTGAAATCTCAATCAATATCAATGCTTTTATATTCTATCGACGCAGAATATACAAAGGAACAAGAACATAAGTTTGTCACTATGTGTAAATACGAGTTTCACCATGAATATTGTAGAAAAATGAGATCGACTCATGCGAATTTCGTTAATTGCAGAGCTTCAATCGTGAAAACATTGAACTTACTCGTACCACAGCTTGAGAAATGTTTCCAACCGATTCGGACATTGTATTTCTGAAGATCAAACATCCATTTTATCTTGGAATCGACGTTATAACCTTGTTTCATATTTTATATACGATTATTAGCTCATAAAGAATTATCATCGAAATACGAAATTTGAAATCTCAATCAATATCAATGCTATTATATTCTATCGACGCAGAATATACAATGGAACAAGATCATAAGATTGTCACTATGTGTAAATACGAGATTCAACATGAATATTGTAGAAAAATGAGATCGACACATGCGAATTTCGTTAATTGCTGAGATTTAATCGTGAAAGCATTGAACTAACTCGTACCACAGCTTGAGAATTGTTTCCAATCGATTCGGACATTGTATTTCTGAAGATCAAACATCTATTTTATCTTGGAATCGACGTTTTAACCTTGTGTCTTATCGTATATACGTTTTTTCGTTCATAATGGCGTACCATCGAAATACGAAATAATGAAATCTCATTCAAATTCAATCAGTTTATATTCTGTCGACGCATAATAAAGATTACAACAAGAATATATCTTCCTGACTGTGTGTAAATAGAAGTTTTCACATGAAAATTGTCGAAAAATGAGATCGACAAATGCGAATTTTGTTAAATGCTGAGATAAAATCGTGAACACATTGAAATTACTCGTACCACAGCTTCAGAAATGTTTCCAATCTGTTCGGACATTGTATTTCTGAAGATCAAACATTTATTTTATCTTGGAATCGACGTTATAACCTTGTTTCATATGTTGTATACGATTATTAGCTCATAAAGAAGTATCATCGAAATACGAAATTTGAAATCTCAATCAATATCAATGCTTTTATATTCTATCGACGCAGAATATACAAAGGAACAAGAACATAAGTTTGTCACTATGTGTAAATACGAGTTTCACCATGAATATTGTAGAAAAATGAGATCGACACATGCGAATTTTGTTAAATGCTGAGATAAAATCGTGTACACATTGAAATTACTCGTACCACAGCTTCAGAAATGTTTCCAATCTATTCGGACATTGTATTTCTGAAGATCGAACATTTATTTTATCTTGGAATCGACGTTATAACCTTGTTTCATATGTTGTATACGATTATTAGCTCATAAAGAAGTATCATCGAAATACGAAATTTGAAATCTCAATCAATATCAATGCTTTTATATTCTATCGACTCAGAATATACAAAGGAACAAGAACATAAGTTTGTCACTATGTGTAAATACGAGATTCAACATGAATATTGTAGAAAAATGAGATCGACACTTGCGAATTTCGTTAATTGCTGAGATTTAATCGTGAAAGCATTGAACTAACTCGTACCACAGCTTGAGAATTGTTTCCAATCGATTCGGACATTGTATTTCTGAAGATCAAACATCTATTTAATATTGGAATCGACGTTTTAACCTTGTTTCTTATCGTATATACGTTTTTTCGTTCATAATGGCGTACCATCGAAATACGAAATAATGAAATCTCATTAAAATTCAATTAGTTTATATTCTGTCGACGCAGAATAAAGATTACAACAAGAATATATCTTCCTGACTGTGTGTAAATAGAAGTTTTAACATGAAAATTGTCGAAAAATGAGATCGACAAATGCGAATTTTGTTAAATGCTGAGATAAAATCGTGAACACATTGAAATTACTCGTACCAGAGTTTCAGAAATGTTTCCAATCAATTCGGACATTGTATTTCTGAAGATCAAACATTTATTTTATCTTGGAATCGACGTTATAACCTTGTTTCATATTTTATATACGATTATTAGCTCATAAAGAAGTATCATCGAAATATGAAATTTGAAATCTCAATCAATATCAATGCTTTTATATTCTATCGACGCAGAATATACAAAGGAACAAGAACATAAGTTTGTCACTATGTGTAAATACGAGTTTCAACATGAATATTGTAGAAAAATGAGATCGACACATGCGAATTTCGTTAATTGCAGAGCTTCAATCGTGAAAACATTGAACTTACTCGTACCGCAGCTTGAGAAATGTTTCCAATCGATTCGAACATTGTATTTCTGAAGATCATACATCCATTTTATCTTGGAATCGACGTTATAACCTTGTTTCATATGTTATATATGATTATTAGCTCATAAAGAAGTATCATCGAAATACGAAATTTGAAATCTCAATCAATATGAATGCTATTATATTCTATCGACGCAGAATATACAATGGAACAAGATCATAAGTTTGTCACTATGTGTAAATACGAGTTTCAATATGAATATTGTAGAAAAATGAGATCGACACATGCGAATTTCGTTAATTGCTGAGATTTAATCGTGAAAGCATTGAACTAACTCGTACCACACCTTGAGAATTGTTTCCAATCGATTCGGACATTGTATTTCTGAAGATCAAACATCTATTTTATCTTGGAATCGACGTTTTAACCTTGTTTCTTATCGTATATACGTTTTTTCGTTCATAATGGCGTACCATCGAAATACGAAATAATGAAATCTCATTCAAATTCAATTAGTTTATATTCTGTCGACGCAGAATAAAGATTACAACAAGAATATATCTTCCTGACTGTGTGTAAATAGAAGTTTTAACATGAAAATTGTCGAAAAATGAGATCGACAAATGCGAATTTTGTTAAATGCTGAGATAAAATCGTGAACACATTGAAATTACTCGTACCAGAGTTTCAGAAATGTTTCCAATCAATTCGGACATTGTATTTCTGAAGATCAAACATTTATTTTATCTTGGAATCGACGTTATAACCTTGTTTCATATTTTATATACGATTATTAGCTCATAAAGAAGTATCATCGAAATACGAAATTTGAAATCTCAATCAATATCAATGCTTTTATATTCTATCGACGCAGAATATACAAAGGAACAAGAACATAAGTTTGTCACTATGTGTAAATACGAGTTTCAACATGAATATTGTAGAAAAATGAGATCGACACATGCGAATTTCGTTAATTGCAGAGCTTCAATCGTGAAAACATTGAACTTACTCGTACCGCAGCTTGAGAAATGTTTCCAATCGATTCGGACATTGTATTTCTGAAGATCAAACATCTATTTTATCTTGGAATCGACGTTTTAACCTTGTGTCTTATCGTATATACGTTTTTTCGTTCATAATGGCGTACCATCGAAATACGAAATAATGAAATCTCATTCAAATTCAATCAGTTTATATTCTGTCGACGCATAATAAAGATTACAACAAGAATATATCTTCCTGACTGTGTGTAAATAGAAGTTTTCACATGAAAATTGTCGAAAAATGAGATCGACAAATGCGAATTTTGTTAAATGCTGAGATAAAATCGTGAACACATTGAAATTACTCGTACCACAGCTTCAGAAATGTTTCCAATCTATTCGGACATTGTATTTCTGAAGATCAAACATTTATTTTATCTTGGAATCGACGTTATAACCTTGTTTCATATGTTGTATACGATTATTAGCTCATAAAGAAGTATCATCGAAATACGAAATTTGAAATCTCAATCAATATCAATGCTTTTATATTCTATCGACGCAGAATATACAAAGGAACAAGAACATAAGTTTGTCACTATGTGTAAATACGAGTTTCACCATGAATATTGTAGAAAAATGAGATCGACACATGCGAATTTTGTTAAATGCTGAGATAAAATCGTGTACACATTGAAATTACTCGTACCACAGCTTCAGAAATGTTTCCAATCTATTCGGACATTGTATTTCTGAAGATCGAACATTTATTTTATCTTGGAATCAACGTTATAACCTTGTTTCATATGTTGTATACGATTATTAGCTCATAAAGAAGTATCATCGAAATACGAAATTTGAAATCTCAATCAATATCAATGCTTTTATATTCTATCGACTCAGAATATACAAAGGAACAAGAACATAAGTTTGTCACTATGTGTAAATACGAGATTCAACATGAATATTGTAGAAAAATGAGATCGACACATGCGAATTTCGTTAATTGCTGAGATTTAATCGTGAAAGCATTGAACTAACTCGTACCACAGCTTGAGAATTGTTTCCAATCGATTCGGACATTGTATTTCTGAAGATCAAACATCTATTTAATATTGGAATCGACGTTTTAACCTTGTTTCTTATCGTATATACGTTTTTTCGTTCATAATGGCGTACCATCGAAATACGAAATAATGAAATCTCATTCAAATTCAATTAGTTTATATTCTGTCGACGCAGAATAAAGATTACAACAAGAATATATCTTCCTGACTGTGTGTAAATAGAAGTTTTAACATGAAAATTGTCGAAAAATGAGATCGACAAATGCGAATTTTGTTAAATGCTGAGATAAAATCGTGAACACATTGAAATTACTCGTACCAGAGTTTCAGAAATGTTTCCAATCAATTCGGACATTGTATTTCTGAAGATCAAACATTTATTTTATCTTGGAATCGACGTTATAACCTTGTTTCATATTTTATATACGATTATTAGCTCATAAAGAAGTATCATCGAAATACGAAATTTGAAATCTCAATCAATATCAATGCTTTTATATTCTATCGACGCAGAATATACAAAGGAACAAGAACATAAGTTTGTCACTATGTGTAAATACGAGTTTCAACATGAATATTGTAGAAAAATGAGATCGACACATGCGAATTTCGTTAATTGCAGAGCTTCAATCGTGAAAACATTGAACTTACTCGTACCGCAGCTTGAGAAATGTTTCCAATCGATTCGAACATTGTATTTCTGAAGATCATACATCCATTTTATCTTGGAATCGACGTTATAACCTTGTTTCATATGTTATATATGATTATTAGCTCATAAAGAAGTATCATCGAAATACGAAATTTGAAATCTCAATCAATATGAATGCTATTATATTCTATCGACGCAGAATATACAATGGAACAAGATCATAAGTTTGTCACTATGTGTAAATACGAGTTTCAATATGAATATTGTAGAAAAATGAGATCGACACATGCGAATTTCGTTAATTGCTGAGATTTAATCGTGAAAGCATTTAACTAACTCGTACCACACCTTGAGAATTGTTTCCAATCTATTCGGACATTGTATTTCTGAAGATCAAACATCTATTTGATATTGGAATCGACGTTTTAACCTTGTTTCTTATCGTATATACGTTTTTTCGTTCATAATGGCGTACCATCGAAATACGAAATAATGAAATCTCATTCAAATTCAATTAGTTTATATTCTGTCGACGCAGAATAAAGATTACAACAAGAATATATCTTCCTGACTGTGTGTAAATAGAAGTTTTAACATGAAAATTGTCGAAAAATGAGATCGACAAATGCGAATTTTGTTAAATGCTGAGATAAAATCGTGAACACATTGAAATTACTCGTACCAGAGTTTCAGAAATGTTTCCAATCAATTCGGACATTGTATTTCTGAAGATCAAACATTTATTTTATCTTGGAATCGACGTTATAACCTTGTTTCATATTTTATATACGATTATTAGCTCATAAAGAAGTATCATCGAAATACGAAATTTGAAATCTCAATCAATATCAATGCTTTTATATTCTATCGACGCAGAATATACAAAGGAACAAGAACATATGTTTGTCACTATGTGTAAATACGAGTTTCAACATGAATATTGTAGAAAAATGAGATCGACACATGCGAATTTCGTTAATTGCAGAGCTTCAATCGTGAAAACATTGAACTTACTCGTACCGCAGCTTGAGAAATGTTTCCAATCGATTCGAACATTGTATTTCTGAAGATCATACATCCATTTTATCTTGGAATCGACGTTATAACCTTGTTTCATATGTTATATATGATTATTAGCTCATAAAGAAGTATCATCGAAATACGAAATTTGAAATCTCAATCAATATGAATGCTATTATATTCTATCGACGCAGAATATACAATGGAACAAGATCATAAGTTTGTCACTATGTGTAAATACGAGTTTCAATATGAATATTGTAGAAAAATGAGATCGACACATGCGAATTTCGTTAATTGCTGAGATTTAATCGTGAAAGCATTTAACTAACTCGTACCACAGCTTGAGAATTGTTTCCAATCGATTCGGACATTGTATTTCTGAAGATCAAACATCTATTTGATATTGGAATCGACGTTTTAACCTTGTTTCTTATCTTATATACGTTTTTTCGTTCATAATGGCGTACCATCGAAATACGAAATAATGAAATCTCATTCAAATTCAATTAGTTTAAATTCTGTCGACGCAGAATAAAGATTACAACAAGAATATATCTTCCTGACTGTGTGTAAATAGAAGTTTTAACATGAAAATTGTCGAAAAATGAGATCGACAAATGCGAATTATGTTAAATGCTGAGATAAAATCGTGAACACATTGAAATTACTCGTACCACAGCTTCAGAAATGTTTCCAATCAATTTGGACATTGTATTTCTGAAGATCAAACATTTATTTTATCTTGGAATCGACGTTATAACCTTGTTTCATATTTTATATACGATTATTAGCTCATAAAGAAGTATCATCGAAATACGAAATTTGAAATATCAATCAATATCAATGCTTTTATATTCTATCGACGCAGAATATACAAAGGAACAAGAACATAAGTTTGTCACTATGTGTAAATACGAGTTTCAACATGAATATTGTAGAAAAATGTGATCGACACATGCGAATTATGTTAAATGCTGAGATAAAATCGTGAACACATTGAAATTACTCGTACCACAGCTTCAGAAATGTTTCCAATCTATTCGGACATTGTATTTCTGAAGATCAAACATTTATTTTATCTTGGAATCGACGTTATAACCTTGTTTCATATGTTGTATACGATTATTAGCTCATAAAGAAGTATCATCGAAATACGAAATTTGAAATCTCAATCAATATCAATGCTTTTATATTCTATCGACGCAGAATATACAAAGGAACAAGAACATAAGTTTGTCACTATGTGTAAATACGAGTTTCACCATGAATATTGTAGAAAAATGAGATCGACACATGCGAATTTCTTTAATTGCAGAGATAAAATCGTGTACACATTGAAATTACTCGTACCACAGCTTCAGAAATGTTTCCAATCTATTCGGACATTGTATTTCTGAAGATCGAACATTTATTTTATATTGGAATCGACGTTCTAACCTTGTTTCATATGTTATATACGATTATTAGCTCATAAAGAAGTATGATCGAAATACGAAATTTCAAATCTCAATCAATATCAATGCTTTTATATTCTATCGACGCAGAATATACAATGGAACAAGAACATAAATTTGTCACTATGTGTAAATACGAGTTTTAACATGAATATTGTCGAAAATTGAGATCGACACACGCGAATTTCTTTAATTGCAGAGATGTAATCGTGAAATCATTGAACTTACTCGTACCATAGCTTGAGAAATGTTTCCAATCTATTCGGACATTGTATTTCTGAAGATCAAACATTCATTTTATCTTGGAATCGACGTTATAACCTTGTTTCATATTTTATATACGATTAGTAGCTCATAAAGAAGTATCATCGAAATACGAAATTTGAAATCTCAATCAATATCAATGCTTTTATATTCTATCGACGCAGAATATACAAAGGAACAAGACTATAAGTTTGTCACTATGTGTAAATACGAGTTTCAACATGAATATTGTAGAAAAATGAGATCGACACATGCGAATTTCGTTAATTGCAGAGCTTCAATCGTGAAAACATTGAACTTACTCGTACCACAGCTTGAGAAATGTTTCCAACCGATTCGGACATTGTATTTCTGAAGATCATACATCCATTTTATCTTGGAATCGACGTTATAACCTTGTTTAATATGTTATATATGATTATTATCTCTTAAAGAAGTATCATCGAAATACGAAATTTTAAATCTCAATCAATATCAATGCTTTTATATTCTATCGACGCAGAATATACAATGGAACAAGAACATAAGTTTGTCACTATGTGTAAATACGAGTTTTAACATGAATATTGTCGAAAATTGAGATCGACACATGCGAATTTCTTTAATTGCAGAGATGTAATCGTGAAAGCATTTAACTAACTCGTACCACAGCTTGAGAATTGTTTCCAATCGATTCGGACATTGTATTTCTGAAGATCAAACATCTATTTGATATTGGAATCGACGTTTTAACATTGTTTCTTATCGTATATACGTTTTTTCGTTTATAATGGCGTACCATCGAAATACGAAATAATGAAATCTCATTCAAATTCAATTAGTTTATATTCTGTCGACGCAGAATAAAGATTACAACAAGAATATATCTTCCTGACTGTGTGTAAATAGAAGTTTTAACATGAAAATTGTCGAAAAATGAGATCGACAAATGCGAATTTTGTTAAATGCTGAGATAAAATCGTGAACACATTGAAATTACTCGTACCAGAGTTTCAGAAATGTTTCCAATCAATTCGGACATTGTATTTCTGAAGATCAAACATTTATTTTATCTTGGAATCGACGTTATAACCTTGTTTCATATTTTATATACGATTATTAGCTCATAAAGAAGTATCATCGAAATACGAAATTTGAAATCTCAATCAATATCAATGCTTTTATATTCTATCGACGCAGAATATACAAAGGAACAAGAACATAAGTTTGTCACTATGTGTAAATACGAGTTTCAACATGAATATTGTAGAAAAATGAGATCGACACATGCGAATTTCGTTAATTGCAGAGCTTCAATCGTGAAAACATTGAACTTACTCGTACCGCAGCTTGAGAAATGTTTCCAATCGATTCGAACATTGTATTTCTGAAGATCATACATCCATTTTATCTTGGAATCGACGTTATAACCTTGTTTCATATGTTATATATGATTATTAGCTCATAAAGAAGTATCATCGAAATACGAAATTTGAAATCTCAATCAATATGAATGCTATTATATTCTATCGACGCAGAATATACAATGGAACAAGATCATAAGTTTGTCACTATGTGTAAATACGAGTTTCAATATGAATATTGTAGAAAAATGAGATCGACACATGCGAATTTCGTTAATTGCTGAGATTTAATCGTGAAAGCATTTAACTAACTCGTACCACAGCTTGAGAATTGTTTCCAATCGATTCGGACATTGTATTTCTGAAGATCAAACATCTATTTGATATTGGAATCGACGTTTTAACCTTGTTTCTTATCTTATATACGATTTTTCGCTCATAATGGCGTACCATCGAAATACGAAATAATGAAATCTCATTCAAATTCAATTAGTTTAAATTCTGTCGACGCAGAATAAAGATTACAACAAGAATATATCTTCCTGACTGTGTGTAAATAGAAGTTTTAACATGAAAATTGTCGAAAAATGAGATCGACAAATGCGAATTATGTTAAATGCTGAGATAAAATCGTGAACACATTGAAATTACTCGTACCACAGCTTCAGAAATGTTTCCAATCAATTTGGACATTGTATTTCTGAAGATCAAACATTTATTTTATCTTGGAATCGACGTTATAACCTTGTTTCATATTTTATATACGATTATTAGCTCATAAAGAAGTATCATCGAAATACGAAATTTGAAATATCAATCAATATCAATGCTTTTATATTCTATCGACGCAGAATATACAAAGGAACAAGAACATAAGTTTGTCACTATGTGTAAATACGAGTTTCAACATGAATATTGTAGAAAAATGTGATCGACACATGCGAATTATGTTAAATGCTGAGATAAAATCGTGAACACATTGAAATTACTCGTACCACAGCTTCAGAAATGTTTCCAATCTATTCGGACATTGTATTTCTGAAGATCAAACATTTATTTTATCTTGGAATCGACGTTATAACCTTGTTTCATATGTTGTATACGATTATTAGCTCATAAAGAAGTATCATCGAAATACGAAATTTGAAATCTCAATCAATATCAATGCTTTTATATTCTATCGACGCAGAATATACAAAGGAACAAGAACATAAGTTTGTCACTATGTGTAAATACGAGTTTCACCATGAATATTGTAGAAAAATGAGATCGACACATGCGAATTTCTTTAATTGCAGAGATAAAATCGTGTACACATTGAAATTACTCGTACCACAGCTTCAGAAATGTTTCCAATCTATTCGGACATTGTATTTCTGAAGATCGAACATTTATTTTATATTGGAATCGACGTTCTAACCTTGTTTCATATGTTATATACGATTATTAGCTCATAAAGAAGTATGATCGAAATACGAAATTTCAAATCTCAATCAATATCAATGCTTTTATATTCTATCGACGCAGAATATACAATGGAACAAGAACATAAATTTGTCACTATGTGTAAAT
Source organism: Vespa crabro (assembly GCF_910589235.1). Taxonomy (NCBI): domain Eukaryota; kingdom Metazoa; phylum Arthropoda; class Insecta; order Hymenoptera; family Vespidae; genus Vespa; species Vespa crabro. The sequence goes on from NC_060955.1 coordinate 12,986,482, forward strand.
ACGAGTTTTAACATGAATATTGTCGAAAATTGAGATCGACACACGCGAATTTCTTTAATTGCAGAGATGTAATCGTGAAATCATTGAACTTACTCGTACCATAGCTTGAGAAATGTTTCCAATCTATTCGGACATTGTATTTCTGAAGATCAAACATTCATTTTATCTTGGAATCGACGTTATAACCTTGTTTCATATTTTATATACGATTATTAGCTCATAAAGAAGTATCATCGAAATACGAAATTTGAAATCTCAATCAATATCAATGCTTTTATATTCTATCGACGCAGAATATACAAAGGAACAAGACTATAAGTTTGTCACTATGTGTAAATACGAGTTTCAACATGAATATTGTAGAAAAATGAGATCGACACATGCGAATTTCGTTAATTGCAGAGCTTCAATCGTGAAAACATTGAACTTACTCGTACCACAGCTTGAGAAATGTTTCCAACCGATTCGGACATTGTATTTCTGAAGATCATACATCCATTTTATCTTGGAATCGACGTTATAACCTTGTTTAATATGTTATATATGATTATTATCTCTTAAAGAAGTATCATCGAAATACGAAATTTTAAATCTCAATCAATATCAATGCTTTTATATTCTATCGACGCAGAATATACAATGGAACAAGAACATAAGTTTGTCACTATGTGTAAATACGAGTTTTAACATGAATATTGTCGAAAATTGAGATCGACACATGCGAATTTCTTTAATTGCAGAGATGTAATCGTGAAAGCATTTAACTAACTCGTACCACAGCTTGAGAATTGTTTCCAATCGATTCGGACATTGTATTTCTGAAGATCAAACATCTATTTGATATTGGAATCGACGTTTTAACATTGTTTCTTATCGTATATACGTTTTTTCGTTCATAATGGCGTACCATCGAAATACGAAATAATGAAATCTCATTCAAATTCAATTAGTTTATATTCTGTCGACGCAGAATAAAGATTACAACAAGAATATATCTTCCTGACTGTGTGTAAATAGAAGTTTTAACATGAAAATTGTCGAAAAATGAGATCGACAAATGCGAATTTTGTTAAATGCTGAGATAAAATCGTGAACACATTGAAATTACTCGTACCAGAGTTTCAGAAATGTTTCCAATCAATTCGGACATTGTATTTCTGAAGATCAAACATTTATTTTATCTTGGAATCGACGTTATAACCTTGTTTCATATTTTATATACGATTATTAGCTCATAAAGAAGTATCATCGAAATACGAAATTTGAAATCTCAATCAATATCAATGCTTTTATATTCTATCGACGCAGAATATACAAAGGAACAAGAACATAAGTTTGTCACTATGTGTAAATACGAGTTTCAACATGAATATTGTAGAAAAATGAGATCGACACATGCGAATTTCGTTAATTACAGAGCTTCAATCGTGAAAACATTGAACTTACTCGTACCACAGCTTGAGAAATGTTTCCAATCGATTCGAACATTGTATTTCTGAAGATCATACATCCATTTTATCTTGGAATCGACGTTATAACCTTGTTTCATATGTTATATATGATTATTAGCTCATAAAGAAGTATCATCGAAATACGAAATTTGAAATCTCAATCAATATGAATGCTATTATATTCTATCGACGCAGAATATACAATGGAACAAGATCATAAGTTTGTCACTATGTGTAAATACGAGTTTCAATATGAATATTGTAGAAAAATGAGATCGACACATGCGAATTTCGTTAATTGCTGAGATTTAATCGTGAAAGCATTTAACTAACTCGTACCACAGCTTGAGAATTGTTTCCAATCGATTCGGACATTGTATTTCTGAAGATCAAACATCTATTTGATATTGGAATCGACGTTTTAACCTTGTTTCTTATCGTATATACGTTTTTTCGTTCATAATGGCGTACCATCGAAATACGAAATAATGAAATCTCATTCAAATTCAATTAGTTTAAATTCTGTCGACGCAGAATAAAGATTACAACAAGAATATATCTTCCTGACTGTGTGTAAATAGAAGTTTTAACATCAAAATTGTCGAAAAATGAGATCGACAAATGCGAATTATGTTAAATGCTGATATAAAATCGTGAACACATTGAAATTACTCGTACCACAGCTTCAGAAATGTTTCTAACCGATTCGGACATTGTATTTCTGAAGATCATACATCCATTTTATCTTGGAATCGACGTTATAACCTTGTTTCATATGTTATATATGATTATTAGCTCTTAAAGAAGTATCATCGAAATACGAAATTTCAAATCTCAATCAATATCAATGCTTTTATATTCTATCGACGCAGAATATACAATGGAACAAGAACATAAGTTTGTCACTATGTGTAAATACGAGTTTTAACATGAATATTGTCGAAAATTGAGATCGACACATGCGAATTTCTTTAATTGCAGAGATGTAATCGTGAAACCATTGAACTTATTCGTACCACAGCTTGAGAAATGTTTCCAATCTATTCGGACATTGTATTTCTGAAGATCAAACATCCATTTTATATTGGAATCGACGTTATAACCTTGTTTCATATTTTATATACGATTATTAGCTCATAAAGAATTATCATCGAAATACGAAATTTGAAATCTCAATCAATATCAATGCTATTATATTCTATCGACGCAGAATATACAATGGAACAAGATCATAAGTTTGTCACTATGTGTAAATACGAGATTCAACATGAATATTGTAGAAAAATGAGATCGACACATGCGAATTTCGTTAATTGCTGAGATTTAATCGTGAAAGCATTGAACTAACTCGTACCACAGCTTGAGAATTGTTTCCAATCGATTCGGACATTGTATTTCTGAAGATCAAACATCTATTTTATCTTGGAATCGACGTTTTAACCTTGTGTCTTATCGTATATACGTTTTTTCGTTCATAATGGCGTACCATCGAAATACGAAATAATGAAATCTCATTCAAATTCAATCAGTTTATATTCTGTCGACGCATAATAAAGATTACAACAAGAATATATCTTCCTGACTGTGTGTAAATAGAAGTTTTCACATGAAAATTGTCGAAAAATGAGATCGACAAATGCGAATTTTGTTAAATGCTGAGATAAAATCGTGAACACATTGAAATTACTCGTACCACAGCTTCAGAAATGTTTCCAATCTATTCGGACATTGTATTTCTGAAGATCAAACATTTATTTTATCTTGGAATCGACGTTATAACCTTGTTTCATATTTTATATACGATTATTAGCTCATAAAGAAGTATCATCGAAATACGAAATTTGAAATCTCAATCAATATCAATGCTTTTATATTCTATCGACGCAGAATATACAAAGGAACAAGAACATAAGTTTGTCACTATGTGTAAATACGAGTTTCAACATGAATATTGTAGAAAAATGAGATCGACACATGCGAATTTTGTTAAATGCTGAGATAAAATCGTGTACACATTGAAATTACTCGTACCACAGCTTGAGAAATGTTTCCAACCGATTCGGACATTGTATTTCTGAAGATCATACATCCATTTTATCTTGGAATCGACGTTATAACCTTGTTTCATATGTTATATATGATTATTAGCTCATAAAGAAGTATCATCGAAATACGAAATTTGAAATCTCAATCAATATGAATGCTATTATATTCTATCGACGCAGAATATACAATGGAACAAGATCATAAGTTTGTCACTATGTGTAAATACGAGTTTCAATATGAATATTGTAGAAAAATGAGATCGACACATGCGAATTTCGTTAATTGCTGAGATTTAATCGTGAAAGCATTTAACTAACTCGTACCACAGCTTGAGAATTGTTTCCAATCGATTCGGACATTGTATTTCTGAAGATCAAACATCTATTTGATATTGGAATCGACGTTTTAACCTTGTTTCTTATCGTATATACGTTTTTTCGTTCATAATGGCGTACCATCGAAATACGAAATAATGAAATCTCATTCAAATTCAATTAGTTTAAATTCTGTCGACGCAGAATAAAGATTACAACAAGAATATATCTTCCTGACTGTGTGTAAATAGAAGTTTTAACATGAAAATTGTCGAAAAATGAGATCGACAAATGCGAATTATGTTAAATGCTGAGATAAAATCGTGAACACATTGAAATTACTCGTACCACAGCTTCAGAAATGTTTCCAATCAATTTGGACATTGTATTTCTGAAGATCAAACATTTATTTTATCTTGGAATCGACGTTATAACCTTGTTTCATATTTTATATACGATTATTAGCTCATAAATAAGTATCATCGAAATACGAAATTTGAAATCTCAATCAATATCAATGCTTTTATATTCTATCGACGCAGAATATACAAAGGAACAAGAACATAAGTTTGTCACTATGTGTAAATACGAGTTTCAACATGAATATTGTAGAAAAATGAGATCGACACATGCGAATTTTGTTAAATGCTGAGATAAAATCGTGTACACATTGAAATTACTCGTACCACAGCTTGAGAAATGTTTCCAACCGATTCGGACATTGTATTTCTGAAGATCATACATCCATTTTATCTTGGAATCGACGTTATAACCTTGTTTCATATGTTATATATGATTATTAGCTCTTAAAGAAGTATCATCGAAATACGAAATTTCAAATCTCAATCAATATCAATGCTTTTATATTCTATCGACGCAGAATATACAATGGAACAAGAACATAAGTTTGTCACTATGTGTAAATACGAGTTTTAACATGAATATTGTCGAAAATTGAGATCGACACATGCGAATTTCTTTAATTGCAGAGATGTAATCGTGAAATCATTGAACTTATTCGTACCACAGCTTGAGAAATGTTTCCAATCTATTCGGACATTGTATTTCTGAAGATCAAACATCCATTTTATATTGGAATCGACGTTATAACCTTGTTTCATATGTTATATACGATTATTAGCTCATAAAGAAGTATCATCGAAATACGAAATTTGAAATCTCAATCAATATCAATGCTTTTATATTCTATCGACGCAGAATATACAAAGGAACAAGAACATAAGTTTGTCACTATGTGTAAATACGAGTTTTAACATGAATATTGTCGAAAATTGAGATCGACACATGCGAATTTCTTTAATTGCAGAGATGTAATCGTGAAATCATTGAACTTATTCGTACCACAGCTTGAGAAATGTTTCCAATCTATTCGGACATTGTATTTCTGAAGATCAAACATCCATTTTATATTGGAATCGACGTTATAACCTTGTTTCATATGTTATATACGATTATTAGCTCATAAAGAAGTATCATCGAAATACGAAATTTGAAATCTCAATCAATATCAATGCTTTTATATTCTATCGACGCAGAATATACAAAGGAACAAGAACATAAGTTTGTCACTATGTTTAAATACGAGTTTCAACATGAATATTGTAGAAAAATGAGATCGACACATGCGAATTTTGTTAAATGCTGAGATAAAATCGTGTACACATTGAAATTACTCGTACCACAGCTTGCGAAATGTTTCCAACCGATTCGGACATTGTATTTCTGAAGATCATACATCCATTTTATCTTGGAATCGACGTTATAACCTTGTTTCATATGTTATATATGATTATTAGCTCTTAAAGAAGTATCATCGAAATACGAAATTTCAAATCTCAATCAATATCAATGCTTTTATATTCTATCGACGCAGAATATACAATGGAACAAGATCATAAGTTTGTCACTATGTGTAAATACGAGTTTCAATATGAATATTGTAGAAAAATGAGATCGACACATGCGAATTTCGTTAATTGCTGAGATTTAATCGTGAAAGCATTTAACTAACTCGTACCACAGCTTGAGAATTGTTTCCAATCGATTCGGACATTGTATTTCTGAAGATCAAACATCTATTTGATATTGGAATCGACGTTTTAACCTTGTTTCTTATCGTATATACGTTTTTTCGTTCATAATGGCGTACCATCGAAATACGAAATAATGAAATCTCATTCAAATTCAATTAGTTTAAATTCTGTCGACGCAGAATAAAGATTACAACAAGAATATATCTTCCTGACTGTGTGTAAATAGAAGTTTTAACATGAAAATTGTCGAAAAATGAGATCGACAAATGCGAATTATGTTAAATGCTGAGATAAAATCGTGAACACATTGAAATTACTCGTACCACAGCTTCAGAAATGTTTCCAATCAATTTGGACATTGTATTTCTGAAGATCAAACATTTATTTTATCTTGGAATCGACGTTATAACCTTGTTTCATATTTTATATACGATTATTAGCTCATAAATAAGTATCATCGAAATACGAAATTTGAAATCTCAATCAATATCAATGCTTTTATATTCTATCGACGCAGAATATACAAAGGAACAAGAACATAAGTTTGTCACTATGTGTAAATACGAGTTTCAACATGAATATTGTAGAAAAATGAGATCGACACATGCGAATTTCGTTAATTGCAGAGCTTCAATCGTGAAAACATTGAACTTACTCGTACCACAGCTTGAGAAATGTTTCCAACCGATTCGGACATTGTATTTCTGAAGATCATACATCCATTTTATCTTGGAATCGACGTTATAACCTTGTTTCATATGTTATATATGATTATTAGCTCTTAAAGAAGTATCATCGAAATACGAAATTTCAAATCTCAATCAATATCAATGCTTTTATATTCTATCGACGCAGAATATACAATGGAACAAGAACATAAGTTTGTCACTATGTGTAAATACGAGTTTTAACATGAATATTGTCGAAAATTGAGATCGACACATGCGAATTTCGTTAATTGCAGAGATGTAATCGTGAAACCATTGAACTTATTCGTACCACAGCTTGAGAAATGTTTCCAATCTATTCGGACATTGTATTTCTGAAGATCAAACATCCATTTTATATTGGAATCGACGTTATAACCTTGTTTCATATGTTATATACGATTATTAGCTCATAAAGAAGTATCATCGAAATACGAAATTTGAAATCTCAATCAATATCAATGCTTTTATATTCTATCGACGCAGAATATACAAAGGAACAAGAACATAAGTTTGTCACTATGTGTAAATACGAGTTTCAACATGAATATTGTAGAAAAATGAGATCGACACATGCGAATTTTGTTAAATGCTGAGATAAAATCGTGTACACATTGAAATTACTCGTACCACAGCTTGAGAAATGTTTCCAACCGATTCGGACATTGTATTTCTGAAGATCATACATCCATTTTATCTTGGAATCGACGTTATAACCTTGTTTCATATGTTATATATGATTATTAGCTCTTAAAGAAGTATCATCGAAATACGAAATTTGAAATCTCAATCAATATCAATGCTTTTATATTCTATCGACGCAGAATATACAATGGAACAAGAACATAAGTTTGTCACTATGTGTAAATACGAGTTTTAACATGAATATTGTCGAAAATTGAGATCGACACATGCGAATTTCTTTAATTGCAGAGATGTAATCGTGAAATCATTGAACTTATTCGTACCACAGCTTGAGAAATGTTTCCAATCTATTCGGACATTGTATTTCTGAAGATCAAACATCCATTTTATATTGGAATCGACGTTATAACCTTGTTTCATATGTTATATACGATTATTAGCTCATAAAGAAGTATCATCGAAATACGAAATTTGAAATCTCAATCAATATCAATGCTTTTATATTCTATCGACGCAGAATATACAAAGGAACAAGAACATAAGTTTGTCACTATGTGTAAATACGAGTTTTAACATGAATATTGTCGAAAATTGAGATCGACACATGCGAATTTCTTTAATTGCAGAGATGTAATCGTGAAATCATTGAACTTATTCGTACCACAGCTTGAGAAATGTTTCCAATCTATTCGGACATTGTATTTCTGAAGATCAAACATCCATTTTATATTGGAATCGACGTTATAACCTTGTTTCATATGTTATATACGATTATTAGCTCATAAAGAAGTATCATCGAAATACGAAATTTGAAATCTCAATCAATATCAATGCTTTTATATTCTATCGACGCAGAATATACAAAGGAACAAGAACATAAGTTTGTCACTATGTGTAAATACGAGTTTCAACATGAATATTGTAGAAAAATGAGATCGACACATGCGAATTTTGTTAAATGCTGAGATAAAATCGTGTACACATTGAAATTACTCGTACCACAGCTTGAGAAATGTTTCCAACCGATTCGGACATTGTATTTCTGAAGATCATACATCCATTTTATCTTGGAATCGACGTTATAACCTTGTTTCATATGTTATATATGATTATTAGCTCTTAAAGAAGTATCATCGAAATACGAAATTTGAAATCTCAATCAATATCAATGCTTTTATATTCTATCGACGCAGAATATACAAAGGAACAAGAACATAAGTTTGTCACTATGTGTAAATACGAGTTTTAACATGAATATTGTCGAAAATTGAGATCGACACATGCGAATTTCTTTAATTGCAGAGATGTAATCGTGAAATCATTGAACTTATTCGTACCACAGCTTGAGAAATGTTTCCAATCTATTCGGACATTGTATTTCTGAAGATCAAACATCCATTTTATATTGGAATCGACGTTATAACCTTGTTTCATATGTTATATACGATTATTAGCTCATAAAGAAGTATCATCGAAATACGAAATTTGAAATCTCAATCAATATCAATGCTTTTATATTCTATCGACGCAGAATATACAAAGGAACAAGAACATAAGTTTGTCACTATGTGTAAATACGAGTTTCAACATGAATATTGTAGAAAAATGAGATCGACACATGCGAATTTTGTTAAATGCTGAGATAAAATCGTGTACACATTGAAATTACTCGTACCACAGCTTGAGAAATGTTTCCAACCGATTCGGACATTGTATTTCTGAAGATCATACATCCATTTTATCTTGGAATCGACGTTATAACCTTGTTTCATATGTTATATATGATTATTAGCTCTTAAAGAAGTATCATCGAAATACGAAATTTCAAATCTCAATCAATATCAATGCTTTTATATTCTATCGACGCAGAATATACAATGGAACAAGAACATAAGTTTGTCACTATGTGTAAATACGAGTTTTAACATGAATATTGTCGAAAATTGAGATCGACACATGCGAATTTCTTTAATTGCAGAGATGTAATCGTGAAACCATTGAACTTATTCGTACCACAGCTTGAGAAATGTTTCCAATCTATTCGGACATTGTATTTCTGAAGATCAAACATCCATTTTATATTGGAATCGACGTTATAACCTTGTTTCATATGTTATATACGATTATTAGCTCATAAAGAAGTATCATCGAAATACGAAATTTGAAATCTCAATCAATATCAATGCTTTTATATTCTATCGACGCAGAATATACAAAGGAACAAGAACATAAGTTTGTCACTATGTGTAAATACGAGTTTTAACATGAATATTGTCGAAAATTGAGATCGACACATGCGAATTTCTTTAATTGCAGAGATGTAATCGTGAAAGCATTTAACTAACTCGTACCACAGCTTGAGAATTGTTTCCAATCGATTCGGACATTGTATTTCTGAAGATCAAACATCTATTTGATATTGGAATCGACGTTTTAACATTGTTTCTTATCGTATATACGTTTTTTCGTTCATAATGGCGTACCATCGAAATACGAAATAATGAAATCTCATTCAAATTCAATTAGTTTATATTCTGTCGACGCAGAATAAAGATTACAACAAGAATATATCTTCCTGACTGTGTGTAAATAGAAGTTTTAACATGAAAATTGTCGAAAAATGAGATCGACAAATGCGAATTTTGTTAAATGCTGAGATAAAATCGTGAACACATTGAAATTACTCGTACCAGAGTTTCAGAAATGTTTCCAATCAATTCGGACATTGTATTTCTGAAGATCAAACATTTATTTTATCTTGGAATCGACGTTATAACCTTGTTTCATATTTTATATACGATTATTAGCTCATAAAGAAGTATCATCGAAATACGAAATTTGAAATCTCAATCAATATCAATGCTTTTATATTCTATCGACGCAGAATATACAAAGGAACAAGAACATAAGTTTGTCACTATATGTAAATACGAGTTTCAACATGAATATTGTAGAAAAATGAGATCGACACATGCGAATTTCGTTAATTACAGAGCTTCAATCGTGAAAACATTGAACTTACTCGCACGACAGCTTGAGAAATGTTTCCAATCGATTCGAACATTGTATTTCTGAATATCATACATCCATTTTATCTTGGAATCGACGTTATAACCTTGTTTCATATGTTATATATGATTATTAGCTCATAAAGAAGTATCATCGAAATACGAAATTTGAAATCTCAATCAATATGAATGCTATTATATTCTATCGACGCAGAATATACAATGGAACAAGATCATAAGTTTGTCACTATGTGTAAATACGAGTTTCAATATGAATATTGTAGAAAAATGAGATCGACACATGCGAATTTCGTTAATTGCTGAGATTTAATCGTGAAAGCATTTAACTAACTCGTACCACAGCTTGAGAATTGTTTCCAATCGATTCGGACATTGTATTTCTGAAGATCAAACATCTATTTGATATTGGAATCGACGTTTTAACCTTGTTTCTTATCGTATATACGTTTTTTCGTTCATAATGGCGTACCATCGAAATACGAAATAATGAAATCTCATTCAAATTCAATTAGTTTAAATTCTGTCGACGCAGAATAAAGATTACAACAAGAATATATCTTCCTGACTGTGTGTAAATAGAAGTTTTAACATGAAAATTGTCGAAAAATGAGATCGACAAATGCGAATTATGTTAAATGCTGAGATAAAATCGTGAACACATTGAAATTACTCGTACCACAGCTTCAGAAATGTTTCCAACCGATTCGGACATTGTATTTCTGAAGATCATACATCCATTTTATCTTGGAATCGACGTTATAACCTTGTTTCATATGTTATATATGATTATTAGCTCTTAAAGAAGTATCATCGAAATACGAAATTTCAAATCTCAATCAATATCAATGCTTTTATATTCTATCGACGCAGAATATACAATGGAACAAGAACATAAGTTTGTCACTATGTGTAAATACGAGTTTTAACATGAATATTGTCGAAAATTGAGATCGACACATGCGAATTTCTTTAATTGCAGAGATGTAATCGTGAAACCATTGAACTTATTCGTACCACAGCTTGAGAAATGTTTCCAATCTATTCGGACATTGTATTTCTGAAGATCAAACATCCATTTTATATTGGAATCGACGTTATAACCTTGTTTCATATGTTATATACGATTATTAGCTCATAAAGAAGTATCATCGAAATACGAAATTTGAAATCTCAATCAATATCAATGCTTTTATATTCTATCGACGCAGAATATACAAAGGAACAAGAACATAAGTTTGTCACTATGTGTAAATACGAGTTTCAACATGAATATTGTAGAAAGATGAGATCGACACATGCGAATTTTGTTAAATGCTGAGATAAAATCGTGTACACATTGAAATTACTCGTACCACAGCTTGAGAAATGTTTCCAACCGATTCGGACATTGTATTTCTGAAGATCATACATCCATTTTATCTTGGAATCGACGTTATAACCTTGTTTCATATGTTATATATGATTATTAGCTCTTAAAGAAGTATCATCGAAATACGAAATTTCAAATCTCAATCAATATCAATGCTTTTATATTCTATCGACTCAGAATATACAAAGGAACAAGAACATAAGTTTGTCACTATGTGTAAATACGAGATTCAACATGAATATTGTAGAAAAATGAGATCGACACATGCGAATTTCGTTAATTGCTGAGATTTAATCGTGAAAGCATTGAACTAACTCGTACCACAGCTTGAGAATTGTTTCCAATCGATTCGGACATTGTATTTCTGAAGATCAAACATCTATTTGATATTGGAATCGACGTTTTAACCTTGTTTCTTATCGTATATACGTTTTTTCGTTCATAATGGCGTACCATCGAAATACGAAATAATGAAATCTCATTCAAATTCAATTAGTTTATATTCTGTCGACGCAGAATAAAGATTACAACAAGAATATATCTTCCTGACTGTGTGTAAATAGAAGTTTTAACATGAAAATTGTCGAAAAATGAGATCGACACATGCGAATTTCTTTAATTGCAGAGATGTAATCGTGAAATCATTGAACTTATTCGTACCACAGCTTGAGAAATGTTTCCAATCTATTCGGACATTGTATTTCTGAAGATCAAACATCCATTTTATATTGGAATCGACGTTATAACCTTGTTTCATATTTTATATACGATTATTAGCTCATAAAGAATTATCATCGAAATACGAAATTTGAAATCTCAATCAATATCAATGCTATTATATTCTATCGACGCAGAATATACAATGGAACAAGATCATAAGTTTGTCACTATGTGTAAATACGAGATTCAACATGAATATTGTAGAAAAATGAGATCGACACAAGCGAATTTCGTTAATTGCTGAGATTTAATCGTGAAAGCATTGAACTAACTCGTACCACAGCTTGAGAATTGTTTCCAATCGATTCGGACATTGTATTTCTGAAGATCAAACATCTATTTGATATTGGAATCGACGTTTTAACCTTGTTTCTTATCGTATATACGTTTTTTCGTTCATAATGGCGTACCATCGAAATACGAAATAATGAAATCTCATTCAAATTCAATTAGTTTATATTCTGTCGACGCAGAATAAAGATTACAACAAGAATATATCTTCCTGACTGTGTGTAAATAGAAGTTTTAACATGAAAATTGTCGAAAAATGAGATCGACAAATGCGAATTTTGTTAAATGCTGAGATAAAATCGTGAACACATTGAAATTACTCGTACCAGAGTTTCAGAAATGTTTCCAATCAATTCGGACATTGTATTTCTGAAGATCAAACATTTATTTTATCTTGGAATCGACGTTATAACCTTGTTTCATATTTTATATACGATTATTAGCTCATAAAGAAGTATCATCGAAATACGAAATTTGAAATCTCAATCAATATCAATGCTTTTATATTCTATCGACGCAGAATATACAAAGGAACAAGAACATAAGTTTGTCACTATATGTAAATACGAGTTTCAACATGAATATTGTAGAAAAATGAGATCGACACATGCGAATTTCGTTAATTACAGAGCTTCAATCGTGAAAACATTGAACTTACTCGCACGACAGCTTGAGAAATGTTTCCAATCGATTCGAACATTGTATTTCTGAATATCATACATCCATTTTATCTTGGAATCGACGTTATAACCTTGTTTCATATGTTATATATGATTATTAGCTCATAAAGAAGTATCATCGAAATACGAAATTTGAAATCTCAATCAATATGAATGCTATTATATTCTATCGACGCAGAATATACAATGGAACAAGATCATAAGTTTGTCACTATGTGTAAATACGAGTTTCAATATGAATATTGTAGAAAAATGAGATCGACACATGCGAATTTCGTTAATTGCTGAGATTTAATCGTGAAAGCATTTAACTAACTCGTACCACAGCTTGAGAATTGTTTCCAATCGATTCGGACATTGTATTTCTGAAGATCAAACATCTATTTGATATTGGAATCGACGTTTTAACCTTGTTTCTTATCGTATATACGTTTTTTCGTTCATAATGGCGTACCATCGAAATACGAAATAATGAAATCTCATTCAAATTCAATTAGTTTAAATTCTGTCGACGCAGAATAAAGATTACAACAAGAATATATCTTCCTGACTGTGTGTAAATAGAAGTTTTAACATGAAAATTGTCGAAAAATGAGATCGACAAATGCGAATTATGTTAAATGCTGAGATAAAATCGTGAACACATTGAAATTACTCGTACCACAGCTTCAGAAATGTTTCCAACCGATTCGGACATTGTATTTCTGAAGATCATACATCCATTTTATCTTGGAATCGACGTTATAACCTTGTTTCATATGTTATATATGATTATTAGCTCTTAAAGAAGTATCATCGAAATACGAAATTTCAAATCTCAATCAATATCAATGCTTTTATATTCTATCGACGCAGAATATACAATGGAACAAGAACATAAGTTTGTCACTATGTGTAAATACGAGTTTTAACATGAATATTGTCGAAAATTGAGATCGACACATGCGAATTTCTTTAATTGCAGAGATGTAATCGTGAAACCATTGAACTTATTCGTACCACAGCTTGAGAAATGTTTCCAATCTATTCGGACATTGTATTTCTGAAGATCAAACATCCATTTTATATTGGAATCGACGTTATAACCTTGTTTCATATGTTATATACGATTATTAGCTCATAAAGAAGTATCATCGAAATACGAAATTTGAAATCTCAATCAATATCAATGCTTTTATATTCTATCGACGCAGAATATACAAAGGAACAAGAACATAAGTTTGTCACTATGTGTAAATACGAGTTTCAACATGAATATTGTAGAAAGATGAGATCGACACATGCGAATTTTGTTAAATGCTGAGATAAAATCGTGTACACATTGAAATTACTCGTACCACAGCTTGAGAAATGTTTCCAACCGATTCGGACATTGTATTTCTGAAGATCATACATCCATTTTATCTTGGAATCGACGTTATAACCTTGTTTCATATGTTATATATGATTATTAGCTCTTAAAGAAGTATCATCGAAATACGAAATTTCAAATCTCAATCAATATCAATGCTTTTATATTCTATCGACTCAGAATATACAAAGGAACAAGAACATAAGTTTGTCACTATGTGTAAATACGAGATTCAACATGAATATTGTAGAAAAATGAGATCGACACATGCGAATTTCGTTAATTGCTGAGATTTAATCGTGAAAGCATTGAACTAACTCGTACCACAGCTTGAGAATTGTTTCCAATCGATTCGGACATTGTATTTCTGAAGATCAAACATCCATTTTATATTGGAATCGACGTTTTAACCTTGTTTCTTATCGTATATACGTTTTTTCGTTCATAATGGCGTACCATCGAAATACGAAATAATGAAATCTCATTCAAATTCAATTAGTTTATATTCTGTCGACGCAGAATAAAGATTACAACAAGAATATATCTTCCTGACTGTGTGTAAATAGAAGTTTTAACATGAAAATTGTCGAAAAATGAGATCGACACATGCGAATTTCTTTAATTGCAGAGATGTAATCGTGAAATCATTGAACTTATTCGTACCACAGCTTGAGAAATGTTTCCAATCTATTCGGACATTGTATTTCTGAAGATCAAACATCCATTTTATATTGGAATCGACGTTATAACCTTGTTTCATATTTTATATACGATTATTAGCTCATAAAGAATTATCATCGAAATACGAAATTTGAAATCTCAATCAATATCAATGCTATTATATTCTATCGACGCAGAATATACAATGGAACAAGATCATAAGTTTGTCACTATGTGTAAATACGAGATTCAACATGAATATTGTAGAAAAATGAGATCGACACAAGCGAATTTCGTTAATTGCTGAGATTTAATCGTGAAAGCATTGAACTAACTCGTACCACAGCTTGAGAATTGTTTCCAATCGATTCGGACATTGTATTTCTGAAGATCAAACATCTATTTGATATTGGAATCGACGTTTTAACCTTGTTTCTTATCGTATATACGTTTTTTCGTTCATAATGGCGTACCATCGAAATACGAAATAATGAAATCTCATTCAAATTCAATTAGTTTATATTCTGTCGACGCAGAATAAAGATTACAACAAGAATATATCTTCCTGACTGTGTGTAAATAGAAGTTTTAACATGAAAATTGTCGAAAAATGAGATCGACAAATGCGAATTTTGTTAAATGCTGAGATAAAATCGTGAACACATTGAAATTACTCGTACCACAGCTTCAGAAATGTTTCCAATCAATTTGGACATTGTATTTCTGAAGATCAAACATTTATTTTATCTTGGAATCGACGTTATAACCTTGTTTCATATTTTATATACGATTATTAGCTCATAAAGAAGTATCATCGAAATACGAAATTTGAAATCTCAATCAATATCAATGCTTTTATATTCTATCGACGCAGAATATACAAAGGAACAAGAACATAAGTTTGTCACTATGTGTAAATACGAGTTTCAACATGAATATTGTAGAAAAATGAGATCGACACATGCGAATTTCGTTAATTGCAGAGCTTCAATCGTGAAAACATTGAACTTACTCGTACCACAGCTTGAGAAATGTTTCCAACCGATTCGGACATTGTATTTCTTAAGATCATACCTCCATTTTATCTTGGAATCGACGTTATAACCTTGTTTCATATGTTATATATGATTATTAGCTCTTAAAGAAGTATCATCGAAATACGAAATTTCAAATCTCAATCAATATCAATGCTTTTATATTCTATCGACGCAGAATATACAATGGAACAAGAACATAAGTTTGTCACTATGTGTAAATACGAGTTTTAACATGAATATTGTCGAAAATTGAGATCGACACATGCGAATTTCTTTAATTGCAGAGATGTAATCGTGAAATCATTGAACTTATTCGTACCACAGCTTGAGAAATGTTTCCAATCTATTCGGACATTGTATTTCTGAAGATCAAACATCCATTTTATATTGGAATCGACGTTATAACCTTGTTTCATATTTTATATACGATTATTAGCTCATAAAGAATTATCATCGAAATACGAAATTTGAAATCTCAATCAATATCAATGCTATTATATTCTATCGACGCAGAATATACAATGGAACAAGATCATAAGTTTGTCACTATGTGTAAATACGAGATTCAACATGAATATTGTAGAAAAATGAGATCGACACATGCGAATTTCGTTAATTGCTGAGATTTAATCGTGAAAGCATTGAACTAACTCGTACCACAGCTTGAGAATTGTTTCCAATCGATTCGGACATTGTATTTCTGAAGATCAAACATCTATTTGATATTGGAATCGACGTTTTGACCTTGTTTCTTATCGTATATACGTTTTTTCGTTCATAATGGCGTACCATCGAAATACGAAATAATGAAATCTCATTCAAATTCAATTAGTTTATATTCTGTCGACGCAGAATAAAGATTACAACAAGAATATATCTTCCTGACTGTGTGTAAATAGAAGTTTTAACATGAAAATTGTCGAAAAATGAGATCGACAAATGCGAATTTTGTTAAATGCTGAGATAAAATCGTGAACACATTGAAATTACTCGTACCACAGCTTCAGAAATGTTTCCAATCAATTCGACATTGTATTTCTGAAGATCAAACATTTATTTTATCTTGGAATCGACGTTATAACCTTGTTTCATATGTTATATACGATTATTAGCTCATAAAGAAGTATCATCGAAATACGAAATTTGAAATCTCAATCAATATCAATGCTTTTATATTCTATCGACGCAGAATATACAAAGGAACAAGAACATAAGTTTGTCACTATGTGTAAATACGAGTTTCAACATGAATATTGTAGAAAAATGAGATCGACACATGCGAATTTCGTTAATTGCAGAGCTTCAATCGTGAAAACATTGAACTTACTCGTACCACAGCTTGAGAAACGTTTCCAACCGATTCGGACATTGTATTTCTGAAGATCATACATCCATTTTATCTTGGAATCGACGTTATAACCTTGTTTCATATGTTATATACGATTATTAGCTCATAAAGAAGTATCATCGAAATACGAAATTTGAAATCTCAATCAATATCAATGCTTTTATATTCTATCGACGCAGAATATACAAAGGAACAAGAACATAAGTTTGTCACTATGTGTAAATACGAGTTTCAACATGAATATTGTCGAAAAATGAGATCGACACATGCGAATTTTGTTAAATGCTGAGATAAAATCGTGAACACATTGAAATTACTCGTACCACAGCTTGAGAAATGTTTCCAACCGATTCGGACATTGTATTTCTGAAGATCATACATCCATTTTATCTTGGAGTCGACGTTATAACCTTGTTTCATATGTTATATATGATTATTAGCTCTTAAAGAAGTATCATCGAAATACGAAATTTCAAATCTCAATCAATATCAATGCTTTTATATTCTATCGACGCAGAATATACAAGGGAACAAGAACATAAGTTTGTCACTATGTGTAAATACGAGTTTTAACATGAATATTGTCGAAAATTGAGATCGACACATGCGAATTTCTTTAATTGCAGAGATGTAATCGTGAAACCATTGAACTTATTCGTACCACAGCTTGAGAAATGTTTCCAATCTATTCGGACATTGTATTTCTGAAGATCAAACATCCATTTTATATTGGAATCGACGTTATAACCTTGTTTCATATTTTATATACGATTATTAGCTCATAAAGAATTATCATCGAAATACGAAATTTGAAATCTCAATCAATATCAATGCTATTATATTCTATCGACGCAGAATATACAATGGAACAAGATCATAAGTTTGTCACTATGTGTAAATACGAGATTCAACATGAATATTGTAGAAAAATGAGATCGACACATGCGAATTTCGTTAATTGCTGAGATTTAATCGTGAAAGCATTGAACTAACTCGTACCACAGCTTGAGAATTGTTTCCAATCGATTCGGACATTGTATTTCTGAAGATCAAACATCTATTTTATCTTGGAATCGACGTTTTAACCTTGTGTCTTATCGTATATACGTTTTTTCGTTCATAATGGCGTACCATCGAAATACGAAATAATGAAATCTCATTCAAATTCAATCAGTTTATATTCTGTCGACGCATAATAAAGATTACAACAAGAATATATCTTCCTGACTGTGTGTAAATAGAAGTTTTCACATGAAAATTGTCGAAAAATGAGATCGACAAATGCGAATTTTGTTAAATGCTGAGATAAAATCGTGAACACATTGAAATTACTCGTACCACAGCTTCAGAAATGTTTCCAATCTATTCGGACATTGTATTTCTGAAGATCAAACATTTATTTTATCTTGGAATCGACGTTATAACCTTGTTTCATATGTTGTATACGATTATTAGCTCATAAAGAAGTATCATCGAAATACGAAATTTGAAATCTCAATCAATATCAATGCTTTTATATTCTATCGACTCAGAATATACAAAGGAACAAGAACATAAGTTTGTCACTATGTGTAAATACGAGATTCAACATGAATATTGTAGAAAAATGAGATCGACACAAGCGAATTTCGTTAATTGCTGAGATTTAATCGTGAAAGCATTGAACTAACTCGTACCACAGCTTGAGAATTGTTTCCAATCGATTCGGACATTGTATTTCTGAAGATCAAACATCTATTTGATATTGGAATCGACGTTTTAACCTTGTTTCTTATCGTATATACGTTTTTTCGTTCATAATGGCGTACCATCGAAATACGAAATAATGAAATCTCATTCAAATTCAATTAGTTTATATTCTGTCGACGCAGAATAAAGATTACAACAAGAATATATCTTCCTGACTGTGTGTAAATAGAAGTTTTAACATGAAAATTGTCGAAAAATGAGATCGACACATGCGAATTTCTTTAATTGCAGAGATGTAATCGTGAAATCATTGAACTTATTCGTACCACAGCTTGAGAAATGTTTCCAATCTATTCGGACATTGTATTTCTGAAGATCAAACATCCATTTTATATTGGAATCGACGTTATAACCTTGTTTCATATTTTATATACGATTATTAGCTCATAAAGAATTATCATCGAAATACGAAATTTGAAATCTCAATCAATATCAATGCTATTATATTCTATCGACGCAGAATATACAATGGAACAAGATCATAAGTTTGTCACTATGTGTAAATACGAGATTCAACATGAATATTGTAGAAAAATGAGATCGACACATGCGAATTTCGTTAATTGCTGAGATTTAATCGTGAAAGCATTGAACTAACTCGTACCACAGCTTGAGAATTGTTTCCAATCGATTCGGACATTGTATTTCTGAAGATCAAACATCTATTTGATATTGGAATCGACGTTTTAACCTTGTTTCTTATCGTATATACGTTTTTTCGTTCATAATGGCGTACCATCGAAATACGAAATAAGGAAATCTCATTCAAATTCAATCAGTTTATATTCTGTCGACGCATAATAAAGATTACAACAAGAATATATCTTCCTGACTGTGTGTAAATAGAAGTTTTCACATGAAAATTGTCGAAAAATGAGATCGACAAATGCGAATTTTGTTAAATGCTGAGATAAAATCGTGAACACATTGAAATTACTCGTACCACAGCTTCAGAAATGTTTCCAATCTATTCGGACATTGTATTTCTGAAGATCAAACATTTATTTTATCTTGGAATCGACGTTATAACCTTGTTTCATATGTTGTATACGATTATTAGCTCATAAAGAAGTATCATCGAAATACGAAATTTGAAATCTCAATCAATATCAATGCTTTTATATTCTATCGACTCAGAATATACAAAGGAACAAGAACATAAGTTTGTCACTATGTGTAAATACGAGATTCAACATGAATATTGTAGAAAAATGAGATCGACACATGCGAATTTCGTTAATTGCTGAGATTTAATCGTGAAAGCATTGAACTAACTCGTACCACAGCTTGAGAATTGTTTCCAATCGATTCGGACATTGTATTTCTGAAGATCAAACATCTATTTGATATTGGAATCGACGTTTTAACCTTGTTTCTTATCGTATATACGTTTTTTCGTTCATAATGGCGTACCATCGAAATACGAAATAATGAAATCTCATTCAAATTCAATTAGTTTATATTCTGTCGACGCAGAATAAGGATTACAACAAGAATATATCTTCCTGACTGTGTGTAAATAGAAGTTTTAACATGAAAATTGTCGAAAAATGAGATCGACACATGCGAATTTCTTTAATTGCAGAGATGTAATCGTGAAATCATTGAACTTATTCGTACCACAGCTTGAGAAATGTTTCCAATCTATTCGGACATTGTATTTCTGAAGATCAAACATCCATTTTATATTGGAATCGACGTTATAACCTTGTTTCATATTTTATATACGATTATTAGCTCATAAAGAATTATCATCGAAATACGAAATTTGAAATCTCAATCAATATCAATGCTATTATATTCTATCGACGCAGAATATACAATGGAACAAGATCATAAGTTTGTCACTATGTGTAAATACGAGATTCAACATGAATATTGTAGAAAAATGAGATCGACACATGCGAATTTCGTTAATTGCTGAGATTTAATCGTGAAAGCATTGAACTAACTCGTACCACAGCTTGAGAATTGTTTCCAATCGATTCGGACATTGTATTTCTGAAGATCAAACATCTATTTGATATTGGAATCGACGTTTTAACCTTGTTTCTTATCGTATATACGTTTTTTCGTTCATAATGGCGTACCATCGAAATACGAAATAATGAAATCTCATTCAAATTCAATCAGTTTATATTCTGTCGACGCATAATAAAGATTACAACAAGAATATATCTTCCTGACTGTGTGTAAATAGAAGTTTTCACATGAAAATTGTCGAAAAATGAGATCGACAAATGCGAATTTTGTTAAATGCTGAGATAAAATCGTGAACACATTGAAATTACTCGTACCACAGCTTCAGAAATGTTTCCAATCTATTCGGACATTGTATTTCTGAAGATCAAACATTTATTTTATCTTGGAATCGACGTTATAACCTTGTTTCATATGTTGTATACGATTATTAGCTCATAAAGAAGTATCATCGAAATACGAAATTTGAAATCTCAATCAATATCAATGCTTTTATATTCTATCGACTCAGAATATACAAAGGAACAAGAACATAAGTTTGTCACTATGTGTAAATACGAGATTCAACATGAATATTGTAGAAAAATGAGATCGACACATGCGAATTTCGTTAATTGCTGAGATTTAATCGTGAAAGCATTGAACTAACTCGTACCACAGCTTGAGAATTGTTTCCAATCGATTCGGACATTGTATTTCTGAAGATCAAACATCTATTTGATATTGGAATCGACGTTTTAACCTTGTTTCTTATCGTATATACGTTTTTTCGTTCATAATGGCGTACCATCGAAATACGAAATAATGAAATCTCATTCAAATTCAATTAGTTTATATTCTGTCGACGCAGAATAAAGATTACAACAAGAATATATCTTCCTGACTGTGTGTAAATAGAAGTTTTAACATGAAAATTGTCGAAAAATGAGATCGACACATGCGAATTTCTTTAATTGCAGAGATGTAATCGTGAAATCATTGAACTTATTCGTACCACAGCTTGAGAAATGTTTCCAATCTATTCGGACATTGTATTTCTGAAGATCAAACATCCATTTTATATTGGAATCGACGTTATAACCTTGTTTCATATTTTATATACGATTATTAGCTCATAAAGAATTATCATCGAAATACGAAATTTGAAATCTCAATCAATATGAATGCTATTATATTCTATCGACGCAGAATATACAATGGAACAAGATCATAAGTTTGTCACTATGTGTAAATACGAGATTCAACATGAATATTGTAGAAAAATGAGATCGACACATGCGAATTTCGTTAATTGCTGAGATTTAATCGTGAAAGCATTGAACTAACTCGTACCACAGCTTGAGAATTGTTTCCAATCGATTCGGACATTGTATTTCTGAAGATCAAACATCTATTTGATATTGGAATCGACGTTTTAACCTTGTTTCTTATCGTATATACGTTTTTTCGTTCATAATGGCGTACCATCGAAATACGAAATAATGAAATCTCATTCAAATTCAATTAGTTTATATTCTGTCGACGCAGAATAAAGATTACAACAAGAATATATCTTCCTGACTGTGTGTAAATAGAAGTTTTAACATGAAAATTGTCGAAAAATGAGATCGACAAATGCGAATTTTGTTAAATGCTGAGATAAAATCGTGAACACATTGAAATTACTCGTACCACAGCTTCAGAAATGTTTCCAATCTATTCGGACATTGTATTTCTGAAGATCGAACATTTATTTTATCTTGGAATCGACGTTATAACCTTGTTTCATATGTTGTATACGATTATTAGCTCATAAAGAAGTATCATCGAAATGCGAAATTTGAAATCTCAATCAATATCAATGCTATTATATTCTATCGACGCAGAATATACAATGGAACAAGAACATAAGTTTGTCACTATGTGTAAATACGAGTTTTAACATGAATATTGTCGAAAATTGAGATCGACACATGCGAATTTCTTTAATTGCAGAGATGTAATCGTGAAATCATTGAACTTATTCGTACCACAGCTTGAGAAATGTTTCCAATCTATTCGGACATTGTATTTCTGAAGATCAAACATCCATTTTATATTGGAATCGACGTTATAACCTTGTTTCATATTTTATATACGATTATTAGCTCATAAAGAATTATCATCGAAATACGAAATTTGAAATCTCAATCAATATCAATGCTATTATATTCTATCGACGCAGAATATACAATGGAACAAGATCATAAGTTTGTCACTATGTGTAAATACGAGATTCAACATGAATATTGTAGAAAAATGAGATCGACACATGCGAATTTCGTTAATTGCTGAGATTTAATCGTGAAAGCATTGAACTAACTCGTACCACAGCTTGAGAATTGTTTCCAATCGATTCGGACATTGTATTTCTGAAGATCAAACATCTATTTGATATTGGAATCGACGTTTTGACCTTGTTTCTTATCGTATATACGTTTTTTCGTTCATAATGGCGTACCATCGAAATACGAAATAATGAAATCTCATTCAAATTCAATTAGTTTATATTCTGTCGACGCAGAATAAAGATTACAACAAGAATATATCTTCCTGACTGTGTGTAAATAGAAGTTTTAACATGAAAATTGTCGAAAAATGAGATCGACAAATGCGAATTTTGTTAAATGCTGAGATAAAATCGTGAACACATTGAAATTACTCGTACCACAGCTTCAGAAATGTTTCCAATCAATTCGACATTGTATTTCTGAAGATCAAACATTTATTTTATCTTGGAATCGACGTTATAACCTTGTTTCATATTTTATATACGATTATTAGCTCATAAAGAAGTATCATCGAAATACGAAATTTGAAATCTCAATCAATATCAATGCTTTTATATTCTATCGACGCAGAATATACAAAGGAACAAGAACATAAGTTTGTCACTATGTGTAAATACGAGTTTCAACATGAATATTGTAGAAAAATGAGATCGACACATGCGAATTTCGTTAATTGCAGAGCTTCAATCGTGAAAACATTGAACTTACTCGTACCACAGCTTGAGAAACGTTTCCAACCGATTCGGACATTGTATTTCTGAAGATCATACATCCATTTTATCTTGGAATCGACGTTATAACCTTGTTTCATATGTTATATACGATTATTAGCTCATAAAGAAGTATCATCGAAATACGAAATTTGAAATCTCAATCAATATCAATGCTTTTATATTCTATCGACGCAGAATATACAAAGGAACAAGAACATAAGTTTGTCACTATGTGTAAATACGAGTTTCAACATGAATATTGTAGAAAAATGAGATCGACACATGCGAATTTTGTTAAATGCTGAGATAAAATCGTGTACACATTGAAATTACTCGTACCACAGCTTGAGAAATGTTTCCAACCGATTCGGACATTGTATTTCTGAAGATCATACATCCATTTTATCTTGGAGTCGACGTTATAACCTTGTTTCATATGTTATATACGATTATTAGCTCATAAAGAAGTATCATCGAAATACGAAATTTGAAATCTCAATCAATATGAATGCTATTATATTCTATCGACGCAGAATATACAATGGAACAAGATCATAAGTTTGTCACTATGTGTAAATACGAGATTCAACATGAATATTGTAGAAAAATGAGATCGACACATGCGAATTTCGTTAATTGCTGAGATTTAATCGTGAAAGCATTGAACTAACTCGTACCACAGCTTGAGAATTGTTTCCAATCGATTCGGACATTGTATTTCTGAAGATCAAACATCTATTTGATATTGGAATCGACGTTTTAACCTTGTTTCTTATCGTATATACGTTTTTTCGTTCATAATGGCGTACCATCGAAATACGAAATAATGAAATCTCATTCAAATTCAATTAGTTTATATTCTGTCGACGCAGAATAAAGATTACAACAAGAATATATCTTCCTGACTGTGTGTAAATAGAAGTTTTAACATGAAAATTGTCGAAAAATGAGATCGACAAATGCGAATTTTGTTAAATGCTGAGATAAAATCGTGAACACATTGAAATTACTCGTACCACAGCTTCAGAAATGTTTCCAATCTATTCGGACATTGTATTTCTGAAGATCGAACATTTATTTTATCTTGGAATCGACGTTATAACCTTGTTTCATATGTTGTATACGATTATTAGCTCATAAAGAAGTATCATCGAAATGCGAAATTTGAAATCTCAATCAATATCAATGCTATTATATTCTATCGACGCAGAATATACAATGGAACAAGAACATAAGTTTGTCACTATGTGTAAATACGAGTTTTAACATGAATATTGTCGAAAATTGAGATCGACACATGCGAATTTCTTTAATTGCAGAGATGTAATCGTGAAATCATTGAACTTATTCGTACCACAGCTTGAGAAATGTTTCCAATCTATTCGGACATTGTATTTCTGAAGATCAAACATCCATTTTATATTGGAATCGACGTTATAACCTTGTTTCATATTTTATATACGATTATTAGCTCATAAAGAATTATCATCGAAATACGAAATTTGAAATCTCAATCAATATCAATGCTATTATATTCTATCGACGCAGAATATACAATGGAACAAGATCATAAGTTTGTCACTATGTGTAAATACGAGATTCAACATGAATATTGTAGAAAAATGAGATCGACACATGCGAATTTCGTTAATTGCTGAGATTTAATCGTGAAAGCATTGAACTAACTCGTACCACAGCTTGAGAATTGTTTCCAATCGATTCGGACATTGTATTTCTGAAGATCAAACATCTATTTGATATTGGAATCGACGTTTTGACCTTGTTTCTTATCGTATATACGTTTTTTCGTTCATAATGGCGTACCATCGAAATACGAAATAATGAAATCTCATTCAAATTCAATTAGTTTATATTCTGTCGACGCAGAATAAAGATTACAACAAGAATATATCTTCCTGACTGTGTGTAAATAGAAGTTTTAACATGAAAATTGTCGAAAAATGAGATCGACAAATGCGAATTTTGTTAAATGCTGAGATAAAATCGTGAACACATTGAAATTACTCGTACCACAGCTTCAGAAATGTTTCCAATCAATTCGACATTGTATTTCTGAAGATCAAACATTTATTTTATCTTGGAATCGACGTTATAACCTTGTTTCATATTTTATATACGATTATTAGCTCATAAAGAAGTATCATCGAAATACGAAATTTGAAATCTCAATCAATATCAATGCTTTTATATTCTATCGACGCAGAATATACAAAGGAACAAGAACATAAGTTTGTCACTATGTGTAAATACGAGTTTCAACATGAATATTGTAGAAAAATGAGATCGACACATGCGAATTTCGTTAATTGCAGAGCTTCAATCGTGAAAACATTGAACTTACTCGTACCACAGCTTGAGAAACGTTTCCAACCGATTCGGACATTGTATTTCTGAAGATCATACATCCATTTTATCTTGGAATCGACGTTATAACCTTGTTTCATATGTTATATACGATTATTAGCTCATAAAGAAGTATCATCGAAATACGAAATTTGAAATCTCAATCAATATCAATGCTTTTATATTCTATCGACGCAGAATATACAAAGGAACAAGAACATAAGTTTGTCACTATGTGTAAATACGAGTTTCAACATGAATATTGTAGAAAAATGAGATCGACACATGCGAATTTTGTTAAATGCTGAGATAAAATCGTGTACACATTGAAATTACTCGTACCACAGCTTGAGAAATGTTTCCAACCGATTCGGACATTGTATTTCTGAAGATCATACATCCATTTTATCTTGGAGTCGACGTTATAACCTTGTTTCATATGTTATATATGATTATTAGCTCTTAAAGAAGTATCATCGAAATACGAAATTTCAAATCTCAATCAATATCAATGCTTTTATATTCTATCGACGCAGAATATACAAGGGAACAAGAACATAAGTTTGTCACTATGTGTAAATACGAGTTTTAACATGAATATTGTCGAAAATTGAGATCGACACATTGGAATTTCTTTAATTGCAGAGATGTAATCGTGAAACCATTGAACTTATTCGTACCACAGCTTGAGAAATGTTTCCAATCTATTCGGACATTGTATTTCTGAAGATCAAACATCCATTTTATATTGGAATCGACGTTATAACCTTGTTTCATATTTTATATACGATTATTAGCTCATAAAGAATTATCATCGAAATACGAAATTTGAAATCTCAATCAATATCAATGCTATTATATTCTATCGACGCAGAATATACAATGGAACAAGATCATAAGTTTGTCACTATGTGTAAATACGAGATTCAACATGAATATTGTAGAAAAATGAGATCGACACATGCGAATTTCGTTAATTGCTGAGATTTAATCGTGAAAGCATTGAACTAACTCGTACCACAGCTTGAGAATTGTTTCCAATCGATTCGGACATTGTATTTCTGAAGATCAAACATCTATTTTATCTTGGAATCGACGTTTTAACCTTGTGTCTTATCGTATATACGTTTTTTCGTTCATAATGGCGTACCATCGAAATACGAAATAATGAAATCTCATTCAAATTCAATCAGTTTATATTCTGTCGACGCATAATAAAGATTACAACAAGAATATATCTTCCTGACTGTGTGTAAATAGAAGTTTTCACATGAAAATTGTCGAAAAATGAGATCGACAAATGCGAATTTTGTTAAATGCTGAGATAAAATCGTGAACACATTGAAATTACTCGTACCACAGCTTCAGAAATGTTTCCAATCTATTCGGACATTGTATTTCTGAAGATCAAACATTTATTTTATCTTGGAATCGACGTTATAACCTTGTTTCATATGTTGTATACGATTATTAGCTCATAAAGAAGTATCATCGAAATACGAAATTTGAAATCTCAATCAATATCAATGCTTTTATATTCTATCGACTCAGAATATACAAAGGAACAAGAACATAAGTTTGTCACTATGTGTAAATACGAGATTCAACATGAATATTGTAGAAAAATGAGATCGACACATGCGAATTTCGTTAATTGCTGAGATTTAATCGTGAAAGCATTGAACTAACTCGTACCACAGCTTGAGAATTGTTTCCAATCGATTCGGACATTGTATTTCTGAAGATCAAACATCTATTTGATATTGGAATCGACGTTTTAACCTTGTTTCTTATCGTATATACGTTTTTTCGTTCATAATGGCGTACCATCGAAATACGAAATAATGAAATCTCATTCAAATTCAATTAGTTTATATTCTGTCGACGCAGAATAAAGATTACAACAAGAATATATCTTCCTGACTGTGTGTAAATAGAAGTTTTAACATGAAAATTGTCGAAAAATGAGATCGACAAATGCGAATTTTGTTAAATGCTGAGATAAAATCGTGAACACATTGAAATTACTCGTACCACAGCTTCAGAAATGTTTCCAATCAATTCGACATTGTATTTCTGAAGATCAAACATTTATTTTATCTTGGAATCGACGTTATAACCTTGTTTCATATTTTATATACGATTATTAGCTCATAAAGAAGTATCATCGAAATACGAAATTTGAAATCTCAATCAATATCAATGCTTTTATATTCTATCGACGCAGAATATACAAAGGAACAAGAACATAAGTTTGTCACTATGTGTAAATACGAGTTTCAACATGAATATTGTAAAAAATGAGATCGACACATGCGAATTTCGTTAATTGCAGAGCTTCAATCGTGAAAACATTGAACTTACTCGTACCACAGCTTGAGAAACGTTTCCAACCGATTCGGACATTGTATTTCTGAAGATCATACATCCATTTTATCTTGGAATCGACGTTATAACCTTGTTTCATATGTTATATACGATTATTAGCTCATAAAGAAGTATCATCGAAATACGAAATTTGAAATCTCAATCAATATCAATGCTTTTATATTCTATCGACGCAGAATATACAAAGGAACAAGAACATAAGTTTGTCACTATGTGTAAATACGAGTTTCAACATGAATATTGTAGAAAAATGAGATCGACACATGCGAATTTTGTTAAATGCTGAGATAAAATCGTGTACACATTGAAATTACTCGTACCACAGCTTGAGAAATGTTTCCAACCGATTCGGACATTGTATTTCTGAAGATCATACATCCATTTTATCTTGGAGTCGACGTTATAACCTTGTTTCATATGTTATATATGATTATTAGCTCTTAAAGAAGTATCATCGAAATACGAAATTTCAAATCTCAATCAATATCAATGCTTTTATATTCTATCGACGCAGAATATACAAGGGAACAAGAACATAAGTTTGTCACTATGTGTAAATACGAGTTTTAACATGAATATTGTCGAAAATTGAGATCGACACATTGGAATTTCTTTAATTGCAGAGATGTAATCGTGAAACCATTGAACTTATTCGTACCACAGCTTGAGAAATGTTTCCAATCTATTCGGACATTGTATTTCTGAAGATCAAACATCCATTTTATATTGGAATCGACGTTATAACCTTGTTTCATATTTTATATACGATTATTAGCTCATAAAGAATTATCATCGAAATACGAAATTTGAAATCTCAATCAATATCAATGCTATTATATTCTATCGACGCAGAATATACAATGGAACAAGATCATAAGTTTGTCACTATGTGTAAATACGAGATTCAACATGAATATTGTAGAAAAATGAGATCGACACATGCGAATTTCGTTAATTGCTGAGATTTAATCGTGAAAGCATTGAACTAACTCGTACCACAGCTTGAGAATTGTATCCAATCGATTCGGACATTGTATTTCTGAAGATCAAACATCTATTTTATCTTGGAATCGACGTTTTAACCTTGTGTCTTATCGTATATACGTTTTTTCGTTCATAATGGCGTACCATCGAAATACGAAATAATGAAATCTCATTCAAATTCAATCAGTTTATATTCTGTCGACGCATAATAAAGATTACAACAAGAATATATCTTCCTGACTGTGTGTAAATAGAAGTTTTCACATGAAAATTGTCGAAAAATGAGATCGACACATGCGAATTTCTTTAATTGCAGAGATGTAATCGTGAAATCATTGAACTTATTCGTACCACAGCTTGAGAAATGTTTCCAATCTATTCGGACATTGTATTTCTGAAGATCAAACATCCATTTTATATTGGAATCGACGTTATAACCTTGTTTCATATTTTATATACGATTATTAGCTCATAAAGAATTATCATCGAAATACGAAATTTGAAATCTCAATCAATATCAATGCTATTATATTCTATCGACGCAGAATATACAATGGAACAAGATCATAAGTTTGTCACTATGTGTAAATACGAGATTCAACATGAATATTGTAGAAAAATGAGATCGACACATGCGAATTTCGTTAATTGCTGAGATTTAATCGTGAAAGCATTGAACTAACTCGTACCACAGCTTGAGAATTGTTTCCAATCGATTCGGACATTGTATTTCTGAAGATCAAACATCTATTTGATATTGGAATCGACGTTTTAACCTTGTTTCTTATCGTATATACGTTTTTTCGTTCATAATGGCGTACCATCGAAATACGAAATAATGAAATCTCATTCAAATTCAATCAGTTTATATTCTGTCGACGCATAATAAAGATTACAACAAGAATATATCTTCCTGACTGTGTGTAAATAGAAGTTTTCACATGAAAATTGTCGAAAAATGAGATCGACAAATGCGAATTTTGTTAAATGCTGAGATAAAATCGTGAACACATTGAAATTACTCGTACCACAGCTTCAGAAATGTTTCCAATCTATTCGGACATTGTATTTCTGAAGATCAAACATTTATTTTATCTTGGAATCGACGTTATAACCTTGTTTCATATGTTGTATACGATTATTAGCTCATAAAGAAGTATCATCGAAATACGAAATTTGAAATCTCAATCAATATCAATGCTTTTATATTCTATCGACGCAGAATATACAAAGGAACAAGAACATAAGTTTGTCACTATGTGTAAATACGAGATTCAACATGAATATTGTAGAAAAATGAGATCGACACATGCGAATTTCGTTAATTGCTGAGATTTAATCGTGAAAGCATTGAACTAACTCGTACCACAGCTTGAGAATTGTTTCCAATCGATTCGGACATTGTATTTCTGAAGATCAAACATCTATTTGATATTGGAATCGACGTTTTAACCTTGTTTCTTATCGTATATACGTTTTTTCGTTCATAATGGCGTACCATCGAAATACGAAATAATGAAATCTCATTCAAATTCAATTAGTTTATATTCTGTCGACGCAGAATAAAGATTACAACAAGAATATATCTTCCTGACTGTGTGTAAATAGAAGTTTTAACATGAAAATTGTCGAAAAATGAGATCGACACATGCGAATTTCTTTAATTGCAGAGATGTAATCGTGAAATCATTGAACTTATTCGTACCACAGCTTGAGAAATGTTTCCAATCTATTCGGACATTGTATTTCTGAAGATCAAACATCCATTTTATATTGGAATCGACGTTATAACCTTGTTTCATATTTTATATACGATTATTAGCTCATAAAGAATTATCATCGAAATACGAAATTTGAAATCTCAATCAATATCAATGCTATTATATTCTATCGACGCAGAATATACAATGGAACAAGATCATAAGTTTGTCACTATGTGTAAATACGAGATTCAACATGAATATTGTAGAAAAATGAGATCGACACATGCGAATTTCGTTAATTGCTGAGATTTAATCGTGAAAGCATTGAACTAACTCGTACCACAGCTTGAGAATTGTTTCCAATCGATTCGGACATTGTATTTCTGAAGATCAAACATCTATTTGATATTGGAATCGACGTTTTAACCTTGTTTCTTATCGTATATACGTTTTTTCGTTCATAATGGCGTACCATCGAAATACGAAATAATGAAATCTCATTCAAATTCAATCAGTTTATATTCTGTCGACGCATAATAAAGATTACAACAAGAATATATCTTCCTGACTGTGTGTAAATAGAAGTTTTCACATGAAAATTGTCGAAAAATGAGATCGACAAATGCGAATTTTGTTAAATGCTGAGATAAAATCGTGAACACATTGAAATTACTCGTACCACAGCTTCAGAAATGTTTCCAATCTATTCGGACATTGTATTTCTGAAGATCAAACATTTATTTTATCTTGGAATCGACGTTATAACCTTGTTTCATATGTTGTATACGATTATTAGCTCATAAAGAAGTATCATCGAAATACGAAATTTGAAATCTCAATCAATATCAATGCTTTTATATTCTATCGACTCAGAATATACAAAGGAACAAGAACATAAGTTTGTCACTATGTGTAAATACGAGATTCAACATGAATATTGTAGAAAAATGAGATCGACACATGCGAATTTCGTTAATTGCTGAGATTTAATCGTGAAAGCATTGAACTAACTCGTACCACAGCTTGAGAATTGTTTCCAATCGATTCGGACATTGTATTTCTGAAGATCAAACATCTATTTGATATTGGAATCGACGTTTTAACCTTGTTTCTTATCGTATATACGTTTTTTCGTTCATAATGGCGTACCATCGAAATACGAAATAATGAAATCTCATTCAAATTCAATTAGTTTATATTCTGTCGACGCAGAATAAAGATTACAACAAGAATATATCTTCCTGACTGTGTGTAAATAGAAGTTTTAACATGAAAATTGTCGAAAAATGAGATCGACACATGCGAATTTCTTTAATTGCAGAGATGTAATCGTGAAATCATTGAACTTATTCGTACCACAGCTTGAGAAATGTTTCCAATCTATTCGGACATTGTATTTCTGAAGATCAAACATCCATTTTATATTGGAATCGACGTTATAACCTTGTTTCATATTTTATATACGATTATTAGCTCATAAAGAATTATCATCGAAATACGAAATTTGAAATCTCAATCAATATCAATGCTATTATATTCTATCGACGCAGAATATACAATGGAACAAGATCATAAGTTTGTCACTATGTGTAAATACGAGATTCAACATGAATATTGTAGAAAAATGAGATCGACACATGCGAATTTCGTTAATTGCTGAGATTTAATCGTGAAAGCATTGAACTAACTCGTACCACAGCTTGAGAATTGTTTCCAATCGATTCGGACATTGTATTTCTGAAGATCAAACATCTATTTGATATTGGAATCGACGTTTTAACCTTGTTTCTTATCGTATATTCGTTTTTTCGTTCATAATGGCGTACCATCGAAATACGAAATAATGAAATCTCATTCAAATTCAATCAGTTTATATTCTGTCGACGCATAATAAAGATTACAACAAGAATATATCTTCCTGACTGTGTGTAAATAGAAGTTTTCACATGAAAATTGTCGAAAAATGAGATCGACAAATGCGAATTTTGTTAAATGCTGAGATAAAATCGTGAACACATTGAAATTACTCGTACCACAGCTTCAGAAATGTTTCCAATCTATTCGGACATTGTATTTCTGAAGATCAAACATTTATTTTATCTTGGAATCGACGTTATAACCTTGTTTCATATGTTGTATACGATTATTAGCTCATAAAGAAGTATCATCGAAATACGAAATTTGAAATCTCAATCAATATCAATGCTTTTATATTCTATCGACTCAGAATATACAAAGGAACAAGAACATAAGTTTGTCACTATGTGTAAATACGAGATTCAACATGAATATTGTAGAAAAATGAGATCGACACATGCGAATTTCGTTAATTGCTGAGATTTAATCGTGAAAGCATTGAACTAACTCGTACCACAGCTTGAGAATTGTTTCCAATCGATTCGGACATTGTATTTCTGAAGATCAAACATCTATTTGATATTGGAATCGACGTTTTAACCTTGTTTCTTATCGTATATACGTTTTTTCGTTCATAATGGCGTACCATCGAAATACGAAATAATGAAATCTCATTCAAATTCAATTAGTTTATATTCTGTCGACGCA
The DNA here is from genome assembly GCF_910589235.1 of Vespa crabro. NCBI lineage: Eukaryota > Metazoa > Arthropoda > Insecta > Hymenoptera > Vespidae > Vespa > Vespa crabro. Next base: position 13,020,939 of record NC_060955.1, read on the forward strand.
GAATAAAGATTACAACAAGAATATATCTTCCTGACTGTGTGTAAATAGAAGTTTTAACATGAAAATTGTCGAAAAATGAGATCGACACATGCGAATTTCGTTAATTGCAGAGATGTAATCGTGAAATCATTGAACTTATTCGTACCACAGCTTGAGAAATGTTTCCAATCTATTCGGACATTGTATTTCTGAAGATCAAACATCCATTTTATATTGGAATCGACGTTATAACCTTGTTTCATATTTTATATACGATTATTAGCTCATAAAGAATTATCATCGAAATACGAAATTTGAAATCTCAATCAATATCAATGCTATTATATTCTATCGACGCAGAATATACAATGGAACAAGATCATAAGTTTGTCACTATGTGTAAATACGAGTTTCAACATGAATATTGTAGAAAAATGAGATCGACACATGCGAATTTCGTTAATTGCTGAGATTTAATCGTGAAAGCATTGAACTAACTCGTACCACAGCTTGAGAATTGTTTCCAATCGATTCGGACATTGTATTTCTGAAGATCAAACATCTATTTGATATTGGAATCGACGTTTTAACCTTGTTTCTTATCGTATATACGTTTTTTCGTTCATAATGGCGTACCATCGAAATACGAAATAATGAAATCTCATTCAAATTCAATCAGTTTATATTCTGTCGACGCATAATAAAGATTACAACAAGAATATATCTTCCTGACTGTGTGTAAATAGAAGTTTTCACATGAAAATTGTCGAAAAATGAGATCGACAAATGCGAATTTTGTTAAATGCTGAGATAAAATCGTGAACACATTGAAATTACTCGTACCACAGCTTCAGAAATGTTTCCAATCTATTCGGACATTGTATTTCTGAAGATCAAACATTTATTTTATCTTGGAATCGACGTTATAACCTTGTTTCATATGTTGTATACGATTATTAGCTCATAAAGAAGTATCATCGAAATACGAAATTTGAAATCTCAATCAATATCAATGCTTTTATATTCTATCGACTCAGAATATACAAAGGAACAAGAACATAAGTTTGTCACTATGTGTAAATACGAGATTCAACATGAATATTGTAGAAAAATGAGATCGACACATGCGAATTTCGTTAATTGCTGAGATTTAATCGTGAAAGCATTGAACTAACTCGTACCACAGCTTGAGAATTGTTTCCAATCGATTCGGACATTGTATTTCTGAAGATCAAACATCTATTTGATATTGGAATCGACGTTTTAACCTTGTTTCTTATCGTATATACGTTTTTTCGTTCATAATGGCGTACCATCGAAATACGAAATAATGAAATCTCATTCAAATTCAATTAGTTTATATTCTGTCGACGCAGAATAAAGATTACAACAAGAATATATCTTCCTGACTGTGTGTAAATAGAAGTTTTAACATGAAAATTGTCGAAAAATGAGATCGACACATGCGAATTTCTTTAATTGCAGAGATGTAATCGTGAAATCATTGAACTTATTCGTACCACAGCTTGAGAAATGTTTCCAATCTATTCGGACATTGTATTTCTGAAGATCAAACATCCATTTTATCTTGGAATCGACGTTATAACCTTGTTTCTTATTTTATATACGATTATTAGCTCATAAAGAATTATCATCGAAATACGAAATTTGAAATCTCAATCAATATCAATGCTATTATATTCTATCGACGCAGAATATACAATGGAACAAGATCATAAGTTTGTCACTATGTGTAAATACGAGATTCAACATGAATATTGTAGAAAAATGAGATCGACACATGCGAATTTCGTTAATTGCTGAGATTTAATCGTGAAAGCATTGAACTAACTCGTACCACAGCTTGAGAATTGTTTCCAATCGATTCGGACATTGTATTTCTGAAGATCAAACATCTATTTGATATTGGAATCGACGTTTTAACCTTGTTTCTTATCGTATATACGTTTTTTCGTTCATAATGGCGTACCATCGAAATACGAAATAATGAAATCTCATTCAAATTCAATCAGTTTATATTCTGTCGACGCATAATAAAGATTACAACAAGAATATATCTTCCTGACTGTGTGTAAATAGAAGTTTTCACATGAAAATTGTCGAAAAATGAGATCGACAAATGCGAATTTTGTTAAATGCTGAGATAAAATCGTGAACACATTGAAATTACTCGTACCACAGCTTCAGAAATGTTTCCAATCAATTTGGACATTGTATTTCTGAAGATCAAACATTTATTTTATCTTGGAATCGACGTTATAACCTTGTTTCATATGTTGTATACGATTATTAGCTCATAAAGAAGTATCATCGAAATACGAAATTTGAAATCTCAATCAATATCAATGCTTTTATATTCTATCGACTCAGAATATACAAAGGAACAAGAACATAAGTTTGTCACTATGTGTAAATACGAGATTCAACATGAATATTGTAGAAAAATGAGATCGACACATGCGAATTTCGTTAATTGCTGAGATTTAATCGTGAAAGCATTGAACTAACTCGTACCACAGCTTGAGAATTGTTTCCAATCGATTCGGACATTGTATTTCTGAAGATCAAACATCTATTTGATATTGGAATCGACGTTTTAACCTTGTTTCTTATCGTATATACGTTTTTTCGTTCATAATGGCGTACCATCGAAATACGAAATAATGAAATCTCATTCAAATTCAATTAGTTTATATTCTGTCGACGCAGAATAAAGATTACAACAAGAATATATCTTCCTGACTGTGTGTAAATAGAAGTTTTAACATGAATATTGTCGAAAAATGAGATCGACACATGCGAATTTCTTTAATTGCAGAGATGTAATCGTGAAATCATTGAACTTATTCGTACCACAGCTTGAGAAATGTTTCCAATCTATTCGGACATTGTATTTCTGAAGATCAAACATCCATTTTATATTGGAATCGACGTTATAACCTTGTTTCATATTTTATATACGATTATTAGCTCATAAAGAATTATCATCGAAATACGAAATTTGAAATCTCAATCAATATCAATGCTATTATATTCTATCGACGCAGAATATACAATGGAACAAGATCATAAGTTTGTCACTATGTGTAAATACGAGATTCAACATGAATATTGTAGAAAAATGAGATCGACACATGCGAATTTCGTTAATTGCTGAGATTTAATCGTGAAAGCATTGAACTAACTCGTACCACAGCTTGAGAATTGTTTCCAATCGATTCGGACATTGTATTTCTGAAGATCAAACATCTATTTGATATTGGAATCGACGTTTTAACCTTGTTTCTTATCGTATATACGTTTTTTCGTTCATAATGGCGTACCATCGAAATACGAAATAATGAAATCTCATTCAAATTCAATTAGTTTATATTCTGTCGACGCAGAATAAAGATTACAACAAGAATATATCTTCCTGACTGTGTGTAAATAGAAGTTTTAACATGAAAATTGTCGAAAAATGAGATCGACAAATGCGAATTTTGTTAAATGCTGAGATAAAATCGTGAACACATTGAAATTACTCGTACCACAGCTTCAGAAATGTTTCCAATCTATTCGGACATTGTATTTCTGACGATCGAACATTTATTTTATCTTGGAATCGACGTTATAACCTTGTTTCATATGTTGTATACGATTATTAGCTCATAAAGAAGTATCATCGAAATACGAAATTTGAAATCTCAATCAATATCAATGCTTTTATATTCTATCGACTCAGAATATACAAAGGAACAAGAACATAAGTTTGTCACTATGTGTAAATACGAGATTCAACATGAATATTGTAGAAAAATGAGATCGACACATGCGAATTTCGTTAATTGCTGAGATTTAATCGTGAAAGCATTGAACTAACTCGTACCACAGCTTGAGAATTGTTTCCAATCGATTCGGACATTGTATTTCTGAAGATCAAACATCTATTTGATATTGGAATCGACGTTTTAACCTTGTTTCTTATCGTATATACGTTTTTTCGTTCATAATGGCGTACCATCGAAATACGAAATAATGAAATCTCATTCAAATTCAATTAGTTTATATTCTGTCGACGCAGAATAAAGATTACAACAAGAATATATCTTCCTGACTGTGTGTAAATAGAAGTTTTAACATGATAATTGTCGAAAAATGAGATCGACACATGCGAATTTCTTTAATTGCAGAGATGTAATCGTGAAATCATTGAACTTATTCGTACCACAGCTTGAGAAATGTTTCCAATCTATTCGGACATTGTATTTCTGAAGATCAAACATCCATTTTATATTGGAATCGACGTTATAACCTTGTTTCATATTTTATATACGATTATTAGCTCATAAAGAATTATCATCGAAATACGAAATTTGAAATCTCAATCAATATCAATGCTATTATATTCTATCGACGCAGAATATACAATGGAACAAGATCATAAGTTTGTCACTATGTGTAAATACGAGATTCAACATGAATATTGAAGAAAAATGAGATCGACACATGCGAATTTCGTTAATTGCTGAGATTTAATCGTGAAAGCATTGAACTAACTCGTACCACAGCTTGAGAATTGTTTCCAATCGATTCGGACATTGTATTTCTGAAGATCAAACATCTATTTGATATTGGAATCGACGTTTTAACCTTGTTTCTTATCGTATATACGTTTTTTCGTTCATAATGGCGTACCATCGAAATACGAAATAATGAAATCTCATTCAAATTCAATTAGTTTATATTCTGTCGACGCAGAATAAAGATTACAACAAGAATATATCTTCCTGACTGTGTGTAAATAGAAGTTTTAACATGAAAATTGTCGAAAAATGAGATCGACAAATGCGAATTTTGTTAAATGCTGAGATAAAATCGTGAACACATTGAAATTACTCGTACCACAGCTTCAGAAATGTTTCCAATCAATTCGACATTGTATTTCTGAAGATCAAACATTTATTTTATCTTGGAATCGACGTTATAACCTTGTTTCATATTTTATATACGATTATTAGCTCATAAAGAAGTATCATCGAAATACGAAATTTGAAATCTCAATCAATATCAATGCTTTTATATTCTATCGACGCAGAATATACAAAGGAACAAGAACATAAGTTTGTCACTATGTGTAAATACGAGTTTCACCATGAATATTGTAGAAAAATGAGATCGACACATGCGAATTTCGTTAATTGCAGAGCTTCAATCGTGAAAACATTGAACTTACTCGTACCACAGCTTGAGAAATGTTTCCAACCGATTCGGACATTGTATTTCTGAAGATCAAACATCCATTTTATCTTGGAATCGACGTTATAACCTTGTTTCATATTTTATATACGATTATTAGCTCATAAAGAATTATCATCGAAATACGAAATTTGAAATCTCAATCAATATCAATGCTATTATATTCTATCGACGCAGAATATACAATGGAACAAGATCATAAGTTTGTCACTATGTGTAAATACGAGATTCAACATGAATATTGTAGAAAAATGAGATCGACACATGCGAATTTCGTTAATTGCTGAGATTTAATCGTGAAAGCATTGAACTAACTCGTACCACAGCTTGAGAATTGTTTCCAATCGATTCGGACATTGTATTTCTGAAGATCAAACATCTATTTTATCTTGGAATCGACGTTTTAACCTTGTGTCTTATCGTATATACGTTTTTTCGTTCATAATGGCGTACCATCGAAATACGAAATAATGAAATCTCATTCAAATTCAATCAGTTTATATTCTGTCGACGCATAATAAAGATTACAACAAGAATATATCTTCCTGACTGTGTGTAAATAGAAGTTTTCACATGAAAATTGTCGAAAAATGAGATCGACAAATGCGAATTTTGTTAAATGCTGAGATAAAATCGTGAACACATTGAAATTACTCGTAGCACAGCTTCAGAAATGTTTCCAATCTGTTCGGACATTGTATTTCTGAAGATCAAACATTTATTTTATCTTGGAATCGACGTTATAACTTTGTTTCATATGTTGTATACGATTATTAGCTCATAAAGAAGTATCAACGAAATACGAAATTTGAAATCTCAATCAATATCAATGCTTTTATATTCTATCGACGCAGAATATACAAAGGAACAAGAACATAAGTTTGTCACTATGTGTAAATACGAGTTTCACCATGAATATTGTAGAAAAATGAGATCGACACATGCGAATTTTGTTAAATGCTGAGATAAAATCGTGTACACATTGAAATTACTCGTACCACAGCTTCAGAAATGTTTCCAATCTATTCGGACATTGTATTTCTGAAGATCGAACATTTATTTTATCTTGGAATCGACGTTATAACCTTGTTTCATATGTTGTATACGATTATTAGCTCATAAAGAAGTATCATCGAAATACGAAATTTGAAATCTCAATCAATATCAATGCTTTTATATTCTATCGACTCAGAATATACAAAGGAACAAGAACATAAGTTTGTCACTATGTGTAAATACGAGATTCAACATGAATATTGTAGAAAAATGAGATCGACACATGCGAATTTCGTTAATTGCTGAGATTTAATCGTGAAAGCATTGAACTAACTCGTACCACAGCTTGAGAATTGTTTCCAATCGATTCGGACATTGTATTTCTGAAGATCAAACATCTATTTAATATTGGAATCGACGTTTTAACCTTGTTTCTTATCGTATATACGTTTTTTCGTTCATAATGGCGTACCATCGAAATACGAAATAATGAAATCTCATTCAAATTCAATTAGTTTATATTCTGTCGACGCAGAATAAAGATTACAACAAGAATATATCTTCCTGACTGTGTGTAAATAGAAGTTTTAACATGAAAATTGTCGAAAAATGAGATCGACAAATGCGAATTTTGTTAAATGCTGAGATAAAATCGTGAACACATTGAAATTACTCGTAGCACAGCTTCAGAAATGTTTCCAATCTGTTCGGACATTGTATTTCTGAAGATCAAACATTTATTTTATCTTGGAATCGACGTTATAACTTTGTTTCATATGTTGTATACGATTATTAGCTCATAAAGAAGTATCATCGAAATACGAAATTTGAAATCTCAATCAATATCAATGCTTTTATATTCTATCGACGCAGAATATACAAAGGAACAAGAACATAAGTTTGTCACTATGTGTAAATACGAGTTTCACCATGAATATTGTAGAAAAATGAGATCGACACATGCGAATTTTGTTAAATGCTGAGATAAAATCGTGTACACATTGAAATTACTCGTACCACAGCTTCAGAAATGTTTCCAATCTATTCGGACATTGTATTTCTGAAGATCGAACATTTATTTTATCTTGGAATCGACGTTATAACCTTGTTTCATATGTTGTATACGATTATTAGCTCATAAAGAAGTATCATCGAAATACGAAATTTGAAATCTCAATCAATATCAATGCTTTTATATTCTATCGACTCAGAATATACAAAGGAACAAGAACATAAGTTTGTCACTATGTGTAAATACGAGATTCAACATGAATATTGTAGAAAAATGAGATCGACACATGCGAATTTCGTTAATTGCTGAGATTTAATCGTGAAAGCATTGAACTAACTCGTACCACAGCTTGAGAATTGTTTCCAATCGATTCGGACATTGTATTTCTGAAGATCAAACATCTATTTAATATTGGAATCGACGTTTTAACCTTGTTTCTTATCGTATATACGTTTTTTCGTTCATAATGGCGTACCATCGAAATACGAAATAATGAAATCTCATTCAAATTCAATTAGTTTATATTCTGTCGACGCAGAATAAAGATTACAACAAGAATATATCTTCCTGACTGTGTGTAAATAGAAGTTTTAACATGAAAATTGTCGAAAAATGAGATCGACAAATGCGAATTTTGTTAAATGCTGAGATAAAATCGTGAACACATTGAAATTACTCGTAGCACAGCTTCAGAAATGTTTCCAATCTGTTCGGACATTGTATTTCTGAAGATCAAACATTTATTTTATCTTGGAATCGACGTTATAACTTTGTTTCATATGTTGTATACGATTATTAGCTCATAAAGAAGTATCATCGAAATACGAAATTTGAAATCTCAATCAATATCAATGCTTTTATATTCTATCGACGCAGAATATACAAAGGAACAAGAACATAAGTTTGTCACTATGTGTAAATACGAGTTTCACCATGAATATTGTAGAAAAATGAGATCGACACATGCGAATTTTGTTAAATGCTGAGATAAAATCGTGTACACATTGAAATTACTCGTACCACAGCTTCAGAAATGTTTCCAATCTATTCGGACATTGTATTTCTGAAGATCGAACATTTATTTTATCTTGGAATCGACGTTATAACCTTGTTTCATATGTTGTATACGATTATTAGCTCATAAAGAAGTATCATCGAAATACGAAATTTGAAATCTCAATCAATATCAATGCTTTTATATTCTATCGACTCAGAATATACAAAGGAACAAGAACATAAGTTTGTCACTATGTGTAAATACGAGATTCAACATGAATATTGTAGAAAAATGAGATCGACACATGCGAATTTCGTTAATTGCTGAGATTTAATCGTGAAAGCATTGAACTAACTCGTACCACAGCTTGAGAATTGTTTCCAATCGATTCGGACATTGTATTTCTGAAGATCAAACATCTATTTAATATTGGAATCGACGTTTTAACCTTGTTTCTTATCGTATATACGTTTTTTCGTTCATAATGGCGTACCATCGAAATACGAAATAATGAAATCTCATTCAAATTCAATTAGTTTATATTCTGTCGACGCAGAATAAAGATTACAACAAGAATATATCTTCCTGACTGTGTGTAAATAGAAGTTTTAACATGAAAATTGTCGAAAAATGAGATCGACAAATGCGAATTTTGTTAAATGCTGAGATAAAATCGTGAACACATTGAAATTACTCGTACCACAGCTTCAGAAATGTTTCCAATCAATTTGGACATTGTATTTCTGAAGATCAAACATCCATTTTATCTTGGAATCGACGTTATAACCTTGTTTCATATTTTATATACGATTATTAGCTCATAAAGAATTATCATCGAAATACGAAATTTGAAATCTCAATCAATATCAATGCTATTATATTCTATCGACGCAGAATATACAATGGAACAAGATCATAAGTTTGTCACTATGTGTAAATACGAGATTCAACATGAATATTGTAGAAAAATGAGATCGACACATGCGAATTTCGTTAATTGCTGAGATTTAATCGTGAAAGCATTGAACTAACTCGTACCACAGCTTGAGAATTGTTTCCAATCGATTCGGACATTTTATTTCTGAAGATCAAACATCTATTTTATCTTGGAATCGACGTTTTAACCTTGTGTCTTATCGTATATACGTTTTTTCGTTCATAATGGCGTACCATCGAAATACGAAATAATGAAATCTCATTCAAATTCAATCAGTTTATATTCTGTCGACGCATAATAAAGATTACAACAAGAATATATCTTCCTGACTGTGTGTAAATAGAAGTTTTCACATGAAAATTGTCGAAAAATGAGATCGACAAATGCGAATTTTGTTAAATGCTGAGATAAAATCGTGAACACATTGAAATTACTCGTACCACAGCTTCAGAAATGTTTCCAATCTGTTCGGACATTGTATTTCTGAAGATCAAACATTTATTTTATCTTGGAATCGACGTTATAACCTTGTTTCATATGTTGTATACGATTATTAGCTCATAAAGAAGTATCATCGAAATACGATATTTGAAATCTCAATCAATATCAATGCTTTTATATTCTATCGACGCAGAATATACAAAGGAACAAGAACATAAGTTTGTCACTATGTGTAAATACGAGTTTCACCATGAATATTGTAGAAAAATGAGATCGACACATGCGAATTTTGTTAAATGCTGAGATAAAATCGTGTACACATTGAAATTACTCGTACCACAGCTTCAGAAATGTTTCCAATCTATTCGGACATTGTATTTCTGAAGATCGAACATTTATTTTATCTTGGAATCGACGTTATAACCTTGTTTCATATGTTGTATACGATTATTAGCTCATAAAGAAGTATCATCGAAATACGAAATTTGAAATCTCAATCAATATCAATGCTTTTATATTCTATCGACTCAGAATATACAAAGGAACAAGAACATAAGTTTGTCACTATGTGTAAATACGAGATTCAACATGAATATTGTAGAAAAATGAGATCGACACATGCGAATTTCGTTAATTGCTGAGATTTAATCGTGAAAGCATTGAACTAACTCGTACCACAGCTTGAGAATTGTTTCCAATCGATTCGGACATTGTATTTCTGAAGATCAAACATCTATTTAATATTGGAATCGACGTTTTAACCTTGTTTCTTATCGTATATACGTTTTTTCGTTCATAATGGCGTACCATCGAAATACGAAATAATGAAATCTCATTCAAATTCAATTAGTTTATATTCTGTCGACGCAGAATAAAGATTACAACAAGAATATATCTTCCTGACTGTGTGTAAATAGAAGTTTTAACATGAAAATTGTCGAAAAATGAGATCGACAAATGCGAATTTTATTAAATGCTGAGATAAAATCGTGAACACATTGAAATTACTCGTACCACAGCTTCAGAAATGTTTCCAATCAATTCGACATTGTATTTCTGAAGATCAAACATTTATTTTATCTTGGAATCGTCGTTATAACCTTGTTTCATATTTTATATACGATTATTAGCTCATAAAGAAGTATCATCGAAATACGAAATTTGAAATCTCAATCAATATCAATGCTTTTATATTCTATCGACGCAGAATATACAAAGGAACAAGAACATAAGTTTGTCACTATGTGTAAATACGAGTTTCACCATGAATATTGTAGAAAAATGAGATCGACACATGCGAATTTCGTTAATTGCAGAGCTTCAATCGTGAAAACATTGAACTTACTCGTACCACAGCTTGAGAAATGTTTCCAACCGATTCGGACATTGTATTTCTGAAGATCATACATCCATTTTATCTTGGAATCGACGTTATAACCTTGTTTCATATGTTATATATGATTATTAGCTCATAAAGAAGTATCATCGAAATACGAAATTTGAAATCTCAATCAATATCAATGCTTTTATATTCTATCGACGCAGAATATACAATGGAACAAGAATATAAGTTTGTCACTATGTGTAAATACGAGTTTTAACATGAATATTGTCGAAAATTGAGATCGACACATGCGAATTTCTTTAATTGCAGAGATGTAATCGTGAAATCATTGAACTTATTCGTACCACAGCTTGAGAAATGTTTCCAATCTATTCGGACATTGTATTTCTGAAGATCAAACATCCATTTTATCTTGGAATCGACGTTATAACCTTGTTTCATATTTTATATACGATTATTAGCTCATATAGAATTATCATCGAAATACGAAATTTGAAATCTCAATCAATATCAATGCTATTATATTCTATCGACGCAGAATATACAATGGAACAAGATCATAAGTTTGTCACTATGTGTAAATACGAGATTCAACATGAATATTGTAGAAAAATGAGATCGACACATGCGAATTTCGTTAATTGCTGAGATTTAATCGTGAAAGCATTGAACTAACTCGTACCACAGCTTGAGAATTGTTTCCAATCGATTCGGACATTGTATTTCTGAAGATCAAACATCTATTTTATCTTGGAATCGACGTTTTAACCTTGTGTCTTATCGTATATACGTTTTTTCGTTCATAATGGCGTACCATCGAAATACGAAATAATGAAATCTCATTCAAATTCAATCAGTTTATATTCTGTCGACGCATAATAAAGATTACAACAAGAATATATCTTCCTGACTGTGTGTAAATAGAAGTTTTCACATGAAAATTGTCGAAAAATGAGATCGACAAATGCGAATTTTGTTAAATGCTGAGATAAAATCGTGAACACATTGAAATTACTCGTACCACAGCTTCAGAAATGTTTCCAATCTATTCGGACATTGTATTTCTGAAGATCAAACATTTATTTTATCTTGGAATCGACGTTATAACCTTGTTTCATATGTTGTATACGATTATTAGCTCATAAAGAAGTATCATCGAAATACGAAATTTGAAATCTCAATCAATATCAATGCTTTTATATTCTATCGACGCAGAATATACAAAGGAACAAGAACATAAGTTTGTCACTATGTGTAAATACGAGTTTCACCATGAATATTGTAGAAAAATGAGATCGACACATGCGAATTTTGTTAAATGCTGAGATAAAATCGTGTACACATTGAAATTACTCGTACCACAGCTTCAGAAATGTTTCCAATCTATTCGGACATTGTATTTCTGAAGATCGAACATTTATTTTATCTTGGAATCGACGTTATAACCTTGTTTCATATGTTGTATACGATTATTAGCTCATAAAGAAGTATCATCGAAATACGAAATTTGAAATCTCAATCAATATCAATGCTATTATATTCTATCGACGCAGAATATACAATGGAACAAGATCATAAGTTTGTCACTATGTGTAAATACGAGATTCAACATGAATATTGTAGAAAAATGAGATCGACACATGCGAATTTCGTTAATTGCTGAGATTTAATCGTGAAAGCATTGAACTAACTCGTACCACAGCTTGAGAATTGTTTCCAATCGATTCGGACATTGTATTTCTGAAGATCAAACATCTATTTTATCTTGGAATCGACGTTTTAACCTTGTGTCTTATCGTATATACGTTTTTTCGTTCATAATGGCGTACCATCGAAATACGAAATAATGAAATCTCATTCAAATTCAATCAGTTTATATTCTGTCGACGCATAATAAAGATTACAACAAGAATATATCTTCCTGACTGTGTGTAAATAGAAGTTTTCACATGAAAATTGTCGAAAAATGAGATCGACAAATGCGAATTTTGTTAAATGCTGAGATAAAATCGTGAACACATTGAAATTACTCGTACCACAGCTTCAGAAATGTTTCCAATCTATTCGGACATTGTATTTCTGAAGATCAAACATTTATTTTATCTTGGAATCGACGTTATAACCTTGTTTCATATGTTGTATACGATTATTAGCTCATAAAGAAGTATCATCGAAATACGAAATTTGAAATCTCAATCAATATCAATGCTTTTATATTCTATCGACGCAGAATATACAAAGGAACAAGAACATAAGTTTGTCACTATGTGTAAATACGAGTTTCACCATGAATATTGTAGAAAAATGAGATCGACACATGCGAATTTTGTTAAATGCTGAGATAAAATCGTGTACACATTGAAATTACTCGTACCACAGCTTCAGAAATGTTTCCAATCTATTCGGACATTGTATTTCTGAAGATCGAACATTTATTTTATCTTGGAATCGACGTTATAACCTTGTTTCATATGTTGTATACGATTATTAGCTCATAAAGAAGTATCATCGAAATACGAAATTTGAAATCTCAATCAATATCAATGCTTTTATATTCTATCGACTCAGAATATACAAAGGAACAAGAACATAAGTTTGTCACTATGTGTAAATACGAGATTCAACATGAATATTGTAGAAAAATGAGATCGACACATGCGAATTTCGTTAATTGTTGAGATTTAATCGTGAAAGCATTGAACTAACTCGTACCACAGCTTGAGAATTGTTTCCAATCGATTCGGACATTGTATTTCTGAAGATCAAACATCTATTTAATATTGGAATCGACGTTTTAACCTTGTTTCTTATCGTATATACGTTTTTTCGTTCATAATGGCGTACCATCGAAATACGAAATAATGAAATCTCATTCAAATTCAATTAGTTTATATTCTGTCGACGCAGAATAAAGATTACAACAAGAATATATCTTCCTGACTGTGTGTAAATGGAAGTTTTAACATGAAAATTGTCGAAAAATGAGATCGACAAATGCGAATTTTGTTAAATGCTGAGATAAAATCGTGAACACATTGAAATTACTCGTACCACAGCTTCAGAAATGTTTCCAATCTATTCGGACATTGTATTTCTGAAGATCAAACATTTTTTTATCTTGGAATCGACGTTATAACCTTGTTTCATATGTTGTATACGATTATTAGCTCATAAAGAAGTATCATCGAAATACGAAATTTGAAATCTCAATCAATATCAATGCTTTTATATTCTATCGACGCAGAATATACAAAGGAACAAGAACATAAGTTTGTCACTATGTGTAAATACGAGTTTCAATATGAATATTGTAGAAAAATGAGATCGACACATGCGAATTTCGTTAATTGCTGAGATTTAATCGTGAAAGCATTTAACTAACTCGTACCACACCTTGAGAATTGTTTCCAATCGATTCGGACATTGTATTTCTGAAGATCAAACATCTATTTTATCTTGGAATCGACGTTTTAACCTTGTGTCTTATCGTATATACGTTTTTTCGTTCATAATGGCGTACCATCGAAATACGAAATAATGAAATCTCATTCAAATTCAATCAGTTTATATTCTGTCGACGCATAATAAAGATTACAACAAGAATATATCTTCCTGACTGTGTGTAAATAGAAGTTTTCACATGAAAATTGTCGAAAAATGAGATCGACAAATGCGAATTTTGTTAAATGCTGAGATAAAATCGTGAACACATTGAAATTACTCGTACCACAGCTTCAGAAATGTTTCCAATCTATTCGGACATTGTATTTCTGAAGATCAAACATTTATTTTATCTTGGAATCGACGTTATAACCTTGTTTCATATGTTGTATACGATTATTAGCTCATAAAGAAGTATCATCGAAATACGAAATTTGAAATCTCAATCAATATCAATGCTTTTATATTCTATCGACGCAGAATATACAAAGGAACAAGAACATAAGTTTGTCACTATGTGTAAATACGAGTTTCACCATGAATATTGTAGAAAAATGAGATCGACACATGCGAATTTCGTTAATTGCAGAGCTTCAATCGTGAAAACTTTGAACTTACTCGTACCACAGCTTGAGAAATGTTTCCAACCGATTCGGACATTGTATTTCTGAAGATCATACATCCATTTTATCTTGGAATCGACGTTATAACCTTGTTTCATATGTTATATATGATTATTAGCTCATAAAGAAGTATCATCGAAATACGAAATTTGAAATCTCAATCAATATCAATGCTTTTATATTCTATCGACGCAGAATATACAATGGAACAAGAATATAAGTTTGTCACTATGTGTAAATACGAGTTTTAACATGAATATTGTCGAAAATTGAGATCGACACATGCGAATTTCTTTAATTGCAGAGATGTAATCGTGAAATCATTGAACTTATTCGTACCACAGCTTGAGAAATGTTTCCAATCTATTCGGACATTGTATTTCTGAAGATCAAACATCCATTTTATCTTGGAATCGACGTTATAACCTTGTTTCATATTTTATATACGATTATTAGCTCATAAAGAATTATCATCGAAATACGAAATTTGAAATCTCAATCAATATCAATGCTATTATATTCTATCGACGCAGAATATACAATGGAACAAGATCATAAGTTTGTCACTATGTGTAAATACGAGTTTCAACATGAATATTGTAGAAAAATGAGATCGACACATGCGAATTTCGTTAATTGCTGAGATTTAATCGTGAAAGCATTGAACTAACTCGTACCACAGCTTGAGAATTGTTTCCAATCGATTCGGACATTGTATTTCTGAAGATCAAACATCTATTTTATCTTGGAATCGACGTTTTAACCTTGTGTCTTAACGTATATACGTTTTTTCGTTCATAATGGCGTACCATCGAAATACGAAATAATGAAATCTCATTCAAATTCAATCAGTTTATATTCTGTCGACGCATAATAAAGATTACAACAAGAATATATCTTCCTGACTGTGTGTAAATAGAAGTTTTCACATGAAAATTGTCGAAAAATGAGATCGACAAATGCGAATTTTGTTAAATGCTGAGATAAAATCGTGAACACATTGAAATTACTCGTACCACAGCTTCAGAAATGTTTCCAATCTATTCGGACATTGTATTTCTGAAGATCAAACATTTATTTTATCTTGGAATCGACGTTATAACCTTGTTTCATATGTTGTATACGATTATTAGCTCATAAAGAAGTATCATCGAAATACGAAATTTGAAATCTCAATCAATATCAATGCTTTTATATTCTATCGACGCAGAATATACAAAGGAACAAGAACATAAGTTTGTCACTATGTGTAAATACGAGTTTCACCATGAATATTGTAGAAAAATGAGATCGACACATGCGAATTTTGTTAAATGCTGAGATAAAATCGTGTACACATTGAAATTACTCGTACCACAGCTTCAGAAATGTTTCCAATCTATTCGGACATTGTATTTCTGAAGATCGAACATTTATTTTATCTTGGAATCGACGTTATAACCTTGTTTCATATGTTGTATACGATTATTAGCTCATAAAGAAGTATCATCGAAATACGAAATTTGAAATCTCAATCAATATCAATGCTTTTATATTCTATCGACTCAGAATATACAAAGGAACAAGAACATAAGTTTGTCACTATGTGTAAATACGAGATTCAACATGAATATTGTAGAAAAATGAGATCGACACATGCGAATTTCGTTAATTGTTGAGATTTAATCGTGAAAGCATTGAACTAACTCGTACCACAGCTTGAGAATTGTTTCCAATCGATTCGGACATTGTATTTCTGAAGATCAAACATCTATTTAATATTGGAATCGACGTTTTAACCTTGTTTCTTATCGTATATACGTTTTTTCGTTCATAATGGCGTACCATCGAAATACGAAATAATGAAATCTCATTCAAATTCAATTAGTTTATATTCTGTCGACGCAGAATAAAGATTACAACAAGAATATATCTTCCTGACTGTGTGTAAATGGAAGTTTTAACATGAAAATTGTCGAAAAATGAGATCGACAAATGCGAATTTTGTTAAATGCTGAGATAAAATCGTGAACACATTGAAATTACTCGTACCACAGCTTCAGAAATGTTTCCAATCTATTCGGACATTGTATTTCTGAAGATCAAACATTTTTTTATCTTGGAATCGACGTTATAACCTTGTTTCATATGTTGTATACGATTATTAGCTCATAAAGAAGTATCATCGAAATACGAAATTTGAAATCTCAATCAATATCAATGCTTTTATATTCTATCGACGCAGAATATACAAAGGAACAAGAACATAAGTTTGTCACTATGTGTAAATACGAGTTTCAATATGAATATTGTAGAAAAATGAGATCGACACATGCGAATTTCGTTAATTGCTGAGATTTAATCGTGAAAGCATTTAACTAACTAGTACCACACCTTGAGAATTGTTTCCAATCGATTCGGACATTGTATTTCTGAAGATCAAACATCTATTTGATATTGGAATCGACGTTTTAACCTTGTTTCTTATCGTATATACGTTTTTTCGTTCATAATGGCGTACCATCGAAATACGAAATAATGAAATCTCATTCAAATTCAATTAGTTTATATTCTGTCGACGCAGAATAAAGATTACAACAAGAATATATCTTCCTGACTGTGTGTAAATAGAAGTTTTAACATGAAAATTGTCGAAAAATGAGATCGACAAATGCGAATTTTGTTAAATGCTGAGATAAAATCGTGAACACATTGAAATTACTCGTACCAGAGTTTCAGAAATGTTTCCAATCAATTCGGACATTGTATTTCTGAAGATCAAACATCTATTTTATCTTGGAATCGACGTTATAACCTTGTTTCATATTTTATATACGATTATTAGCTCATAAAGAAGTATCATCGAAATACGAAATTTGAAATCTCAATCAATATCAATGCTTTTATATTCTATCGACGCAGAATATACAAAGGAACAAGAACATAAGTTTGTCACTATGTGTAAATACGAGTTTCAACATGAATATTGTAGAAAAATGAGATCGACACATGCGAATTTCGTTAATTGCAGAGCTTCAATCGTGAAAACATTGAACTTACTCGTACCGCAGCTTGAGAAATGTTTCCAATCGATTCGAACATTGTATTTCTGAAGATCATACATCCATTTTATCTTGGAATCGACGTTATAACCTTGTTTCATATGTTATATATGATTATTAGCTCATAAAGAAGTATCATCGAAATACGAAATTTGAAATCTCAATCAATATCAATGCTATTATATTCTATCGACGCAGAATATACAATGGAACAAGATCATAAGTTTGTCACTATGTGTAAATACGAGTTTCAATATGAATATTGTAGAAAAATGAGATCGACACATGCGAATTTCGTTAATTGCTGAGATTTAATCGTGAAAGCATTTAACTAACTCGTACCACACCTTGAGAATTGTTTCCAATCGATTCGGACATTGTATTTCTGAAGATCAAACATCTATTTGATATTGGAATCGACGTTTTAACCTTGTTTCTTATCGTATATACGTTTTTTCGTTCATAATGGCGTACCATCGAAATACGAAATAATGAAATCTCATTCAAATTCAATTAGTTTATATTCTGTCGACGCAGAATAAAGATTACAACAAGAATATATCTTCCTGACTGTGTGTAAATAGAAGTTTTAACATGAAAATTGTCGAAAAATGAGATCGACAAATGCGAATTTTGTTAAATGCTGAGATAAAATCGTGAACACATTGAAATTACTCGTACCAGAGTTTCAGAAATGTTTCCAATCAATTCGGACATTGTATTTCTGAAGATCAAACATTTATTTTATCTTGGAATCGACGTTATAACCTTGTTTCATATTTTATATACGATTATTAGCTCATAAAGAAGTATCATCGAAATACGAAATTTGAAATCTCAATCAATATCAATGCTTTTATATTCTATCGACGCAGAATATACAAAGGAACAAGAACATAAGTTTGTCACTATGTGTAAATACGAGTTTCAACATGAATATTGTAGAAAAATGAGATCGACACATGCGAATTTCGTTAATTGCAGAGCTTCAATCGTGAAAACATTGAACTTACTCGTACCGCAGCTTGAGAAATGTTTCCAATCGATTCGAACATTGTATTTCTGAATATCATACATCCATTTTATCTTGGAATCGACGTTATAACCTTGTTTCATATGTTATATATGATTATTAGCTCATAAAGAAGTATCATCGAAATACGAAATTTGAAATCTCAATCAATATGAATGCTATTATATTCTATCGACGCAGAATATACAATGGAACAAGATCATAAGTTTGTCACTATGTGTAAATACGAGTTTCAATATGAATATTGTAGAAAAATGAGATCGACACATGCGAATTTCGTTAATTGCTGAGATTTAATCGTGAAAGCATTTAACTAACTCGTACCACAGCTTGAGAATTGTTTCCAATCGATTCGGACATTGTATTTCTGAAGATCAAACATCTATTTGATATTGGAATCGACGTTTTAACCTTGTTTCTTATCTTATATACGTTTTTTCGTTCATAATGGCGTACCATCGAAATACGAAATAATGAAATCTCATTCAAATTCAATTAGTTTAAATTCTGTCGACGCAGAATAAAGATTACAACAAGAATATATCTTCCTGACTGTGTGTAAATAGAAGTTTTAACATGAAAATTGTCGAAAAATGAGATCGACAAATGCGAATTATGTTAAATGCTGAGATAAAATCGTGAACACATTGAAATTACTCGTACCACAGCTTCAGAAATGTTTCCAATCAATTTGGACATTGTATTTCTGAAGATCAAACATTTATTTTATCTTGGAATCGACGTTATAACCTTGTTTCATATTTTATATACGATTATTAGCTCATAAAGAAGTATCATCGAAATACGAAATTTGAAATATCAATCAATATCAATGCTTTTATATTGTATCGACGCAGAATATACAAAGGAACAAGAACATAAGTTTGTCACTATGTGTAAATACGAGTTTCAACATGAATATTGTAGAAAAATGAGATCGACACATGCGAATTATGTTAAATGCTGAGATAAAATCGTGAACACATTGAAATTACTCGTACCACAGCTTCAGAAATGTTTCCAATCTATTCGGACATTGTATTTCTGAAGATCAAACATTTATTTTATCTTGGAATCGACGTTATAACCTTGTTTCATATGTTGTATACGATTATTAGCTCATAAAGAAGTATCATCGAAATACGAAATTTGAAATCTCAATCAATATCAATGCTTTTATATTCTATCGACGCAGAATATACAATGGAACAAGAACATAAATTTGTCACTATGTGTAAATACGAGTTTTAACATGAATATTGTCGAAAATTGAGATCGACACATGCGAATTTCTTTAATTGCAGAGATGTAATCGTGAAATCATTGAACTTACTCGTACCATAGCTTGAGAAATGTTTCCAATCTATTCGGACATTGTATTTCTGTAGATCAAACATTCATTTTATCTTGGAATCGACGTTATAACCTTGTTTCATATTTTATATACGATTATTAGCTCATAAAGAAGTATCATCGAAATACGAAATTTGAAATCTCAATCAATATCAATGCTATTATATTCTATCGACGCAGAATATATAATGGAACAAGATCATAAGTTTGTCACTATGTGTAAATACGAGTTTCAACATGAATATTGTAGAAAAATGAGATCGACACATGCGAATTTCGTTAATTGCTGAGATTTAATCGTGAAAGCATTGAACTAACTCCTACCACAGCTTGAGAATTGTTTCCAATCTATTCGGACATTGTATTTCTGAAAATCAAACATCTATTTTATCTTGGAATCGACGTTTTAACCTTGTGTCTTATCGTATATACGTTTTTTCGTTCATAATGGCGTACCATCGAAATACGAAATAATGACATCTCATTCAAATTCAATTAGTTTATATTCTGTCGACGCAGAATAAAGATTACAACAAGATTATATCTTCCTGACTGTGTGTAAATAGAAGTTTTCACATGAAAATTGTCGAAAAATAAGATCGACAAATGCGAATTTTGTTAAATGCTGAGATAAAATCGTGAACACATTGAAATTAATCGTACCACTGCTTCAGAAATGTTTCCAATCTATTCGGACATTGTATTTCTGAAGATCGAACATTTATTTTATCTTGGAATCGACGTTCTAACCTTGTTTCATATGTTATATACGATTATTAGCTCATAAAGAAGTATCATCGAAATACGAAATTTCAAATCTCAATCAATATCAATGCTTTTATATTCTATCGACGCAGAATATACAATGGAACAAGAACATAAGTTTGTCACTATGTGTAAATACGAGATTCAACATGAATATTGTAGAAAAATGAGATCGACACATGCGAATTTCGTTAATTGCTGAGATTTAATCGTGAAAGCATTGAACTAACTCCTACCACAGCTTGAGAATTGTTTCCAATCTATTCGGACATTGTATTTCTGAAAATCAAACATCTATTTTATCTTGGAATCGACGTTTTAACCTTGTGTCTTATCGTATATACGTTTTTTCGTTCATAATGGCGTACCATCGAAATACGAAATAATGACATCTCATTCAAATTCAATTAGTTTATATTCTGTCGACGCATAATAAATATTACAACAAGAATATATCTTCCTGACTGTGTGTAAATAGAAGTTTTCACATGAAAATTGTCGAAAAATGAGATCGACAAATGCGAATTTTGTTAAATGCTGAGATAAAATCGTGAACACATTGAAATTACTCGTACCACAGCTTCAGAAATGTTTCCAATCTATTCGGACATTGTATTTCTGAAGATCAAACATTTATTTTATCTTGGAATCGACGTTATAAACTTGTTTCATATGTTGTATACGATTATTAGCTCACAAAGAAGTATCATCGAAATACGAAATTTGAAATCTCAATCAATATCAATGCTTTTATATTCTATCGACGCAGAATATACAAAGGAACAAGAAAATAAGTTTGTCACTATGTGTAAATACGAGTTTCACCATGAATATTGTCGAAAAATGAGATCGACAAATGCGAATTTTGTTAAATGCTGAGATAAAATCGTGAACACATTGAAATTACTCGTACCACAGCTTCAGAAATGTTTCCAATCTATTCGGACATTGTATTTCTGAAGATCAAACATTTATTTTATCTTGGAATCGACGTTATAAACTTGTTTCATATGTTGTATACGATTATTAGCTCATAAAGAAGTATCATCGAAATACGAAATTTGAAATCTCAATCAATATCAATGCTTTTATATTCTATCGACGCAGAATATACAAAGGAACAAGAAAATAAGTTTGTCACTATGTGTAAATACGAGTTTCACCATGAATATTGTCGAAAAATGAGATCGACAAATGCGAATTTTGTTAAATGCTGAGATAAAATCGTGAACACATTGAAATTACTCGTACCACAGCTTCAGAAATGTTTCCAATCTATTCGGACATTGTATTTCTGAAGATCAAACATTTATTTTATCTTGGAATCGACGTTATAAACTTGTTTCATATGTTGTATACGATTATTAGCTCATAAAGAATTATCATCGAAATACGAAATTTGAAATCTCAATCAATATCAATGCTATTATATTCTATCGACGCAGAATATACAATGGAACAAGATCATAAGTTTGTCACTATGTGTAAATACGAGATTCAACATGAATATTGTAGAAAAATGAGATCGACACATGCGAATTTCGTTAATTGCCGAGATTTAATCGTGAAAGCATTGAACTAACTCCTACCACAGCTTGAGAATTGTTTCCAATCGATTCGGACATTGTATTTCTGAAAATCAAACATCCATTTTATCTTGGAATCGACGTTATAACCTTGTTTCATATTTTATATACGATTATTAGCTCATAAAGGATTATCATCGAAATACGAAATTTGAAATCTCAATCAATATCAATGCTATTATATTCTATCGACGCAGAATATACAATGGAACAAGATCATAAGTTTGTCACTATGTGTAAATACGAGTTTCAACATGAATATTGTAGAAAAATGAGATCGACACTTGCGAATTTCGTTAATTGCTGAGATTTAATCGTGAAAGCATTGAACTAACTCGTACCACAGCCTGAGAATTGTTTCCAATCGATTCGGACATTGTATTTCTGAAGATCAAACATCTATTTTATCTTGGAATCGACGTTTTAACCTTGTGTCTTATCGTATATACGTTTTTTCGTTCATAATGGCGTACCATCGAAATACGAAATAATGAAATCTCATTCAAATTCAATTAGTTTATATTCTGTCGACGCATAATAAAGATTACAACAAGAATATATCTTCCTGACTGTGTGTAAATAGAAGTTTTCACATGAAAATTGTCGAAAAATGAGATCGGCAAATGCGAATTTTGTTAAATGCTGAGATAAAATCGTGAACACATTGAAATTACTCGTACCACAGCTTGAGAAATGTTTCCAATCTATTCGGACATTGTATTTCTGTAGATCAATCATTCATTTTATCTTGGAATCGACGTTATAACCTTGTTTCATATTTTATATACGATTATTAGCTCATAAAGAAGTATCATCGAAATACGAAATTTGAAATCTCAATCAATATCAATGCTATTATATTCTATCGACGCAGAATATACAATGGAACAAGATCATAAGTTTGTCACTATGTGTAAATACGAGTTTCAACATGAATATTGTAGAAAAATGAGATCGACACATGCGAATTTCGTTAATTGCTGAGATTTAATCGTGAAAATATGGAACTAACTCGTACCACAGCTTGAGAATTGTTTCCAATCGATTCGGACATTGTATTTCTCAAGATCAAACATCTATTTTATCTTGGAATCGACGTTTTAACCTTGTGTCTTATCGTATATACGTTTTTTCGTTCATAATGGCGTACCATCGAAATACGAAATAATGAAATCTCATTCAAATTCAATTAGTTTATATTCTGTCGACGCATAATAAAGATTACAACAAGAATATATCTTCCTGACTGTGTGTAAATAGAAGTTTTCACATGAAAATTGTCGAAAAATGAGATCGACAAATGCGAATTTTGTTAAATGCTGAGATAAAATCGTGAACACATTGAAATTACTCGTACCACAGCTTCAGAAATGTTTCCAATCTATTCGGACATTGTATTTCTGAAGATCAAACATTTATTTTATCTTGGAATCGACGTTATAACCTTGTTTCATATTTTATATACGATTATTAGCTCATAAAGAAGTATCATCGAAATACGAAATTTCAAATCTCAATCAATATCATTGCTTTTATATTCTATCGACGCAGAATATACAATAGAACAAGAACATAAGTTTGTCACTATGTGTAAATACGAGTTTTAACATGAATATTGTCGAAAATTGAGATCGACACATGCGAATTTCTTTAATTGCAGAGATTTAATCGTGAATGCATTGAACTAACTCGAACCACAGCTTGAGAAATGTTTCCAATCTATTCGGACATTGTATTTCTGAAGATCAAACATCTATTTTATCTTGGAATCGACGTTTTAACCTTGTTTCTTATCGTATATACGTTTTTTCGTTCATAATGGCGTACCATCGAAATACGAAATAATGAAATCTCATTCAAATTCAATTAGTTTATATACTGTCGACGCAGAATAAAGATTACAACAAGAATATATCTTCCTGACTGTGTGTAAATAGAAGTTTTCACATGAAAATTGTCGAAAATTGAGATCGACACATGCGAATTTTGTTAAATGCTGAGATAAAATCGTGAAATCATTGAACTTACTCGTACCACAGCTTGAGAAATGTTTCCAATCTATTCGGACATTGTATTTCTTAAGATCAATCATCCATTTTATCTTGGAATCGACGTTATAACCTTGTTTCATATTTTATATACGATTATTAGCTCATAAAGAAGTATCGTCGAAATACGAAATTTGAAATCTCAATCAATATCAATGCTATTATATTCTGTCGACGCAGAATACACAATGGAACAAGAACATAAGTTTGTCACAATGTGTAAATACGAGTTTTAACAAGAATATTGTCGAAAATTGAGATCGACACATGCGAATTTCTTTAATTGCAGAGATGTAATCGTGAAATCATTGAACTTACTCGTACCACAGCTTGAGAAATGTTTCCAATCTATTCGGACATTGTATTTCTGAAGATCAAACATCCATTTTATCTTGGAATCGACGTTATAACCTTGTTTCATATTTTATATACGATTATTAGCTCATAAAGAAGTATCATAGAAATACGAAATTTGAAATCTCAATCAATATCAATGCTATTATATTCTATCGACGCAGAATATACAATGGAACAAGATCATATGTTTGTCACTATGTGTAAATACGAGTTTCAACATGAATATTGTAGAAAAATGAGATCGTCACATGCGAATTTCGTTAATTGCTGAGATTTAATCGTAAAAGCATTGAACTAACTCCTACCACAGCTTGAGAATTGTTTCCAATCGATTCGGACATTGTATTTCTGAAAATCAAACATCTATTTTATCTTGGAATCGACGTTTTAACCTTGTGTCTTATCGTATATACGTTTTTTCGTTCATAATGGCGTACCATCGAAATACGAAATAATGAAATCTCATTCAAATTCAATTAGTTTATATTCTGTCGACGCATAATAAAGATTACAACAAGAATATATCTTCCTGACTGTGTGTAAATAGAAGTTTTCACATGAAAATTGTCGAAAAATGAGATCGACAAATGCGAATTTTGTTAAAAGCTGAGATAAAATCGTGAACACATTGAAATTACTCGTACCACAGCTTCAGAAATGTTTCCAATCTATTCGGACATTGTATTTCTGAAGATCAAACATTTATCTTATCTTGGAATCGACGTTATAACCTTGTTTCATATGTAGTATACGATTATTAGCTCATAAAGAAGTATCATCGAAATACGAAATTTGAAATCTCAATCAATATCAATGCTATTATATTCTGTCGACGCAGAATACACAATGGAACAAGAACATAAGTTTGTCACTATGTGTAAATTCGAGTTTCAACATGAATATTGTAGAAAAATGAGATCGACACATGCGAATTTCGTTAATTGCAGAGATTTAATCGTGAAAGCATTGAACTAACACGTACCACAGCTTGAGAATTGTTTCCAATCGATTCGGACATTGTATTTCTGAAGATCAAACATCTATTTTATATTGGAATCGACGTTTTAACCTTGTTTCTTATCGTATATACGTTTTTTCGTTCATAATGGCGTACCATCGAAATACGAAATAATGAAATCTCATTCAAATTCAATTAGTTTATATTCTGTCGACGCAGAATAAAGATTACAACAAGAATATATCTGCCTGACTGTGTGTAAATAGAAGTTTTAACAAGAAAATTGTCGAAAAATGAGATCGACAAATGCGAATTTTGTTAAATGCTGAGATAAAATCGTGAACACATTGAAATTACTCGTACCACAGCTTCAGAAATGTTTCCAATCTATTCGGACATTGTATTTCTGAAGATCAAACATCCATTTTATCTTGGAATCGACGTTTTAACCTTGTTTCATATGTTGTATACGATTATTAGCTCATAAAGAAGTATCATCGAAATACGAAATTTCAAATCTCAATCGATATCAATGCTTTTATATTCTATCGACGCAGAATATACAATGGAACAAGAACATAAGTTTGTCACTATGTGTAAATACGAGTTTTAACATGAATATTGTCGAAAATTGAGATCGACACATGCGAATTTCTTTAATTGCAGAGATGTAATCGTGAAATCATTGAACTTACTCGTACCACAGCTTGAGAAATGTTTCCAATCTATTCGGACATTGTATTTCTTAAGATCAATCATCCATTTTATCTTGGAATCGACGTTATAACCTTGTTTCATATTTTATATACGATTATTAGCTCATAAAGAAGTATCGTCGAAATACGAAATTTCAAATCTCAATCAATATCAATGCTATTATATTCTGTCGACGCAGAATACACAATGGAACAAGAACATAAGTTTGTCACTATGTGTAAATACGAGTTTTAACATGAATATTGTCGAAAATTGAGATCGACACATGCGAATTTCTTTAATTGCAGAGATGTAATCGTGAAATCATTGAACTTACTCGTACCACAGCTTGAGAAATGTTTCCAATCTATTCGGACATTGTATTTCTTAAGATCAATCATCCATTTTATCTTGGAATCGACGTTATAACCTTGTTTCATATTTTATATACGATTATTAGCTCATAAAGAAGTATCGTCGAAATACGAAATTTGAAATCTCTATCAATATCAATGCTATTATATTCTGTCGACGCAGAATACACAATGGAACAAGAACATAAGTTTGTCACAATGTGTAAATACGAGTTTTAACAAGAATATTGTCGAAAATTGAGATCGACACATGCGAATTTCTTTAATTGCAGAGATGTAATCGTGAAATCATTGAACTTACTCGTACCACAGCTTGAGAAATGTTTCCAATCGATTCGGACATTGTATTTCTGAAGATCAAACATCTATTTTATCTTGGAATCGACGTTTTAACCTTGTGTCTTATCGTATATACGTTTTTTCGTTCATAATGGCGTACCATCGAAATACGAAATAATGAAATCTCATTCAAATTCAATTAGTTTATATTCTGTCGACGCATAATAAAGATTACAACAAGAATATATCTTCCTGACTGTGTGTAAATAGAAGTTTTCACATGAAAATTGTCGAAAAATGAGATCGACAAATGCGAATTTTGTTAAATGCTGAGATAAAATCGTGAACACATTGAAATTACTCGTACCACAGCTTCAGAAATGTTTCCAATCTATTCGGACATTGTATTTCTGAAGATCAAACATTTATTTTATCTTGGAATCGACGTTATAACCTTGTTTCATATGTTGTATACGATTATTAGCTCATAAAGAAGTATCATCGAAATACGAAATTTGAAATCTCAATCAATATCAATGCTATTATATTCTGTCGACGCAGAATACACAATGGAACAAGAACATAAGTTTGTCACTATGTGTAAATACGAGTTTTAACATGAATATTGTCGAAAATTGAGATCGACACATGCGAATTTCTTTAATTGCAGAGATGTAATCGTGAAATCATAAAACTTACTCGTACCACAGCTTGATAAATGTTTCCAATCTATACGGACATTGTATTTCTGTAGATCAAACATTCATTTTATCTTGGAATCGACGTTATAACCTTGTTTCATATTTTATATACGATTATTAGCTCATAAAGAAGTATCATCGAAATACGAAATAATGAAATCTCATTCAAATTCAATTAGTTTATATTCTGTCGACGCATAATAAAGATTACAACAAGAATATATCTTCCTGACTGTGTGTAAATAGAAGTTTTCACATGAAAATTGTCGAAAAATGAGATCGACAAATGCGAATTTCTTTAATTGCAGAGATGTAATCGTGAAATCATTGAACTTACTCGTACCACAGCTTGAGAAATGTTTCCAATCTATTCGGACATTGTATTTCTTAAGATCAAACATCCATTTTATCTTGGAATCGACGTTTTAACCTTGTTTCATATGTTGTATACGATTATTAGCTCATAAAGAAGTATCATCGAAATACGAAATTTCAAATCTCAATCGATATCAATGCTTTTATATTCTATCGACGCAGAATATACAATGGAACAAGAACATAAGTTTGTCACTATGTGTAAATACGAGTTTTAACATGAATATTGTCGAAAATTGAGATCGACACATGCGAATTTCTTTAATTGCAGAGATGTAATCGTGAAATCATAAAACTTACTCGTACCACAGCTTGATAAATGTTTCCAATCTATACGGACATTGTATTTCTGTAGATCAAACATTCATTTTATCTTGGAATCGACGTTATAACCTTGTTTCATATTTTATATACGATTATTAGCTCATAAAGAAGTATCATCGAAATACGAAATAATGAAATCTCATTCAAATTCAATTAGTTTATATTCTGTCGACGCATAATAAAGATTACAACAAGAATATATCTTCCTGACTGTGTGTAAATAGAAGTTTTCACATGAAAATTGTCGAAAAATGAGATCGACAAATGCGAATTTCTTTAATTGCAGAGATGTAATCGTGAAATCATTGAACTTACTCGTACCACAGCTTGAGAAATGTTTCCAATCTATTCGGACATTGTATTTCTTAAGATCAAACATCCATTTTATCTTGGAATCGACGTTTTAACCTTGTTTCATATGTTGTATACGATTATTAGCTCATAAAGAAGTATCATCGAAATACGAAATTTCAAATCTCAATCGATATCAATGCTTTTATATTCTATCGACGCAGAATATACAATGGAACAAGAACATAAGTTTGTCACTATGTGTAAATACGAGTTTTAACATGAATATTGTCGAAAATTGAGATCGACACATGCGAATTTCTTTAATTGCAGAGATGTAATCGTGAAATCATTGAACTTACTCGTACCACAGCTTGAGAAATGTTTCCAATCTATTCGGACATTGTATTTCTTAAGATCAAACATCCATTTTATCTTGTAATCGACGTTATAACCTTGTTTCATATTTTATATACGATTATTAGCTCATAAAGAAGTATCATCGAAATACGAAATTTGAAATCTCAATCAATATCAATGCTATTATATTCTGTCGACGCAGAATACACAATGGAACAAGAACATAAGTTTGTCACAATGTGTAAATACGAGTTTTAACAAGAATATTGTCGAAAATTGAGATCGACACATGCGAATTTCTTTAATTGCAGAGATGTAATCGTAAAATCATTGAACTTACTCGTACCACAGCTTGAGAAATGTTTCCAATCGATTCGGACATTGTATTTCTGAAAATCAAACATCTATTTTATCTTGGAATCGACGTTTTAACCTTGTGTCTTATCGTATATACGTTTTTTCGTTCATAATGGCGTACCATCGAAATACGAAATAATGACATCTCATTCAAATTCAATTAGTTTATATTCTCTCGACGCATAATAAAGATTACAACAAGAATATATCTTCCTGACTGTGTGTAAATAGAAGTTTTCACATGAAAATTGTCGAAAAATGAGATCGACAAATGCGAATTTTGTTAAATGCTGAGATAAAATCGTGAACACATTGAAATTACTCGTACCACAGCTTCAGAAATGTTTCCAATCTATTCGGACATTGTATTTCTGAAGATCGAACATTTATTTTATCTTGGAATCGACGTTCTAACCTTGTTTCATATGTTATATACGATTATTAGCTCATAAAGAAGTATCATCGAAATACGAAATTTCAAATCTCAATCAATATCAATGCTTTTATATTCTATCGACGCAGAATATACAATGGAACAAGAACATAAGTTTGTCACTATGTTTAAATACGAGTTTCAACATGAATATTGTAGAAAAATGAGATCCACACATGCGAATTTCGTTAATTGCAGAGATTTAATCGTGAATGCATTGAAATAACTCGAACCACAGCTTGAGAATTGTTTCCAATCGATTCGGACATTGTATTTCTTAAGATCAAACATCTATTTTATCTTGGAATCGACGTTTTAACCTTGTTTCTTATCGTATATACGTTTTTTCGTTCATAATGGCGTACCATCGAATTACGAAATAATGAAATCTCATTCAAATTCAATTAGTTTATATACTGTCGACGCAGAATAAAGATTACAACAAGAATATATCTTCCTGACTGTGTGTAAATAGAAGTTTTCACATGATAATTGTCGAAAAATGAGATCGACAAATGCGAATTTTGTTAAATGCTGAGATAAAATCGTGTACACATTGAAATTACTCGTACCACAGCTTCAGAAATGTTTCCAATCTATTCGGACATTGTATTTCTGAAGATCGAACATTTATTTTATATTGGAATCGACGTTCTAACCTTGTTTCATATGTTATATACGATTAATAGCTCATAAAGAAGTACCATCGAAATACGAAATTTCAAATCTCAATCAATATCAATGCTTTTATATTCTATCGACGCAGAATATACAATGGAACAAGAACATAAGTTTGTCACTATGTGTAAATACGAGTTTTAACATGAATATTGTCGAAAATTGAGATCGACACATGCGAATTTCTTTAATTGCAGAGATGTAATCGTGAAATCATAAAACTTACTCGTACCACAGCTTGATAAATGTTTCCAATCTATACGGACATTGTATTTCTGAAGATCAAACATCTATTTTATCTTGGAATCGACGTTTTAACCTTGTGTCTTATCGTATATACGTTTTTTCGTTCATAATGGCGTACCATCGAAATACGAAATAATGAAATCTCATTCAAATTCAATTAGTTTATATTCTGTCGACGCATAATAAAGATTACAACAAGAATATATCTTCCTGACTGTGTGTAAATAGAAGTTTTCACATGAAAATTGTCGAAAAATGAGATCGACAAATGCGAATTTTGTTAAATGCTGAGATAAAATCGTGAACACATTGAAATTACTCGTACCACAGCTTCAGAAATGTTTCCAATCTATTCGGACATTGTATTTCTTAAGATCAAACATCCATTTTATCTTGGAATCGACGTTATAACCTTTTTTCATATTTTATATACGATTATTAGCTCATAAAGAAGTATCGTCGAAATACGAAATTTGAAATCTCAATCAATATCAATGCTATTATATTCTGTCGACGCAGAATACACAATGGAACAAGAACATAAGTTTGTCACAATGTGTAAATACGAGTTTTAACAAGAATATTGTCGAAAATTGAGATCGACACATGCGAATTTCTTTAATTGCAGAGATGTAATCGTGAAATCATTGAACTTACTCGTACCACAGCTTGAGAAATGTTTCCAATCTATTCGGACATTGTATTTCTGAAGATCAAACATCCATTTTATCTTGGAATCGACGTTATAACCTTGTTTCATATTTTATATACGATTATTAGCTCATAAAGAAGTATCATAGAAATACGAAATTTGAAATCTCAATCAATATCAATGCTATTATATTCTATCGACGCAGAATATACAATGGAACAAGATCATATGTTTGTCACTATGTGTAAATACGAGTTTCAACATGAATATTGTAGAAAAATGAGATCGTCACATGCGAATTTCGTTAATTGCTGAGATTTAATCGTAAAAGCATTGAACTAACTCCTACCACAGCTTGAGAATTGTTTCCAATCGATTCGGACATTGTATTTCTGAAAATCAAACATCTATTTTATCTTGGAATCGACGTTTTAACCTTGTGTCTTATCGTATATACGTTTTTTCGTTCATAATGGCGTACCATCGAAATACGAAATAATGAAATCTCGTTCAAATTCAATTAGTTTATATTCTGTCGACGCATAATAAAGATTTCAACAAGAATATATCTTCCTGACTGTGTGTAAATAGATGTTTTCACATGAAAATTGTCGAAAAATGAGATCGACAAATGCGAATTTTGTTAAATGCTGAGATAAAATCGTGAACACATTGAAATTACTCGTACCACAGCTTCAGAAATGTTTCCAATCTATTCGGACATTGTATTTCTTAAGATCAAACATCCATTTTATCTTGGAATCGACGTTATAACCTTGTTTCATATGTAGTATACGATTATTAGCTCATAAAGAATTATCATCGAAATACGAAATTTGAAATCTCAATCAATATCAATGCTATTATATTCTGTCGACGCAGAATACACAATGGAACAAGAACATAAGTTTGTCACTATGTGTAAATTCGAGTTTCAACATGAATATTGTAGAAAAATGAGATCGACACATGCGAATTTCGTTAATTGCAGAGATTTAATCGTGAAAGCATTGAATTAACACGTACCACAGCTTGAGAATTGTTTCCAATCGATTCGGACATTGTTTTTCTGAAGATCAAACATCTATTTTATATTGGAATCGACGTTTTAACCTTGTTTCTTATCGTATATACGTTTTTTCGTTCATAATGGCGTACCATCGAAATACGAAATAATGAAATCTCATTCAAATTCAATTAGTTTATATTCTGTCGACGCAGAATAAAGATTACAACAAGAATATATCTGCCTGACTGTGTGTAAATAGAAGTTTTAACAAGAAAATTGTCGAAAAATGAGATCGACAAATGCGAATTTTGTTAAATGCTGAGATAAAATCGTGAACACATTGAAATTACTCGTACCACAACTTCAGAAATGTTTCCAATCTGTTCGGACATTGTATTTCTGAAGATCAAACATCCATTTTATCTTGGAATCGACGTTTTAACCTTGTTTCATATGTTGTATACGATTATTAGCTCATAAAGAAGTATCATCGAAATACGAAATTTCAAATCTCAATCGATATCAATGCTTTTATATTCTATCGACGCAGAATATACAATGGAACAAGAACATAAGTTTGTCACTATGTGTAAATACGAGTTTTAACATGAATATTGTCGAAAATTGAGATCGACACATGCGAATTTCTTTAATTGCAGAGATGTAATCGTGAAATCATTGAACTTACTCGTACCACAGCTTGAGAAATGTTTCCAATCTATTCGGACATTGTATTTCTTAAGATCAATCATCCATTTTATCTTGGAATCGACGTTATAACCTTGTTTCATATTTTATATACGATTATTAGCTCATAAAGAAGTATCGTCGAAATACGAAATTTGAAATCTCTATCAATATCAATGCTATTATATTCTGTCGACGCAGAATACACAATGGAACAAGAACATAAGTTTGTCACAATGTGTAAATACGAGTTTTAACAAGAATATTGTCGAAAATTGAGATCGACACATGCGAATTTCTTTAATTGCAGAGATGTAATCGTGAAATCATTGAACTTACTCGTACCACAGCTTGAGAAATGTTTCCAATCGATTCGGACATTGTATTTCTGAAGATCAAACATCTATTTTATCTTGGAATCGACGTTTTAACCTTGTGTCTTATCGTATATACGTTTTTTCGTTCATAATGGCGTACCATCGAAATACGAAATAATGAAATCTCATTCAAATTCAATTAGTTTATATTCTGTCGACGCATAATAAAGATTACAACAAGAATATATCTTCCTGACTGTGTGTAAATAGAAGTTTTCACATGAAAATTGTCGAAAAATGAGATCGACAAATGCGAATTTTGTTAAATGCTGAGATAAAATCGTGAACACATTGAAATTACTCGTACCACAGCTTCAGAAATGTTTCCAATCTATTCGGACATTGTATTTCTGAAGATCAAACATTTATTTTATCTTGGAATCGACGTTATAACCTTGTTTCATATGTTGTATACGATTATTAGCTCATAAAGAAGTATCATCGAAATACGAAATTTGAAATCTCAATCAATATCAATGCTATTATATTCTGTCGACGCAGAATACACAATGGAACAAGAACATAAGTTTGTCACTATGTGTAAATACGAGTTTTAACATGAATATTGTCGAAAATTGAGATCGACACATGCGAATTTCTTTAATTGCAGAGATGTAATCGTGAAATCATAAAACTTACTCGTACCACAGCTTGATAAATGTTTCCAATCTATACGGACATTGTATTTCTGAAGATCAAACATTCATTTTATCTTGGAATCGACGTTATAACCTTGTTTCATATTTTATATACGATTATTAGCTCATAAAGAAGTATCATCGAAATACGAAATAATGAAATCTCATTCAAATTCAATTAGTTTATATTCTGTCGACGCATAATAAAGATTACAACAAGAATATATCTTCCTGACTGTGTGTAAATAGAAGTTTTCACATGAAAATTGTCGAAAAATGAGATCGACAAATGCGAATTTCTTTAATTGCAGAGATGTAATCGTGAAATCATTGAACTTACTCGTACCACAGCTTGAGAAATGTTTCCAATCTATTCGGACATTGTATTTCTTAAGATCAAACATCCATTTTATCTTGGAATCGACGTTTTAACCTTGTTTCATATGTTGTATACGATTATTAGCTCATAAAGAAGTATCATCGAAATACGAAATTTCAAATCTCAATCGATATCAATGCTTTTATATTCTATCGACGCAGAATATACAATGGAACAAGAACAAAAGTTTGTCACTATGTGTAAATACGAGTTTTAACATGAATATTGTCGAAAATTGAGATCGACACATGCGAATTTCTTTAATTGCAGAGATGTAATCGTGAAATCATTGAACTTACTCGTACCACAGCTTGAGAAATGTTTCCAATCTATTCGGACATTGTATTTCTTAAGATCAAACATCCATTTTATCTTGTAATCGACGTTATAACCTTGTTTCATATTTTATATACGATTATTAGCTCATAAAGAAGTATCATCGAAATACGAAATTTGAAATCTCAATCAATATCAATGCTATTATATTCTGTCGACGCAGAATACACAATGGAACAAGAACATAAGTTTGTCACAATGTGTAAATACGAGTTTTAACAAGAATATTGTCGAAAATTGAGATCGACACATGCGAATTTCTTTAATTGCAGAGATGTAATCGTAAAATCATTGAACTTACTCGTACCACAGCTTGAGAAATGTTTCCAATCGATTCGGACATTGTATTTCTGAAAATCAAACATCTATTTTATCTTGGAATCGACGTTTTAACCTTGTGTCTTATCGTATATACGTTTTTTCGTTCATAATGGCGTACCATCGAAATACGAAATAATGACATCTCATTCAAATTCAATTAGTTTATATTCTGTCGACGCATAATAAAGATTACAACAAGAATATATCTTCCTGACTGTGTGTAAATAGAAGTTTTCACATGAAAATTGTCGAAAAATGAGATCGACAAATGCGAATTTTGTTAAATGCTGAGATAAAATCGTGAACACATTGAAATTACTCGTACCACAGCTTCAGAAATGTTTCCAATCTATTCGGACATTGTATTTCTGAAGATCGAACATTTATTTTATCTTGGAATCGACGTTCTAACCTTGTTTCATATGTTATATACGATTATTAGCTCATAAAGAAGTATCATCGAAATACGAAATTTCAAATCTCAATCAATATCAATGCTTTTATATTCTATCGACGCAGAATATACAATGGAACAAGAACATAAGTTTGTCACTATGTTTAAATACGAGTTTCAACATGAATATTGTAGAAAAATGAGATCCACACATGCGAATTTCGTTAATTGCAGAGATTTAATCGTGAATGCATTGAAATAACTCGAACCACAGCTTGAGAATTGTTTCCAATCGATTCGGACATTGTATTTCTTAAGATCAAACATCTATTTTATCTTGGAATCGACGTTTTAACCTTGTTTCTTATCGTATATACGTTTTTTCGTTCATAATGGCGTACCATCGAATTACGAAATAATGAAATCTCATTCAAATTCAATTAGTTTATATTCTGTCGACGCATAATAAAGATTACAACAAGAATATATCTTCCTGACTGTGTGTAAATAGAAGTTTTCACATGAAAATTGTCGAAAAATGAGATCGACAAATGCGAATTTCTTTAATTGCAGAGATGTAATCGTGAAATCATTGAACTTACTCGTACCACAGCTTGAGAAATGTTTCCAATCTATTCGGACATTGTATTTCTTAAGATCAAACATCCATTTTATCTTGGAATCGACGTTTTAACCTTGTTTCATATGTTGTATACGATTATTAGCTCATAAAGAAGTATCATCGAAATACGAAATTTCAAATCTCAATCGATATCAATGCTTTTATATTCTATCGACGCAGAATATACAATGGAACAAGAACATAAGTTTGTCACTATGTGTAAATACGAGTTTTAACATGAATATTGTCGAAAATTGAGATCGACACATGCGAATTTCTTTAATTGCAGAGATGTAATCGTGAAATCATTGAACTTACTCGTACCACAGCTTGAGAAATGTTTCCAATCTATTCGGACATTGTATTTCTTAAGATCAAACATCCATTTTATCTTGTAATCGACGTTATAACCTTGTTTCATATTTTATATACGATTATTAGCTCATAAAGAAGTATCATCGAAATACGAAATTTTAAATCTCAATCAATATCAATGCTATTATATTCTGTCGACGCAGAATACACAATGGAACAAGAACATAAGTTTGTCACAATGTGTAAATACGAGTTTTAACAAGAATATTGTCGAAAATTGAGATCGACACATGCGAATTTCTTTAATTGCAGAGATGTAATCGTAAAATCATTGAACTTACTCGTACCACAGCTTGAGAAATGTTTCCAATCGATTCGGACATTGTATTTCTGAAAATCAAACATCTATTTTATCTTGGAATCGACGTTTTAACCTTGTGTCTTATCGTATATACGTTTTTTCGTTCATAATGGCGTACCATCGAAATACGAAATAATGACATCTCATTCAAATTCAATTAGTTTATATTCTGTCGACGCATAATAAAGATTACAACAAGAATATATCTTCCTGACTGTGTGTAAATAGAAGTTTTCACATGAAAATTGTCGAAAAATGAGATCGACAAATGCGAATTTTGTTAAATGCTGAGATAAAATCGTGAACACATTGAAATTACTCGTACCACAGCTTCAGAAATGTTTCCAATCTATTCGGACATTGTATTTCTGAAGATCGAACATTTATTTTATCTTGGAATCGACGTTCTAACCTTGTTTCATATGTTATATACGATTATTAGCTCATAAAGAAGTATCATCGAAATACGAAATTTCAAATCTCAATCAATATCAATGCTTTTATATTCTATCGACGCAGAATATACAATGGAACAAGAACATAAGTTTGTCACTATGTTTAAATACGAGTTTCAACATGAATATTGTAGAAAAATGAGATCCACACATGCGAATTTCGTTAATTGCAGAGATTTAATCGTGAATGCATTGAAATAACTCGAACCACAGCTTGAGAATTGTTTCCAATCGATTCGGACATTGTATTTCTTAAGATCAAACATCTATTTTATCTTGGAATCGACGTTTTAACCTTGTTTCTTATCGTATATACGTTTTTTCGTTCATAATGGCGTACCATCGAATTACGAAATAATGAAATCTCATTCAAATTCAATTAGTTTATATACTGTCGACGCAGAATAAAGATTACAACAAGAATATATCTTCCTGACTGTGTGTAAATAGAAGTTTTCACATGAAAATTGTCGAAAAATGAGATCGACAAATGCGAATTTTGTTAAATGCTGAGATAAAATCGTGTACACATTGAAATTACTCGTACCACAGCTTCAGAAATGTTTCCAATCTATTCGGACATTGTATTTCTGAAGATCGAACATTTATTTTATATTGGAATCGACGTTCTAACCTTGTTTCATATGTTATATACGATTAATAGCTCATAAAGAAGTACCATCGAAATACGAAATTTCAAATCTCAATCAATATCAATGCTTTTATATTCTATCGACGCAGAATATACAATGGAACAAGAACATAAGTTTGTCACTATGTGTAAATACGAGTTTTAACATGAATATTGTCGAAAATTGAGATCGACACATGCGAATTTCTTTAATTGCAGAGATGTAATCGTGAAATCATAAAACTTACTCGTACCACAGCTTGATAAATGTTTCCAATCTATACGGACATTGTATTTCTGAAGATCAAACATCTATTTTATCTTGGAATCGACGTTTTAACCTTGTGTCTTATCGTATATACGTTTTTTCGTTCATAATGGCGTACCATCGAAATACGAAATAATGAAATCTCATTCAAATTCAATTAGTTTATATTCTGTCGACGCATAATAAAGATTACAACAAGAATATATCTTCCTGACTGTGTGTAAATAGAAGTTTTCACATGAAAATTGTCGAAAAATGAGATCGACAAATGCGAATTTTGTTAAATGCTGAGATAAAATCGTGAACACATTGAAATTACTCGTACCACAGCTTCAGAAATGTTTCCAATCTATTCGGACATTGTATTTCTTAAGATCAAACATCCATTTTATCTTGGAATCGACGTTATAACCTTTTTTCATATTTTATATTCGATTATTAGCTCATAAAGAAGTATCATCGAAATACGAAATTTGAAATCTCAATCAATATCAATGCTATTATATTCTGTCGACGCAGAATACACAATGGAACAAGAACATAAGTTTGTCACAATGTGTAAATACGAGTTTTAACAAGAATATTGTCGAAAATTGAGATCGACACATGCGAATTTCTTTAATTGCAGAGATGTAATCGTGAAATCATTGAACTTACTCGTACCACAGCTTGAGAAATGTTTCCAATCTATTCGGACATTGTATTTCTGAAGATCAAACA
The DNA here is from genome assembly GCF_910589235.1 of Vespa crabro. NCBI lineage: Eukaryota > Metazoa > Arthropoda > Insecta > Hymenoptera > Vespidae > Vespa > Vespa crabro. The sequence continues at coordinate 13,060,389 of NC_060955.1, forward strand.
TCCATTTTATCTTGGAATCGACGTTATAACCTTGTTTCATATTTTATATACGATTATTAGCTCATAAAGAAGTATCATAGAAATACGAAATTTGAAATCTCAATCAATATCAAAGCTATTATATTCTATCGACGCAGAATATACAATGGAACAAGATCATATGTTTGTCACTATGTGTAAATACGAATTTCAACATGAATATTGTAGTAAAATGAGATCGACACATGCGAATTTCGTTAATTGCAGAGATTTAATCGTGAAAGCATTGAACTAACACGTACCACAGCTTGAGAATTGTTTCCAATCGATTCGGACATTGTATTTCTGAAGATCAAACATCTATTTTATCTTGGAATCGACGTTTTAACCTTGTGTCTTATCGTATATACGTTTTTTCGTTCATAATGGCGTACCATCGAAATACGAAATAATGAAATCTCGTTCAAATTCAATTAGTTTATATTCTGTCGACGCATAATAAAGATTTCAACAAGAATATATCTTCCTGACTGTGTGTAAATAGATGTTTTCACATGAAAATTGTCGAAAAATGAGATCGACAAATGCGAATTTTGTTAAATGCTGAGATAAAATCGTGAACACATTGAAATTACTCGTACCACAGCTTCAGAAATGTTTCCAATCTATTCGGACATTGTATTTCTTAAGATCAAACATCCATTTTATCTTGGAATCGACGTTATAACCTTTTTTCATATTTTATATACGATTATTAGCTCATAAAGAAGTATCATCGAAATACGAAATTTGAAATCTCAATCAATATCAATGCTATTATATTCTGTCGACGCAGAATACACAATGGAACAAGAACATAAGTTTGTCACAATGTGTAAATACGAGTTTTAACAAGAATATTGTCGAAAATTGAGATCGACACATGCGAATTTCTTTAATTGCAGAGATGTAATCGTGAAATCATTGAACTTACTCGTACCACAGCTTGAGAAACGTTTCCAATCTATTCGGACATTGTATTTCTGAAGATCAAACATCCATTTTATCTTGGAATCGACGTTATAACCTTGTTTCATATTTTATATACGATTATTAGCTCATAAAGAAGTATCATAGAAATACGAAATTTGAAATCTCAATCAATATCAAAGCTATTATATTCTATCGACGCAGAATATACAATGGAACAAGATCATATGTTTGTCACTATGTGTAAATACGAATTTCAACATGAATATTGTAGTAAAATGAGATCGACACATGCGAATTTCGTTAATTGCAGAGATTTAATCGTGAAAGCATTGAACTAACACGTACCACAGCTTGAGAATTGTTTCCAATCGATTCGGACATTGTATTTCTGAAGATCAAACATCTATTTTATCTTGGAATCGACGTTTTAACCTTGTGTCTTATCGTATATACGTTTTTTCGTTCATAATGGCGTACCATCGAAATACGAAATAATGAAATCTCGTTCAAATTCAATTAGTTTATATTCTGTCGACGCAGAATAAAGATTACAACAAGAATATATCTTCTTGACTGTGTGTAAATAGAAGTTTTAACATGAAAATTGTCGAAAAATGAGATCGACAAATGCGAATTTTGTTAAATGCTGAGATAAAATCGTGAACACATTGAAATTACTCGTACCACAGCTTCAGAAATGTTTCCAATCTATTCGGACATTGTATTTCTGAAGATCAAACATTTATTTTATCTTGGAATCGACGTTATAACCTTGTTTCATATGTAGTATACGATTATTAGCTCATAAAGAAGTATCATCGAAATACGAAATTTGAAATCTCAATCAATATCAATGCTATTATATTCTGTCGACGCAGAATACACAATGGAACAAGAACATATGTTTGTCACTATGTGTAAATTCGAGTTTCAACATGAATATTGTAGAAAAATGAGATCGACACATGCGAATTTCGTTAATTGCAGAGATTTAATCGTGAAAGCATTGAACTAACACGCACCACAGCTTGAGAATTGTTTCCAATCGATTCGGACATTGTATTTCTGAAGATCAAACATCTATTTTATATTGGAATCGACGTTTTAACCTTGTTTCTTATCGTATATACGTTTTTTCGTTCATAATGGCGTACCATCGAAATACGAAATAATGAAATCTCATTCAAATTCAATTAGTTTATATTCTGTCGACGCATAATAAAGATTACAACAAGAATATATCTTCCTGACTGTGTGTAAATAGAAGTTTTCACATGAAAATTGTCGAAAAATGAGATCGACAAATGCGAATTTCTTTAATTGCAGAGATGTAATCGTGAAATCATTGAACTTACTCGTACCACAGCTTGAGAAATGTTTCCAATCTATTCGGACATTGTATTTCTGAAGATCAAACATCCATTTTATCTTGGAATCGACGTTATAACCTTGTTTCATATTTTATATACGATTATTAGCTCATAAAGAAGTATCGTCGAAATACGAAATTTGAAATCTCAATCAATATCAATGCTATTATATTCTGTCGACGCAGAATACACAATGGAACAAGAACATAAGTTTGTCACAAAGTGTAAATACGAGTTTTAAAGAAGAATATTGTCGAAAATTGAGATCGACACATGCGAATTTCTTTAATTGCAGAGATGTAATCGTGAAATCATTGAACTTACTCGTACCACAGCTTGAGAAATGTTTCCAATCTATTCGGACATTGTATTTCTGAAGATCAAACATCCATTTTATCTTGGAATCGACGTTATAACCTTGTTTCATATTTTATATACGATTATTAGCTCATAAAGAAGTATCATAGAAATACGAAATTTGAAATCTCAATCAATATCAATGCTATTATATTCTATCGACGCAGAATATACAATGGAACAAGATCATATGTTTGTCACTATGTGTAAATACGAGTTTCAACATGAATATTGTAGAAAAATGAAATCGACACATGCGAATTTCGTTAATTGCTGAGATTTAATCGTAAAAGCATTGAACTAACTCCTACCACAGCTTGAGAATTGTTTCCAATCGATTCGGACATTGTATTTCTGAAAATCAAACATCTATTTTATCTTGGAATCGACGTTTTAACCTTGTGTCTTATCGTATATACGTTTTTTCGGTCATAATGGCGTACCATCGAAATACGAAATAATGACATCTCATTCAAATTCAATTAGTTTATATTCTGTCGACGCATAATAAAGATTACAACAAGAATATATCTTCCTGACTGTGTGTAAATAGAAGTTTTCACATGAAAATTGTCGAAAAATGAGATCGACAAATGCGAATTTCTTTAATTGCAGAGATGTAATCGTGAAATCATTGAACTTACTCGTACCACAGCTTGAGAAATGTTTCCAATCTATTCGGACATTGTATTTCTGAAGATCAAACATCCATTTTATCTTGGAATCGACGTTATAACCTTGTTTCATATTTTATATACGATTATTAGCTCATAAAGAAGTATCGTCGAAATACGAAATTTGAAATCTCAATCAATATCAATGCTATTATATTCTGTCGACGCAGAATACACAATGGAACAAGAACATAAGTTTGTCACAAAGTGTAAATACGAGTTTTAACAAGAATATTGTCGAAAATTGAGATCGACACATGCGAATTTCTTTAATTGCAGAGATGTAATCGTGAAATCATTGAACTTACTCGTACCACAGCTTGAGAAATGTTTCCAATCTATTCGGACATTGTATTTCTGAAGATCAAACATCCATTTTATCTTGGAATCGACGTTATAACCTTGTTTCATATTTTATATACGATTATTAGCTCATAAAGAAGTATCATAGAAATACGAAATTTGAAATCTCAATCAATATCAATGCTATTATATTCTATCGACGCAGAATATACAATGGAACAAGATCATATGTTTGTCACTATGTGTAAATACGAGTTTCAACATGAATATTGTAGAAAAATGAAATCGACACATGCGAATTTCGTTAATTGCTGAGATTTAATCGTAAAAGCATTGAACTAACTCCTACCACAGCTTGAGAATTGTTACCAATCGATTCGGACATTGTATTTCTGAAAATCAAACATCTATTTTATCTTGGAATCGACGTTTTAACCTTGTGTCTTATCGTATATACGTTTTTTCGTTCATAATGGCGTACCATCGAAATACGAAATAATGACATCTCTTTCAAATTCAATTAGTTTATATTCTGTCGACGCATAATAAAGATTACAACAAGAATATATCTTCCTGACTGTGTGTAAATAGAAGTTTTCACATGAAAATTGTCGAAAAATGAGATCGACAAATGCGAATTTTGTTAAATGCTGAGATAAAATCGTGAACACATTGAAATTACTCGTACCACAGCTTCAGAAATGTTTCCAATCTATTCGGACATTGTATTTCTGAAGATCGAACATTTATTTTATCTTGGAATCGACGTTCTAACCTTGTTTCATATGTTATATACGATTATTAGCTCATAAAGAAGTATCATCGAAATACGAAATTTCAAATCTCAATCAATATCAATGCTTTTATGTTCTATCGACGCAGAATATACAATGGAACAAGAGCATAAGTTTGTCACTATGTTTAAATACGAGTTTCAACATGAATATTGTAGAAAAATGAGATCGACACATGCGAATTTCGTTAATTGCAGAGATTTAATCGTGAATGCATTGAAATAACTCGAACCACAGCTTGAGAATTGTTTCCAATCGATTCGGACATTGTATTTCTGAAGATCAAACATCTATTTTATCTTGGAATCGACGTTTTAACCTTGTTTCTTATCGTATATACGTTTTTTCGTTCATAATGGCGTACCATCGAAATACGAAATAATGAAATCTCATTCAAATTCAATTAGTTTATATACTGTCGACGCAGAATAAAGATTACAACAAGAATATATCTTCCTGACTGTGTGTAAATAGAAGTTTTCACATGAAAATTGTCGAAAAATGAGATCGACAAATGCGAATTTTGTTAAATGCTGAGATAAAATCGTGTACACATTGAAATTACTCGTACCACAGCTTCAGAAATGTTTCCAATCTATTCGGACATTGTATTTCTGAAGATCGAACATTTATTTTATATTGGAATCGACGTTCTAACCTTGTTTCATATGTTATATACGATTAATAGCTCATAAAGAAGTACCATCGAAATACGAAATTTCAAATCTCAATCAATATCAATGCTTTTATATTCTATCGACGCAGAATATACAATGGAACAAGAACATAAGTTTGTCACTATGTGTAAATACGAGTTTTAACATGAATATTGTCGAAAATTGAGATCGACACATGCGAATTTCTTTAATTGCAGAGATGTAATCGTGAAATCATAAAACTTACTCGTACCACAGCTTGATAAATGTTTCCAATCTATACGGACATTGTATTTCTGTAGATCAAACATTCATTTTATCTTGGAATCGACGTTATAACCTTGTTTCATATTTTATATACGATTATTAGCTCATAAAGAAGTATCATCGAATTACGAAATTTGAAATCTCAATCAATATCAATGCTATTATATTCTATCGACGCAGAATATACAATGGAACAAGATCATAAGTTTGTCACTATGTGTAAATACGAGTTTCAACATGAATATTGTAGAAAAATGAGATCGACACATGCGAATTTCGTTTATTGCTGAGATTTAATCGTGAAAATATTGAACTAACTCGTACCACAGCTTGAGAATTGTTTCCAATCGATTCGGACATTGTATTTCTGAAGATCAAACATCTATTTTATCTTGGAATCGACGTTTTAACCTTGTGTCTTATCGTATATACGTTTTTTCGTTCATAATGGCGTACCATCGAAATACGAAATAATGAAATCTCATTCAAATTCAATTAGTTTATATTCTGTCGACGCATAATAAAGATTACAACAAGAATATATCTTCCTGACTGTGTGTAAATAGAAGTTTTCACATGAAAATTGTCGAAAAATGAGATCGACAAATGCGAATTTTGTTAAATGCTGAGATAAAATCGTGAACACATTGAAATTACTCGTACCACAGCTTCAGAAATGTTTCCAATCTATTCGGACATTGTATTTCTGAAGATCAAACATTTATTTTATCTTGGAATCGACGTTATAACCTTGTTTCATATGTTGTATACGATTATTAGCTCATAAAGAAGTATCATCGAAATACGAAATTTGAAATCTCAATCAATATCAATGCTATCATATTCTGTCGACGCAGAATACACAATGGAACAAGAACATAAGTTTGTCACTATGTGTAAATTCGAGTTTCAAAATGAATATTGTAGAAAAATGAGATCGACACATGCGAATTTCGTTAATTGCAGAGATTTAATCGTGAAAGCATTGAACTAACACGTACCACAGCTTGAGAATTGTTTCCAATCGATTCGGACATTGTATTTCTGAAGATCAAACATCTATTTTATCTTGGAATCGACGTTTTAACCTTGTGTCTTATCGTATATACGTTTTTTCGTTCATAATGGCGTACCATCGAAATACGAAATAATGAAATCTCATTCAAATTCAATTAGTTTATATTCTGTCGACGCATAATAAAGATTACAACAAGAATATATCTTCCTGACTGTGTGTAAATAGAAGTTTTCACATGAAAATTGTCGAAAAATGAGATCGACAAATGCGAATTTTGTTAAATGCTGAGATAAAATCGTGAACACATTGAAATTACTCGTACCACAGCTTCAGAAATGTTTCCAATCTATTCGGACATTGTATTTCTGAAGATCGAACATTTATTTTATCTTGGAATCGACGTTCTAACCTTGTTTCATATGTTATATACGATTATTAGCTCATAAAGAAGTATCATCGAAATACGAAATTTCAAATCTCAATCAATATCAATGCTTTTATGTTCTATCGACGCAGAATATACAATGGAACAAGAGCATAAGTTTGTCACTATGTTTAAATACGAGTTTCAACATGAATATTGTAGAAAAATGAGATCGACACATGCGAATTTCGTTAATTGCAGAGATTTAATCGTGAATGCATTGAAATAACTCGAACCACAGCTTGAGAATTGTTTCCAATCGATTCGGACATTGTATTTCTGAAGATCAAACATCTATTTTATCTTGGAATCGACGTTTTAACCTTGTTTCTTATCGTATATACGTTTTTTCGTTCATAATGGCGTACCATCGAAATACGAAATAATGAAATCTCATTCAAATTCAATTAGTTTATATACTGTCGACGCAGAATAAAGATTACAACAAGAATATATCTTCCTGACTGTGTGTAAATAGAAGTTTTCACATGAAAATTGTCGAAAAATGAGATCGACAAATGCGAATTTTGTTAAATGCTGAGATAAAATCGTGTACACATTGAAATTACTCGTACCACAGCTTCAGAAATGTTTCCAATCTATTCGGACATTGTATTTCTGAAGATCGAACATTTATTTTATATTGGAATCGACGTTCTAACCTTGTTTCATATGTTATATACGATTAATAGCTCATAAAGAAGTACCATCGAAATACGAAATTTCAAATCTCAATCAATATCAATGCTTTTATATTCTATCGACGCAGAATATACAATGGAACAAGAACATAAGTTTGTCACTATGTGTAAATACGAGTTTTAACATGAATATTGTCGAAAATTGAGATCGACACATGCGAATTTCTTTAATTGCAGAGATGTAATCGTGAAATCATAAAACTTACTCGTACCACAGCTTGATAAATGTTTCCAATCTATACGGACATTGTATTTCTGTAGATCAAACATTCATTTTATCTTGGAATCGACGTTATAACCTTGTTTCATATTTTATATACGATTATTAGCTCATAAAGAAGTATCATCGAATTACGAAATTTGAAATCTCAATCAATATCAATGCTATTATATTCTATCGACGCAGAATATACAATGGAACAAGATCATAAGTTTGTCACTATGTGTAAATACGAGTTTCAACATGAATATTGTAGAAAAATGAGATCGACACATGCGAATTTCGTTTATTGCTGAGATTTAATCGTGAAAATATTGAACTAACTCGTACCACAGCTTGAGAATTGTTTCCAATCGATTCGGACATTGTATTTCTGAAGATCAAACATCTATTTTATCTTGGAATCGACGTTTTAACCTTGTGTCTTATCGTATATACGTTTTTTCGTTCATAATGGCGTACCATCGAAATACGAAATAATGAAATCTCATTCAAATTCAATTAGTTTATATTCTGTCGACGCATAATAAAGATTACAACAAGAATATATCTTCCTGACTGTGTGTAAATAGAAGTTTTCACATGAAAATTGTCGAAAAATGAGATCGACAAATGCGAATTTTGTTAAATGCTGAGATAAAATCGTGAACACATTGAAATTACTCGTACCACAGCTTCAGAAATGTTTCCAATCTATTCGGACATTGTATTTCTGAAGATCAAACATTTATTTTATCTTGGAATCGACGTTATAACCTTGTTTCATATGTTGTATACGATTATTAGCTCATAAAGAAGTATCATCGAAATACGAAATTTGAAATCTCAATCAATATCAATGCTATCATATTCTGTCGACGCAGAATACACAATGGAACAAGAACATAAGTTTGTCACTATGTGTAAATTCGAGTTTCAAAATGAATATTGTAGAAAAATGAGATCGACACATGCGAATTTCGTTAATTGCAGAGATTTAATCGTGAAAGCATTGAACTAACACGTACCACAGCTTGAGAATTGTTTCCAATCGATTCGGACATTGTATTTCTGAAGATCAAACATCTATTTTATCTTGGAATCGACGTTTTAACCTTGTGTCTTATCGTATATACGTTTTTTCGTTCATAATGGCGTACCATCGAAATACGAAATAATGAAATCTCATTCAAATTCAATTAGTTTATATTCTGTCGACGCATAATAAAGATTACAACAAGAATATATCTTCCTGACTGTGTGTAAATAGAAGTTTTCACATGAAAATTGTCGAAAAATGAGATCGACAAATGCGAATTTTGTTAAATGCTGAGATAAAATCGTGTACACATTGAAATTACTCGTACCACAGCCTCAGAAATGTTTCCAATCTATTCGGACATTGTATTTCTGAAGATCGAACATTTATTTTATATTGGAATCGACGTTCTAACCTTGTTTCATATGTTATATACGATTAATAGCTCATAAAGAAGTACCATCGAAATACGAAATTTCAAATCTCAATCAATATCAATGCTTTTATATTCTATCGACGCAGAATATACAATGGAACAAGAACATAAGTTTGTCACTATGTGTAAATACGAGTTTTAACATGAATATTGTCGAAAATTGAGATCGACACATGCGAATTTCTTTAATTGCAGAGATGTAATCGTGAAATCATAAAACTTACTCGTACCACAGCTTGATAAATGTTTCCAATCTATACGGACATTGTATTTCTGTAGATCAAACATTCATTTTATCTTGGAATCGACGTTATAACCTTGTTTCATATTTTATATACGATTATTAGCTCATAAAGAAGTATCATCGAATTACGAAATTTGAAATCTCAATCAATATCAATGCTATTATATTCTATCGACGCAGAATATACAATGGAACAAGATCATAAGTTTGTCACTATGTGTAAATACGAGTTTCAACATGAATATTGTAGAAAAATGAGATCGACACATGCGAATTTCGTTTATTGCTGAGATTTAATCGTGAAAATATTGAACTAACTCGTACCACAGCTTGAGAATTGTTTCCAATCGATTCGGACATTGTATTTCTGAAGATCAAACATCTATTTTATCTTGGAATCGACGTTTTAACCTTGTGTCTTATCGTATATACGTTTTTTCGTTCATAATGGCGTACCATCGAAATACGAAATAATGAAATCTCATTCAAATTCAATTAGTTTATATTCTGTCGACGCATAATAAAGATTACAACAAGAATATATCTTCCTGACTGTGTGTAAATAGAAGTTTTCACATGAAAATTGTCGAAAAATGAGATCGACAAATGCGAATTTTGTTAAATGCTGAGATAAAATCGTGAACACATTGAAATTACTCGTACCACAGCTTCAGAAATGTTTCCAATCTATTCGGACATTGTATTTCTGAAGATCAAACATTTATTTTATCTTGGAATCGACGTTATAACCTTGTTTCATATGTTGTATACGATTATTAGCTCATAAAGAAGTATCATCGAAATACGAAATTTGAAATCTCAATCAATATCAATGCTATCATATTCTGTCGACGCAGAATACACAATGGAACAAGAACATAAGTTTGTCACTATGTGTAAATTCGAGTTTCAACATGAATATTGTAGAAAAATGAGATCGACACATGCGAATTTCGTTAATTGCTGAGATTTAATCGTGAAAATATTGAACTAACTCGTACCACAGCTTGAGAATTGTTTCCAATCGATTCGGACATTGTATTTCTGAAGATCAAACATCTATTTTATCTTGGAATCGACGTTTTAACCTTGTGTCTTATCGTATATACGTTTTTTCGTTCATAATGGCGTACCATCGAAATACGAAATAATGAAATCTCATTCAAATTCAATTAGTTTATATTCTGTCGACGCATAATAAAGATTACAACAAGAATATATCTTCCTGACTGTGTGTAAATAGAAGTTTTCACATGAAAATTGTCGAAAAATGAGATCGACAAATGCGAATTTTGTTAAATGCTGAGATAAAATCGTGTACACATAGAAATTACTCGTACCACAGCCTCAGAAATGTTTCCAATCTATTCGGACATTGTATTTCTGAAGATCGAACATTTATTTTATATTGGAATCGACGTTCTAACCTTGTTTCATATGTTATATACGATTAATAGCTCATAAAGAAGTACCATCGAAATACGAAATTTCAAATCTCAATCAATATCAATGCTTTTATATTCTATCGACGCAGAATATACAATGGAACAAGAACATAAGTTTGTCACTATGTGTAAATACGAGTTTTAACATGAATATTGTCGAAAATTGAGATCGACACATGCGAATTTCTTTAATTGCAGAGATGTAATCGTGAAATCATAAAACTTACTCGTACCACAGCTTGATAAATGTTTCCAATCTATACGGACATTGTATTTCTGTAGATCAAACATTCATTTTATCTTGGAATCGACGTTATAACCTTGTTTCATATTTTATATACGATTATTAGCTCATAAAGAAGTATCATCGAATTACGAAATTTGAAATCTCAATCAATATCAATGCTATTATATTCTATCGACGCAGAATATACAATGGAACAAGATCATAAGTTTGTCACTATGTGTAAATACGAGTTTCAACATGAATATTGTAGAAAAATGAGATCGACACATGCGAATTTCGTTTATTGCTGAGATTTAATCGTGAAAATATTGAACTAACTCGTACCACAGCTTGAGAATTGTTTCCAATCGATTCGGACATTGTATTTCTGAAGATCTAACATCTATTTTATCTTGGAATCGACGTTTTAACCTTGTGTCTTATCGTATATACGTTTTTTCGTTCAGAATGGCGTACCATCGAAATACGAAATAATGAAATCTCATTCAAATTCAATTAGTTTATATTCTGTCGACGCATAATAAAGATTACAACAAGAATATATCTTCCTGACTGTGTGTAAATAGAAGTTTTCACATGAAAATTGTCGAAAAATGAGATCGACAAATGCGAATTTTGTTAAATGCTGAGATAAAATCGTGAACACATTGAAATTACTCGTACCACAGCTTCAGAAATGTTTCCAATCTATTCGGACATTGTATTTCTGAAGATCAAACATTTATTTTATCTTGGAATCGACGTTATAACCTTGTTTCATATGTTGTATACGATTATTAGCTCATAAAGAAGTATCATCGAAATACGAAATTTGAAATCTCAATCAATATCAATGCTATCATATTCTGTCGACGCAGAATACACAATGGAACAAGAACATAAGTTTGTCACTATGTGTAAATTCGAGTTTCAACATGAATATTGTAGAAAAATGAGATCGACACATGCGAATTTCGTTAATTGCAGAGATTTAATCGTGAAAGCATTGAACTAACACGTACCACAGCTTGAGAATTGTTTCCAATCGATTCGGACATTGTATTTCTGAAGATCAAACATCTATTTTATCTTGGAATCGACGTTTTAACCTTGTGTCTTATCGTATATACGTTTTTTCGTTCATAATGGCGTACCATCGAAATACGAAATAATGAAATCTCATTCAAATTCAATTAGTTTATATTCTGTCGACGCATAATAAAGATTACAACAAGAATATATCTTCCTGACTGTGTGTAAATAGAAGTTTTCACATGAAAATTGTCGAAAAATGAGATCGACAAATGCGAATTTTGTTAAATGCTGAGATAAAATCGTGAACACATTGAAATTACTCGTACCACAGCTTCAGAAATGTTTCCAATCTATTCGGACATTGTATTTCTGAAGATCAAACATCTATTTTATATTGGAATCGACGTTTTAACCTTGTTTCTTACCGTATATACGTTTTTTCGTTCATAATGGCGTACCATCGAAATACGAAATAATGAAATCTCATTCAAATTCAATTAGTTTATATTCTGTCGACGCATAATAAAGATTACAACAAGAATATATCTTCCTGACTGTGTGTAAATAGAAGTTTTCACATGAAAATTGTCGAAAAATGAGATCGACAAATGCGAATTTCTTTAATTGCAGAGATGTAATCGTGAAATCATTGAACTTACTCGTACCACAGCTTGAGAAATGTTTCCAATCTATTCGGACATTGTATTTCTTAAGATCAAACATCCATTTTATCTTGGAATCGACGTTATAACCTTGTTTCATATTTTATATACGATTATTAGCTCATAAAGAAGTATCATCGAAATACGAAATTTGAAATCTCAATCAATATCAATGCTATTATATTCTGTCGACGCAGAATATACAATGGAACAAGATCATATGTTTGTCACTATGTGTAAATACGAGTTTCAACATGAATATTGTAGTAAAATGAGATCGACACATGCGAATTTCGTTAATTGCAGAGATTTAATCGTGAAAGCATTGAACTAACACGTACCACAGCTTGAGAATTGTTTCCAATCGATTCGGACATTGTATTTCTGAAGATCAAACATCTATTTTATCTTGGAATCGACGTTTTAACCTTGTGTCTTATCGTATATACGTTTTTTCGTTCATATTGGCGTACCATCGAAATACGAAATAATGAAATCTCGTTCAAATTCAATTAGTTTATATTCTGTCGACGCATAATAAAGATTACAACAAGAATATATCTTCCTGACTGTGTGTAAATAGAAGTTTTCACATGAAAATTGTCGAAAAATGAGATCGACAAATGCGAATTTTGTTAAATGCTGAGATAAAATCGTGAACACATTGAAATTACTCGTACCACAGCTTCAGAAATGTTTCCAATCTATTCGGACATTGTATTTCTGAAGATCAAACATTTATTTTATCTTGGAATCGACGTTATAACCTTGTTTCATATGTTGTATACGATTATTAGCTCATAAAGAAGTATCATCGAAATACGAAATTTGAAATCTCAATCAATATTAATGCTATTATATTCTGTCGACGCAGAATACACAATGGAACAAGAACATAAGTTTGTCACTATGTGTAAATTCGAGTTTCAACATGAATATTGTAGAAAAATGAGATCGACACATGCGAATTTCGTTAATTGCAGAGATTTAATCGTGAAAGCATTGAACTAACACGTACCACAGATTGAGAATTGTTTCCAATCGATTCGGACATTGTATTTCTGAAGATCAAACATCTATTTTATATTGGAATCGACGTTTTAACCTTGTTTCTTATCGTATATACGTTTTTTCGTTCATAATGGCGTACCATCGAAATACGAAATAATGAAATCTCATTCAAATTCAATTAGTTTATATTCTGTCGACGCAGAATAAAGATTACAACAAGAATATATCTTCCTGACTGTGTGTAAATAGAAGTTTTAACATGAAAATTGTCGAAAAATGAGATCGACAAATGCGAATTTTGTTAAATGCTGAGATAAAATCGTGAACACATTGAAATTACTCGTACCACAGCTTCAGAAATGTTTCCAATCTATTCGGACATTGTATTTCTGAAGATCAAACATTTATTTTATCTTGGAATCGACGTTATAACCTTGTTTCATATGTAGTATACGATTATTAGCTCATAAAGAAGTATCATCGAAATACGAAATTTGAAATCTCAATCAATATCAATGCTATTATATTCTGTCGACGCAGAATACACAATGGAACAAGAACATAAGTTTGTCACTATGTGTAAATTCGAGTTTCAACATGAATATTGTAGAAAAATGAGATCGACACATGCGAATTTCGTTAATTGCAGAGATTTAATCGTGAAAGCATTGAACTAACACGCACCACAGCTTGAGAATTGTTTCCAATCGATTCGGACATTGTATTTCTGAAGATCAAACATCTATTTTATATTGGAATCGACGTTTTAACCTTGTTTCTTATCGTATATACGTTTTTTCGTTCATAATGGCGTACCATCGAAATACGAAATAATGAAATCTCATTCAAATTCAATTAGTTTATATTCTGTCGACGCATAATAAAGATTACAACAAGAATATATCTTCCTGACTGTGTGTAAATAGAAGTTTTCACATGAAAATTGTCGAAAAATGAGATCGACAAATGCGAATTTCTTTAATTGCAGAGATGTAATCGTGAAATCATTGAACTTACTCGTACCACAGCTTGAGAAATGTTTCCAATCTATTCGGACATTGTATTTCTGAAGATCAAACATCCATTTTATCTTGGAATCGACGTTATAACCTTGTTTCATATTTTATATACGATTATTAGCTCATAAAGAAGTATCATCGAAATACGAAATTTGAAATCTCAATCAATATTAATGCTATTATATTCTGTCGACGCAGAATACACAATGGAACAAGAACATAAGTTTGTCACTATGTGTAAATTCGAGTTTCAACATGAATATTGTAGAAAAATGAGATCGACACATGCGAATTTCGTTAATTGCAGAGATTTAATCGTGAAAGCATTGAACTAACACGTACCACAGATTGAGAATTGTTTCCAATCGATTCGGACATTGTATTTCTGAAGATCAAACATCTATTTTATATTGGAATCGACGTTTTAACCTTGTTTCTTATCGTATATACGTTTTTTCGTTCATAATGGCGTACCATCGAAATACGAAATAATGAAATCTCATTCAAATTCAATTAGTTTATATTCTGTCGACGCAGAATAAAGATTACAACAAGAATATATCTTCCTGACTGTGTGTAAATAGAAGTTTTAACATGAAAATTGTCGAAAAATGAGATCGACAAATGCGAATTTTGTTAAATGCTGAGATAAAATCGTGAACACATTGAAATTACTCGTACCACAGCTTCAGAAATGTTTCCAATCTATTCGGACATTGTATTTCTGAAGATCAAACATTTATTTTATCTTGGAATCGACGTTATAACCTTGTTTCATATGTAGTATACGATTATTAGCTCATAAAGAAGTATCATCGAAATACGAAATTTGAAATCTCAATCAATATCAATGCTATTATATTCTGTCGACGCAGAATACACAATGGAACAAGAACATAAGTTTGTCACTATGTGTAAATTCGAGTTTCAACATGAATATTGTAGAAAAATGAGATCGACACATGCGAATTTCGTTAATTGCAGAGATTTAATCGTGAAAGCATTGAACTAACACGCACCACAGCTTGAGAATTGTTTCCAATCGATTCGGACATTGTATTTCTGAAGATCAAACATCTATTTTATATTGGAATCGACGTTTTAACCTTGTTTCTTATCGTATATACGTTTTTTCGTTCATAATGGCGTACCATCGAAATACGAAATAATGAAATCTCATTCAAATTCAATTAGTTTATATTCTGTCGACGCATAATAAAGATTACAACAAGAATATATCTTCCTGACTGTGTGTAAATAGAAGTTTTCACATGAAAATTGTCGAAAAATGAGATCGACAAATGCGAATTTTGTTAAATGCTGAGATAAAATCGTGAACACATTGAAATTACTCGTACCACAGCTTCAGAAATGTTTCCAATCTATTCGGACATTGTATTTCTGAAGATCAAACATTTATTTTATCTTGGAATCGACGTTATAACCTTGTTTCATATGTTGTATACGATTATTAGCTCATAAAGAAGTATCATCGAAATACGAAATTTGAAATCTCAATCAATATCAATGCTATCATATTCTGTCGACGCAGAATACACAATGGAACAAGAACATAAGTTTGTCACTATGTGTAAATTCGAGTTTCAACATGAATATTGTAGAAAAATGAGATCGACACATGCGAATTTCGTTAATTGCAGAGATTTAATCGTGAAAGCATTGAACTAACACGTACCACAGCTTGAGAATTGTTTCCAATCGATTCGGACATTGTATTTCTGAAGATCAAACATCTATTTTATCTTGGAATCGACGTTTTAACCTTGTGTCTTATCGTATATACGTTTTTTCGTTCATAATGGCGTACCATCGAAATACGAAATAATGAAATCTCATTCAAATTCAATTAGTTTATATTCTGTCGACGCATAATAAAGATTACAACAAGAATATATCTTCCTGACTGTGTGTAAATAGAAGTTTTCACATGAAAATTGTCGAAAAATGAGATCGACAAATGCGAATTTTGTTAAATGCTGAGATAAAATCGTGAACACATTGAAATTACTCGTACCACAGCTTCAGAAATGTTTCCAATCTATTCGGACATTGTATTTCTGAAGATCAAACATCTATTTTATATTGGAATCGACGTTTTAACCTTGTTTCTTACCGTATATACGTTTTTTCGTTCATAATGGCGTACCATCGAAATACGAAATAATGAAATCTCATTCAAATTCAATTAGTTTATATTCTGTCGACGCATAATAAAGATTACAACAAGAATATATCTTCCTGACTGTGTGTAAATAGAAGTTTTCACATGAAAATTGTCGAAAAATGAGATCGACAAATGCGAATTTCTTTAATTGCAGAGATGTAATCGTGAAATCATTGAACTTACTCGTACCACAGCTTGAGAAATGTTTCCAATCTATTCGGACATTGTATTTCTTAAGATCAAACATCCATTTTATCTTGGAATCGACGTTATAACCTTGTTTCATATTTTATATACGATTATTAGCTCATAAAGAAGTATCATCGAAATACGAAATTTGAAATCTCAATCAATATCAATGCTATTATATTCTGTCGACGCAGAATATACAATGGAACAAGATCATATGTTTGTCACTATGTGTAAATACGAGTTTCAACATGAATATTGTAGTAAAATGAGATCGACACATGCGAATTTCGTTAATTGCAGAGATTTAATCGTGAAAGCATTGAACTAACACGTACCACAGCTTGAGAATTGTTTCCAATCGATTCGGACATTGTATTTCTGAAGATCAAACATCTATTTTATCTTGGAATCGACGTTTTAACCTTGTGTCTTATCGTATATACGTTTTTTCGTTCATATTGGCGTACCATCGAAATACGAAATAATGAAATCTCGTTCAAATTCAATTAGTTTATATTCTGTCGACGCATAATAAAGATTACAACAAGAATATATCTTCCTGACTGTGTGTAAATAGAAGTTTTCACATGAAAATTGTCGAAAAATGAGATCGACAAATGCGAATTTTGTTAAATGCTGAGATAAAATCGTGAACACATTGAAATTACTCGTACCACAGCTTCAGAAATGTTTCCAATCTATTCGGACATTGTATTTCTGAAGATCAAACATTTATTTTATCTTGGAATCGACGTTATAACCTTGTTTCATATGTTGTATACGATTATTAGCTCATAAAGAAGTATCATCGAAATACGAAATTTGAAATCTCAATCAATATTAATGCTATTATATTCTGTCGACGCAGAATACACAATGGAACAAGAACATAAGTTTGTCACTATGTGTAAATTCGAGTTTCAACATGAATATTGTAGAAAAATGAGATCGACACATGCGAATTTCGTTAATTGCAGAGATTTAATCGTGAAAGCATTGAACTAACACGTACCACAGATTGAGAATTGTTTCCAATCGATTCGGACATTGTATTTCTGAAGATCAAACATCTATTTTATATTGGAATCGACGTTTTAACCTTGTTTCTTATCGTATATACGTTTTTTCGTTCATAATGGCGTACCATCGAAATACGAAATAATGAAATCTCATTCAAATTCAATTAGTTTATATTCTGTCGACGCAGAATAAAGATTACAACAAGAATATATCTTCCTGACTGTGTGTAAATAGAAGTTTTAACATGAAAATTGTCGAAAAATGAGATCGACAAATGCGAATTTTGTTAAATGCTGAGATAAAATCGTGAACACATTGAAATTACTCGTACCACAGCTTCAGAAATGTTTCCAATCTATTCGGACATTGTATTTCTGAAGATCAAACATTTATTTTATCTTGGAATCGACGTTATAACCTTGTTTCATATGTAGTATACGATTATTAGCTCATAAAGAAGTATCATCGAAATACGAAATTTGAAATCTCAATCAATATCAATGCTATTATATTCTGTCGACGCAGAATACACAATGGAACAAGAACATAAGTTTGTCACTATGTGTAAATTCGAGTTTCAACATGAATATTGTAGAAAAATGAGATCGACACATGCGAATTTCGTTAATTGCAGAGATTTAATCGTGAAAGCATTGAACTAACACGCACCACAGCTTGAGAATTGTTTCCAATCGATTCGGACATTGTATTTCTGAAGATCAAACATCTATTTTATATTGGAATCGACGTTTTAACCTTGTTTCTTATCGTATATACGTTTTTTCGTTCATAATGGCGTACCATCGAAATACGAAATAATGAAATCTCATTCAAATTCAATTAGTTTATATTCTGTCGACGCATAATAAAGATTACAACAAGAATATATCTTCCTGACTGTGTGTAAATAGAAGTTTTCACATGAAAATTGTCGAAAAATGAGATCGACAAATGCGAATTTCTTTAATTGCAGAGATGTAATCGTGAAATCATTGAACTTACTCGTACCACAGCTTGAGAAATGTTTCCAATCTATTCGGACATTGTATTTCTGAAGATCAAACATCCATTTTATCTTGGAATCGACGTTATAACCTTGTTTCATATTTTATATACGATTATTAGCTCATAAAGAAGTATCATCGAAATACGAAATTTGAAATCTCAATCAATATTAATGCTATTATATTCTGTCGACGCAGAATACACAATGGAACAAGAACATAAGTTTGTCACTATGTGTAAATTCGAGTTTCAACATGAATATTGTAGAAAAATGAGATCGACACATGCGAATTTCGTTAATTGCAGAGATTTAATCGTGAAAGCATTGAACTAACACGTACCACAGATTGAGAATTGTTTCCAATCGATTCGGACATTGTATTTCTGAAGATCAAACATCTATTTTATATTGGAATCGACGTTTTAACCTTGTTTCTTATCGTATATACGTTTTTTCGTTCATAATGGCGTACCATCGAAATACGAAATAATGAAATCTCATTCAAATTCAATTAGTTTATATTCTGTCGACGCAGAATAAAGATTACAACAAGAATATATCTTCCTGACTGTGTGTAAATAGAAGTTTTAACATGAAAATTGTCGAAAAATGAGATCGACAAATGCGAATTTTGTTAAATGCTGAGATAAAATCGTGAACACATTGAAATTACTCGTACCACAGCTTCAGAAATGTTTCCAATCTATTCGGACATTGTATTTCTGAAGATCAAACATTTATTTTATCTTGGAATCGACGTTATAACCTTGTTTCATATGTAGTATACGATTATTAGCTCATAAAGAAGTATCATCGAAATACGAAATTTGAAATCTCAATCAATATCAATGCTATTATATTCTGTCGACGCAGAATACACAATGGAACAAGAACATAAGTTTGTCACTATGTGTAAATTCGAGTTTCAACATGAATATTGTAGAAAAATGAGATCGACACATGCGAATTTCGTTAATTGCAGAGATTTAATCGTGAAAGCATTGAACTAACACGCACCACAGCTTGAGAATTGTTTCCAATCGATTCGGACATTGTATTTCTGAAGATCAAACATCTATTTTATATTGGAATCGACGTTTTAACCTTGTTTCTTATCGTATATACGTTTTTTCGTTCATAATGGCGTACCATCGAAATACGAAATAATGAAATCTCATTCAAATTCAATTAGTTTATATTCTGTCGACGCATAATAAAGATTACAACAAGAATATATCTTCCTGACTGTGTGTAAATAGAAGTTTTCACATGAAAATTGTCGAAAAATGAGATCGACAAATGCGAATTTCTTTAATTGCAGAGATGTAATCGTGAAATCATTGAACTTACTCGTACCACAGCTTGAGAAATGTTTCCAATCTATTCGGACATTGTATTTCTGAAGATCAAACATCCATTTTATCTTGGAATCGACGTTATAACCTTGTTTCATATTTTATATACGATTATTAGCTCATAAAGAAGTATCATCGAAATACGAAATTTGAAATCTCAATCAATATCAATGCTATTATATTCTGTCGACGCAGAATACACAATGGAACAAGAACATAAGTTCGTCACAATGTGTAAATACGAGTTTTAACAAGAATATTGTCGAAAATTGAGATCGACACATGCGAATTTCTTTAATTGCAGAGATGTAATAGTGAAATCATTGAACTTACTCGTACCACAGCTTGAGAAATGTTTCCAATCTATTCGGACATTGTATTTCTGAAGATCAAACATCCATTTTATCTTGGAATCGACGTTATAACCTTGTTTCATATTTTATATACGATTATTAGCTCATAAAGAAGTATCATAGAAATACGAAATTTGAAATCTCAATCAATATCAATGCTATTATATTTTATCGACGCAGAATATACAATGGAACAAGATCATATGTTTGTCACTATGTGTAAATACGAGTTTCAACATGAATATTGTAGAAAAATGAGATCGACACATGCGAATTTCGTTAATTGCAGAGATTTAATCGTGAAAGCATTGAACTAACACGTACCACAGATTGAGAATTGTTTCCAATCGATTCGGACATTGTATTTCTGAAGATCAAACATCTATTTTATATTGGAATCGACGTTTTAACCTTGTTTCTTATCGTATATACGTTTTTTCGTTCATAATGGCGTACCATCGAAATACGAAATAATGAAATCTCATTCAAATTCAATTAGTTTATATTCTGTCGACGCAGAATAAAGATTACAACAAGAATATATCTGCCTGACTGTGTGTAAATAGAAGTTTTAACATGAAAATTGTCGAAAAATGAGATCGACAAATGCGAATTTTGTTAAATGCTGAGATAAAATCGTGAACACATTGAAATTACTCGTACCACAGCTTCAGAAATGTTTCCAATCTATTCGGACATTGTATTTCTGAAGATCAAACATCCATTTTATCTTGGAATCGACGTTATAAACTTGTTTCATATTTTATATACGATTATTAGCTCATAAAGAAGTATCATCGAAATACGAAATTTGAAATCTCAATCAATATCAATGCTATTATATTCTGTCGACGCAGAATACACAATGGAACAAGAACATAAGTTTGTCACAATGTGTAAATACGAGTTTTAACAAGAATATTGTCGAAAATTGAGATCGACACATGCGAATTTCTTTAATTGCAGAGATGTAATCGAGAAATCATTGAACTTACTTGTACCACAGCTTGAGAAATGTTTCCAATCTATTCGGACATTGTATTTCTGAAGATCAAACATCCATTTTATCTTGGAATCGACGTTATAACCTTGTTTCATATTTTATATACGATTATTAGCTCATAAAGAAGTATCATAGAAATACGAAATTTGAAATCTCAATCAATATCAATGCTATTATATTCTGTCGACGCAGAATACACAATGGAACAAGAACATAAGTTTGTCACTATGTGTAAATTCGAGTTTCAACATGAATATTGTAGAAAAATGAGATCGACACATGCGAATTTCGTTAATTGCAGAGATTTAATCGTGAAAGCATTGAACTAACACGTACCACAGATTGAGAATTGTTTCCAATCGATTCGGACATTGTATTTCTGAAGATCAAACATCTATTTTATATTGGAATCGACGTTTTAACCTTGTTTCTTATCGTATACGTTTTTTCGTTCATAATGGCGTACCATCGAAATACGAAATAATGAAATCTCATTCAAATTCAATTAGTTTATATTCTGTCGACGCAGAATAAAGATTACAACAAGAATATATCTGCCTGACTGTGTGTAAATAGAAGTTTTAACATGAAAATTGTCGAAAAATGAGATCGACAAATGCGAATTTTGTTAAATGCTGAGATAAAATCGTGAACACATTGAAATTACTCGTACCACAGCTTCAGAAATGTTTCCAATCTATTCGGACATTGTATTTCTGAAGATCAAACATCCATTTTATCTTGGAATCGACGTTTTAACCTTGTTTCATATGTTGTATACGATTATTAGCTCATAAAGAAGTATCATCGAAATACGAAATTTCAAATCTCAATC
This sequence comes from Vespa crabro, assembly GCF_910589235.1. Lineage (NCBI taxonomy): Eukaryota > Metazoa > Arthropoda > Insecta > Hymenoptera > Vespidae > Vespa > Vespa crabro. The sequence goes on from NC_060955.1 coordinate 13,083,169, forward strand.
GATATCAATGCTTTTATATTCTTTCGACGCAGAATATACAATGGAACAAGAACATAAGTTTGTCACTATGTGTAAATACGAGTTTTAACATGAATATTGTCGAAAATTGAGATCGACACATGCGAATTTCGTTAATTGCAGAGATTTAATCGTGAAAGCATTGAACTAACACGTACCACAGATTGAGAATTGTTTCCAATCGATTCGGACATTGTATTTCTGAAGATCAAACATCTATTTTATATTGGAATCGACGTTTTAACCTTGTTTCTTATCGTATATACGTTTTTTCGTTCATAATGGCGTACCATCGAAATACGAAATAATGAAATCTCATTCAAATTCAATTAGTGTATATTCTGTCGACGCAGAATAAAGATTACAACAAGAATATATCTGCCTGACTGTGTGTAAATAGAAGTTTTAACATGAAAATTGTCGAAAAATGAGATCGACAAATGCGAATTTTGTTAAATGCTGAGATAAAATCGTGAACACATTGAAATTACTCGTACCACAGCTTCAGAAATGTTTCCAATCTATTCGGACATTGTATTTCTGAAGATCAAACATCCATTTTATCTTGGAATCGACGTTTTAACCTTGTTTCATATGTTGTATACGATTATTAGCTCATAAAGAAGTATCATCGAAATACGAAATTTCAAATCTCAATCGATATCAATGCTTTTATATTCTTTCGACGCAGAATATACAATGGAACAAGAACATAAGTTTGTCACTATGTGTAAATACGAGTTTTAACATGAATATTGTCGAAAATTGAGATCGACACATGCGAATTTCTTTAATTGCAGAGATGTAATCGTGAAATCATTGAACTTACTCGTACCACAGCTTGAGAAATGTTTCCAATCTATTCGGACATTGTATTTCTTAAGATCAAACATCCATTTTATCTTGGAATCGACGTTATAAACTTGTTTCATATTTTATATACGATTATTAGCTCATAAAGAAGTATCATCGAAATACGAAATTTGAAATCTCAATCAATATCAATGCTATTATATTCTGTCGACGCAGAATACACAATGGAACAAGAACATAAGTTTGTCACAATGTGTAAATACGAGTTTTAACAAGAATATTGTCGAAAATTGAGATCGACACATGCGAATTTCTTTAATTGCAGAGATGGAATCGTGAAATCATTGAACTTACTCGTACCACAGCTTGAGAAATGTTTCCAATCTATTCGGACATTGTATTTCTGAAGATCAAACATCCATTTTATCTTGGAATCGACGTTATAACCTTGTTTCATATTTTATATACGATTATTAGCTCATAAAGAAGTATCATAGAAATACGAAATTTGAAATCTCAATCAATATCAATGCTATTATATTCTGTCGACGCAGAATACACAATGGAACAAGAACATAAGTTTGTCACTATGTGCAAATTCGAGTTTCAACATGAATATTGTAGAAAAATGAGATCGACACATGCGAATTTCGTTAATTGCAGAGATTTAATCGTGAAAGCATTGAACTAACACGTACCACAGATTGAGAATTGTTTCCAATCGATTCGGACATTGTATTTCTGAAGATCAAACATCTATTTTATATTGGAATCGACGTTTTAACCTTGTTTCTTATCGTATATACGTTTTTTCGTTCATAATGGCGTACCATCGAAATACGAAATAATGAAATCTCATTCAAATTCAATTAGTTTATATTCTGTCGACGCAGAATAAAGATTACAACAAGAATATATCTGCCTGACTGTGTGTAAATAGAAGTTTTAACATGAAAATTGTCGAAAAATGAGATCGACAAATGCGAATTTTGTTAAATGCTGAGATAAAATCGTGAACACATTGAAATTACTCGTACCACAGCTTCAGAAATGTTTCCAATCTATTCGGACATTGTATTTCTGAAGATCAAACATCCATTTTATCTTGGAATCGACGTTTTAACCTTGTTTCATTTGTTGTATACGATTATTAGCTCATAAAGAAGTATCATCGAAATACGAAATTTCAAATCTCAATCGATATCAATGCTTTTATATTCTATCGACGCAGAATATACAATGGAACAAGAACATAAGTTTGTCACTATGTGTAAATACGAGTTTTAACATGAATATTGTCGAAAATTGAGATCGACACATGCGAATTTCTTTAATTGCAGAGATGTAATCGTGAAATCATTGAACTTACTCGTACCACAGCTTGAGAAATGTTTCCAATCTATTCGGACATTGTAATTCTTAAGATCAAACATCCATTTTATCTTGGAATCGACGTTATAACCTTGTTTCATATTTTATATACGATTATTAGCTCATAAAGAAGTATCATCGAAATACGAAATTTGAAATCTCAATCAATATCAATGCTATTATATTCTGTCGACGCAGAATACACAATGGAACAAGAACATAAGTTTGTCACAATGTGTAAATACGAGTTTTAACAAGAATATTGTCGAAAATTGAGATCGACACATGCGAATTTCTTTAATTGCAGAGATGTAATCGTGAAATCGTTGAACTTACTCGTACCACAGCTTGAGAAATGTTTCCAATCTATTCGGACATTGTATTTCTGAAGATCAAACATCCATTTTATCTTGGAATCGACGTTATAACCTTGTTTCATATTTTATATACGATTATTAGCTCATAAAGAAGTATCATAGAAATACGTAATTTGAAATCTCAATCAATATCAATGCTATTATATTCTGTCGACGCAGAATACACAATGGAACAAGAACATAAGTTTGTCACTATGTGTAAATTCGAGTTTCAACATGAATATTGTAGAAAAATGAGATCGACACATGCGAATTTCGTTAATTGCAGAGATTTAATCGTGAAAGCATTGAACTAACACGTACCACAGATTGAGAATTGTTTCCAATCGATTCGGACATTGTATTTCTGAAGATCAAACATCTATTTTATATTGGAATCGACGTTTTAACCTTGTTTCTTATCGTATATACGTTTTTTCGTTCATAATGGCGTACCATCGAAATACGAAATAATGAAATCTCATTCAAATTCAATTAGTTTATATTCTGTCGACGCAGAATAAAGATTACAACAAGAATATATCTGCCTGACTGTGTGTAAATAGAAGTTTTAACATGAAAATTGTCGAAAAATGAGATCGACAAATGCGAATTTTGTTAAATGCTGAGATAAAATCGTGAACACATTGAAATTACTCGTACCACAGCTTCAGAAATGTTTCCAATCTATTCGGACATTGTATTTCTGAAGATCAAACATCCATTTTATCTTGGAATCGACGTTTTAACCTTGTTTCATATGTTGTATACGATTATTAGCTCATAAAGAAGTATCATCGAAATACGAAATTTCAAATCTCAATCGATATCAATGCTTTTATATTCTATCGACGCAGAATATACAATGGAACAAGAACATAAGTTTGTCACTATGTGTAAATACGAGTTTTAACATGAATATTGTCGAAAATTGAAATCGACACATGCGAATTTCTTTAATTGCAGAGATGTAATCGTGAAATCATTGAACTTACTCGTACCACAGCTTGAGAAATGTTTCCAATCTATTCGGACATTGTAATTCTTAAGATCAAACATCCATTTTATCTTGGAATCGACGTTATAACCTTGTTTCATATTTTATATACGATTATTAGCTCATAAAGAAGTATCATCGAAATACGAAATTTGAAATCTCAATCAATATCAATGCTATTATATTCTGTCGACGCAGAATACACAATGGAACAAGAACATAAGTTTGTCACAATGTGTAAATACGAGTTTTAACAAGAATATTGTCGAAAATTGAGATCGACACATGCGAATTTCTTTAATTGCAGAGATGTAATCGTGAAATCGTTGAACTTACTCGTACCACAGCTTGAGAAATGTTTCCAATCTATTCGGACATTGTATTTCTGAAGATCAAACATCCATTTTATCTTGGAATCGACGTTATAACCTTGTTTCATATTTTATATACGATTATTAGCTCATAAAGAAGTATCATAGAAATACGTAATTTGAAATCTCAATCAATATCAATGCTATTATATTCTGTCGACGCAGAATACACAATGGAACAAGAACATAAGTTTGTCACTATGTGTAAATTCGAGTTTCAACATGAATATTGTAGAAAAATGAGATCGACACATGCGAATTTCGTTAATTGCAGAGATTTAATCGTGAAAGCATTGAACTAACACGTACCACAGATTGAGAATTGTTTCCAATCGATTCGGACATTGTATTTCTGAAGATCAAACATCTATTTTATATTGGAATCGACGTTTTAACCTTGTTTCTTATCGTATATACGTTTTTTCGTTCATAATGGCGTACCATCGAAATACGAAATAATGAAATTTCATTCAAATTCAATTAGTTTATATTCTGTCGACGCAGAATAAAGATTACAACAAGAATATATCTGCCTGACTGTGTGTAAATAGAAGTTTTAACATGAAAATTGTCGAAAAATGAGATCGACAAATGCGAATTTTGTTAAATGCTGAGATAAAATCGTGAACACATTGAAATTACTCGTACCACAGCTTCAGAAATGTTTCCAATCTATTCGGACATTGTATTTCTGAAGATCAAACATCCATTTTATCTTGGAATCGACGTTTTAACCTTGTTTCATATGTTGTATACGATTATTAGCTCATAAAGAAGTATCATCGAAATACGAAATTTCAAATCTCAATCGATATCAATGCTTTTATATTCTTTCGACGCAGAATATACAATGGAACAAGAACATAAGTTTGTCACTATGTGTAAATACGAGTTTTAACATGAATATTGTCGAAAATTGAGATCGACACATGCGAATTTCTTTAATTGCAGAGATGTAATCGTGAAATCATTGAACTTACTCGTACCACAGCTTGAGAAATGTTTCCAATCTATTCGGACATTGTATTTCTTAAGATCAAACATCCATTTTATCTTGGAATCGACGTTATAAACTTGTTTCATATTTTATATACGATTATTAGCTCATAAAGAAGTATCATCGAAATACGAAATTTGAAATCTCAATCAATATCAATGCTATTATATTCTGTCGACGCAGAATACACAATGGAACAAGAACATAAGTTTGTCACAATGTGTAAATACGAGTTTTAACAAGAATATTGTCGAAAATTGAGATCGACACATGCGAATTTCTTTAATTGCAGAGATGGAATCGTGAAATCATTGAACTTACTCGTACCACAGCTTGAGAAATGTTTCCAATCTATTCGGACATTGTATTTCTGAAGATCAAACATCCATTTTATCTTGGAATCGACGTTATAACCTTGTTTCATATTTTATATACGATTATTAGCTCATAAAGAAGTATCATAGAAATACGTAATTTGAAATCTCAATCAATATCAATGCTATTATATTCTGTCGACGCAGAATACACAATGGAACAAGAACATAAGTTTGTCACTATGTGTAAATTCGAGTTTCAACATGAATATTGTAGAAAAATGAGATCGACACATGCGAATTTCGTTAATTGCAGAGATTTAATCGTGAAAGCATTGAACTAACACGTACCACAGATTGAGAATTGTTTCCAATCGATTCGGACATTGTATTTCTGAAGATCAAACATCTATTTTATATTGGAATCGACGTTTTAACCTTGTTTCTTATCGTATATACGTTTTTTCGTTCATAATGGCGTACCATCGAAATACGAAATAATGAAATCTCATTCAAATTCAATTAGTTTATATTCTGTCGACGCAGAATAAAGATTACAACAAGAATATATCTGCCTGACTGTGTGTAAATAGAAGTTTTAACATGAAAATTGTCGAAAAATGAGATCGACAAATGCGAATTTTGTTAAATGCTGAGATAAAATCGTGAACACATTGAAATTACTCGTACCACAGCTTCAGAAATGTTTCCAATCTATTCGGACATTGTATTTCTGAAGATCAAACATCCATTTTATCTTGGAATCGACGTTTTAACCTTGTTTCATATGTTGTATACGATTATTAGCTCATAAAGAAGTATCATCGAAATACGAAATTTCAAATCTCAATCGATATCAATGCTTTTATATTCTTTCGACGCAGAATATACAATGGAACAAGAACATAAGTTTGTCACTATGTGTAAATACGAGTTTTAACATGAATATTGTCGAAAATTGAGATCGACACATGCGAATTTCTTTAATTGCAGAGATGTAATCGTGAAATCATTGAACTTACTCGTACCACAGCTTGAGAAATGTTTCCAATCTATTCGGACATTGTATTTCTTAAGATCAAACATCCATTTTATCTTGGAATCGACGTTATAAACTTGTTTCATATTTTATATACGATTATTAGCTCATAAAGAAGTATCATCGAAATACGAAATTTGAAATCTCAATCAATATCAATGCTATTATATTCTGTCGACGCAGAATACACAATGGAACAAGAACATAAGTTTGTCACAATGTGTAAATACGAGTTTTAACAAGAATATTGTCGAAAATTGAGATCGACACATGCGAATTTCTTTAATTGCAGAGATGGAATCGTGAAATCATTGAACTTACTCGTACCACAGCTTGAGAAATGTTTCCAATCTATTCGGACATTGTATTTCTGAAGATCAAACATCCATTTTATCTTGGAATCGACGTTATAACCTTGTTTCATATTTTATATACGATTATTAGCTCATAAAGAAGTATCATAGAAATACGAAATTTGAAATCTCAATCAATATCAATGCTATTATATTCTGTCGACGCAGAATACACAATGGAACAAGAACATAAGTTTGTCACAATGTGTAAATACGAGTTTTAACAAGAATATTGTCGAAAATTGAGATCGACACATGCGAATTTCTTTAATTGCAGAGATGGAATCGTGAAATCATTGAACTTACTCGTACCACAGCTTGAGAAATGTTTCCAATCTATTCGGACATTGTATTTCTGAAGATCAAACATCCATTTTATCTTGGAATCGACGTTTTAACCTTGTTTCATATGTTGTATACGATTATTAGCTCATAAAGAAGTATTATCGAAATACGAAATTTCAAATCTCAATCGATATCAATGCTTTTATATTCTATCGACGCAGAATATACAATGGAACAAGAACATAAGTTTGTCACTATGTGTAAATACGAGTTTTAACATGAATATTGTCGAAAATTGAAATCGACACATGCGAATTTCTTTAATTGCAGAGATGTAATCGTGAAATCATTGAACTTACTCGTACCACAGCTTGAGAAATGTTTCCAATCTATTCGGACATTGTATTTCTTAAGATCAAACATCCATTTTATCTTGGAATCGACGTTATAAACTTGTTTCATATTTTATATACGATTATTAGCTCATAAAGAAGTATCATCGAAATACGAAATTTGAAATCTCAATCAATATCAATGCTATTATATTCTGGCGACGCAGAATACACAATGGAACAAGAACATAAGTTTGTCACAATGTGTAAATACGAGTTTTAACAAGAATATTGTCGAAAATTGAGATCGACACATGCGAATTTCTTTAATTGCAGAGATGTAATCGTGAAATCATTGAACTTACTCGTACCACAGCTTGAGAAATGTTTCCAATCTATTCGGACATTGTATTTCTGAAGATCAAACATCCATTTTATCTTGGAATCGACGTTATAACCTTGTTTCATATTTTATATACGATTATTAGCTCATAAAGAAGTATCATAGAAATACGAACTTTGAAATCTCAATCAATATCAATGCTATTATATTCTGTCGACGCAGAATACACAATGGAACAAGAACATAAGTTTGTCACTATGTGTAAATTCGAGTTTCAACATGAATATTGTAGAAAAATGAGATCGACACATGCGAATTTCGTTAATTGCTGAGATTTAATCGTGAAAGCATTGAACTAACACGTACCACAGATTGAGAATTGTTTCCAATCGATTCGGACATTGTATTTCTGAAGATCAAACATCTATTTTATATTGGAATCGACGTTTTAACCTTGTTTCTTATCGTATATTCGTTTTTTCGTTCATAATGGCGTACCATCGAAATACGAAATAATGAAATCTCATTCAAATTCAATTAGTTTATATTCTGTCGACGCAGAATAAAGATTACAACAAGAATATATCTGCCTGACTGTGTGTAAATAGAAGTTTTAACATGAAAATTGTCGAAAAATGAGATCGACAAATGCGAATTTTGTTAAATGCTGAGATAAAATCGTGAACACATTGAAATTACTCGTACCACAGCTTCAGAAATGTTTCCAATCTATTCGGACATTGTATTTCTGAAGATCAAACATCCATTTTATCTTGGAATCGACGTTTTAACCTTGTTTCATATGTTGTATACGATTATTAGCTCATAAAGAAGTATCATCGAAATACGAAATTTCAAATCTCAATCGATATCAATGCTTTTATATTCTTTCGACGCAGAATATACAATGGAACAAGAACATAAGTTTGTCACTATGTGTAAATACGAGTTTTAACATGAATATTGTCGAAAATTGAGATCGACACATGCGAATTTCTTTAATTGCAGAGATGTAATCGTGAAATCATTGAACTTACTCGTACCACAGCTTGAGAAATGTTTCCAATCTATTCGGACATTGTAATTCTTAAGATCAAACATCCATTTTATCTTGGAATCGACGTTATAACCTTGTTTCATATTTTATATACGATTATTAGCTCATAAAGAAGTATCATCGAAATACGAAATTTGAAATCTCAATCAATATCAATGCTATTATATTCTGTCGACGCAGAATACACAATGGAACAAGAACATAAGTTTGTCACAATGTGTAAATACGAGTTTTAACAAGAATATTGTCGAAAATTGAGATCGACACATGCGAATTTCTTTAATTGCAGAGATGTAATCGTGAAATCGTTGAACTTACTCGTACCACAGCTTGAGAAATGTTTCCAATCTATTCGGACATTGTATTTCTGAAGATCAAACATCCATTTTATCTTGGAATCGACGTTATAACCTTGTTTCATATTTTATATACGATTATTAGCTCATAAAGAAGTATCATAGAAATACGTAATTTGAAATCTCAATCAATATCAATGCTATTATATTCTGTCGACGCAGAATACACAATGGAACAAGAACATAAGTTTGTCACTATGTGTAAATTCGAGTTTCAACATGAATATTGTAGAAAAATGAGATCGACACATGCGAATTTCGTTAATTGCAGAGATTTAATCGTGAAAGCATTGAACTAACACGTACCACAGATTGAGAATTGTTTCCAATCGATTCGGACATTGTATTTCTGAAGATCAAACATCTATTTTATATTGGAATCGACGTTTTAACCTTGTTTCTTATCGTATATACGTTTTTTCGTTCATAATGGCGTACCATCGAAATACGAAATAATGAAATCTCATTCAAATTCAATTAGTTTATATTCTGTCGACGCAGAATAAAGATTACAACAAGAATATATCTGCCTGACTGTGTGTAAATAGAAGTTTTAACATGAAAATTGTCGAAAAATGAGATCGACAAATGCGAATTTTGTTAAATGCTGAGATAAAATCGTGAACACATTGAAATTACTCGTACCACAGCTTCAGAAATGTTTCCAATCTATTCGGACATTGTATTTCTGAAGATCAAACATCCATTTTATCTTGGAATCGACGTTTTAACCTTGTTTCATATGTTGTATACGATTATTAGCTCATAAAGAAGTATCATCGAAATACGAAATTTCAAATCTCAATCGATATCAATGCTTTTATATTCTTTCGACGCAGAATATACAATGGAACAAGAACATAAGTTTGTCACTATGTGTAAATACGAGTTTCAACATGAATATTGTAGAAAATTGAGATCGACACATGCGAATTTCTTTAATTGCAGAGATGTAATCGTGAAATCATTGAACTTACTCGTACCACAGCTTGAGAAATGTTTCCAATCTATTCGGACATTGTATTTCTTAAGATCAAACATCCATTTTATCTTGGAATCGACGTTATAAACTTGTTTCATATTTTATATACGATTATTAGCTCATAAAGAAGTATCATCGAAATACGAAATTTGAAATCTCAATCAATATCAATGCTATTATATTCTGTCGACGCAGAATACACAATGGAACAAGAACATAAGTTTGTCACAATGTGTAAATACGAGTTTTAACAAGAATATTGTCGAAAATTGAGATCGACACATGCGAATTTCTTTAATTGCAGAGATGGAATCGTGAAATCATTGAACTTACTCGTACCACAGCTTGAGAAATGTTTCCAATCTATTCGGACATTGTATTTCTGAAGATCAAACATCCATTTTATCTTGGAATCGACGTTATAACCTTGTTTCATATTTTATATACGATTATTAGCTCATAAAGAAGTATCATAGAAATACGTAATTTGAAATCTCAATCAATATCAATGCTATTATATTCTGTCGACGCAGAATACACAATGGAACAAGAACATAAGTTTGTCACTATGTGTAAATTCGAGTTTCAACATGAATATTGTAGAAAAATGAGATCGACACATGCGAATTTCGTTAATTGCAGAGATTTAATCGTGAAAGCATTGAACTAACACGTACCACAGATTGAGAATTGTTTCCAATCGATTCGGACATTGTATTTCTGAAGATCAAACATCTATTTTATATTGGAATCGACGTTTTAACCTTGTTTCTTATCGTATATACGTTTTTTCGTTCATAATGGCGTACCATCGAAATACGAAATAATGAAATCTCATTCAAATTCAATTAGTTTATATTCTGTCGACGCAGAATAAAGATTACAACAAGAATATATCTTCCTGACTGTGTGTAAATAGAAGTTTTAACATGAAAATTGTCGAAAAATGAGATCGACAAATGCGAATTTTGTTAAATGCTGAGATAAAATCGTGAACACATTGAAATTACTCGTACCACAGCTTCAGAAATGTTTCCAATCTATTCGGACATTGTATTTCTGAAGATCAAACATCCATTTTATCTTGGAATCGACGTTTTAACCTTGTTTCATATGTTGTATACGATTATTAGCTCATAAAGAAGTATCATCGAAATACGAAATTTCAAATCTCAATCGATATCAATGCTTTTATATTCTTTCGACGCAGAATATACAATGGAACAAGAACATAAGTTTGTCACTATGTGTAAATACGAGTTTTAACATGAATATTGTCGAAAATTGAGATCGACACATGCGAATTTCTTTAATTGCAGAGATGTAATCGTGAAATCATTGAACTTACTCGTACCACAGCTTGAGAAATGTTTCCAATCTATTCGGACATTGTATTTCTTAAGATCAAACATCCATTTTATCTTGGAATCGACGTTATAAACTTGTTTCATATTTTATATACGATTATTAGCTCATAAAGAAGTATCATCGAAATACGAAATTTGAAATCTCAATCAATATCAATGCTATTATATTCTGTCGACGCAGAATACACAATGGAACAAGAACATAAGTTTGTCACAATGTGTAAATACGAGTTTTAACAAGAATATTGTCGAAAATTGAGATCGACACATGCGAATTTCTTTAATTGCAGAGATGGAATCGTGAAATCATTGAACTTACTCGTACCACAGCTTGAGAAATGTTTCCAATCTATTCGGACATTGTATTTCTGAAGATCAAACATCCATTTTATCTTGGAATCGACGTTATAACCTTGTTTCATATTTTATATACGATTATTAGCTCATAAAGAAGTATCATAGAAATACGAAATTTGAAATCTCAATCAATATCAATGCTATTATATTCTGTCGACGCAGAATACACAATGGAACAAGAACATAAGTTTGTCACAATGTGTAAATACGAGTTTTAACAAGAATATTGTCGAAAATTGAGATCGACACATGCGAATTTCTTTAATTGCAGAGATGTAATCGTGAAATCGTTGAACTTACTCGTACCACAGCTTGAGAAATGTTTCCAATCTATTCGGACATTGTATTTCTGAAGATCAAACATCCATTTTATCTTGGAATCGACGTTATAACCTTGTTTCATATTTTATATACGATTATTAGCTCATAAAGAAGTATCATAGAAATACGTAATTTGAAATCTCAATCAATATCAATGCTATTATATTCTGTCGACGCAGAATACACAATGGAACAAGAACATAAGTTTGTCACTATGTGTAAATTCGAGTTTCAACATGAATATTGTAGAAAAATGAGATCGACACATGCGAATTTCGTTAATTGCAGAGATTTAATCGTGAAAGCATTGAACTAACACGTACCACAGATTGAGAATTGTTTCCAATCGATTCGGACATTGTATTTCTGAAGATCAAACATCTATTTTATATTGGAATCGACGTTTTAACCTTGTTTCTTATCGTATATACGTTTTTTCGTTCATAATGGCGTACCATCGAAATACGAAATAATGAAATCTCATTCAAATTCAATTAGTTTATATTCTGTCGACGCAGAATAAAGATTACAACAAGAATATATCTGCCTGACTGTGTGTAAATAGAAGTTTTAACATGAAAATTGTCGAAAAATGAGATCGACAAATGCGAATTTTGTTAAATGCTGAGATAAAATCGTGAACACATTGAAATTACTCGTACCACAGCTTCAGAAATGTTTCCAATCTATTCGGACATTGTATTTCTGAAGATCAAACATCCATTTTATCTTGGAATCGACGTTTTAACCTTGTTTCATATGTTGTATACGATTATTAGCTCATAAAGAAGTATTATCGAAATACGAAATTTCAAATCTCAATCGATATCAATGCTTTTATATTCTATCGACGCAGAATATACAATGGAACAAGAACATAAGTTTGTCACTATGTGTAAATACGAGTTTTAACATGAATATTGTCGAAAATTGAAATCGACACATGCGAATTTCTTTAATTGCAGAGATGTAATCGTGAAATCATTGAACTTACTCGTACCACAGCTTGAGAAATGTTTCCAATCTATTCGGACATTGTATTTCTTAAGATCAAACATCCATTTTATCTTGGAATCGACGTTATAAACTTGTTTCATATTTTATATACGATTATTAGCTCATAAAGAAGTATCATCGAAATACGAAATTTGAAATCTCAATCAATATCAATGCTATTATATTCTGGCGACGCAGAATACACAATGGAACAAGAACATAAGTTTGTCACAATGTGTAAATACGAGTTTTAACAAGAATATTGTCGAAAATTGAGATCGACACATGCGAATTTCTTTAATTGCAGAGATGTAATCGTGAAATCATTGAACTTACTCGTACCACAGCTTGAGAAATGTTTCCAATCTATTCGGACATTGTATTTCTGAAGATCAAACATCCATTTTATCTTGGAATCGACGTTATAACCTTGTTTCATATTTTATATACGATTATTAGCTCATAAAGAAGTATCATAGAAATACGAACTTTGAAATCTCAATCAATATCAATGCTATTATATTCTGTCGACGCAGAATACACAATGGAACAAGAACATAAGTTTGTCACTATGTGTAAATTCGAGTTTCAACATGAATATTGTAGAAAAATGAGATCGACACATGCGAATTTCGTTAATTGCTGAGATTTAATCGTGAAAGCATTGAACTAACACGTACCACAGATTGAGAATTGTTTCCAATCGATTCGGACATTGTATTTCTGAAGATCAAACATCTATTTTATATTGGAATCGACGTTTTAACCTTGTTTCTTATCGTATATTCGTTTTTTCGTTCATAATGGCGTACCATCGAAATACGAAATAATGAAATCTCATTCAAATTCAATTAGTTTATATTCTGTCGACGCAGAATAAAGATTACAACAAGAATATATCTGCCTGACTGTGTGTAAATAGAAGTTTTAACATGAAAATTGTCGAAAAATGAGATCGACAAATGCGAATTTTGTTAAATGCTGAGATAAAATCGTGAACACATTGAAATTACTCGTACCACAGCTTCAGAAATGTTTCCAATCTATTCGGACATTGTATTTCTGAAGATCAAACATCCATTTTATCTTGGAATCGACGTTTTAACCTTGTTTCATATGTTGTATACGATTATTAGCTCATAAAGAAGTATCATCGAAATACGAAATTTCAAATCTCAATCGATATCAATGCTTTTATATTCTTTCGACGCAGAATATACAATGGAACAAGAACATAAGTTTGTCACTATGTGTAAATACGAGTTTTAACATGAATATTGTCGAAAATTGAGATCGACACATGCGAATTTCTTTAATTGCAGAGATGTAATCGTGAAATCATTGAACTTACTCGTACCACAGCTTGAGAAATGTTTCCAATCTATTCGGACATTGTAATTCTTAAGATCAAACATCCATTTTATCTTGGAATCGACGTTATAACCTTGTTTCATATTTTATATACGATTATTAGCTCATAAAGAAGTATCATCGAAATACGAAATTTGAAATCTCAATCAATATCAATGCTATTATATTCTGTCGACGCAGAATACACAATGGAACAAGAACATAAGTTTGTCACAATGTGTAAATACGAGTTTTAACAAGAATATTGTCGAAAATTGAGATCGACACATGCGAATTTCTTTAATTGCAGAGATGTAATCGTGAAATCGTTGAACTTACTCGTACCACAGCTTGAGAAATGTTTCCAATCTATTCGGACATTGTATTTCTGAAGATCAAACATCCATTTTATCTTGGAATCGACGTTATAACCTTGTTTCATATTTTATATACGATTATTAGCTCATAAAGAAGTATCATAGAAATACGTAATTTGAAATCTCAATCAATATCAATGCTATTATATTCTGTCGACGCAGAATACACAATGGAACAAGAACATAAGTTTGTCACTATGTGTAAATTCGAGTTTCAACATGAATATTGTAGAAAAATGAGATCGACACATGCGAATTTCGTTAATTGCAGAGATTTAATCGTGAAAGCATTGAACTAACACGTACCACAGATTGAGAATTGTTTCCAATCGATTCGGACATTGTATTTCTGAAGATCAAACATCTATTTTATATTGGAATCGACGTTTTAACCTTGTTTCTTATCGTATATACGTTTTTTCGTTCATAATGGCGTACCATCGAAATACGAAATAATGAAATCTCATTCAAATTCAATTAGTTTATATTCTGTCGACGCAGAATAAAGATTACAACAAGAATATATCTGCCTGACTGTGTGTAAATAGAAGTTTTAACATGAAAATTGTCGAAAAATGAGATCGACAAATGCGAATTTTGTTAAATGCTGAGATAAAATCGTGAACACATTGAAATTACTCGTACCACAGCTTCAGAAATGTTTCCAATCTATTCGGACATTGTATTTCTGAAGATCAAACATCCATTTTATCTTGGAATCGACGTTTTAACCTTGTTTCATATGTTGTATACGATTATTAGCTCATAAAGAAGTATCATCGAAATACGAAATTTCAAATCTCAATCGATATCAATGCTTTTATATTCTTTCGACGCAGAATATACAATGGAACAAGAACATAAGTTTGTCACTATGTGTAAATACGAGTTTTAACATGAATATTGTCGAAAATTGAGATCGACACATGCGAATTTCTTTAATTGCAGAGATGTAATCGTGAAATCATTGAACTTACTCGTACCACAGCTTGAGAAATGTTTCCAATCTATTCGGACATTGTATTTCTTAAGATCAAACATCCATTTTATCTTGGAATCGACGTTATAAACTTGTTTCATATTTTATATACGATTATTAGCTCATAAAGAAGTATCATCGAAATACGAAATTTGAAATCTCAATCAATATCAATGCTATTATATTCTGTCGACGCAGAATACACAATGGAACAAGAACATAAGTTTGTCACAATGTGTAAATACGAGTTTTAACAAGAATATTGTCGAAAATTGAGATCGACACATGCGAATTTCTTTAATTGCAGAGATGGAATCGTGAAATCATTGAACTTACTCGTACCACAGCTTGAGAAATGTTTCCAATCTATTCGGACATTGTATTTCTGAAGATCAAACATCCATTTTATCTTGGAATCGACGTTATAACCTTGTTTCATATTTTATATACGATTATTAGCTCATAAAGAAGTATCATAGAAATACGTAATTTGAAATCTCAATCAATATCAATGCTATTATATTCTGTCGACGCAGAATACACAATGGAACAAGAACATAAGTTTGTCACTATGTGTAAATTCGAGTTTCAACATGAATATTGTAGAAAAATGAGATCGACACATGCGAATTTCGTTAATTGCAGAGATTTAATCGTGAAAGCATTGAACTAACACGTACCACAGATTGAGAATTGTTTCCAATCGATTCGGACATTGTATTTCTGAAGATCAAACATCTATTTTATATTGGAATCGACGTTTTAACCTTGTTTCTTATCGTATATACGTTTTTTCGTTCATAATGGCGTACCATCGAAATACGAAATAATGAAATCTCATTCAAATTCAATTAGTTTATATTCTGTCGACGCATAATAAAGATTACAACAAGAATATATCTGCCTGACTGTGTGTAAATAGAAGTTTTAACATGAAAATTGTCGAAAAATGAGATCGACAAATGCGAATTTTGTTAAATGCTGAGATAAAATCGTGAACACATTGAAATTACTCGTACCACAGCTTCAGAAATGTTTCCAATCTATTCGGACATTGTATTTCTGAAGATCAAACATCCATTTTATCTTGGAATCGACGTTTTAACCTTGTTTCATATGTTGTATACGATTATTAGCTCATAAAGAAGTATCATCGAAATACGAAATTTCAAATCTCAATCGATATCAATGCTTTTATATTCTTTCGACGCAGAATATACAATGGAACAAGAACATAAGTTTGTCACTATGTGTAAATACGAGTTTTAACATGAATATTGTCGAAAATTGAGATCGACACATGCGAATTTCTTTAATTGCAGAGATGTAATCGTGAAATCATTGAACTTACTCGTACCACAGCTTGAGAAATGTTTCCAATCTATTCGGACATTGTATTTCTTAAGATCAAACATCCATTTTATCTTGGAATCGACGTTATAAACTTGTTTCATATTTTATATACGATTATTAGCTCATAAAGAAGTATCATCGAAATACGAAATTTGAAATCTCAATCAATATCAATGCTATTATATTCTGTCGACGCAGAATACACAATGGAACAAGAACATAAGTTTGTCACAAGGTGTAAATACGAGTTTTAACAAGAATATTGTCGAAAATTGAGATCGACACATGCGAATTTCTTTAATTGCAGAGATGGAATCGTGAAATCATTGAACTTACTCGTACCACAGCTTGAGAAATGTTTCCAATCTATTCGGACATTGTATTTCTGAAGATCAAACATCCATTTTATCTTGGAATCGACGTTATAACCTTGTTTCATATTTTATATACGATTATTAGCTCATAAAGAAGTATCATAGAAATACGAAATTTGAAATCTCAATCAATATCAATGCTATTATATTCTGTCGACGCAGAATACACAATGGAACAAGAACATAAGTTTGTCACAATGTGTAAATACGAGTTTTAACAAGAATATTGTCGAAAATTGAGATCGACACATGCGAATTTCTTTAATTGCAGAGATGTAATCGTGAAATCGTTGAACTTACTCGTACCACAGCTTGAGAAATGTTTCCAATCTATTCGGACATTGTATTTCTGAAGATCAAACATCCATTTTATCTTGGAATCGACGTTATAACCTTGTTTCATATTTTATATACGATTATTAGCTCATAAAGAAGTATCATAGAAATACGTAATTTGAAATCTCAATCAATATCAATGCTATTATATTCTGTCGACGCAGAATACACAATGGAACAAGAACATAAGTTTGTCACTATGTGTAAATTCGAGTTTCAACATGAATATTGTAGAAAAATGAGATCGACACATGCGAATTTCGTTAATTGCAGAGATTTAATCGTGAAAGCATTGAACTAACACGTACCACAGATTGAGAATTGTTTCCAATCGATTCGGACATTGTATTTCTGAAGATCAAACATCTATTTTATATTGGAATCGACGTTTTAACCTTGTTTCTTATCGTATATACGTTTTTTCGTTCATAATGGCGTACCATCGAAATACGAAATAATGAAATCTCATTCAAATTCAATTAGTTTATATTCTGTCGACGCAGAATAAAGATTACAACAAGAATATATCTGCCTGACTGTGTGTAAATAGAAGTTTTAACATGAAAATTGTCGAAAAATGAGATCGACAAATGCGAATTTTGTTAAATGCTGAGATAAAATCGTGAACACATTGAAATTACTCGTACCACAGCTTCAGAAATGTTTCCAATCTATTCGGACATTGTATTTCTGAAGATCAAACATCCATTTTATCTTGGAATCGACGTTTTAACCTTGTTTCATATGTTGTATACGATTATTAGCTCATAAAGAAGTATTATCGAAATACGAAATTTCAAATCTCAATCGATATCAATGCTTTTATATTCTATCGACGCAGAATATACAATGGAACAAGAACATAAGTTTGTCACTATGTGTAAATACGAGTTTTAACATGAATATTGTCGAAAATTGAAATCGACACATGCGAATTTCTTTAATTGCAGAGATGTAATCGTGAAATCATTGAACTTACTCGTACCACAGCTTGAGAAATGTTTCCAATCTATTCGGACATTGTATTTCTTAAGATCAAACATCCATTTTATCTTGGAATCGACGTTATAAACTTGTTTCATATTTTATATACGATTATTAGCTCATAAAGAAGTATCATCGAAATACGAAATTTGAAATCTCAATCAATATCAATGCTATTATATTCTGGCGACGCAGAATACACAATGGAACAAGAACATAAGTTTGTCACAATGTGTAAATACGAGTTTTAACAAGAATATTGTCGAAAATTGAGATCGACACATGCGAATTTCTTTAATTGCAGAGATGTAATCGTGAAATCATTGAACTTACTCGTACCACAGCTTGAGAAATGTTTCCAATCTATTCGGACATTGTATTTCTGAAGATCAAACATCCATTTTATCTTGGAATCGACGTTATAACCTTGTTTCATATTTTATATACGATTATTAGCTCATAAAGAAGTATCATAGAAATACGAACTTTGAAATCTCAATCAATATCAATGCTATTATATTCTGTCGACGCAGAATACACAATGGAACAAGAACATAAGTTTGTCACTATGTGTAAATTCGAGTTTCAACATGAATATTGTAGAAAAATGAGATCGACACATGCGAATTTCGTTAATTGCTGAGATTTAATCGTGAAAGCATTGAACTAACACGTACCACAGATTGAGAATTGTTTCCAATCGATTCGGACATTGTATTTCTGAAGATCAAACATCTATTTTATATTGGAATCGACGTTTTAACCTTGTTTCTTATCGTATATTCGTTTTTTCGTTCATAATGGCGTACCATCGAAATACGAAATAATGAAATCTCATTCAAATTCAATTAGTTTATATTCTGTCGACGCAGAATAAAGATTACAACAAGAATATATCTGCCTGACTGTGTGTAAATAGAAGTTTTAACATGAAAATTGTCGAAAAATGAGATCGACAAATGCGAATTTTGTTAAATGCTGAGATAAAATCGTGAACACATTGAAATTACTCGTACCACAGCTTCAGAAATGTTTCCAATCTATTCGGACATTGTATTTCTGAAGATCAAACATCCATTTTATCTTGGAATCGACGTTTTAACCTTGTTTCATATGTTGTATACGATTATTAGCTCATAAAGAAGTATCATCGAAATACGAAATTTCAAATCTCAATCGATATCAATGCTTTTATATTCTTTCGACGCAGAATATACAATGGAACAAGAACATAAGTTTGTCACTATGTGTAAATACGAGTTTTAACATGAATATTGTCGAAAATTGAGATCGACACATGCGAATTTCTTTAATTGCAGAGATGTAATCGTGAAATCATTGAACTTACTCGTACCACAGCTTGAGAAATGTTTCCAATCTATTCGGACATTGTAATTCTTAAGATCAAACATCCATTTTATCTTGGAATCGACGTTATAACCTTGTTTCATATTTTATATACGATTATTAGCTCATAAAGAAGTATCATAGAAATACGAAATTTGAAATCTCAATCAATATCAATGCTATTATATTCTGTCGACGCAGAATACACAATGGAACAAGAACATAAGTTTGTCACAATGTGTAAATACGAGTTTTAACAAGAATATTGTCGAAAATTGAGATCGACACATGCGAATTTCTTTAATTGCAGAGATGTAATCGTGAAATCGTTGAACTTACTCGTACCACAGCTTGAGAAATGTTTCCAATCTATTCGGACATTGTATTTCTGGAGATCAAACATCCATTTTATCTTGGAATCGACGTTTTAACCTTGTTTCATATTTTATATACGATTATTAGCTCATAAAGAAGTATCATAGAAATACGTAATTTGAAATCTCAATCAATATCAATGCTATTATATTCTGTCGACGCAGAATACACAATGGAACAAGAACATAAGTTTGTCACTATGTGTAAATTCGAGTTTCAACATGAATATTGTAGAAAAATGAGATCGACACATGCGAATTTCGTTAATTGCAGAGATTTAATCGTGAAAGCATTGAACTAACACGTACCACAGATTGAGAATTGTTTCCAATCGATTCGGACATTGTATTTCTGAAGATCAAACATCTATTTTATATTGGAATCGACGTTTTAACCTTGTTTCTTATCGTATATACGTTTTTTCGTTCATAATGGCGTACCATCGAAATACGAAATAATGAAATCTCATTCAAATTCAATTAGTTTATATTCTGTCGACGCAGAATAAAGATTACAACAAGAATATATCTGCCTGACTGTGTGTAAATAGAAGTTTTAACATGAAAATTGTCGAAAAATGAGATCGACAAATGCGAATTTTGTTAAATGCTGAGATAAAATCGTGAACACATTGAAATTACTCGTACCACAGCTTCAGAAATGTTTCCAATCTATTCGGACATTGTATTTCTTAAGATCAAACATCCATTTTATCTTCGAATCGACGTTTTAACCTTGTTTCATATGTTGTATACGATTATTAGCTCATAAAGAAGTATCATCGAAATACGAAATTTCAAATCTCAATCGATATCAATGCTTTTATATTCTATCGACGCAGAATATACAATGGAACAAGAACATAAGTTTGTCACAATGTGTAAATACGAGTTTTAACAAGAATATTGTCGAAAATTGAGATCGACACATGCGAATTTCTTTAATTGCAGAGATGTAATCGTGAAATCATTGAACTTACTCGTACCACAGCTTGAGAAATGTTTCCAATCTATTCGGACATTGTATTTCTGAAGATCAAACATCCATTTTATCTTGGAATCGAAGTTATAACCTTGTTTCATATTTTATATACGATTATTAGCTCATAAAGAAGTATCATAGAAATACGAACTTTGAAATCTCAATCAATATCAATGCTATTATATTCTGTCGACGCAGAATACACAATGGAACAAGAACATAAGTTTGTCACTATGTGTAAATTCGAGTTTCAACATGAATATTGTAGAAAAATGAGATCGACACATGCGAATTTCGTTAATTGCTGAGATTTAATCGTGAAAGCATTGAACTAACACGTACCACAGATTGAGAATTGTTTCCAATCGATTCGGACATTGTATTTCTGAAGATCAAACATCTATTTTATATTGGAATCGACGTTTTAACCTTGTTTCTTATCGTATATACGTTTTTTCGTTCATAATGGCGTACCATCGAAATACGAAATAATGAAATCTCATTCAAATTCAATTAGTTTATATTCTGTCGACGCAGAATAAAGATTACAACAAGAATATATCTGCCTGACTGTGTGTAAATAGAAGTTTTAACATGAAAATTGTCGAAAAATGAGATCGACAAATGCGAATTTTGTTAAATGCTGAGATAAAATCGTGAACACATTGAAATTACTCGTACCACAGCTTCAGAAATGTTTCCAATCTATTCGGACATTGTATTTCTGAAGATCAAACATCCATTTTATCTTGGAATCGACGTTTTAACCTTGTTTCATATGTTGTATACGATTATTAGCTCATAAAGAAGTATCATCGAAATACGAAATTTCAAATCTCAATCGATATCAATGCTTTTATATTCTATCGACGCAGAATATACAATGGAACAAGAACATAAGTTTGTCACAATGTGTAAATACGAGTTTTAACAAGAATATTGTCGAAAATTGAGATCGACACATGCGAATTTCTTTAATTGCAGAGATGTAATCGTGAAATCATTGAACTTACTCGTACCACAGCTTGAGAAATGTTTCCAATCTATTCGGACATTGTATTTCTGAAGATCAAACATCCATTTTATCTTGGAATCGACGTTATAACCTTGTTTCATATTTTATATACGATTATTAGCTCATAAAGAAGTATCATAGAAATACGAAATTTGAAATCTCAATCAATATCAATGCTATTATATTCTATCGACGCAGAATATACAATGGAACAAGATCATATGTTTGTCACTATGTGTAAATACGAGTTTTAACATGAATATTGTCGAAAATTGAGATCGACACATGCGAATTTCTTTAATTGCAGAGATGTAATCGTGAAATCATTGAACTTACTCGTACCACAGCTTGAGAAATGTTTCCAATCTATTCGGACATTGTATTTCTTAAGATCAAACATCCATTTTATCTTGGAATCGACGTTATAACCTTGTTTCATATTTTATATACGATTATTAGCTCATAAAGAAGTATCATCGAAATACGAAATTTGAAATCTCAATCAATATCAATGCTATTATATTTTGTCGACGCAGAATACACAATGGAACAAGAACATAAGTTTGTCACAATGTGTAAATACGAGTTTTAACAAGAATATTGTCGAAAATTGAGATCGACACATGCGAATTTCTTTAATTGCAGAGATGTAATCGTGAAATCATTGAACTTACTCGTACCACAGCTTGAGAAATGTTTCCAATCTATTCGGACATTGTATTTCTGAAGATCAAACATCCATTTTATCTTGGAATCGACGTTATAACCTTGTTTCATATTTTATATACGATTATTAGCTCATAAAGAAGTATCATAGAAATACGAAATTTGAAATCTCAATCAATATCAATGCTATTATATTCTATCGACGCAGAATATACAATGGAACAAGATCATATGTTTGTCACTATGTGTAAATACGAGTTTCAACATGAATATTGTAGAAAAATTAGATCGACACATGCGAATTTCGTTAATTGCTGAGATTTAATCGTAAAAGCATTGAACTAACTCGTACCACAGCTTGAGAATTGTTTCCAATCGATTCGGACATTGTATTTCTGAAGATCAAACATCTATTTTATCTTGGAATCGACGTTTTAACCTTGTGTCTTATCGTATATACGTTTTTTCGTTCAAAATGGCGTACCATCGAAATACGAAATAATGAAATCTCATTCAATTTCAATTAGTTTATATTCTGTCGACGCAGAATAAAGATTACAACAAGAATATATCTGCCTGACTGTGTGTAAATAGAAGTTTTAACATGAAAATTGTCGAAAAATGAGATCGACAAATGCGAATTTTGTTAAATGCTGAGATAAAATCGTGAACACATTGAAATTACTCGTACCACAGCTTCAGAAATGTTTCCAATCTATTCGGACATTGTATTTCTGAAGATCAAACATCCATTTTATCTTGGAATCGACGTTATAACCTTGTTTCATATTTTATATACGATTATTAGCTCATAAAGAAGTATCATAGAAATACGAAATTTGAAATCTCAATCAATATCAATGCTATTATATTCTATCGACGCAGAATATACAATGGAACAAGATCATATGTTTGTCACTATGTGTAAATACGAGTTTCAACATGAATATTGTAGAAAAATGAGATCGACACATGCGAATTTCGTTAATTGCTGAGATTTAATCGTAAAAGCATTGAACTAACTCGTACCACAGCTTGAGAATTGTTTCCAATCGATTCGGACATTGTATTTCTGAAGATCAAACATCTATTTTATCTTGGAATCGACGTTTTAACCTTGTGTCTTATCGTATATACGTTTTTTCGTTCAAAATGGCGTACCATCGAAATACGAAATAATGAAATCTCATTCAATTTCAATTAGTTTATATTCTGTCGACGCAGAATAAAGATTACAACAAGAATATATCTGCCTGACTGTGTGTAAATAGAAGTTTTAACATGAAAATTGTCGAAAAATGAGATCGACAAATGCGAATTTTGTTAAATGCTGAGATAAAATCGTGAACACATTGAAATTACTCGTACCACAGCTTCAGAAATGTTTCCAATCTATTCGGACATTGTATTTCTGAAGATCAAACATCCATTTTATCTTGGAATCGACGTTTTAACCTTGTTTCATATGTTGTATACGATTATTAGCTCATAAAGAAGTATCATCGAAATACGAAATTTCAAATCTCAATCGATATCAATGCTTTTATATTCTATCGACGCAGAATATACAATGGAACAAGAACATAAGTTTGTCACAATGTGTAAATACGAGTTTTAACAAGAATATTGTCGAAAATTGAGATCGACACATGCGAATTTCTTTAATTGCAGAGATGTAATCGTGAAATCATTGAACTTACTCGTACCACAGCTTGAGAAATGTTTCCAATCTATTCGGACATTGTATTTCTGAAGATCAAACATCCATTTTATCTTGGAATCGAAGTTATAACCTTGTTTCATATTTTATATACGATTATTAGCTCATAAAGAAGTATCATAGAAATACGAAATTTGAAATCTCAATCAATATCAATGCTATTATATTCTGTCGACGCAGAATACACAATGGAACAAGAACATAAGTTTGTCACTATGTGTAAATTCGAGTTTCAACATGAATATTGTAGAAAAATGAGATCGACACATGCGAATTTCGTTAATTGCTGAGATTTAATCGTAAAAGCATTGAACTCACTCGTACCACAGCTTGAGAATTGTTTCCAATCGATTCGGACATTGTATTTCTGAAGATCAAACATCTATTTTATCTTGGAATCGACGTTTTAACCTTGTGTCTTATCGTATATACGTTTTTTCGTTCAAAATGGCGTACCATCGAAATACGAAATAATGAAATCTCATTCAAATTCAATTAGTTTATATTCTGTCGACGCAGAATAAAGATTACAACAAGAATATATCTGCCTGACTGTGTGTAAATAGAAGTTTTAACATGAAAATTGTCGAAAAATGAGATCGACAAATGCGAATTTTGTTAAATGCTGAGATAAAATCGTGAACACATTGAAATTACTCGTACCACAGCTTCAGAAATGTTTCCAATCTATTCGGACATTGTATTTCTGAAGATCAAACATCCATTTTATCTTGGAATCGACGTTTTAACCTTGTTTCATATGTTGTATACGATTATTAGCTCATAAAGAAGTATCATCGAAATACGAAATTTGAAATCTCAATCAATATCAATGCTATTATATTCTGGCGACGCAGAATACACAATGGAACAAGAACATAAGTTTGTCACAATGTGTAAATACGAGTTTTAACAAGAATATTGTCGAAAATTGAGATCGACACATGCGAATTTCTTTAATTGCAGAGATGTAATCGTGAAATCATTGAACTTACTCGTACCACAGCTTGAGAAATGTTTCCAATCTATTCGGACATTGTATTTCTGAAGATCAAACATCCATTTTATCTTGGAATCGACGTTATAACCTTGTTTCATATTTTATATACGATTATTAGCTCATAAAGAAGTATCATAGAAATACGAACTTTGAAATCTCAATCAATATCAATGCTTTTATATTCTATCGACGCAGAATATACAATGGAACAAGATCATAAGTTTGTCACTATGTGTAAATACGAGTTTCAACATGAATATTGTAGAAAAATGAGATCGACACATGCGAATTTCGTTAATTGCTGAGATTTAATCGTGAAAGCATTGAACTAACTCGTACCACAGCCTGAGAATTGTTTCCAATCGATTCGGACATTGTATTTCTGAAGATCAAACATCTATTTTATCTTGGAATCGACGTTTTAACCTTGTGTCTTATCGTATATACGTTTTTTCGTTCAAAATGGCGTACCATCGAAATACGAAATAATGAAATCTCATTCAAATTCAATTAGTTTATATTCTGTCGACGCAGAATAAAGATTACAACAAGAATATATCTGCCTGACTGTGTGTAAATAGAAGTTTTAACATGAAAATTGTCGAAAAATGAGATCGACAAATGCGAATTTTGTTAAATGCTGAGATAAAATCGTGAACACATTGAAATTACTCGTACCACAGCTTCAGAAATGTTTCCAATCTATTCGGACATTGTATTTCTGAAGATCAAACATCCATTTTATCTTGGAATCGACGTTTTAACCTTGTTTCATATGTTGTATACGATTATTAGCTCATAAAGAAGTATCATCGAAATACGAAATTTCAAATCTCAATCGATATCAATGCTTTTATATTCTTTCGACGCAGAATATACAATGGAACAAGAACATAAGTTTGTCACTATGTGTAAATACGAGTTTTAACATGAATATTGTCGAAAATTGAGATCGACACATGCGAATTTCTTTAATTGCAGAGATGTAATCGTGAAATCATTGAACTTACTCGTACCACAGCTTGAGAAATGTTTCCAATCTATTCGGACATTGTAATTCTTAAGATCAAACATCCATTTTATCTTGGAATCGACGTTATAACCTTGTTTCATATTTTATATACGATTATTAGCTCATAAAGAAGTATCATCGAAATACGAAATTTGAAATCTCAATCAATATCAATGCTATTATATTCTGTCGACGCAGAATACACAATGGAACAAGAACATAAGTTTGTCACAATGTGTAAATACGAGTTTTAACAAGAATATTGTCGAAAATTGAGATCGACACATGCGAATTTCTTTAATTGCAGAGATGTAATCGTGAAATCGTTGAAATTACTCGTACCACAGCTTGAGAAATGTTTCCAATCTATTCGGACATTGTATTTCTGAAGATCAAACATCCATTTTATCTTGGAATCGACGTTATAACCTTGTTTCATATTTTATATACGATTATTAGCTCATAAAGAAGTATCATAGAAATACGTAATTTGAAATCTCAATCAATATCAATGCTATTATATTCTGTCGACGCAGAATACACAATGGAACAAGAACATAAGTTTGTCACTATGTGTAAATTCGAGTTTCAACATGAATATTGTAGAAAAATGAGATCGACACATGCGAATTTCGTTAATTGCAGAGATTTAATCGTGAAAGCATTGAACTAACACGTACCACAGATTGAGAATTGTTTCCAATCGATTCGGACATTGTATCTCTGAAGATCAAACATCTATTTTATATTGGAATCGACGTTTTAACCTTGTTTCTTATCGTATATACGTTTTTTCGTTCATAATGGCGTACCATCGAAATACGAAATAATGAAATCTCATTCAAATTCAATTAGTTTATATTCTGTCGACGCAGAATAAAGATTACAACAAGAATATATCTGCCTGACTGTGTGTAAATAGAAGTTTTAACATGAAAATTGTCGAAAAATGAGATCGACAAATGCGAATTTTGTTAAATGCTGAGATAAAATCGTGAACACATTGAAATTACTCGTACCACAGCTTCAGAAATGTTTCCAATCTATTCGGACATTGTATTTCTGAAGATCAAACATCCATTTTATCTTGGAATCGACGTTTTAACCTTGTTTCATATGTTGTATACGATTATTAGCTCATAAAGAAGTATCATCGAAATACGAAATTTCAAATCTCAATCGATATCAATGCTTTTATATTCTATCGACGCAGAATATACAATGGAACAAGAACATAAGTTTGTCACAATGTGTAAATACGAGTTTTAACAAGAATATTGTCGAAAATTGAGATCGACACATGCGAATTTCTTTAATTGCAGAGATGTAATCGTGAAATCATTGAACTTACTCGTACCACAGCTTGAGAAATGTTTCCAATCTATTCGGACATTGTATTTCTGAAGATCAAACATCCATTTTATCTTGGAATCGAAGTTATAACCTTGTTTCATATTTTATATACGATTATTAGCTCATAAAGAAGTATCATAGAAATACGAACTTTGAAATCTCAATCAATATCAATGCTATTATATTCTGTCGACGCAGAATACACAATGGAACAAGAACATAAGTTTGTCACTATGTGTAAATTCGAGTTTCAACATGAATATTGTAGAAAAATGAGATCGACACATGCGAATTTCGTTAATTGCTGAGATTTAATCGTGAAAGCATTGAACTAACACGTACCACAGATTGAGAATTGTTTCCAATCGATTCGGACATTGTATTTCTGAAGATCAAACATCTATTTTATATTGGAATCGACGTTTTAACCTTGTTTCTTATCGTATATACGTTTTTTCGTTCATAATGGCGTACCATCGAAATACGAAATAATGAAATCTCATTCAAATTCAATTAGTTTATATTCTGTCGACGCAGAATAAAGATTACAACAAGAATATATCTGCCTGACTGTGTGTAAATAGAAGTTTTAACATGAAAATTGTCGAAAAATGAGATCGACAAATGCGAATTTTGTTAAATGCTGAGATAAAATCGTGAACACATTGAAATTACTCGTACCACAGCTTCAGAAATGTTTCCAATCTATTCGGACATTGTATTTCTGAAGATCAAACATCCATTTTATCTTGGAATCGACGTTTTAACCTTGTTTCATATGTTGTATACGATTATTAGCTCATAAAGAAGTATCATCGAAATACGAAATTTCAAATCTCAATCGATATCAATGCTTTTATATTCTTTCGACGCAGAATATACAATGGAACAAGAACATAAGTTTGTCACTATGTGTAAATACGAGTTTTAACATGAATATTGTCGAAAATTGAGATCGACACATGCGAATTTCTTTAATTGCAGAGATGTAATCGTGAAATCATTGAACTTACTCGTACCACAGCTTGAGAAATGTTTCCAATCTATTCGGACATTGTAATTCTAAAGATCAAACATCCATTTTATCTTGGAATCGACGTTATAACCTTGTTTCATATTTTATATACGATTATTAGCTCATAAAGAAGTATCATCGAAATACGAAATTTGAAATCTCAATCAATATCAATGCTATTATATTCTGTCGACGCAGAATACACAATGGAACAAGAACATAAGTTTGTCACAATGTGTAAATACGAGTTTTAACAAGAATATTGTCGAAAATTGAGATCGACACATGCGAATTTCTTTAATTGCAGAGATGTAATCGTGAAATCGTTGAACTTACTCGTACCACAGCTTGAGAAATGTTTCCAATCTATTCGGACATTGTATTTCTGAAGATCAAACATCCATTTTATCTTGGAATCGACGTTATAACCTTGTTTCATATTTTATATACGATTATTAGCTCATAAAGAAGTATCATAGAAATACGTAATTTGAAATCTCAATCAATATCAATGCTATTATATTCTGTCGACGCAGAATACACAATGGAACAAGAACATAAGTTTGTCACTATGTGTAAATTCGAGTTTCAACATGAATATTGTAGAAAAATGAGATCGACACATGCGAATTTCGTTAATTGCAGAGATTTAATCGTGAAAGCATTGAACTAACACGTACCACAGATTGAGAATTGTTTCCAATCGATTCGGACATTGTATTTCTGAAGATCAAACATCTATTTTATATTGGAATCGACGTTTTAACCTTGTTTCTTATCGTATATACGTTTTTTCGTTCATAATGGCGTACCATCGAAATACGAAATAATGAAATCTCATTCAAATTCAATTAGTTTATATTCTGTCGACGCAGAATAAAGATTACAACAAGAATATATCTGCCTGACTGTGTGTAAATAGAAGTTTTAACATGAAAATTGTCGAAAAATGAGATCGACAAATGCGAATTTTGTTAAATGCTGAGATAAAATCGTGAACACATTGAAATTACTCGTACCACAGCTTCAGAAATGTTTCCAATCTATTCGGACATTGTATTTCTTAAGATCAAACATCCATTTTATCTTCGAATCGACGTTTTAACCTTGTTTCATATGTTGTATACGATTATTAGCTCATAAAGAAGTATCATCGAAATACGAAATTTCAAATCTCAATCGATATCAATGCTTTTATATTCTATCGACGCAGAATATACAATGGAACAAGAACATAAGTTTGTCACAATGTGTAAATACGAGTTTTAACAAGAATATTGTCGAAAATTGAGATCGACACATGCGAATTTCTTTAATTGCAGAGATGTAATCGTGAAATCATTGAACTTACTCGTACCACAGCTTGAGAAATGTTTCCAATCTATTCGGACATTGTATTTCTGAAGATCAAACATCCATTTTATCTTGGAATCGACGTTATAACCTTGTTTCATATTTTATATACGATTATTAGCTCATAAAGAAGTATCATAGAAATACGAAATTTGAAATCTCAATCAATATCAATGCTATTATATTCTATCGACGCAGAATATACAATGGAACAAGATCATATGTTTGTCACTATGTGTAAATACGAGTTTTAACATGAATATTGTCGAAAATTGAGATCGACACATGCGAATTTCTTTAATTGCAGAGATGTAATCGTGAAATCATTGAACTTACTCGTACCACAGCTTGAGAAATGTTTCCAATCTATTCGGACATTGTATTTCTTAAGATCAAACATCCATTTTATCTTGGAATCGACGTTATAACCTTGTTTCATATTTTATATACGATTATTAGCTCATAAAGAAGTATCATCGAAATACGAAATTTGAAATCTCAATCAATATCAATGCTATTATATTTTGTCGACGCAGAATACACAATGGAACAAGAACATAAGTTTGTCACAATGTGTAAATACGAGTTTTAACAAGAATATTGTCGAAAATTGAGATTGACACATGCGAATTTCTTTAATTGCAGAGATGTAATCGTGAAATCATTGAACTTACTCGTACCACAGCTTGAGAAATGTTTCCAATCTATTCGGACATTGTATTTCTGAAGATCAAACATCCATTTTATCTTGGAATCGACGTTATAACCTTGTTTCATATTTTATATACGATTATTAGCTCATAAAGAAGTATCATAGAAATACGAAATTTGAAATCTCAATCAATATCAATGCTATTATATTCTATCGACGCAGAATATACAATGGAACAAGATCATATGTTTGTCACTATGTGTAAATACGAGTTTCAACATGAATATTGTAGAAAAATTAGATCGACACATGCGAATTTCGTTAATTGCTGAGATTTAATCGTAAAAGCATTGAACTAACTCGTACCACAGCTTGAGAATTGTTTCCAATCGATTCGGACATTGTATTTCTGAAGATCAAACATCTATTTTATCTTGGAATCGACGTTTTAACCTTGTGTCTTATCGTATATACGTTTTTTCGTTCAAAATGGCGTACCATCGAAATACGAAATAATGAAATCTCATTCAATTTCAATTAGTTTATATTCTGTCGACGCAGAATAAAGATTACAACAAGAATATATCTGCCTGACTGTGTGTAAATAGAAGTTTTAACATGAAAATTGTCGAAAAATGAGATCGACAAATGCGAATTTTGTTAAATGCTGAGATAAAATCGTGAACACATTGAAATTACTCGTACCACAGCTTCAGAAATGTTTCCAATCTATTCGGACATTGTATTTCTGAAGATCAAACATCCATTTTATCTTGGAATCGACGTTATAACCTTGTTTCATATTTTATATACGATTATTAGCTCATAAAGAAGTATCATAGAAATATGAAATTTGAAATCTCAATCAATATCAATGATATTATATTCTATCGACGCAGAATATACAATGGAACAAGATCATATGTTTGTCACTATGTGTAAATACGAGTTTCAACATGAATATTGTAGAAAAATGAGATCGACACATGCGAATTTCGTTAATTGCTGAGATTTAATCGTAAAAGCATTGAACTAACTCGTACCACAGCTTGGTAATTGTTTCCAATCGATTCGGACATTGTATTTCTGAAGATCAAACATCTATTTTATCTTGGAATCGACGTTTTAACCTTGTGTCTTATCGTATATACGTTTTTTCGTTCAAAATGGCGTACCATCGAAATACGAAATAATGAAATCTCATTCAATTTCAATTAGTTTATATTCTGTCGACGCAGAATAAAGATTACAACAAGAATATATCTGCCTGACTGTGTGTAAATAGAAGTTTTAACATGAAAATTGTCGAAAAATGAGATCGACAAATGCGAATTTTGTTAAATGCTGAGATAAAATCGTGAACACATTGAAATTACTCGTACCACAGCTTCAGAAATGTTTCCAATCTATTCGGACATTGTATTTCTGAAGATCAAACATCCATTTTATCTTGGAATCGACGTTTTAACCTTGTTTCATATGTTGTATACGATTATTAGCTCATAAAGAAGTATCATCGAAATACGAAATTTCAAATCTCAATCGATATCAATGCTTTTATATTCTATCGACGCAGAATATACAATGGAACAAGAACATAAGTTTGTCACAATGTGTAAATACGAGTTTTAACAAGAATATTGTCGAAAATTGAGATCGACACATGCGAATTTCTTTAATTGCAGAGATGTAATCGTGAAATCATTGAACTTACTCGTACCACAGCTTGAGAAATGTTTCCAATCTATTCGGACATTGTATTTCTGAAGATCAAACATCCATTTTATCTTGGAATCGAAGTTATAACCTTGTTTCATATTTTATATACGATTATTAGCTCATAAAGAAGTATCATAGAAATACGAAATTTGAAATCTCAATCAATATCAATGCTATTATATTCTGTCGACGCAGAATACACAATGGAACAAGAACATAAGTTTGTCACTATGTGTAAATTCGAGTTTCAACATGAATATTGTAGAAAAATGAGATCGACACATGCGAATTTCGTTAATTGCTGAGATTTAATCGTAAAAGCATTGAACTCACTCGTACCACAGCTTGAGAATTGTTTCCAATCGATTCGGACATTGTATTTCTGAAGATCAAACATCTATTTTATCTTGGAATCGACGTTTTAACCTTGTGTCTTATCGTATATACGTTTTTTCGTTCAAAATGGCGTACCATCGAAATACGAAATAATGAAATCTCATTCAAATTCAATTAGTTTATATTCTGTCGACGCAGAATAAAGATTACAACAAGAATATATCTGCCTGACTGTGTGTAAATAGAAGTTTTAACATGAAAATTGTCGAAAAATGAGATCGACAAATGCGAATTTTGTTAAATGCTGAGATAAAATCGTGAACACATTGAAATTACTCGTACCACAGCTTCAGAAATGTTTCCAATCTATTCGGACATTGTATTTCTGAAGATCAAACATCCATTTTATCTTGGAATCGACGTTTTAACCTTGTTTCATATGTTGTATACGATTATTAGCTCATAAAGAAGTATCATCGAAATACGAAATTTCAAATCTCAATCGATATCAATGCTTTTATATTCTATCGACGCAGAATATACAATGGAACAAGAACATAAGTTTGTCACAATGTGTAAATACGAGTTTTAACAAGAATATTGTCGAAAATTGAGATCGACACATGCGAATTTCTTTAATTGCAGAGATGTAATCGTGAAATCATTGAACTTACTCGTACCACAGCTTGAGAAATGTTTCCAATCTATTCGGACATTGTATTTCTGAAGATCAAACATCCATTTTATCTTGGAATCGACGTTATAACCTTGTTTCATATTTTATATACGATTATTAGCTCATAAAGAAGTATCATAGAAATACGAAATTTGAAATCTCAATCAATATCAATGCTATTATATTCTGTCGACGCAGAATACACAATGGAACAAGAACATAAGTTTGTCACTATGTGTAAATTCGAGTTTCAACATGAATATTGTAGAAAAATGAGATCGACACATGCGAATTTCGTTAATTGCAGAAATTTAATCGTGAAAGCATTGAACTAACACGTACCACAGCTTGAGAATTGTTTCCAATCGATTCGGACATTGTATTTCTGAAGATCAAGCATCTATTTTATATTGGAATCGACGTTTTAACCTTGTTTCTTATCGTATATACGTTTTTTCGTTCATAATGGCGTACCATCGAAATACGAAATAATGAAATCTCATTCAAATTCAATTAGTTTATATTCTGTCGACGCATAATAAAGATTACAACAAGAATATATCTGCCTGACTGTGTGTAAATAGAAGTTTTAACATGAAAATTGTCGAAAAATGAGATCGACAAATGCGAATTTTGTTAAATGCTGAGATAAAATCGTGAACACATTGAAATTACTCGTACCACAGCTTCAGAAATGTTTCCAATCTATTCGGACATTGTATTTCTGAAGATCAAACATCCATTTTATCTTGGAATAGACGTTATAACCTTGTTTCATATGTTGTATACGATTATTAGCTCATAAAGAAGTATCATCGAAATACGAAATTTCAAATCTCAATCAATATCAATGCTTTTATATTCTATCGACGCAGAATATACAATGGAACAAGAACATAAGTTTGTCACTATGTGTAAATACGAGTTATAACATGAATATTGTCGAAAAATGAGATCGACACATGCGAATTTCGTTAATTGCAGAAATTTAATCGTGAAAGCATTGAACTAACACGTACCACAGCTTGAGAATTTTTTCCAATCGATTCGGACATTGTATTTCTGAAGATCAAACATCTATTTTATATTGGAATCGACGTTTTAACCTTGTGTCTTATCGTATATACGTTTTTTCGTTCAAAATGGCGTACCATCGAAATACGAAATAATGAAATCTCATTCAAATTCAATTAGTTTATATTCTGTCGACGCAGAATAAAGATTACAACAAGAATATATCTGCCTGACTGTGTGTAAATAGAAGTTTTAACATGAAAATTGTCGAAAAATGAGATCGACAAATGCGAATTTTGTTAAATGCTGACATAAAATCGTGAACACATTGAAATTACTCGTACCACAGCTTCAGAAATGTTTCCAATCTATTCGGACATTGTATTTCTGAAGATCAAACATCCATTTTATCTTGGAATCGACGTTATAACCTTGTTTCATATGTTGTATACGATTATTAGCTCATAAAGAAGTATCATCGAAATACGAAATTTCAAATCTCAATCAATACCAATGCTTTTATATTCTATCGACGCAGAATATACAATGGAACAAGAACATAAGTTTGTCACTATGTGTAAATACGAGTTTTAACATGAATATTGTCGAAAAATGAGATCGACACATGCGAATTTCTTTAATTGCAGAGATGTAATCGTGAAATCATAAAACTTACTCGTACCACAGCTTGAGAAATGTTTCCAATCTATACGGACATTGTATTTCTGTAGATCAAACATTCATTTTATCTTGGAATCGACGTTATAAACTTGTTTCATATTTTATATACGATTATTAGCTCATAAAGAAGTATCATCGAATTACGAAATTTGAAATCTCAATCAATATCAATGCTATTATATTCTATCGACGGAGAATATACAATGGAACAAGATCATAAGTTTGTCCCTATGTGTAAATACGAGTTTCAACATGAATATTGTAGAAAAATGAGATCGACACATGCGAATTTCGTTAATTGCTGAGATTTAATCGTGAAAGCATTGAACTAACTCGTACCACAGCCTGAGAATTGTTTCCAATCGATTCGGACATTGTATTTCTGAAAATCAAACATCTATTTTATCTTGGAATCGACGTTTTAACCTTGTGTCTTATCGTATATACGTTTTTTCGTTCATAATGGCGTACATCGAAATACGAAATAATGAAATCTCATTCAAATTCAATTAGTTTATATTCTGTCGACGCATAATACAGATTACAACAAGAATATATCTTCCTGACTGTGTGTAAATAGAAGTTTTCACATGAAAATTGTCGAAAAATGAGATCGGCAAATGCGAATTTTGTTAAATGCTGAGATAAAATCGTGAACACATTGAAATTACTCGTACCACAGATTGAGAAATGTTTCCAATCTATTCGGACATTGTATTTCTGTAGATCAATCATTCATTTTATCTTGGAATCGACGTTATAACCTTGTTTCATATTTTATATACGATTATTAGCTCATAAAGAAGTATCATCGAATTACGAAATTTGAAATCTCAATCAATATCAATGCTATTATATTCTGTCGACGCAGAATACACAATGGAACAAGAACATAAGTTTGTCACTATGTGTAAATTCGAGTTTCAACATGAATATTGTAGAAAAATGAGATCGACACATGCGAATTTCGTTAATTGCAGAAATTTAATCGTGAAAGCATTGAACTAACACGTACCACAGCTTGAGAATTGTTTCCAATCGATTCGGACATTGTATTTCTGAAGATCAAACATCTATTTTATATTGGAATCGACGTTTTAACCTTGTTTCTTATCGTATATACGTTTTTTCGATCATAATGGCGTACCATCGAAATACGAAATAATGAAATCTCATTCAAATTCAATTAGTTTATATTCTGTCGACGCAGAATAAAGATTACAACAAGAATATATCTGCCTGACTGTGTGTAAATAGAAGTTTTAACATGAAAATTGTCGAAAAATGAGATCGACAAATGCGAATTTTGTTAAATGCTGAGATAAAATCGTGAACACATTGAAATTACTCGAACCACAGCTTCAGAAATGTTTCCAATCTATTCGGACATTGTATTTCTGAAGATCAAACATCCATTTTATCTTGGAATCGACGTTATAACCTTGTTTCATATGTTGTATACGATTATTAGCTCATAACGAAGTATCATCGAAATACGAAATTTCAAATCTCAATCAATATCAATGCTTTTATATTCTATCGACGCAGAATATACAATGGAACAAGAACATAAGTTTGTCACTATGTGTAAATACGAGTTTTAACATGAATATTGTCGAAAAATGAGATCGACACATGCGAATTTCTTTAATTGCAGAGATGTAATCGTGAAATCATAAAACTTACTCGTACCACAGCTTGAGAAATGTTTCCAATCTATACGGACATTGTATTTCTGTAGATCAAACATTCATTTTATCTTGGAATCGACGTTATAACCTTGTTTCATATTTTATATACGATTATTAGCTCATAAAGAAGTATCATCGAATTACGAAATTTGAAATCTCAATCAATATCAATGCTATTATATTCTATCGACGCAGAATATACAATGGAACAAGATCATAAGTTTGTCACTATGTGTAAATACGAGTTTCAACATGAATATTGTAGAAAAATGAGATCGACACATGCGAATTTCGTTAATTGCTGAGATTTAATCGTGAAAGCATTGAACTAACTCGTACCACAGCCTGAGAATTGTTTCCAATCGATTCGGACATTGTATTTCTGAAAATCAAACATCTATTTTATCTTGGAATCGACGTTTTAACCTTGTGTCTTATCGTATATACGTTTTTTCGTTCATAATGGCGTACCATCGAAATACGAAATAATGAAATCTCATTCAAATTCAATTAGTTTATATTCTGTCGACGCATAATAAAGATTACAACAAGAATATATCTTCCTGACTGTGTGTAAATAGAAGTTTTCACATGAAAATTGTCGAAAAATGAGATCGGCAAATGCGAATTTTGTTAAATGCTGAGATAAAATCGTGAACACATTGAAATTACTCGAACCACAGCTTCAGAAATGTTTCCAATCTATTCGGACATTGTATTTCTGAAGATCAAACATCCATTTTATCTTGGAATCGACGTTATAACCTTGTTTCATATGTTGTATACGATTATTAGCTCATAACGAAGTATCATCGAAATACGAAATTTCAAATCTCAATCAATATCAATGCTTTTATATTCTATCGACGCAGAATATACAATGGAACAAGAACATAAGTTTGTCACTATGTGTAAATACGAGTTTTAACATGAATATTGTCGAAAAATGAGATCGACACATGCGAATTTCTTTAATTGCAGAGATGTAATCGTGAAATCATAAAACTTACTCGTACCACAGCTTGAGAAATGTTTCCAATCTATACGGACATTGTATTTCTGTAGATCAAACATTCATTTTATCTTGGAATCGACGTTATAACCTTGTTTCATATTTTATATACGATTATTAGCTCATAAAGAAGTATCATCGAATTACGAAATTTGAAATCTCAATCAATATCAATGCTATTATATTCTATCGACGCAGAATATACAATGGAACAAGATCATAAGTTTGTCACTATGTGTAAATACGAGTTTCAACATGAATATTGTAGAAAAATGAGATCGACACATGCGAATTTCGTTAATTGCTGAGATTTAATCGTGAAAGCATTGAACTAACTCGTACCACAGCCTGAGAATTGTTTCCAATCGATTCGGACATTGTATTTCTGAAAATCAAACATCTATTTTATCTTGGAATCGACGTTTTAACCTTGTGTCTTATCGTATATACGTTTTTTCGTTCATAATGGCGTACCATCGAAATACGAAATAATGAAATCTCATTCAAATTCAATTAGTTTATATTCTGTCGACGCATAATAAAGATTACAACAAGAATATATCTTCCTGACTGTGTGTAAATAGAAGTTTTTACATGAAAATTGTCGAAAAATGAGATCGGCAAATGCGAATTTTGTTAAATGCTGAGATAAAATCGTGAACACATTGAAATTACTCGTACCACAGCTTGAGAAATGATTCCAATCTATTCGGACATTGTATTTCTGTAGATCAATCATTCATTTTAACTTGGAATCGACGTTATAACCTTGTTTCATATTTTATATACGATTATTAGCTCATAAAGAAGTATCATCGAATTACGAAATTTGAAATCTCAATCAATATCAATGCTATTATATTCTATCGACGCAGAATATACAATGGAACAAGATCATAAGTTTGTCACTATGTGTAAATACGAGTTTCAACATGAATATTGTAGAAAAATGAGATCGACACATGCGAATTTCTTTAATTGCTGAGATTTAATCGTGAAAGCATTGAACTAACTCGTACCACAGCTTGAGAATTGTTTCCAATCGATTCGGACATTGTATTTCTGAAGATCAAACATCTATTTTATCTTGGAATCGACGTTTTAACCTTGTGTCTTATCGTATATACGTTTTTTCGTTCATAATGGCGTACCATCGAAATACGAAATAATGAAATCTCATTCAAATTCAATTAGTTTATATTCTGTCGACGCATAATAAAGATTGCAACAAGAATATATCTTCCTGACTGTGTGTAAATAGAAGTTTTCACATGAAAATTGTCGAAAAATGAGATCGACAAATGCGAATTTTGTTAAATGCTGAGATAAAATCGTGAACACATTGAAATTACTCGTACCACAGCTTCAGAAATGTTTCCAATCTATTCGGACATTGTATTTCTGAAGATCAAACATTTATTTTATCTTGGAATCGACGTTATAACCTTGTTTCATATGTTGTATACGATTATTAGCTCATAAAGAAGTATCATCGAAATACGAAATTTGAAATCTCAATCAATATCAATGCTATTATATTCTGTCGACGCAGAATACACAATGGAACAAGAACATAAGTTTGTCACTAGGTGTAAATACGAGTTTTAACATGAATATTGTCGAAAATTGAGATCGACACATGCGAATTTCTTTAATTGCAGAGATGTAATCGTGAAATCATTGAACTTACACGTACCACAGCTTGAGAATTGTTTCCAATCGATTCGGACATTGTATTTCTGAAGATCAAACATCTATTTTATATTGGAATCGACGTTTTAACCTTGTTTCTTATCGTATATACGTTTTTTCGTTCATAATGGCGTACCATCGAAATACGAAATAATGAAATCTCATTCAAATTCAATTAGTTTATATTCTGTCGACGCATAATAAAGATTACAACAAGAATATATCTTCCTGACTGTGTGTAAATAGAAGTTTTCACATGAAAATTGTCGAAAAATGAGATCGACAAATGCGAATTTTGTTAAATGCTGAGATAAAATCGTGAACACATTGAAATTACTCGTACCACAGCTTCAGAAATGTTTCCAATCTATTCGGACATTGTATTTCTGAAGATCAAACATTTATTTTATCTTGGAATCGACGTTATAACCATGTTTCATATGTTGTATACGATTATTAGCTCATAAAGAAGTATCATCGAAATACGAAATTTGAAATCTCAATCAATATCAATGCTATTATATTCTGTCGACGCAGAATACACAATGGAACAAGAACATAAGTTTGTCACTATGTGTAAATACGAGTTTTAACATGAATATTGTCGAAAATTGAGATCGACACATGCGAATTTCTTTAATTGCAGAGATGTAATCGTGAAATCATTGAACTTACACGTACCACAGCTTGAGAATTGTTTCCAATCGATTCGGACATTGTATTTCTGAAGATCAAACATCTATTTTATATTGGAATCGACGTTTTAACCTTGTTTCTTATCGTATATACGTTTTTTCGTTCATAATGGCGTACCATCGAAATACGAAATAATGAAATCTCATTCAAATTCAATTAGTTTATATTCTGTCGACGCAGAATAAAGATTACAACAAGAATATATCTGCCTGACTGTGTGTAAATAGAAGTTTTAACATGAAAATTGACGAAAAATGAGATCGACAAATGCGAATTTTGTTAAATGCTGAGATAAAATCGTGAACACATTGAAATTACTCGTACCACAGCTTCAGAAATGTTTCCAATCTATTCGGACATTGTATTTCTGAAGATCAAACATCCATTTTATCTTGGAATCGACGTTTTAACCTTGTTTCATATGTTGTATACGATTATTAGCTCATAAAGAAGTATCATCGAAATACGAAATTTCAAATCTCGATCGATATCAATGCTTTTTTATTCTATCGACGCAGAATATACAATGGAACAAGAACATAAGTTTGTCACTATGTGTAAATACGAGTTTTAACATGAATATTGTAGAAAAATGAGATCGACACATGCGAATTTCGTTAATTGCTGAGATTTAATCGTGAAAATATTGAACTAACTCGTACCACAGCTTGAGAATTGTTTCCAATCGATTCGGACATTGTATTTCTGAAGATCAAACATCTATTTTATCTTGGAATCGACGTTTTAACCTTGTGTCTTATCGTATATACGTTCTTTCGTTCATAATGGCGTACCATCGAAATACGAAATAATGAAATCTCATTCAAATTCAATTAGTTTATATTCTGTCGACGCATAATAAAGATTACAACAAGAATATATCTTCCTGACTGTGTGTAAATAGAAGTTTTCACATGAAAATTGTCGTAAAATGAGATCGACAAATGCGAATTTTGTTAAATTCTGAGATAAAATCGTGAACACATTGAAATTACTCGTACCACAGCTTCAGAAATGTTTCCAATCTATTCGGACATTGTATTTCTGAAGATCAAACATTTAT
This sequence comes from Vespa crabro, assembly GCF_910589235.1. NCBI lineage: Eukaryota > Metazoa > Arthropoda > Insecta > Hymenoptera > Vespidae > Vespa > Vespa crabro. The sequence continues at coordinate 13,125,016 of NC_060955.1, forward strand.
TTTATCTTGGAATCGACGTTATAACCTTGTTTCATATGTTGTATACGATTATTAGCTCATAAAGAAGTATCATCGAAATACGAAATTTGAAATCTCAATCAATATCAATGCTATTATATTCTGTCGACGCAGAATACACAATGGAACAAGAACATAAGTTTGTCACTATGTGTAAATTCGAGTTTCAACATGAATATTGTAGAAAAATGAGATCGACACATGCGAATTTCGTTAATTGCAGAGATTTAATCGTGAAAGCATTGAACTAACACGTACCACAGCTTGAGAATTGTTTCCAATCGATTCGGACATTTAATTTCTGAAGATCAAACATCTATTTTATATTGGAATCGACGTTTTAACCTTGTTTCTTATCGTATATACGTTTTTTCTTTCATAATGGCGTACCATCGAAATACGAAATAATGAAATCTCATTCAAATTCAATTAGTTTATATTCTGTCGACGCAGAATAAAGATTACAACAAGAATATATCTGCCTGACTGTGTGTAAATAGAAGTTTTAACATGAAAATTGTCGAAAAATGAGATCGACAAATGCGAATTTTGTTAAATGCTGAGATAAAATCGTGAACACATTGAAATTACTCGTACCACAGCTTCAGAAATGTTTCCAATCTATTCGGACATTGTATTTCTGAAGATCAAACATCCATTTTATCTTGGAATCGACGTTATAACCTTGTTTCATATTTTATATACGATTATTAGCTCATAAAGAAGTATCATCGAAATACGAAATTTGAAATCTCAATCAATATCAATGCTATTATATTTTGTCGACACAGAATACACAATGGAACAAGAACATAAGTTTGTCACAATGTGTAAATACGAGTTTTAACATGAATATTGTCGAAAATTGAGATCGACACATGCGAATTTCTTTAATTGCAGAGATGTAATCGTGAAATCATTGAACTTACTCGTACCACAGCTTGAGAAATGTTTCCAATCTATTCGGACATTGTATTTCTGAAGATCAAACATCCATTTTATCTTGGAATCGACGTTTTAACCTTGTTTCTTATCGTATATTCGTTTTTTCGTTCATAATTGCGTACCATCGAAATACGAAATAATGAAATCTCATTCAAATTCAATTAGTTTATATTCTGTCGACGCAGAATAAAGATTACAACAAGAATATATCTGCCTGACTGTGTGTAAATAGAAGTTTTAACATGAAAATTGTCGAAAAATGAGATCGACAAATGCGAATTTTGTTAAATGCTGAGATAAAATCGTGAACACATTGAAATTACTCGTACCACAGCTTCAGAAATGTTTCCAATCTATTCGGACATTGTATTTCTGAAGATCAAACATCCATTTTATCTTGGAATCGACGTTATAACCTTGTTTCATATGATGTATACGATTATTAGCTCATAAAGAAGTATCATCGAAATACGAAATTTCAAATCTCAATCAATATCAATGCTTTTATATTCTATCGACGCAGAATATACAATGGAACAAGAACATAAGTTTGTCACTATGTGTAAATACGAGTTTTAACATGAATATTGTCGAAAATTGAGATCGACACATGCGAATTTCTTTAATTGCAGAGATGTAATCGTGAAATCATAAAACTTACTCGTACCACAGCTTGAGAAATGTTTCCAATCTATACGGACATTGTATTTCTGTAGATCAAACATTCATTTTATCTTGGAATCGACGTTATAACCTTGTTTCATATTTTATATACGATTATTAGCTCATAAAGAAGTATCATCGAATTACGAAATTTGAAATCTCAATCAATATCAATGCTATTATATTCTATCGACGCAGAATATACAATGGATCAAGATCATAAGTTTGTCACTATGTGTAAATACGAGTTTCAACATGAATATTGTAGAAAAATGAGATCGACACATGCGAATTTCGTTAATTGCTGAGATTTAATCGTGAAAGCATTGAACTAACTCGTACCACAGCTTGAGAATTGTTTCCAATCGATTCGGACATTGTATTTCTGAAGATCAAACATCTATTTTATATTGGAATCGACGTTTTAACCTTGTTTCTTATCGTATATACGTTTTTTCGTTCATAATGGCGTACCATCGAAATACGAAATAATGAAATCTCATTCAAATTCAATTCGTTTATATTCTGTTGACGCAGAATAAAGATTACAACAAGAATATATCTGCCTGACTGTGTGTAAATAGAAGTTTTAACATGAAAATTGTCGAAAAATGAGATCGACAAATGCGAATTTTGTTAAATGCTGAGATAAAATCGTGAACACATTGAAATTACTCGTACCACAGCTTGAGAAATGTTTCCAATCTATTCGGACATTGTATTTCTGAAGATCAAACATCCATTTTATCTTGGAATCGACGTTATAACCTTGTTTCATATTTTATATACGATTATTAGCTCATAAAGAAGTATCATCGAAATACGAAATTTGAAATCTCAATCAATATCAATGCTATTATATTTTGTCGACGCAGAATACACAATGGAACAAGAACATAAGTTTGTCACAATGTGTAAATACGAGTTTTAACATGAATATTGTCGAAAATTGAGATCGACACATGCGAATTTCTTTAATTGCAGAGATGTAATCGTGAAATCATTGAACTTACTCGTACCACAGCTTGAGAAATGTTTCCAATCTATTCGGACATTGTATTTCTGAAGATCAAACATCCATTTTATCTTGGAATCGACGTTATAACCTTGTTTCATATTTTATATACGATTATTAGCTCATAAAGAAGTATCATCGAAATACGAAATTTGAAATCTCAATCAATATCAATGCTATTATATTCTATCGACGCAGAATATACAATGGAACAAGATCATAAGTTTGTCACTATGTGTAAATACGAGTTTCAACATGAATATTGTAGAAAAATGAGATCGACACATGCGAATTTCGTTAATTGCTGAGATTTAATCGTGAAAATATTGAACTAACTCGTACCACAGCTTGAGAATTGTTTCCAATCGATTCGGACATTGTATTTCTGAAGATCAAACATCTATTTTATCTTGAAATCGACGTTTTAACCTTGTGTCTTAACGTATATACGTTTTTTCGTTCATAATGGCGTACCATCGAAATACGAAATAATGAAATCTCATTCAAATTCAATTAGTTTATATTCTGTCGACGCATAATAAAGATTACAACAAGAATATATCTTCCTGACTGTGTGTAAATAGAAGTTTTAACATGAAAATTGTCGAAAAATGAGATCGACAAATGCGAATTTTGTTAAATGCTGAGATAAAATCGTGAACACATTGAAATTACTCGTACCACAGCTTCAGAAATGTTTCCAATCTATTCGGACATTGTATTTCTGAAGATCAAACATCCATTTTATCTTGGAATCGACGTTTTAACCTTGTTTCATATGTTGTATACGATTATTAGCTCATAAAGAAGTATCATCGAAATACGAAATTTCAAATCTCAATCGATATCAATGCTTTTATATTCTATCGACGCAGAATATACAATGGAACAAGAACATAAGTTTGTCACTATGTGTAAATACGAGTTTTAACATGAATATTGTCGAAAATTGAGATCGACACATGCGAATTTCTTTAATTGCAGAGATGTAATCGTGAAATCATTGAACTTACTCGTACCACAGCTTGAGAAATGTTTCCAATCTATTCGGACATTGTATTTCTGAAGATCAAACATCCATTTTATCTTGGAATCGACGTTATAACCTTGTTTCATATTTTATATACGATTATTAGCTCATAAAGAAGTATCATCGAATTACGAAATTTGAAATCTCAATCAATATCAATGCTATTATATTCTATCGACGCAGAATATACAATGGATCAAGATCATAAGTTTGTCACTATGTGTAAATACGAGTTTCAACATGAATATTGTAGAAAAATGAGATCGACACATGCGAATTTCGTTAATTGCTGAGATTTAATCGTGAAAGCATTGAACTAACTCGTACCACAGCTTGAGAATTGTTTCCAATCGATTCGGACATTGTATTTCTGAAGATCAAACATCTATTTTATATTGGAATCGACGTTTTAACCTTGTTTCTTATCGTATATACGTTTTTTCGTTCATAATGGCGTACCATCGAAATACGAAATAATGAAATCTCATTCAAATTCAATTCGTTTATATTCTGTTGACGCAGAATAAAGATTACAACAAGAATATATCTGCCTGACTGTGTGTAAATAGAAGTTTTAACATGAAAATTGTCGAAAAATGAGATCGACAAATGCGAATTTTGTTAAATGCTGAGATAAAATCGTGAACACATTGAAATTACTCGTACCACAGCTTCAGAAATGTTTCCAATCTATTCGGACAATGTATTTCTGAAGATCAAACATCCATTTTATCTTGGAATCGACGTTATAACCTTGTTTCATATGTTGTATACGATTATTAGCTCATAAAGAAGTATCATCGAAATACGAAATTTCAAATCTCAATCAATATCAATGCTTTTATATTCTATCGACGCAGAATATACAATGGAACAAGAACATAAGTTTGTCACTATGTGTAAATACGAGTTTTAACATGAATATTGTCGAAAATTGAGATCGACACATGCGAATTTCTTTAATTGCAGAGATGTAATCGTGAAATCATTGAACTTACTCGTACCACAGCTTGAGAAATGTTTCCAATCTATTCGGACATTGTATTTCTGAAGATCAAACATCCATTTTATCTTGGAATCGACGTTATAACCTTGTTTCATATTTTATATACGATTATTAGCTCATAAAGAAGTATCATCGAAATACGAAATTTGAAATCTCAATCAATATCAATGCTATTATATTTTGTCGACGCAGAATACACAATGGAACAAGAACATAAGTTTGTCACAATGTGTAAATACGAGTTTTAACATGAATATTGTCGAAAATTGAGATCGACACATGCGAATTTCTTTAATTGCAGAGATGTAATCGTGAAATCATTGAACTTACTCGTACCACAGCTTGAGAAATGTTTCCAATCTATTCGGACATTGTATTTCTGAAGATCAAACATCCATTTTATCTTGGAATCGACGTTATAACCTTGTTTCATATTTTATATACGATTATTAGCTCATAAAGAAGTATCATCGAAATACGAAATTTGAAATCTCAATCAATATCAATGCTATTATATTCTATCGACGCAGAATATACAATGGAACAAGAACATAAGTTTGTCACTATGTGTAAATACGAGTTTCAACATGAATATTGTAGAAAAATGAGATCGACACATGCGAATTTCGTTAATTGCTGAGATTTAATCGTGAAAACATTGAACTAACTCGTACCACAGCTTGAGAATTGTTTCCAATCGATTCGGACATTGTATTTCTGAAGATCAAACATCTATTTTATCTTGAAATCGACGTTTTAACCTTGTGTCTTATCGTATATACGTTTTTTCGTTCATAATGGCGTACCATCGAAATACGAAATAATGAAATCTCATTCAAATTCAATTAGTTTATATTCTGTCGACGCATAATAAAGATTACAACAAGAATATATCTTCCTGACTGTGTGTAAATAGAAGTTTTAACATGAAAATTGTCGAAAAATGAGATCGACAAATGCGAATTTTGTTAAATGCTGAGATAAAATCGTGAACACATTGAAATTACTCGTACCACAGCTTCAGAAATGTTTCCAATCTATTCGGACATTGTATTTCTGAAGATCAAACATCCATTTTATCTTGGAATCGACGTTTTAACCTTGTTTCATATGTTGTATACGATTATTAGCTCATAAAGAAGTATCATCGAAATACGAAATTTCAAATCTCAATCGATATCAATGCTTTTATATTCTATCGACGCAGAATATACAATGGAACAAGAACATAAGTTTGTCACTATGTGTAAATACGAGTTTTAACATGAATATTGTCGAAAATTGAGATCGACACATGCGAATTTCTTTAATTGCAGAGATGTAATCGTGAAATCATTGAACTTACTCGTACCACAGCTTGAGAAATGTTTCCAATCTATTCGGACATTGTATTTCTGAAGATCAAACATCCATTTTATCTTGGAATCGACGTTTTAACCTTGTTTCTTATCGTATATTCGTTTTTTCGTTCATAATTGCGTACCATCGAAATACGAAATAATGAAATCTCATTCAAATTCAATTAGTTTATATTCTGTCGACGCAGAATAAAGATTACAACAAGAATATATCTGCCTGACTGTGTGTAAATAGAAGTTTTAACATGAAAATTGTCGAAAAATGAGATCGACAAATGCGAATTTTGTTAAATGCTGAGATAAAATCGTGAACACATTGAAATTACTCGTACCACAGCTTCAGAAATGTTTCCAATCTATTCGGACATTGTATTTCTGAAGATCAAACATCCATTTTATCTTGGAATCGACGTTATAACCTTGTTTCATATGATGTATACGATTATTAGCTCATAAAGAAGTATCATCGAAATACGAAATTTCAAATCTCAATCAATATCAATGCTTTTATATTCTATCGACGCAGAATATACAATGGAACAAGAACATAAGTTTGTCACTATGTGTAAATACGAGTTTTAACATGAACATTGTCGAAAATTGAGATCGACACATGCGAATTTCTTTAATTGCAGAGATGTAATCGTGAAATCATAAAACTTACTCGTACCACAGCTTGAGAAATGTTTCCAATCTATACGGACATTGTATTTCTGTAGATCAAACATTCATTTTATCTTGGAATCGACGTTATAACCTTGTTTCATATTTTATATACGATTATTAGCTCATAAAGAAGTATCATCGAATTACGAAATTTGAAATCTCAATCAATATCAATGCTATTATATTCTATCGACGCAGAATATACAATGGATCAAGATCATAAGTTTGTCACTATGTGTAAATACGAGTTTCAACATGAATATTGTAGAAAAATGAGATCGACACATGCGAATTTCGTTAATTGCTGAGATTTAATCGTGAAAGCATTGAACTAACTCGTACCACAGCTTGAGAATTGTTTCCAATCGATTCGGACATTGTATTTCTGAAGATCAAACATCTATTTTATATTGGAATCGACGTTTTAACCTTGTTTCTTATCGTATATACGTTTTTTCGTTCATAATGGCGTACCATCGAAATACGAAATAATGAAATCTCATTCAAATTCAATTCGTTTATATTCTGTTGACGCAGAATAAAGATTACAACAAGAATATATCTGCCTGACTGTGTGTAAATAGAAGTTTTAACATGAAAATTGTCGAAAAATGAGATCGACAAATGCGAATTTTGTTAAATGCTGAGATAAAATCGTGAACACATTGAAATTACTCGTACCACAGCTTCAGAAATGTTTCCAATCTATTCGGACAATGTATTTCTGAAGATCAAACATCCATTTTATCTTGGAATCGACGTTATAACCTTGTTTCATATGTTGTATACGATTATTAGCTCATAAAGAAGTATCATCGAAATACGAAATTTCAAATCTCAATCAATATCAATGCTTTTATATTCTATCGACGCAGAATATACAATGGAACAAGAACATAAGTTTGTCACTATGTGTAAATACGAGTTTTAACATGAATATTGTCGAAAATTGAGATCGACACATGCGAATTTCTTTAATTGCAGAGATGTAATCGTGAAATCATTGAACTTACTCGTACCACAGCTTGAGAAATGTTTCCAATCTATTCGGACATTGTATTTCTGAAGATCAAACATCCATTTTATCTTGGAATCGACGTTATAACCTTGTTTCATATTTTATATACGATTATTAGCTCATAAAGAAGTATCATCGAAATACGAAATTTGAAATCTCAATCAATATCAATGCTATTATATTTTGTCGACGCAGAATACACAATGGAACAAGAACATAAGTTTGTCACAATGTGTAAATACGAGTTTTAACATGAATATTGTCGAAAATTGAGATCGACACATGCGAATTTCTTTAATTGCAGAGATGTAATCGTGAAATCATTGAACTTACTCGTACCACAGCTTGAGAAATGTTTCCAATCTATTCGGACATTGTATTTCTGAAGATCAAACATCCATTTTATCTTGGAATCGACGTTATAACCTTGTTTCATATTTTATATACGATTATTAGCTCATAAAGAAGTATCATCGAAATACGAAATTTGAAATCTCAATCAATATCAATGCTATTATATTCTATCGACGCAGAATATACAATGGAACAAGATCATAAGTTTGTCACTATGTGTAAATACGAGTTTCAACATGAATATTGTAGAAAAATGAGATCGACACATGCGAATTTCGTTAATTGCTGAGATTTAATCGTGAAAATATTGAACTAACTCGTACCACAGCTTGAGAATTGTTTCCAATCGATTCGGACATTGTATTTCTGAAGATCAAACATCTATTTTATCTTGAAATCGACGTTTTAACCTTGTGTCTTATCGTATATACGTTTTTTCGTTCATAATGGCGTACCATCGAAATACGAAATAATGAAATCTCATTCAAATTCAATTAGTTTATATTCTGTCGACGCATAATAAAGATTACAACAAGAATATATCTTCCTGACTGTGTGTAAATAGAAGTTTTAACATGAAAATTGTCGAAAAATGAGATCGACAAATGCGAATTTTGTTAAATGCTGAGATAAAATCGTGAACACATTGAAATTACTCGTACCACAGCTTCAGAAATGTTTCCAATCTATTCGGACATTGTATTTCTGAAGATCAAACATCCATTTTATCTTGGAATCGACGTTTTAACCTTGTTTCATATGTTGTATACGATTATTAGCTCATAAAGAAGTATCATCGAAATACGAAATTTCAAATCTCAATCGATATCAATGCTTTTATATTCTATCGACGCAGAATATACAATGGAACAAGAACATAAGTTTGTCACTATGTGTAAATACGAGTTTTAACATGAATATTGTCGAAAATTGAGATCGACACATGCGAATTTCTTTAATTGCAGAGATGTAATCGTGAAATCATTGAACTTACTCGTACCACAGCTTGAGAAATGTTTCCAATCTATTCGGACATTGTATTTCTGAAGATCAAACATCCATTTTATCTTGGAATCGACGTTATAACCTTGTTTCATATTTTATATACGATTATTAGCTCATAAAGAAGTATCATCGAAATACGAAATTTGAAATCTCAATCAATATCAATGCTATTATATTTTGTCGACGCAGAATACACAATGGAACAAGAACATAAGTTTGTCACAATGTGTAAATACGAGTTTTAACATGAATATTGTCGAAAATTGAGATCGACACATGCGAATTTCTTTAATTGCAGAGATGTAATCGTGAAATCATTGAACTTACTCGTACCACAGCTTCAGAAATGTTTCCAATCTATTCGGACATTGTATTTCTGAAGATCAAACATCCATTTTATCTTGGAATCGACGTTATAACCTTGTTTCATATTTTATATACGATTATTAGCTCATAAAGAAGTATCATCGAAATACGAAATTTGAAATCTCAATCAATATCAATTCTATTATATTCTATCGACGCAGAATATACAATGGAACAAGATCATAAGTTTGTCACTATGTGTAAATACGAGTTTCAACATGAATATTGTAGAAAAATGAGATCGACACATGCGAATTTCGTTAATTGCTGAGATTTAATCGTGAAAATATTGAACTAACTCGTACCACAGCTTGAGAATTGTTTCCAATCGATTCGGACATTGTATTTCTGAAGATCAAACATCTATTTTATCTTGGAATCGACGTTTTAACCTTGTGTCTTATCGTATATACGTTTTTTCGTTCATAATGGCGTACCATCGAAATACGAAATAATGAAATCTCATTCAAATTCAATTAGTTTATATTCTGTCGACGCATAATAAAGATTACAACAAGAATATATCTTCCTGACTGTGTGTAAATAGAAGTTTTAACATGAAAATTGTCGAAAAATGAGATCGGCAAATGCGAATTTTGTTAAATGCTGAGATAAAATCGTGAACACATTGAAATTACTCGTACCACAGCTTCAGAAATGTTTCCAATCTATTCGGACATTGTATTTCTGAAGATCAAACATCCATTTTATCTTGGAATCGACGTTTTAACCTTGTTTCATATGTTGTATACGATTATTAGCTCATAAAGAAGTATCATCGAAATACGAAATTTCAAATCTCAATCGATATCAATGCTTTTATATTCTATCGACGCAGAATATACAATGGAACAAGAACATAAGTTTGTCACTATGTGTAAATACGAGTTTTAACATGAATATTGTCGAAAATTGAGATCGACACATGCGAATTTCGTTAATTGCAGAGATTTAATCGTGAAAGCATTGAACTAACACGTACCACAGCTTGAGAATTGTTTCCAATCGATTCGGACATTGTATTTCTGAAGATCATACATCTATTTTATATTGGAATCGACGTTTTAGCCTTGTTTCTTATCGTATATACGTTTTTTCGTTCATAATGGCGTACCATCGAAATACGAAATAATGAAATCTCATTCAAATTCAATTAGTTTATATTCTGTCGATGCATAATAAAGATTACAACAAGAATATATCTGCCTGACTGTGTGTAAATAGAAGTTTTAACATGAAAATTGTCGAAAAATGAGATCGACAAATGCGAATTTTGTTAAATGCTGAGATAAAATCGTGAACACATTGAAATTACTCGTACCACAGCTTCAGAAATGTTTCCAATCTATTCGGACAATGTATTTCTGAAGATCAAACATCCATTTTATCTTGGAATCGACGTTATAACCTTGTTTCATATGTTGTATACGATTATTAGCTCATAAAGAAGTATCATCGAAATACGAAATTTCAAATCTCAATCAATATCAATGCTTTTATATTCTATCGACGCAGAATATACAATGGAACAAGAACATAAGTTTGTCACTATGTGTAAATACGAGTTTTAACATGAATATTGTCGAAAATTGAGATCGACACATGCGAATTTCTTTAATTGCAGAGATGTAATCGTGAAATCATTGAACTTACTCGTACCACAGCTTGAGAAATGTTTCCAATCTATTCGGACATTGTATTTCTTAAGATCAAACATCCATTTTATCTTGGAATCGACGTTATAACCTTGTTTCATATTTTATATACGATTATTAGCTCATAAAGAAGTATCATCGAAATACGAAATTTGAAATCTCAATCAATATCAATGCTATTATATTTTGTCGACGCAGAATACACAATGGAACAAGAACATAAGTTTGTCACAATGTGTAAATACGAGTTTTAACATGAATATTGTCGAAAATTGAGATCGACACATGCGAATTTCTTTAATTGCAGAGATGTAATCGTGAAATCATTGAACTTACTCGTACCACAGCTTGAGAAATGTTTCCAATCTATTCGGACATTGTATTTCTGAAGATCAAACATCCATTTTATCTTGGAATCGACGTTATAACCTTGTTTCATATTTTATATACGATTATTAGCTCATAAAGAAGTATCATCGAAATACGAAATTTGAAATCTCAATCAATATCAATGCTATTATATTCTATCGACGCAGAATATACAATGGAACAAGATCATAAGTTTGTCACTATGTGTAAATACGAGTTTCAACATGAATATTGTAGAAAAATGAGATCGACACATGCGAATTTCGTTAATTGCTGAGATTTAATCGTGAAAATATTGAACTAACTCGTACCACAGCTTGAGAATTGTTTCCAATCGATTTGGACATTGTATTTCTGAAGATCAAACATCTATTTTATCTTGAAATCGACGTTTTAACCTTGTGTCTTATCGTATATACGTTTTTTCGTTCATAATGGCGTACCATCGAAATACGAAATAATGAAATCTCATTCAAATTCAATTAGTTTATATTCTGTCGACGCATAATAAAGATTACAACAAGAATATATCTTCCTGACTGTGTGTAAATAGAAGTTTTAACATGAAAATTGTCGAAAAATGAGATCGACAAATGCGAATTTTGTTAAATGCTGAGATAAAATCGTGAACACATTGAAATTACTCGTACCACAGCTTGAGAAATGTTTCCAATCTATTCGGACATTGTATTTCTGAAGATCAAACATCCATTTTATCTTGGAATCGACGTTTTAACCTTGTTTCATATGTTGTATACGATTATTAGCTCATAAAGAAGTATCATCGAAATACGAAATTTCAAATCTCAATCGATATCAATGCTTTTATATTCTATCGACGCAGAATATACAATGGAACAAGAACATAAGTTTGTCACTATGTGTAAATACGAGTTTTAACATGAATATTGTCGAAAATTGAGATCGACACATGCGAATTTCTTTAATTGCAGAGATGTAATCGTGAAATCATTGAACTTACTCGTACCACAGCTTGAGAAATGTTTCCAATCTATTCGGACATTGTATTTCTTAAGATCAAACATCCATTTTATCTTGGAATCGACGTTATAACCTTGTTTCATATTTTATATACGATTATTAGCTCATAAAGAAGTATCATCGAAATACGAAATTTGAAATCTCAATCAATATCAATGCTATTATATTTTGTCGACGCAGAATACACAATGGAACAAGAACATAAGTTTGTCACAATGTGTAAATACGAGTTTTAACATGAATATTGTCGAAAATTGAGATCGACACATGCGAATTTCTTTAATTGCAGAGATGTAATCGTGAAATCATTGAACTTACTCGTACCACAGCTTGAGAAATGTTTCCAATCTATTCGGACATTGTATTTCTGAAGATCAAACATCCATTTTATCTTGGAATCGACGTTATAACCTTGTTTCATATTTTATATACGATTATTAGCTCATAAAGAAGTATCATCGAAATACGAAATTTGAAATCTCAATCAATATCAATGCTATTATATTCTATCGACGCAGAATATACAATGGAACAAGATCATAAGTTTGTCACTATGTGTAAATACGAGTTTCAACATGAATATTGTAGAAAAATGAGATCGACACATGCGAATTTCGTTAATTGCTGAGATTTAATCGTGAAAATATTGAACTAACTCGTACCACAGCTTGAGAATTGTTTCCAATCGATTCGGACATTGTATTTCTGAAGATCAAACATCTATTTTATCTTGAAATCGACGTTTTAACCTTGTGTCTTATCGTATATACGTTTTTTCGTTCATAATGGCGTACCATCGAAATACGAAATAATGAAATCTCATTCAAATTCAATTAGTTTATATTCTGTCGACGCATAATAAAGATTACAACAAGAATATATCTTCCTGACTGTGTGTAAATAGAAGTTTTAACATGAAAATTGTCGAAAAATGAGATCGACAAATGCGAATTTTGTTAAATGCTGAGATAAAATCGTGAACACATTGAAATTACTCGTACCACAGCTTCAGAAATGTTTCCAATCTATTCGGACATTGTATTTCTGAAGATCAAACATCCATTTTATCTTGGAATCGACGTTTTAACCTTGTTTCATATGTTGTATACGATTATTAGCTCATAAAGAAGTATCATCGAAATACGAAATTTCAAATCTCAATCGATATCAATGCTTTTATATTCTATCGACGCAGAATATACAATGGAACAAGAACATAAGTTTGTCACTATGTGTAAATACGAGTTTTAACATGAATATTGTCGAAAATTGAGATCGACACATGCGAATTTCTTTAATTGCAGAGATGTAATCGTGAAATCATTGAACTTACTCGTACCACAGCTTGAGAAATGTTTCCAATCTATTCGGACATTGTATTTCTGAAGATCAAACATCCATTTTATCTTGGAATCGACGTTATAACCTTGTTTCATATTTTATATACGATTATTAGCTCATAAAGAAGTATCATCGAAATACGAAATTTGAAATCTCAATCAATATCAATGCTATTATATTTTGTCGACGCAGAATACACAATGGAACAAGAACATAAGTTTGTCACAATGTGTAAATACGAGTTTTAACATGAATATTGTCGAAAATTGAGATCGACACATGCGAATTTCTTTAATTGCAGAGATGTAATCGTGAAATCATTGAACTTACTCGTACCACAGCTTGAGAAATGTTTCCAATCTATTCGGACATTGTATTTCTGAAGATCAAACATCCATTTTATCTTGGAATCGACGTTATAACCTTGTTTCATATTTTATATACGATTATTAGCTCATAAAGAAGTATCATCGAAATACGAAATTTGAAATCTCAATCAATATCAATGCTTTTATATTCTATCGACGCAGAATATACAATGGAACAAGAACATAAGTTTGTCACTATGTGTAAATACGAGTTTTAACATGAATATTGTCGAAAATTGAGATCGACACATGCGAATTTCTTTAATTGCAGAGATGTAATCGTGAAATCATTGAACTTACTCGTACCACAGCTTGAGAAATGTTTCCAATCTATTCGGACATTGTATTTCTTAAGATCAAACATCCATTTTATCTTGGAATCGACGTTATAACCTTGTTTCATATTTTATATACGATTATTAGCTCATAAGGAAGTATCATCGAAATACGAAATTTGAAATCTCAATCAATATCAATGCTATTATATTCTGTCGACGCAGAATACACAATGGAACAAGAACATAAGTTTGTCACTATGTGTAAATTCGAGTTTCAACATGAATATTGTAGAAAAATGAGATCGACACATGCGAATTTCGTTAATTGCAGAAATTTAATCGTGAAAGCATTGAACTAACACGTACCACAGCTTGAGAATTGTTTCCAATCGATTCGGACATTGTATTTCTGAAGATCAAACATCTATTTTATATTGGAATCGACGTTTTAACCTTGTTTCTTATCGTATATACGTTTTTTCGTTCATAATTGCGTACCATCGAAATACGAAATAATGAAATCTCATTCAAATTCAATTAGTTTATATTCTGTCGACGCAGAATAAAGATTACAACAAGAATATATCTGCCTGACTGTGTGTAAATAGAAGTTTTAACATGAAAATTGTCGAAAAATGAGATCGACAAATGCGAATTTTGTTAAATGCTGAGATAAAATCGTGAACACATTGAAATTACTCGTACCACAGCTTCAGAAATGTTTCCAATCTATTCGGACAATGTATTTCTGAAGATCAAACATCCATTTTATCTTGGAATCGACGTTATAACCTTGTTTCATATGATGTATACGATTATTAGCTCATAAAGAAGTATCATCGAAATACGAAATTTCAAATCTCAATCAATATCAATGCTTTTATATTCTATCGACGCAGAATATACAATGGAACAAGAACATAAGTTTGTCACTATGTGTAAATACGAGTTTTAACATGAATATTGTCGAAAATTGAGATCGACACATGCGAATTTCTTTAATTGCAGAGATGTAATCGTGAAATCATAAAACTTACTCGTACCACAGCTTGAGAAATGTTTCCAATCTATACGGACATTGTATTTCTGTAGATCAAACATTCATTTTATCTTGGAATCGACGTTATAACCTTGTTTCATATTTTATATACGATTATTAGCTCATAAAGAAGTATCATCGAATTACGAAATTTGAAATCTCAATCAATATCAATGCTATTATATTCTATCGACGCAGAATATACAATGGATCAAGATCATAAGTTTGTCACTATGTGTAAATACGAGTTTCAACATGAATATTGTAGAAAAATGAGATCGACACATGCGAATTTCGTTAATTGCTGAGATTTAATCGTGAAAGCATTGAACTAACTCGTACCACAGCTTGAGAATTGTTTCCAATCGATTCGGACATTGTATTTCTGAAGATCAAACATCTATTTTATATTGGAATCGACGTTTTAACCTTGTTTCTTATCGTATATACGTTTTTTCGTTCATAATGGCGTACCATCGAAATACGAAATAATGAAATCTCATTCAAATTCAATTCGTTTATATTCTGTCGACGCAGAATAAAGATTACAACAAGAATATATCTGCCTGACTGTGTGTAAATAGAAGTTTTAACATGAAAATTGTCGAAAAATGAGATTGACAAATGCGAATTTTGTTAAATGCTGAGATAAAATCGTGAACACATTGAAATTACTCGTACCACAGCTTCAGAAATGTTTCCAATCTATTCGGACAATGTATTTCTGAAGATCAAACATCCATTTTATCTTGGAATCGACGTTATAACCTTGTTTCATATTTTATATACGATTATTAGCTCATAAAGAAGTATCATCGAAATACGAAATTTGAAATCTCAATCAATATCAATGCTATTATATTTTGTCGACGCAGAATACACAATGGAACAAGAACATAAGTTTGTCACAATGTGTAAATACGAGTTTTAACATGAATATTGTCGAAAATTGAGATCGACACATGCGAATTTCTTTAATTGCAGAGATGTAATCGTGAAATCATTGAACTTACTCGTACCACAGCTTGAGAAATGTTTCCAATCTATTCGGACATTGTATTTCTGAAGATCAAACATCCATTTTATCTTGGAATCGACGTTATAACCTTGTTTCATATTTTATATACGATTATTAGCTCATAAAGAAGTATCATCGAAATACGAAATTTGAAATCTCAATCAATATCAATGCTTTTATATTCTATCGACGCAGAATATACAATGGAACAAGAACATAAGTTTGTCACTATGTGTAAATACGAGTTTTAACATGAATATTGTCGAAAATTGAGATCGACACATGCGAATTTCTTTAATTGCAGAGATGTAATCGTGAAATCATTGAACTTACTCGTACCACAGCTTGAGAAATGTTTCCAATCTATTCGGACATTGTATTTCTTAAGATCAAACATCCATTTTATCTTGGAATCGACGTTATAACCTTGTTTCATATTTTATATACGATTATTAGCTCATAAGGAAGTATCATCGAAATACGAAATTTGAAATCTCAATCAATATCAATGCTATTATATTCTGTCGACGCAGAATACACAATGGAACAAGAACATAAGTTTGTCACTATGTGTAAATTCGAGTTTCAACATGAATATTGTAGAAAAATGAGATCGACACATGCGAATTTCGTTAATTGCAGAAATTTAATCGTGAAAGCATTGAACTAACACGTACCACAGCTTGAGAATTGTTTCCAATCGATTCGGACATTGTATTTCTGAAGATCAAACATCTATTTTATCTTGGAATCGACGTTTTAACCTTGTTTCTTATCGTATATACGTTTTTTCGTTCATAATTGCGTACCATCGAAATACGAAATAATGAAATCTCATTCAAATTCAATTAGTTTATATTCTGTCGACGCAGAATAAAGATTACAACAAGAATATATCTGCCTGACTGTGTGTAAATAGAAGTTTTAACATGAAAATTGTCGAAAAATGAGATCGACAAATGCGAATTTTGTTAAATGCTGAGATAAAATCGTGAACACATTGAAATTACTCGTACCACAGCTTCAGAAATGTTTCCAATCTATTCGGACATTGTATTTCTGAAGATCAAACATCCATTTTATCTTGGAATCGACGTTATAACCTTGTTTCATATGATGTATACGATTATTAGCTCATAAAGAAGTATCATCGAAATACGAAATTTCAAATCTCAATCAATATCAATGCTTTTATATTCTATCGACGCAGAATATACAATGGAACAAGAACATAAGTTTGTCACTATGTGTAAATACGAGTTTTAACATGAATATTGTCGAAAATTGAGATCGACACATGCGAATTTCTTTAATTGCAGAGATGTAATCGTGAAATCATTGAACTTACTCGTACCACAGCTTGAGAAATGTTTCCAATCTATTCGGACATTGTATTTCTGAAGATCAAACATCCATTTTATCTTGGAATCGACGTTATAACCTTGTTTCATATTTTATATACGATTATTAGCTCATAAAGAAGTATCATCGAAATACGAAATTTGAAATCTCAATCAATATCAATGCTATTATATTCTATCGACGCAGAATATACAATGGAACAAGATCATAAGTTTGTCACTATGTGTAAATACGAGTTTCAACATGAATATTGTAGAAAAATGAGATCGACACATGCGAATTTCGTTAATTGCTGAGATTTAATCGTGAAAATATTGAACTAACTCGTACCACAGCTTGAGAATTGTTTCCAATCGATTCGGACATTGTATTTCTGAAGATCAAACATCTATTTTATCTTGAAATCGACGTTTTAACCTTGTGTCTTATCGTATATACGTTTTTTCGTTCATAATGGCGTACCATCGAAATACGAAATAATGAAATCTCATTCAAATTCAATTAGTTTATATTCTGTCGACGCATAATAAAGATTACAACAAGAATATATCTTCCTGACTGTGTGTAAATAGAAGTTTTAACATGAAAATTGTCGAAAAATGAGATCGACAAATGCGAATTTTGTTAAATGCTGAGATAAAATCGTGAACACATTGAAATTACTCGTACCACAGCTTCAGAAATGTTTCCAATCTATTCGGACATTGTATTTCTGAAGATCAAACATCCATTTTATCTTGGAATCGACGTTTTAACCTTGTTTCATATGTTGTATACGATTATTAGCTCATAAAGAAGTATCATCGAAATACGAAATTTCAAATCTCAATCGATATCAATGCTTTTATATTCTATCGACGCAGAATATACAATGGAACAAGAACATAAGTTTGTCACTATGTGTAAATACGAGTTTTAACATGAATATTGTCGAAAATTGAGATCGACACATGCGAATTTCTTTAATTGCAGAGATGTAATCGTGAAATCATTGAACTTACTCGTACCACAGCTTGAGAAATGTTTCCAATCTATTCGGACATTGTATTTCTGAAGATCAAACATCCATTTTATCTTGGAATCGACGTTATAACCTTGTTTCATATTTTATATACGATTATTAGCTCATAAAGAAGTATCATCGAAATACGAAATTTGAAATCTCAATCAATATCAATGCTATTATATTTTGTCGACGCAGAATACACAATGGAACAAGAACATAAGTTTGTCACTATGTGTAAATACGAGTTTTAACATGAATATTGTCGAAAATTGAGATCGACACATGCGAATTTCTTTAATTGCAGAGATGTAATCGTGAAATCATTGAACTTACTCGTACCACAGCTTGAGAAATGTTTCCAATCTATTCGGACATTGTATTTCTGAAGATCAAACATCCATTTTATCTTGGAATCGACGTTATAACCTTGTTTCATATTTTATATACGATTATTAGCTCATAAAGAAGTATCATCGAAATACGAAATTTGAAATCTCAATCAATATCAATTCTATTATATTCTATCGACGCAGAATATACAATGGAACAAGATCATAAGTTTGTCACTATGTGTAAATACGAGTTTCAACATGAATATTGTAGAAAAATGAGATCGACACATGCGAATTTCGTTAATTGCTGAGATTTAATCGTGAAAATATTGAACTAACTCGTACCACAGCTTGAGAATTGTTTCCAATCGATTCGGACATTGTATTTCTGAAGATCAAACATCTATTTTATCTTGGAATCGACGTTTTAACCTTGTGTCTTATCGTATATACGTTTTTTCGTTCATAATGGCGTACCATCGAAATACGAAATAATGAAATCTCATTCAAATTCAATTAGTTTATATTCTGTCGACGCATAATAAAGATTACAACAAGAATATATCTTCCTGACTGTGTGTAAATAGAAGTTTTAACATGAAAATTGTCGAAAAATGAGATCGGCAAATGCGAATTTTGTTAAATGCTGAGATAAAATCGTGAACACATTGAAATTACTCGTACCACAGCTTCAGAAATGTTTCCAATCTATTCGGACATTGTATTTCTGAAGATCAAACATCCATTTTATCTTGGAATCGACGTTTTAACCTTGTTTCATATGTTGTATACGATTATTAGCTCATAAAGAAGTATCATCGAAATACGAAATTTCAAATCTCAATCGATATCAATGCTTTTATATTCTATCGACGCAGAATATACAATGGAACAAGAACATAAGTTTGTCACTATGTGTAAATACGAGTTTTAACATGAATATTGTCGAAAATTGAGATCGACACATGCGAATTTCGTTAATTGCAGAGATTTAATCGTGAAAGCATTGAACTAACACGTACCACAGCTTGAGAATTGTTTCCAATCGATTCGGACATTGTATTTCTGAAGATCATACATCTATTTTATATTGGAATCGACGTTTTAGCCTTGTTTCTTATCGTATATACGTTTTTTCGTTCATAATGGCGTACCATCGAAATACGAAATAATGAAATCTCATTCAAATTCAATTAGTTTATATTCTGTCGATGCATAATAAAGATTACAACAAGAATATATCTGCCTGACTGTGTGTAAATAGAAGTTTTAACATGAAAATTGTCGAAAAATGAGATCGACAAATGCGAATTTTGTTAAATGCTGAGATAAAATCGTGAACACATTGAAATTACTCGTACCACAGCTTCAGAAATGTTTCCAATCTATTCGGACAATGTATTTCTGAAGATCAAACATCCATTTTATCTTGGAATCGACGTTATAACCTTGTTTCATATGTTGTATACGATTATTAGCTCATAAAGAAGTATCATCGAAATACGAAATTTCAAATCTCAATCAATATCAATGCTTTTATATTCTATCGACGCAGAATATACAATGGAACAAGAACATAAGTTTGTCACTATGTGTAAATACGAGTTTTAACATGAATATTGTCGAAAATTGAGATCGACACATGCGAATTTCTTTAATTGCAGAGATGTAATCGTGAAATCATTGAACTTACTCGTACCACAGCTTGAGAAATGTTTCCAATCTATTCGGACATTGTATTTCTGAAGATCAAACATCCATTTTATCTTGGAATCGACGTTATAACCTTGTTTCATATTTTATATACGATTATTAGCTCATAAAGAAGTATCATCGAAATACGAAATTTGAAATCTCAATCAATATCAATGCTATTATATTCTATCGACGCAGAATATACAATGGAACAAGATCATAAGTTTGTCACTATGTGTAAATACGAGTTTCAACATGAATATTGTAGAAAAATGAGATCGACACATGCGAATTTCGTTAATTGCTGAGATTTAATCGTGAAAATATTGAACTAACTCGTACCACAGCTTGAGAATTGTTTCCAATCGATTCGGACATTGTATTTCTGAAGATCAAACATCTATTTTATCTTGAAATCGACGTTTTAACCTTGTGTCTTATCGTATATACGTTTTTTCGTTCATAATGGCGTACCATCGAAATACGAAATAATGAAATCTCATTCAAATTCAATTAGTTTATATTCTGTCGACGCATAATAAAGATTACAACAAGAATATATCTTCCTGACTGTGTGTAAATAGAAGTTTTAACATGAAAATTGTCGAAAAATGAGATCGACAAATGCGAATTTTGTTAAATGCTGAGATAAAATCGTGAACACATTGAAATTACTCGTACCACAGCTTCAGAAATGTTTCCAATCTATTCGGACATTGTATTTCTGAAGATCAAACATCCATTTTATCTTGGAATCGACGTTTTAACCTTGTTTCATATGTTGTATACGATTATTAGCTCATAAAGAAGTATCATCGAAATACGAAATTTCAAATCTCAATCGATATCAATGCTTTTATATTCTATCGACGCAGAATATACAATGGAACAAGAACATAAGTTTGTCACTATGTGTAAATACGAGTTTTAACATGAATATTGTCGAAAATTGAGATCGACACATGCGAATTTCTTTAATTGCAGAGATGTAATCGTGAAATCATTGAACTTACTCGTACCACAGCTTGAGAAATGTTTCCAATCTATTCGGACATTGTATTTCTGAAGATCAAACATCCATTTTATCTTGGAATCGACGTTATAACCTTGTTTCATATTTTATATACGATTATTAGCTCATAAAGAAGTATCATCGAAATACGAAATTTGAAATCTCAATCAATATCAATGCTATTATATTTTGTCGACGCAGAATACACATTGGAACAAGAACATAAGTTTGTCACAATGTGTAAATACGAGTTTTAACATGAATATTGTCGAAAATTGAGATCGACACATGCGAATTTCTTTAATTGCAGAGATGTAATCGTGAAATCATTGAACTTACTCGTACCACAGCTTGAGAAATGTTTCCAATCTATTCGGACATTGTATTTCTGAAGATCAAACATCCATTTTATCTTGGAATCGACGTTATAACCTTGTTTCATATTTTATATACGATTATTAGCTCATAAAGAAGTATCATCGAAATACGAAATTTGAAATCTCAATCAATATCAATGCTTTTATATTCTATCGACGCAGAATATACAATGGAACAAGAACATAAGTTTGTCACTATGTGTAAATACGAGTTTTAACATGAATATTGTCGAAAATTGAGATCGACACATGCGAATTTCTTTAATTGCAGAGATGTAATCGTGAAATCATTGAACTTACTCGTACCACAGCTTGAGAAATGTTTCCAATCTATTCGGACATTGTATTTCTTAAGATCAAACATCCATTTTATCTTGGAATCGACGTTATAACCTTGTTTCATATTTTATATACGATTATTAGCTCATAAGGAAGTATCATCGAAATACGAAATTTGAAATCTCAATCAATATCAATGCTATTATATTCTGTCGACGCAGAATACACAATGGAACAAGAACATAAGTTTGTCACTATGTGTAAATTCGAGTTTCAACATGAATATTGTAGAAAAATGAGATCGACACATGCGAATTTCGTTAATTGCAGAAATTTAATCGTGAAAGCATTGAACTAACACGTACCACAGCTTGAGAATTGTTTCCAATCGATTCGGACATTGTATTTCTGAAGATCAAACATCTATTTTATATTGGAATCGACGTTTTAACCTTGTTTCTTATCGTATATACGTTTTTTCGTTCATAATTGCGTACCATCGAAATACGAAATAATGAAATCTCATTCAAATTCAATTAGTTTATATTCTGTCGACGCAGAATAAAGATTACAACAAGAATATATCTGCCTGACTGTGTGTAAATAGAAGTTTTAACATGAAAATTGTCGAAAAATGAGATCGACAAATGCGAATTTTGTTAAATGCTGAGATAAAATCGTGAACACATTGAAATTACTCGTACCACAGCTTCAGAAATGTTTCCAATCTATTCGGACATTGTATTTCTGAAGATCAAACATCCATTTTATCTTGGAATCGACGTTATAACCTTGTTTCATATGATGTATACGATTATTAGCTCATAAAGAAGTATCATCGAAATACGAAATTTCAAATCTCAATCAATATCAATGCTTTTATATTCTATCGACGCAGAATATACAATGGAACAAGAACATAAGTTTGTCACTATGTGTAAATACGAGTTTTAACATGAATATTGTCGAAAATTGAGATCGACACATGCGAATTTCTTTAATTGCAGAGATGTAATCGTGAAATCATAAAACTTACTCGTACCACAGCTTGAGAAATGTTTCCAATCTATACGGACATTGTATTTCTGTAGATCAAACATTCATTTTATCTTGGAATCGACGTTATAACCTTGTTTCATATTTTATATACGATTATTAGCTCATAAAGAAGTATCATCGAATTACGAAATTTGAAATCTCAATCAATATCAATGCTATTATATTCTATCGACGCAGAATATACAATGGATCAAGATCATAAGTTTGTCACTATGTGTAAATACGAGTTTCAACATGAATATTGTAGAAAAATGAGATCGACACATGCGAATTTCGTTAATTGCTGAGATTTAATCGTGAAAGCATTGAACTAACTCGTACCACAGCTTGAGAATTGTTTCCAATCGATTCGGACATTGTATTTCTGAAGATCAAACATCTATTTTATATTGGAATCGACGTTTTAACCTTGTTTCATATCGTATATACGTTTTTTCGTTCATAATGGCGTACCATCGAAATACGAAATAATGAAATCTCATTCAAATTCAATTCGTTTATATTCTGTCGACGCAGAATAAAGATTACAACAAGAATATATCTGCCTGACTGTGTGTAAATAGAAGTTTTAACATGAAAATTGTCGAAAAATGAGATTGACAAATGCGAATTTTGTTAAATGCTGAGATAAAATCGTGAACACATTGAAATTACTCGTACCACAGCTTCAGAAATGTTTCCAATCTATTCGGACAATGTATTTCTGAAGATCAAACATCCATTTTATCTTGGAATCGACGTTATAACCTTGTTTCATATGTTGTATACGATTATTAGCTCATAAAGAAGTATCATCGAAATACGAAATTTCAAATCTCAATCAATATCAATGCTTTTATATTCTATCGACGCAGAATATACAATGGAACAAGAACATAAGTTTGTCACTATGTGTAAATACGAGTTTTAACATGAATATTGTCGAAAATTGAGATCGACACATGCGAATTTCTTTAATTGCAGAGATGTAATCGTGAAATCATTGAACTTACTCGTACCACAACTTGAGAAATGTTTCCAATCTATTCGGACATTGTATTTCTGAAGATCAAACATCCATTTTATCTTGGAATCGACGTTATAACCTTGTTTCATATTTTATATACGATTATTAGCTCATAAAGAAGTATCATCGAAATACGAAATTTGAAATCTCAATCAATATCAATGCTATTATATTCTATCGACGCAGAATATACAATGGAACAAGATCATAAGTTTGTCACTATGTGTAAATACGAGTTTCAACATGAATATTGTAGAAAAATGAGATCGACACATGCGAATTTCGTTAATTGCTGAGATTTAATCGTGAAAATATTGAACTAACTCGTACCACAGCTTGAGAATTGTTTCCAATCGATTCGGACATTGTATTTCTGAAGATCAAACATCTATTTTATCTTGGAATCGACGTTTTAACCTTGTGTCTTATCGTATATACGTTTTTTCGTTCATAATGGCGTACCATCGAAATACGAAATAATGAAATCTCATTCAAATTCAATTAGTTTATATTCTGTCGACGCATAATAAAGATTACAACAAGAATATATCTTCCTGACTGTGTGTAAATAGAAGTTTTAACATGAAAATTGTCGAAAAATGAGATCGACAAATGCGAATTTTGTTAAATGCTGAGATAAAATCGTGAACACATTGAAATTACTCGTACCACAGCTTCAGAAATGTTTCCAATCTATTCGGACATTGTATTTCTGAAGATCAAACATCCATTTTATCTTGGAATCGACGTTATAACCTTGTTTCATATTTTATATACGATTATTAACTCATAAAGAAGTATCATCGAAATACGAAATTTGAAATCTCAATCAATATCAATGCTATTATATTCTGTCGACGCAGAATACACAATGGAACAAGAACATAAGTTTGTCACTATGTGTAAATTCGAGTTTCAACATGAATATTGTAGAAAAATGAGATCGACACATGCGAATTTCGTTAATTGCAGAAATTTAATCGTGAAAGCATTGAACTAACACGTACCACAGCTTGAGAATTGTTTCCAATCGATTCGGACATTGTTTTTCTGAAGATCAAACATCTATTTTATATTGGAATCGACGTTTTAACCTTGTTTCTTATCGTATATACGTTTTTTCGTTCATAATTGCGTACCATCGAAATACGAAATAATGAAATCTCATTCAAATTCAATTAGTTTATATTCTGTCGACGCAGAATAAAGATTACAACAAGAATATATCTGCCTGACTGTGTGTAAATAGAAGTTTTAACATGAAAATTGTCGAAAAATGAGATCGACAAATGCGAATTTTGTTAAATGCTGAGATAAAATTGTGAACACATTGAAATTACTCGTACCACAGCTTCAGAAATGTTTCCAATCTATTCGGACATTGTATTTCTGAAGATCAAACATCCATTTTATCTTGGAATCGACGTTATAACCTTGTTTCATATGATGTATACGATTATTAGCTCATAAAGAAGTATCATCGAAATACGAAATTTCAAATCTCAATCAATATCAATGCTTTTATATTCTATCGACGCAGAATATACAATGGAACAAGAACATAAGTTTGTCACTATGTGTAAATACGAGTTTTAACATGAATATTGTCGAAAATTGAGATCGACACATGCGAATTTCTTTGATTGCAGAGATGTAATCGTGAAATCATAAAACTTACTCGTACCACAGCTTGAGAAATGTTTCCAATCTATACGGACATTGTATTTCTGTAGATCAAACATTCATTTTATCTTGGAATCGACGTTATAACCTTGTTTCATATTTTATATACGATTATTAGCTCATAAAGAAGTATCATCGAATTACGAAATTTGAAATCTCAATCAATATCAATGCTATTATATTCTATCGACGCAGAATATACAATGGATCAAGATCATAAGTTTGTCACTATGTGTAAATACGAGTTTCAACATGAATATTGTAGAAAAATGAGATCGACACATGCGAATTTCGTTAATTGCTGAGATTTAATCGTGAAAGCATTGAACTAACTCGTACCACAGCTTGAGAATTGTTTCCAATCGATTCGGACATTGTATTTCTGAAGATCAAACATCTATTTTATATTGGAATCGACGTTTTAACCTTGTTTCTTATCGTATATACGTTTTTTCGTTCATAATGGCGTACCATCGAAATACGAAATAATGAAATCTCATTCAAATTCAATTCGTTTATATTCTGTCGACGCAGAATAAAGATTACAACAAGAATATATCTGCCTGACTGTGTGTAAATAGAAGTTTTAACATGAAAATTGTCGAAAAATGAGATTGACAAATGCGAATTTTGTTAAATGCTGAGATAAAATCGTGAACACATTGAAATTACTCGTACCACAGCTTCAGAAATGTTTCCAATCTATTCGGACAATGTATTTCTGAAGATCAAACATCCATTTTATCTTGGAATCGACGTTATAACCTTGTTTCATATGTTGTATACGATTATTAGCTCATAAAGAAGTATCATCGAAATACGAAATTTCAAATCTCAATCAATATCAATGCTTTTATATTCTATCGACGCAGAATATACAATGGAACAAGAACATAAGTTTGTCACTATGTGTAAATACGAGTTTTAACATGAATATTGTCGAAAATTGAGATCGACACATGCGAATTTCTTTAATTGCAGAGATGTAATCGTGAAATCATTGAACTTACTCGTACCACAACTTGAGAAATGTTTCCAATCTATTCGGACATTGTATTTCTGAAGATCAAACATCCATTTTATCTTGGAATCGACGTTATAACCTTGTTTCATATTTTATATACGATTATTAGCTCATAAAGAAGTATCATCGAATTACGAAATTTGAAATCTCAATCAATATCAATGCTATTATATTCTATCGACGCAGAATATACAATGGAACAAGATCATAAGTTTGTCACTATGTGTAAATACGAGTTTCAACATGAATATTGTAGAAAAATGAGATCGACACATGCGAATTTCGTTAATTGCTGAGATTTAATCGTGAAAGCATTGAACTGACTCGTACCACAGCTTGAGAATTGTTTCCAATCGATTCGGACATTGTATTTCTGAAGATCAAACATCTATTTTATCTTGGAATCGACGTTTTAACCTTGTGTCTTATCGTATATACGTTTTTTCGTTCATAATGGCGTACCATCGAAATACGAAATAATGAAATCTCATTCAAATTCAATTAGTTTATATTCTGTCGACGCATAATAAAGATTACAACAAGAATATATCTTCCTGACTGTGTGTAAATAGAAGTTTTCACATGAAAATTGTCGAAAAATGAGATCGACAAATGCGAATTTTGTTAAATGCTGAGATAAAATCGTGAACACATTGAAATTACTCGTACCACAGCTTCAGAAATGTTTCCAATCTATTCGGACATTGTATTTCTGAAGATCAAACATTTATTTTATCTTGGAATCGACGTTATAACCTTGTTTCATATGTTGTATACGATTATTAGCTCATAAAGAAGTATCATCGAAATACGAAATTTGAAATCTCAATCAATATCAATGCTATTATATTCTGTCGACGCAGAATACACAATGGAACAAGAACATAAGTTTGTCACTAGGTGTAAATACGAGTTTTAACATGAATATTGTCGAAAATTGAGATCGACACATGCGAATTTCTTTAATTGCAGAGATGTAATCGTGAAATCATTGAACTTACACGTACCACAGCTTGAGAATTGTTTCCAATCGATTCGGACATTGTATTTCTGAAGATCAAACATCTATTTTATATTGGAATCGACGTTTTAACCTTGTTTCTTATCGTATATACGTTTTTTCGTTCATAATGGCGTACCATCGAAATACGAAATAATGAAATCTCATTCAAATTCAATTAGTTTATATTCTGTCGACGCATAATAAAGATTACAACAAGAATATATCTTCCTGACTGTGTGTAAATAGAAGTTTTCACATGAAAATTGTCGAAAAATGAGATCGACAAATGCGAATTTTGTTAAATGCTGAGATAAAATCGTGAACACATTGAAATTACTCGTACCACAGCTTCAGAAATGTTTCCAATCTATTCGGACATTGTATTTCTGAAGATCAAACATTTATTTTATCTTGGAATCGACGTTATAACCATGTTTCATATGTTGTATACGATTATTAGCTCATAAAGAAGTATCATCGAAATACGAAATTTGAAATCTCAATCAATATCAATGCTATTATATTCTGTCGACGCAGAATACACAATGGAACAAGAACATAAGTTTGTCACTATGTGTAAATACGAGTTTTAACATGAATATTGTCGAAAATTGAGATCGACACATGCGAATTTCTTTAATTGCAGAGATGTAATCGTGAAATCATTGAACTTACACGTACCACAGCTTGAGAATTGTTTCCAATCGATTCGGACATTGTATTTCTGAAGATCAAACATCTATTTTATATTGGAATCGACGTTTTAACCTTGTTTCTTATCGTATATACGTTTTTTCGTTCATAATGGCGTACCATCGAAATACGAAATAATGAAATCTCATTCAAATTCAATTAGTTTATATTCTGTCGACGCAGAATAAAGATTACAACAAGAATATATCTGCCTGACTGTGTGTAAATAGAAGTTTTAACATGAAAATTGACGAAAAATGAGATCGACAAATGCGAATTTTGTTAAATGCTGAGATAAAATCGTGAACACATTGAAATTACTCGTACCACAGCTTCAGAAATGTTTCCAATCTATTCGGACATTGTATTTCTGAAGATCAAACATCCATTTTATCTTGGAATCGACGTTTTAACCTTGTTTCATATGTTGTATACGATTATTAGCTCATAAAGAAGTATCATCGAAATACGAAATTTCAAATCTCGATCGATATCAATGCTTTTTTATTCTATCGACGCAGAATATACAATGGAACAAGAACATAAGTTTGTCACTATGTGTAAATACGAGTTTTAACATGAATATTGTAGAAAAATGAGATCGACACATGCGAATTTCGTTAATTGCTGAGATTTAATCGTGAAAATATTGAACTAACTCGTACCACAGCTTGAGAATTGTTTCCAATCGATTCGGACATTGTATTTCTGAAGATCAAACATCTATTTTATCTTGGAATCGACGTTTTAACCTTGTGTCTTATCGTATATACGTTCTTTCGTTCATAATGGCGTACCATCGAAATACGAAATAATGAAATCTCATTCAAATTCAATTAGTTTATATTCTGTCGACGCATAATAAAGATTACAACAAGAATATATCTTCCTGACTGTGTGTAAATAGAAGTTTTCACATGAAAATTGTCGTAAAATGAGATCGACAAATGCGAATTTTGTTAAATTCTGAGATAAAATCGTGAACACATTGAAATTACTCGTACCACAGCTTCAGAAATGTTTCCAATCTATTCGGACATTGTATTTCTGAAGATCAAACATTTATTTTATCTTGGAATCGACGTTATAACCTTGTTTCATATGTTGTATACGATTATTAGCTCATAAAGAAGTATCATCGAAATACGAAATTTGAAATCTCAATCAATATCAATGCTATTATATTCTGTCGACGCAGAATACACAATGGAACAAGAACATAAGTTTGTCACTATGTGTAAATTCGAGTTTCAACATGAATATTGTAGAAAAATGAGATCGACACATGCGAATTTCGTTAATTGCAGAGATTTAATCGTGAAAGCATTGAACTAACACGTACCACAGCTTGAGAATTGTTTCCAATCGATTCGGACATTTAATTTCTGAAGATCAAACATCTATTTTATATTGGAATCGACGTTTTAACCTTGTTTCTTATCGTATATACGTTTTTTCTTTCATAATGGCGTACCATCGAAATACGAAATAATGAAATCTCATTCAAATTCAATTAGTTTATATTCTGTCGACGCAGAATAAAGATTACAACAAGAATATATCTGCCTGACTGTGTGTAAATAGAAGTTTTAACATGAAAATTGTCGAAAAATGAGATCGACAAATGCGAATTTTGTTAAATGCTGAGATAAAATCGTGAACACATTGAAATTACTCGTACCACAGCTTCAGAAATGTTTCCAATCTATTCGGACATTGTATTTCTGAAGATCAAACATCCATTTTATCTTGGAATCGACGTTATAACCTTGTTTCATATGATGTATACGATTATTAGCTCATAAAGAAGTATCATCGAAATACGAAATTTCAAATCTCAATCGATATCAATGCTTTTATATTCTATCGACGCAGAATATACAATGGAACAAGAACATAAGTTTGTCAATATGTGTAAATACGAGTTTTAACATGAATATTGTCGAAAATTGAGATCGACACATGCGAATTTCTTTAATTGCAGAGATGTAATCGTGAAATCATTGAACTTACTCGTACCACAGCTTGAGAAATGTTTCCAATCTATTCGGACATTGTATTTCTTAAGATCAAACATCCATTTTATCTTGGAATCGACGTTATAACCTTGTTTCATATTTTATATACGATTATTAGCTCATAAAGAAGTATCATCGAAATACGAAATTTGAAATCTCAATCAATATCAATGCTATTATATTTTGTCGACACAGAATACACAATGGAACAAGAACATAAGTTTGTCACAATGTGTAAATACGAGTTTTAACATGAATATTGTCGAAAATTGAGATCGACACATGCGAATTTCTTTAATTGCAGAGATGTAATCGTGAAATCATTGAACTTACTCGTACCACAGCTTGAGAAATGTTTCCAATCTATTCGGACATTGTATTTCTGAAGATCAAACATCCATTTTATCTTGGAATCGACGTTTTAACCTTGTTTCTTATCGTATATTCGTTTTTTCGTTCATAATTGCGTACCATCGAAATACGAAATAATGAAATCTCATTCAAATTCAATTAGTTTATATTCTGTCGACGCAGAATAAAGATTACAACAAGAATATATCTGCCTGACTGTGTGTAAATAGAAGTTTTAACATGAAAATTGTCGAAAAATGAGATCGACAAATGCGAATTTTGTTAAATGCTGAGATAAAATCGTGAACACATTGAAATTACTCGTACCACAGCTTCAGAAATGTTTCCAATCTATTCGGACATTGTATTTCTGAAGATCAAACATCCATTTTATCTTGGAATCGACGTTATAACCTTGTTTCATATGATGTATACGATTATTAGCTCATAAAGAAGTATCATCGAAATACGAAATTTCAAATCTCAATCAATATCAATGCTTTTATATTCTATCGACGCAGAATATACAATGGAACAAGAACATAAGTTTGTCACTATGTGTAAATACGAGTTTTAACATGAATATTGTCGAAAATTGAGATCGACACATGCGAATTTCTTTAATTGCAGAGATGTAATCGTGAAATCATAAAACTTACTCGTACCACAGCTTGAGAAATGTTTCCAATCTATACGGACATTGTATTTCTGTAGATCAAACATTCATTTTATCTTGGAATCGACGTTATAACCTTGTTTCATATTTTATATACGATTATTAGCTCATAAAGAAGTATCATCGAATTACGAAATTTGAAATCTCAATCAATATCAATGCTATTATATTCTATCGACGCAGAATATACAATGGATCAAGATCATAAGTTTGTCACTATGTGTAAATACGAGTTTCAACATGAATATTGTAGAAAAATGAGATCGACACATGCGAATTTCGTTAATTGCTGAGATTTAATCGTGAAAGCATTGAACTAACTCGTACCACAGCTTGAGAATTGTTTCCAATCGATTCGG
This sequence comes from Vespa crabro, assembly GCF_910589235.1. Classification (NCBI taxonomy): domain Eukaryota; kingdom Metazoa; phylum Arthropoda; class Insecta; order Hymenoptera; family Vespidae; genus Vespa; species Vespa crabro. Next base: position 13,157,465 of record NC_060955.1, read on the forward strand.
ACATTGTATTTCTGAAGATCAAACATCTATTTTATATTGGAATCGACGTTTTAACCTTGTTTCTTATCGTATATACGTTTTTTCGTTCATAATGGCGTACCATCGAAATACGAAATAATGAAATCTCATTCAAATTCAATTCGTTTATATTCTGTTGACGCAGAATAAAGATTACAACAAGAATATATCTGCCTGACTGTGTGTAAATAGAAGTTTTAACATGAAAATTGTCGAAAAATGAGATCGACAAATGCGAATTTTGTTAAATGCTGAGATAAAATCGTGAACACATTGAAATTACTCGTACCACAGCTTCAGAAATGTTTCCAATCTATTCGGACATTGTATTTCTGAAGATCAAACATCCATTTTATCTTGGAATCGACGTTATAACCTTGTTTCATATGTTGTATACGATTATTAGCTCATAAAGAAGTATCATCGAAATACGAAATTTCAAATCTCAATCAATATCAATGCTTTTATATTCTATCGACGCAGAATATACAATGGAACAAGAACATAAGTTTGTCACTATGTGTAAATACGAGTTTTAACATGAATATTGTCGAAAATTGAGATCGACACATGCGAATTTCTTTAATTGCAGAGATGTAATCGTGAAATCATTGAACTTACTCGTACCACAGCTTGAGAAATGTTTCCAATCTATTCGGACATTGTATTTCTGAAGATCAAACATCCATTTTATCTTGGAATCGACGTTATAACCTTGTTTCATATTTTATATACGATTATTAGCTCATAAAGAAGTATCATCGAAATACGAAATTTGAAATCTCAATCAATATCAATGCTATTATATTTTGTCGACGCAGAATACACAATGGAACAAGAACATAAGTTTGTCACAATGTGTAAATACGAGTTTTAACATGAATATTGTCGAAAATTGAGATCGACACATGCGAATTTCTTTAATTGCAGAGATGTAATCGTGAAATCATTGAACTTACTCGTACCACAGCTTGAGAAATGTTTCCAATCTATTCGGACATTGTATTTCTGAAGATCAAACATCCATTTTATCTTGGAATCGACGTTATAACCTTGTTTCATATTTTATATACGATTATTAGCTCATAAAGAAGTATCATCGAAATACGAAATTTGAAATCTCAATCAATATCAATGCTATTATATTCTATCGACGCAGAATATACAATGGAACAAGATCATAAGTTTGTCACTATGTGTAAATACGAGTTTCAACATGAATATTGTAGAAAAATGAGATCGACACATGCGAATTTCGTTAATTGCTGAGATTTAATCGTGAAAATATTGAACTAACTCGTACCACAGCTTGAGAATTGTTTCCAATCGATTCGGACATTGTATTTCTGAAGATCAAACATCTATTTTATCTTGAAATCGACGTTTTAACCTTGTGTCTTATCGTATATACGTTTTTTCGTTCATAATGGCGTACCATCGAAATACGAAATAATGAAATCTCATTCAAATTCAATTAGTTTATATTCTGTCGACGCATAATAAAGATTACAACAAGAATATATCTTCCTGACTGTGTGTAAATAGAAGTTTTAACATGAAAATTGTCGAAAAATGAGATCGACAAATGCGAATTTTGTTAAATGCTGAGATAAAATCGTGAACACATTGAAATTACTCGTACCACAGCTTCAGAAATGTTTCCAATCTATTCGGACATTGTATTTCTGAAGATCAAACATCCATTTTATCTTGGAATCGACGTTTTAACCTTGTTTCATATGTTGTATACGATTATTAGCTCATAAAGAAGTATCATCGAAATACGAAATTTCAAATCTCAATCGATATCAATGCTTTTATATTCTATCGACGCAGAATATACAATGGAACAAGAACATAAGTTTGTCACTATGTGTAAATACGAGTTTTAACATGAATATTGTCGAAAATTGAGATCGACACATGCGAATTTCTTTAATTGCAGAGATGTAATCGTGAAATCATTGAACTTACTCGTACCACAGCTTGAGAAATGTTTCCAATCTATTCGGACATTGTATTTCTGAAGATCAAACATCCATTTTATCTTGGAATCGACGTTATAACCTTGTTTCATATTTTATATACGATTATTAGCTCATAAAGAAGTATCATCGAAATACGAAATTTGAAATCTCAATCAATATCAATGCTATTATATTTTGTCGACGCAGAATACACAATGGAACAAGAACATAAGTTTGTCACAATGTGTAAATACGAGTTTTAACATGAATATTGTCGAAAATTGAGATCGACACATGCGAATTTCTTTAATTGCAGAGATGTAATCGTGAAATCATTGAACTTACTCGTACCACAGCTTGAGAAATGTTTCCAATCTATTCGGACATTGTATTTCTGAAGATCAAACATCCATTTTATCTTGGAATCGACGTTATAACCTTGTTTCATATTTTATATACGATTATTAGCTCATAAAGAAGTATCATCGAAATACGAAATTTGAAATCTCAATCAATATCAATTCTATTATATTCTATCGACGCAGAATATACAATGGAACAAGATCATAAGTTTGTCACTATGTGTAAATACGAGTTTCAACATGAATATTGTAGAAAAATGAGATCGACACATGCGAATTTCGTTAATTGCTGAGATTTAATCGTGAAAATATTGAACTAACTCGTACCACAGCTTGAGAATTGTTTCCAATCGATTCGGACATTGTATTTCTGAAGATCAAACATCTATTTTATCTTGGAATCGACGTTTTAACCTTGTGTCTTATCGTATATACGTTTTTTCGTTCATAATGGCGTACCATCGAAATACGAAATAATGAAATCTCATTCAAATTCAATTAGTTTATATTCTGTCGACGCATAATAAAGATTACAACAAGAATATATCTTCCTGACTGTGTGTAAATAGAAGTTTTAACATGAAAATTGTCGAAAAATGAGATCGGCAAATGCGAATTTTGTTAAATGCTGAGATAAAATCGTGAACACATTGAAATTACTCGTACCACAGCTTCAGAAATGTTTCCAATCTATTCGGACATTGTATTTCTGAAGATCAAACATCCATTTTATCTTGGAATCGACGTTTTAACCTTGTTTCATATGTTGTATACGATTATTAGCTCATAAAGAAGTATCATCGAAATACGAAATTTCAAATCTCAATCGATATCAATGCTTTTATATTCTATCGACGCAGAATATACAATGGAACAAGAACATAAGTTTGTCACTATGTGTAAATACGAGTTTTAACATGAATATTGTCGAAAATTGAGATCGACACATGCGAATTTCGTTAATTGCAGAGATTTAATCGTGAAAGCATTGAACTAACACGTACCACAGCTTGAGAATTGTTTCCAATCGATTCGGACATTGTATTTCTGAAGATCATACATCTATTTTATATTGGAATCGACGTTTTAGCCTTGTTTCTTATCGTATATACGTTTTTTCGTTCATAATGGCGTACCATCGAAATACGAAATAATGAAATCTCATTCAAATTCAATTAGTTTATATTCTGTCGATGCATAATAAAGATTACAACAAGAATATATCTGCCTGACTGTGTGTAAATAGAAGTTTTAACATGAAAATTGTCGAAAAATGAGATCGACAAATGCGAATTTTGTTAAATGCTGAGATAAAATCGTGAACACATTGAAATTACTCGTACCACAGCTTCAGAAATGTTTCCAATCTATTCGGACAATGTATTTCTGAAGATCAAACATCCATTTTATCTTGGAATCGACGTTATAACCTTGTTTCATATGTTGTATACGATTATTAGCTCATAAAGAAGTATCATCGAAATACGAAATTTCAAATCTCAATCAATATCAATGCTTTTATATTCTATCGACGCAGAATATACAATGGAACAAGAACATAAGTTTGTCACTATGTGTAAATACGAGTTTTAACATGAATATTGTCGAAAATTGAGATCGACACATGCGAATTTCTTTAATTGCAGAGATGTAATCGTGAAATCATTGAACTTACTCGTACCACAGCTTGAGAAATGTTTCCAATCTATTCGGACATTGTATTTCTTAAGATCAAACATCCATTTTATCTTGGAATCGACGTTATAACCTTGTTTCATATTTTATATACGATTATTAGCTCATAAAGAAGTATCATCGAAATACGAAATTTGAAATCTCAATCAATATCAATGCTATTATATTTTGTCGACGCAGAATACACAATGGAACAAGAACATAAGTTTGTCACAATGTGTAAATACGAGTTTTAACATGAATATTGTCGAAAATTGAGATCGACACATGCGAATTTCTTTAATTGCAGAGATGTAATCGTGAAATCATTGAACTTACTCGTACCACAGCTTGAGAAATGTTTCCAATCTATTCGGACATTGTATTTCTGAAGATCAAACATCCATTTTATCTTGGAATCGACGTTATAACCTTGTTTCATATTTTATATACGATTATTAGCTCATAAAGAAGTATCATCGAAATACGAAATTTGAAATCTCAATCAATATCAATGCTATTATATTCTATCGACGCAGAATATACAATGGAACAAGATCATAAGTTTGTCACTATGTGTAAATACGAGTTTCAACATGAATATTGTAGAAAAATGAGATCGACACATGCGAATTTCGTTAATTGCTGAGATTTAATCGTGAAAATATTGAACTAACTCGTACCACAGCTTGAGAATTGTTTCCAATCGATTCGGACATTGTATTTCTGAAGATCAAACATCTATTTTATCTTGAAATCGACGTTTTAACCTTGTGTCTTATCGTATATACGTTTTTTCGTTCATAATGGCGTACCATCGAAATACGAAATAATGAAATCTCATTCAAATTCAATTAGTTTATATTCTGTCGACGCATAATAAAGATTACAACAAGAATATATCTTCCTGACTGTGTGTAAATAGAAGTTTTAACATGAAAATTGTCGAAAAATGAGATCGACAAATGCGAATTTTGTTAAATGCTGAGATAAAATCGTGAACACATTGAAATTACTCGTACCACAGCTTCAGAAATGTTTCCAATCTATTCGGACATTGTATTTCTGAAGATCAAACATCCATTTTATCTTGGAATCGACGTTTTAACCTTGTTTCATATGTTGTATACGATTATTAGCTCATAAAGAAGTATCATCGAAATACGAAATTTCAAATCTCAATCGATATCAATGCTTTTATATTCTATCGACGCAGAATATACAATGGAACAAGAACATAAGTTTGTCACTATGTGTAAATACGAGTTTTAACATGAATATTGTCGAAAATTGAGATCGACACATGCGAATTTCTTTAATTGCAGAGATGTAATCGTGAAATCATTGAACTTACTCGTACCACAGCTTGAGAAATGTTTCCAATCTATTCGGACATTGTATTTCTGAAGATCAAACATCCATTTTATCTTGGAATCGACGTTATAACCTTGTTTCATATTTTATATACGATTATTAGCTCATAAAGAAGTATCATCGAAATACGAAATTTGAAATCTCAATCAATATCAATGCTATTATATTTTGTCGACGCAGAATACACAATGGAACAAGAACATAAGTTTGTCACAATGTGTAAATACGAGTTTTAACATGAATATTGTCGAAAATTGAGATCGACACATGCGAATTTCTTTAATTGCAGAGATGTAATCGTGAAATCATTGAACTTACTCGTACCACAGCTTGAGAAATGTTTCCAATCTATTCGGACATTGTATTTCTGAAGATCAAACATCCATTTTATCTTGGAATCGACGTTATAACCTTGTTTCATATTTTATATACGATTATTAGCTCATAAAGAAGTATCATCGAAATACGAAATTTGAAATCTCAATCAATATCAATGCTTTTATATTCTATCGACGCAGAATATACAATGGAACAAGAACATAAGTTTGTCACTATGTGTAAATACGAGTTTTAACATGAATATTGTCGAAAATTGAGATCGACACATGCGAATTTCTTTAATTGCAGAGATGTAATCGTGAAATCATTGAACTTACTCGTACCACAGCTTGAGAAATGTTTCCAATCTATTCGGACATTGTATTTCTTAAGATCAAACATCCATTTTATCTTGGAATCGACGTTATAACCTTGTTTCATATTTTATATACGATTATTAGCTCATAAGGAAGTATCATCGAAATACGAAATTTGAAATCTCAATCAATATCAATGCTATTATATTCTGTCGACGCAGAATACACAATGGAACAAGAACATAAGTTTGTCACTATGTGTAAATTCGAGTTTCAACATGAATATTGTAGAAAAATGAGATCGACACATGCGAATTTCGTTAATTGCAGAAATTTAATCGTGAAAGCATTGAACTAACACGTACCACAGCTTGAGAATTGTTTCCAATCGATTCGGACATTGTATTTCTGAAGATCAAACATCTATTTTATATTGGAATCGACGTTTTAACCTTGTTTCTTATCGTATATACGTTTTTTCGTTCATAATTGCGTACCATCGAAATACGAAATAATGAAATCTCATTCAAATTCAATTAGTTTATATTCTGTCGACGCAGAATAAAGATTACAACAAGAATATATCTGCCTGACTGTGTGTAAATAGAAGTTTTAACATGAAAATTGTCGAAAAATGAGATCGACAAATGCGAATTTTGTTAAATGCTGAGATAAAATCGTGAACACATTGAAATTACTCGTACCACAGCTTCAGAAATGTTTCCAATCTATTCGGACATTGTATTTCTGAAGATCAAACATCCATTTTATCTTGGAATCGACGTTATAACCTTGTTTCATATGTTATATACGATTATTAGCTCATAAAGAAGTATCATCGAAATACGAAATTTCAAATCTCAATCAATATCAATGCTTTTATATTCTATCGACGCAGAATATACAATGGAACAAGAACATAAGTTTGTCACTATGTGTAAATACGAGTTTTAACATGAATATTGTCGAAAATTGAGATCGACACATGCGAATTTCTTTAATTGCAGAGATGTAATCGTGAAATCATAAAACTTACTCGTACCACAGCTTGAGAAATGTTTCCAATCTATACGGACATTGTATTTCTGTAGATCAAACATTCATTTTATCTTGGAATCGACGTTATAACCTTGTTTCATATTTTATATACGATTATTAGCTCATAAAGAAGTATCATCGAATTACGAAATTTGAAATCTCAATCAATATCAATGCTATTATATTCTATCGACGCAGAATATACAATGGATCAAGATCATAAGTTTGTCACTATGTGTAAATACGAGTTTCAACATGAATATTGTAGAAAAATGAGATCGACACATGCGAATTTCGTTAATTGCTGAGATTTAATCGTGAAAGCATTGAACTAACTCGTACCACAGCTTGAGAATTGTTTCCAATCGATTCGGACATTGTATTTCTGAAGATCAAACATCTATTTTATATTGGAATCGACGTTTTAACCTTGTTTCTTATCGTATATACGTTTTTTCGTTCATAATGGCGTACCATCGAAATACGAAATAATGAAATCTCATTCAAATTCAATTCGTTTATATTCTGTCGACGCAGAATAAAGATTACAACAAGAATATATCTGCCTGACTGTGTGTAAATAGAAGTTTTAACATGAAAATTGTCGAAAAATGAGATTGACAAATGCGAATTTTGTTAAATGCTGAGATAAAATCGTGAACACATTGAAATTACTCGTACCACAGCTTCAGAAATGTTTCCAATCTATTCGGACAATGTATTTCTGAAGATCAAACATCCATTTTATCTTGGAATCGACGTTATAACCTTGTTTCATATTTTATATACGATTATTAGCTCATAAGGAAGTATCATCGAAATACGAAATTTGAAATCTCAATCAATATCAATGCTATTATATTCTGTCGACGCAGAATACACAATGGAACAAGAACATAAGTTTGTCACTATGTGTAAATTCGAGTTTCAACATGAATATTGTAGAAAAATGAGATCGACACATGCGAATTTCGTTAATTGCAGAAATTTAATCGTGAAAGCATTGAACTAACACGTACCACAGCTTGAGAATTGTTTCCAATCGATTCGGACATTGTATTTCTGAAGATCAAACATCTATTTTATATTGGAATCGACGTTTTAACCTTGTTTCTTATCGTATATACGTTTTTTCGTTCATAATTGCGTACCATCGAAATACGAAATAATGAAATCTCATTCAAATTCAATTAGTTTATATTCTGTCGACGCAGAATAAAGATTACAACAAGAATATATCTGCCTGACTGTGTGTAAATAGAAGTTTTAACATGAAAATTGTCGAAAAATGAGATCGACAAATGCGAATTTTGTTAAATGCTGAGATAAAATCGTGAACACATTGAAATTACTCGTACCACAGCTTCAGAAATGTTTCCAATCTATTCGGACATTGTATTTCTGAAGATCAAACATCCATTTTATCTTGGAATCGACGTTATAACCTTGTTTCATATGATGTATACGATTATTAGCTCATAAAGAAGTATCATCGAAATACGAAATTTCAAATCTCAATCAATATCAATGCTTTTATATTCTATCGACGCAGAATATACAATGGAACAAGAACATAAGTTTGTCACTATGTGTAAATACGAGTTTTAACATGAATATTGTCGAAAATTGAGATCGACACATGCGAATTTCTTTAATTGCAGAGATGTAATCGTGAAATCATAAAACTTACTCGTACCACAGCTTGAGAAATGTTTCCAATCTATACGGACATTGTATTTCTGTAGATCAAACATTCATTTTATCTTGGAATCGACGTTATAACCTTGTTTCATATTTTATATACGATTATTAGCTCATAAAGAAGTATCATCGAAATACGAAATTTGAAATCTCAATCAATATCAATGCTATTATATTCTATCGACGCAGAATATACAATGGATCAAGATCATAAGTTTGTCACTATGTGTAAATACGAGTTTCAACATGAATATTGTAGAAAAATGAGATCGACACATGCGAATTTCGTTAATTGCTGAGATTTAATCGTGAAAGCATTGAACTAACTCGTACCACAGCTTGAGAATTGTTTCCAATCGATTCGGACATTGTATTTCTGAAGATCAAACATCTATTTTATATTGGAATCGACGTTTTAACCTTGTTTCTTATCGTATATACGTTTTTTCGTTCATAATGGCGTACCATCGAAATACGAAATAATGAAATCTCATTCAAATTCAATTCGTTTATATTCTGTCGACGCAGAATAAAGATTACAACAAGAATATATCTGCCTGACTGTGTGTAAATAGAAGTTTTAACATGAAAATTGTCGAAAAATGAGATTGACAAATGCGAATTTTGTTAAATGCTGAGATAAAATCGTGAACACATTGAAATTACTCGTACCACAGCTTCAGAAATGTTTCCAATCTATTCGGACAATGTATTTCTGAAGATCAAACATCCATTTTATCTTGGAATCGACGTTATAACCTTGTTTCATATTTTATATACGATTATTAGCTCATAAAGAAGTATCATCGAAATACGAAATTTGAAATCTCAATCAATATCAATGCTATTATATTTTGTCGACGCAGAATACACAATGGAACAAGAACATAAGTTTGTCACAATGTGTAAATACGAGTTTTAACATGAATATTGTCGAAAATTGAGATCGACACATGCGAATTTCTTTAATTGCAGAGATGTAATCGTGAAATCATTGAACTTACTCGTACCACAGCTTGAGAAATGTTTCCAATCTATTCGGACATTGTATTTCTGAAGATCAAACATCCATTTTATCTTGGAATCGACGTTATAACCTTGTTTCATATTTTATATACGATTATTAGCTCATAAAGAAGTATCATCGAAATACGAAATTTGAAATCTCAATCAATATCAATGCTTTTATATTCTATCGACGCAGAATATACAATGGAACAAGAACATAAGTTTGTCACTATGTGTAAATACGAGTTTTAACATGAATATTGTCGAAAATTGAGATCGACACATGCGAATTTCTTTAATTGCAGAGATGTAATCGTGAAATCATTGAACTTACTCGTACCACAGCTTGAGAAATGTTTCCAATCTATTCGGACATTGTATTTCTTAAGATCAAACATCCATTTTATCTTGGAATCGACGTTATAACCTTGTTTCATATTTTATATACGATTATTAGCTCATAAGGAAGTATCATCGAAATACGAAATTTGAAATCTCAATCAATATCAATGCTATTATATTCTGTCGACGCAGAATACACAATGGAACAAGAACATAAGTTTGTCACTATGTGTAAATTCGAGTTTCAACATGAATATTGTAGAAAAATGAGATCGACACATGCGAATTTCGTTAATTGCAGAAATTTAATCGTGAAAGCATTGAACTAACACGTACCACAGCTTGAGAATTGTTTCCAATCGATTCGGACATTGTATTTCTGAAGATCAAACATCTATTTTATATTGGAATCGACGTTTTAACCTTGTTTCTTATCGTATATACGTTTTTTCGTTCATAATTGCGTACCATCGAAATACGAAATAATGAAATCTCATTCAAATTCAATTAGTTTATATTCTGTCGACGCAGAATAAAGATTACAACAAGAATATATCTGCCTGACTGTGTGTAAATAGAAGTTTTAACATGAAAATTGTCGAAAAATGAGATCGACAAATGCGAATTTTGTTAAATGCTGAGATAAAATCGTGAACACATTGAAATTACTCGTACCACAGCTTCAGAAATGTTTCCAATCTATTCGGACATTGTATTTCTGAAGATCAAACATCCATTTTATCTTGGAATCGACGTTATAACCTTGTTTCATATGATGTATACGATTATTAGCTCATAAAGAAGTATCATCGAAATACGAAATTTCAAATCTCAATCAATATCAATGCTTTTATATTCTATCGACGCAGAATATACAATGGAACAAGAACATAAGTTTGTCACTATGTGTAAATACGAGTTTTAACATGAATATTGTCGAAAATTGAGATCGACACATGCGAATTTCTTTAATTGCAGAGATGTAATCGTGAAATCATTGAACTTACTCGTACCACAGCTTGAGAAATGTTTCCAATCTATTCGGACATTGTATTTCTGAAGATCAAACATCCATTTTATCTTGGAATCGACGTTATAACCTTGTTTCATATTTTATATACGATTATTAGCTCATAAAGAAGTATCATCGAAATACGAAATTTGAAATCTCAATCAATATCAATGCTATTATATTCTATCGACGCAGAATATACAATGGAACAAGATCATAAGTTTGTCACTATGTGTAAATACGAGTTTCAACATGAATATTGTAGAAAAATGAGATCGACACATGCGAATTTCGTTAATTGCTGAGATTTAATCGTGAAAATATTGAACTAACTCGTACCACAGCTTGAGAATTGTTTCCAATCGATTCGGACATTGTATTTCTGAAGATCAAACATCTATTTTATCTTGAAATCGACGTTTTAACCTTGTGTCTTATCGTATATACGTTTTTTCGTTCATAATGGCGTACCATCGAAACACGAAATAATGAAATCTCATTCAAATTCAATTAGTTTATATTCTGTCGACGCATAATAAAGATTACAACAAGAATATATCTTCCTGACTGTGTGTAAATAGAAGTTTTAACATGAAAATTGTCGAAAAATGAGATCGACAAATGCGAATTTTGTTAAATGCTGAGATAAAATCGTGAACACATTGAAATTACTCGTACCACAGCTTCAGAAATGTTTCCAATCTATTCGGACATTGTATTTCTGAAGATCAAACATCCATTTTATCTTGGAATCGACGTTTTAACCTTGTTTCATATGTTGTATACGATTATTAGCTCATAAAGAAGTATCATCGAAATACGAAATTTCAAATCTCAATCGATATCAATGCTTTTATATTCTATCGACGCAGAATATACAATGGAACAAGATCATAAGTTTGTCACTATGTGTAAATACGAGTTTTAACATGAATATTGTCGAAAATTGAGATCGACACATGCGAATTTCTTTAATTGCAGAGATGTAATCGTGAAATCATTGAACTTACTCGTACCACAGCTTGAGAAATGTTTCCAATCTATTCGGACATTGTATTTCTGAAGATCAAACATCCATTTTATCTTGGAATCGACGTTATAACCTTGTTTCATATTTTATATACGATTATTAGCTCATAAAGAAGTATCATCGAAATACGAAATTTGAAATCTCAATCAATATCAATGCTATTATATTTTGTCGACACAGAATACACAATGGAACAAGAACATAAGTTTGTCACAATGTGTAAATACGAGTTTTAACATGAATATTGTCGAAAATTGAGATCGACACATGCGAATTTCTTTAATTGCAGAGATGTAATCGTGAAATCATTGAACTTACTCGTACCACAGCTTGAGAAATGTTTCCAATCTATTCGGACATTGTATTTCTGAAGATCAAACATCCATTTTATCTTGGAATCGACGTTATAACCTTGTTTCATATTTTATATACGATTATTAGCTCATAAAGAAGTATCATCGAAATACGAAATTTGAAATCTCAATCAATATCAATTCTATTATATTCTATCGACGCAGAATATACAATGGAACAAGATCATAAGTTTGTCACTATGTGTAAATACGAGTTTCAACATGAATATTGTAGAAAAATGAGATCGACACATGCGAATTTCGTTAATTGCTGAGATTTAATCGTGAAAATATTGAACTAACTCGTACCACAGCTTGAGAATTGTTTCCAATCGATTCGGACATTGTATTTCTGAAGATCAAACATCTATTTTATCTTGGAATCGACGTTTTAACCTTGTGTCTTATCGTATATACGTTTTTTCGTTCATAATGGCGTACCATCGAAATACGAAATAATGAAATCTCATTCAAATTCAATTAGTTTATATTCTGTCGACGCATAATAAAGATTACAACAAGAATATATCTTCCTGACTGTGTGTAAATAGAAGTTTTAACATGAAAATTGTCGAAAAATGAGATCGGCAAATGCGAATTTTGTTAAATGCTGAGATAAAATCGTGAACACATTGAAATTACTCGTACCACAGCTTCAGAAATGTTTCCAATCTATTCGGACATTGTATTTCTGAAGATCAAACATCCATTTTATCTTGGAATCGACGTTTTAACCTTGTTTCATATGTTGTATACGATTATTAGCTCATAAAGAAGTATCATCGAAATACGAAATTTCAAATCTCAATCGATATCAATGCTTTTATATTCTATCGACGCAGAATATACAATGGAACAAGAACATAAGTTTGTCACTATGTGTAAATACGAGTTTTAACATGAATATTGTCGAAAATTGAGATCGACACATGCGAATTTCGTTAATTGCAGAGATTTAATCGTGAAAGCATTGAACTAACACGTACCACAGCTTGAGAATTGTTTCCAATCGATTCGGACATTGTATTTCTGAAGATCATACATCTATTTTATATTGGAATCGACGTTTTAGCCTTGTTTCTTATCGTATATACGTTTTTTCGTTCATAATGGCGTACCATCGAAATACGAAATAATGAAATCTCATTCAAATTCAATTAGTTTATATTCTGTCGATGCATAATAAAGATTACAACAAGAATATATCTGCCTGACTGTGTGTAAATAGAAGTTTTAACATGAAAATTGTCGAAAAATGAGATCGACAAATGCGAATTTTGTTAAATGCTGAGATAAAATCGTGAACACATTGAAATTACTCGTACCACAGCTTCAGAAATGTTTCCAATCTATTCGGACAATGTATTTCTGAAGATCAAACATCCATTTTATCTTGGAATCGACGTTATAACCTTGTTTCATATGTTGTATACGATTATTAGCTCATAAAGAAGTATCATCGAAATACGAAATTTCAAATCTCAATCAATATCAATGCTATTATATTCTATCGACGCAGAATATACAATGGAACAAGAACATAAGTTTGTCACTATGTGTAAATACGAGTTTTAACATGAATATTGTCGAAAATTGAGATCGACACATGCGAATTTCTTTAATTGCAGAGATGTAATCGTGAAATCATTGAACTTACTCGTACCACAGCTTGAGAAATGTTTCCAATCTATTCGGACATTGTATTTCTTAAGATCAAACATCCATTTTATCTTGGAATCGACGTTATAACCTTGTTTCATATTTTATATACGATTATTAGCTCATAAAGAAGTATCATCGAAATACGAAATTTGAAATCTCAATCAATATCAATGCTATTATATTTTGTCGACGCAGAATACACAATGGAACAAGAACATAAGTTTGTCACAATGTGTAAATACGAGTTTTAACATGAATATTGTCGAAAATTGAGATCGACACATGCGAATTTCTTTAATTGCAGAGATGTAATCGTGAAATCATTGAACTTACTCGTACCACAGCTTGAGAAATGTTTCCAATCTATTCGGACATTGTATTTCTGAAGATCAAACATCCATTTTATCTTGGAATCGACGTTATAACCTTGTTTCATATTTTATATACGATTATTAGCTCATAAAGAAGTATCATCGAAATACGAAATTTGAAATCTCAATCAATATCAATGCTATTATATTCTATCGACGCAGAATATACAATGGAACAAGATCATAAGTTTGTCACTATGTGTAAATACGAGTTTCAACATGAATATTGTAGAAAAATGAGATCGACACATGCGAATTTCGTTAATTGCTGAGATTTAATCGTGAAAATATTGAACTAACTCGTACCACAGCTTGAGAATTGTTTCCAATCGATTCGGACATTGTATTTCTGAAGATCAAACATCTATTTTATCTTGAAATCGACGTTTTAACCTTGTGTCTTATCGTATATACGTTTTTTCGTTCATAATGGCGTACCATCGAAATACGAAATAATGAAATCTCATTCTAATTCAATTAGTTTATATTCTGTCGACGCATAATAAAGATTACAACAAGAATATATCTTCCTGACTGTGTGTAAATAGAAGTTTTAACATGAAAATTGTCGAAAAATGAGATCGACAAATGCGAATTTTGTTAAATGCTGAGATAAAATCGTGAACACATTGAAATTACTCGTACCACAGCTTCAGAAATGTTTCCAATCTATTCGGACATTGTATTTCTGAAGATCAAACATCCATTTTATCTTGGAATCGACGTTTTAACCTTGTTTCATATGTTGTATACGATTATTAGCTCATAAAGAAGTATCATCGAAATACGAAATTTCAAATCTCAATCGATATCAATGCTTTTATATTCTATCGACGCAGAATATACAATGGAACAAGAACATAAGTTTGTCACTATGTGTAAATACGAGTTTTAACATGAATATTGTCGAAAATTGAGATCGACACATGCGAATTTCTTTAATTGCAGAGATGTAATCGTGAAATCATTGAACTTACTCGTACCACAGCTTGAGAAATGTTTCCAATCTATTCGGACATTGTATTTCTGAAGATCAAACATCCATTTTATCTTGGAATCGACGTTATAACCTTGTTTCATATTTTATATACGATTATTAGCTCATAAAGAAGTATCATCGAAATACGAAATTTGAAATCTCAATCAATATCAATGCTATTATATTTTGTCGACGCAGAATACACAATGGAACAAGAACATAAGTTTGTCACTATGTGTAAATACGAGTTTTAACATGAATATTGTCGAAAATTGAGATCGACACATGCGAATTTCTTTAATTGCAGAGATGTAATCGTGAAATCATTGAACTTACTCGTACCACAGCTTGAGAAATGTTTCCAATCTATTCGGACATTGTATTTCTGAAGATCAAACATCCATTTTATCTTGGAATCGACGTTATAACCTTGTTTCATATGTTATATACGATTATTAGCTCATAAAGAAGTATCATCGAAATACGAAATTTGAAATCTCAATCAATATCAATGCTTTTATATTCTATCGACGCAGAATATACAATGGAACAAGAACATAAGTTTGTCACTATGTGTAAATACGAGTTTTAACATGAATATTGTCGAAAATTGAGATCGACACATGCGAATTTCTTTAATTGCAGAGATGTAATCGTGAAATCATTGAACTTACTCGTACCACAGCTTGAGAAATGTTTCCAATCTATTCGGACATTGTATTTCTGAAGATCAAACATCCATTTTATCTTGGAATCGACGTTATAACCTTGTTTCATATTTTATATACGATTATTAGCTCATAAGGAAGTATCATCGAAATACGAAATTTGAAATCTCAATCAATATCAATGCTATTATATTCTGTCGACGCAGAATACACAATGGAACAAGAACATAAGTTTGTCACTATGTGTAAATTCGAGTTTCAACATGAATATTGTAGAAAAATGAGATCGACACATGCGAATTTCGTTAATTGCAGAAATTTAATCGTGAAAGCATTGAACTAACACGTACCACAGCTTGAGAATTGTTTCCAATCGATTCGGACATTGTATTTCTGAAGATCAAACATCTATTTTATATTGGAATCGACGTTTTAACCTTGTTTCTTATCGTATATACGTTTTTTCGTTCATAATTGCGTACCATCGAAATACGAAATAATGAAATCTCATTCAAATTCAATTAGTTTATATTCTGTCGACGCAGAATAAAGATTACAACAAGAATATATCTGCCTGACTGTGTGTAAATAGAAGTTTTAACATGAAAATTGTCGAAAAATGAGATCGACAAATGCGAATTTTGTTAAATGCTGAGATAAAATCGTGAACACATTGAAATTACTCGTACCACAGCTTCAGAAATGTTTCCAATCTATTCGGACATTGTATTTCTGAAGATCAAACATCCATTTTATCTTGGAATCGACGTTATAACCTTGTTTCATATTTTATATACGATTATTAGCTCATAAAGAAGTATCATCGAAATACGAAATTTGAAATCTCAATCAATATCAATGCTATTATATTTTGTCGACGCAGAATACACAATGGAACAAGAACATAAGTTTGTCACAATGTGTAAATACGAGTTTTAACATGAATATTGTCGAAAATTGAGATCGACACATGCGAATTTCTTTAATTGCAGAGATGTAATCGTGAAATCATTGAACTTACTCGTACCACAGCTTGAGAAATGTTTCCAATCTATTCGGACATTGTATTTCTGAAGATCAAACATCCATTTTATCTTGGAATCGACGTTATAACCTTGTTTCATATTTTATATACGATTATTAGCTCATAAAGAAGTATCATCGAAATACGAAATTTGAAATCTCAATCAATATCAATGCTTTTATATTCTATCGACGCAGAATATACAATGGAACAAGAACATAAGTTTGTCACTATGTGTAAATACGAGTTTTAACATGAATATTGTCGAAAATTGAGATCGACACATGCGAATTTCTTTAATTGCAGAGATGTAATCGTGAAATCATTGAACTTACTCGTACCACAGCTTGAGAAATGTTTCCAATCTATTCGGACATTGTATTTCTTAAGATCAAACATCCATTTTATCTTGGAATCGACGTTATAACCTTGTTTCATATTTTATATACGATTATTAGCTCATAAGGAAGTATCATCGAAATACGAAATTTGAAATCTCAATCAATATCAATGCTATTATATTCTGTCGACGCAGAATACACAATGGAACAAGAACATAAGTTTGTCACTATGTGTAAATTCGAGTTTCAACATGAATATTGTAGAAAAATGAGATCGACACATGCGAATTTCGTTAATTGCAGAAATTTAATCGTGAAAGCATTGAACTAACACGTACCACAGCTTGAGAATTGTTTCCAATCGATTCGGACATTGTATTTCTGAAGATCAAACATCTATTTTATATTGGAATCGACGTTTTAACCTTGTTTCTTATCGTATATACGTTTTTTCGTTCATAATTGCGTACCATCGAAATACGAAATAATGAAATCTCATTCAAATTCAATTAGTTTATATTCTGTCGACGCAGAATAAAGATTACAACAAGAATATATCTGCCTGACTGTGTGTAAATAGAAGTTTTAACATGAAAATTGTCGAAAAATGAGATCGACAAATGCGAATTTTGTTAAATGCTGAGATAAAATCGTGAACACATTGAAATTACTCGTACCACAGCTTCAGAAATGTTTCCAATCTATTCGGACATTGTATTTCTGAAGATCAAACATCCATTTTATCTTGGAATCGACGTTATAACCTTGTTTCATATGATGTATACGATTATTAGCTCATAAAGAAGTATCATCGAAATACGAAATTTCAAATCTCAATCAATATCAATGCTTTTATATTCTATCGACGCAGAATATACAATGGAACAAGAACATAAGTTTGTCACTATGTGTAAATACGAGTTTTAACATGAATATTGTCGAAAATTGAGATCGACACATGCGAATTTCTTTAATTGCAGAGATGTAATCGTGAAATCATAAAACTTACTCGTACCACAGCTTGAGAAATGTTTCCAATCTATACGGACATTGTATTTCTGTAGATCAAACATTCATTTTATCTTGGAATCGACGTTATAACCTTGTTTCATATTTTATATACGATTATTAGCTCATAAAGAAGTATCATCGAATTACGAAATTTGAAATCTCAATCAATATCAATGCTATTATATTCTATCGACGCAGAATATACAATGGATCAAGATCATAAGTTTGTCACTATGTGTAAATACGAGTTTCAACATGAATATTGTAGAAAAATGAGATCGACACATGCGAATTTCGTTAATTGCTGAGATTTAATCGTGAAAGCATTGAACTAACTCGTACCACAGCTTGAGAATTGTTTCCAATCGATTCGGACATTGTATTTCTGAAGATCAAACATCTATTTTATCTTGGAATCGACGTTTTAACCTTGTTTCTTATCGTATATACGTTTTTTCGTTCATAATGGCGTACCATCGAAATACGAAATAATGAAATCTCATTCAAATTCAATTCGTTTATATTCTGTCGACGCAGAATAAAGATTACAACAAGAATATATCTGCCTGACTGTGTGTAAATAGAAGTTTTAACATGAAAATTGTCGAAAAATGAGATTGACAAATGCGAATTTTGTTAAATGCTGAGATAAAATCGTGAACACATTGAAATTACTCGTACCACAGCTTCAGAAATGTTTCCAATCTATTCGGACAATGTATTTCTGAAGATCAAACATCCATTTTATCTTGGAATCGACGTTATAACCTTGTTTCATATGTTGTATACGATTATTAGCTCATAAAGAAGTATCATCGAAATACGAAATTTCAAATCTCAATCAATATCAATGCTTTTATATTCTATCGACGCAGAATATACAATGGAACAAGAACATAAGTTTGTCACTATGTGTAAATACGAGTTTTAACATGAATATTGTCGAAAATTGAGATCGACACATGCGAATTTCTTTAATTGCAGAGATGTAATCGTGAAATCATTGAACTTACTCGTACCACAACTTGAGAAATGTTTCCAATCTATTCGGACATTGTATTTCTGAAGATCAAACATCCATTTTATCTTGGAATCGACGTTATAACCTTGTTTCATATTTTATATACGATTATTAGCTCATAAAGAAGTATCATCGAAATACGAAATTTGAAATCTCAATCAATATCAATGCTATTATATTCTATCGACGCAGAATATACAATGGAACAAGATCATAAGTTTGTCACTATGTGTAAATACGAGTTTCAACATGAATATTGTAGAAAAATGAGATCGACACATGCGAATTTCGTTAATTGCTGAGATTTAATCGTGAAAATATTGAACTAACTCGTACCACAGCTTGAGAATTGTTTCCAATCGATTCGGACATTGTATTTCTGAAGATCAAACATCTATTTTATCTTGGAATCGACGTTTTAACCTTGTGTCTTATCGTATATACGTTTTTTCGTTCATAATGGCGTACCATCGAAATACGAAATAATGAAATCTCATTCAAATTCAATTAGTTTATATTCTGTCGACGCATAATAAAGATTACAACAAGAATATATCTTCCTGACTGTGTGTAAATAGAAGTTTTAACATGAAAATTGTCGAAAAATGAGATCGACAAATGCGAATTTTGTTAAATGCTGAGATAAAATCGTGAACACATTGAAATTACTCGTACCACAGCTTCAGAAATGTTTCCAATCTATTCGGACATTGTATTTCTGAAGATCAAACATCCATTTTATCTTGGAATCGACGTTATAACCTTGTTTCATATTTTATATACGATTATTAACTCATAAAGAAGTATCATCGAAATACGAAATTTGAAATCTCAATCAATATCAATGCTATTATATTCTGTCGACGCAGAATACACAATGGAACAAGAACATAAGTTTGTCACTATGTGTAAATTCGAGTTTCAACATGAATATTGTAGAAAAATGAGATCGACACATGCGAATTTCGTTAATTGCAGAAACTTAATCGTGAAAGCATTGAACTAACACGTACCACAGCTTGAGAATTGTTTCCAATCGATTCGGACATTGTATTTCTGAAGATCAAACATCTATTTTATCTTGGAATCGACGTTTTAACCTTGTGTCTTATCGTATATACGTTTTTTCGTTCATAATGGCGTACCATCGAAATACGAAATAATGAAATCTCATTCAAATTCAATTAGTTTATATTCTGTCGACGCATAATAAAGATTACAACAAGAATATATCTTCCTGACTGTGTGTAAATAGAAGTTTTAACATGAAAATTGTCGAAAAATGAGATCGACAAATGCGAATTTTGTTAAATGCTGAGATAAAATCGTGAACACATTGAAATTACTCGTACCACAGCTTCAGAAATGTTTCCAATCTATTCGGACATTGTATTTCTGAAGATCAAACATCCATTTTATCTTGGAATCGACGTTATAACCTTGTTTCATATTTTATATACGATTATTAACTCATAAAGAAGTATCATCGAAATACGAAATTTGAAATCTCAATCAATATCAATGCTATTATATTCTGTCGACGCAGAATACACAATGGAACAAGAACATAAGTTTGTCACTATGTGTAAATTCGAGTTTCAACATGAATATTGTAGAAAAATGAGATCGACACATGCGAATTTCGTTAATTGCAGAAACTTAATCGTGAAAGCATTGAACTAACACGTACCACAGCTTGAGAATTGTTTCCAATCGATTCGGACATTGTTTTTCTGAAGATCAAACATCTATTTTATATTGGAATCGACGTTTTAACCTTGTTTCTTATCGTATATACGTTTTTTCGTTCATAATTGCGTACCATCGAAATACGAAATAATGAAATCTCATTCAAATTCAATTAGTTTATATTCTGTCGACGCAGAATAAAGATTACAACAAGAATATATCTGCCTGACTGTGTGTAAATAGAAGTTTTAACATGAAAATTGTCGAAAAATGAGATCGACAAATGCGAATTTTGTTAAATGCTGAGATAAAATCGTGAACACATTGAAATTACTCGTACCACAGCTTCAGAAATGTTTCCAATCTATTCGGACATTGTATTTCTGAAGATCAAACATCCATTTTATCTTGGAATCGACGTTATAACCTTGTTTCATATGATGTATACGATTATTAGCTCATAAAGAAGTATCATCGAAATACGAAATTTCAAATCTCAATCAATATCAATGCTTTTATATTCTATCGACGCAGAATATACAATGGAACAAGAACATAAGTTTGTCACTATGTGTAAATACGAGTTTTAACATGAATATTGTCGAAAATTGAGATCGACACATGCGAATTTCTTTAATTGCAGAGATGTAATCGTGAAATCATAAAACTTACTCGTACCACAGCTTGAGAAATGTTTCCAATCTATACGGACATTGTATTTCTGTAGATCAAACATTCATTTTATCTTGGAATCGACGTTATAACCTTGTTTCATATTTTATATACGATTATTAGCTCATAAAGAAGTATCATCGAATTACGAAATTTGAAATCTCAATCAATATCAATGCTATTATATTCTATCGACGCAGAATATACAATGGATCAAGATCATAAGTTTGTCACTATGTGTAAATACGAGTTTCAACATGAATATTGTAGAAAAATGAGATCGACACATGCGAATTTCGTTAATTGCTGAGATTTAATCGTGAAAGCATTGAACTAACTCGTACCACAGCTTGAGAATTGTTTCCAATCGATTCGGACATTGTATTTCTGAAGATCAAACATCTATTTTATATTGGAATCGACGTTTTAACCTTGTTTCTTATCGTATATACGTTTTTTCGTTCATAATGGCGTACCATCGAAATACGAAATAATGAAATCTCATTCAAATTCAATTCGTTTATATTCTGTCGACGCAGAATAAAGATTACAACAAGAATATATCTGCCTGACTGTGTGTAAATAGAAGTTTTAACATGAAAATTGTCGAAAAATGAGATTGACAAATGCGAATTTTGTTAAATGCTGAGATAAAATCGTGAACACATTGAAATTACTCGTACCACAGCTTCAGAAATGTTTCCAATCTATTCGGACAATGTATTTCTGAAGATCAAACATCCATTTTATCTTGGAATCGACGTTATAACCTTGTTTCATATGTTGTATACGATTATTAGCTCATAAAGAAGTATCATCGAAATACGAAATTTCAAATCTCAATCAATATCAATGCTTTTATATTCTATCGACGCAGAATATACAATGGAACAAGAACATAAGTTTGTCACTATGTGTAAATACGAGTTTTAACATGAATATTGTCGAAAATTGAGATCGACACATGCGAATTTCTTTAATTGCAGAGATGTAATCGTGAAATCATTGAACTTACTCGTACCACAACTTGAGAAATGTTTCCAATCTATTCGGACATTGTATTTCTGAAGATCAAACATCCATTTTATCTTGGAATCGACGTTATAACCTTGTTTCATATTTTATATACGATTATTAGCTCATAAAGAAGTATCATCGAAATACGAAATTTGAAATCTCAATCAAAATCAATGCTATTATATTCTATCGACGCAGAATATACAATGGAACAAGATCATAAGTTTGTCACTATGTGTAAATACGAGTTTCAACATGAATATTGTAGAAAAATGAGATCGACACATGCGAATTTCGTTAATTGCTGAGATTTAATCGTGAAAATATTGAACTAACTCGTACCACAGCTTGAGAATTGTTTCCAATCGATTCGGACATTGTATTTCTGAAGATCAAACATCTATTTTATCTTGGAATCGACGTTTTAACCTTGTGTCTTATCGTATATACGTTTTTTCGTTCATAATGGCGTACCATCGAAATACGAAATAATGAAATCTCATTCAAATTCAATTAGTTTATATTCTGTCGACGCATAATAAAGATTACAACAAGAATATATCTTCCTGACTGTGTGTAAATAGAAGTTTTAACATGAAAATTGTCGAAAAATGAGATCGACAAATGCGAATTTTGTTAAATGCTGAGATAAAATCGTGAACACATTGAAATTACTCGTACCACAGCTTCAGAAATGTTTCCAATCTATTCGGACATTGTATTTCTGAAGATCAAACATCCATTTTATCTTGGAATCGACGTTTTAACCTTGTTTCATATGTTGTATACGATTATTTGCTCATAAAGAAGTATCATCGAAATACGAAATTTCAAATCTCAATCGATATCAATGCTTTTATATTCTATCGACGCAGAATATACAATGGAACAAGAACATAAGTTTGTCACTATGTGTAAATACGAGTTTTAACATGAATATTGTCGAAAATTGAGATCGACACATGCGAATTTCTTTAATTGCAGAGATGTAATCGTGAAATCATTGAACTTACTCGTACCACAGCTTGAGAAATGTTTCCAATCTATTCGGACATTGTATTTCTGAAGATCAAACATCCATTTTATCTTGGAATCGACGTTATAACCTTGTTTCATATTTTATATACGATTATTATCTCATAAAGAAGTATCATCGAAATACGAAATTTGAAATCTCAATCAATATCAATGCTATTATATTTTGTCGACGCAGAATACACAATGGAACAAGAACATAAGTTTGTCACAATGTGTAAATACGAGTTTTAACATGAATATTGTCGAAAATTGAGATCGACACATGCGAATTTCTTTAATTGCAGAGATGTAATCGTGAAATCATTGAACTTACTCGTACCACAGCTTGAGAAATGTTTCCAATCTATTCGGACATTGTATTTCTGAAGATCAAACATCCATTTTATCTTGGAATCGACGTTATAACCTTGTTTCATATTTTATATACGATTATTATCTCATAAAGAAGTATCATCGAAATACGAAATTTGAAATCTCAATCAATATCAATGCTATTATATTCTATCGACGCAGAATATACAATGGAACAAGATCATAAGTTTGTCACTATGTGTAAATACGAGTTTCAACATGAATATTGTAGAAAAATGAGATCGACACATGCGAATTTCGTTAATTGCTGAGATTTAATCGTAAAAGCATTGAACTAACTCGTACCACAGCTTGAGAATTGTTTCCAATCGATTCGGACATTGTATTTCTGAAGATCAAACATCTATTTTATCTTGGAATCGACGTTTTAACCTTGTGTCTTATCGTATATACGTTTTTTCGTTCATAATGGCGTACCATCGAAATACGAAATAATGAAATCTCATTCAAATTCAATTAGTTTATATTCTGTCGACGCATAATAAAGATTACAACAAGAATATATCTTCCTGACTGTGTGTAAATAGAAGTTTTAACATGAAAATTGTCGAAAAATGAGATCGACAAATGCGAATTTTGTTAAATGCTGAGATAAAATCGTGAACACATTGAAATTACTCGTACCACAGCTTCAGAAATGTTTCCAATCTATTCGGACATTGTATTTCTGAAGATCAAACATCCATTTTATCTTGGAATCGACGTTTTAACCTTGTTTCATATGTTGTATACGATTATTAGCTCATAAAGAAGTATCATCGAAATACGAAATTTCAAATCTCAATCAATATCAATGCTTTTATATTCTATCGACGCAGAATATACAATGGAACAAGAACATAAGTTTGTCACTATGTGTAAATACGAGTTTTAACATGAATATTGTCGAAAATTGAGATCGACACATGCGAATTTCTTTAATTGCAGAGATGTAATCGTGAAATCATTGAACTTACTCGTACCACAGCTTGAGAAATGTTTCCAATCTATTCGGACATTGTATTTCTGAAGATCAAACATCCATTTTATCTTGGAATCGACGTTATAACCTTGTTTCATATTTTATATACGATTATTATCTCATAAAGAAGTATCATCGAAATACGAAATTTGAAATCTCAATCAATATCAATGCTATTATATTCTGTCGACGCAGAATACACAATGGAACAAGAACATAAGTTTGTCACTATGTGTAAATTCGAGTTTCAACATGAATATTGTAGAAAAATGAGATCGACACATGCGAATTTCGTTAATTGCAGAAATTTAATCGTGAAAGCATTGAACTAACACGTACCACAGCTTGAGAATTGTTTCCAATCGATTCGGACATTGTATTTCTGAAGATCAAACATCCATTTTATCTTGGAATCGACGTTATAACCTTGTTTCATATTTTATATACGATTATTAGCTCATAAAGAAGTATCATCGAAATACGAAATTTGAAATCTCAATCAATATCAATGCTATTATATTCTATCGACGCAGAATATACAATGGAACAAGATCATAAGTTTGTCACTATGTGTAAATACGAGTTTCAACATGAATATTGTAGAAAAATGAGATCGACACATGCGAATTTCGTTAATTGCTGAGATTTAATCGTGAAAATATTGAACTAACTCGTACAACAGCTTGAGAATTGTTTCCAATCGATTCGGACATTGTATTTCTGAATATCAAACATCTATTTTATCTTGGAATCGACGTTTTAACCTTGTGTCTTATCGTATATACGTTTTTTCGTTCATAATGGCGTACCATCGAAATACGAAATAATGAAATCTCATTCAAATTCAATTAGTTTATATTCTGTCGACGCATAATAAAGATTACAACAAGAATATATCTTCCTGACTGTGTGTAAATAGAAGTTTTAACATGAAAATTTTCGAAAAATGAGATCGACAAATGCGAATTTTGTTAAATGCTGAGATAAAATCGTGAACACATTGAAATTACTCGTACCACAGCTTCAGAAATGTTTCCAATCTATTCGGACATTGTATTTCTGAAGATCAAACATCCATTTTATCTTGGAATCGACGTTTTAACCTTGTTTCATAAGTTGTATACGATTATTAGCTCATAAAGAAGTATCATCGAAATACGAAATTTCAAATCTCAATCGATATCAATGCTTTTATATTCTATCGACGCAGAATATACAATGGAACAAGAACATAAGTTTGTCACTATGTGTAAATACGAGTTTTAACATGAATATTGTCGAAAATTGAGATCGACACATGCGAATTTCGTTAATTGCAGAGATTTAATCGTGAAAGCATTGAACTAACACGTACGACAGCTTGAGAATTGTTTCCAATCGATTCGGACATTGTATTTCTGAAGATCATACATCTATTTTATATTGGAATCGACGTTTTAGCCTTGTTTCTTATCGTATATACGTTTTTTCGTTCATAATGGCGTACCATCGAAATACGAAATAATGAAATCTCATTCAAATTCAATTAGTTTATATTCTGTCGATGCATAATAAAGATTACAACAAGAATATATCTGCCTGACTGTGTGTAAATAGAAGTTTTAACATGAAAATTGTCGAAAAATGAGATCGACAAATGCGAATTTTGTTAAATGCTGAGATAAAATCGTGAACACATTGAAATTACTCGTACCACAGCTTCAGAAATGATTCCAATCTATTCGGACAATGTATTTCTGAAGATCAAACATCCATTTTATCTTGGAATCGACGTTATAACCTTGTTTCATATGTTGTATACGATTATTAGCTCATAAAGAAGTATCATCGAAATACGAAATTTCAAATCTCAATCAATATCAATGCTTTTATATTCTATCGACGCAGAATATACAATGGAACAAGAACATAAGTTTGTCACTATGTGTAAATACGAGTTTTAACATGAATATTGTCGAAAATTGAGATCGACACATGCGAATTTCTTTAATTGCAGAGATGTAATCGTGAAATCATTGAACTTACTCGTACCACAGCTTGAGAAATGTTTCCAATCTATTCGGACATTGTATTTCTTAAGATCAAACATCCATTTTATCTTGGAATCGACGTTATAACCTTGTTTCATATTTTATATACGATTATTAGCTCATAAAGAAGTATCATCGAAATACGAAATTTGAAATCTCAATCAATATCAATGCTATTATATTCTGTCGACGCAGAATACACAATGGAACAAGAACATAAGTTTGTCACTATGTGTAAATTCGAGTTTCAACATGAATATTGTAGAAAAATGAGATCGACACATGCGAATTTCGTTAATTGCAGAAATTTAATCGTGAAAGCATTGAACTAACACGTACCACAGCTTGAGAATTGTTTCCAATCGATTCGGACATTGTATTTCTGAAGATCAAACATCTATTTTATATTGGAATCGACGTTTTAACCTTGTTTCTTATCGTATATACGTTTTTTCGTTCATAATTGCGTACCATCGAAATACGAAATAATGAAATCTCATTCAAATTCAATTAGTTTATATTCTGTCGACGCAGAATAAAGATTACAACAAGAATATATCTGCCTGACTGTGTGTAAATAGAAGTTTTAACATGAAAATTGTCGAAAAATGAGATCGACAAGTGCGAATTTTGTTAAATGCTGAGATAAAATCGTGAACACATTGAAATTACTCGTACCACAGCTTCAGAAATGTTTCCAATCTATTCGGACAATGTATTTCTGAAGATCAAACATCCTTTTATCTTGGAATCGACGTTATAACCTTGTTTCATATGATGTATACGATTATTAGCTCATAAAGAAGTATCATCGAAATACGAAATTTCAAATCTCAATCAATATCAATGCTTTTATATTCTATCGACGCAGAATATACAATGGAACAATATCATAAGTTTGTCACTATGTGTAAATACGAGTTTCAACATGAATATTGTAGAAAAATGAGATCGACACATGCGAATTTCGTTAATTGCTGAGATTTAATCGTGAAAGCATTGAACTAACTCGTACCACAGCCTGAGAATTGTTTCCAATCGATTCGGACATTGTATTTCTGAAGATCAAACATCTATTTTATCTTGGAATCGACGTTTTAACCTTGTGTCTTATCGTATATACGTTTTTTCGTTCATAATGGCGTACCATCGAAATACGAAATAATGAAATCTCATTCAAATTCAATTAGTTTATATTCTGTCGACGCATAATAAAGATTACAACAAGAATATATCTGCCTGACTGTGTGTAAATAGAAGTTTTAACATGAAAATTGTCGAAAAATGAGATCGACAAATGCGAATTTTGTTAAATGCTGAGATAAAATCGTGAACACATTGAAATTACTCGTACCACAGCTTCAGAAATGTTTCCAATCTATTCGGACAATGTATTTCTGAAGATCAAACATCCATTTTATCTTGGAATCGACGTTATAACCTTGTTTCATATGTTGTATACGATTATTAGCTCATAAAGAAGTATCATCGAAATACGAAATTTCAAATCTCAATCAATATCAATGCTTTTATATTCTATCGACGCAGAATATACAATGGAACAAGAACATAAGTTTGTCACTATGTGTAAATACGAGTTTTAACATGAATATTGTCGAAAATTAAGATCGACACATGCGAATTTCTTTAATTGCAGAGATGTAATCGTGAAATCATTGAACTTACTCGTACCACAGCTTGAGAAATGTTTCCAATCTATTCGGACATTGTATTTCTTAAGATCAAACATCCATTTTATCTTGGAATCGACGTTATAACCTTGTTTCATATTTTATATACGATTATTAGCTCATAAAGAAGTATCATCGAAATACGAAATTTGAAATCTCAATCAATATCAATGCTATTATATTCTGTCGACGCAGAATACACAATGGAACAAGAACATAAGTTTGTCACTATGTGTAAATTCGAGTTTCAACATGAATATTGTAGAAAAATGAGATCGACACATGCGAATTTCGTTAATTGCAGAAATTTAATCGTGAAAGCATTGAACTAACACGTACCACAGCTTGAGAATTGTTTCCAATCGATTCGGACATTGTATTTCTGAAGATCAAACATCTATTTTATATTGGAATCGACGTTTTAACCTTGTTTCTTATCGTATATACGTTTTTTCGTTCATAATTGCGTACCATCGAAATACGAAATAATGAAATCTCATTCAAATTCAATTAGTTTATATTCTGTCGACGCAGAATAAAGATTACAACAAGAATATATCTGCCTGACTGTGTGTAAATAGAAGTTTTAACATGAAAATTGTCGAAAAATGAGATCGACAAATGCGAATTTTGTTAAATGCTGAGATAAAATCGTAAACACATTGAAATTACTCGTACCACAGCTTCAGAAATGTTTCCAAACTATTCGGACATTGTATTTCTGAAGATCAAACATCCATTTTATCTTGGAATCGACGTTATAACCTTGTTTCATATGATGTATACGATTATTAGCTCATAAAGAAGTATCATCGAAATACGAAATTTCAAATCTCAATCAATATCAATGCTTTTATATTCTATCGACGCAGAATATACAATGGAACAAGATCATAAGTTTGTCACTATGTGTAAATACGAGTTTCAACATGAATATTGTAGAAAAATGAGATCGACACATGCGAATTTCGTTAATTGCTGAGATCTAATCGTGAAAGCATTGAACTAACTCGTACCACAGCCTGAGAATTGTTTCCAATCGATTCGGACATTGTATTTCTGAAGATCAAACATCTATTTTATCTTGGAATCGACGTTTTAACCTTGTGTCTTATCGTATATACGTTTTTTCGTTCATAATGGCGTACCATCGAAATACGAAATAATGAAATCTCATTCAAATTCAATTAGTTTATATTCTGTCGACGCATAATAAAGATTACAACAAGAATATATCTGCCTGACTGTGTGTAAATAGAAGTTTTAACATGAAAATTGTCGAAAAATGAGATCGGCAAATGCGAATTTTGTTAAATGCTGAGATAAAATCGTGAACACATTGAAATTACTCGTACCACAGCTTGAGAAATGTTTCCAATCTATTCGGACATTGTATTTTTGTAGATCAATCATTCATTTTATCTTGGAATCGACGTTATAACCTTGTTTCATATTTTATATACGATTATTAGCTCATAAAGAAGTATCATCGAATTACGAAATTTGAAATCTCAATCAATATCAATGCTATTATATTCTATCGACGCAGAATATACAATGGATCAAGATCATAAGTTTGTCACTATGTGTAAATACGAGTTTCAACATGAATATTGTAGAAAAATGAGATCGACACATGCGAATTTCGTTAATTGCTGAGATTTAATCGTGAAAATATTGAACTAACTCGTACCACAGCTTGAGAATTGTTTCCAATCGATTCGGACATTGTATTTCTGAAGATCAAACATCTATTTTATCTTGGAATCGACGTTTTAACCTTGTGTCTTATCGTATATACGTTTTTTCGTTCATAATGGCGTACCATCGAAATACGAAATAATGAAATCTCATTCAAATTCAATTAGTTTATATTCTGTCGACGCATAATAAAGATTACAACAAGAATATATCTGCCTGACTGTGTGTAAATAGAAGTTTTAACATGAAAATTGTCGAAAAATGAGATCGACAAATGCGAATTTTGTTAAATGCTGAGATAAAATCGTGAACACATTGAAATTACTCGTACCACAGCTTCAGAAATGTTTCCAATCTATTCGGACATTGTATTTCTGAAGATCAAACATCCATTTTATCTTGGAATCGACGTTATAACCTTGTTTCATATGATGTATACGATTATTAGCTCATCAAGAAGTATCATCGAAATACGAAATTTCAAATCTCAATCAATATCAATGCTTTTATATTCTATCGACGCAGAATATACAATGGAACAAGAACATAAGTTTGTCACTATGTGTAAATACGAGTTTTAACATGAATATTGTTGAAAATTGAGATCGACACATGCGAATTTCTTTAATTGCAGAGATGTAATCGTGAAATCATAAAACTTACTCGTACCACAGCTTGAGAAATGTTTCCAATCTATACGGACATTGTATTTCTGTAGATCAAACATTCATTTTATCTTGGAATCGACGTTATAACCTTGTTTCATATTTTATATACGATTATTAGCTCATAAAGAAGTATCATCGAATTACGAAATTTGAAATCTCAACCAATATCAATGCTATTATATTCTATCGACGCAGAATATACAATGGAACAAGATCATAAGTTTGTCACTATGTGTAAATACGAGTTTCAACATGAATATTGTAGAAAAATGAGATCGACACATGCGAATTTCGTTAATTGCTGAGATTTAATCGTGAAAGCATTGAACTAACTCGTACCACAGCCTGAGAATTGTTTCCAATCGATTCGGACATTGTATTTCTGAAGATCAAACATCTATTTTATCTTGGAATCGACGTTTTAACCTTGTGTCTTATCGTATATACGTTTTTTCGTTCATAATGGCGTACCATCGAAATACGAAATAATGAAATCTCATTCAAATTCAATGAGTTTATATTCTCTCGACGCAGATTAAAGAATATAACATGAATATAACATTTTTACTATGTTTAGAAACTCGTTTTCATATGATAATTATCGATAAACTTATTCGATAAAGCGAATTTCGATATAAGCGAAATTAAAATCGTGAATTCTTTAATAATACTTGTGCCACAATTTGACAATGGTTACCAGTCAATTCATAACATTGCATTTCATAAGAACAAGCAACTGTTTTATATTGAAATCAAAGTTTTTAACATTGTTTCATATCGTATATACGATTTTTCGCTCATATTAGCGTATCGTCGAAAAACGAAAAGTTGAAATCTCGTTCAATTTCATTGATTTTATATTCTATCGATGCAGAGCAAACAATATAACAAGAATATAACGTTTCTACTATGTTTAAATACGCGTTTTCATAAGATAATTATCGAAAAACGTAATTGACCTACGCGAATTTCGGTATAAGCGAAATTAAAATCGTGAAATCTTTAATAATACTCGTGCCACAGTTTGAAAAAAGTTACCAGTCGATTCAGAACATTTCATTTCATAAGATCAAACATCTATTTTATCTTGGAGTCGACGTTTTAACCTTGTTTCACATCGTATATACGATTTTTCGCCCATATACGCGTACCGTTGAAAAACGAATAGTTGAGATCTCGTTCAATTTCATTGATTTTATATTCTATCGATGCAGAGCAAAGAATATAACAAGAATATAACGTTTTTACTATGTTTAAATACTCGTTTTCATATCATAATTATCGATAAACTTAATCGATAACGCGAATTTCGGTATAAGCGAAATTAAAATCGTGAAATCTTTAATAATACTTGTGCCACAGTTTGAAAAATGTTACCAATCATTCCAGAACATTGCATTTCATAAGATCAAACATCTGTTTTATATTGAAATTAAAGATTTTAACATTGTTTCATATCGTATCTACGATTTTTCGCTCAAATACGCGGTTCGTCGAAAGACGAAAAGTTGAAACCTCGTTCAATTTCATTGATTTTATACTCTATTGATGCAGAATAAAGAATCTAACATGAATATAATATTTTTACTATGTTTAAAAACTCGTTTTCATATGATAATTATCGATAAACTTAATCGATAACGCGAATTTTGGTATAAGCGAAATTAAAATCGTGAAATCTTTAATAATACTTGTGCCACAATTTGAAAATGGTTACCAGTCAATTCATAACATTGCATTTCATAAGAACAAGCATCTGTTTTACATTGAAATCAAAGTTTTTAACATTGTTTCATATCGTATATACGATTTTTCGCTAATATTAGCGTATCGTCCAAAAACGAAAAGTTGAAATCTCGTTCAATTTCATTGATTTTATATTCTATCGATGCAGAGGAAAGAATATAACAAGAATATAACGTTTTTGCTATGTTTAAATACGCG
The DNA here is from genome assembly GCF_910589235.1 of Vespa crabro. Classification (NCBI taxonomy): domain Eukaryota; kingdom Metazoa; phylum Arthropoda; class Insecta; order Hymenoptera; family Vespidae; genus Vespa; species Vespa crabro. The sequence continues at coordinate 13,190,839 of NC_060955.1, forward strand.
TTCACATATGATAATTATCGAAAAACGTAATCGGCATACGCGAATTTCCGTATATGCGAAGTTACAATCGTGAAATCTTTAATAATACTCGTGCCAAAGTTTGAAAAATATTACCAATCGAATCAGATCATTGCATTTCATAAGATCAAACATGTATTTTATTTTGGAATCGACGTTATTACCTTGTTTCATATGTTTTATATGATTATTAGCTCATAAAGAAGTATCGTCGAAAAGCGAAATTTGAATTCTCAACCAATTTCAATGCTTTTATATTCTATCGACGCAGAATACATATTGGAACAAGAATATAAGTTTGTTACTATGTGTATATACGAGTTTTAACATGAATATTGTCGAAAAATAAGATCGACACATGCGAATTTCGAGAATTGCGGAGATGAAATCGTGAAAACATTGAAATTACTTGTACCACCGTTTGAAAAATGTTACCAATCAATTCGGACATTGTATTTCTGAAGATCAAACAACTATTTAATCTTGGAATCGACGTTTTAACCTTGTTTCATATCGTATATACAATTTTTCGTTCATAATGGCGTGCCAACGTAATACGAAATATTGAAATCTCATTCAAATTCAATGAGTTTATATTCTTTCGACGCAGATTAAAGAATATAACATGATTGTAACGTTTTTACTATGTTTAAAAACGCGTTTTCATATGATAACTATCGAAAAACGTGTTCGACATACGCGAATTTCGGTATATACGAAGTTAAAATCGTGGAACCTTTAATAATACTCGTGCCACAGTTTGAAAAAAGTTACCAGTCGATTCAGAACATTTCATTTCATAAGATCAAACATTTATTTTATCTAGGAATCGACGATTTAACATTGTTTCATAACGTATATACGATTTTTCGCTCATATACGCTAATTGTCGAAATACGAAAAGTTGAAATCTCGTTCAATTTCATTGAGTTTATATTCTATCGACGCAGAATAAAGAATACAACAAGAATATAACGTTTCTACTATGTTTAAATACGCGTTTTCACAATATAATTATCGAAAAACGTAATCGACCTACGCGAATTTCGGTATAAGCGAAATTAAAATCGTGAAATCTTTAATAATACTTGTGCCACAGTTTGAAAAAAGTTACCTATCTATTCAGAACATTGCACTTCATCGGATCAAACATCTGTTTTATATTTTATTCATAGATTTTAACATTGTTTCATATCGTATCTACGATTTTTCGCTCAAATACGCGTATCGTCGAAAAACGAAAAGTTGAAACCTCGTTCAATTTCATTGATTTTATATTCTATTGATGCAGAATAAAGAATATAACATGAATATAACGTTTTTACTATGTTTAAATACGCGTTCACATATGATAATTATCGAAAAACGTAATAGACATACGCGAATTTCGGTATATGCGAAGTTAAAATCGTGAAATCTTTAATAATACTTGTGCCACAGTTTGAAAAATGTTACCAATCGATTCAGAATATTGCATTTCATAAGATCAAACATCTGTTTTATATTGAAATCAAATATTTTAACAATATTTCATATCGTATATACGATGTTTCGCTCATATACGCGTTTCGTCGAAAAACGAAAAGTTGAAATCTCGTTCAATTTCATTGATTTTATATTCTATCGTCGCAGAGCAAAGAATATAACAAGAATATAACGTTCTTACTATGTTTAAATACGCGTTCACATATGATAATTATCGAAAAACGTGTTCGACATACGCGAATTTCGGTATATACGAAGTTAAAATCGTGAAACCTTTAATAATACGTGTGCCACAGTTTGAAAAATGTTACCAATCGATTCAGAACATTGCATTTCATATGACCAAACATCTATTTTTATATTTGAATCAAAGTTATTAACACTGTTTCATATCGTATATACGATTTTTCGCTCATATACGCTAATCGTCGAAAAACGAAAAGCTGAAATCTCGTTCAATATCATTGTTTTTATATTCCATCGACGCAGAAAAAAGAATACAACAAGAATATATCGTTTTTACTATGTTTATATAGGCGTTTTCATATGATAATTATCGAAAAACGAAATCGACATACGCGATTTTCGGTATATGCGAAGTTAAAATCGTGAAATCTTTAATAATACTAGTGCCACAGTTTGAAAAATGTTACCAATCGATTCAGAACATTGCATTTCATAGGATCAAACTTCTGTTTTATATTGAAATCAAAGATTTTAACATTGTTTCATATCGTATATGCGATTTTTCGCACATATACGCGTTTCGTCGAAAAACGAAAAGTTGAAATCTCGTTCAATATCATTGTTTTTATATTCTATCGACGCAGAATAAAGAATACAACAAGAATATAACGTTTTTACTATGTTTAAATACGCGTTTTCATAAGATAATTACCGAAAAACGTAATCGACCTACGCGAATTTCGGTATATGCGTAGTTAAAATCGTGAAATCTTTAATAATACGTGTGCCACAATTTCAAAAAGGTTACCAATCGATTCAGAACATTGCATTTGATATGATCAAACATCTATTTTTATATTTGAATAAAAGTTATTAACACTGTTTCATATCGTATATACGATTTTTCGCTCATATACGCTAATCGTCGAAAAACGAAAAGCTGAAATCTCGTTCAATATCATTGTTTTTATATTCCATCGACGCAGAAAAAAGAATACAACAAGAATATATCGTTTTTACTATGTTTATATAGGCGTTTTCATATGATAATTATCGAAAAACGAAATCGACATACGCGATTTTCGGTATATGCGAAGTTAAAATCGTGAAATCTTTAATAATACTTGTACCACAGTTTGAAAAATGTTACCAATCGATTCAGAACATTGCATTTCATAGGATCAAACTTCTGTTTTATATTGAAATCAAAGATTTTAACATTGTTTCATATCGTATATGCGATTTTTCGCACATATACGCGTTTCGTCGAAAAACGAAAAGTTGAAATCTCGTTCAATATCATTGTTTTTATATTCTATCGACGCAGAATAAAGAATACAACAAGAATATAACGTTTTTACTATGTTTAAATACGCGTTTTCATAAGATAATTATCAAAAACGTAATCGACCTACGCGAATTTCGGTATATGCGTAGTTAAAATCGTGAAATCTTTAATAATACGTGTGCCACAATTTCAAAAATGTTACCAATCGATTCAGAACATTGCATTTGATATGATCAAACATCTATTTTTATATTTGAATAAAAGTTATTAACACTGTTTCATATCGTATATACGATTTTTCGCTCATATACGGGCATCGTCGAAAAACGAAAAGTTGAAATCTCGTTCAATATCATTGTTTTTATATTCCATCGACGCAGAAAAAAGAATATAACAAGAACATACCGTTTTTACTATGTTTATATAGGCGTTTTCATAAGATAATTATCGAAAAACGTAATTGACCTACGCGAATTTCGGTATAGACGAAGTTAAAATCGTGAAACCTTTAATAAAACTCGTGCCACAGTTTGAAAAAAGTTACCAGTCGATTCAGAACATTGCATTTCATAAGATCAAACATCTGTTTTATATTGGAATCAAAGGTTTTAACATTGCTTCATAACGTATATTCGATTTTTCGCTCATAAACGCGTATCGTCGAAAAACGAAAAGCTGAAATCTCGTTCAATATCATTGTTTTTATATTCCATCGACGCAGAAAAAAGAAATACAACAAGAATATATCGTTTTTATTATGTTTATATAGGCGTTTTCATATGATAATTATCGAAATACGTAATCGACATACGCGAATTTCGGTATATTCGAAGTTAAAATCGTGAAACCTTTAATAATACTCGTGCCACAGTTTGAAAAAAGTTACCAGTCGATTCAGAACATTTCATTTCATAAGATCAAACATTTATTTTATCTAGGAATCGACGATTTAACATTGTTTCATATCGTATATACGATTTTTCGCTCATATACGCTAATTGTCGAAATACGAAAAGTTGAAATCTCGTTCAATTTCATTGAGTTTATATTCTATTGATGCAGAATAAAGAATATAACATGAATATAACGTTTTTACTATGTTTAAATACGCGTTCACATATGATAATTATCGAAAAACGTAATAGACATTCGCGAATTTCGGTATATGCGAAGTTAAAATCGTGAAATCTTTAATAATACTTGTGCCACAGTTTGAAAAATGTTACCAATCGATTCAGAATATTGCATTTCATAAGATCAAACATCTGTTTTATATTGAAATCAAATATTTTAACATTATTTCATATCGTATATACGATGTTTCGCTCATATACGCGTTTCGTCGAAAAACGAAAAGTTGAAATCTCGTTCAATTTCATTGATTTTATATTCTATCGACGCAGAATATAGAATACAACAAGAATATAACGTTTTTACTATGTTTAAATACGCGTTTTCATAAGATAATTATCGAAAAACGTAATCGACCTACGCGAATTTCGGTATATCCGTAGTTAAAATCGTGAATTCTTTAATAATACGTGTGCCACAGTTTCAAAAATGTTACCAATCGATTCAGAACATTGCATTTGATATGATCAAACATCTATTTTTATATTTGAATCAAAGTTATTAACACTGTTTCATATCGTATATACGATTTTTCGCTCATATACGGGTATCGTCGAAAAACGAAAAGTTGATATCTCGTTCAATATCATTGTTTTTATATTCCATCGACGCAGAAAAAAGAATACAACAAGAATATATCGTTTTTACTATGTTTATATAGGCGTTTTCATATGATAATTATCGAAAAACGTGTTCGACATACGCGAATTTCGGTATAGACGAAGTTAAAATCGTGAAACCTTTAATAAAACTCGTGCCACAGTTTGAAAAATGTTACCAATCGATTCAGAACATTGCATTTCATAGGATCAAACATCTGTTTTATATTGAAATCAAAGATTTTAACATTGTTTCATATCGTATATGCGATTTTTCGCTCATATACGCGTTTCGTCGAAAAACGAAAAGTTGAAATCTCCTTCAATATCATTGTTTTTATATTCCATCGACGCAGAAAGAAGAATACAACAAGAATATATCGTTTTTACTATGTTTATATAGGCGTTTTCATATGATAATTATCGAAAAACGTAATCGACATACGCGATTTTCGGTATATGCGAAGTTAAAATCATGAAATCTTTAATAATACGTGTGCCACAGTTTGAAAAATGCTACCAATCGATTCAGAACATTGCATTTCATATGACCAAACATCTATTTTTATATTTGAATCAAAGTTATTAACACTGTTTCATATCGTATATACGATTTTTCGCTCATATACGCTAATCGTCGAAAAACGAAAAGTTGAAATCTCGTTCAGTTTCATTGATTTTATATTCTATCGACGCAGAATATAGAATACAACAAGAATATAACGTTTTTACTGTGTTTAAATACGCGTTTTCATAATATAATTATCGAAAAACGTAATCGACCTACGCGAATTTCGGTATATGCGTAGTTAAAATCGTGAAATCTTTAATAATACGTGTGCCACAGTTTCAAAAATGTTACCAATCGATTCAGAACATTGCATTTGATATGATCAAACATCTATTTTTATATTTGAATCAAAGTTATTAACACTGTTTCATATCGTATATACGATTTTTCGCTCATATACGGGTATCGTCGAAAAACGGAAAGTTGATATCTCGTTCAATATCATTGTTTTTATATTCCATCGACGCAGAAAAAAGAATACAACAAGAATATATCGTTTTTACTATGTTTATATAGGCGTTTTCATATGATAATTATCGAAAAACGTGTTCGACATACGCGAATTTCGGTATAGACGAAGTTAAAATCGTGAAACCTTTAATAAAACTCGTGCCACAGTTTGAAAAATGTTACCAATCGATTCAGAACATTGCATTTCATAGGATCAAACATCTGTTTTATATTGAAATCAAAGATTTTAACATTGTTTCATATCGTATATGCGATTTTTCGCTCATATACGCGTTTCGTCGAAAAACGAAAAGTTGAAATCTCCTTCAATATCATTGTTTTTATATTCCATCGACGCAGAAAGAAGAATACAACAAGAATATATCGTTTTTACTATGTTTATATAGGCGTTTTCATATGATAATTATCGAAAAACGTAATCGACATACGCGATTTTCGGTATATGCGAAGTTAAAATCATGAAATCTTTAATAATACTTGTGCCACAGTTTGAAAAATGTTACCAATCGATTCAGAACATTGCATTTCATAGGATCAAACATCTGTTTTATATTGAAATCAAAGATTTTAACATTGTTTCATATCGTATATGCGATTTTTCGCTCATATACGCGTTCGGTCGAAAAACGAAAAGTTGAAATCTCGTTCAATATCATTGTTTTTATATTCTATCGACGCAGAATAAAGAATACAAGAAGAATATAACGTTTTTACTATGTTTAAGTACGCGTTTTCATAAGATAATTATCGAAAAACTTAATCGACCTACGCGAATTTCGGTATATGCGTAGTTAAAATCGTGAAATCTTTAATAATACTTGTGCCACAGTTTGAAAAATGTTACCAATCGATTCAGAACATTGCATTTCATATGATCAAACATCTATTTTTATATTTGAATCACAGTTAATAACACTGTTTCATATCGTATATACGATTTTTCGCTCATATAAGCGTATCGTCGAAAAACGAAATGTTGAAATCTCGTTCAATTTCATTGATTTTATATTCTATCGATGCAGAGCAAAGAATATAACAAGAATATGACGTTTTTACTATGTTTATATACGCGTTCACATATGATAATTATCGAAAAACGTAATCGGCATACGCGAATTTCAGTATATGCGAAGTTAAAATCGTGAAATCTTTAATAATACTTATGCCACAGTTTGAAAAATGATACCAATCGTTCCAGAACATTGCATTTCATAAGATCAAACATCTGTTTTATATTGAAATTAAAGATTTTAACATTGATTCATATCGTATCTACGATTTTTCGCTCAAATAAGCGTATCGTCGAAAAACGAAAAGTTGAAACCTCGTTCAATTTCATTGATTTTATATTCTATTGATACAGAATAATGAATAAAACATGCATATAACGTTTTTATTATGTTTAAAAACTCGTTTTCATATGATAATTATCGATAAACTTAATCGAAAATGCGAATTTCGGTATAAGCGAAATTAAAATCGTGAAATCTTTAATAATACTTGTGCCACAATTTAAAAATGGTTACCAGTCGATTCATAACATTGCATTTCATAAGAACAAGCATCTGTATTATATTGAAATCAAAGTTTTTAACATTGTTTCATATCGTATATACGATTATTCGCTCATATAAGCGTATCGTCGAAAAACGAAAAGTTGAAATCTCGTTCAATTTCATTGATTTTATATTCTATTGATGCAGAGCAAAGAATATAACAAGAATTTAACGTTTTTACTATGTTTAAATACGCGTTCACATATGATAATTATCGAGAAACGTAATCGGCATACGCGAATTTCAGTATATGCGAAGTTAAAAACGAGAAATCTTTAATAATACTCGTGCCACAGTTTGAAAAATATTACCAATCGAATCAGAACATTGCATTTCATAAGATCAAACATCTATTTTATTTTGGAATCGACGATATAACCTTGTTTCATATGTTATATACGATTATTAGCTCATATAGAAGTATCGTCGAAAAGCGAAATTTTAATTCTCAACAAATTTCAATGCTTTTATATTCTATCGACGCAGAATACATATTGGAACAATAATATAAGTTTGTTACTATGTGTAAATACGAGTTTTAACATGAATATCGTCGAAAAATAAGATCGACCCATGCGAATTTCGAGAATTGCGGAGATGAAATCGTGAAAACATTGAAATTACTTGTACCACCGTTTGAAAAATGTTACCAATCAATTCGGACATTGTATTTCTGAAGATCAAACATCTATTTAATCTTGGAATCGACGTTTTAACCTTGTTTCATTTCGTATATACAATTTTTCGTTCACAATGGCGTACCATCGTAATACGAAATATTGAAATCTCATTCAAATTCAATGAGTTTATATTCTCTCGACGCAGAATAAAGAATATAACATGAATGTAACGTTATTACTATGTTTAAAAACGCGTTATTATATGATAATTATCGAAAAACGTGTTCGACATACGCGAATTTCGGTATATACGAAGTTAAAATCGTGAAACCTTTATTAATACTCGTGCCCCAGTTTGAAGAAAGTTACCAGTCGATTCAGAACATTGCATTTCATAAGATCAAACATTTATTTTATCTTTGGAATTGAAGTTTTAACCTTGTTTCACATCGTATATACGATTTTTCGCTAATATACACGTACCGCCGAAAAACGAAAAGTTGAAATCTCGTTCAATTTCATTGATTTTATATTCTATCGATGCAGAGCAAAGAATATATCAAGAATATAACGTTTTTACTATGTTTAAATACGCGTTCACATATGATAATTATCGAAAAACGTAATCGACATACGCGAATTTCGGTATATGCGAAGTAAAAATCGTGAAATCTTTAATAATACTTGTGGCACAGTTTGAAAAATGTTACCAATCGTTTCAGAACATTGCATTTCATAAGGTCAAACATCTGTTTTATATTGATATCAAAGATTTTAACATTGTTTCATATCGTATATACGATTTTTCGCTCATATACGCTAATCGTCGAAATACGAAAAGTGGAAACCTCGTTCAATTTCATTGATTTTATATTCTATTGATACAGAATAAAGAATATAACATGAACATAACGTTTTTACTATGTTAAAATAATCGTTTTCATATGATAATTATCGATAAACTTAATCAACATACGCGAATTTCGGTATATGCGAAGTTAAAATCGTGAAATCTTTAATAATACTTGTGCCACAGTTTGAAAAATGTTACCAATCGATTCAGAACATTGCATTTCATATGATAAAACATCTATTTTTATATTTGAATCACAGTTTTTAACACTGTTTCATATCGTATATACGATTTTTCGCTCATATAAGCGTATCGTCGAAAAACGAAATGTTGAAATCTCGTTCAATTTCATTGATTTTATATTCTATCGATGCAGAGCAAAGAATATAACAAGAATATGACGTTTTTACTATGTTTATATACGCGTTCACATATGATAATTATCGAAAAACGTAATCGGCATACGCGAATTTCAGTATATGCGAAGTTAAAATCGTGAAATCTTTAATAATACTTATGCCACAGTTTGAAAAATGATACCAATCGTTCCAGAACATTGCATTTCATAAGATCAAACATCTGTTTTATATTGAAATTAAAGATTTTAACATTGATTCATATCGTATCTACGATTTTTCGCTCAAATAAGCGTATCGTCGAAAAACGAAAAGTTGAAACCTCGTTCAATTTCATTGATTTTATATTCTATTGATACAGAATAATGAATATAACATGCATATAACGTTTTTATTATGTTTAAAAACTCGTTTTCATATGATAATTATCGATAAACTTAATCGAAAACGCGAATTTCGGTATAAGCGAAATTAAAATCGTGAAATCTTTAATAATACTTGTGCCACAATTTAAAAATGGTTACCAGTCGATTCATAACATTGCATTTCATAAGAACAAGCATCTGTATTATATTGAAATCAAAGTTTTTAACATTGTTTCATATCGTATATAAGATTTTTCGCACATATAAGCGTATCGTCGAAAAACGAAAAGTTGAAATCTCGTTCAATTTCATTGATTTTATATTCTATCGATGCAGAGCAAAGAATATAACAAGAATTTAACGTTTTTACAATGTTTAAATTCTCGTTTTCATATGATAATTATCGAAAAACGTAATCGGCATACGCGAAATTCAGTATATGCGAAGTTAAAAACGAGAAATCTTTAATAATACTCGTGCCACAGTTTGAAAAATATTACCAATCGAATTAGAACATTGCATTTCATAAGATCAAACATCTATTTTATTTTGGATTCGACGTTATAACCTTGTTTCATATGTTATATGCGATTATTAGCTCATAAAGTATAGTCGAAAAGCGAAATTTGAATTCTCAACAAATTTCAATGCTTTTATATTCTATCGACGCAGAATACATATTGGAACAATAATATAAGTTTGTTACTATGTGTAAATACGAGTTTTAACATGAATATAATCGAAAAATAAGATCGACCCATGCGAATTTCGAGAATTGCGGAGATGAAATCGTGAAAACATTGAAATTACTTGTACCACCGTTTGAAAAATGTTACCAATCAATTCGGACATTGTATTTCTGAAGATCAAACATCTATTTAATCTTGGAATCGACGTTTTAACCTTGTTTCATTTCGTATATACAATTTTTCGTTCACAATGGCGTACCATCGTAATACGAAATATTGAAATCTCATTCAAATTCAATGAGTTTATATTCTCTCGACGCAGAATAAAGAATATAACATGAATGTAACGTTATTACTATGTTTAAAAACGCGTTATTATATGATAATTATCGAAAAACGTGTTCGACATACGCGAATTTCGGTATATACGAAGTTAAAATCGTGAAACCTTTATTAATACTCGTGCCCCAGTTTGAAGAAAGTTACCAGTCGATTCAGAACATTGCATTTCATAAGATCAAACATTTATTTTATCTTTGGAATTGAAGTTTTAACCTTGTTTCACATCGTATATACGATTTTTCGCTAATATACACGTACCGCCGAAAAACGAAAAGTTGAAATCTCGTTCAATTTCATTGATTTTATATTCTATCGATGCAGAGCAAAGAATATATCAAGAATATAACGTTTTTACTATGTTTAAATACGCGTTCACATATGATAATTATCGAAAAACGTAATCGACATACGCGAATTTCGGTATATGCGAAGTAAAAATCGTGAAATCTTTAATAATACTTGTGCCACAGTTTGAAAAATGTTACCAATCGTTTCAGAACATTGCATTTCATAAGGTCAAACATCTGTTTTATATTGATATCAAAGATTTTAACATTGTTTCATATCGTATATACGATTTTTCGCTCATATACGCTAATCGTCGAAATACGAAAAGTGGAAACCTCATTCAATTTCATTGATTTTATATTCTATTGATACAGAATAAAGAATATAACATGAACATAACGTTTTTACTATGTTAAAATAATCGTTTTCATATGATAATTATCGATAAACTTAATCAACATACGCGAATTTCGGTATATGCGAAGTTAAAATCGTGAAATCTTTAATAATACTTGTGCCACAGTTTGAAAAATGTTACCAATCGATTCAGAACATTGCATTTCATATGATAAAACATCTATTTTTATATTTGAATCACAGTTTTTAACACTGTTTCATATCGTATATACGATTTTTCGCTCATATAAGCGTATCGTCGAAAAACGAAATGTTGAAATCTCGTTCAATTTCATTGATTTTATATTCTATCGATGCAGAGCAAAGAATATAACAAGAATATGACGTTTTTACTATGTTTATATACGCGTTCACATATGATAATTATCGAAAAACGTAATCGGCATACGCGAATTTCAGTATATGCGAAATTAAAATCGTGAAATCTTTAATAATACTTGTGCCACAATTTAAAAATGGTTACCAGTCGATTCATAACATTGCATTTCATAAGAACAAGCATCTGTATTATATTGAAATCAAAGTTTTTAACATTGTTTCATATCGTATATACGATTTTTCGCTCATATAAGCGTATCGTCGAAAAAGGAAAAGTTGAAATCTCGTTCAATTTCATTGATTTTATATTCTATTGATGCAGAGCAAAGAATATAACAAGAATTTAACGTTTTTACTATGTTTAAATACGCGTTCACATATGATAATTATCGAGAAACGTAATCGGCATACGCGAATTTCAGTATATGCGAAGTTAAAAACGAGAAATCTTTAATAATACTAGTGCCACAGTTTGAAAAATATTACCAATCGAATCAGAACATTGCATTTCATAAGATCAAACATCTATTTTATTTTGGAATCGACGATATAACCTTGTTTCATATGTTATATGCGATTATTGGCTCATATAGAAGTATCGTCGAAAAGCGAAATTTGAATTCTCAACAAATTTCAATGCTATTATATTCTATCGACGCAGAATACATATTGGAACAATAATATAAGTTTGTTACTATGTGTAAATATGAGTTTTAACATGAATATAGTCGAAAAATAAGATCGTCCCATGCGAATTTCGAGAATTGCGGAGATGAAATCGCGAAAACATTGAAATTACTTGTACCACCGTTTGAAAAATGTTACCAATCAATTCGGACATTGTATTTCTGAAGATCAAACATCTATTTAATCTTGGAATCGACGTTTTAACCTTGTTTCATATCGTATATACAATTTTTCGTTCATAATGGCGTACCATCGTAATACGAAATATTGAAATCTCATTCAAATTCAATGAGTTTATATTCTCTCGACGCAGAATAAAGAATATAACATGAATGTAACGTTATTACTATGTTTAAAAACGCGTTATTATATGATAATTATCGAAAAACGTGTTCGACATACGCGAATTTCGGTATATACGAAGTTAAAATCGTGAAACCTTTAATAATACTCGTGCCCCAGTTTGAAGAAAGTTACCAGTCGATTCAGAACATTGCATTTCATAAGATCAAACATCTATTTTATCTTTGGAATTGAAGTTTTAACCTTGTTTCACATCGTATATACGATTTTTCGCTAATATACGCGTACCGCCGAAAAACGAAAAGTTGAAATCTCGTTCAATTTCATTGATTTTATATTCTATCGATGCAGAGCAAAGAATATATCAAGAATATAACGTTTTTACTATGTTTAAATACGCGTTCACATATGATAATTATCGAAAAACGTAATCGACATACGCGAATTTCGGTATATGCGAAGTAAAAATCGTGAAATCTTTAATAATACTTGTGCCACAGTTTGAAAAATGTTACCAATCGTTTCAGAACATTGCATTTCATAAGGTCAAACATCTGTTTTATATTGATATCAAAGATTTTAACATTGTTTCATATCGTATATACGATTTTTCGCTCATATACGCTAATCGTCGAAATACGAAAAGTGGAAACCTCGTTCAATTTCATTGATTTTATATTCTATTGATACAGAATAAAGAATATTACATGAACATAACGTTTTTACTATGTTAAAATACTCGTTTTCATATGATAATTATCGATAAACTTAATCAACATACGCGAATTTCGGTATATGCGAAGTTAAAATCGTGAAATCTTTAATAATACTTGTGCCACAGTTTGAAAAATATTACCAATCGATTCAGAACATTGCATTTCATATGATCAAACATCTATTTTTATATTTGAATCACAGTTTTTAACACTGTTTCATATCATATATACGATTTTTCGCTCAAATAAGCGTATCGTCGAAATACGAAAAGTGGAAACCTCGTTCAATTTCATTGATTTTATATTCTATCGATGCAGAGCAAAGAATATAACAAGAATTTAACGTTTTTACTATGTTTAAATACGCGTTCACATATGATAATTATCGAAAAACGTAATCGGCATACGCGAAATTCAGTATATGCGAAGTTAAAAACGAGAAATCTTTAATAATACTCGTGCCACAGTTTGAAAAATATTACCAATCGAATTAGAACATTGCATTTCATAAGATCAAACATCTATTTTATTTTGGATTCGACGTTATAACCTTGTTTCATATGTTATATGCGATTATTAGCTCATAAAGTATAGTCGAAAAGCGAAATTTGAATTCTCAACAAATTTCAATGCTTTTATTTTCTATCGACGCAGAATACATATTGGAAAAATAATATAAGTTTGTTACTATGTGTAAATACGAGTTTTAACATGAATATAGTCGAAAAATAAGATCGACCCATGCGAATTTCGAGAATTGCGGAGATGAAATCGTGAAAACATTGAAATTACTTGTACCACCGTTTGAAAAATGTTACCAATCAATTCGGACATTGTATTTCTGAAGATCAAACATCTATTTAATCTTGGAATCGACGTTTTAACCTTGTTTCATATCGTATATACAATTTTTCGTTCATAATGGCGTACCATCGTAATACGAAATATTGAAGTCTCATCAAATTCAATGAGTTTATATTCTCTCGACGCGGGAATAAAGAATATAACATGAATGTAACGTTATTACTATGTTTAAAAACGCGTTATTATATGATAATTATCGAAAAACGTGTTCGACATACGCGAATTTCGGTATATACGAAGTTAAAATCGTGAAACCTTTAATAATACTCGTGCCCCAGTTTGAAGAAAGTTACCAGTCGATTCAGAACATTGCATTTCATAAGATCAAACATCTATTTTATCTTTGGAATTGAAGTTTTAACCTTGATTCACATCGTATATACGATTTTTCGCTCATATACGCGTACCGCCGAAAAACGAAAAGTTGAAATCTCGTTCAATTTCATTGATTTTATATTCTCTCGATGCAGAGCAAAGAATATAACAAGAATATGACGTTTTTACTATGTTTATATACGCGTTCACATATGATAATTATCGAAAAACGTAATCGGCATACGCGAATTTCAGTATATGCGAAGTTAAAATCGTGAAATCTTTAATAATACTTATGCCACAGTTTGAAAAATGATACCAATCGTTCCAGAACATTGCATTTCATAAGATCAAACATCTGTTTTATATTGAAATTAAAGATTTTAACATTGATTCATATCGTATCTACGATTTTTCGCTCAAATAAGCGTATCGTCGAAAAACGAAAAGTTGAAACCTCGTTCAATTTCATTGATTTTATATTCTATTGATACAGAATAATGAATATAACATGCATATAACGTTTTTATTATGTTTAAAAACTCGTTTTCATATGATAATTATCGATAAACTTAATCGAAAACGCGAATTTCGGTATAAGCGAAATTAAAATCGTGAAATCTTTAATAATACTCGTGCCACAATTTAAAAATGGTTTCCAGTCGATTCATAACATTGCATTTCATAAGAACAAGCATCTGTATTATATTGAAATCAAAGTTTTTAACATTGTTTCATATCGTATATACGATTTTTCGCTCATATAAGCGTATCGTCGAAAAACGAAAAGTTGAAATCTCGTTCAATTTCATTGATTTTATATTCTATCGATGCAGAGCAAAGAATATAACAAGAATTTAACGTTTTTACTATGTTTAAATACGCGTTCACATATGATAATTTTCGAAAAACGTAATCGGCATACGCGAAATTCAGTATATGCGAAGTTAAAAACGAGAAATCTTTAATAATACTCGTGCCACAGTTTGAAAAATATTACCAATCGAATTAGAACATTGCATTTCATAAGATCAAACATCTATTTTATTTTGGATTCGACGTTATAACCTTGTTTCATATGTTATATGCGATTATTAGCTCATAAAGTATAGTCGAAAAGCGAAATTTGAATTCTCAACAAATTTCAATGCTTTTATATTCTATCGACGCAGAATACATATTGGAACAATAATATAAGTTTGTTACTATGTGTAAATACGAGTTTTAACATGAATATACTCGAAAAATAAGATCGACCCATGCGAATTTCGAGAATTGCGGAGATGAAATCGTGAAAACATTGAAATTACTTGTACCACCGTTTGAAAAATGTTACCAATCAATTCGGACATTGTATTTCTGAAGATCAAACATCTATTTAATCTTGGAATCGACGTTTCAACCTTGTTTCATATCGTATATACAATTTTTCGTTCATAATGGCGTACCATCGTAATACGAAATATTGAAGTCTCATTCAAATTCAATGAGTTTATATTCTCTCGACGCGGGAATAAAGAATATAACATGAATGTAACGTTATTACTATGTTTAAAAACGCGTTATTATATGATAATTATCGAAAAACGTGTTCGACATACGCGAATTTCGGTATATACGAAGTTAAAATCGTGAAACCTTTAATAATACTCGTGCCCCAGTTTGAAGAAAGTTACCAGTCGATTCAGAACATTGCATTTCATAAGATCAAACATCTATTTTATCTTTGGAATCGACGTTATAACCTTGTTTCATATTTTATATACGATTATTAGCTCATAAAGAAGTATCATCGAAATACGAAATTTGAAATCTCAATCAATATCAATGCTATTATATTCTATCGACGCAGAATATACAATGGAACAAGATCATAAGTTTGTCACTATGTGTAAATACGAGTTTCAACATGAATATTGTAGAAAAATGAGATCGACACATGCGAATTTCGTTAATTGCTGAGATTTAATCGTGAAAATATTGAACTAACTCGTACCACAGCTTGAGAATTGTTTCCAATCGATTCGGACATTGTATTTCTGAAGATCAAACATCTATTTTATCTTGAAATCGACGTTTTAACCTTGTGTCTTATCGTATATACGTTTTTTCGTTCATAATGGCGTACCATCGAAATACGAAATAATGAAATCTCATTCAAATTCAATTAGTTTATATTCTGTCGACGCATAATAAAGATTACAACAAGAATATATCTTCCTGACTGTGTGTAAATAGAAGTTTTAACATGAAAATTGTCGAAAAATGAGATCGACAAATGCGAATTTTGTTAAATGCTGAGATAAAATCGTGAACACATTGAAATTACTCGTACCACAGCTTCAGAAATGTTTCCAATCTATTCGGACATTGTATTTCTGAAGATCAAACATCCATTTTATCTTGGAATCGACGTTTTAACCTTGTTTCATATGTTGTATACGATTATTAGCTCATAAAGAAGTATCATCGAAATACGAAATTTCAAATCTCAATCGATATCAATGCTTTTATATTCTATCGACGCAGAATATACAATGGAACAAGAACATAAGTTTGTCACTATGTGTAAATACGAGTTTTAACATGAATATTGTCGAAAATTGAGATCGACACATGCGAATTTCTTTAATTGCAGAGATGTAATCGTGAAATCATTGAACTTACTCGTACCACAGCTTGAGAAATGTTTCCAATCTATTCGGACATTGTATTTCTGAAGATCAAACATCCATTTTATCTTGGAATCGACGTTATAACCTTGTTTCATATTTTATATACGATTATTAGCTCATAAAGAAGTATCATCGAAATACGAAATTTGAAATCTCAATCAATATCAATGCTATTATATTTTGTCGACGCAGAATACACAATGGAACAAGAACATAAGTTTGTCACAATGTGTAAATACGAGTTTTAACATGAATATTGTCGAAAATTGAGATCGACACATGCGAATTTCTTTAATTGCAGAGATGTAATCGTGAAATCATTGAACTTACTCGTACCACAGCTTGAGAAATGTTTCCAATCTATTCGGACATTGTATTTCTGAAGATCAAACATCCATTTTATCTTGGAATCGACGTTATAACCTTGTTTCATATTTTATATACGATTATTAGCTCATAAGGAAGTATCATCGAAATACGAAATTTGAAATCTCAATCAATATCAATGCTATTATATTCTGTCGACGCAGAATACACAATGGAACAAGAACATAAGTTTGTCACTATGTGTAAATTCGAGTTTCAACATGAATATTGTAGAAAAATGAGATCGACACATGCGAATTTCGTTAATTGCTGAGATTTAATCGTGAAAATATTGAACTAACTCGTACCACAGCTTGAGAATTGTTTCCAATCGATTCGGACATTGTATTTCTGAAGATCAAACATCTATTTTATCTTGGAATCGACGTTTTAACCTTGTGTCTTATCGTATATACGTTTTTTCGTTCATAATGGCGTACCATCGAAATACGAAATAATGAAATCTCATTCAAATTCAATTAGTTTATATTCTGTCGACGCATAATAAAGATTACAACAAGAATATATCTTCCTGACTGTGTGTAAATAGAAGTTTTAACATGAAAATTGTCGAAAAATGAGATCGACAAATGCGAATTTTGTTAAATGCTGAGATAAAATCGTGAACACATTGAAATTACTCGTACCACAGCTTCAGAAATGTTTCCAATCTATTCGGACATTGTATTTCTGAAGATCAAACATCCATTTTATCTTGGAATCGACGTTATAACCTTGTTTCATATTTTATATACGATTATTAACTCATAAAGAAGTATCATCGAAATACGAAATTTGAAATCTCAATCAATATCAATGCTATTATATTCTGTCGACGCAGAATACACAATGGAACAAGAACATAAGTTTGTCACTATGTGTAAATTCGAGTTTCAACATGAATATTGTAGAAAAATGAGATCGACACATGCGAATTTCGTTAATTGCAGAAATTTAATCGTGAAAGCATTGAACTAACACGTACCACAGCTTGAGAATTGTTTCCAATCGATTCGGACATTGTTTTTCTGAAGATCAAACATCTATTTTATATTGGAATCGACGTTTTAACCTTGTTTCTTATCGTATATACGTTTTTTCGTTCATAATTGCGTACCATCGAAATACGAAATAATGAAATCTCATTCAAATTCAATTAGTTTATATTCTGTCGACGCAGAATAAAGATTACAACAAGAATATATCTGCCTGACTGTGTGTAAATAGAAGTTTTAACATGAAAATTGTCGAAAAATGAGATCGACAAATGCGAATTTTGTTAAATGCTGAGATAAAATCGTGAACACATTGAAATTACTCGTACCACAGCTTCAGAAATGTTTCCAATCTATTCGGACATTGTATTTCTGAAGATCAAACATCCATTTTATCTTGGAATCGACGTTATAACCTTGTTTCATATGATGTATACGATTATTAGCTCATAAAGAAGTATCATCGAAATACGAAATTTCAAATCTCAATCAATATCAATGCTTTTATATTCTATCGACGCAGAATATACAATGGAACAAGAACATAAGTTTGTCACTATGTGTAAATACGAGTTTTAACATGAATATTGTCGAAAATTGAGATCGACACATGCGAATTTCTTTAATTGCAGAGATGTAATCGTGAAATCATAAAACTTACTCGTACCACAGCTTGAGAAATGTTTCCAATCTATACGGACATTGTATTTCTGTAGATCAAACATTCATTTTATCTTGGAATCGACGTTATAACCTTGTTTCATATTTTATATACGATTATTAGCTCATAAAGAAGTATCATCGAATTACGAAATTTGAAATCTCAATCAATATCAATGCTATTATATTCTATCGACGCAGAATATACAATGGATCAAGATCATAAGTTTGTCACTATGTGTAAATACGAGTTTCAACATGAATATTGTAGAAAAATGAGATCGACACATGCGAATTTCGTTAATTGCTGAGATTTAATCGTAAAAGCATTGAACTAACTCGTACCACAGCTTGAGAATTGTTTCCAATCGATTCGGACATTGTATTTCTGAAGATCAAACATCTATTTTATCTTGGAATCGACGTTTTAACCTTGTGTCTTATCGTATATACGTTTTTTCGTTCATAATGGCGTACCATCGAAATACGAAATAATGAAATCTCATTCAAATTCAATTAGTTTATATTCTGTCGACGCATAATAAAGATTACAACAAGAATATATCTTCCTGACTGTGTGTAAATAGAAGTTTTAACATGAAAATTGTCGAAAAATGAGATCGACAAATGCGAATTTTGTTAAATGCTGAGATAAAATCGTGAACACATTGAAATTACTCGTACCACAGCTTCAGAAATGTTTCCAATCTATTCGGACATTGTATTTCTGAAGATCAAACATCCATTTTATCTTGGAATCGACGTTTTAACCTTGTTTCATATGTTGTATACGATTATTAGCTCATAAAGAAGTATCATCGAAATACGAAATTTCAAATCTCAATCGATATCAATGCTTTTATATTCTATCGACGCAGAATATACAATGGAACAAGAACATAAGTTTGTCACTATGTGTAAATACGAGTTTTAACATGAATATTGTCGAAAATTGAGATCGACACATGCGAATTTCGTTAATTGCAGAGATTTAATCGTGAAAGCATTGAAATAACACGTACCACAGCTTGAGAATTGTTTCCAATCGATTCGGACATTGTATTTCTGAAGATCATACATCTATTTTATATTGGAATCGACGTTTTAGCCTTGTTTCTTATCGTATATACGTTTTTTCGTTCATAATGGCGTACCATCGAAATACGAAATAATGAAATCTCATTCAAATTCAATTAGTTTATATTCTGTCGATGCATAATAAAGATTACAACAAGAATATATCTGCCTGACTGTGTGTAAATAGAAGTTTTAACATGAAAATTGTCGAAAAATGAGATCGACAAATGCGAATTTTGTTAAATGCTGAGATAAAATCGTGAACACATTGAAATTACTCGTACCACAGCTTCAGAAATGTTTCCAATCTATTCGGACAATGTATTTCTGAAGATCAAACATCCATTTTATCTTGGAATCGACGTTATAACCTTGTTTCATATGTTGTATACGATTATTAGCTCATAAAGAAGTATCATCGAAATACGAAATTTCAAATCTCAATCAATATCAATGCTTTTATATTCTATCGACGCAGAATATACAATGGAACAAGAACATAAGTTTGTCACTATGTGTAAATACGAGTTTTAACATGAATATTGTCGAAAATTGAGATCGACACATGCGAATTTCTTTAATTGCAGAGATGTAATCGTGAAATCATTGAACTTACTCGTACCACAGCTTGAGAAATGTTTCCAATCTATTCGGACATTGTATTTCTGAAGATCAAACATCCATTTTATCTTGGAATCGACGTTATAACCTTGTTTCATATTTTATATACGATTATTATCTCATAAAGAAGTATCATCGAAATACGAAATTTGAAATCTCAATCAATATCAATGCTATTATATTCTGTCGACGCAGAATACACAATGGAACAAGAACATAAGTTTGTCACTATGTGTAAATTCGAGTTTCAACATGAATATTGTAGAAAAATGAGATCGACACATGCGAATTTCGTTAATTGCACAAATTTAATCGTGAAAGCATTGAACTAACACGTACCACAGCTTGAGAATTGTTTCCAATCGATTCGGACATTGTATTTCTGAAGATCAAACATCCATTTTATCTTGGAATCGACGTTATAACCTTGTTTCATATTTTATATACGATTATTAGCTCATAAAGAAGTATCATCGAAATACGAAATTTGAAATCTCAATCAATATCAATGCTATTATATTCTGTCGACGCAGAATACACAATGGAACAAGAACATAAGTTTGTCACTATGTGTAAATTCGAGTTTCAACATGAATATTGTAGAAAAATGAGATCGACACATGCGAATTTCGTTAATTGCAGAAATTTAATCGTGAAAGCATTGAACTAACACGTACCACAGCTTGAGAATTGTTTCCAATCGATTCGGACATTGTATTTCTGAAGATCAAACATCTATTTTATATTGGAATCGACGTTTTAACCTTGTTTCTTATCGTATATACGTTTTTTCGTTCATAATTGCGTACCATCGAAATACGAAATAATGAAATCTCATTCAAATTCAATTAGTTTATATTCTGTCGACGCAGAATAAAGATTACAACAAGAATATATCTGCCTGACTGTGTGTAAATAGAAGTTTTAACATGAAAATTGTCGAAAAATGAGATCGACAAGTGCGAATTTTGTTAAATGCTGAGATAAAATCGTGAACACATTGAAATTACTCGTACCACAGCTTCAGAAATGTTTCCAATCTATTCGGACAATGTATTTCTGAAGATCAAACATCCTTTTATCTTGGAATCGACGTTATAACCTTGTTTCATATGATGTATACGATTATTAGCTCATAAAGAAGTATCATCGAAATACGAAATTTCAAATCTCAATCAATATCAATGCTTTTATATTCTATCGACGCAGAATATACAATGGAACAAGATCATAAGTTTGTCACTATGTGTAAATACGAGTTTCAACATGAATATTGTAGAAAAATGAGATCGACACATGCGAATTTCGTTAATTGCTGAGATTTAATCGTGAAAGCATTGAACTAACACGTACCACAGCTTGAGAATTGTTTCCAATCGATTCGGACATTGTATTTCTGAAGATCAAACATCTATTTTATATTGGAATCGACGTTTTAACCTTGTTTCTTATCGTATATACGTTTTTTCGTTCATAATTGCGTACCATCGAAATACGAAATAATGAAATCTCATTCAAATTCAATTAGTTTATATTCTGTCGACGCAGAATAAAGATTACAACAAGAATATATCTGCCTGACTGTGTGTAAATAGAAGTTTTAACATGAAAATTGTCGAAAAATGAGATCGACAAGTGCGAATTTTGTTAAATGCTGAGATAAAATCGTGAACACATTGAAATTACTCGTACCACAGCTTCAGAAATGTTTCCAATCTATTCGGACAATGTATTTCTGAAGATCAAACATCCTTTTATCTTGGAATCGACGTTATAACCTTGTTTCATATGATGTATACGATTATTAGCTCATAAAGAAGTATCATCGAAATACGAAATTTCAAATCTCAATCAATATCAATGCTTTTATATTCTATCGACGCAGAATATACAATGGAACAAGATCATAAGTTTGTCACTATGTGTAAATACGAGTTTCAACATGAATATTGTAGAAAAATGAGATCGACACATGCGAATTTCGTTAATTGCTGAGATTTAATCGTGAAAGCATTGAACTAACTCGTACCACAGCCTGAGAATTGTTTCCAATCGATTCGGACATTGTATTTCTGAAGATCAAACATCTATTTTATCTTGGAATCGACGTTTTAACCTTGTTTCATATTTTATATACGATTATTAGCTCATAAAGAAGTATCATCGAAATACGAAATTTGAAATCTCAATCAATATCAATGCTATTATATTCTGTCGACGCAGAATACACAATGGAACAAGAACATAAGTTTGTCACTATGTGTAAATTCGAGTTTCAACATGAATATTGTAGAAAAATGAGATCGACACATGCGAATTTCGTTAATTGCAGAAATTTAATCGTGAAAGCATTGAACTAACACGTACCACAGCTTGAGAATTGTTTCCAATCGATTCGGACATTGTATTTCTGAAGATCAAACATCTATTTTATATTGGAATCGACGTTTTAACCTTGTTTCTTATCGTATATACGTTTTTTCGTTCATAATTGCGTACCATCGAAATACGAAATAATGAAATCTCATTCAAATTCAATTAGTTTATATTCTGTCGACGCAGAATAAAGATTACAACAAGAATATATCTGCCTGACTGTGTGTAAATAGAAGTTTTAACATGAAAATTGTCGAAAAATGAGATCGACAAATGCGAATTTTGTTAAATGCTGAGATAAAATCGTAAACACATTGAAATTACTCGTACCACAGCTTCAGAAATGTTTCCAATCTATTCGGACATTGTATTTCTGAAGATCAAACATCCATTTTATCTTGGAATCGACGTTATAACCTTGTTTCATATGATGTATACGATTATTAGCTCATAAAGAAGTATCATCGAAATACGAAATTTCAAATCTCAATCAATATCAATGCTTTTATATTCTATCGACGCAGAATATACAATGGAACAAGAACATAAGTTTGTCACTATGTGTAAATACGAGTTTTAACATGAATATTGTTGAAAATTGAGATCGACACATGCGAATTTCTTTAATTGCAGAGATGTAATCGTGAAATCATAAAACTTACTCGTACCACAGCTTGAGAAATGTTTCCAATCTATACGGACATTGTATTTCTGTAGATCAAACATTCATTTTATCTTGGAATCGACGTTATAACCTTGTTTCATATTTTATATACGATTATTAGCTCATAAAGAAGTATCATCGAATTACGAAATTTGAAATCTCAACCAATATCAATGCTATTATATTCTATCGACGCAGAATATACAATGGAACAAGATCATAAGTTTGTCACTATGTGTAAATACGAGTTTCAACATGAATATTGTAGAAAAATGAGATCGACACATGCGAATTTCGTTAATTGCTGAGATTTAATCGTGAAAGCATTGAACTAACTCGTACCACAGCCTGAGAATTGTTTCCAATCGATTCGGACATTGTATTTCTGAAGATCAAACATCTATTTTATCTTGGAATCGACGTTTTAACCTTGTGTCTTATCGTATATACGTTTTTTCGTTCATAATGGCGTACCATCGAAATACGAAATAATGAAATCTCATTCAAATTCAATGAGTTTATATTCTCTCGACGCAGATTAAAGAATATAACATGAATATAACATTTTTACTATGTTTAGAAACTCGTTTTCATATGATAATTATCGATAAACTTATTCGATAAAGCGAATTTCGATATAAGCGAAATTAAAATCGTGAATTCTTTAATAATACTTGTGCCACAATTTGACAATGGTTACCAGTCAATTCATAACATTGCATTTCATAAGAACAAGCAACTGTTTTATATTGAAATCAAAGTTTTTAACATTGTTTCATATCGTATATACGATTTTTCGCTCATATTAGCGTATCGTCGAAAAACGAAAAGTTGAAATCTCGTTCAATTTCATTGATTTTATATTCTATCGATGCAGAGCAAACAATATAACAAGAATATAACGTTTCTACTATGTTTAAATACGCGTTTTCATAAGATAATTATCGAAAAACGTAATTGACCTACGCGAATTTCGGTATAAGCGAAATTAAAATCGTGAAATCTTTAATAATACTCGTGCCACAGTTTGAAAAAAGTTACCAGTCGATTCAGAACATTTCATTTCATAAGATCAAACATCTATTTTATCTTGGAGTCGACGTTTTAACCTTGTTTCACATCGTATATACGATTTTTCGCCCATATACGCGTACCGTTGAAAAACGAATAGTTGAGATCTCGTTCAATTTCATTGATTTTATATTCTATCGATGCAGAGCAAAGAATATAACAAGAATATAACGTTTTTACTATGTTTAAATACTCGTTTTCATATCATAATTATCGATAAACTTAATCGATAACGCGAATTTCGGTATAAGCGAAATTAAAATCGTGAAATCTTTAATAATACTTGTGCCACAGTTTGAAAAATGTTACCAATCATTCCAGAACATTGCATTTCATAAGATCAAACATCTGTTTTATATTGAAATTAAAGATTTTAACATTGTTTCATATCGTATCTACGATTTTTCGCTCAAATACGCGGTTCGTCGAAAGACGAAAAGTTGAAACCTCGTTCAATTTCATTGATTTTATACTCTATTGATGCAGAATAAAGAATCTAACATGAATATAATATTTTTACTATGTTTAAAAACTCGTTTTCATATGATAATTATCGATAAACTTAATCGATAACGCGAATTTTGGTATAAGCGAAATTAAAATCGTGAAATCTTTAATAATACTTGTGCCACAATTTGAAAATGGTTACCAGTCAATTCATAACATTGCATTTCATAAGAACAAGCATCTGTTTTACATTGAAATCAAAGTTTTTAACATTGTTTCATATCGTATATACGATTTTTCGCTAATATTAGCGTATCGTCCAAAAACGAAAAGTTGAAATCTCGTTCAATTTCATTGATTTTATATTCTATCGATGCAGAGGAAAGAATATAACAAGAATATAACGTTTTTGCTATGTTTAAATACGCGTTCACATATGATAATTATCGAAAAACGTAATCGGCATACGCGAATTTCCGTATATGCGAAGTTACAATCGTGAAATCTTTAATAATACTCGTGCCAAAGTTTGAAAAATATTACCAATCGAATCAGATCATTGCATTTCATAAGATCAAACATGTATTTTATTTTGGAATCGACGTTATTACCTTGTTTCATATGTTTTATATGATTATTAGCTCATAAAGAAGTATCGTCGAAAAGCGAAATTTGAATTCTCAACCAATTTCAATGCTTTTATATTCTATCGACGCAGAATACATATTGGAACAAGAATATAAGTTTGTTACTATGTGTATATACGAGTTTTAACATGAATATTGTCGAAAAATAAGATCGACACATGCGAATTTCGAGAATTGCGGAGATGAAATCGTGAAAACATTGAAATTACTTGTACCACCGTTTGAAAAATGTTACCAATCAATTCGGACATTGTATTTCTGAAGATCAAACAACTATTTAATCTTGGAATCGACGTTTTAACCTTGTTTCATATCGTATATACAATTTTTCGTTCATAATGGCGTGCCAACGTAATACGAAATATTGAAATCTCATTCAAATTCAATGAGTTTATATTCTTTCGACGCAGATTAAAGAATATAACATGATTGTAACGTTTTTACTATGTTTAAAAACGCGTTTTCATATGATAACTATCGAAAAACGTGTTCGACATACGCGAATTTCGGTATATACGAAGTTAAAATCGTGGAACCTTTAATAATACTCGTGCCACAGTTTGAAAAAAGTTACCAGTCGATTCAGAACATTTCATTTCATAAGATCAAACATTTATTTTATCTAGGAATCGACGATTTAACATTGTTTCATAACGTATATACGATTTTTCGCTCATATACGCTAATTGTCGAAATACGAAAAGTTGAAATCTCGTTCAATTTCATTGAGTTTATATTCTATCGACGCAGAATAAAGAATACAACAAGAATATAACGTTTTTACTATGTTTAAATACGCGTTCACATATGATAATTATCGAAAAACGTAATCGACATACGCGAATTTCGGTATATGCGAAGTAAAAATCGTGAAATCTTTAATAATACTTGTGCCACAGTTTGAAAAATGTTACCAATCGTTTCAGAACATTGCATTTCATAAGGTCAAACATCTGTTTTATATTGATATCAAAGATTTTAACATTGTTTCATATCGTATATACGATTTTTCGCTCATATACGCTAATCGTCGAAATACGAAAAGTGGAAACCTCGTTCAATTTCATTGATTTTATATTCTATTGATACAGAATAAAGAATATAACATGAACATAACGTTTTTACTATGTTAAAATACTCGTTTTCATATGATAATTATCGATAAACTTAATCAACATACGCTAATTTCGGTATATGCGAAGTTAAAATCGTGAAATCTTTAATAATACTTGTGCCACAGTTTGAAAAATGTTACCAATCGATTCAGAACATTGCATTTCATAAGATCAAACATCTATTTTATCTTTGGAATTGAAGTTTTAACCTTGATTCACATCGTATATACGATTTTTCGCTCATATACGCGTACCGCCGAAAAACGAAAAGTTGAAATCTCGTTCAATTTCATTGATTTTATATTCTCTCGATGCAGAGCAAAGAATATAACAAGAATATGACGTTTTTACTATGTTTATATACGCGTTCACATATGATAATTATCGAAAAACGTAATCGGCATACGCGAATTTCAGTATATGCGAAGTTAAAATCGTGAAATCTTTAATAATACTTATGCCACAGTTTGAAAAATGATACCAATCGTTCCAGAACATTGCATTTCATAAGATCAAACATCTGTTTTATATTGAAATTAAAGATTTTAACATTGATTCATATCGTATCTACGATTTTTCGCTCAAATAAGCGTATCGTCGAAAAACGAAAAGTTGAAACCTCGTTCAATTTCATTGATTTTATATTCTATTGATACAGAATAATGAATATAACATGCATATAACGTTTTTATTATGTTTAAAAACTCGTTTTCATATGATAATTATCGATAAACTTAATCGAAAACGCGAATTTCGGTATAAGCGAAATTAAAATCGTGAAATCTTTAATAATACTTGTGCCACAATTTAAAAATGGTTACCAGTCGATTCATAACATTGCATTTCATAAGAACAAGCATCTGTATTATATTGAAATCAAAGTTTTTAACATTGTTTCATATCGTATATAAGATTTTTCGCACATATAAGCGTATCGTCGAAAAACGAAAAGTTGAAATCTCGTTCAATTTCATTGATTTTATATTCTATCGATGCAGAGCAAAGAATATAACAAGAATTTAACGTTTTTACAATGTTTAAATTCTCGTTTTCATATGATAATTATCGAAAAACGTAATCGGCATACGCGAAATTCAGTATATGCGAAGTTAAAAACGAGAAATCTTTAATAATACTCGTGCCACAGTTTGAAAAATATTACCAATCGAATTAGAACATTGCATTTCATAAGATCAAACATCTATTTTATTTTGGATTCGACGTTATAACCTTGTTTCATATGTTATATGCGATTATTAGCTCATAAAGTATAGTCGAAAAGCGAAATTTGAATTCTCAACAAATTTCAATGCTTTTATATTCTATCGACGCAGAATACATATTGGAACAATAATATAAGTTTGTTACTATGTGTAAATACGAGTTTTAACATGAATATAGTCGAAAAATAAGATCGACCCATGCGAATTTCGAGAATTGCGGAGATGAAATCGTGAAAACATTGAAATTACTTGTACCACCGTTTGAAAAATGTTACCAATCAATTCGGACATTGTATTTCTGAAGATCAAACATCTATTTAATCTTGGAATCGACGTTTTAACCTTGTTTCATATCGTATATACAATTTTTCGTTCATAATGGCGTACCATCGTAATACGAAATATTGAAGTCTCATTCAAATTCAATGAGTTTATATTCTCTCGACGCGGGAATAAAGAATATAACATGAATGTAACGTTATTACTATGTTTAAAAACGCGTTATTATATGATAATTATCGAAAAACGTGTTCGACATACGCGAATTTCGGTATATACGAAGTTAAAATCGTGAAACCTTTAATAATACTCGTGCCCCAGTTTGAAGAAAGTTACCAGTCGATTCAGAACATTGCATTTCATAAGATCACACATCTATTTTATCTTTGGAATTGAAGTTTTAACCTTGTTTCACATCGTATATACGATTTTTCGCTCATATACGCGTACCGCCGAAAAACGAAAAGATGAAATCTCGTTCAATTTCATTGATTTTATATTCTATCGATGCAGAGCAAAGAATATATCAAGAATATAACGTTTTTACTATGTTTAAATACGCGTTCACATATGATAATTATCGAAAAACGTAATCGACATACGCGAATTTCGGTATATGCGAAGTAAAAATCGTGAAATCTTTAATAATACTTGTGCCACAGTTTGAAAAATGTTACCAATCGTTTCAGAACATTGCATTTCATAAGGTCAAACATCTGTTTTATATTGATATCAAAGATTTTAACATTGTTTCATATCGTATATACGATTTTTCGCTCATATACGCTAATCGTCGAAATACGAAAAGTGGAAACCTCGTTCAATTTCATTGATTTTATATTCTATTGATACAGAATAAAGAATATAACATGAACATAACGTTTTTACTATGTTAAAATACTCGTTTTCATATGATAATTATCGATAAACTTAATCAACATACGCGAATTTCGGTATATGCGAAGTTAAAATCGTGAAATCTTTAATAATACTTGTGCCACAGTTTGAAAAATGTTACCAATCGATTCAGAACATTGCATTTCATATGATCAAACATCTATTTTTATATTTGAATCACAGTTATTAACACTGTTTCATATCGTATATACGATTTTTCGCTCATATAAGCGTATCGTCGAAAAACGAAATGTTGAAA
This sequence comes from Vespa crabro, assembly GCF_910589235.1. Lineage (NCBI taxonomy): Eukaryota > Metazoa > Arthropoda > Insecta > Hymenoptera > Vespidae > Vespa > Vespa crabro. Next base: position 13,220,649 of record NC_060955.1, read on the forward strand.
TCTCGTTCAATTTCATTGATTTTATATTCTATCGATGCAGAGCAAAGAATATAACAAGAATATGACGTTTTTACTATGTTTATATACGCGTTCACATATGATAATTATCGAAAAACGTAATCGGCATACGCGAATTTCAGTATATGCGTAGTTAAAATCGTGAAATCTTTAATAATACTTATGCCACAGTTTGAAAAATGATACCAATCGTTCCAGAACATTGCATTTCATAAGATCAAACATCTGTTTTATATTGAAATTAAAGATTTTAACATTGATTCATATCGTATCTACGATTTTTCGCTCAAATACGCGTACCGTCGAAAAACGAAAAGTTGAAACCTCGTTCAATTTCATTGATTTTATATTCTATTGATACAGAATAATGAATATAACATGCATATAACGTTTTTATTATGTTTAAAAACTCGTTTTCATATGATAATTATCGATAAACTTAATCGAAAACGCGAATTTCGGTATAAGCGAAATTAAAATCGTGAAATCTTAAATAATACTTGTGCCACAATTTAAAAATGGTTACCAGTCGATTCAGAACATTGCATTTCATAAGATCAAACATCTATTTTATCTTTGGAATTGAAGTTTTAACCTTGATTCACATCGTATATACGATTTTTCGCTCATATACGCGTACCGCCGAAAAACGAAAAGTTGAAATCTCGTTCAATTTCATTGATTTTATATTCTATCGATGCAGAGCAAAGAATATAACAAGAATTTAACGTTTTTACTATGTTTAAATACGCGTTCACATATGATAATTATCGAAAAACGTAATCGGCATACGCGAAATTCAGTATATGCGAAGTTAAAAACGAGAAATCTTTAATAATACTCGTGCCACAGTTTGAAAAATATTACCAATCGAATTAGAACATTGCATTTCATAAGATCAAACATCTATTTTATTTTGGATTCGACGTTATAACCTTGTTTCATATGTTATATGCGATTATTAGCTCATAAAGTATAGTCGAAAAGCGAAATTTGAATCCTCAACAAATTTCAATGCTTTTATTTTCTATCGACGCAGAATACATATTGGAACAATAATATAAGTTTGTTACTATGTGTAAATACGAGTTTTAACATGAATATAGTCGAAAAATAAGATCGACCCATGCGAATTTCGAGAATTGCGGAGATGAAATCGTGAAAACATTGAAATTACTTGTACCACCGTTTGAAAAATGTTACCAATCAATTCGGACATTGTATTTCTGAAGATCAAACATCTATTTAATCTTGGAATCGATGTTTTAACCTTGTTTCATATCGTATATACAATTTTTCGTTCATAATGGCGTACCATCGTAATACGAAATATTGAAGTCTCATTCAAATTCAATGAGTTTATATTCTCTCGACGCGGGAATAAAGAATATAACATGAATGTAACGTTATTACTATGTTTAAAAACGCGTTATTATATGATAATTATCGAAAAACGTGTTCGACATACGCGAATTTCGGTATATACGAAGTTAAAATCGTGAAACCTTTAATAATACTCGTGCCCCAGTTTGAAGAAAGTTACCAGTCGATTCAGAACATTGCATTTCATAAGATCAAACATCTATTTTATCTTTGGAATTGAAGTTTTAACCTTGATTCACATCGTATATACGATTTTTCGCTCATATACGCGTACCGCCGAAAAACGAAAAGTTGAAATCTCGTTCAATTTCATTGATTTTATATTCTATCGATGCAGAGCAAAGAATATAACAAGAATTTAACGTTTTTACTATGTTTAAATACGCGTTCACATATGATAATTATCGAAAAACGTAATCGGCATACGCGAAATTCAGTATATGCGAAGTTAAAAACGAGAAATCTTTAATAATACTCGTGCCACAGTTTGAAAAATATTACCAATCGAATTAGAACATTGCATTTCATAAGATCAAACATCTATTTTATTTTGGATTCGACGTTATAACCTTGTTTCATATGTTATATGCGATTATTAGCTCATAAAGTATAGTCGAAAAGCGAAATTTGAATCCTCAACAAATTTCAATGCTTTTATTTTCTATCGACGCAGAATACATATTGGAACAATAATATAAGTTTGTTACTATGTGTAAATACGAGTTTTAACATGAATATAGTCGAAAAATAAGATCGACCCATGCGAATTTCGAGAATTGCGGAGATGAAATCGTGAAAACATTGAAATTACTTGTACCACCGTTTGAAAAATGTTACCAATCAATTCGGACATTGTATTTCTGAAGATCAAACATCTATTTAATCTTGGAATCGATGTTTTAACCTTGTTTCATATCGTATATACAATTTTTCGTTCATAATGGCGTACCATCGTAATACGAAATATTGAAGTCTCATTCAAATTCAATGAGTTTATATTCTCTCGACGCGGGAATAAAGAATATAACATGAATGTAACGTTATTACTATGTTTAAAAACGCGTTATTATATGATAATTATCGAAAAACGTGTTCGACATACGCGAATTTCGGTATATACGAAGTTAAAATCGTGATACCTTTAATAATACTCGTGCCCCAGTTTGAAGAAAGTTACCAGTCGATTCAGAACATTGCATTTCATAAGATCAAACATCTATTTTATCTTTGGAATTGAAGTTTTAACCTTGATTCACATCGTATATACGATTTTTCGCTCATATACGCGTACAGCCGAAAAACGAAAAGTTGAAATCTCGTTCAATTTCATTGATTTTATATTCTCTCGATGCAGAGCAAAGAATATAACAAGAATATGACGTTTTTACTATGTTTATATAGGCGTTCACATATGATAATTATCGAAAAACGTAATCGGCATACGCGAATTTCAGTATATGCGTAGTTAAAATCGTGAAATCTTTAATAATACTTATGCCACAGTTTGAAAAATGATACCAATCGTTCCAGAACATTGCATTTCATAAGATCAAACATCTGTTTTATATTGAAATTAAAGATTTTAACATTGATTCATATCGTATCTACGATTTTTCGCTCAAATAAGCGTATTGTCGAAAAACGAAAAGTTGAAACCTCGTTCAATTTCATTGATTTTATATTCTATTGATACAGAATAATGAATATAACATGCATATAACGTTTTTATTATGTTTAAAAACTCGTTTTCATATGATAATTATCGATAAACTTAATCGAAAACGCGAATTTCGGTATAAGCGAAATTAAAATCGTGAAATCTTAAATAATACTTGTGCCACAATTTAAAAATGGTTACCAGTCGATTCAGAACATTGCATTTCATAAGATCAAACATCTATTTTATCTTTGGAATTGAAGTTTTAACCTTGATTCACATCGTATATACGATTTTTCGCTCATATACGCGTACCGCCGAAAAACGAAAAGTTGAAATCTCGTTCAATTTCATTGATTTTATATTCTATCGATGCAGAGCAAAGAATATAACAAGAATTTAACGTTTTTACTATGTTTAAATACGCGTTCACATATGATAATTATCGAAAAACGTAATCGGCATACGCGAAATTCAGTATATGCGAAGTTAAAAACGAGAAATCTTTAATAATACTCGTGCCACAGTTTGAAAAATATTACCAATCGAATTAGAACATTGCATTTCATAAGATCAAACATCTATTTTATTTTGGATTCGACGTTATAACCTTGTTTCATATGTTATATGCGATTATTAGCTCATAAAGTATAGTCGAAAAGCGAAATTTGAATTCTCAACAAATTTCAATGCTTTTATTTTCTATCGACGCAGAATACATATTGGAAAAATAATATAAGTTTGTTACTATGTGTAAATACGAGTTTTAACATGAATATAGTCGAAAAATAAGATCGACCCATGCGAATTTCGAGAATTGCGGAGATGAAATCGTGAAAACATTGAAATTACTTGTACCACCGTTTGAAAAATGTTACCAATCAATTCGGACATTGTATTTCTGAAGATCAAACATCTATTTAATCTTGGAATCGACGTTTTAACCTTGTTTCATATCGTATATACAATTTTTCGTTCATAATGGCGTACCATCGTAATACGAAATATTGAAGTCTCATCAAATTCAATGAGTTTATATTCTCTCGACGCGGGAATAAAGAATATAACATGAATGTAACGTTATTACTATGTTTAAAAACGCGTTATTATATGATAATTATCGAAAAACGTGTTCGACATACGCGAATTTCGGTATATACGAAGTTAAAATCGTGAAACCTTTAATAATACTCGTGCCCCAGTTTGAAGAAAGTTACCAGTCGATTCAGAACATTGCATTTCATAAGATCAAACATCTATTTTATCTTTGGAATTGAAGTTTTAACCTTGATTCACATCGTATATACGATTTTTCGCTCATATACGCGTACCGCCGAAAAACGAAAAGTTGAAATCTCGTTCAATTTCATTGATTTTATATTCTCTCGATGCAGAGCAAAGAATATAACATGAATATGACGTTTTTACTATGTTTATATACGCGTTCACATATGATAATTATCGAAAAACGTAATCGGCATACGCGAATTTCAGTATATGCGAAGTTAAAATCGTGAAATCTTTAATAATACTTATGCCACAGTTTGAAAAATGATACCAATCGTTCCAGAACATTGCATTTCATAAGATCAAACATCTGTTTTATATTGAAATTAAAGATTTTAACATTGATTCATATCGTATCTACGATTTTTCGCTCAAATAAGCGTATCGTCGAAAAACGAAAAGTTGAAACCTCGTTCAATTTCATTGATTTTATATTCTATTGATACAGAATAATGAATATAACATGCATATAACGTTTTTATTATGTTTAAAAACTCGTTTTCATATGATAATTATCGATAAACTTAATCGAAAACGCGAATTTCGGTATAAGCGAAATTAAAATCGTGAAATCTTTAATAATACTCGTGCCACAATTTAAAAATGGTTTCCAGTCGATTCATAACATTGCATTTCATAAGAACAAGCATCTGTATTATATTGAAATCAAAGTTTTTAACATTGTTTCATATCGTATATACGATTTTTCGCTCATATAAGCGTATCGTCGAAAAACGAAAAGTTGAAATCTCGTTCAATTTCATTGATTTTATATTCTATCGATGCAGAGCAAAGAATATAACAAGAATTTAACGTTTTTACTATGTTTAAATACGCGTTCACATATGATAATTATCGAAAAACGTAATCGGCATACGCGAAATTCAGTATATGCGAAGTTAAAAACGAGAAATCTTTAATAATACTCGTGCCACAGTTTGAAAAATATTACCAATCGAATTAGAACATTGCATTTCATAAGATCAAACATCTATTTTATTTTGGATTCGACGTTATAACCTTGTTTCATATGTTATATGCGATTATTAGCTCATAAAGTATAGTCGAAAAGCGAAATTTGAATTCTCAACAAATTTCAATGCTTTTATATTCTATCGACGCAGAATACATATTGGAACAATAATATAAGTTTGTTACTATGTGTAAATACGAGTTTTAACATGAATATACTCGAAAAATAAGATCGACCCATGCGAATTTCGAGAATTGCGGAGATGAAATCGTGAAAACATTGAAATTACTTGTACCACCGTTTGAAAAATGTTACCAATCAATTCGGACATTGTATTTCTGAAGATCAAACATCTATTTAATCTTGGAATCGACGTTTCAACCTTGTTTCATATCGTATATACAATTTTTCGTTCATAATGGCGTACCATCGTAATACGAAATATTGAAGTCTCATTCAAATTCAATGAGTTTATATTCTCTCGACGCGGGAATAAAGAATATAACATGAATGTAACGTTATTACTATGTTTAAAAACGCGTTATTATATGATAATTATCGAAAAACGTGTTCGACATACGCGAATTTCGGTATATACGAAGTTAAAATCGTGAAACCTTTAATAATACTCGTGCCCCAGTTTGAAGAAAGTTACCAGTCGATTCAGAACATTGCATTTCATAAGATCAAACATCTATTTTATCTTTGGAATTGAAGTTTTAACCTTGATTCACATCGTATATACGATTTTTCGCTCATATACGCGTACCATCGTAATACGAAATATTGAAGTCTCATTCAAATTCAATGAGTTTATATTCTCTCGACGCGGGAATAAAGAATATAACATGAATGTAACGTTATTACTATGTTTAAAAACGCGTTATTATATGATAATTATCGAAAAACGTGTTCGACATACGCGAATTTCGGTATATACGAAGTTAAAATCGTGAAACCTTTAATAATACTCGTGCCCCAGTTTGAAGAAAGTTACCAGTCGATTCAGAACATTGCATTTCATAAGATCAAACATCTATTTTATCTTTGGAATTGAAGTTTTAACCTTGATTCACATCGTATATACGATTTTTCGCTCATATAGGCGTACCGCCGAAAAACGAAAAGTTGAAATCTCGTTCAATATCATTGATTTTATATTCTCTCGATGCAGAGCAAAGAATATAACAAGAATATGACGTTTTTACTATGTTTATATACGCGTTCACATATGATAATTATCGAAAAACGTAATCGGCATACGCGAATTTCAGTATATGCGAAGTTAAAATCGTGAAATCTTTAATAATACTTATGCCACAGTTTGAAAAATGATACCAATCGTTCCAGAACATTGCATTTCATAAGATCAAACATCTGTTTTATATTGAAATTAAAGATTTTAACATTGATTCATATCGTATCTACGATTTTTCGCTCAAATAAGCGTATCGTCGAAAAACGAAAAGTTGAAACCTCGTTCAATTTCATTGATTTTATATTCTATTGATACAGAATAATGAATATAACATGCATATAACGTTTTTATTATGTTTAAAAACTCGTTTTCATATGATAATTATCGATAAACTTAATCGAAAACGCGAATTTCGGTATAAGCGAAATTAAAATCGTGAAATCTTTAATAATACTTGTGCCACAATTTAAAAATGGTTTCCAGTCGATTCATAACATTGCATTTCATAAGAACAAGCATCTGTATTATATTGAAATCAAAGTTTTTAACATTGTTTCATATCGTATATACGATTTTTCGCTCATATAAGCGTATCGTCGAAAAACGAAAAGTTGAAATCTCGTTCAATTTCATTGATTTTATATTCTATCGATGCAGAGCAAAGAATATAACAAGAATTTAACGTTTTTACTATGTTTAAATACGCGTTCACATATGATAATTATGGAAAAACGTAATCGGCATACGCGAAATTCAGTATATGCGAAGTTAAAAACGAGAAATCTTTAATAATACTCGTGCCACAGTTTGAAAAATATTACCAATCGAATTAGAACATTGCATTTCATAAGATCAAACATCTATTTTATTTTGGATTCGACGTTATAACCTTGTTTCATATGTTATATGCGATTATTAGCTCATAAAGTATAGTCGAAAAGCGAAATTTGAATTCTCAACAAATTTCAATGCTTTTATATTCTATCGACGCAGAATACATATTGGAACAATAATATAAGTTTGTTACTATGTGTAAATACGAGTTTTAACATGAATATAGTCGAAAAATAAGATCGACCCATGCGAATTTCGAGAATTGCGGAGATGAAATCGTGAAAACATTGAAATTACTTGTACCACCGTTTGAAAAATGTTACCAATCAATTCGGACATTGTATTTCTGAAGATCAAACATCTATTTAATCTTGGAATCGACGTTTTAACCTTGTTTCATATCGTATATACAATTTTTCGTTCATAATGGCGTACCATCGTAATACGAAATATTGAAGTCTCATTCAAATTCAATGAGTTTATATTCTCTCGACGCGGGAATAAAGAATATAACATGAATGTAACGTTATCACTATGTTTAAAAACGCGTTATTATATGATAATTATCGAAAAACGTGTTCGACATACGCGAATTTCGGTATATACGAAGTTAAAATCGTGAAACCTTTAATAATACTCGTGCCCCAGTTTGAAGAAAGTTACCAGTCGATTCAGAACATTGCATTTCATAAGATCAAACATCTATTTTATCTTTGGAATTGAAGTTTTAACCTTGATTCACATCGTATATACGATTTTTCGCTCATATACGCGTACCGCCGAAAAACGAAAAGTTGAAATCTCGTTCAATTTCATTGATTTTATATTCTCTCGATGCAGAGCAAAGAATATAACAAGAATATGACGTTTTTACTATGTTTATATACGCGTTCACATATGATAATTATCGAAAAACGTAATCGGCATACGCGAATTTCAGTATATGCGAAGTTAAAATCGTGAAATCTTTAATAATACTTATGCCACAGTTTGAAAAATGATACCAATCGTTCCAGAACATTGCATTTCATAAGATCAAACATCTGTTTTATATTGAAATTAAAGATTTTAACATTGATTCATATCGTATCTACGATTTTTCGCTCAAATAAGCGTATCGTCGAAAAACGAAAAGTTGAAACCTCGTTCAATTTCATTGATTTTATATTCTATTGATACAGAATAATGAATATAACATGCATATAACGTTTTTATTATGTTTAAAAACTCGTTTTCATATGATAATTATCGATAAACTTAATCGAAAACGCGAATTTCGGTATAAGCGAAATTAAAATCTTGAAATCTTTAATAATACTTGTGCCACAATTTAAAAATGGTTTCCAGTCGATTCATAACATTGCATTTCATAAGAACAAGCATCTGTATTATATTGAAATCAAAGTTTTTAACATTGTTTCATATCGTATATACGATTTTTCGCACATATAAGCGTATCGTCGAAAAACGAAAAGTTGAAATCTCGTTCAATTTCATTGATTTTATATTCTATCGATGCAGAGCAAAGAATATAACAAGAATTTAACGTTTTTACTATGTTTAAATACGCGTTCACATATGATAATTATTGAAAAACGTAATCGGCATACGCGAAATTCAGTATATGCGAAGTTAAAAACGAGAAATCTTTAATAATACTCGTGCCACAGTTTGAAAAATATTACCAATCGAATTAGAACATTGCATTTCATAAGATCAAACATCTATTTTATTTTGGATTCGACGTTATAACCTTGTTTCATATGTTATATGCGATTATTAGCTCATAAAGTATAGTCGAAAAGCGAAATTTGAATTCTCAACAAATTTCAATGCTTTTATATTCTATCGACGCAGAATACATATTGGAACAATAATATAAGTTTGTTACTATGTGTAAATACGAGTTTTAACATGAATATAGTCCAAAAATAAGATCGACCCATGCGAATTTCGAGAATTGCGGAGATGAAATCGTGAAAACATTGAAATTACTTGTACCACCGTTTGAAAAATGTTACCAATCAATTCGGACATTGTATTTCTGAAGATCAAACATCTATTTAATCTTGGAATCGACGTTTTAACCTTGTTTCATATCGTATATACAATTTTTCGTTCATAATGGCGTACCATCGTAATACGAAATATTGAAGTCTCATTCAAATTCAATGAGTTTATATTCTCTCGACGCGGGAATAAAGAATATAACATGAATGTAACGTTATTACTATGTTTAAAAACGCGTTATTATATGATAATTATCGAAAAACGTGTTCGACATACGCGAATTTCGGTATATACGAAGTTAAAATCGTGAAACCTTTAATAATACTCGTGCCCCAGTTTGAAGAAAGTTACCAGTCGATTCAGAACATTGCATTTCATAAGATCAAACATCTATTTTATCTTTGGAATTGAAGTTTTAACCTTGATTCACATCGTATATACGATTTTTCGCTCATATACGCGTACCGCCGAAAAACGAAAAGTTGAAATCTCGTTCAATTTCATTGATTTTATATTCTCTCGATGCAGAGCAAAGAATATAACAAGAATATGACGTTTTTACTATGTTTATATAGGCGTTCACATATGATAATTATCGAAAAACGTAATCGGCATACGCGAATTTCAGTATATGCGAAGTTAAAATCGTGAAATCTTTAATAATACTTATGCCACAGTTTGAAAAATGATACCAATCGTTCCAGAACATTGCATTTCATAAGATCAAACATCTGTTTTATATTGAAATTAAAGATTTTAACAATGATTCATATCGTATCTACGATTTTTCGCTCAAATAAGCGTATCGTCGAAAAACGAAAAGTTGAAACCTCGTTCAATTTCATTGATTTTATATTCTATTGATACAGAATAATGAATATAACATGCATATAACGTTTTTATTATGTTTAAAAACTCGTTTTCATATGATAATTATCGATAAACTTAATCGAAAACGCGAATTTCGGTATAAGCGAAATTAAAATCGTGAAATCTTTAATAATACTTGTGCCACAATTTAAAAATGGTTTCCAGTCGATTCATAACATTGCATTTCATAAGAACAAGCATCTGTATTATATTGAAATCAAAGTTTTTAACATTGTTTCATATCGTATATACGATTTTTCGCTCATATAAGCGTATCGTCGAAAAACGAAAAGTTGAAATCTCGTTCAATTTCATTGATTTTATATTCTATCGATGCAGAGCAAAGAATATAACAAGAATTTAACGTTTTTACTATGTTTAAATACGCGTTCACATATGATAATTATCGAAAAACGTAATCGGCATACGCGAAATTCAGTATATGCGAAGTTAAAAACGAGAAATCTTTAATAATACTCGTGCCACAGTTTGAAAAATATTACCAATCGAATTAGAACATTGCTTTTCATAAGATCAAACATCTATTTTATTTTGGATTCGACGTTATAACCTTGTTTCATATGTTATATGCGATTATTAGCTCATAAAGTATAGTCGAAAAGCGAAATTTGAATTCTCAACAAATTTCAATGCTTTTATATTCTATCGACGCAGAATACATATTGGAACAATAATATAAGTTTGTTACTATGTGTAAATACGAGTTTTAACATGAATATAGTCGAAAAATAAGATCGACCCATGCGAATTTCGAGAATTGCGGAGATGAAATCGTGAAAACATTGAAATTACTTGTACCACCGTTTGAAAAATGTTACCAATCAATTCGGACATTGTATTTCTGAAGATCAAACATCTATTTAATCTTGGAATCGACGTTTTAACCTTGTTTCATATCGTATATACAATTTTTCGTTCATAATGGCGTACCATCGTAATACGAAATATTGAAGTCTCATTCAAATTCAATGAGTTTATATTCTCTCGACGCGGGAATAAAGAATATAACATGAATGTAACGTTATCACTATGTTTAAAAACGCGTTATTATATGATAATTATCGAAAAACGTGTTCGACATACGCGAATTTCGGTATATACGAAGTTAAAATCGTGAAACCTTTAATAATACTCGTGCCCCAGTTTGAAGATAGTTACCAGTCGATTCAGAACATTGCATTTCATAAGATCAAACATCTATTTTATCTTTGGAATTGAAGTTTTAACCTTGATTCACATCGTATATACGATTTTTCGCTCATATACGCGTACCGCCGAAAAACGAAAAGTTGAAATCTCGTTCAATTTCATTGATTTTATATTCTCTCGATGCAGAGCAAAGAATATAACAAGAATATGACGTTTTTACTATGTTTATATACGCGTTCACATATGATAATTATCGAAAAACGTAATCGGCATACGCGAATTTCAGTATATGCGAAGTTAAAATCGTGAAATCTTTAATAATACTTATGCCACAGTTTGAAAAATGATACCAATCGTTCCAGAACATTGCATTTCATAAGATCAAACATCTGTTTTATATTGAAATTAAAGATTTTAACATTGATTCATATCGTATCTACGATTTTTCGCTCAAATAAGCGTATCGTCGAAAAACGAAAAGTTGAAACCTCGTTCAATTTCATTGATTTTATATTCTATTGATACAGAATAATGAATATAACATGCATATAACGTTTTTATTATGTTTAAAAACTCGTTTTCATATGATAATTATCGATAAACTTAATCGAAAACGCGAATTTCGGTATAAGCGAAATTAAAATCGTGAAATCTTTAATAATACTTGTGCCACAATTTAAAAATGGTTTCCAGTCGATTCATAACATTGCATTTCATAAGAACAAGCATCTGTATTATATTGAACTCAAAGTTTTTAACATTGTTTCATATCGTATATACGATTTTTCGCTCATATAAGCGTATCGTCGAAAAACGAAAAGTTGAAATCTCGTTCAATTTCATTGATTTTATATTCTATCGATGCAGAGCAAAGAATATAACAAGAATTTAACGTTTTTACTATGTTTAAATACGCGTTCACATATGATAATTATTGAAAAACGTAATCGGCATACGCGAAATTCAGTATATGCGAAGTTAAAAACGAGAAATCTTTAATAATACTCGTGCCACAGTTTGAAAAATATTACCAATCGAATTAGAACATTGCATTTCATAAGATCAAACATCTATTTTATTTTGGATTCGACGTTATAACCTTGTTTCATATGTTATATGCGATTATTAGCTCATAAAGTATAGTCGAAAAGCGAAATTTGAATTCTCAACAAATTTCAATGCTTTTATATTCTATCGACGCAGAATACATATTGGAACAATAATATAAGTTTGTTACTATGTGTAAATACGAGTTTTAACATGAATATAGTCGAAAAATAAGATCGACCCATGCGAATTTCGAGAATTGCGGAGATGAAATCGTGAAAACATTGAAATTACTTGTACCACCGTTTGAAAAATGTTACCAATCAATTCGGACATTGTATTTCTGAAGATCAAACATCTATTTAATCTTGGAATCGACGTTTTAACCTTGTTTCATATCGTATATACAATTTTTCGTTCATAATGGCGTACCATCGTAATACGAAATATTGAAGTCTCATTCAAATTCAATGAGTTTATATTCTCTCGACGCGGGAATAAAGAATATAACATGAATGTAACGTTATTACTATGTTTAAAAACGCGTTATTATATGATAATTATCGAAAAACGTGTTCGACATACGCGAATTTCGGTATATACGAAGTTAAAATCGTGAAACCTTTAATAATACTCGTGCCCCAGTTTGAAGAAAGTTACCAGTCGATTCAGAACATTGCATTTCATAAGATCAAACATCTATTTTATCTTTGGAATTGAAGTTTTAACCTTGATTCACATCGTATATACGATTTTTCGCTCATATACGCGTACCGCCGAAAAACGAAAAGTTGAAATCTCGTTCAATTTCATTGATTTTATATTCTCTCGATGCAGAGCAAAGAATATAACAAGAATATGACGTTTTTACTATGTTTATATACGCGTTCACATATGATAATTATCGAAAAACGTAATCGGCATACGCGAATTTCAGTATATGCGAAGTTAAAATCGTGAAATCTTTAATAATACTTATGCCACAGTTTGAAAAATGATACCAATCGTTCCAGAACATTGCATTTCATAAGATCAAACATCTGTTTTATATTGAAATTAAAGATTTTAACATTGATTCATATCGTATCTACGATTTTTCGCTCAAATAAGCGTATCGTCGAAAAACGAAAAGTTGAAACCTCGTTCAATTTCATTGATTTTATATTCTATTGATACAGAATAATGAATATAACATGCATATAACGTTTTTATTATGTTTAAAAACTCGTTTTCATATGATAATTATCGATAAACTTAATCGAAAACGCGAATTTCGGTATAAGCGAAATTAAAATCGTGAAATCTTTAATAATACTTGTGCCACAATTTAAAAATGGTTTCCAGTCGATTCATAACATTGCATTTCATAAGAACAAGCATCTGTATTATATTGAAATCAAAGTTTTTAACATTGTTTCATATCGTATATACGATTTTTCGCTCATATAAGCGTATCGTCGAAAAACGAAAAGTTGAAATCTCGTTCAATTTCATTGATTTTATATTCTATCGATGCAGAGCAAAGAATATAACAAGAATTTAACGTTTTTACTATGTTTAAATACGCGTTCACATATGATAATTATTGAAAAACGTAATCGGCATACGCGAAATTCAGTATATGCGAAGTTAAAAACGAGAAATCTTTAATAATACTCGTGCCACAGTTTGAAAAATATTACCAATCGAATTAGAACATTGCATTTCATAAGATCAAACATCTATTTTATTTTGGATTCGACGTTATAACCTTGTTTCATATGTTATATGCGATTATTAGCTCATAAAGTATAGTCGAAAAGCGAAATTTGAATTCTCAACAAATTTCAATGCTTTTATATTCTATCGACGCAGAATACATATTGGAACAATAATATAAGTTTGTTACTATGTGTAAATACGAGTTTTAACATGAATATAGTCGAAAAATAAGATCGACCCATGCGAATTTCGAGAATTGCGGAGATGAAATCGTGAAAACATTGAAATTACTTGTACCACCGTTTGAAAAATGTTACCAATCAATTCGGACATTGTATTTCTGAAGATCAAACATCTATTTAATCTTGGAATCGACGTTTTAACCTTGTTTCATATCGTATATACAATTTTTCGTTCATAATGGCGTACCATCGTAATACGAAATATTGAAGTCTCATTCAAATTCAATGAGTTTATATTCTCTCGACGCGGGAATAAAGAATATAACATGAATGTAACGTTATCACTATGTTTAAAAACGCGTTATTATATGATAATTATCGAAAAACGTGTTCGACATACGCGAATTTCGGTATATACGAAGTTAAAATCGTGAAACCTTTAATAATACTCGTGCCCCAGTTTGAAGAAAGTTACCAGTCGATTCAGAACATTGCATTTCATAAGATCAAACATCTATTTTATCTTTGGAATTGAAGTTTTAACCTTGATTCACATCGTATATACGATTTTTCGCTCATATACGCGTACCGCCGAAAAACGAAAAGTTGAAATCTCGTTCAATTTCATTGATTTTATATTCTCTCGATGCAGAGCAAAGAATATAACAAGAATATGACGTTTTTACTATGTTTATATACGCGTTCACATATGATAATTATCGAAAAACGTAATCGGCATACGCGAATTTCAGTATATGCGAAGTTAAAATCGTGAAATCTTTAATAATACTTATGCCACAGTTTGAAAAATGATACCAATCGTTCCAGAACATTGCATTTCATAAGATCAAACATCTGTTTTATATTGAAATTAAAGATTTTAACATTGATTCATATCGTATCTACGATTTTTCGCTCAAATAAGCGTATCGTCGAAAAACGAAAAGTTGAAACCTCGTTCAATTTCATTGATTTTATATTCTATTGATACAGAATAATGAATATAACATGCATATAACGTTTTTATTATGTTTAAAAACTCGTTTTCATATGATAATTATCGATAAACTTAATCGAAAACGCGAATTTCGGTATAAGCGAAATTAAAATCTTGAAATCTTTAATAATACTTGTGCCACAATTTAAAAATGGTTTCCAGTCGATTCATAACATTGCATTTCATAAGAACAAGCATCTGTATTATATTGAAATCAAAGTTTTTAACATTGTTTCATATCGTATATACGATTTTTCGCTCATATAAGCGTATCGTCGAAAAACGAAAAGTTGAAATCTCGTTCAATTTCATTGATTTTATATTCTATCGATGCAGAGCAAAGAATATAACAAAAATTTAACGTTTTTACTATGTTTAAATACGCGTTCACATATGATAATTATTGAAAAACGTAATCGGCATACGCGAAATTCAGTATATGCGAAGTTAAAAACGAGAAATCTTTAATAATACTCGTGCCACAGTTTGAAAAATATTACCAATCGAATTAGAACATTGCATTTCATAAGATCAAACATCTATTTTATTTTGGATTCGACGTTATAACCTTGTTTCATATGTTATATGCGATTATTAGCTCATAAAGTATAGTCGAAAAGCGAAATTTGAATTCTCAACAAATTTCAATGCTTTTATATTCTATCGACGCAGAATACATATTGGAACAATAATATAAGTTTGTTACTATGTGTAAATACGAGTTTTAACATGAATATAGTCGAAAAATAAGATCGACCCATGCGAATTTCGAGAATTGCGGAGATGAAATCGTGAAAACATTGAAATTACTTGTACCACCGTTTGAAAAATGTTACCAATCAATTCGGACATTGTATTTCTGAAGATCAAACATCTATTTAATCTTGGAATCGACGTTTTAACCTTGTTTCATATCGTATATACAATTTTTCGTTCATAATGGCGTACCATCGTAATACGAAATATTGAAGTCTCATTCAAATTCAATGAGTTTATATTCTCTCGACGCGGGAATAAAGAATATAACATGAATGTAACGTTATTACTATGTTTAAAAACGCGTTATTATATGATAATTATCGAAAAACGTGTTCGACATACGCGAATTTCAGTATATGCGAAGTTAAAATCGTGAAATCTTTAATAATACTTATGCCACAGTTTGAAAAATGATACCAATCGTTCCAGAACATTGCATTTCATAAGATCAAACATCTGTTTTATATTGAAATTAAAGATTTTAACATTGATTCATATCGTATCTACGATTTTTCGCTCAAATAAGCGTATCGTCGAAAAACGAAAAGTTGAAACCTCGTTCAATTTCATTGATTTTATATTCTATTGATACAGAATAATGAATATAACATGCATATAACGTTTTTATTATGTTTAAAAACTCGTTTTCATATGATAATTATCGATAAACTTATTCGAAAACGCGAATTTCGGTATAAGCGAAATTAAAATCTTGAAATCTTTAATAACACTTGTGCCACAATTTAAAAATGGTTTCCAGTCGATTCATAACATTGCATTTCATAAGAACAAGCATCTGTATTATATTGAAATCAAAGTTTTTAACATTGTTTCATATCGTATATACGATTTTTCGCTCATATAAGCGTATCGTCGAAAAACGAAAAGTTGAAATCTCGTTCAATTTCATTGATTTTATATTTTATCGATGCAGAGCAAAGAATATAACAAGAATTTAACGTTTTTACTATGTTTAAATACGCGTTCACATATGATAATTATCGAAAAACGTAATCGGCATACGCGAAATTCAGTATATGCGAAGTTAAAAACGAGAAATCTTTAATAATACTCGTGCCACAGTTTGAAAAATATTACCAATCGAATTAGAACATTGCATTTCATAAGATCAAACATCTATTTTATTTTGGATTCGACGTTATAACCTTGTTTCATATGTTATATGCGATTATTAGCTCATAAAGTATAGTCGAAAAGCGAAATTTGAATTCTCAACAAATTTCAATGCTTTTATATTCTATCGACGCAGAATACATATTGGAACAATAATATAAGTTTGTTACTATGTGTAAATACGAGTTTTAACATGAATATAGTCGAAAAATAAGATCGACCCATGCGAATTTCGAGAATTGCGGAGATGAAATCGTGAAAACATTGAAATTACTTGTACCACCGTTTGAAAAATGTTACCAATCAATTCGGACATTATATTTCTGAAGATCAAACATCTATTTAATCTTGGATTCGACGTTTTAACCTTGTTTCATATCGTATATACAATTTTTCGTTCATAATGGCGTACCATCGTAATACGAAATATTGAAGTCTCATTCAAATTCAATGAGTTTATATTCTCTCGACGCGGGAATAAAGAATATAACATGAATGTAACGTTATTACTATGTTTAAAAACACGTTATTATATGATAATTATCGAAAAACGTGTTCGACATACGCGAATTTCGGTATATACGAAGTTAAAATCGTGAAACCTTTAATAATACTCGTGCCCCAGTTTGAAGAAAGTTACCAGTCGATACAGAACATTGCATTTCATAAGATCAAACATCTATTTTATCTTTGGAATTGAAGTTTTAACCTTGATTCACATCGTATATACGATTTTTCGCTCATATACGCGTACCGCCGAAAAACGAAAAGTTGAAATCTCGTTCAATTTCATTGATTTTATATTCTCTCGATGCAGAGCAAAGAATATAACAAGAATATGACGTTTTTACTATGTTTATATAGGCGTTCACATATGATAATTATCGAAAAACGTAATCGGCATACGCGAATTTCAGTATATGCGAAGTTAAAATCGTGAAATCTTTAATAATACTTATGCCACAGTTTGAAAAATGATACCAATCGTTCCAGAACATTGCATTTCATAAGATCAAACATCTGTTTTATATTGAAATCAAAGATTTTAACATTGATTCATATCGTATCTACGATTTTTCGCTCAAATAAGCGTATCGTCGAAAAACGAAAAGTTGAAACCTCGTTCAATTTCATTGATTTTATATTCTATTGATACAGAATAATGAATATAACATGCATATAACGTTTTTATTATGTTTAAAAACTCGCTTTCATATGATAATTATCGATAAACTTAATCGAAAACGCGAATTTCGGTATAAGCGAAATTAAAATCGTGAAATCTTTAATAATACTTGTGCCACAATTTAAAAATGGTTTCCAGTCGATTCATAACATTGCATTTCATAAGAACAAGCATCTGTATTATATTGAAATCAAAGTTTTTAACATTGTTTCATATCGTATATACGATTTTTCGCTCATATAAGCGTATCGTCGAAAAACGAAAAGTTGAAATCTCGTTCAATTTCATTGATTTTATATTCTATCGATGCAGAGCAAAGAATATAACAAGAATTTAACGTTTTTACTATGTTTAAATACGCGTTCACATATGATAATTATCGAAAAACGTAATCGGCATACGCGAAATTCAGTATATGCGAAGTTAAAAACGAGAAATCTTTAATAATACTCGTGCCACAGTTTGAAAAATATTACCAATCGAATTAGAACATTGCATTTCATAAGATCAAACATCTATTTTATTTTGGATTCGACGTTATAACCTTGTTTCATATGTTATATGCGATTATTAGCTCATAAAGTATAGTCGAAAAGCGAAATTTGAATTCTCAACAAATTTCAATGCTTTTATATTCTATCGACGCAGAATACATATTGGAACAATAATATAAGTTTGTTACTATGTGTAAATACGAGTTTTAACATGAATATAGTCGAAAAATAAGATCGACCCATGCGAATTTCGAGAATTGCGGAGATGAAATCGTGAAAACATTGAAATTACTTGTACCACCGTTTGAAAAATGTTACCAATCAATTCGGACATTGTATTTCTGAAGATCAAACATCTATTTAATCTTGGAATCGACGTTTTAACCTTGTTTCATATCGTATATACAATTTTTCGTTCATAATGGCGTACCATCGTAATACGAAATATTGAAGTCTCATTCAAATTCAATGAGTTTATATTCTCTCGACGCGGGAATAAAGAATATAACATGAATGTAACGTTATTACTATGTTTAAAAACACGTTATTATATGATAATTATCGAAAAACGTGTTCGACATACGCGAATTTCGGTATATACGAAGTTAAAATCGTGAAACCTTTAATAATACTCGTGCCCCAGTTTGAAGAAAGTTACCAGTCGATTCAGAACATTGCATTTCATAAGATCAAACATCTATTTTATCTTTGGAATTGAAGTTTTAACCTTGATTCACATCGTATATACGATTTTTCGCTCATATACGCGTACCGCCGAAAAACGAATAGTTGAAATCTCGTTCAATTTCATTGATTTTATATTCTCTCGATGCAGAGCAAAGAATATAACAAGAATATGACGTTTTTACTATGTTTATATACGCGTTCACATATGATAATTATCGAAAAACGTAATCGGCATACGCGAATTTCAGTATATGCGAAGTTAAAATCGTGAAATCTTTAATAATACTTATGCCACAGTTTGAAAAATGATACCAATCGTTCCAGAACATTGCATTTCATAAGATCAAACATCTTTTTTATATTGAAATTAAAGATTTTAACATTGATTCATATCGTATCTACGATTTTTCGCTCAAATAAGCGTATCGTCGAAAAACAAAAAGTTGAAACCTCGTTCAATTTCATTGATTTTATATTCTATTGATACAGAATATTGAATATAACATGTATATAACGTTTTTATTATGTTTAAAAACTCGTTTTCATATGATAATTATCGATAAACTTAATCGAAAACGCGAATTTCGGTATAAGCGAAATTAAAATCGTGAAATCTTTAATAATACTTGTGCCACAATTTAAAAATGGTTTCCAGTCGATTCATAACATTGCATTTCATAAGAACAAGCATCTGTATTATATTGAAATCAAAGTTTTTAACATTGTTTCATATCGTATATACGATTTTTCGCTCATATAAGCGTATCGTCGAAAAACGAAAAGTTGAAATCTCGTTCAATTTCATTGATTTTATATTCTATCGATGCAGAGCAAAGAATATAACAAGAATTTAACGTTTTTACTATGTTTAAATACGCGTTCACATATGATAATTATTGAAAAACGTAATCGGCATACGCGAAATTCAGTATATGCGAAGTTAAAAACGAGAAATCTTTAATAATACTCGTGCCACAGTTTGAAAAATATTACCAATCGAATTAGAACATTGCATTTCATAAGATCAAACATCTATTTTATTTTGGATTCGACGTTATAACCTTGTTTCATATGTTATATGCGATTATTAGCTCATAAAGTATAGTCGAAAAGCGAAATTTGAATTCTCAACAAATTTCAATGCTTTTATATTCTATCGACGCAGAATACATATTGGAACAATAATATAAGTTTGTTACTATGTGTAAATACGAGTTTTAACATGAATATAGTCGAAAAATAAGATCGACCCATGCGAATTTCGAGAATTGCGGAGATGAAATCGTGAAAACATTGAAATTACTTGTACCACCGTTTGAAAAATGTTACCAATCAATTCGGACATTGTATTTCTGAAGATCAAACATCTATTTAATCTTGGAATCGACGTTTTAACCTTGTTTCATATCGTATATACAATTTTTCGTTCATAATGGCGTACCATCGTAATACGAAATATTGAAGTCTCATTCAAATTCAATGAGTTTATATTCTCTCGACGCGGGAATAAAGAATATAACATGAATGTAACGTTATTACTATGTTTAAAAACACGTTATTATATGATAATTATCGAAAAACGTGTTCGACATACGCGAATTTCGGTATATACGAAGTTAAAATCGTGAAACCTTTAATAATACTCGTGCCCCAGTTTGAAGAAAGTTACCAGTCGATTCAGAACATTGCATTTCATAAGATCAAACATCTATTTTATCTTTGGAATTGAAGTTTTAACCTTGATTCACATCGTATATACGATTTTTCGCTCATATACGCGTACCGCCGAAAAACGAATAGTTGAAATCTCGTTCAATTTCATTGATTTTATATTCTCTCGATGCAGAGCAAAGAATATAACAAGAATATGACGTTTTTACTATGTTTATATACGCGTTCACATATGATAATTATCGAAAAACGTAATCGGCATACGCGAATTTCAGTATATGCGAAGTTAAAATCGTGAAATCTTTAATAATACTTATGCCACAGTTTGAAAAATGATACCAATCGTTCCAGAACATTGCATTTCATAAGATCAAACATCTTTTTTATATTGAAATTAAAGATTTTAACATTGATTCATATCGTATCTACGATTTTTCGCTCAAATAAGCGTATCGTCGAAAAACAAAAAGTTGAAACCTCGTTCAATTTCATTGATTTTATATTCTATTGATACAGAATATTGAATATAACATGTATATAACGTTTTTATTATGTTTAAAAACTCGTTTTCATATGATAATTATCGATAAACTTAATCGAAAACGCGAATTTCGGTATAAGCGAAATTAAAATCGTGAAATCTTTAATAATACTTGTGCCACAATTTAAAAATGGTTTCCAGTCGATTCATAACATTGCATTTCATAAGAACAAGCATCTGTATTATATTGAAATCAAAGTTTTTAACATTGTTTCATATCGTATATACGATTTTTCGCTCATATAAGCGTATCGTCGAAAAACGAAAAGTTGAAATCTCGTTCAATTTCATTGATTTTATATTCTATCGATGCAGAGCAAAGAATATAACAAGAATTTAACGTTTTTACTATGTTTAAATACGCGTTCACATATGATAATTATTGAAAAACGTAATCGGCATACGCGAAATTCAGTATATGCGAAGTTAAAAACGAGAAATCTTTAATAATACTCGTGCCACAGTTTGAAAAATATTACCAATCGAATTAGAACATTGCATTTCATAAGATCAAACATCTATTTTATTTTGGATTCGACGTTATAACCTTGTTTCATATGTTATATGCGATTATTAGCTCATAAAGTATAGTCGAAAAGCGAAATTTGAATTCTCAACAAATTTCAATGCTTTTATATTCTATCGACGCAGAATACATATTGGAACAATAATATAAGTTTGTTACTATGTGTAAATACGAGTTTTAACATGAATATAGTCGAAAAATAAGATCGACCCATGCGAATTTCGAGAATTGCGGAGATGAAATCGTGAAAACATTGAAATTACTTGTACCACCGTTTGAAAAATGTTACCAATCAATTCGGACATTGTATTTCTGAAGATCAAACATCTATTTAATCTTGGAATCGACGTTTTAACCTTGTTTCATATCGTATATACAATTTTTCGTTCATAATGGCGTACCATCGTAATACGAAATATTGAAGTCTCATTCAAATTCAATGAGTTTATATTCTCTCGACGCGGGAATAAAGAATATAACATGAATGTAACGTTATCACTATGTTTAAAAACGCGTTATTATATGATAATTATCGAAAAACGTGTTCGACATACGCGAATTTCGGTATATACGAAGTTAAAATCGTGAAACCTTTAATAATACTCGTGCCCCAGTTTGAAGAAAGTTACCAGTCGATTCAGAACATTGCATTTCATAAGATCAAACATCTATTTTATCTTTGGAATTGAAGTTTTAACCTTGATTCACATCGTATATACGATTTTTCGCTCATATACGCGTACCGCCGAAAAACGAAAAGTTGAAATCTCGTTCAATTTCATTGATTTTATATTCTCTCGATGCAGAGCAAAGAATATAACAAGAATATGACGTTTTTACTATGTTTATATAGGCGTTCACATATGATAATTATCGAAAAACGTAATCGGCATACGCGAATTTCAGTATATGCGAAGTTAAAATCGTGAAATCTTTAATAATACTTATGCCACAGTTTGAAAAATGATACCAATCGTTCCAGAACATTGCATTTCATAAGATCAAACATCTGTTTTATATTGAAATTAAAGATTTTAACATTGATTCATATCGTATCTACGATTTTTCGCTCAAATAAGCGTATCGTCGAGAAACGAAAAGTTGAAACCTCGTTCAATTTCATTGATTTTATATTCTATTGATACAGAATAATGAATATAACATGCATATAACGTTTTTATTATGTTTAAAAACTCGTTTTCATATGATAATTATCGATAAACTTAATCGAAAACGCGAATTTCGGTATAAGCGAAATTAAAATCGTGAAATCTTTAATAATACTTGTGCCACAATTTAAAAATGGTTTCCAGTCGATTCATAACATTGCATTTCATAAGAACAAGCATCTGTATTATATTGAAATCAAAGTTTTTAACATTGTTTCATATCGTATATACGATTTTTCGCTCATATAAGCGTATCGTCGAAAAACGAATAGTTGAAATCTCGTTCAATTTCATTGATTTTATATTCTATCGATGCAGAGCAAAGAATATAACAAGAATTTAACGTTTTTACTATGTTTAAATACGCGTTCACATATGATAATTATCGAAAAACGTAATCGGCATACGCGAAATTCAGTATATGCGAAGTTAAAAACGAGAAATCTTTAATAATACTCGTGCCACAGTTTGAAAAATATTACCAATCGAATTAGAACATTGCATTTCATAAGATCAAACATCTATTTTATTTTGGATTCGACGTTATAACCTTGTTTCATATGTTATATGCGATTATTAGCTCATAAAGTATAGTCGAAAAGCGAAATTTGAATTCTCAACAAATTTCAATGCTTTTATATTCTATCGACGCAGAATACATATTGGAACAATAATATAAGTTTGTTACTATGTGTAAATACGAGTTTTAACATGAATATAGTCGAAAAATAAGATCGACCCATGCGAATTTCGAAAATTGCGGAGATGAAATCGTGAAAACATTGAAATTACTTGTACCACCGTTTGAAAAATGTTACCAATCAATTCGGACATTGTATTTCTGAAGATCAAACATCTATTTAATCTTGGAATCGACGTTTTAACCTTGTTTCATATCGTATATACAATTTTTCGTTCATAATGGCGTACCATCGTAATACGAAATATTGAAGTCTCATTCAAATTCAATGAGTTTATATTCTCTCGACGCGGGAATAAAGAATATAACATGAATGTAACGTTATTACTATGTTTAAAAACGCGTTATTATATGATAATTATCGAAAAACGTGTTCGACATACGCGAATTTCGGTATATACGAAGTTAAAATCGTGAAACCTTTAATAATACTCGTGCCCCAGTTTGAAGAAAGTTACCAGTCGATTCAGAACATTGCATTTCATAAGATCAAACATCTATTTTATCTTTGGAATTGAAGTTTTAACCTTGATTCACATCGTATATACGATTTTTCGCTCATATACGCGTACCGCCGAAAAACGAAAAGTTGAAATCTCGTTCAATTTCATTGATTTTATATTCTCTCGATGCAGAGCAAAGAATATAACAAGAATATGACGTTTTTACTATGTTTATATACGCGTTCACATATGATAATTATCGAAAAACGTAATCGGCATACGCGAATTTCAGTATATGCGAAGTTAAAATCGTGAAATCTTTAATAATACTTATGCCACAGTTTGAAAAATGATACCAATCGTTCCAGAACATTGCATTTCATAAGATCAAACATCTGTTTTATATTGAAATTAAAGATTTTAACATTGATTCATATCGTATCTACGATTTTTCGCTCAAATAAGCGTATCGTCGAGAAACGAAAAGTTGAAACCTCGTTCAATTTCATTGATTTTATATTCTATTGATACAGAATAATGAATATAACATGCATATAACGTTTTTATTATGTTTAAAAACTCGTTTTCATATGATAATTATCGATAAACTTAATCGAAAACGCGAATTTCGGTATAAGCGAAATTAAAATCGTGAAATCTTTAATAATACTTGTGCCACAATTTAAAAATGGTTTCCAGTCGATTCATAACATTGCATTTCATAAGAACAAGCATCTGTATTATATTGAAATCAAAGTTTTTAACATTGTTTCATATCGTATATACGATTTTTCGCTCATATAAGCGTATCGTCGAAAAACGAAAAGTTGAAATCTCGTTCAATTTCATTGATTTTATATTCTATCGATGCAGAGCAAAGAATATAACAAGAATTTAACGTTTTTACTATGTTTAAATACGCGTTCACATATGATAATTATCGAAAAACGTAATCGGCATACGCGAAATTCAGTATATGCGAAGTTAAAAACGAGAAATCTTTAATAATACTCGTGCCACAGTTTGAAAAATATTACCAATCGAATTAGAACATTGCATTTCATAAGATCAAACATCTATTTTATTTTGGATTCGACGTTATAACCTTGTTTCATATGTTATATGCGATTATTAGCTCATAAAGTATAGTCGAAAAGCGAAATTTGAATTCTCAACAAATTTCAATGCTTTTATATTCTATCGACGCAGAATACATATTGGAACAATAATATAAGTTTGTTACTATGTGTAAATACGAGTTTTAACATGAATATAGTCGAAAAATAAGATCGACCCATGCGAATTTCGAGAATTGCGGAGATGAAATCGTGAAAACATTGAAATTACTTGTACCACCGTTTGAAAAATGTTACCAATCAATTCGGACATTGTATTTCTGAAGATCAAACATCTATTTAATCTTGGAATCGACGTTTTAACCTTGTTTCATATCGTATATACAATTTTTCGTTCATAATGGCGTACCATCGTAATACGAAATATTGAAGTCTCATTCAAATTCAATGAGTTTATATTCTCTCGACGCGGGAATAAAGAATATAACATGAATGTAACGTTATTACTATGTTTAAAAACGCGTTATTATATGATAATTATCGAAAAACGTGTTCGACATACGCGAATTTCGGTATATACGAAGTTAAAATCGTGAAACCTTTAATAATACTCGTGCCCCAGTTTGAAGAAAGTTACCAGTCGATTCAGAACATTGCATTTCATAAGATCAAACATCTATTTTATCTATGGAATTGAAGTTTTAACCTTGATTCACATCGTATATACGATTTTTCGCTCATATACGCGTACCGCCGAAAAACGAAAAGTTGAAATCTCGTTCAATTTCATTGATTTTATATTCTCTCGATGCAGAGCAAAGAATATAACAAGAATATGACATTTTTACTATGTTTATATACGCGTTCACATATGATAATTATCGAAAAACGTAATCGGCATACGCGAATTTCAGTATATGCGAAGTTAAAATCGTGAAATCTTTAATAATACTTATGCCACAGTTTGAAAAATGATACCAATCGTTCCAGAACATTGCATTTCATAAGATCAAACATCTGTTTTATATTGAAATTAAAGATTTTAACATTGATTCATATCGTATCTACGATTTTTCGCTCAAATAAGCGTATCGTCGAAAAACGAAAAGTTGAAACCTCGTTCAATTTCATTGATTTTATATTCTATTGATACAGAATAATGAATATAACATGCATATAACGTTTTTAATATGTTTAAAAACTCGTTTTCATATGATAATTATCGATAAACTTAATCGAAAACGCGAATTTCGGTATAAGCGAAATTAAAATCGTGAAATCTTTAATAATACTTGTGCCACAATTTAAAAATGGTTTCCAGTCGATTCATAACATTGCATTTCATAAGAACAAGCATCTGTATTATATTGAAATCAAAGTTTTTAACATTGTTTCATATCGTATATACGATTTTTCGCTCATATAAGCGTATCGTCGAAAAACGAAAAGTTGAAATCTCGTTCAATTTCATTGATTTTATATTCTATCGATGCAGAGCAAAGAATATAACAAGAATTTAACGTTTTTACTATGTTTAAATACGCGTTCACATATGATAATTATCGAAAAACGTAATCGGCATACGCGAAATTCAGTATATGCGAAGTTAAATACGAGAAATCTTTAATAATACTCGTGCCACAGTTTGAATAATATTACCAATCGAATTAGAACATTGCATTTCATAAGATCAAACATCTATTTTATTTTGGATTCGACGTTATAACCTTGTTTCATATGTTATATGCGATTATTAGCTCATAAAGTATAGTCGAAAAGCGAAATTTGAATTCTCAACAAATTTCAATGCTTTTATATTCTATCGACGCAGAATACATATTGGAACAATAATATAAGTTTGTTACTATGTGTAAATACGAGTTTTAACATGAATATAGTCGAAAAATAAGATCGACCCATGCGAATTTCGAGAATTGCGGAGATGAAATCGTGAAAACATTGAAATTACTTGTACCACCGTTTGAAAAATGTTACCAATCAATTCGGACATTGTATTTCTGAAGATCAAACATCTATTTAATCTTGGAATCGACGTTTTAACCTTGTTTCATATCGTATATACAATTTTTCGTTCATAATGGCGTACCATCGTAATACGAAATATTGAAGTCTCATTCAAATTCAATGAGTTTATATTCTCTCGACGCGGGAATAAAGAATATAACATGAATGTAACGTTATTACTATGTTTAAAAACGCGTTATTATATGATAATTATCGAAAAACGTGTTCGACATACGCGAATTTCGGTATATACGAAGTTAAAATCGTGAAACCTTTAATAATACTCGTGCCCCAGTTTGAAGAAAGTTACCAGTCGATTCAGAACATTGCATTTCATAAGATCAAACATCTATTTTATCTTTGGAATTGAAGTTTTAACCTTGATTCACATCGTATATACGATTTTTCGCTCATATACGCGTACCGCCGAAAAACGAAAAGTTGAAATCTCGTTCAATTTCATTGATTTTATATTCTCTCGATGCAGAGCAAAGAATATAACAAGAATATGACATTTTTACTATGTTTATATACGCGTTCACATATGATAATTATCGAAAAACGTAATCGGCATACGCGAATTTCAGTATATGCGAAGTTAAAATCGTGAAATCTTTAATAATACTTATGCCACAGTTTGAAAAATGATACCAATCGTTCCAGAACATTGCATTTCATAAGATCAAACATCTGTTTTATATTGAAATTAAAGATTTTAACATTGATTCATATCGTATCTACGATTTTTCGCTCAAATAAGCGTATCGTCGAAAAACGAAAAGTTGAAACCTCGTTCAATTTCATTGATTTTATATTCTATTGATACAGAATAATGAATATAACATGCATATAACGTTTTTAATATGTTTAAAAACTCGTTTTCATATGATAATTATCGATAAACTTAATCGAAAACGCGAATTTCGGTATAAGCGAAATTAAAATCGTGAAATCTTTAATAATACTTGTGCCACAATTTAAAAATGGTTTCCAGTCGATTCATAACATTGCATTTCATAAGAACAAGCATCTGTATTATATTGAAATCAAAGTTTTTAACATTGTTTCATATCGTATATACGATTTTTCGCTCAAATAAGCGTATCGTCGAAAAACGAAAAGTTGAAATCTCGTTCAATTTCATTGATTTTATATTCTATCGATGCAGAGCAAAGAATATAACAAGAATTTAACGTTTTTACTATGTTTAAATACGCGTTCACATATGATAATTATCGAAAAACGTAATCGGCATACGCGAAATTCAGTATATGCGAAGTTAAATACGAGAAATCTTTAATAATACTCGTGCCACAGTTTGAAAAATATTACCAATCGAATTAGAACATTGCATTTCATAAGATCAAACATCTATTTTATTTTGGATTCGACGTTATAACCTTGTTTCATATGTTATATGCGATTATTAGCTCATAAAGTATAGTCGAAAAGCGAAATTTGAATTCTCAACAAATTTCAATGCTTTTATATTCTATCGACGCAGAATACATATTGGAACAATAATATAAGTTTGTTACTATGTGTAAATACGAGTTTTAACATGAATATAGTCGAAAAATAAGATCGACCCATGCGAATTTCGAGAATTGCGGAGATGAAATCGTGAAAACATTGAAATTACTTGTACCACCGTTTGAAAAATGTTACCAATCAATTCGGACATTGTATTTCTGAAGATCAAACATCTATTTAATCTTGGAATCGACGTTTTAACCTTGTTTCATATCGTATATACAATTTTTCGTTCATAATGGCGTACCATCGTAATACGAAATATTGAAGTCTCATTCAAATTCAATGAGTTTATATTCTCTCGACGCGGGAATAAAGAATATAACATGAATGTAACGTTATTACTATGTTTAAGAACGCGTTATTATATGATAATTATCGAAAAACGTGTTCGACATACGCGAATTTCGGTATATACGAAGTTAAAATCGTGAAACCTTTAATAATACTCGTGCCCCAGTTTGAAGAAAGTTACCAGTCGATTCAGAACATTGCATTTCATAAGATCAAACATCTATTTTATCTTTGGAATTGAAGTTTTAACCTTGATTCACATCGTATATACGATTTTTCGCTCATATACGCGTACCGCCGAAAAACGAAAAGTTGAAATCTCGTTCAATTTCATTGATTTTATATTCTCTCGATGCAGAGCAAAGAATATAACAAGAATATGACATTTTTACTATGTTTATATACGCGTTCACATATGATAATTATCGAAAAACGTAATCGGCATACGCGAATTTCAGTATATGCGAAGTTAAAATCGTGAAATCTTTAATAATACTTATGCCACAGTTTGAAAAATGATACCAATCGTTCCAGAACATTGCATTTCATAAGATCAAACATCTGTTTTATATTGAAATTAAAGATTTTAACATTGATTCATATCGTATCTACGATTTTTCGCTCAAATAAGCGTATCGTCGAAAAACGAAAAGTTGAAACCTCGTTCAATTTCATTGATTTTATATTCTATTGATACAGAATAATGAATATAACATGCATATAACGTTTTTAATATGTTTAAAAACTCGTTTTCATATGATAATTATCGATAAACTTAATCGAAAACGCGAATTTCGGTATAAGCGAAATTAAAATCGTGAAATCTTTAATAATACTTGTGCCACAATTTAAAAATGGTTTCCAGTCGATTCATAACATTGCATTTCATAAGAACAAGCATCTGTATTATATTGAAATCAAAGTTTTTAACATTGTTTCATATCGTATATACGATTTTTCGCTCAAATAAGCGTATCGTCGAAAAACGAAAAGTTGAAATCTCGTTCAATTTCATTGATTTTATATTCTATCGATGCAGAGCAAAGAATATAACAAGAATTTAACGTTTTTACTATGTTTAAATACGCGTTCACATATGATAATTATCGAAAAACGTAATCGGCATACGCGAAATTCAGTATATGCGAAGTTAAATACGAGAAATCTTTAATAATACTCGTGCCACAGTTTGAAAAATATTACCAATCGAATTAGAACATTGCATTTCATAAGATCAAACATCTATTTTATTTTGGATTCGACGTTATAACCTTGTTTCATATGTTATATGCGATTATTAGCTCATAAAGTATAGTCGAAAAGCGAAATTTGAATTCTCAACAAATTTCAATGCTTTTATATTCTATCGACGCAGAATACATATTGGAACAATAATATAAGTTTGTTACTATGTGTAAATACGAGTTTTAACATGAATATAGTCGAAAAATAAGATCGACCCATGCGAATTTCGAGAATTGCGGAGATGAAATCGTGAAAACATTGAAATTACTTGTACCACCGTTTGAAAAATGTTACCAATCAATTCGGACATTGTATTTCTGAAGATCAAACATCTATTTAATCTTGGAATCGTCGTTTTAACCTTGTTTCATATCGTATATACAATTTTTCGTTCATAATGGCGTACCATCGTAATACGAAATATTGAAGTCTCATTCAAATTCAATGAGTTTATATTCTCTCGACGCGGGAATAAAGAATATAACATGAATGTAACGTCATTACTATGTTTAAAAACGCGTTATTATATGATAATTATCGAAAAACGTGTTCGACATACGCGAATTTCGGTATATACGAAGTTAAAATCGTGAAACCTTTAATAATACTCGTGCCCCAGTTTGAAGAAAGTTACCAGTCGATTCAGAACATTGCATTTCATAAGATCAAACATCTATTTTATCTTTGGAATTGAAGTTTTAACCTTGATTCACATCGTATATACGATTTTTCGCTCATATACGCGTACCGCCGAAAAACGAAAAGTTGAAATCTCGTTCAATTTCATTGATTTTATATTCTCTCGATGCAGAGCAAAGAATATAACAAGAATATGACATTTTTACTATGTTTATATACGCGTTCACATATGATAATTATCGAAAAACGTAATCGGCATACGCGAATTTCAGTATATGCGAAGTTAAAATCGTGAAATCTTTAATAATACTTATGCCACAGTTTGAAAAATGATACCAATCGTTCCAGAACATTGCATTTCATAAGATCAAACATCTGTTTTATATTGAAATTAAAGATTTTAACATTGATTCATATCGTATCTACGATTTTTCGCTCAAATAAGCGTATCGTCGAAAAACGAAAAGTTGAAACCTCGTTCAATTTCATTGATTTTATATTCTATTGATACAGAATAATGAATATAACATGCATATAACGTTTTTAATATGTTTAAAAACTCGTTTTCATATGATAATTATCGATAAACTTAATCGAAAACGCGAATTTCGGTATAAGCGAAATTAAAATCGTGAAATCTTTAATAATACTTGTGCCACAATTTAAAAATGGTTTCCAGTCGATTCATAACATTGCATTTCATAAGAACAAGCATCTGTATTATATTGAAATCAAAGTTTTTAACATTGTTTCATATCGTATATACGATTTTTCGCTCAAATAAGCGTATCGTCGAAAAACGAAAAGTTGAAATCTCGTTCAATTTCATTGATTTTATATTCTATCGATGCAGAGCAAAGAATATAACAAGAATTTAACGTTTTTACTATGTTTAAATACGCCCTCACATATGATAATTATCGAAAAACGTAATCGGCATACGCGAAATTCAGTATATGCGAAGTTAAATACGAGAAATCTTTAATAATACTCGTGCCACAGTTTGAAAAATATTACCAATCGAATTAGAACATTGCATTTCATAAGATCAAACATCTATTTTATTTTGGATTCGACGTTATAACCTTGTTTCATATGTTATATGCGATTATTAGCTCATAAAGTATAGTCGAAAAGCGAAATTTGAATTCTCAACAAATTTCAATGCTTTTATATTCTATCGACGCAGAATACATATTGGAACAATAATATAAGTTTGTTACTATGTGTAAATACGAGTTTTAACATGAATATAGTCGAAAAATAAGATCGACCCATGCGAATTTCGAGAATTGCGGAGATGAAATCGTGAAAACATTGAAATTACTTGTACCACCGTTTGAAAAATGTTACCAATCAATTCGGACATTGTATTTCTGAAGATCAAACATCTATTTAATCTTGGAATCGACGTTTTAACCTTGTTTCATATCGTATATACAATTTTTCGTTCATAATGGCGTACCATCGTAATACGAAATATTGAAGTCTCATTCAAATTCAATGAGTTTATATTCTCTCGACGCGGGAATAAAGAATATAACATGAATGTAACGTTATTACTATGTTTAAAAACGCGTTATTATATGATAATTATCGAAAAACGTGTTCGACATACGCGAATTTCGGTATATACGAAGTTAAAATCGTGAAACCTTTAATAATACTCGTGCCCCAGTTTGAAGAAAGTTACCAGTCGATTCAGAACATTGCATTTCATAAGATCAAACATCTATTTTATCTTTGGAATTGAAGTTTTAACCTTGATTCACATCGTATATACGATTTTTCGCTCATATACGCGTACCGCCGAAAAACGAAAAGTTGAAATCTCGTTCAATTTCATTGATTTTATATTCTCTCGATGCAGAGCAAAGAATATAACAAGAATATGACATTTTTACTATGTTTATATACGCGTTCACATATGATAATTATCGAAAAACGTAATCGGCATACGCGAATTTCAGTATATGCGAAGTTAAAATCGTGAAATCTTTAATAATACTTATGCCACAGTTTGAAAAATGATACCAATCGTTCCAGAACATTGCATTTCATAAGATCAAACATCTGTTTTATATTGAAATTAAAGATTTTAACATTGATTCATATCGTATCTACGATTTTTCGCTCAAATAAGCGTATCGTCGAAAAACGAAAAGTTGAAACCTCGTTCAATTTCATTGATTTTATATTCTATCGATACAGAATAATGAATATAACATGCATATAACGTTTTTAATATGTTTAAAAACTCGTTTTCATATGATAATTATCGATAAACTTAATCGAAAACGCGAATTTCGGTATAAGCGAAATTAAAATCGTGAAATCTTTAATAATACTTGTGCCACAATTTAAAAATGGTTTCCAGTCGATTCATAACATTGCATTTCATAAGAACAAGCATCTGTATTATATTGAAATCAAAGTTTTTAACATTGTTTCATATCGTATATACGATTTTTCGCTCATATAAGCGTATCGTCGAAAAACGAAAAGTTGAAATCTCGTTCAATTTCATTGATTTTATATTCTATCGATGCAGAGCAAAGAATATAACAAGAATTTAACGTTTTTACTATGTTTAAATACGCGTTCACATATGATAATTATCGAAAAACGTAATCGGCATACGCGAAATTCAGTATATGCGAAGTTAAAAACGAGAAATCTTTAATAATACTCGTGCCACAGTTTGAAAAATATTACCAATCGAATTAGAACATTGCATTTCATAAGATCAAACATCTATTTTATTTTGAATTCGACGTTATAACCTTGTTTCATATGTTATATGCGATTATTAGCTCATAAAGTATAGTCGAAAAGCGAAATTTGAATTCTCAACAAATTTCAATGCTTTTATATTCTATCGACGCAGAATACATATTGGAACAATAATATAAGTTTGTTACTATGTGTAAATACGAGTTTTAACATGAATATAGTCGAAAAATAAGATCGACCCATGCGAATTTCGAGAATTGCGGAGATGAAATCGTGAAAACATTGAAATTACTTGTACCACCGTTTGAAAAATGTTACCAATCAATTCGGACATTGTATTTCTGAAGATCAAACATCTATTTAATCTTGGAATCGACGTTTTAACCTTGTTTCATATCGTATATACAATTTTTCGTTCATAATGGCGTACCATCGTAATACGAAATATTGAAGTCTCATTCAAATTCAATGAGTTTATATTCTCTCGACGCGGGAATAAAGAATATAACATGAATGTAACGTCATTACTATGTTTAAAAACGCGTTATTATATGATAATTATCGAAAAACGTGTTCGACATACGCGAATTTCGGTATATACGAAGTTAAAATCGTGAAACCTTTAATAATACTCGTGCCCCAGTTTGAAGAAAGTTACCAGTCGATTCAGAACATTGCATTTCATAAGATCAAACATCTATTTTATCTTTGGAATTGAAGTTTTAACCTTGATTCACATCGTATATACGATTTTTCGCTCATATACGCGTACCGCCGAAAAACGAAAAGTTGAAATCTCGTTCAATTTCATTGATTTTATATTCTCTCGATGCAGAGCAAAGAATATAACAAGAATATGACGTTTTTACTATGTTTATATACGCGTTCACATATGATAATTATCGAAAAACGTAATCGGCATACGCGAATTTCAGTATATGCGAAGTTAAAATCGTGAAATCTTTAATAATACTTATGCCACAGTTTGAAAAATGATACCAATCGTTCCAGAACATTGCATTTCATAAGATCAAACATCTGTTTTATATTGAAATTAAAGATTTTAACATTGATTCATATCGTATCTACGATTTTTCGCTCAAATAAGCGTATCGTCGAAAAACGAAAAGTTGAAACCTCGTTCAATTTCATTGATTTTATATTCTATTGATACAGAATAATGAATATAAAATGCATATAACGTTTTTAATATGTTTAAAAACTCGTTTTCATATGATAAATATCGATAAACTTAATCGAAAACGCGAATTTCGGTATAAGCGAAATTAAAATCGTGAAATCTTTAATAATACTTGTGCCACAATTTAAAAATGGTTTCCAGTCGATTCATAACATTGCATTTCATAAGAACAAGCATCTGTATTATATTGAAATCAAAGTTTTTAACATTGTTTCATATCGTATATACGATTTTTCGCTCATATAAGCGTATCGTCGAAAAACGAAAAGTTGAAATCTCGTTCAATTTCATTGATTTTATATTCTATCGATGCAGAGCAAAGAATATAACAAGAATTTAACGTTTTTACTATGTTTAAATACGCGTTCACATATGATAATTATCGAAAAACGTAATCGGCATACGCGAAATTCAGTATATGCGAAGTTAAAAACGAGAAATCTTTAATAATACTCGTGCCACAGTTTGAAAAATATTACCAATCGAATTAGAACATTGCATTTCATAAGATCAAACATCTATTTTATTTTGGATTCGACGTTATAACCTTGTTTCATATGTTATATGCGATTATTAGCTCATAAAGTATAGTCGAAAAGCGAAATTTGAATTCTCAACAAATTTCAATGCTTTTATATTCTATCGACGCAGAATACATATTGGAACAATAATATAAGTTTGTTACTATGTGTAAATACGAGTTTTAACATGAATATAGTCGAAAAATAAGATCGACCCATGCGAATTTCGAGAATTGCGGAGATGAAATCGTGAAAACATTGAAATTACTTGTACCACCGTTTGAAAAATGTTACCAATCAATTCGGACATTGTATTTCTGAAGATCAAACATCTATTTAATCTTGGAATCGACGTTTTAACCTTGTTTCATATCGTATATACAATTTTTCGTTCATAATGGCGTACCATCGTAATACGAAATATTGAAGTCTCATTCAAATTCAATGAGTTTATATTCTCTCGACGCGGGAATAAAGAATATAACATGAATGTAACGTCATTACTATGTTTAAAAACGCGTTATTATATGATAATTATCGAAAAACGTGTTCGACATACGCGAATTTCGGTATATACGAAGTTAAAATCGTGAAACCTTTAATAATACTCGTGCCCCAGTTTGAAGAAAGTTACCAGTCGATTCAGAACATTGCATTTCATAAGATCAAACATCTATTTTATCTTTGGAATTGAAGTTTTAACCTTGATTCACATCGTATATACGATTTTTCGCTCATATACGCGTACCGCCGAAAAACGAAAAGTTGAAATCTCGTTCAATTTCATTGATTTTATATTCTCTCGATGCAGAGCAAAGAATATAACAAGAATATGACGTTTTTACTATGTTTATATACGCGTTCACATATGATAATTATCGAAAAACGTAATCGGCATACGCGAATTTCAGTATATGCGAAGTTAAAATCGTGAAATCTTTAATAATACTTATGCCACAGTTTGAAAAATGATACCAATCGTTCCAGAACATTGCATTTCATAAGATCAAACATCTGTTTTATATTGAAATTAAAGATTTTAACATTGATTCATATCGTATCTACGATTTTTCGCTCAAATAAGCGTATCGTCGAAAAACGAAAAGTTGAAACCTCGTTCAATTTCATTGATTTTATATTCTATTGATACAGAATAATGAATATAAAATGCATATAACGTTTTTAATATGTTTAAAAACTCGTTTTCATATGATAATTATCGATAAACTTAATCGAAAACGCGAATTTCGGTATAAGCGAAATTAAAATCGTGAAATCTTTAATAATACTTGTGCCACAATTTAAAAATGGTTTCCAGTCGATTCATAACATTGCATTTCATAAGAACAAGCATCTGTATTATATTGAAATCAAAGTTTTTAACATTGTTTCATATCGTATATACGATTTTTCGCTCATATAAGCGTATCGTCGAAAAACGAAAAGTTGAAATCTCGTTCAATTTCATTGATTTTATATTCTATCGATGCAGAGCAAAGAATATAACAAGAATTTAACGTTTTTACTATGTTTAAATACGCGTTCACATATGATAATTATCGAAAAACGTAATCGGCATACGCGAAATTCAGTATATGCGAAGTTAAAAACGAGAAATCTTTAATAATACTCGTGCCACAGTTTGAAAAATATTACCAATCGAATTAGAACATTGCATTTCATAAGATCAAACATCTATTTTATTTTGGATTCGACGTTATAACCTTGTTTCATATGTTATATGCGATTATTAGCTCATAAAGTATAGTCGAAAAGCGAAATTTGAATTCTCAACAAATTTCAATGCTTTTATATTCTATCGACGCAGAATACATATTGGAACAATAATATAAGTTTGTTACTATGTGTAAATACGAGTTTTAACATGAATATAGTCGAAAAATAAGATCGACCCATGCGAATTTCGAGAATTGCGGAGATGAAATCGTGAAAACATTGAAATTACTTGTACCACCGTTTGAAAAATGTTACCAATCAATTCGGACATTGTATTTCTGAAGATCAAACATCTATTAAATCTTGGAATCGACGTTTTAACCTTGTTTCATATCGTATATACAATTTTTCGTTCATAATGGCGTACCATCGTAATACGAAATATTGAAGTCTCATTCAAATTCAATGAGTTTATATTCTCTCGACGCGGGAATAAAGAATATAACATGAATGTAACGTTATTACTATGTTTAAAAACGCGTTATTATATGATAATTATCGAAAAACGTGTTCGACATACGGGAATTTCGGTATATACGAAGTTAAAATCGTGAAACCTTTAATAATACTCGTGCCCCAGTTTGAAGAAAGTTACCAGTCGATTCAGAACATTGCATTTCATAAGATCAAACATCTATTTTATCTTTGGAATTGAAGTTTTAACCTTGATTCACATCGTATATACGATTTTTCGCTCATATACGCGTACCGCCGAAAAACGAAAAGTTGAAATCTCGTTCAATTTCATTGATTTTATATTCTCTCGATGCAGAGCAAAGAATATAACAAGAATATGACGTTTTTACTATGTTTATATACGCGTTCACATATGATAATTATCGAAAAACGTAATCGGCATACGCGAATTTCAGTATATGCGAAGTTAAAATCGTGAAATCTTTAATAATACTTATGCCACAGTTTGAAAAATGATACCAATCGTTCCAGAACATTGCATTTCATAAGATCAAACATCTGTTTTATATTGAAATTAAAGATTTTAACATTGATTCATATCGTATCTACGATTTTTCGCTCAAATAAGCGTATCGTCGAAAAACGAAAAGTTGAAACCTCGTTCAATTTCATTGATTTTATATTCTATTGATACAGAATAATGAATATAACATGCATATAACGTTTTTATTATGTTTAAAAACTCGTTTTCATATGATAATTATCGATAAACTTAATTGAAAACGCGAATTTCGGTATAAGCGAAATTAAAATCGTGAAATCTTTAATAATACTTGTGCCACAATTTAAAAATGGTTTCCAGTCGATTCATAACATTGCATTTCATAAGAACAAGCATCTGTATTATATTGAAATCAAAGTTTTTAACATTGTTTCATATCGTATATACGATTTTTCGCTCATATAAGCGTATCGTCGAAAAACGAAAAGTTGAAATCTCGTTCAATTTCATTGATTTTATATTCTATCGATGCAGAGCAAAGAATATAACAAGAATTTAACGTTTTTACTGTGTTTAAATACGCGTTCACATATGATAATTATCGAAAAACGTAATCGGCATACGCGAAATTCAGTATATGCGAAGTTAAAAACGAGAAATCTTTAATAATACTCGTGCCACAGTTTGAAAAATATTACCAATCGAATTAGAACATTGCATTTCATAAGATCAAACATCTGTATTATATTGAAATCAAAGTTTTTAACATTGTTTCATATCGTATATACGATTTTTCGCTCATATAAGCGTATCGTCGAAAAACGAAAAGTTGAAATCTCGTTCAATTTCATTGATTTTATATTCTATCGATGCAGAGCAAAGAATATAACAAGAATTTAACGTTTTTACTATGTTTAAATACGCGTTCACATATGATAATTATCGAAAAACGTAATCGGCATACGCGAAATTCAGTATATGCGAAGTTAAAAACGAGAAATCTTTAATAATACTCGTGCCACAGTTTGAAAAATATTACCAA
Source organism: Vespa crabro (assembly GCF_910589235.1). Classification (NCBI taxonomy): domain Eukaryota; kingdom Metazoa; phylum Arthropoda; class Insecta; order Hymenoptera; family Vespidae; genus Vespa; species Vespa crabro. The sequence continues at coordinate 13,260,251 of NC_060955.1, forward strand.
TCGAATTAGAACATTGCATTTCATAAGATCAAACATCTATTTTATTTTGGATTCGACGTTATAACCTTGTTTCATATGTTATATGCGATTATTAGCTCATAAAGTATAGTCGAAAAGCGAAATTTGAATTCTCAACAAATTTCAATGCTTTTATATTCTATCGACGCAGAATACATATTGGAACAATAATATAAGTTTGTTACTATGTGTAAATACGAGTTTTAACATGAATATAGTCGAAAAATAAGATCGACCCATGCGAATTTCGAGAATTGCGGAGATGAAATCGTGAAAACATTGAAATTACTTGTACCACCGTTTGAAAAATGTTACCAATCAATTCGGACATTGTATTTCTGAAGATCAAACATCTATTTAATCTTGGAATCGACGTTTTAACCTTGTTTCATATCGTATATACAATTTTTCGTTCATAATGGCGTACCATCGTAATACGAAATATTGAAGTCTCATTCAAATTCAATGAGTTTATATTCTCTCGACGCGGGAATAAAGAATATAACATGAATGTAACGTTATTACTATGTTTAAAAACGCGTTATTATATGATAATTATCGAAAAACGTGTTCGACATAGGCGAATTTCGGTATATACGAAGTTAAAATCGTGAAACCTTTAATAATACTCGTGCCCCAGTTTGAAGAAAGTTACCAGTCGATTCAGAACATTGCATTTCATAAGATCAAACATCTATTTTATCTTTGGAATTGAAGTTTTAACCTTGATTCACATCGTATATACGATTTTTCGCTCATATACGCGTACCGCCGAAAAACGAAAAGTTGAAATCTCGTTCAATTTCATTGATTTTATATTCTCTCGATGCAGAGCAAAGAATATAACAAGAATATGACATTTTTACTATGTTTATATACGCGTTCACATATGATAATTATCGAAAAACGTAATCGGCATACGCGAATTTCAGTATATGCGAAGTTAAAATCGTGAAATCTTTAATAATACTTATGCCACAGTTTGAAAAATGATACCAATCGTTCCAGAACATTGCATTTCATAAGATCAAACATCTGTTTTATATTGAAATTAAAGATTTTAACATTGATTCATATCGTATCTACGATTTTTCGCTCAAATAAGCGTATCGTCGAAAAACGAAAAGTTGAAACCTCGTTCAATTTCATTGATTTTATATTCTATTGATACAGAATAATGAATATAACATGCATATAACGTTTTTATTATGTTTAAAAACTCGTTTTCATATGATAATTATCGATAAACTTAATCGAAAACGCGAATTTCGGTATAAGCGAAATTAAAATCGTGAAATCTTTAATAATACTTGTGCCACAATTTAAAAATGGTTTCCAGTCGATTCATAACATTGCATTTCATAAGAACAAGCATCTGTATTATATTGAAATCAAAGTTTTTAACATTGTTTCATATCGTATATACGATTTTTCGCTCATATAAGCGTATCGTCGAAAAACGAAAAGTTGAAATCTCGTTCAATTTCATTGATTTTATATTCTATCGATGCAGAGCAAAGAATATAACAAGAATTTAACGTTTTTACTATGTTTAAATACGCGTTCACATATGATAATTATCGAAAAACGTAATCGGCATACGCGAAATTCAGTATATGCGAAGTTAAAAACGAGAAATCTTTAATAATACTCGTGCCACAGTTTGAAAAATATTACCAATCGAATTAGAACATTGCATTTCATAAGATCAAACATCTGTATTATATTGAAATCAAAGTTTTTAACATTGTTTCATATCGTATATACGATTTTTCGCTCATATAAGCGTATCGTCGAAAAACGAAAAGTTGAAATCTCGTTCAATTTCATTGATTTTATATTCTATCGATGCAGAGCAAAGAATATAACAAGAATTTAACGTTTTTACTATGTTTAAATACGCGTTCACATATGATAATTATCGAAAAACGTAATCGGCATACTCGAAATTCAGTATATGCGAAGTTAAAAACGAGAAATCTTTAATAATACTCGTGCCACAGTTTGAAAAATATTACCAATCGAATTAGAACATTGCATTTCATAAGATCAAACATCTATTTTATTTTGGATTCGACGTTATAACCTTGTTTCATATGTTATATGCGATTATTAGCTCATAAAGTATAGTCGAAAAGCGAAATTTGAATTCTCAACAAATTTCAATGCTTTTATATTCTATCGACGCAGAATACATATTTGAACAATAATATAAGTTTGTTACTATGTGTAAATACGAGTTTTAACATGAATATAGTCGAAAAATAAGATCGACCCATGCGAATTTCGAGAATTGCGGAGATGAAATCGTGAAAACATTGAAATTACTTGTACCACCGTTTGAAAAATGTTACCAATCAATTCGGACATTGTATTTCTGAAGATCAAACATCTATTTAATCTTGGAATCGACGTTTTAACCTTGTTTCATATCGTATATACAATTTTTCGTTCATAATGGCGTACCATCGTAATACGAAATATTGAAGTCTCATTCAAATTCAATGAGTTTATATTCTCTCGACGCGGGAATAAAGAATATAACATGAATGTAACGTTATTACTACGTTTAAAAACGCGTTATTATATGATAATTATCGAAAAACGTGTTCGACATACGCGAATTTCGGTATATACGAAGTTAAAATCGTGAAACCTTTAATAATACTCGTGCCCCAGTTTGAAGAAAGTTACCAGTCGATTCAGAACATTGCATTTCATAAGATCAAACATCTATTTTATCTTTGGAATTGAAGTTTTAACCTTGATTCACATCGTATATACGATTTTTCGCTCATATACGCGTACCGCCGAAAAACGAAAAGTTGAAATCTCGTTCAATTTCATTGATTTTATATTCTCTCGATGCAGAGCAAAGAATATAACAAGAATATGACATTTTTACTATGTTTATATACGCGTTCACATATGATAATTATCGAAAAACTTAATCGGCATACGCGAAATTCAGTATATGCGAAGTTAAAATCGTGAAATCTTTAATAATACTTATGCCACAGTTTGAAAAATGATACCAATCGTTCCAGAACATTGCATTTCATAAGATCAAACATCTGTTTTATATTGAAATTAAAGATTTTAACATTGATTCATATCGTATCTACGATTTTTCGCTCAAATAAGCGTATCGTCGAAAAACGAAAAGTTGAAACCTCGTTCAATTTCATTGATTTTATATTCTATTGATACAGAATAATGAATATAACATGCATATAACGTTTTTATTATGTTTAAAAACTCGTTTTCATATGATAATTATCGATAAACTTAATTGAAAACGCGAATTTCGGTATAAGCGAAATTAAAATCGTGAAATCTTTAATAATACTTGTGCCACAATTTAAAAATGGTTTCCAGTCGATTCATAACATTGCATTTCATAAGAACAAGCATCTGTATTATATTGAAATCAAAGTTTTTAACATTGTTTCATATCGTATATACGATTTTTCGCTCATATAAGCGTATCGTCGAAAAACGAAAAGTTGAAATCTCGTTCAATTTCATTGATTTTATATTCTATCGATGCAGAGCAAAGAATATAACAAGAATTTAACGTTTTTACTGTGTTTAAATACGCGTTCACATATGATAATTATCGAAAAACGTAATCGGCATACGCGAAATTCAGTATATGCGAAGTTAAAAACGAGAAATCTTTAATAATACTCGTGCCACAGTTTGAAAAATATTACCAATCGAATTAGAACATTGCATTTCATAAGATCAAACATCTGTATTATATTGAAATCAAAGTTTTTAACATTGTTTCATATCGTATATACGATTTTTCGCTCATATAAGCGTATCGTCGAAAAACGAAAAGTTGAAATCTCGTTCAATTTCATTGATTTTATATTCTATCGATGCAGAGCAAAGAATATAACAAGAATTTAACGTTTTTACTATGTTTAAATACGCGTTCACATATGATAATTATCGAAAAACGTAATCGGCATACTCGAAATTCAGTATATGCGAAGTTAAAAACGAGAAATCTTTAATAATACTCGTGCCACAGTTTGAAAAATATTACCAATCGAATTAGAACATTGCATTTCATAAGATCAAACATCTATTTTATTTTGGATTCGACGTTATAACCTTGTTTCATATGTTATATGCGATTATTAGCTCATAAAGTATAGTCGAAAAGCGAAATTTGAATTCTCAACAAATTTCAATGCTTTTATATTCTATCGACGCAGAATACATATTTGAACAATAATATAAGTTTGTTACTATGTGTAAATACGAGTTTTAACATGAATATAGTCGAAAAATAAGATCGACCCATGCGAATTTCGAGAATTGCGGAGATGAAATCGTGAAAACATTGAAATTACTTGTACCACCGTTTGAAAAATGTTACCAATCAATTCGGACATTGTATTTCTGAAGATCAAACATCTATTTAATCTTGGAATCGACGTTTTAACCTTGTTTCATATCGTATATACAATTTTTCGTTCATAATGGCGTACCATCGTAATACGAAATATTGAAGTCTCATTCAAATTCAATGAGTTTATATTCTCTCGACGCGGGAATAAAGAATATAACATGAATGTAACGTTATTACTACGTTTAAAAACGCGTTATTATATGATAATTATCGAAAAACGTGTTCGACATACGCGAATTTCGGTATATACGAAGTTAAAATCGTGAAACCTTTAATAATACTCGTGCCCCAGTTTGAAGAAAGTTACCAGTCGATTCAGAACATTGCATTTCATAAGATCAAACATCTATTTTATCTTTGGAATTGAAGTTTTAACCTTGATTCACATCGTATATACGATTTTTCGCTCATATACGCGTACCGCCGAAAAACGAAAAGTTGAAATCTCGTTCAATTTCATTGATTTTATATTCTCTCGATGCAGAGCAAAGAATATAACAAGAATATGACATTTTTACTATGTTTATATACGCGTTCACATATGATAATTATCGAAAAACTTAATCGGCATACGCGAAATTCAGTATATGCGAAGTTAAAATCGTGAAATCTTTAATAATACTTATGCCACAGTTTGAAAAATGATACCAATCGTTCCAGAACATTGCATTTCATAAGATCAAACATCTGTTTTATATTGAAATTAAAGATTTTAACATTGATTCATATCGTATCTACGATTTTTCGCTCAAATAAGCGTATCGTCGAAAAACGAAAAGTTGAAACCTCGTTCAATTTCATTGATTTTATATTCTATTGATACAGAATAATGAATATAACATGCATATAACGTTTTTATTATGTTTAAAAACTCGTTTTCATATGATAATTATCGATAAACTTAATTGAAAACGCGAATTTCGGTATAAGCGAAATTAAAATCGTGAAATCTTTAATAATACTTGTGCCACAATTTAAAAATGGTTTCCAGTCGATTCATAACATTGCATTTCATAAGAACAAGCATCTGTATTATATTGAAATCAAAGTTTTTAACATTGTTTCATATCGTATATACGATTTTTCGCTCATATAAGCGTATCGTCGAAAAACGAAAAGTTGAAATCTCGTTCAATTTCATTGATTTTATATTCTATCGATGCAGAGCAAAGAATATAACAAGAATTTAACGTTTTTACTATGTTTAAATACGCGTTCACATATGATAATTATCGAAAAACGTAATCGGCATACGCGAAATTCAGTATATGCGAAGTTAAAAACGAGAAATCTTTAATAATACTCGTGCCACAGTTTGAAAAATATTACCAATCGAATTAGAACATTGCATTTCATAAAATCAAACATCTATTTTATTTTGGATTCGACGTTATAACCTTGTTTCATATGTTATATGCGATTATTAGCTCATAAAGTATAGTCGAAAAGCGAAATTTGAATTCTCAACAAATTTCAATGCTTTTATATTCTATCGACGCAGAATACATATTGGAACAATAATATAAGTTTGTTACTATGTGTAAATACGAGTTTTAACATGAATATAGTCGAAAAATAAGATCGACCCATGCGAATTTCGAGAATTGCGGAGATGAAATCGTGAAAACATTGAAATTACTTGTACCACCGTTTGAAAAATGTTACCAATCAATTCGGACATTGTATTTCTGAAGATCAAACATCTATTTAATCTTGGAATCGACGTTTTAACCTTGTTTCATATCGTATATACAATTTTTCGTTCATAATGGCGTACCATCGTAATACGAAATATTGAAGTCTCATTCAAATTCAATGAGTTTATATTCTCTCGACGCGGGAATAAAGAATATAACATGAATGTAACGTTATTACTATGTTTAAAAACGCGTTATTATATGATAATTATCGAAAAACGTGTTCGACATACGCGAATTTCGGTATATACGAAGTTAAAATCGTGAAACCTTTAATAATACTCGTGCCCCAGTTTGAAGAAAGTTACCAGTCGATTCAGAACATTGCATTTCATAAGATCAAACATCTATTTTATCTTTGGAATTGAAGTTTTAACCTTGATTCACATCGTATATACGATTTTTCGCTCATATACGCGTACCGCCGAAAAACGAAAAGTTGAAATCTCGTTCAGTTTCATTGATTTTATATTCTCTCGATGCAGAGCAAACAATATAACAAGAATATGACATTTTTACTATGTTTATATACGCGTTCACATATGATAATTATCGAAAAACTTAATCGGCATACGCGAAATTCAGTATATGCGAAGTTAAAATCGTGAAATCTTTAATAATACTTATGCCACAGTTTGAAAAATGATACCAATCGTTCCAGAACATTGCATTTCATAAGATCAAACATCTGTTTTATATTGAAATTAAAGATTTTAACATTGATTCATATCGTATCTACGATTTTTCGCTCAAATAAGCGTATCGTCGAAAAACGAAAAGTTGAAACCTCGTTCAATTTCATTGATTTTATATTCTATTGATACAGAATAATGAATATAACATGCATATAACGTTTTTATTATGTTTAAAAACTCGTTTTCATATGATAATTATCGATAAACTTAATTGAAAACGCGAATTTCGGTATAAGCGAAATTAAAATCGTGAAATCTTTAATAATACTTGTGCCACAATTTAAAAATGGTTTCCAGTCGATTCATAACATTGCATTTCATAAGAACAAGCATCTGTATTATATTGAAATCAAAGTTTTTAACATTGTTTCATATCGTATATACGATTTTTCGCTCATATAAGCGTATCGTCGAAAAACGAAAAGTTGAAATCTCGTTCAATTTCATTGATTTTATATTCTATCGATGCAGAGCAAAGAATATAACAAGAATTTAACGTTTTTACTGTGTTTAAATACGCGTTCACATATGATAATTATCGAAAAACGTAATCGGCATACGCGAAATTCAGTATATGCGAAGTTAAAAACGAGAAATCTTTAATAATACTCGTGCCACAGTTTGAAAAATATTACCAATCGAATTAGAACATTGCATTTCATAAGATCAAACATCTGTATTATATTGAAATCAAAGTTTTTAACATTGTTTCATATCGTATATACGATTTTTCGCTCATATAAGCGTATCGTCGAAAAACGAAAAGTTGAAATCTCGTTCAATTTCATTGATTTTATATTCTATCGATGCAGAGCAAAGAATATAACAAGAATTTAACGTTTTTACTATGTTTAAATACGCGTTCACATATGATAATTATCGAAAAACGTAATCGGCATACTCGAAATTCAGTATATGCGAAGTTAAAAACGAGAAATCTTTAATAATACTCGTGCCACAGTTTGAAAAATATTACCAATCGAATTAGAACATTGCATTTCATAAGATCAAACATCTATTTTATTTTGGATTCGACGTTATAACCTTGTTTCATATGTTATATGCGATTATTAGCTCATAAAGTATAGTCGAAAAGCGAAATTTGAATTCTCAACAAATTTCAATGCTTTTATATTCTATCGACGCAGAATACATATTTGAACAATAATATAAGTTTGTTACTATGTGTAAATACGAGTTTTAACATGAATATAGTCGAAAAATAAGATCGACCCATGCGAATTTCGAGAATTGCGGAGATGAAATCGTGAAAACATTGAAATTACTTGTACCACCGTTTGAAAAATGTTACCAATCAATTCGGACATTGTATTTCTGAAGATCAAACATCTATTTAATCTTGGAATCGACGTTTTAACCTTGTTTCATATCGTATATACAATTTTTCGTTCATAATGGCGTACCATCGTAATACGAAATATTGAAGTCTCATTCAAATTCAATGAGTTTATATTCTCTCGACGCGGGAATAAAGAATATAACATGAATGTAACGTTATTACTACGTTTAAAAACGCGTTATTATATGATAATTATCGAAAAACGTGTTCGACATACGCGAATTTCGGTATATACGAAGTTAAAATCGTGAAACCTTTAATAATACTCGTGCCCCAGTTTGAAGAAAGTTACCAGTCGATTCAGAACATTGCATTTCATAAGATCAAACATCTATTTTATCTTTGGAATTGAAGTTTTAACCTTGATTCACATCGTATATACGATTTTTCGCTCATATACGCGTACCGCCGAAAAACGAAAAGTTGAAATCTCGTTCAATTTCATTGATTTTATATTCTCTCGATGCAGAGCAAAGAATATAACAAGAATATGACATTTTTACTATGTTTATATACGCGTTCACATATGATAATTATCGAAAAACTTAATCGGCATACGCGAAATTCAGTATATGCGAAGTTAAAATCGTGAAATCTTTAATAATACTTATGCCACAGTTTGAAAAATGATACCAATCGTTCCAGAACATTGCATTTCATAAGATCAAACATCTGTTTTATATTGAAATTAAAGATTTTAACATTGATTCATATCGTATCTACGATTTTTCGCTCAAATAAGCGTATCGTCGAAAAACGAAAAGTTGAAACCTCGTTCAATTTCATTGATTTTATATTCTATTGATACAGAATAATGAATATAACATGCATATAACGTTTTTATTATGTTTAAAAACTCGTTTTCATATGATAATTATCGATAAACTTAATTGAAAACGCGAATTTCGGTATAAGCGAAATTAAAATCGTGAAATCTTTAATAATACTTGTGCCACAATTTAAAAATGGTTTCCAGTCGATTCATAACATTGCATTTCATAAGAACAAGCATCTGTATTATATTGAAATCAAAGTTTTTAACATTGTTTCATATCGTATATACGATTTTTCGCTCATATAAGCGTATCGTCGAAAAACGAAAAGTTGAAATCTCGTTCAATTTCATTGATTTTATATTCTATCGATGCAGAGCAAAGAATATAACAAGAATTTAACGTTTTTACTATGTTTAAATACGCGTTCACATATGATAATTATCGAAAAACGTAATCGGCATACGCGAAATTCAGTATATGCGAAGTTAAAAACGAGAAATCTTTAATAATACTCGTGCCACAGTTTGAAAAATATTACCAATCGAATTAGAACATTGCATTTCATAAAATCAAACATCTATTTTATTTTGGATTCGACGTTATAACCTTGTTTCATATGTTATATGCGATTATTAGCTCATAAAGTATAGTCGAAAAGCGAAATTTGAATTCTCAACAAATTTCAATGCTTTTATATTCTATCGACGCAGAATACATATTGGAACAATAATATAAGTTTGTTACTATGTGTAAATACGAGTTTTAACATGAATATAGTCGAAAAATAAGATCGACCCATGCGAATTTCGAGAATTGCGGAGATGAAATCGTGAAAACATTGAAATTACTTGTACCACCGTTTGAAAAATGTTACCAATCAATTCGGACATTGTATTTCTGAAGATCAAACATCTATTTAATCTTGGAATCGACGTTTTAACCTTGTTTCATATCGTATATACAATTTTTCGTTCATAATGGCGTACCATCGTAATACGAAATATTGAAGTCTCATTCAAATTCAATGAGTTTATATTCTCTCGACGCGGGAATAAAGAATATAACATGAATGTAACGTTATTACTATGTTTAAAAACGCGTTATTATATGATAATTATCGAAAAACGTGTTCGACATACGCGAATTTCGGTATATACGAAGTTAAAATCGTGAAACCTTTAATAATACTCGTGCCCCAGTTTGAAGAAAGTTACCAGTCGATTCAGAACATTGCATTTCATAAGATCAAACATCTATTTTATCTTTGGAATTGAAGTTTTAACCTTGATTCACATCGTATATACGATTTTTCGCTCATATACGCGTACCGCCGAAAAACGAAAAGTTGAAATCTCGTTCAGTTTCATTGATTTTATATTCTCTCGATGCAGAGCAAACAATATAACAAGAATATGACATTTTTACTATGTTTATATACGCGTTCACATATGATAATTATCGAAAAACTTAATCGGCATACGCGAAATTCAGTATATGCGAAGTTAAAATCGTGAAATCTTTAATAATACTTATGCCACAGTTTGAAAAATGATACCAATCGTTCCAGAACATTGCATTTCATAAGATCAAACATCTGTTTTATATTGAAATTAAAGATTTTAACATTGATTCATATCGTATCTACGATTTTTCGCTCAAATAAGCGTATCGTCGAAAAACGAAAAGTTGAAACCTCGTTCAATTTCATTGATTTTATATTCTATTGATACAGAATAATGAATATAACATGCATATAACGTTTTTATTATGTTTAAAAACTCGTTTTCATATGATAATTATCGATAAACTTAATTGAAAACGCGAATTTCGGTATAAGCGAAATTAAAATCGTGAAATCTTTAATAATACTTGTGCCACAATTTAAAAATGGTTTCCAGTCGATTCATAACATTGCATTTCATAAGAACAAGCATCTGTATTATATTGAAATAAAAAGTTTTTAACATTGTTTCATATCGTATATACGATTTTTCGCTCATATAAGCGTATCGTCGAAAAACGAAAAGTTGAAATCTCGTTCAATTTCATTGATTTTATATTCTATCGATGCAGAGCAAAGAATATAACAAGAATTTAACGTTTTTACTATGTTTAAATACGCGTTCACATATGATAATTATCGAAAAACGTAATCGGCATACGCGAAATTCAGTATATGCGAAGTTAAAAACGAGAAATCTTTAATAATACTCGTGCCACAGTTTGAAAAATATTACCAATCGAATTAGAACATTGCATTTCATAAGATCAAACATCTATTTTATTTTGGATTCGACGTTATAACCTTGTTTCATATGTTATATGCGATTATTAGCTCATAAAGTATAGTCGAAAAGCGAAATTTGAATTCTCAACAAATTTCAATGCTTTTATATTCTATCGACGCAGAATACATATTGGAACAATAATATAAGTTTGTTACTATGTGTAAATACGAGTTTTAACATGAATATAGTCGAAAAATAAGATCGACCCATGCGAATTTCGAGAATTGCGGAGATGAAATCGTGAAAACATTGAAATTACTTGTACCACCGTTTGAAAAATGTTACCAATCAATTCGGACATTGTATTTCTGAAGATCAAACATCTATTTAATCTTGGAATCGACGTTTTAACCTTGTTTCATATCGTATATACAATTTTTCGTTCATAATGGCGTACCATCGTAATACGAAATATTGAAGTCTCATTCAAATTCAATGAGTTTATATTCTCTCGACGCGGGAATAAAGAATATAACATGAATGTAACGTTATTACTATGTTTAAAAACGCGTTATTATATGATAATTATCGAAAAACGTGTTCGACATACGCGAATTTCGGTATATACGAAGTTAAAATCGTGAAACCTTTAATAATACTCGTGCCCCAGTTTGAAGAAAGTTACCAGTCGATTCAGAACATTGCATTTCATAAGATCAAACATCTATTTTATCTTTGGAATTGAAGTTTTAACCTTGATTCACATCGTATATACGATTTTTCGCTCATATACGCGTACCGCCGAAAAACGAAAAGTTCCAATCTCGTTCAATTTCATTGATTTTATATTCTCTCGATGCAGAGCAAAGAATATAACAAGAATATGACATTTTTACTATGTTTATATACGCGTTCACATATGATAATTATCGAAAAACTTAATCGGCATACGCGAAATTCAGTATATGCGAAGTTAAAATCGTGAAATCTTTAATAATACTTATGCCACAGTTTGAAAAATGATACCAATCGTTCCAGAACATTGCATTTCATAAGATCAAACATCTGTTTTATATTGAAATTAAAGATTTTAACATTGATTCATATCGTATCTACGATTTTTCGCTCAAATAAGCGTATCGTCGAAAAACGAAAAGTTGAAACCTCGTTCAATTTCATTGATTTTATATTCTATTGATACAGAATAATGAATATAACATGCATATAACGTTTTTATTATGTTTAAAAACTCGTTTTCATATGATAATTATCGATAAACTTAATTGAAAACGCGAATTTCGGTATAAGCGAAATTAAAATCGTGAAATCTTTAATAATACTTGTGCCACAATTTAAAAATGGTTTCCAGTCGATTCATAACATTGCATTTCATAAGAACAAGCATCTGTATTATATTGAAATCAAAGTTTTTAACATTGTTTCATATCGTATATACGATTTTTCGCTCATATAAGCGTATCGTCGAAAAACGAAAAGTTGAAATCTCGTTCAATTTCATTGATTTTATATTCTATCGATGCAGAGCAAAGAATATAACAAGAATTTAACGTTTTTACTATGTTTAAATACGCGTTCACATATGATAAATATCGAAAAACGTAATCGGCATACTCGAAATTCAGTATATGCGAAGTTAAAAACGAGAAATCTTTAATAATACTCGTGCCACAGTTTGAAAAATATTACCAATCGAATTAGAACATTGCATTTCATAAGATCAAACATCTATTTTATTTTGGATTCGACGTTATAACCTTGTTTCATATGTTATATGCGATTATTAGCTCATAAAGTATAGTCGAAAAGCGAAATTTGAATTCTCAACAAATTTCAATGCTTTTATATTCTATCGACGCAGAATACATATTTGAACAATAATATAAGTTTGTTACTATGTGTAAATACGAGTTTTAACATGAATATAGTCGAAAAATTAGATCGACCCATGCGAATTTCGAGAATTGCGGAGATGAAATCGTGAAAACATTGAAATTACTTGTACCACCGTTTGAAAAATGTTACCAATCAATTCGGACATTGTATTTCTGAAGATCAAACATCTATTTAATCTTGGAATCGACGTTTTAACCTTGTTTCATATCGTATATACAATTTTTCGTTCATAATGGCGTACCATCGTAATACGAAATATTGAAGTCTCATTCAAATTCAATGAGTTTATATTCTCTCGACGCGGGAATAAAGAATATAACATGAATGTAACGTTATTACTATGTTTAAAAACGCGTTATTATATGATAATTATCGAAAAACGTGTTCGACATACGCGAATTTCGGTATATACGAAGTTAAAATCGTGAAACCTTTAATAATACTCGTGCCCCAGTTTGAAGAAAGTTACCAGTCGATTCAGAACATTGCAATTCATAAGATCAAACATCTATTTTATCTTTGGAATTGAAGTTTTAACGTTGATTCACATCGTATATACGATTTTTCGCTCATATACGCGTACCGCCGAAAAACGAAAAGTTGAAATCTCGTTCAATTTCATTGATTTTATATTCTCTCGATGCAGAGCAAAGAATATAACAAGAATATGTCATTTTTACTCCGTTTATATACGCGTTCACATATGATAATTATCGAAAAACGTAATCGGCATACGCGAAATTCAGTATATGCGAAGTTAAAAACGAGAAATCTTTAATAATACTCGTGCCACAGTTTGAAAAATATTACCAATCGAATTAGAACATTGCATTTCATAAGATCAAACATCTATTTTATTTTGGATTCGACGTTATAACCTTGTTTCATATGTTATATGCGATTATTAGCTCATAAAGTATAGTCGAAAAGCGAAATTTGAATTCTCAACAAATTTCAATGCTTATATATTCTATCGACGCAGAATACATATTGGAACAATAATATAAGTTTGTTACTATGTGTAAATACGAGTTTTAACATGAATATAGTCGAAAAATAAGATCGACCCATGCGAATTTCGAGAATTGCGGAGATGAAATCGTGAAAACATTGAAATTACTTGTACCACCGTTTGAAAAATGTTACCAATCAATTCGGACATTGTATTTCTGAAGATCAAACATCTATTTAATCTTGGAATCGACGTTTTAACCTTGTTTCATATCGTATATACAATTTTTCGTTCATAATGGCGTACCATCGTAATACGAAATATTGAAGTCTCCTTCAAATTCAATGAGTTTATATTCTCTCGACGCGGGAATAAAGAATATAACATGAATGTAACGTTATTACTATGTTTAAAAACGCGTTATTATATGATAATTATCGAAAAACGTGTTCGACATACGCGAATTTCGGTATATACGAAGTTAAAATCGTGAAACCTTTAATAATACTCGTGCCCCAGTTTGAAGAAAGTTACCAGTCGATTCAGAACATTGCATTTCATAAGATCAAACATCTATTTTATCTTTGGAATTGAAGTTTTAACCTTGATTCACATCGTATATACGATTTTTCGCTCATATACGCGTACCGCCGAAAAACGAAAAGTTGAAATCTCGTTCAATTTCATTGATTTTATATTCTCTCGATGCAGAGCAAAGAATATAACAAGAATATGACATTTTTACTATGTTTATATACGCGTTCACATATGATAATTATCGAAAAACGTAATCGGCATACGCGAATTTCAGTATATGCGAAGTTAAAATCGTGAAATCTTTAATAATACTTATGCCACAGTTTGAAAAATGATACCAATCGTTCCAGAACATTGCATTTCATAAGATCAAACAACTGTTTTATATTGAAATTAAAGATTTTAACATTGATTCATATCGTATCTACGATTTTTCGCTCAAATAAGCGTATCGTCGAAAAACGAAAAGTTGAAACCTCGTTCAATTTCATTGATTTTATATTCTATTGATACAGAGCAAAGAATATAACATGCATATAACGTTTTTATTATGTTTAAAAACTCGTTTTCATATGATAATTATCGATAAACTTAATCGAAAACGCGAATTTCGGTATAAGCGAAATTAAAATCGTGAAATCTTTAATAATACTTGTGCCACAATTTAAAAATGGTTTCCAGTCGATTCATAACATTGCATTTCATAAGAACAAGCATCTGTATTATATTGAAATCAAAGTTTTTAACATTGTTTCATATCGTATATACGATTTTTCGCTCATATAAGCGTATCGTCGAAAAACGAAAAGTTGAAATCTCGTTCAATTTCATTGATTTTATATTCTATCGATGCAGAGCAAAGAATATAACAAGAATTTAACGTTTTTACTATGTTTAAATACGCGTTCACATATGATAATTATCGAAAAACGTAATCGGCATACGCGAAATTCAGTATATGCGAAGTTAAAAACGAGAAATCTTTAATAATACTCGTGCCACAGTTTGAAAAATATTACCAATCGAATTAGAACATTGCATTTCATAAGATCAAACATCTATTTTATTTTGGATTCGACGTTATAACCTTGTTTCATATGTTATATGCGATTATTAGCTCATAAAGTATAGTCGAAAAGCGAAATTTGAATTCTCAACAAATTTCAATACTTTTATATTCTATCGACGCAGAATACATATTGGAACAATAATATAAGTTCGTTACTATGTGTAAATACGAGTTTTAACATGAATATAGTCGAAAAATAAGATCGACCCATGCGAATTTCGAGAATTGCGGAGATGAAATCGTGAAAACATTGAAATTACTTGTACCACCGTTTGAAAAATGTTACCAATCAATTCGGACATTGTATTTCTGAAGATCAAACATCTATTTAATCTTGGAATCGACGTTTTAACCTTGTTTCATATCGTATATACAATTTTTCGTTCATAATGGCGTACCATCGTAATACGAAATATTGAAGTCTCATTCAAATTCAATGAGTTTATATTCTCTCGACGCGGGAATAAAGAATATAACATGAATGTAACGTTATTACTATGTTTAAAAACGCGTTATTATATGATAATTATCGAAAAACGTGTTCGACATACGCGAATTTCGGTATATACGAAGTTAAAATCGTGAAACCTTTAATAATACTCGTGCCCCAGTTTGAAGAAAGTTACCAGTCGATTCAGAACATTGCATTTCATAAGATCAAACATCTATTTTATCTTTGGAATTGAAGTTTTAACGTTGATTCACATCGTATATACGATTTTTCGCTCATATACGCGTACCGCCGAAAAACGAAAAGTTGAAATCTCGTTCAATTTCATTGATTTTATATTCTCTCGATGCAGAGCAAAGAATATAACAAGAATATGTCATTTTTACTCCGTTTATATACGCGTTCACATATGATAATTATCGAAAAACGTAATCGGCATACGCGAAATTCAGTATATGCGAAGTTAAAAACGAGAAATCTTTAATAATACTCGTGCCACAGTTTGAAAAATATTACCAATCGAATTAGAACATTGCATTTCATAAGATCAAACATCTATTTTATTTTGGATTCGACGTTATAACCTTGTTTCATATGTTATATGCGATTATTAGCTCATAAAGTATAGTCGAAAAGCGAAATTTGAATTCTCAACAAATTTCAATGCTTTTATATTCTATCGACGCAGAATACATATTGGAACAATAATATAAGTTTGTTACTATGTGTAAATACGAGTTTTAACATGAATATAGTCGAAAAATAAGATCGACCCATGCGAATTTCGAGAATTGCGGAGATGAAATCGTGAAAACATTGAAATTACTTGTACCACCGTTTGAAAAATGTTACCAATCAATTCGGACATTGTATTTCTGAAGATCAAACATCTATTTAATCTTGGAATCGACGTTTTAACCTTGTTTCATATCGTATATACAATTTTTCGTTCATAATGGCGTACCATCGTAATACGAAATATTGAAGTCTCCTTCAAATTCAATGAGTTTATATTCTCTCGACGCGGGAATAAAGAATATAACATGAATGTAACGTTATTACTATGTTTAAAAACGCGTTATTATATGATAATTATCGAAAAACGTGTTCGACATACGCGAATTTCGGTATATACGAAGTTAAAATCGTGAAACCTTTAATAATACTCGTGCCCCAGTTTGAAGAAAGTTACCAGTCGATTCAGAACATTGCATTTCATAAGATCAAACATCTATTTTATCTTTGGAATTGAAGTTTTAACCTTGATTCACATCGTATATACGATTTTTCGCTCATATACGCGTACCGCCGAAAAACGAAAAGTTGAAATCTCGTTCAATTTCATTGATTTTATATTCTCTCGATGCAGAGCAAAGAATATAACAAGAATATGACATTTTTACTATGTTTATATACGCGTTCACATATGATAATTATCGAAAAACGTAATCGGCATACGCGAATTTCAGTATATGCGAAGTTAAAATCGTGAAATCTTTAATAATACTTATGCCACAGTTTGAAAAATGATACCAATCGTTCCAGAACATTGCATTTCATAAGATCAAACATCTGTTTTATATTGAAATTAAAGATTTTAACATTGATTCATATCGTATCTACGATTTTTCGCTCAAATAAGCGTATCGTCGAAAAACGAAAAGTTGAAACCTCGTTCAATTTCATTGATTTTATATTCTATTGATACAGAGCAAAGAATATAACATGCATATAACGTTTTTATTATGTTTAAAAACTCGTTTTCATATGATAATTATCGATAAACTTAATCGAAAACGCGAATTTCGGTATAAGCGAAATTAAAATCGTGAAATCTTTAATAATACTTGTGCCACAATTTAAAAATGGTTTCCAGTCGATTCATAACATTGCATTTCATAAGAACAAGCATCTGTATTATATTGAAATCAAAGTTTTTAACATTGTTTCATATCGTATATACGATTTTTCGCTCATATAAGCGTATCGTCGAAAAACGAAAAGTTGAAATCTCGTTCAATTTCATTGATTTTATATTCTATCGATGCAGAGCAAAGAATATAACAAGAATTTAACGTTTTTACTATGTTTAAATACGCGTTCACATATGATAATTATCGAAAAACGTAATCGGCATACGCGAAATTCAGTATATGCGAAGTTAAAAACGAGAAATCTTTAATAATACTCGTGCCACAGTTTGAAAAATATTACCAATCGAATTAGAACATTGCATTTCATAAGATCAAACATCTATTTTATTTTGGATTCGACGTTATAACCTTGTTTCATATGTTATATGCGATTATTAGCTCATAAAGTATAGTCGAAAAGCGAAATTTGAATTCTCAACAAATTTCAATGCTTTTATATTCTATCGACGCAGAATACATATTGGAACAATAATATAAGTTTGTTACTATGTGTAAATACGAGTTTTAACATGAATATAGTCGAAAAATAAGATCGACCCATGCGAATTTCGAGAATTGCGGAGATGAAATCGTGAAAACATTGAAATTACTTGTACCACCGTTTGAAAAATGTTACCAATCAATTCGGACATTGTATTTCTGAAGATCAAACATCTATTTAATCTTGGAATCGACGTTTTAACCTTGTTTCATATCGTATATACAATTTTTCGTTCATAATGGCGTACCATCGTAATACGAAATATTGAAGTCTCATTCAAATTCAATGAGTTTATATTCTCTCGACGCGGGAATAAAGAATATAACATGAATGTAACGTTATTACTATGTTTAAAAACGCGTTATTATATGATAATTATCGAAAAACGTGTTCGACATACGCGAATTTCGGTATATACGAAGTTAAAATCGTGAAACCTTTAATAATACTCGTGCCCCAATTTGAAGAAAGTTACCAGTCGATTCAGAACATTGCATTTCATAAGATCAAACATCTATTTTATCTTTGGAATTGAAGTTTTAACCTTGATTCACATCGTATATACGATTTTTCGCTCATATACGCGTACCGCCGAAAAACGAAAAGTTGAAATCTCGTTCAATTTCATTGATTTTATATTCTCTCGATGCAGAGCAAAGAATATAACAAGAATATGACATTTTTACTATGTTTATATACGCGTTCACATATGATAATTATCGAAAAACGTAATCGGCATACGCGAATTTCAGTATATGCGAAGTTAAAATCGTGAAATCTTTAATAATACTTATGCCACAGTTTGAAAAATGATACCAATCGTTCCAGAACATTGCATTTCATAAGATCAAACATCTGTTTTATATTGAAATTAAAGATTTTAACATTGATTCGTATCGTATCTACGATTTTTCGCTCAAATAAGCGTATCGTCGAAAAACGAAAAGTTGAAACCTCGTTCAATTTTATTGATTTTATATTCTCTCGATGCAGAGCAAAGAATATAACAAGAATATGACATTTTTACTATGTTTATATACGCGTTCACATATGATAATTATCGAAAAACGTAATCGGCATACGCGAATTTCAGTATATGCGAAGTTAAAATCGTGAAATCTTTAATAATACTTATGCCACAGTTTGAAAAATGATTCCAATCGTTCCAGAACATTGCATTTCATAAGATCAAACATCTGTTTTATATTGAAATTAAAGATTTTAACATTGATTCATATCGTATCTACGATTTTTCGCTCAAATAAGCGTATCGTCGAAAAACGAAAAGTTGAAACCTCGTTCAATTTCATTGATTTTATATTCTCTCGATGCAGAGCAAAGAATATAACAAGAATATGACATTTTTACTATGTTTATATACGCGTTCACATATGATAATTATCGAAAAACGTAATCGGCATACGCGAATTTCAGTATATGCGAAGTTAAAATCGTGAAATCTTTAATAATACTTATGCCACAGTTTGAAAAATGATACCAATCGTTCCAGAACATTGCATTTCATAAGATCAAACATCTGTTTTATATTGAAATTAAAGATTTTAACATTGATTCATATCGTATCTACGATTTTTCGCTCAAATAAGCGTATCGTCGAAAAACGAAAAGTTGAAACCTCGTTCAATTTCATTGATTTTATATTCTATTGATACAGAATAATGAATATAACATGCATATAACGTTTTTATTATGTTTAAAAACTCGTTTTCATATGATAATTATCGATAAACTTAATCGAAAACGCGAATTTCGGTATAAGCGAAATTAAAATCTTGAAATCTTTAATAATACTTTTGCCACAATTTAAAAATGGTTTCCAGTCGATTCATAACATTGCATTTCATAAGGACAAGCATCTGTATTATATTGAAATCAAAGTTTTTAACATTGTTTCATATCGTATATACGATTTTTCGCTCATATAAGCGTATCGTCGAAAAACGAAAAGTTGAAATCTCGTTCAATTTCATTGATTTTATATTCTATCGATGCAGAGCAAAGAATATAACAAGAATTTAACGTTTTTACTATGTTTAAATACGCGTTCACATATGATAATTATCGAAAAACGTAATCGGCATACGCGAAATTCAGTATATGCGAAGTTAAAAACGAGAAATCTTTAATAATACTCGTGCCACAGTTTGAAAAATATTACCAATCGAATTAGAACATTGCATTTCATAAGATCAAACATCTATTTTATTTTGGATTCGACGTTATAACCTTGTTTCATATGTTATATGCGATTATTAGCTCATAAAGTATAGTCGAAAAGCGAAATTTGAATTCTCAACAAATTTCAATGCTTTTATATTCTATCGACGCAGAATACATATTGGAACAATAATATAAGTTTGTTACTATGTGTAAATACGAGTTTTAACATGAATATAGTCGAAAAATAAGATCGACCCATGCGAATTTCGAGAATTGCGGAGATGAAATCGTGAGATCATTGAAATTACTTGTACCACCGTTTGAAAAATGTTACCAATCAATTCGGACATTGTATTTCTGAAGATCAAACATCTATTTAATCTTGGAATCGACGTTTTAACCTTGTTTCATATCGTATATACAATTTTTCGTTCATAATGGCGTACCATCGTAATACGAAATATTGAAGTCTCATTCAAATTCAATGAGTTTATATTCTCTCGACGCGGGAATAAAGAATATAACATGAATGTAACGTTATTACTATGTTTAAAAACGCGTTATTATATGATAATTATCGAAAAACGTGTTCGACATACGCGAATTTCGGTATATACGAAGTTAAAATCGTGAAACCTTTAATAATACTCGTGCCCCAGTTTGAAGAAAGTTACCAGTCGATTCAGAACATTGCATTTCATAAGATCAAACATCTATTTTATCTTTGGAATTGAAGTTTTAACCTTGATTCACATCGTATATACGATTTTTCGCTCATATACGCGTACCGCCGAAAAACGAAAAGTTGAAATCTCGTTCAATTTCATTGATTTTATATTCTCTCGATGCAGAGCAAAGAATATAACAAGAATATGACATTTTTACTATGTTTATATACGCGTTCACATATGATAATTATCGAAAAACGTAATCGGCATACGCGAATTTCAGTATATGCGAAGTTAAAATCGTGAAATCTTTAATAATACTTATGCCACAGTTTGAAAAATGATACCAATCGTTC
Organism: Vespa crabro; assembly: GCF_910589235.1. NCBI lineage: Eukaryota > Metazoa > Arthropoda > Insecta > Hymenoptera > Vespidae > Vespa > Vespa crabro. Next base: position 13,281,994 of record NC_060955.1, read on the forward strand.
CAGAACATTGCATTTCATAAGATCAAACATCTGTTTTATATTGAAATTAAAGATTTTAACATTGATTCGTATCGTATCTACGATTTTTCGCTCAAATAAGCGTATCGTCGAAAAACGAAAAGTTGAAACCTCGTTCAATTTTATTGATTTTATATTCTCTCGATGCAGAGCAAAGAATATAACAAGAATATGACATTTTTACTATGTTTATATACGCGTTCACATATGATAATTATCGAAAAACGTAATCGGCATACGCGAATTTCAGTATATGCGAAGTTAAAATCGTGAAATCTTTAATAATACTTATGCCACAGTTTGAAAAATGATACCAATCGTTCCAGAACATTGCATTTCATAAGATCAAACATCTGTTTTATATTGAAATTAAAGATTTTAACATTGATTCGTATCGTATCTACGATTTTTCGCTCAAATAAGCGTATCGTCGAAAAACGAAAAGTTGAAACCTCGTTCAATTTTATTGATTTTATATTCTCTCGATGCAGAGCAAAGAATATAACAAGAATATGACATTTTTACTATGTTTATATACGCGTTCACATATGATAATTATCGAAAAACGTAATCGGCATACGCGAATTTCAGTATATGCGAAGTTAAAATCGTGAAATCTTTAATAATACTTATGCCACAGTTTGAAAAATGATACCAATCGTTCCAGAACATTGCATTTCATAAGATCAAACATCTGTTTTATATTGAAATTAAAGATTTCAACATTGATTCATATCGTATCTACGATTTTTCGCTCAAATAAGCGTATCGTCGAAAAACGAAAAGTTGAAACCTCGTTCAATTTCATTGATTTTATATTCTATTGATACAGAATAATGAATATAACATGCATATAACGTTTTTATTATGTTTAAAAACTCGTTTTCATATGATAATTATCGATAAACTTAATCGAAAACGCGAATTTCGGTATAAGCGAAATTAAAATCGTGAAATCTTTAATAATACTTTTGCCACAATTTAAAAATGGTTTCCAGTCGATTCATAACATTGCATTTCATAAGAACAAGCATCTGTATTATATTGAAATCAAAGTTTTTAACATTGTTTCATATCGTATATACGATTTTTCGCTCATATAAGCGTATCGTCGAAAAACGAAAAGTTGAAATCCCGTTCAATTTCATTGATTTTATATTCTATCGATGCAGAGCAAAGAATATAACAAGAATTTAACGTTTTTACTATGTTTAAATACGCGTTCACATATGATAATTATCGAAAAACGTAATCGGCATACGCGAAATTCAGTATATGCGAAGTTAAAAACGAGAAATCTTTAATAATACTCGTGCCACAGTTTGAAAAATATTACCAATCGAATTAGAACATTGCATTTCATAAGATCAAACATCTATTTTATTTTGGATTCGACGTTATAACCTTGTTTCATATGTTATATGCGATTATTAGCTCATAAAGTATAGTCGAAAAGCGAAATTTGAATTCTCAACAAATTTCAATGCTTTTATATTCTATCGACGCAGAATACATATTGGAACAATAATATAAGTTTGTTACTATGTGTAAATACGAGTTTTAACATGAATATAGTCGAAAAATAAGATCGACCCATGCGAATTTCGAGAATTGCGGAGATGAAATCGTGAAAACATTGAAATTACTTGTACCACCGTTTGAAAAATGTTACCAATCAATTCGGACATTGTATTTCTGAAGATCAAACATCTATTTAATCTTGGAATCGACGTTTTAACCTTGTTTCATATCGTATATACAATTTTTCGTTCATAATGGCGTACCATCGTAATACGAAATATTGAAGTCTCATTCAAATTCAATGAGTTTATATTCTCTCGACGCGGGAATAAAGAATATAACATGAATGTAACGTTATTACTATGTTTAAAAACGCGTTATTACATGATAATTATCGAAAAACGTGTTCGACATACGCGAATTTCGGTATATACGAAGTTAAAATCGTGAAACCTTTAATAATACTCGTGCCCAAGTTTGAAGAAAGTTACCAGTCGATTCAGAACATTGCATTTCATAAGATCAAACATCTATTTTATCTTTGGAATTGAAGTTTTAACCTTGATTCACATCGTATATACGATTTTTCGCTCATATACGCGTACCGCCGAAAAACGAAAAGTTGAAATCTCGTTCAATTTCATTGATTTTATATTCTCTCGATGCAGAGCAAAGAATATAACAAGAATATGACATTTTTACTATGTTTATATACGCGTTCACATATGATAATTATCGAAAAACGTAATCGGCATACGCGAATTTCAGTATATGCGAAGTTAAAATCGTGAAATCTTTAATAATACTTATGCCACAGTTTGAAAAATGATACCAATCGTTCCAGAACATTGCATTTCATAAGATCAAACATCTGTTTTATATTGAAATTAAAGATTTTAACATTGATTCGTATCGTATCTACGATTTTTCGCTCAAATAAGCGTATCGTCGAAAAACGAAAAGTTGAAACCTCGTTCAATTTTATTGATTTTATATTCTCTCGATGCAGAGCAAAGAATATAACAAGAATATGACATTTTTACTATGTTTATATACGCGTTCACATATGATAATTATCGAAAAACGTAATCGGCATACGCGAATTTCAGTATATGCGAAGTTAAAATCGTGAAATCTTTAATAATACTTATGCCACAGTTTGAAAAATGATTCCAATCGTTCCAGAACATTGCATTTCATAAGATCAAACATCTGTTTTATATTGAAATTAAAGATTTTAACATTGATTCATATCGTATCTACGATTTTTCGCTCAAATAAGCGTATCGTCGAAAAACGAAAAGTTGAAACCTCGTTCAATTTCATTGATTTTATATTCTATTGATACAGAATAATGAATATAACATGCATATAACGTTTTTAATATGTTTAAAAACTCGTTTTCATATGATAATTATCGATAAACTTAATCGAAAACGCGAATTTCGGTATAAGCGAAATTAAAATCGTGAAATCTTTAATAATACTTGTGCCACAATTTAAAAATGGTTTCCAGTCGATTCATAACATTGCATTTCATAAGAACAAGCATCTGTATTATATTGAAATCAAAGTTTTTAACATTGTTTCATATCGTATATACGATTTTTCGCTCATATAAGCGTATCGTCGAAAAACGAAAAGTTGAAATCTCGTTCAATTTCATTGATTTTATATTCTATCGATGCAGAGCAAAGAATATAACAAGAATTTAACGTTTTTACTATGTTTAAATACGCGTTCACATATGATAATTATCGAAAAACGTAATCGGCATACGCGAAATTCAGTATATGCGAAGTTAAAAACGAGAAATCTTTAATAATACTCGTGCCACAGTTTGAAAAATATTACCAATCGAATTAGAACATTGCATTTCATAAGATCAAACATCTATTTTATTTTGGATTCGACGTTATAACCTTGTTTCATATGTTATATGCGATTATTAGCTCATAAAGTATAGTCGAAAAGCGAAATTTGAATTCTCAACAAATTTCAATGCTTTTATATTCTATCGACGCAGAATACATATTGGAACAATAATATAAGTTTGTTACTATGTGTAAATACGAGTTTTAACATGAATATAGTCGAAAAATAAGATCGACCCATGCGAATTTCGAGAATTGCGGAGATGAAATCGTGAGAACATTGAAATTACTTGTACCACCGTTTGAAAAATGTTACCAATCAATTCGGACATTGTATTTCTGAAGATCAAACATCTATTTAATCTTGGAATCGACGTTTTAACCTTGTTTCATATCGTATATACAATTTTTCGTTCATAATGGCGTACCATCGTAATACGAAATATTGAAGTCTCATTCAAATTCAATGAGTTTATATTCTCTCGACGCGGGAATAAAGAATATAACATGAATGTAACGTTATTACTATGTTTAAAAACGCGTTATTATATGATAATTATCGAAAAACGTGTTCGACATACGCGAATTTCGGTATATACGAAGTTAAAATCGTGAAACCTTTAATAATACTCGTGCCCCAGTTTGAAGAAAGTTACCAGTCGATTCAGAACATTGCATTTCATAAGATCAAACATCTATTTTATCTTTGGAATTGAAGTTTTAACCTTGATTCACATCGTATATACGATTTTTCGCTCATATACGCGTACCGCCGAAAAACGAAAAGTTGAAATCTCGTTCAATTTCATTGATTTTATATTCTCTCGATGCAGAGCAAAGAATATAACAAGAATATGACATTTTTACTATGTTTATATACGCGTTCACATATGATAATTATCGAAAAACGTAATCGGCATACGCGAATTTCAGTATATGCGAAGTTAAAATCGTGAAATCTTTAATAATACTTATGCCACAGTTTGAAAAATGATACCAATCGTTCCAGAACATTGCATTTCATAAGATCAAACATCTGTTTTATATTGAAATTAAAGATTTTAACATTGATTCGTATCGTATCTACGATTTTTCGCTCAAATAAGCGTATCGTCGAAAAACGAAAAGTTGAAACCTCGTTCAATTTTATTGATTTTATATTCTCTCGATGCAGAGCAAAGAATATAACAAGAATATGACATTTTTACTATGTTTATATACGCGTTCACATATGATAATTATCGAAAAACGTAATCGGCATACGCGAATTTCAGTATATGCGAAGTTAAAATCGTGAAATCTTTAATAATACTTATGCCACAGTTTGAAAAATGATACCAATCGTTCCAGAACATTGCATTTCATAAGATCAAACATCTGTTTTATATTGAAATTAAAGATTTCAACATTGATTCATATCGTATCTACGATTTTTCGCTCAAATAAGCGTATCGTCGAAAAACGAAAAGTTGAAACCTCGTTCAATTTCATTGATTTTATATTCTATTGATACAGAATAATGAATATAACATGCATATAACGTTTTTATTATGTTTAAAAACTCGTTTTCATATGATAATTATCGATAAACTTAATCGAAAACGCGAATTTCGGTATAAGCGAAATTAAAATCGTGAAATCTTTAATAATACTTTTGCCACAATTTAAAAATGGTTTCCAGTCGATTCATAACATTGCATTTCATAAGAACAACCATCTGTATTATATTGAAATCAAAGTTTTTAACATTGTTTCATATCGTATATACGATTTTTCGCTCATATAAGCGTATCGTCGAAAAACGAAAAGTTGAAATCTCGTTCAATTTCATTGATTTTATATTCTATCGATGCAGAGCAAAGAATATAACAAGAATTTAACGTTTTTACTATGTTTAAATACGCGTTCACATATGATAATTATCGAAAAACGTAATCGGCATACGCGAAATTCAGTATATGCGAAGTTAAAAACGAGAAATCTTTAATAATACTCGTGCCACAGTTTGAAAAATATTACCAATCGAATTAGAACATTGCATTTCATAAGATCAAACATCTATTTTATTTTGGATTCGACGTTATAACCTTGTTTCATATGTTATATGCGATTATTAGCTCATAAAGTATAGTCGAAAAGCGAAATTTGAATTCTCAACAAATTTCAATGCTTTTATATTCTATCGACGCAGAATACATATTGGAACAATAATATAAGTTTGTTACTATGTGTAAATACGAGTTTTAACATGAATATAGTCGAAAAATAAGATCGACCCATGCGAATTTCGAGAATTGCGGAGATGAAATCGTGAAAACATTGAAATTACTTGTACCACCGTTTGAAAAATGTTACCAATCAATTCGGACATTGTATTTCTGAAGATCAAACATCTATTTAATCTTGGAATCGACGTTTTAACCTTGTTTCATATCGTATATACAATTTTTCGTTCATAATGGCGTACCATCGTAATACGAAATATTGAAGTCTCATTCAAATTCAATGAGTTTATATTCTCTCGACGCGGGAATAAAGAATATAACATGAATGTAACGTTATTACTATGTTTAAAAACGCGTTATTATATGATAATTATCGAAAAACGTGTTCGACATACGCGAATTTCGGTATATACGAAGTTAAAATCGTGAAACCTTTAATAATACTCGTGCCCCAGTTTGAAGAAAGTTACCAGTCGATTCAGAACATTGCATTTCATAAGATCAAACATCTATTTTATCTTTGGAATTGAAGTTTTAACCTTGATTCACATCGTATATACGATTTTTCGCTCATATACGCGTACCGCCGAAAAACGAAAAGTTGAAATCTCGTTCAATTTCATTGATTTTATATTCTCTCGATGCAGAGCAAAGAATATAACAAGAATATGACATTTTTACTATGTTTATATACGCGTTCACATATGATAATTATCGAAAAACGTAATCGGCATTCGCGAATTTCAGTATATGCGAAGTTAAAATCGTGAAATCTTTAATAATACTTATGCCACAGTTTGAAAAATGATACCAATCGTTCCAGAACATTGCATTTCATAAGATCAAACATCTGTTTTATATTGAAATTAAAGATTTTAACATTGATTCATATCGTATCTACGATTTTTCGCTCAAATAAGCGTATCGTCGAAAAACGAAAAGTTGAAACCTCGTTCAATTTCATTGATTTTATATTCTATTGATACAGAGCAAAGAATATAACATGCATATAACGTTTTTATTATGTTTAAAAACTCGTTTTCATATGATAATTATCGATAAACTTAATCGAAAACGCGAATTTCGGTATAAGCGAAATTAAAATCGTGAAATCTTTAATAATACTTGTGCCACAATTTAAAAATGGTTTCCAGTCGATTCATAACATTGCATTTCATAAGAACAAGCATCTGTATTATATTGAAATCAATGTTTTTAACATTGTTTCATATCGTATATACGATTTTTCGCTCATATAAGCGTATCGTCGAAAAACGAAAAGTTGAAACCTCGTTCAATTTCATTGATTTTATATTCTATTGATACAGAATAATGAATATAACATGCATATAACGTTTTTATTATGTTTAAAAACTCGTTTTCATATGATAATTATCGGTAAACTTAATCGAAAACGCGAATTTCGGTATAAGCGAAATTAAAATCGTGAAATCTTTAATAATACTTTTGCCACAATTTAAAAATGGTTTCCAGTCGATTCATAACATTGCATTTCATAAGAACAAGCATCTGTATTATATTGAAATCAAAGTTTTTAACATTGTTTCATATCGTATATACGATATTTCGCTCATATAAGCGTATCGTCGAAAAACGAAAAGTTGAAATCTCGTTCAATTTCATTGATTTTATATTCTATCGATGCAGAGCAAAGAATATAACAAGAATTTAACGTTTTTACTATGTTTAAATACGCGTTCACATATGATAATTATCGAAAAACGTAATCGGCATACGCGAAATTCAGTATATGCGAAGTTAAAAACGAGAAATCTTTAATAATACTCGTGCCACAGTTTGAAAAATATTACCAATCGAATTAGAACATTGCATTTCATAAGATCAAACATCTATTTTATTTTGGATTCGACGTTATAACCTTGTTTCATATGTTATATGCGATTATTAGCTCATAAAGTATAGTCGAAAAGCGAAATTTGAATTCTCAACAAATTTCAATGCTTTTATATTCTATCGACGCAGAATACATATTGGAACAATAATATAAGTTTGTTACTATGTGTAAATACGAGTTTTAACATGAATATAGTCGAAAAATAAGATCGACCCATGCGAATTTCGAGAATTGCGGAGATGAAATCGTGAAAACATTGAAATTACTTGTACCACCGTTTGAAAAATGTTACCAATCAATTCGGACATTGTATTTCTGAAGATCAAACATCTATTTAATCTTGGAATCGACGTTTTAACCTTGTTTCATATCGTATATACAATTTTTCGTTCATAATGGCGTACCATCGTAATACGAAATATTGAAGTCTCATTCAAATTCAATGAGTTTATATTCTCTCGACGCGGGAATAAAGAATATAACATGAATGTAACGTTATTACTATGTTTAAAAACGCGTTATTATATGATAATTATCGAAAAACGTGTTCGACATACGCGAATTTCGGTATATACGAAGTTAAAATCGTGAAACCTTTAATAATACTCGTGCCCCAGTTTGAAGAAAGTTACCAGTCGATTCAGAACATTGCATTTCATAAGATCAAACATCTATTTTATCTTTGGAATTGAAGTTTTAACCTTGATTCACATCGTATATACGATTTTTCGCTCATATACGCGTACCGCCGAAAAACGAAAAGTTGAAATCTCGTTCAATTTCATTGATTTTATATTCTCTCGATGCAGAGCAAAGAATATAACAAGAATATGACATTTTTACTATGTTTATATACGCGTTCACATATGATAATTATCGAAAAACGTAATCGACATACGCGAATTTCGGTATATGCGAAGTTAAAATCGTGAAATCTTTAATAATACTTATGCCACAGTTTGAAAAATGATACCAATCGTTCCAGAACATTGCATTTCATAAGATCAAACATCTGTTTTATATTGAAATTAAAGATTTTAACATTGATTCATATCGTATCTACGATTTTTCGCTCAAATAAGCGTATCGTCGAAAAACGAAAAGTTGAAACCTCGTTCAATTTCATTGATTTTATATTCTATTGATACAGAATAATGAATATAACATGCATATAACGTTTTTAATATGTTTAAAAACTCGTTTTCATATGATAATTATCGATAAACTTAATCGAAAACGCGAATTTCGGTATAAGCGAAATTAAAATCGTGAAATCTTTAATAATACTTGTGCCACAATTTAAAAATGGTTTCCAGTCGATTCATAACATTGCATTTCATAAGAACAAGCATCTGTATTATATTGAAATCAAAGTTTTTAACATTGTTTCATATCGTATATACGATTTTTCGCTCATATAAGCGTATCGTCGAAAAACGAAAAGTTGAAATCTCGTTCAATTTCATTGATTTTATATTCTATCGATGCAGAGCAAAGAATATAACAAGAATTTAACGTTTTTACTATGTTTAAATACGCGTTCACATATGATAATTATCGAAAAACGTAATCGGCATACGCGAAATTCAGTATATGCGAAGTTAAAAACGAGAAATCTTTAATAATACTCGTGCCACAGTTTGAAAAATATTACCAATCGAATTAGAACATTGCATTTCATAAGATCAAACATCTATTTTATTTTGGATTCGACGTTATAACCTTGTTTCATATGTTATATGCGATTATTAGCTCATAAAGTATAGTCGAAAAGCGAAATTTGAATTCTCAACAAATTTCAATGCTTTTATATTCTATCGACGCAGAATACATATTGGAACAATAATATAAGTTTGTTACTATGTGTAAATACGAGTTTTAACATGAATATAGTCGAAAAATAAGATCGACCCATGCGAATTTCGAGAATTGCGGAGATGAAATCGTGAAAACATTGAAATTACTTGTACCACCGTTTGAAAAATGTTACCAATCAATTCGGACATTGTATTTCTGAAGATCAAACATCTATTTAATCTTGGAATCGACGTTTTAACCTTGTTTCATATCGTATATACAATTTTTCGTTCATAATGGCGTACCATCGTAATACGAAATATTGAAGTCTCATTCAAATTCAATGAGTTTATATTCTCTCGACGCGGGAATAAAGAATATAACATGAATGTAACGTTATTACTATGTTTAAAAACGCGTTATTATATGATAATTATCGAAAAACGTGTTCGACATACGCGAATTTCGGTATATACGAAGTTAAAATCGTGAAACCTTTAATAATACTCGTGCCCCAGTTTGAAGAAAGTTACCAGTCGATTCAGAACATTGCATTTCATAAGATCAAACATCTATTTTATCTTTGGAATTGAAGTTTTAACCTTGATTCACATCGTATATACGATTTTTCGCTCATATACGCGTACCGCCGAAAAACGAAAAGTTGAAATCTCGTTCAATTTCATTGATTTTATATTCTCTCGATGCAGAGCAAAGAATATAACAAGAATATGACATTTTTACTATGTTTATATACGCGTTCACATATGATAATTATCGAAAAACGTAATCGGCATACGCGAATTTCAGTATATGCGAAGTTAAAATCGTGAAATCTTTAATAATACTTATGCCACAGTTTGAAAAATGATACCAATCGTTCCAGAACATTGCATTTCATAAGATCAAACATCTGTTTTATATTGAAATTAAAGATTTTAACATTGATTCATATCGTATCTACGATTTTTCGCTCAAATAAGCGTATCGTCGAAAAACGAAAAGTTGAAACCTCGTTCAATTTCATTGATTTTATATTCTCTCGATGCAGAGCAAAGAATATAACAAGAATATGACATTTTTACTATGTTTATATACACGTTCACATATGATAATTATCGAAAAACGTAATCGGCATACGCGATTTTCAGTATATGCGAAGTTAAAATCGTGAAATCTTTAATAATACTTATGCCACAGTTTGAAAAATGATACCAATCGTTCCAGAACATTGCATTTCATAAGATCAAACATCTGTTTTATATTGAAATTAAAGATTTTAACATTGATTCATATCGTATCTACGATTTTTCGCTCAAATAAGCGTATCGTCGAAAAACGAAAAGTTGAAACCTCGTTCAATTTCATTGATTTTATATTCTATTGATACAGAATAATGAATATAACATGCATATAACGTTTTTATTATGTTTAAAAACTCGTTTTCATATGATAATTATCGATAAACTTAATCGAAAACGCGAATTTCGGTATAAGCGAAATTAAAATCGTGAAATCTTTAATAATACTTTTGCCACAATTTAAAAATGGTTTCCAGTCGATTCATAACATTGCATTTCATAAGAACAAGCATCTGTATTATATTGAAATCAAAGTTTTTAACATTGTTTCATATCGTATATACGATTTTTCGCTCATATAAGCGTATCGTCGAAAAACGAAAAGTTGAAATCTCGTTCAATTTCATTGATTTTATATTCTATCGATGCAGAGCAAAGAATATAACAAGAATTTAACGTTTTTACTATGTTTAAATACGCGTTCGCATATGATAATTATCGAAAAACGTAATCGGCATACGCGAAATTCAGTATATGCGAAGTTAAAAACGAGAAATCTTTAATAATACTCGTGCCACAGTTTGAAAAATATTACCAATCGAATTAGAACATTGCATTTCATAAGATCAAACATCTATTTTATTTTGGATTCGACGTTATAACCTTGTTTCATATGTTATATGCGATTATTAGCTCATAAAGTATAGTCGAAAAGCGAAATTTGAATTCTCAACAAATTTCAATGCTTTTATATTCTATCGACGCAGAATACATATTGGAACAATAATATAAGTTTGTTACTATGTGTAAATACGAGTTTTAACATGAATATAGTCGAAAAATAAGATCGACCCATGCGAATTTCGAGAATTGCGGAGATGAAATCGTGAAAACATTGAAATTACTTGTACCACCGTTTGAAAAATGTTACCAATCAATTCGGACATTGTATTTCTGAAGATCAAACATCTATTTAATCTTGGAATCGACGTTTTAACCTTGTTTCATATCGTATATACAATTTTTCGTTCATAATGGCGTACCATCGTAATACGAAATATTGAAGTCTCATTCAAATTCAATGAGTTTATATTCTCTAGACGCGGGAATAAAGAATATAACATGAATGTAACGTTATTACTATGTTTAAAAACGCGTTATTATATGATAATTATCGAAAAACGTGTTCGACATACGCGAATTTCGGTATATACGAAGTTAAAATCGTGAAACCTTTAATAATACTCGTGCCCCAGTTTGAAGAAAGTTACCAGTCGATTCAGAACATTGCATTTCATAAGATCAAACATCTATTTTATCTTTGGAATTGAAGTTTTAACCTTGATTCACATCGTATATACGATTTTTCGCTCATATACGCGTACCGCCGAAAAACGAAAAGTTGAAATCTCGTTCAATTTCATTGATTTTATATTCTCTCGATGCAGAGCAAAGAATATAACAAGAATATGACATTTTTACTATGTTTATATACGCGTTCACATATGATAATTATCGAAAAACGTAATCGGCATTCGCGAATTTCAGTATATGCGAAGTTAAAATCGTGAAATCTTTAATAATACTTATGCCACAGTTTGAAAAATGATACCAATCGTTCCAGAACATTGCATTTCATAAGATCAAACATCTGTTTTATATTGAAATTAAAGATTTTAACATTGATTCATATCGTATCTACGATTTTTCGCTCAAATAAGCGTATCGTCGAAAAACGAAAAGTTGAAACCTCGTTCAATTTCATTGATTTTATATTCTATTGATACAGAGCAAAGAATATAACATGCATATAACGTTTTTATTATGTTTAAAAACTCGTTTTCATATGATAATTATCGATAAACTTAATCGAAAACGCGAATTTCGGTATAAGCGAAATTAAAATCGTGAAATCTTTAATAATACTTGTGCCACAATTTAAAAATGGTTTCCAGTCGATTCATAACATTGCATTTCATAAGAACAAGCATCTGTATTATATTGAAATCAAAGTTTTTAACATTGTTTCATATCGTATATACGATTTTTCGCTCATATAAGCGTATCGTCGAAAAACGAAAAGTTGAAACCTCGTTCAATTTCATTGATTTTATATTCTATTGATACAGAATAATGAATATAACATGCATATAACGTTTTTATTATGTTTAAAAACTCGTTTTCATATGATAATTATCGGTAAACTTAATCGAAAACGCGAATTTCGGTATAAGCGAAATTAAAATCGTGAAATCTTTAATAATACTTTTGCCACAATTTAAAAATGGTTTCCAGTCGATTCATAACATTGCATTTCATAAGAACAAGCATCTGTATTATATTGAAATCAAAGTTTTTAACATTGTTTCATATCGTATATACGATTTTTCTCTCATATAAGCGTATCGTCGAAAAACGAAAAGTTGAAATCTCGTTCAATTTCATTGATTTTATATTCTATCGATGCAGAGCAAAGAATATAACAAGAATTTAACGTTTTTACTATGTTTAAATACGCGTTCACATATGATAATTATCGAAAAACGTAATCGGCATACGCGAAATTCAGTATATGCGAAGTTAAAAACGAGAAATCTTTAATAATACTCGTGCCACAGTTTGAAAAATATTACCAATCGAATTAGAACATTGCATTTCATAAGATCAAACATCTATTTTATTTTGGATTCGACGTTATAACCTTGTTTCATATGTTATATGCGATTATTAGCTCATAAAGTATAGTCGAAAAGCGAAATTTGAATTCTCAAAAATTTCAATGCTTTTATATTCTATCGACGCAGAATACATATTGGAACAATAATATAAGTTTGTTACTATGTGTAAATACGAGTTTTAACATGAATATAGTCGAAAAATAAGATCGACCCATGCGAATTTCGAGAATTGCGGAGATGAAATCGTGAAAACATTGAAATTACTTGTACCACCGTTTGAAAAATGTTACCAATCAATTCAGACATTGTATTTCTGAAGATCAAACATCTATTTAATCTTGGAATCGACGTTTTAACCTTGTTTCATATCGTATATACAATTTTTCGTTCATAATGGCGTACCATCGTAATACGAAATATTGAAGTCTCATTCAAATTCAATGAGTTTATATTCTCTCGACGCGGGAATAAAGAATATAACATGAATGTAACGTTATTACTATGTTTAAAAACGCGTTATTATATGATAATTATCGAAAAACGTGTTCGACATACGCGAATATCGGTATATACGAAGTTAAAATCGTGAAACCTTTAATAATACTCGTGCCCCAGTTTGAAGAAAGTTACCAGTCGATTCAGAACATTGCATTTCATAAGATCAAACATCTATTTTATCTTTGGAATTGAAGTTTTAACCTTGATTCACATCGTATATACGATTTTTCGCTCATATACGCGTACCGCCGAAAAACGAAAAGTTGAAATCTCGTTCAATTTCATTGATTTTATATTCTCTCGATGCAGAGCAAAGAATATAACAAGAATATGACATTTTTACTATGTTTATATACGCGTTCACATATGATAATTATCGAAAAACGTAATCGGCATACGCGAATTTCAGTATATGCGAAGTTAAAATCGTGAAATCTTTAATAATACTTATGCCACAGTTTGAAAAATGATACCAATCGTTCCAGAACATTGCATTTCATAAGATCAAACATCTGTTTTATATTGAAATTAAAGATTTTAACATTGATTCATATCGTATCTACGATTTTTCGCTCAAATAAGCGTATCGTCGAAAAACGAAAAGTTGAAACCTCGTTCAATTTCATTGATTTTATATTCTATTGATACAGAATAATGAATATAACATGTATATAACGTTTTTAATATGTTTAAAAACTCGTTTTCATATGATAATTATCGATAAACTTAATCGAAAACGCGAATTTCGGTATAAGCGAAATTAAAATCGTGAAATCTTTAATAATACTTGTGCCACAATTTAAAAATGGTTTCCAGTCGATTCATAACATTGCATTTCATAAGAACAAGCATCTGTATTATATTGAAATCAAAGTTTTTAACATTGTTTCATATCGTATATACGATTTTTCGCTCATATAAGCGTATCGTCGAAAAACGAAAAGTTGAAATCTCGTTCAATTTCATTGATTTTATATTCTATCGATGCAGAGCAAAGAATATAACAAGAATTTAACGTTTTTACTATGTTTAAATACGCGTTCACATATGATAATTATCGAAAAACGTAATCGGCATACGCGAAATTCAGTATATGCGAAGTTAAAAACGAGAAATCTTTAATAATACTCGTGCCACAGTTTGAAAAATATTACCAATCGAATTAGAACATTGCATTTCATAAGATCAAACATCTATTTTATTTTGGATTCGACGTTATAACCTTGTTTCATATGTTATATGCGATTATTAGCTCATAAAGTATAGTCGAAAAGCGAAATTTGAATTCTCAACAAATTTCAATGCTTTTATATTCTATCGACGCAGAATACATATTTGAACAATAATATAAGTTTGTTACTATGTGTAAATACGAGTTTTAACATGAATATAGTCGAAAAATAAGATCGACCCATGCGAATTTCGAGAATTGCGGAGATGAAATCGTGAAAACATTGAAATTACTTGTACCACCGTTTGAAAAATGTTACCAATCAATTCGGACATTGTATTTCTGAAGATCAAACATCTATTTAATCTTGGAATCGACGTTTTAACCTTGTTTCATATCGTATATACAATTTTTCGTTCATAATGGCGTACCATCGTAATACGAAATATTGAAGTCTCATTCAAATTCAATGAGTTTATATTCTCTCGACGCGGGAATAAAGAATATAACATGAATGTAACGTTATTACTATGTTTAAAAACGCGTTATTATATGATAATTATCGAAAAACGTGTTCGACATACGCGAATTTCGGTATATACGAAGTTAAAATCGTGAAACCTTTAATAATACTCGTGCCCCAGTTTGAAGAAAGTTACCAGTCGATTCAGAACATTGCATTTCATAAGATCAAACATCTATTTTATCTTTGGAATTGAAGTTTTAACCTTGATTCACATCGTATATACGATTTTTCGCTCATATACGCGTACCGCCGAAAAACGAAAAGTTGAAATCTCGTTCAATTTCATTGATTTTATATTCTCTCGATGCAGAGCAAAGAATATAACAAGAATATGACATTTTTACTATGTTTATATACGCGTTCACATATGATAATTATCGAAAAACGTAATCGGCATTCGCGAATTTCAGTATATGCGAAGTTAAAATCGTGAAATCTTTAATAATACTTATGCCACAGTTTGAAAAATGATACCAATCGTTCCAGAACATTGCATTTCATAAGATCAAACATCTGTTTTATATTGAAATTAAAGATTTTAACATTGATTCATATCGTATCTACGATTTTTCGCTCAAATAAGCGTATCGTCGAAAAACGAAAAGTTGAAACCTCGTTCAATTTCATTGATTTTATATTCTATTGATACAGAATAATGAATATAACATGCATATAACGTTTTTAATATGTTTAAAAACTCGTTTTCATATGATAATTATCGATAAACTTAATCGAAAACGCGAATTTCGGTATAAGCGAAATTAAAATCGTGAAATCTTTAATAATACTTGTGCCACAATTTAAAAATGGTTTCCAGTCGATTCATAACATTGCATTTCATAAGAACAAGCATCTGTATTATATTGAAATCAAAGTTTTTAACATTGTTTCATATCGTATATACGATTTTTCGCTCATATAAGCGTATCGTCGAAAAACGAAAAGTTGAAATCTCGTTCAATTTCATTGATTTTATATTCTATCGATGCAGAGCAAAGAATATAACAAGAATTTAACGTTTTTACTATGTTTAAATACGCGTTCACATATGATAATTATCGAAAAACGTAATCGGCATACGCGAAATTCAGTATATGCGAAGTTAAAAACGAGAAATCTTTAATAATACTCGTGCCACAGTTTGAAAAATATTACCAATCGAATTAGAACATTGCATTTCATAAGATCAAACATCTATTTTATTTTGGATTCGACGTTATAACCTTGTTTCATATGTTATATGCGATTATTAGCTCATAAAGTATAGTCGTAAAGCGAAATTTGAATTCTCAACAAATTTCAATGCTTTTATATTCTATCGACGCAGAATACATATTTGAACAATAATATAAGTTTGTTACTATGTGTAAATACGAGTTTTAACATGAATATAGTCGAAAAATAAGATCGACCCATGCGAATTTCGAGAATTGCGGAGATGAAATCGTGAAAACATTGAAATTACTTGTACCACCGTTTGAAAAATGTTACCAATCAATTCGGACATTGTATTTCTGAAGATCAAACATCTATTTAATCTTGGAATCGACGTTTTAACCTTGTTTCATATCGTATATACAATTTTTCGTTCATAATGGCGTACCATCGTAATACGAAATATTGAAGTCTCATTCAAATTCAATGAGTTTATATTCTCTCGACGCGGGAATAAAGAATATAACATGAATGTAACGTTATTACTATGTTTAAAAACGCGTTATTATATGATAATTATCGAAAAACGTGTTCGACATACGCGAATTTCGGTATATACGAAGTTAAAATCGTGAAACCTTTAATAATACTCGTGCCCCAGTTTGAAGAAAGTTACCAGTCGATTCAGAACATTGCATTTCATAAGATCAAACATCTATTTTATCTTTGGAATTGAAGTTTTAACCTTGATTCACATCGTATATACGATTTTTCGCTCATATACGCGTACCGCCGAAAAACCAAAAGTTGAAATCTCGTTCAATTTCATTGATTTTATATTCTCTCGATGCAGAGCAAAGAATATAACAAGAATATGACGTTTTTACTATGTTTATATACGCGTTCACATATGATAATTATCGAAAAACGTAATCGGCATACGCGAATTTCAGTATATGCGAAGTTAAAATCGTGAAATCTTTAATAATACTTATGCCACAGTTTGAAAAATGATACCAATCGTTCCAGAACATTGCATTTCATAAGATCAAACATCTGTTTTATATTGAAATTAAAGATTTTAACATTGATTCATATCGTATCTACGATTTTTCGCTCAAATAAGCGTATCGTCGAAAAACGAAAAGTTGAAACCTCGTTCAATTTCATTGATTTTATATTCTATTGATACAGAATAATGAATATAACTTGCATATAACGTTTTTAATATGTTTAAAAACTCGTTTTCATATGATAATTATCGATAAACTTAATCGAAAACGCGAATTTCGGTATAAGCGAAATTAAAATCGTGAAATCTTTAATAATACTTGTGCCACAATTTAAAAATGGTTTCCAGTCGATTCATAACATTGCATTTCATAAGAACAAGCATCTGTATTATATTGAAATCAAAGTTTTTAACATTGTTTCATATCGTATATACGATTTTTCGCTCATATAAGCGTATCGTCGAAAAACGAAAAGTTGAAATCTCGTTCAATTTCATTGATTTTATATTCTATCGATGCAGAGCAAAGAATATAACAAGAATTTAACGTTTTTACTATGTTTAAATACGCGTTCACATATGATAATTATCGAAAAACGTAATCGGCATACGCGAAATTCAGTATATGCGAAGTTAAAAACGAGAAATCTTTAATAATACTCGTGCCACAGTTTGAAAAATATTACCAATCGAATTAGAACATTGCATTTCATAAGATCAAACATCTATTTTATTTTGGATTCGACGTTATAACCTTGTTTCATATGTTATATGCGATTATTAGCTCATAAAGTATAGTCGAAAAGCGAAATTTGAATTCTCAACAAATTTCAATGCTTTTATATTCTATCGACGCAGAATACATATTGGAACAATAATATAAGTTTGTTACTATGTGTAAATACGAGTTTTAACATGAATATAGTCGAAAAATAAGATCGACCCATGCGAATTTCGAGAATTGCGGAGATGAAATCGTGAAAACATTGAAATTACTTGTACCACCGTTTGAAAAATGTTACCAATCAATTCGGACATTGTATTTCTGAAGATCAAACATCTATTTAATCTTGGAATCGACGTTTTAACCTTGTTTCATATCGTATATACAATTTTTTGTTCATAATGGCGTACCATCGTAATACGAAATATTGAAGTCTCATTCAAATTCAATGAGTTTATATTCTCTCGACGCGGGAATAAAGAATATAACATGAATGTAACGTTATTACTATGTTTAAAAACGCGTTATTATATGATAATTATCGAAAAACGTGTTCGACATACGCGAATTTCGGTATATACGAAGTTAAAATCGTGAAACCTTTAATAATACTCGTGCCCCAGTTTGAAGAAAGTTACCAGTCGATTCAGAACATTGCATTTCATAAGATCAAACATCTATTTTATCTTTGGAATTGAAGTTTTAACCTTGATTCACATCGTATATACGATTTTTCGCTCATATACGCGTACCGCCGAAAAACGAAAAGTTGAAATCTCGTTCAATTTCATTGATTTTATATTCTCTCGATGCAGAGCAAAGAATATAACAAGAATATGACATTTTTACTATGTTTATATACGCGTTCACATATGATAATTATCGAAAAACGTAATCGGCATACGCGAAATTCAGTATATGCGAAGTTAAAAAAGAGAAATCTTTAATAATACTCGTGCCACAGTTTGAAAAATATTACCAATCGAATTAGAACATTGCATTTCATAAGATCAAACATCTATTTTATTTTGGATTCGACGTTATAACCTTGTTTCATATGTTATACGCGATTATTAGCTCATAAAGTATAGTCGAAAAGCGAAATTTGAATTCTCAACAAATTTCAATGCTTTTATATTCTATCGACGCAGAATACATATTGGAACAATAATATAAGTTTGTTACTATGTGTAAATACGAGTTTTAACATGAATATAGTCGAAAAATAAGATCGACCCATGCGAATTTCGAGAATTGCGGAGATGAAATTGTGAAAACATTGAAATTACTTGTACCACCGTTTGAAAAATGTTACCAATCAATTCGGACATTGTATTTCTGAAGATCAAACATCTATTTAATCTTGGAATCGACGTTTTAACCTTGTTTCATATCGTATATACAATTTTTCGTTCATAATGGCGTACCATCGTAATACGAAATATTGAAGTCTCATTCAAATTCAATGAGTTTATATTCTCTCGACGCGGGAATAAAGAATATAACATGAATGTAACGTTATTACTATGTTTAAAAACGCGTTATTATATGATAATTATCGAAAAACGTGTTCGACATACGCGAATTTCGGTATATACGAAGTTAAAATCGTGAAACCTTTAATAATACTCGTGCCCCAGTTTGAAGAAAGTTACCAGTCGATTCAGAACATTGCATTTCATAAGATCAAACATCTATTTTATCTTTGGAATTGAAGTTTTAACCTTGATTCACATCGTATATACGATTTTTCGCTCATATACGCGTACCGCCGAAAAACGAAAAGTTGAAATCTCGTTCACTTTCATTGATTTTATATTCTCTCGATGCAGAGCAAAGAATACAACAAGAATATGACGTTTTTACTATGTTTATATACGCGTTCACATATGATAATTATCGAAAAACGTAATCGGCATACGCGAATTTCAGTATATGCGAAGTTAAAATCGTGAAATCTTTAATAATACTTATGCCACAGTTTGAAAAATGATACCAATCGTTCCAGAACATTGCATTTCATAAGATCAAACATCTGTTTTATATTGAAATTAAAGATTTTAACATTGATTCATATCGTATCTACGATTTTTCGCTCAAATAAGCGTATCGTCGAAAAACGAAAAGTTGAAACCTCGTTCAATTTCATTGATTTTATATTCTATTGATACAGAATAATGAATATAACATGCATATAACGTTTTTAATATGTTTAAAAACTCGTTTTCATATGATAATTATCGATAAACTTAATCGAAAACGCGAATTTCGGTATAAGCGAAATTAAAATCGTGAAATCTTTAATAATACTTGTGCCACAATTTAAAAATGGTTTCCAGTCGATTCATAACATTGCATTTCATAAGAACAAGCATCTGTATTATATTGAAATCAAAGTTTTTAACATTGTTTCATATCGTATATACGATTTTTCGCTCATATAAGCGTATCGCCGAAAAACGAAAAGTTGAAATCTCGTTCAATTTCATTGATTTTATATTCTCTCGATGCAGAGCAAAGAATATAACAAGAATATGACATTTTTACTATGTTTATATACGCGTTCACATATGATAATTATCGAAAAACGTAATCGGCATACGCGAAATTCAGTATATGCGAAGTTAAAAACGAGAAATCTTTAATAATACTCGTGCCACAGTTTGAAAAATATTACCAATCGAATTAGAACATTGCATTTCATAAGATCAAACATCTATTTTATTTTGGATTCGACGTTATAACCTTGTTTCATATGTTATATGCGATTATTAGCTCATAAAGTATAGTCGAAAAGCGAAATTTGAATTCTCAACAAATTTCAATGCTTTTATATTCTATCGACGCAGAATACATATTGGAACAATAATATAAGTTTGTTACTATGTGTAAATACGAGTTTTAACATGAATATAGTCGAAAAATAAGATCGACCCATGCGAATTTCGAGAATTGCGGAGATGAAATCGTGAAAACATTGAAATTACTTGTACCACCGTTTGAAAAATGTTACCAATCAATTCGGACATTGTATTTCTGAAGATCAAACATCTATTTAATCTTGGAATCGACGTTTTAACCTTGTTTCATATCGTATATACAATTTTTCGTTCATAATGGCGTACCATCGTAATACGAAATATTGAAGTCTCATTCAAATTCAATGAGTTTATATTCTCTCGACGCGGGAATAAAGAATATAACATGAATGTAACGTTATTACTATGTTTAAAAACGCGTTATTATATGATAATTATCGAAAAACGTGTTCGACATACGCGAATTTCGGTATATACGAAGTTAAAATCGTGAAACCTTTAATAATACTCGTGCCCCAGTTTGAAGAAAGTTACCAGTCGATTCAGAACATTGCATTTCATAAGATCAAACATCTATTTTATATTTGGAATTGAAGTTTTAACCTTGATTCACATCGTATATACGATTTTTCGCTCATATACGCGTACCGCCGAAAAACGAAAAGTTGAAATCTCGTTCAATTTCATTGATTTTATATTCTCTCGATGCAGAGCAAAGAATATAACAAGAATATGACATTTTTACTATGTTTATATACGCGTTCACATATGATAATTATCGAAAAACGTAATCGGCATACGCGAATTTCAGTATATGCGAAGTTAAAATCGTGAAATCTTTAATAATACTTATGCCACAGTTTGAAAAATGATACCAATCGTTCCAGAACATTGCATTTCATAAGATCAAACATCTGTTTTATATTGAAATTAAAGATTTTAACATTGATTCATATCGTATCTACGATTTTTCGCTCAAATAAGCGTATCGTCGAAAAACGAAAAGTTGAAACCTCGTTCAATTTCATTGATTTTATATTCTATTGATACAGAATAATGAATATAACATGCATATAACGTTTTTAATATGTTTAAAAACTCGTTTTCATATGATAATTATCGATAAACTTAATCGAAAACGCGAATTTCGGTATAAGCGAAATTAAAATCGTGAAATCTTTAATAATACTTGTGCCACAATTTAAAAATGGTTTCCAGTCGATTCATAACATTGCATTTCATAAGAACAAGCATCTGTATTATATTGAAATCAAAGTTTTTAACATTGTTTCATATCGTATATACGATTTTTCGCTCATATAAGCGTATCGTCGAAAAACGAAAAGTTGAAATCTCGTTCAATTTCATTGATTTTATATTCTATCGATGCAGAGCAAAGAATATAACAAGAATTTAACGTTTTTACTATGTTTAAATACGCGTTCACATATGATAATTATCGAAAAACGTAATCGGCATACGCGAAATTCAGTATATGCGAAGTTAAAAACGAGAAATCTTTAATAATACTCGTGCCACAGTTTGAAAAATATTACCAATCGAATTAGAACATTGCATTTCATAAGATCAAACATCTATTTTATTTTGGATTCGACGTTATAACCTTGTTTCATATGTTATATGCGATTATTAGCTCATAAAGTATAGTCGAAAAGCGAAATTTGAATTCTCAACAAATTTCAATGCTTTTATATTCTATCGACGCAGAATACATATTGGAACAATAATATAAGTTTGTTACTATGTGTAAATACGAGTTTTAACATGAATATAGTCGAAAAATAAGATCGACCCATGCGAATTTCGAGAATTGCGGAGATGAAATCGTGAAAACATTGAAATTACTTGTACCACCGTTTGAAAAATGTTACCAATCAATTCGGACATTGTATTTCTGAAGATCAAACATCTATTTAATCTTGGAATCGACGTTTTAACCTTGTTTCATATCGTATATACAATTTTTCGTTCATAATGGCGTACCATCGTAATACGAAATATTGAAGTCTCATTCAAATTCAATGAGTTTATATTCTCTCGACGCGGGAATAAAGAATATAACATGAATGTAACGTTATTACTATGTTTAAAAACGCGTTATTATATGATAATTATCGAAAAACGTGTTCGACATACGCGAATTTCGGTATATACGAAGTTAAAATCGTGAAACCTTTAATAATACTCGTGCCCCAGTTTGAAGAAAGTTACCAGTCGATTCAGAACATTGCATTTCATAAGATCAAACATCTATTTTATCTTTGGAATTGAAGTTTTAACCTTGATTCACATCGTATATACGATTTTTCGCTCATATACGCGTACCGCCGAAAAACGAAAAGTTGAAATCTCGTTCAATTTCATTGATTTTATATTCTCTCGATGCAGAGCAAAGAATATAACAAGAATATGACATTTTTACTATGTTTATATACGCGTTCACATATGATAATTATCGAAAAACGTAATCGGCATACGCGAATTTCAGTATATGCGAAGTTAAAATCGTGAAATCTTTAATAATACTTATGCCACAGTTTGAAAAATGATACCAATCGTTCCAGAACATTGCATTTCATAAGATCAAACATCTGTTTTATATTGAAATTAAAGATTTTAACATTGATTCATATCGTATCTACGATTTTTCGCTCAAATAAGCGTATCGTCGAAAAACGAAAAGTTGAAACCTCGTTCAATTTCATTGATTTTATATTCTATTGATACAGAATAATGAATATAACATGCATATAACGTTTTTAATATGTTTAAAAACTCGTTTTCATATGATAATTATCGATAAACTTAATCGAAAACGCGAATTTCGGTATAAGCGAAATTAAAATCGTGAAATCTTTAATAATACTTGTGCCACAATTTAAAAATGGTTTCCAGTCGATTCATAACATTGCATTTCATAAGAACAAGCATCTGTATTATATTGAAATCAAAGTTTTTAACATTGTTTCATATCGTATATACGATTTTTCGCTCATATAAGCGTATCGTCGAAAAACGAAAAGTTGAAATCTCGTTCAATTTCATTGATTTTATATTCTATCGATGCAGAGCAAAGAATATAACAAGAATTTAACGTTTTTACTATGTTTAAATACGCGTTCACATATGATAATTATCGAAAAACGTAATCGGCATACGCGAAATTCAGTATATGCGAAGTTAAAAACGAGAAATCTTTAATAATACTCGTGCCACAGTTTGAAAAATATTACCAATCGAATTAGAACATTGCATTTCATAAGATCAAACATCTATTTTATTTTGGATTCGACGTTATAACCTTGTTTCATATGTTATATGCGATTATTAGCTCATAAAGTATAGTCGAAAAGCGAAATTTGAATTCTCAACAAATTTCAATGCTTTTATATTCTATCGACGCAGAATACATATTGGAACAATAATATAAGTTTGTTACTATGTGTAAATACGAGTTTTAACATGAATATAGTCGAAAAATAAGATCGACCCATGCGAATTTCGAGAATTGCGGAGATGAAATCGTGAAAACATTGAAATTACTTGTACCACCGTTTGAAAAATGTTACCAATCAATTCGGACATTGTATTTCTGAAGATCAAACATCTATTTAATCTTGGAATCGACGTTTTAACCTTGTTTCATATCGTATATACAATTTTTCGTTCATAATGGCGTACCATCGTAATACGAAATATTGAAGTCTCATTCAAATTCAATGAGTTTATATTCTCTCGACGCGGGAATAAAGAATATAACATGAATGTAACGTTATTACTATGTTTAAAAACGCGTTATTATATGATAATTATCGAAAAACGTGTTCGACATACGCGAATTTCGGTATATACGAAGTTAAAATCGTGAAACCTTTAATAATACTCGTGCCCCAGTTTGAAGAAAGTTACCAGTCGATTCAGAACATTGCATTTCATAAGATCAAACATCTATTTTATCTTTGGAATTGAAGTTTTAACCTTGATTCACATCGTATATACGATTTTTCGCTCATATACGCGTACCGCCGAAAAACGAAAAGTTGAAATCTCGTTCAATTTCATTGATTTTATATTCTCTCGATGCAGAGCAAAGAATATAACAAGAATATGACATTTTTACTATGTTTATATACGCGTTCACATATGATAATTATCGAAAAACGTAATCGGCATACGCGAATTTCAGTATATGCGAAGTTAAAATCGTGAAATCTTTAATAATACTTATGCCACAGTTTGAAAAATGATACCAATCGTTCCAGAACATTGCATTTCATAAGATCAAACATCTGTTTTATATTGAAATTAAAGATTTTAACATTGATTCATATCGTATCTACGATTTTTCGCTCAAATAAGCGTATCGTCGAAAAACGAAAAGTTGAAACCTCGTTCAATTTCATTGATTTTATATTCTATTGATACAGAATAATGAATATAACATGCATATAACGTTTTTAATATGTTTAAAAACTCGTTTTCATATGATAATTATCGATAAACTTAATCGAAAACGCGAATTTCGGTATAAGCGAAATTAAAATCGTGAAATCTTTAATAATACTTGTGCCACAATTTAAAAATGGTTTCCAGTCGATTCATAACATTGCATTTCATAAGAACAAGCATCTGTATTATATTGAAATCAAAGTTTTTAACATTGTTTCATATCGTATATACGATTTTTCGCTCATATAAGCGTATCGTCGAAAAACGAAAAGTTGAAATCTCGTTCAATTTCATTGATTTTATATTCTATCGATGCAGAGCAAAGAATATAACAAGAATTTAACGTTTTTACTATGTTTAAATACGCGTTCACATATGATAATTATCGAAAAACGTAATCGGCATACGCGAAATTCAGTATATGCGAAGTTAAAAACGAGAAATCTTTAATAATACTCGTGCCACAGTTTGAAAAATATTACCAATCGAATTAGAACATTGCATTTCATAAGATCAAACATCTATTTTATTTTGGATTCGACGTTATAACCTTGTTTCATATGTTATATGCGATTATTAGCTCATAAAGTATAGTCGAAAAGCGAAATTTGAATTCTCAACAAATTTCAATGCTTTTATATTCTATCGACGCAGAATACATATTGGAACAATAATATAAGTTTGTTACTATGTGTAAATACGAGTTTTAACATGAATATAGTCGAAAAATAAGATCGACCCATGCGAATTTCGAGAATTGCGGAGATGAAATCGTGAAAACATTGAAATTACTTGTACCACCGTTTGAAAAATGTTACCAATCAATTCGGACATTGTATTTCTGAAGATCAAACATCTATTTAATCTTGGAATCGACGTTTTAACCTTGTTTCATATCGTATATACAATTTTTCGTTCATAATGGCGTACCATCGTAATACGAAATATTGAAGTCTCATTCAAATTCAATGAGTTTATATTCTCTCGACGCGGGAATAAAGAATATAACATGAATGTAACGTTATTACTATGTTTAAAAACGCGTTAAAATATGATAATTATCGAAAAACGTGTTCGACATACGCGAATTTCGGTATATACGAAGTTAAAATCGTGAAACCTTTAATAATACTCGTGCCCCAGTTTGAAGAAAGTTACCAGTCGATTCAGAACATTGCATTTCATAAGATCAAACATCTATTTTATCTTTGGAATTGAAGTTTTAACCTTGATTCACATCGTATATACGATTTTTCGCTCATATACGCGTACCGCCGAAAAACGAAAAGTTGAAATCTCGTTCAATTTCATTGATTTTATATTCTCTCGATGCAGAGCAAAGAATATAACAAGAATATGACATTTTTACTATGTTTATATACGCGTTCACATATGATAATTATCGAAAAACGTAATCGGCATACGCGAATTTCAGTATATGCGAAGTTAAAATCGTGAAATCTTTAATAATACTTATGCCACAGTTTGAAAAATGATACCAATCGTTCCAGAACATTGCATTTCATAAGATCAAACATCTGTTTTATATTGAAATTAAAGATTTTAACATTGATTCATATCGTATCTACGATTTTTCGCTCAAATAAGCGTATCGTCGAAAAACGAAAAGTTGAAACCTCGTTCAATTTCATTGATTTTATATTCTATTGATACAGAATAATGAATATAACATGCATATAACGTTTTTAATATGTTTAAAAACTCGTTTTCATATGATAATTATCGATAAACTTAATCGAAAACGCGAATTTCGGTATAAGCGAAATTAAAATCGTGAAATCTTTAATAATACTTGTGCCACAATTTAAAAATGGTTTCCAGTCGATTCATAACATTGCATTTCATAAGAACAAGCATCTGTATTATATTGAAATCAAAGTTTTTAACATTGTTTCATATCGTATATACGATTTTTCGCTCATATAAGCGTATCGTCGAAAAACGAAAAGTTGAAATCTCGTTCAATTTCATTGATTTTATATTCTATCGATGCAGAGCAAAGAATATAACAAGAATTTAACGTTTTTACTATGTTTAAATACGCGTTCACATATGATAATTATCGAAAAACGTAATCGGCATACGCGAAATTCAGTATATGCGAAGTTAAAAACGAGAAATCTTTAATAATACTCGTGCCACAGTTTGAAAAATATTACCAATCGAATTAGAACATTGCATTTCATAAGATCAAACATCTATTTTATTTTGGATTCGACGTTATAACCTTGTTTCATATGTTATATGCGATTATTAGCTCATAAAGTATAGTCGAAAAGCGAAATTTGAATTCTCAACAAATTTCAATGCTTTTATATTCTATCGACGCAGAATACATATTGGAACAATAATATAAGTTTGTTACTATGTGTAAATACGAGTTTTAACATGAATATAGTCGAAAAATAAGATCGACCCATGCGAATTTCGAGAATTGCGGAGATGAAATCGTGAAAACATTGAAATTACTTGTACCACCGTTTGAAAAATGTTACCAATCAATTCGGACATTGTATTTCTGAAGATCAAACATCTATTTAATCTTGGAATCGACGTTTTAACCTTGTTTCATATCGTATATACAATTTTTCGTTCATAATGGCGTACCATCGTAATACGAAATATTGAAGTCTCATTCAAATTCAATGAGTTTATATTCTCTCGACGCGGGAATAAAGAATATAACATGAATGTAACGTTATTACTATGTTTAAAAACGCGTTAAAATATGATAATTATCGAAAAACGTGTTCGACATACGCGAATTTCGGTATATACGAAGTTAAAATCGTGAAACCTTTAATAATACTCGTGCCCCAGTTTGAAGAAAGTTACCAGTCGATTCAGAACATTGCATTTCATAAGATCAAACATCTATTTTATCTTTGGAATTGAAGTTTTAACCTTGATTCACATCGTATATACGATTTTTCGCTCATATACGCGTACCGCCGAAAAACGAAAAGTTGAAATCTCGTTCAATTTCATTGATTTTATATTCTCTCGATGCAGAGCAAAGAATATAACAAGAATATGACATTTTTACTATGTTTATATACGCGTTCACATATGATAATTATCGAAAAACGTAATCGGCATACGCGAATTTCAGTATATGCGAAGTTAAAATCGTGAAATCTTTAATAATACTTATGCCACAGTTTGAAAAATGATACCAATCGTTCCAGAACATTGCATTTCATAAGATCAAACATCTGTTTTATATTGAAATTAAAGATTTTAACATTGATTCATATCGTATCTACGATTTTTCGCTCAAATAAGCGTATCGTCGAAAAACGAAAAGTTGAAACCTCGTTCAATTTCATTGATTTTATATTCTATTGATACAGAATAATGAATATAACATGCATATAACGTTTTTAATATGTTTAAAAACTCGTTTTCATATGATAATTATCGATAAACTTAATCGAAAACGCGAATTTCGGTATAAGCGAAATTAAAATCGTGAAATCTTTAATAATACTTGTGCCACAATTTAAAAATGGTTTCCAGTCGATTCATAACATTGCATTTCATAAGAACAAGCATCTGTATTATATTGAAATCAAAGTTTTTAACATTGTTTCATATCGTATATACGATTTTTCGCTCATATAAGCGTATCGTCGAAAAACGAAAAGTTGAAATCTCGTTCAATTTCATTGATTTTATATTCTATCGATGCAGAGCAAAGAATATAACAAGAATTTAACGTTTTTACTATGTTTAAATACGCGTTCACATATGATAATTATCGAAAAACGTAATCGGCATACGCGAAATTCAGTATATGCGAAGTTAAAAACGAGAAATCTTTAATAATACTCGTGCCACAGTTTGAAAAATATTACCAATCGAATTAGAACATTGCATTTCATAAGATCAAACATCTATTTTATTTTGGATTCGACGTTATAACCTTGTTTCATATGTTATATGCGATTATTAGCTCATAAAGTATAGTCGAAAAGCGAAATTTGAATTCTCAACAAATTTCAATGCTTTTATATTCTATCGACGCAGAATACATATTGGAACAATAATATAAGTTTGTTACTATGTGTAAATACGAGTTTTAACATGAATATAGTCGAAAAATAAGATCGACCCATGCGAATTTCGAGAATTGCGGAGATGAAATCGTGAAAACATTGAAATTACTTGTACCACCGTTTGAAAAATGTTACCAATCAATTCGGACATTGTATTTCTGAAGATCAAACATCTATTTAATCTTGGAATCGACGTTTTAACCTTGTTTCATATCGTATATACAATTTTTCGTTCATAATGGCGTACCATCGTAATACGAAATATTGAAGTCTCATTCAAATTCAATGAGTTTATATTCTCTCGACGCGGGAATAAAGAATATAACATGAATGTAACGTTATTACTATGTTTAAAAACGCGTTATTATATTATAATTATCGAAAAACGTGTTCGACATACGCGAATTTCGGTATATACGAAGTTAAAATCGTGAAACCTTTAATAATACTCGTGCCCCAGTTTGAAGAAAGTTACCAGTCGATTCAGAACATTGCATTTCATAAGATCAAACATCTATTTTATCTTTGGAATTGAAGTTTTAACCTTGATTCACATCGTATATACGATTTTTCGCTCATATACGCGTACCGCCGAAAAACGAAAAGTTGAAATCTCGTTCAATTTCATTGATTTTATATTCTCTCGATGCAGAGCAAAGAATATAACAAGAATATGACATTTTTACTATGTTTATATACGCGTTCACATATGATAATTATCGAAAAACGTAATCGGCATACGCGAATTTCAGTATATGCGAAGTTAAAATCGTGAATTCTTTAATAATACTTATGCCACAGTTTGAAAAATGATACCAATCGTTCCAGAACATTGCATTTCATAAGATCAAACATCTGTTTTATATTGAAATTAAAGATTTTAACATTGATTCATATCGTATCTACGATTTTTCGCTCAAATAAGCGTATCGTCGAAAAACGAAAAGTTGAAACCTCGTTCAATTTCATTGATTTTATATTCTCTCGATGCAGAGCAAAGAATATAACAAGAATATGACATTTTTACTATGTTTATATACGCGTTCACATATGATAATTATCGAAAAACGTAATCGGCATACGCGAATTTCAGTATATGCGAAGTTAAAATCGTGAAATCTTTAATAATACTTATGCCACAGTTTGAAAAATGATACCAATCGTTCCAGAACATTGCATTTCATAAGATCAAACATCTGTTTTATATTGAAATTAAAGATTTTAACATTGATTCATATCGTATCTACGATTTTTCGCTCAAATAAGCGTATCGTCGAAAAACGAAAAGTTGAAACCTCGTTCAATTTCATTGATTTTATATTCTATTGATACAGAATAATGAATATAACATGCATATAACGTTTTTATTATGTTTAAAAACTCGTTTTCATATGATAATTATCGATAAACTTAATCGAAAACGCGAATTTCGGTATAAGCGAAATTAAAATCGTGAAATCTTTAATAATACTTGTGACACAATTTAAAAATGGTTTCCAGTCGATTCATAACATTGCATTTCATAAGAACAAGCATCTGTATTATATTGAAATCAAAGTTTTTAACATTGTTTCATATCGTATATACGATTTTTCGCTCATATAAGCGTATCGTCGAAAAACGAAAAGTTGAAATCTCGTTCAATTTCATTGATTTTATATTCTATCGATGCAGAGCAAAGAATATAACAAGAATTTAACGTTTTTACTATGTTTAAATACGCGTTCACATATGATAATTATCGAAAAACTTAATCGGCATACGCGAAATTCAGTATATGCGAAGTTAAAAACGAGAAATCTTTAATAATACTCGTGCCACAGTTTGATAAATATTACCAATCGAATTAGAACATTGCATTTCATAAGATCAAACATCTATTTTATTTTGGATTCGACGTTATAACCTTGTTTCATATGTTATATGCGATTATTAGCTCATAAAGTATAGTCGAAAAGCGAAATTTGAATTCTCAACAAATTTCAATGCTTTTATATTCTATCGACGCAGAATACATATTGGAACAATAATATAAGTTTGTTACTATGTGTAAATACGAGTTTTAACATGAATATAGTCGAAAAATAAGATCGACCCATGCGAATTTCGAGAATTGCGGAGATGAAATCGTGAAAACATTGAAATTACTTGTACCACCGTTTGAAAAATGTTACCAATCAATTCGGACATTGTATTTCTGAAGATCAAACATCTATTTAATCTTGGAATCGACGTTTTAACCTTGTTTCATATCGTATATACAATTTTTCGTTCATAATGGCGTACCATCGTAATACGAAATATTGAAGTCTCATTCAAATTCAATGAGTTTATATTCTCTCGACGAGGGAATAAAGAATATAACATGAATGTAACGTTATTACTATGTTTAAAAACGCGTTATTATATGATAATTATCGAAAAACGTGTTCGACATACGCGAATTTCGGTATATACGAAGTTAAAATCGTGAAACCTTTAATAATACTCGTGCCCCAGTTTGAAGAAAGTTACCAGTCGATTTAGAACATTGCATTTCATAAGATCAAACATCTATTTTATCTTTGGAATTGAAGTTTTAACCTTGATTCACATCGTATATACGATTTTTCGCTCATATACGCGTACCGCCGAAAAACGAAAAGTTGAAATCTCGTTCAATTTCATTGATTTTATATTCTCTCGATGCAGAGCAAAGAATATAACAAGAATATGACATTATTACTATGTTTATATACGCGTTCACATATGATAATTATCGAAAAACGTAATCGGCATACGCGAATTTCAGTATATGCGAAGTTAAAATCGTGAAATCTTTAATAATACTTATGCCACAGTTTGAAATATGATACCAATCGTTCCAGAACATTGCATTTCATAAGATCAAACATCTGTTTTATATTGAAATTAAAGATTTTAACATTGATTCATATCGTATCTACGATTTTTCGCTCAAATAAGCGTATCGTCGAAAAACGAAAAGTTGAAACCTCGTTCAATTTCATTGATTTTAAATTCTATTGATACAGAATAATGAATATAACATGCATATAACGTTTTTATTATGTTTAAAAACTCGTTTTCATATGATAATTATCGATAAACTTAATCGAAAACGCGAATTTCGGTATAAGCGAAATTAAAATCGTGAAATCTTTAATAATACTTGTGCCACAATTTAAAAATGGTTTCCAGTCGATTCATAACATTGCATTTCATAAGAACAAGCATCTGTTTTATATTGAAATCAAAGTTTTTAACATTGTTTCATATCGTATATACGATTTTTCGCTCATATAAGCGTATCGTCGAAAATCGAAAAGTTGAAATCTCGTTCAATTTCATTGATTTTATATTCTATCGATGCAGAGCAAAGAATATAACAAGAATTTAACGTTTTTACTATGTTTAAATACGCGTTCACATATGATAATTATCGATAAACTTAATCGAAAACGCGAATTTCGGTATAAGCGAAATTAAAATCGTGAAATCTTTAATAATACTTGTGCCACAATTTAAAAATGGTTTCCAGTCGATTCATAACATTGCATTTCATAAGAACAAGCATCTGTATTATATTGAAATCAAAGTTTTTAACATTGTTTCATATCGTATATACGATTTTTCGCTCAAATAAGCGTATCGTCGAAAAACGAAAAGTTGAAATCTCGTTCAATTTCATTGATTTTATATTCTATCGATGCAGAGCAAAGAATATAACAAGAATTTAACGTTTTTACTATGTTTAAATACGCGTTCACATATGATAATTATCGAAAAACGTAATCAGCATACGCGAAATTCAGTATATGCGAAGTTAAAAACGAGAAATCTTTAATAATACTCGTGCCACAGTTTGAAAAATATTACCAATCGAATTAGAACATTGCATTTCATAAGATCAAACATCTATTTTATTTTGGATTCGACGTTATAACCTTGTTTCATATGTTATATGCGATTATTAGCTCATAAAGTATAGTCGAAAAGCGAAATTTGAATTCTCAACAAATTTCAATGCTTTTATATTCTATCGACGCAGAATACATATTGGAACAATAATATAAGTTTGTTACTATGTGTAAATACGAGTTTTAACATGAATATAGTCGAAAAATAAGATCGACCCATGCGAATTTCGAGAATTGCGGAGATGAAATCGTGAAAACATTGAAATTACTTGTACCACCGTTTGAAAAATTTTACCAATCAATTCGGACATTGTATTTCTGAAGATCAAACATCTATTTAATCTTGGAATCGACGTTTTAACCTTGTTTCATATCGTATATACAATTTTTCGTTCATAATGGCGTACCATCGTAATACGAAATATTGAAGTCTCATTCAAATTCAATGAGTTTATATTCTCTCGACGCGGGAATAAAGAATATAACATGAATGTAACGTTATTACTATGTTTAAAAACGCGTTATTATATGATAATTATCGAAAAACGTGTTCGACATACGTGAATTTCGGTATATACGAAGTTAAAATCGTGAAACCTTTAATAATACTCGTGCCCCAGTTTGAAGATAGTTACCAGTCGATTCAGAACATTGCATTTCATAAGATCAAACATCTATTTTATCTTTGGAATTGAAGTTTTAACCTTGATTCACATCGTATATACGATTTTTCGCTCATATACGCGTACCGCCGAAAAACGAAAAGTTGAAATCTCGTTCAATTTCATTGATTTTATATTCTCTCGATGCAGAGCAAAGAATATAACAAGAATATGACATTTTTACTATGTTTATATACGCGTTCACATATGATAATTATCGAAAAACGTAATCGGCATACGCGAATTTCAGTATATGCGAAGTTAAAATCGTGAAATCTTTAATAATACTTATGCCACAGTTTGAAAAATGATACCAATCGTTCCAGAACATTGCATTTCATAAGATCAAACATCTGTTTTATATTGAAATTAAAGATTTTAACATTGATTCATATCGTATCTACGATTTTTCGCTCAAATAAGCGTATCGTCGAAAAACGAAAAGTTGAAACCTCGTTCAATTTCATTGATTTTATATTCTATTGATACAGAATAATGAATATAACATGCATATAACGTTTTTAATATGTTTAAAAACTCGTTTTCATATGATAATTATCGATATACTTAATCGAAAACGCGAATTTCGGTATAAGCGAAATTAAAATCGTGAAATCTTTAATAATACTTGTGCCACAATTTAAAAATGGTTTCCAGTCGATTCATAACATTGCATTTCATAAGAACAAGCATCTGTATTATATTGAAATCAAAGTTTTTAACATTGTTTCATATCGTATATACGATTTTTCGCTCATATAAGCGTATCGTCGAAAAACGAAAAGTTGAAATCTCGTTCAATTTCATTGATTTTATATTCTATCGATGCAGAGAAAAGAATATAACAACAATTTAACGTTTTTACTATGTTTAAATACGCGTTCACATATGATAATTATCGATAAACTTAATCGAAAACGCGAATTTCGGTATAAGCGAAATTAAAATCGTGAAATCTTTAATAATACTTGTGCCACAATTTAAAAATGGTTTCCAGTCGATTCATAACATTGCATTTCATAAGAACAAGCATCTGTATTATATTGAAATCAAAGTTTTTAACATTGTTTCATATCGTATATACGATTTTTCGCTCAAATAAGCGTATCGTCGAAAAACGAAAAGTTGAAATCTCGTTCAATTTCATTGATTTTATATTCTATCGATGCAGAGCAAAGAATATAACAAGAATTTAACGTTTTTACTATGTTTAAATACGCGTTCACATATGATAATTATCGAAAAACGTAATCAGCATACGCGAAATTCAGTATATGCGAAGTTAAAAACGAGAAATCTTTAATAATACTCGTGCCACAGTTTGAAAAATATTACCAATCGAATTAGAACATTGCATTTCATAAGATCAAACATCTATTTTATTTTGGATTCGACGTTATAACCTTGTTTCATATGTTATATGCGATTATTAGCTCATAAAGTATAGTCGAAAAGCGAAATTTGAATTCTCAACAAATTTCAATGCTTTTATATTCTATCGACGCAGAATACATATTGGAACAATAATATAAGTTTGTTACTATGTGTAAATACGAGTTTTAACATGAATATAGTCGAAAAATAAGATCGACCCATGCGAATTTCGAGAATTGCGGAGATGAAATCGTGAAAACATTGAAATTACTTGTACCACCGTTTGAAAAATGTTACCAATCAATTCGGACATTGTATTTCTGAAGATCAAACATCTATTTAATCTTGGAATCGACGTTTTAACCTTGTTTCATATCGTATATACAATTTTTCGTTCATAATGGCGTACCATCGTAATACGAAATATTGAAGTCTCATTCAAATTCAATGAGTTTATATTCTCTCGACGCGGGAATAAAGAATATAACATGAATGTAACGTTATTACTATGTTTAAAAACGCGTTATTATATGATAATTATCGAAAAACGTGTTCGACATACGCGAATTTCGGTATATACGAAGTTAAAATCGTGAAACCTTTAATAATACTCGTGCCCCAGTTTGAAGAAAGTTACCAGTCGATTCAGAACATTGCATTTCATAAGATCAAACATCTATTTTATCTTTGGAATTGAAGTTTTAACCTTGATTCACATCGTATATACGATTTTTCGCTCATATACGCGTACCGCCGAAAAACGAAAAGTTGAAATCTCGTTCAATTTCATTGATTTTATATTCTCTCGATGCAGAGCAAAGAATATAACAAGAATATGACATTTTTACTATGTTTATATACGCGTTCACATATGATAATTATCGAAAAACGTAATCGGCATACGCGAATTTCAGTATATGCGAAGTTAAAATCGTGAAATCTTTAATAATACTTATGCCACAGTTTGAAAAATGATACCAATCGTTCCAGAACATTGCATTTCATAAGATCAAACATCTGTTTTATATTGAAATTAAAGATTTTAACATTGATTCATATCGTATCTACGATTTTTCGCTCAAATAAGCGTATCGTCGAAAAACGAAAAGTTGAAACCTCGTTCAATTTCATTGATTTTATATTCTCTCGATGCAGAGCAAAGAATATAACAAGAATATGACGTTTTTACTATGTTTATATACGCGTTCACATATGATAATTATCGAAAAACGTAATCGGCATACGCGAATTTCAGTATATGCGAAGTTAAAATCGTGAAATCTTTAATAATACTTATGCCACAGTTTGAAAAATGATACCAATCGTTCCAGAACATTGCATTTCATAAGATCAAACATCTGTTTTATATTGAAATTAAAGATTTTAACATTGATTCATATCGTATCTACGATTTTTCGCTCAAATAAGCGTATCGTCGAAAAACGAAAAGTTGAAACCTCGTTCAATTTCATTGATTTTATATTCTATTGATACAGAATAATGAATATAACATGCATATAACGTTTTTATTATGTTTAAAAACTCGTTTTCATATGATAATTATCGATAAACTTAATCGAAAACGCGAATTTCGGTATAAGCGAAATTAAAATCGTGAAATCTTTAATAATACTTGTGACACAATTTAAAAATGGTTTCCAGTCGATTCATAACATTGCATTTCATAAGAACAAGCATCTGTATTATATTGAAATCAAAGTTTTTAACATTGTTTCATATCGTATATACGATTTTTCGCTCATATAAGCGTATCGTCGAAAAACGAAAAGTTGAAATCTCGTTCAATTTCATTGATTTTATATTCTATCGATGCAGAGCAAAGAATATAACAAGAATTTAACGTTTTTACTATGTTTAAATACGCGTTCACATATGATAATTATCGAAAAACTTAATCGGCATACGCGAAATTCAGTATATGCGAAGTTAAAAACGAGAAATCTTTAATAATACTCGTGCCACAGTTTGATAAATATTACCAATCGAATTAGAACATTGCATTTCATAAGATCAAACATCTATTTTATTTTGGATTCGACGTTATAACCTTGTTTCATATGTTATATGCGATTATTAGCTCATAAAGTATAGTCGAAAAGCGAAATTTGAATTCTCAACAAATTTCAATGCTTTTATATTCTATCGACGCAGAATACATATTGGAACAATAATATAAGTTTGTTACTATGTGTAAATACGAGTTTTAACATGAATATAGTCGAAAAATAAGATCGACCCATGCGAATTTCGAGAATTGCGGAGATGAAATCGTGAAAACATTGAAATTACTTGTACCACCGTTTGAAAAATGTTACCAATCAATTCGGACATTGTATTTCTGAAGATCAAACATCTATTTA
Source organism: Vespa crabro (assembly GCF_910589235.1). Classification (NCBI taxonomy): domain Eukaryota; kingdom Metazoa; phylum Arthropoda; class Insecta; order Hymenoptera; family Vespidae; genus Vespa; species Vespa crabro. The sequence continues at coordinate 13,320,072 of NC_060955.1, forward strand.
ATCTTGGAATCGACGTTTTAACCTTGTTTCATATCGTATATACAATTTTTCGTTCATAATGGCGTACCATCGTAATACGAAATATTGAAGTCTCATTCAAATTCAATGAGTTTATATTCTCTCGACGAGGGAATAAAGAATATAACATGAATGTAACGTTATTACTATGTTTAAAAACGCGTTATTATATGATAATTATCGAAAAACATGTTCGACATACGCGAATTTCGGTATATACGAAGTTAAAATCGTGAAACCTTTAATAATACTCTTGCCCCAGTTTGAAGAAAGTTACCAGTCGATTTAGAACATTGCATTTCATAAGATCAAACATCTATTTTATCTTTGGAATTGAAGTTTTAACCTTGATTCACATCGTATATACGATTTTTCGCTCATATACGCGTACCGCCGAAAAACGAAAAGTTGAAATCTCGTTCAATTTCATTGATTTTATATTCTCTCGATGCAGAGCAAAGAATATAACAAGAATATGACATTATTACTATGTTTATATACGCGTTCACATATGATAATTATCGAAAAACGTAATCGGCATACGCGAATTTCAGTATATGCGAAGTTAAAATCGTGAAATCTTTAATAATACTTATGCCACAGTTTGAAAAATGATACCAATCGTTCCAGAACATTGCATTTCATAAGATCAAACATCTGTTTTATATTGAAATTAAAGATTTTAACATTGATTCATATCGTATCTACGATTTTTCGCTCAAATAAGCGTATCGTCGAAAAACGAAAAGTTGAAACCTCGTTCAATTTCATTGATTTTAAATTCTATTGATACAGAATAATGAATATAACATGCATATAACGTTTTTATTATGTTTAAAAACTCGTTTTCATATGATAATTATCGATAAACTTAATCGAAAACGCGAATTTCGGTATAAGCGAAATTAAAATCGTGAAATCTTTAATAATACTTGTGCCACAATTTAAAAATGGTTTCCAGTCGATTCATAACATTGCATTTCATAAGAACAAGCATCTGTTTTATATTGAAATCAAAGTTTTTAACATTGTTTCATATCGTATATACGATTTTTCGCTCATATAAGCGTATCGTCGAAAATCGAAAAGTTGAAATCTCGTTCAATTTCATTGATTTTATATTCTATCGATGCAGAGCAAAGAATATAACAAGAATTTAACGTTTTTACTATGTTTAAATACGCGTTCACATATGATAATTATCGATAAACTTAATCGAAAACGCGAATTTCGGTATAAGCGAAATTAAAATCGTGAAATCTTTAATAATACTTGTGCCACAATTTAAAAATGGTTTCCAGTCGATTCATAACATTGCATTTCATAAGAACAAGCATCTGTATTATATTGAAATCAAAGTTTTTAACATTGTTTCATATCGTATATACGATTTTTCGCTCAAATAAGCGTTTCGTCGAAAAACGAAAAGTTGAAATCTCGTTCAATTTCATTGATTTTATATTCTATCGATGCAGAGCAAAGAATATAACAAGAATTTAACGTTTTTACTATGTTTAAATACGCGTTCACATATGATAATTATCGAAAAACGTAATCAGCATACGCGAAATTCAGTATATGCGAAGTTAAAAACGAGAAATCTTTAATAATACTCGTGCCACAGTTTGAAAAATATTACCAATCGAATTAGAACATTGCATTTCATAAGATCAAACATCTATTTTATTTTGGATTCGACGTTATAACCTTGTTTCATATGTTATATGCGATTATTAGCTCATAAAGTATAGTCGAAAAGCGAAATTTGAATTCTCAACAAATTTCAATGCTTTTATATTCTATCGACGCAGAATACATATTGGAACAATAATATAAGTTTGTTACTATGTGTAAATACGAGTTTTAACATGAATATAGTCGAAAAATAAGATCGACCCATGCGTATTTCGAGAATTGCGGAGATGAAATCGTGAAAACATTGAAATTACTTGTACCACCGTTTGAAAAATTTTACCAATCAATTCGGACATTGTATTTCTGAAGATCAAACATCTATTTAATCTTGGAATCGACGTTTTAACCTTGTTTCATATCGTATATACAATTTTTCGTTCATAATTGCGTACCATCGTAATACGAAATATTGAAGTCTCATTCAAATTCAATGAGTTTATATTCTCTCGACGCGGGAATAAAGAATATAACATGAATGTAACGTTATTACTATGTTTAAAAACGCGTTATTATATGATAATTATCGAAAAACGTGTTCGACATACGTGAATTTCGGTATATACGAAGTTAAAATCGTGAAACCTTTAATAATACTCGTGCCCCAGTTTGAAGATAGTTACCAGTCGATTCAGAACATTGCATTTCATAAGATCAAACATCTATTTTATCTTTGGAATTGAAGTTTTAACCTTGATTCACATCGTATATACGATTTTTCGCTCATATACGCGTACCGCCGAAAAACGAAAAGTTGAAATCTCGTTCAATTTCATTGATTTTATATTCTCTCGATGCAGAGCAAAGAATATAACAAGAATATGACATTTTTACTATGTTTATATACGCGTTCACATATGATAATTATCGAAAAACGTAATCGGCATACGCGAATTTCAGTATATGCGAAGTTAAAATCGTGAAATCTTTAATAATACTTATGCCACAGTTTGAAAAATGATACCAATCGTTCCAGAACATTGCATTTCATAAGATCAAACATCTGTTTTATATTGAAATTAAAGATTTTAACATTGATTCATATCGTATCTACGATTTTTCGCTCAAATAAGCGTATCGTCGAAAAACGAAAAGTTGAAACCTCGTTCAATTTCATTGATTTTATATTCTATTGATACAGAATAATGAATATAACATGCATATAACGTTTTTAATATGTTTAAAAACTCGTTTTCATATGATAATTATCGATATACTTAATCGAAAACGCGAATTTCGGTATAAGCGAAATTAAAATCGTGAAATCTTTAATAATACTTGTGCCACAATTTAAAAATGGTTTCCAGTCGATTCATAACATTGCATTTCATAAGAACAAGCATCTGTATTATATTGAAATCAAAGTTTTTAACATTGTTTCATATCGTATATACGATTTTTCGCTCATATAAGCGTATCGTCGAAAAACGAAAAGTTGAAATCTCGTTCAATTTCATTGATTTTATATTCTATCGATGCAGAGAAAAGAATATAACAACAATTTAACGTTTTTACTATGTTTAAATACGCGTTCACATATGATAATTATCGATAAACTTAATCGAAAACGCGAATTTCGGTATAAGCGAAATTAAAATCGTGAAATCTTTAATAATACTTGTGCCACAATTTAAAAATGGTTTCCAGTCGATTCATAACATTGCATTTCATAAGAACAAGCATCTGTATTATATTGAAATCAAAGTTTTTAACATTGTTTCATATCGTATATACGATTTTTCGCTCAAATAAGCGTATCGTCGAAAAACGAAAAGTTGAAATCTCGTTCAATTTCATTGATTTTATATTCTATCGATGCAGAGCAAAGAATATAACAAGAATTTAACGTTTTTACTATGTTTAAATACGCGTTCACATATGATAATTATCGAAAAACGTAATCGGCATACGCGAAATTCAGTATATGCGAAGTTAAAAACGAGAAATCTTTAATAATACTCGTGCCACAGTTTGAAAAATATTACCAATCGAATTAGAACATTGCATTTCATAAGATCAAACATCTATTTTATTTTGGATTCGACGTTATAACCTTGTTTCATATGTTATATGCGATTATTAGCTCATAACGTATAGTCGAAAAGCGAAATTTGAATTCTCAACAAATTTCAATGCTTTTATATTCTATCGACGCAGAATACATATTGGAACAATAATATAAGTTTGTTACTATGTGTAAATACGAGGTTTAACATGAATATAGTCGAAAAATAAGATCGACCCATGCGAATTTCGAGAATTGCGGAGATGAAATCGTGAAAACATTGAAATTACTTGTACCACCGTTTGAAAAATGTTACCAATCAATTCGGACATTGTATTTCTGAAGATCAAACATCTATTTAATCTTGGAATCGACGTTTTAACCTTGTTTCATATCGTATATACAATTTTTCGTTCATAATGGCGTACCATCGTAATACGAAATATTGAAGTCTCATTCAAATTCAATGAGTTTATATTCTCTCGACGCGGGAATAAAGAATATAACATGAATGTAACGTTATTACTATGTTTAAAAACGCGTTATTATATGATAATTATCGAAAAACGTGTTCGACATACGTGAATTTCGGTATATACGAAGTAAAAATCGTGAAACCTTTAATAATACTCGTGCCCCAGTTTGAAGAAAGTTACCAGTCGATTCAGAACATTGCATTTCATAAGATCAAACATCTATTTTATCTTTGGAATTGAAGTTTTAACCTTGATTCACATCGTATATACGATTTTTCGCTCATATACGCGTACCGCCGAAAAACGAAAAGTTGAAATCTCGTTCAATTTCATTGATTTTATATTCTCTCGATGCAGAGCAAAGAATATAACAAGAATATGACATTTTGACAATGTTTATATACGCGTTCACATATGATAATTATCGAAAAACGTAATCGGCATACGCGAATTTCAGTATATGCGAAGTTAAAATCGTGAAATCTTTAATAATACTTATGCCACAGTTTGAAAAATGATACCAATCGTTCCAGAACATTGCATTTCATAAGATCAAACATCTGTTTTATATTGAAATTAAAGATTTTAACATTGATTCATATCGTATCTACGATTTTTCGCTCAAATAAGCGTATCGTCGAAAAACGAAAAGTTGAAACCTCGTTCAATTTCATTGATTTTATATTCTATTGATACAGAATAATGAATATAACATGCATATAACGTTTTTATTATGTTTAAAAACTCGTTTTCATATGATAATTATCGATAAACTTAATTGAAAACGCGAATTTCGGTATAAGCGAAATTAAAATCGTGAAATCTTTAATAATACTTGTGCCACAATTTAAAAATGGTTTCCAGTCGATTCATAACATTGCATTTCATAAGAACAAGCATCTGTATTATATTGAAATCAAAGTTTTTAACATTGTTTCATATCGTATATACGATTTTTCGCTCAAATAAGCGTATCGTCGAAAAACGAAAAGTTGAAATCTCGTTCAATTTCATTGATTTTATATTCTATCGATGCAGAGCAAAGAATATAACAAGAATTTAACGTTTTTACTATGTTTAAATACGCGTTCACATATGATAATTATCGAAAAACGTAATCAGCATACGCGAAATTCAGTATATGCGAAGTTAAAAACGAGAAATCTTTAATAATACTCGTGCCACAGTTTGAAAAATATTACCAATCGAATTAGAACATTGCATTTCATAAGATCAAACATCTATTTTATTTTGGATTCGACGTTATAACCTTGTTTCATATGTTATATGCGATTATTAGCTCATAAAGTATAGTCGAAAAGCGAAATTTGAATTCTCAACAAATTTCAATGCTTTTATATTCTATCGACGCAGAATACATATTGGAACAATAATATAAGTTTGTTACTATGTGTAAATACGAGTTTTAACATGAATATAGTCGAAAAATAAGATCGACCCATGCGAATTTCGAGAATTGCGGAGATGAAATCGTGAAAACATTGAAATTACTTGTACCACCGTTTGAAAAATTTTACCAATCAATTCGGACATTGTATTTCTGAAGATCAAACATCTATTTAATCTTGGAATCGACGTTTTAACCTTGTTTCATATCGTATATACAATTTTTCGTTCATAATGGCGTACCATCGTAATACGAAATATTGAAGTCTCATTCAAATTCAATGAGTTTATATTCTCTCGACGCGGGAATAAAGAATATAACATGAATGTAACGTTATTACTATGTTTAAAAACGCGTTATTATATGATAATTATCGAAAAACGTGTTCGACATACGCGAATTTCGGTATATACGAAGTTAAAATCGTGAAACCTTTAATAATACTCGTGCCCCAGTTTGAAGAAAGTTACCAGTCGATTCAGAACATTGCATTTCATAAGATCAAACATCTATTTTATCTTTGGAATTGAAGTTTTAACCTTGATTCACATCGTATATACGATTTTTCGCTCATATACGCGTACCGCCGAAAAACGAAAAGTTGAAATCTCGTTCAATTTCATTGATTTTATATTCTCTCGATGCAGAGCAAAGAATATAACAAGAATATGACGTTTTTACTATGTTTATATACGCGTTCACATATGATAATTATCGAAAAACGTAATCGGCATACGCGAATTTCAGTATATGCGAAGTTAAAATCGTGAAATCATTAATAATACTTATGCCACAGTTTGAAAAATGATACCAATCGTTCCAGAACATTGCATTTCATAAGATCAAACATCTGTTTTATATTGAAATTAAAGATTTTAACATTGATTCATATCGTATCTACGATTTTTCGCTCAAATAAGCGTATCGTCGAAAAACGAAAAGTTGAAACCTCGTTCAATTTCATTGATTTTATATTCTATTGATACAGAATAATGAATATAACATGCATATAACGTTTTTATTATGTTTAAAAACTCGTTTTCATATGATAATTATCGATAAACTTAATCGAAAACGCGAATTTCGGTATAAGCGAAATTAAAATCGTGAAATCTTTAATAATACTTGTGCCACAATTTAAAAATGGTTTCCAGTCGATTCATAACATTGCATTTCATAAGAACAAGCATCTGTATTATATTGAAATCAAAGTTTTTAACATTGTTTCATATCGTATATACGATTTTTCGCTCATATAAGCGTATCGTCGAAAAACGAAAAGTTGAAATCTCGTTCAATTTCATTGATTTTATATTCTATCGATGCAGAGCAAAGAATATAACAAGAATTTAACGTTTTTACTATGTTTAAATACGCGTTCACATATGATAATTATCGAAAAACGTAATCGGCATACGCGAAATTCAGTATATGCGAAGTTAAAAACGAGAAATCTTTAATAATACTCGTGCCACAGTTTGAAAAATATTACCAATCGAATTAGAACATTGCATTTCATAAGATCAAACATCTATTTTATTTTGGATTCGACGTTATAACCTTGTTTCATATGTTATATGCGATTATTAGCTCATAAAGTATAGTCGAAAAGCGAAATTTGAATTCTCAACAAATTTCAATGCTTTTATATTCTATCGACGCAGAATACATATTGGAACAATAATATAAGTTTGTTACTATGTGTAAATACGAGTTTTAACATGAATATAGTCGAAAAATAAGATCGACCCATGCGAATTTCGAGAATTGCGGAGATGAAATCGTGAAAACATTGAAATTACTTGTACCACCGTTTGAAAAATGTTACCAATCAATTCGGACATTGTATTTCTGAAGATCAAACATCTACTTAATCTTGGAATCGACGTTTTAACCTTGTTTCATATCGTATATACAATTTTTCGTTCATAATGGCGTACCATCGTAATACGAAATATTGAAGTCTCATTCAAATTCAATGAGTTTATATTCTCTCGACGCGGGAATAAAGAATATAACATGAATGTAACGTTATTACTATGTTTAAAAACGCGTTATTATATGATAATTATCGAATAACGTGTTCGACATACGTGAATTTCGGTATATACGAAGTTAAAATCGTGAAACCTTTAATAATACTCGTGCCCCAGTTTGAAGAAAGTTACCAGTCGATTCAGAACATTGCATTTCATAAGATCAAACATCTATTTTATCTTTGGAATTGAAGTTTTAACCTTGATTCACATCGTATATACGATTTTTCGCTCATATACGCGTACCGCCGAAAAACGAAAAGTTGAAATCTCGTTCAATTTCATTGATTTTATATTCTCTCGATGCAGAGCAAAGAATATAACAAGAATATGACGTTTTTACTATGTTTATATACGCGTTCACATATGATAATTATCGAAAAACGTAATCGGCATACGCGAATTTCAGTATATGCGAAGTTAAAATCGTGAAATCATTAATAATACTTATGCCACAGTTTGAAAAATGATACCAATCGTTCCAGAACATTGCATTTCATAAGATCAAACATCTGTTTTATATTGAAATTAAAGATTTTAACATTGATTCATATCGTATCTACGATTTTTCGCTCAAATAAGCGTATCGTCGAAAAACGAAAAGTTGAAACCTCGTTCAATTTCATTGATTTTATATTCTATTGATACAGAATAATGTATATAACATGCATATAACGTTTTTATTATGTTTAAAAACTCGTTTTCATATGATAATTATCGATAAACTTAATTGAAAACGCGAATTTCGGTATAAGCGAAATTAAAATCGTGAAATCTTTAATAATACTTGTGCCACAATTTAAAAATGGTTTCCAGTCGATTCATAACATTGCATTTCATAAGAACAAGCATCTGTATTATATTGAAATCAAAGTTTTTAACATTGTTTCATATCGTATATACGATTTTTCGCTCAAATAAGCGTATCGTCGAAAAACGAAAAGTTGAAATCTCGTTCAATTTCATTGATTTTATATTCTATCGATGCAGAGCAAAGAATATAACAAGAATTTAACGTTTTTACTATGTTTAAATACGCGTTCACATATGATAATTATCGAAAAACGTAATCAGCATACGCGAAATTCAGTATATGCGAAGTTAAAAACGAGAAATCTTTAATAATACTCGTGCCACAGTTTGAAAAATATTACCAATCGAATTAGAACATTGCATTTCATAAGATCAAACATCTATTTTATTTTGGATTCGACGTTATAACCTTGTTTCATATGTTATATGCGATTATTAGCTCATAAAGTATAGTCGAAAAGCGAAATTTGAATTCTCAACAAATTTCAATGCTTTTATATTCTATCGACGCAGAATACATATTGGAACAATAATATAAGTTTGTTACTATGTGTAAATACGAGTTTTAACATGAATATAGTCGAAAAATAAGATCGACCCATGCGAATTTCGAGAATTGCGGAGATGAAATCGTGAAAACATTGAAATTACTTGTACCACCGTTTGAAAAATTTTACCAATCAATTCGGACATTGTATTTCTGAAGATCAAACATCTATTTAATCTTGGAATCGACGTTTTAACCTTGTTTCATATCGTATATACAATTTTTCGTTCATAATGGCGTACCATCGTAATACGAAATATTGAAGTCTCATTCAAATTCAATGAGTTTATATTCTCTCGACGCGGGAATAAAGAATATAACATGAATGTAACGTTATTACTATGTTTAAAAACGCGTTATTATATGATAATTATCGAATAACGTGTTCGACATACGTGAATTTCGGTATATACGAAGTTAAAATCGTGAAACCTTTAATAATACTCGTGCCCCAGTTTGAAGAAAGTTACCAGTCGATTCAGAACATTGCATTTCATAAGATCAAACATCTATTTTATCTTTGGAATTGAAGTTTTAACCTTGATTCACATCGTATATACGATTTTTCGCTCATATACGCGTACCGCCGAAAAACGAAAAGTTGAAATCTCGTTCAATTTCATTGATTTTATATTCTCTCGATGCAGAGCAAAGAATATAACAAGAATATGACATTTTTACTATGTTTATATACGCGTTCACATATGATAATTATCGAAAAACGTAATCGGCATACGCGAATTTCAGTATATGCGAAGTTAAAATCGTGAAATCTTTAATAATACTTATGCCACAGTTTGAAAAATGATACCAATCGTTCCAGAACATTGCATTTCATAAGATCAAACATCTGTTTTATATTGAAATTAAAGATTTTAACATTGATTCATATCGTATCTACGATTTTTCGCTCAAATAAGCGTATCGTCGAAAAACGAAAAGTTGAAACCTCGTTCAATTTCATTGATTTTATATTCTATTGATACAGAATAATGAATATAACATGCATATAACGTTTTTATTATGTTTAAAAACTCGTTTTCATATGATAATTATCGATAAACTTAATTGAAAACGCGAATTTCGGTATAAGCGAAATTAAAATCGTGAAATCTTTAATAATACTTGTGCCACAATTTAAAAATGGTTTCCAGTCGATTCATAACATTGCATTTCATAAGAACAAGCATCTGTATTATATTGAAATCAAAGTTTTTAACATTGTTTCATATCGTATATACGATTTTTCGCTCAAATAAGCGTATCGTCGAAAAACGAAAAGTTGAAATCTCGTTCAATTTCATTGATTTTATATTCTATCGATGCAGAGCAAAGAATATAACAAGAATTTAACGTTTTTACTATGTTTAAATACGCGTTCACATATGATAATTATCGAAAAACGTAATCAGCATACGCGAAATTCAGTATATGCGAAGTTAAAAACGAGAAATCTTTAATAATACTCGTGCCACAGTTTGAAAAATATTACCAATCGAATTAGAACATTGCATTTCATAAGATCAAACATCTATTTTATTTTGGATTCGACGTTATAACCTTGTTTCATATGTTATATGCGATTATTAGCTCATAAAGTATAGTCGAAAAGCGAAATTTGAATTCTCAACAAATTTCAATGCTTTTATATTCTATCGACGCAGAATACATATTGGAACAATAATATAAGTTTGTTACTATGTGTAAATACGAGTTTTAACATGAATATAGTCGAAAAATAAGATCGACCCATGCGAATTTCGAGAATTGCGGAGATGAAATCGTGAAAACATTGAAATTACTTGTACCACCGTTTGAAAAATTTTACCAATCAATTCGGACATTGTATTTCTGAAGATCAAACATCTATTTAATCTTGGAATCGACGTTTTAACCTTGTTTCATATCGTATATACAATTTTTCGTTCATAATGGCGTACCATCGTAATACGAAATATTGAAGTCTCATTCAAATTCAATGAGTTTATATTCTCTCGACGCGGGAATAAAGAATATAACATGAATGTAACGTTATTACTATGTTTAAAAACGCGTTATTATATGATAATTATCGAAAAACGTGTTCGACATACGCGAATTTCGGTATATACGAAGTTAAAATCGTGAAACCTTTAATAATACTCGTGCCCCAGTTTGAAGAAAGTTACCAGTCGATTCAGAACATTGCATTTCATAAGATCAAACATCTATTTTATCTTTGGAATTGAAGTTTTAACCTTGATTCACATCGTATATACGATTTTTCGCTCATATACGCGTACCGCCGAAAAACGAAAAGTTGAAATCTCGTTCAATTTCATTGATTTTATATTCTCTCGATGCAGAGCAAAGAATATAACAAGAATATGACGTTTTTACTATGTTTATATACGCGTTCACATATGATAATTATCGAAAAACGTAATCGGCATACGCGAATTTCAGTATATGCGAAGTTAAAATCGTGAAATCATTAATAATACTTATGCCACAGTTTGAAAAATGATACCAATCGTTCCAGAACATTGCATTTCATAAGATCAAACATCTGTTTTATATTGAAATTAAAGATTTTAACATTGATTCATATCGTATCTACGATTTTTCGCTCAAATAAGCGTATCGTCGAAAAACGAAAAGTTGAAACCTCGTTCAATTTCATTGATTTTATATTCTATTGATACAGAATAATGAATATAACATGCATATAACGTTTTTATTATGTTTAAAAACTCGTTTTCATATGATAATTATCGATAAACTTAATCGAAAACGCGAATTTCGGTATAAGCGAAATTAAAATCGTGAAATCTTTAATAATACTTGTGCCACAATTTAAAAATGGTTTCCAGTCGATTCATAACATTGCATTTCATAAGAACAAGCATCTGTATTATATTGAAATCAAAGTTTTTAACATTGTTTCATATCGTATATACGATTTTTCGCTCATATAAGCGTATCGTCGAAAAACGAAAAGTTGAAATCTCGTTCAATTTCATTGATTTTTTATTCTATCGATGCAGAGCAAAGAATATAACAAGAATTTAACGTTTTTACTATGTTTAAATACGCGTTCACATATGATAATTATCGAAAAACGTAATCGGCATACGCGAAATTCAGTATATGCGAAGTTAAAAACGAGAAATCTTTAATAATACTCGTGCCACAGTTTGAAAAATATTACCAATCGAATTAGAACATTGCATTTCATAAGATCAAACATCTATTTTATTTTGGATTCGACGTTATAACCTTGTTTCATATGTTATATGCGATTATTAGCTCATAAAGTATAGTCGAAAAGCGAAATTTGAATTCTCAACAAATTTCAATGCTTTTATATTCTATCGACGCAGAATACATATTGGAACAATAATATAAGTTTGTTACTATGTGTAAATACGAGTTTTAACATGAATATAGTCGAAAAATAAGATCGACCCATGCGAATTTCGAGAATTGCGGAGATGAAATCGTGAAAACATTGAAATTACTTGTACCACCGTTTGAAAAATGTTACCAATCAATTCGGACATTGTATTTCTGAAGATCAAACATCTACTTAATCTTGGAATCGACGTTTTAACCTTGTTTCATATCGTATATACAATTTTTCGTTCATAATGGCGTACCATCGTAATACGAAATATTGAAGTCTCATTCAAATTCAATGAGTTTATATTCTCTCGACGCGGGAATAAAGAATATAACATGAATGTAACGTTATTACTATGTTTAAAAACGCGTTATTATATGATAATTATCGAATAACGTGTTCGACATACGTGAATTTCGGTATATACGAAGTTAAAATCGTGAAACCTTTAATAATACTCGTGCCCCAGTTTGAAGAAAGTTACCAGTCGATTCAGAACATTGCATTTCATAAGATCAAACATCTATTTTATCTTTGGAATTGAAGTTTTAACCTTGATTCACATCGTATATACGATTTTTCGCTCATATACGCGTACCGCCGAAAAACGAAAAGTTGAAATCTCGTTCAATTTCATTGATTTTATATTCTCTCGATGCAGAGCAAAGAATATAACAAGAATATGACATTTTTACTAAGTTTATATACGCGTTCACATATGATAATTATCGAAAAACGTAATCGGCATACGCGAATTTCAGTATATGCGAAGTTAAAATCGTGAAATCTTTAATAATACTTATGCCACAGTTTGAAAAATGATACCAATCGTTCCAGAACATTGCATTTCATAAGATCAAACATCTGTTTTATATTGAAATTAAAGATTTTAACATTGATTCATATCGTATCTACGATTTTTCGCTCAAATAAGCGTATCGTCGAAAAACGAAAAGTTGAAACCTCGTTCAATTTCATTGATTTTATATTCTATTGATACAGAATAATGAATATAACATGCATATAACGTTTTTATTATGTTTAAAAACTCGTTTTCATATGATAATTATCGATAAACATAATCGAAAACGCGAATTTCGGTATAAGCGAAATTAAAATCGTGAAATCTTTAATAATACTTGTGCCACAATTTAAAAATGGTTTCCAGTCGATTCATAACATTGCATTTCATAAGAACAAGCATCTGTATTATATTGAAATCAAAGTTTTTAACATTGTTTCATATCGTATATACGATTTTTCGCTCATATAAGCGTATCGTCGATAAACGAAAAGTTGAAATCTCGTTCAATTTCATTGATTTTATATTCTATCGATGCAGAGCAAAGAATATAACAAGAATTTAACGTTTTTACTATGTTTAAATACGCGTTCACATATGATAATTATCGAAAAACGTAATCGGCATACGCGAAATTCAGTATATGCGAAGTTAAAAACGAGAAATCTTTAATAATACTCGTGCCACAGTTTGAAAAATATTACCAATCGAATTAGAACATTGCATTTCATAAGATCAAACATCTATTTTATTTTGGATTCGACGTTATAACCTTGTTTCATATGTTATATGCGATTATTAGCTCATAAAGTATAGTCGAAAAGCGAAATTTGAATTCTCAACAAATTTCAATGCTTTTATATTCTATCGACGCAGAATACATATTGGAACAATAATATAAGTTTGTTACTATGTGTAAATACGAGTTTTAACATGAATATAGTCGAAAAATAAGATCGACCCATGCGAATTTCGAGAATTGCGGAGATGAAATCGTGAAAACATTGAAATTACTTGTACCACCGTTTGAAAAATGTTACCAATCAATTCGGACATTGTATTTCTGAAGATCAAACATCTATTTAATCTTGGAATCGACGTTTTAACCTTGTTTCATATCGTATATACAATTTTTCGTTCATAATGGCGTACCATCGTAATACGAAATATTGAAGTCTCATTCAAATTCAATGAGTTTATATTCTCTCGACGCGGGAATAAAGAATATAACATGAATGTAACGTTATTACTATGTTTAAAAACGCGTTATTATATGATAATTATCGAAAAACGTGTTCGACATACGCGAATTTCGGTATATACGAAGTTAAAATCGTGAAACCTTTAATAATACTCGTGCCCCAGTTTGAAGAAAGTTACCAGTCGATTCAGAACATTGCATTTCATAAGATCAAACATCTATTTTATCTTTGGAATTGAAGTTTTAACCTTGATTCACATCGTATATACGATTTTTCGCTCATATACGCGTACCGCCGAAAAACGAAAAGTTGAAATCTCGTTCAATTTCATTGATTTTATATTCTCTCGATGCAGATCAAAGAATATAACAAGAATATGACGTTTTTACTATGTTTATATACGCGTTCACATATGATAATTATCGAAAAACGTAATCGGCATACGCGAATTTCAGTATATGCGAAGTTAAAATCGTGAAATCTTTAATAATACTTATGCCACAGTTTGAAAAATGATACCAATCGTTCCAGAACATTGCATTTCATAAGATCAAACATCTGTTTTATATTGAAATTAAAGATTTTAACATTGATTCATATCGTATCTACGATTTTTCGCTCAAATAAGCGTATCGTCGAAAAACGAAAAGTTGAAACCTCGTTCAATTTCATTGATTTTATATTCTATTGATACAGAATAATGAATATAACATGCATATAACGTTTTTATTATGTTTAAAAACTCGTTTTCATATGATAATTATCGATAAACTTAATTGAAAACGCGAATTTCGGTATAAGCGAAATTAAAATCGTGAAATCTTTAATAATACTTGTGCCACAATTTAAAAATGGTTTCCAGTCGATTCATAACATTGCATTTCATAAGAACAAGCATCTGTATTATATTGAAATCAAAGTTTTTAACATGGTTTCATATCGTATATACGATTTTTCGCTCATATAAGCGTATCGTCGAAAAACGAAAAGTTGAAATCTCGTTCAATTTCATTGATTTTATATTCTATCGATGCAGAGCAAAGAATATAACAAGAATTTAACGTTTTTACTATGTTTAAATACGCGTTCACATATGATAATTATCGAAAAACGTAATCGGCATACGCGAAATTCAGTATATGCGAAGTTAAAAACGAGAAATCTTTAATAATACTCGTGCCACAGTTTGAAAAATATTACCAATCGAATTAGAACATTGCATTTCATAAGATGAAACATCTATTTTATTTTGGATTCGACGTTTTAACCTTGTTTCATATGTTATATGCGATTATTAGCTCATAAAGTATAGTCGAAAAGCGAAATTTGAATTCTCAACAAATTTCAATGCTTTTATATTCTATCGACGCAGAATACATATTGGAACAATAATATAAGTTTGTTACTATGTGTAAATACGAGTTTTAACATGAATATAGTCGAAAAATAAGATCGACCCATGCGAATTTCGAGAATTGCGGAGATGAAATCGTGAAAACATTGAAATTACTTGTACCACCGTTTGAAAAATGTTACCAATCAATTCGGACATTGTATTTCTGAAGATCAAACATCTATTTAATCTTGGAATCGACGTTTTAACCTTGTTTCATATCGTATATACAATTTTTCGTTCATAATGGCGTACCATCGTAATACGAAATATTGAAGTCTCATTCAAATTCAATGAGTTTATATTCTCTCGACGCGGGAATAAAGAATATAACATGAATGTAACGTTATTACTATGTTTAAAAACGCGTTATTATATGATAATTATCGAAAAACGTGTTCGACATACGCGAATTTCGGTATATACGAAGTTAAAATCGTGAAACCTTTAATAATACTCGTGCCCCAGTTTGAAGAAAGTTACCAGTCGATTCAGAACATTGCATTTCATAAGATCAAACATCTATTTTATCTTTGGAATTGAAGTTTTAACCTTGATTCACATCGTATATACGATTTTTCGCTCATATACGCGTACCGCCGAAAAACGAAAAGTTGAAATCTCGTTCAATTTCATTGATTTTATATTCTCTCGATGCAGAGCAAAGAATATAACAAGAATATGACATTTTTACTAAGTTTATATACGCGTTCACATATGATAATTATCGAAAAACGTAATCGGCATACGCGAATTTCAGTATATGCGAAGTTAAAATCGTGAAATCTTTAATAATACTTATGCCACAGTTTGAAAAATGATACCAATCGTTCCAGAACATTGCATTTCATAAGATCAAACATCTGTTTTATATTGAAATTAAAGATTTTAACATTGATTCATATCGTATCTACGATTTTTCGCTCAAATAAGCGTATCGTCGAAAAACGAAAAGTTGAAACCTCGTTCAATTTCATTGATTTTATATTCTATTGATACAGAATAATGAATATAACATGCATATAACGTTTTTATTATGTTTAAAAACTCGTTTTCATATGATAATTATCGATAAACATAATCGAAAACGCGAATTTCGGTATAAGCGAAATTAAAATCGTGAAATCTTTAATAATACTTGTGCCACAATTTAAAAATGGTTTCCAGTCGATTCATAACATTGCATTTCATAAGAACAAGCATCTGTATTATATTGAAATCAAAGTTTTTAACATTGTTTCATATCGTATATACGATTTTTCGCTCATATAAGCGTATCGTCGATAAACGAAAAGTTGAAATCTCGTTCAATTTCATTGATTTTATATTCTATCGATGCAGAGCAAAGAATATAACAAGAATTTAACGTTTTTACTATGTTTAAATACGCGTTCACATATGATAATTATCGAAAAACGTAATCGGCATACGCGAAATTCAGTATATGCGAAGTTAAAAACGAGAAATCTTTAATAATACTCGTGCCACAGTTTGAAAAATATTACCAATCGAATTAGAACATTGCATTTCATAAGATCAAACATCTATTTTATTTTGGATTCGACGTTATAACCTTGTTTCATATGTTATATGCGATTATTAGCTCATAAAGTATAGTCGAAAAGCGAAATTTGAATTCTCAACAAATTTCAATGCTTTTATATTCTATCGACGCAGAATACATATTGGAACAATAATATAAGTTTGTTACTATGTGTAAATACGAGTTTTAACATGAATATAGTCGAAAAATAAGATCGACCCATGCGAATTTCGAGAATTGCGGAGATGAAATCGTGAAAACATTGAAATTACTTGTACCACCGTTTGAAAAATGTTACCAATCAATTCGGACATTGTATTTCTGAAGATCAAACATCTATTTAATCTTGGAATCGACGTTTTAACCTTGTTTCATATCGTATATACAATTTTTCGTTCATAATGGCGTACCATCGTAATACGAAATATTGAAGTCTCATTCAAATTCAATGAGTTTATATTCTCTCGACGCGGGAATAAAGAATATAACATGAATGTAACGTTATTACTATGTTTAAAAACGCGTTATTATATGATAATTATCGAAAAACGTGTTCGACATACGCGAATTTCGGTATATACGAAGTTAAAATCGTGAAACCTTTAATAATACTCGTGCCCCAGTTTGAAGAAAGTTACCAGTCGATTCAGAACATTGCATTTCATAAGATCAAACATCTATTTTATCTTTGGAATTGAAGTTTTAACCTTGATTCACATCGTATATACGATTTTTCGCTCATATACGCGTACCGCCGAAAAACGAAAAGTTGAAATCTCGTTCAATTTCATTGATTTTATATTCTCTCGATGCAGATCAAAGAATATAACAAGAATATGACGTTTTTACTATGTTTATATACGCGTTCACATATGATAATTATCGAAAAACGTAATCGGCATACGCGAATTTCAGTATATGCGAAGTTAAAATCGTGAAATCTTTAATAATACTTATGCCACAGTTTGAAAAATGATACCAATCGTTCCAGAACATTGCATTTCATAAGATCAAACATCTGTTTTATATTGAAATTAAAGATTTTAACATTGATTCATATCGTATCTACGATTTTTCGCTCAAATAAGCGTATCGTCGAAAAACGAAAAGTTGAAACCTCGTTCAATTTCATTGATTTTATATTCTATTGATACAGAATAATGAATATAACATGCATATAACGTTTTTATTATGTTTAAAAACTCGTTTTCATATGATAATTATCGATAAACTTAATCGAAAACGCGAATTTCGGTATAAGCGAAATTAAAATCGTGAAATCTTTAATAATACTTGTGCCACAATTTAAAAATGGTTTCCAGTCGATTCATAACATTGCATTTCATAAGAACAAGCATCTGTATTATATTGAAATCAAAGTTTTTAACATGGTTTCATATCGTATATACGATTTTTCGCTCATATAAGCGTATCGTCGAAAAACGAAAAGTTGAAATCTCGTTCAATTTCATTGATTTTATATTCTATCGATGCAGAGCAAAGAATATAACAAGAATTTAACGTTTTTACTATGTTTAAATACGCGTTCACATATGATAATTATCGAAAAACGTAATCGGCATACGCGAAATTCAGTATATGCGAAGTTAAAAACGAGAAATCTTTAATAATACTCGTGCCACAGTTTGAAAAATATTACCAATCGAATTAGAACATTGCATTTCATAAGATGAAACATCTATTTTATTTTGGATTCGACGTTTTAACCTTGTTTCATATGTTATATGCGATTATTAGCTCATAAAGTATAGTCGAAAAGCGAAATTTGAATTCTCAACAAATTTCAATGCTTTTATATTCTATCGACGCAGAATACATATTGGAACAATAATATAAGTTTGTTACTATGTGTAAATACGAGTTTTAACATGAATATAGTCGAAAAATAAGATCGACCCATGCGAATTTCGAGAATTGCGGAGATGAAATCGTGAAAACATTGAAATTACTTGTACCACCGTTTGAAAAATGTTACCAATCAATTCGGACATTGTATTTCTGAAGATCAAACATCTATTTAATCTTGGAATCGACGTTTTAACCTTGTTTCATATCGTATATACAATTTTTCGTTCATAATGGCGTACCATCGTAATACGAAATATTGAAGTCTCATTCAAATTCAATGAGTTTATATTCTCTCGACGCGGGAATAAAGAATATAACATGAATGTAACGTTATTACTATGTTTAAAAACGCGTTATTATATGATAATTATCGAAAAACGTGTTCGACATACGCGAATTTCGGTATATACGAAGTTAAAATCGTGAAACCTTTAATAATACTCGTGCCCCAGTTTGAAGAAAGTTACCAGTCGATTCAGAACATTGCATTTCATACGATCAAACATCTATTTTATCTTTGGAATTGAAGTTTTAACCTTGATTCACATCGTATATACGAATTTTCGCTCATATACGCGTACCGCCGAAAAACGAAAAGTTGAAATCTCGTTCAATTTCATTGATTTTATATTCTCTCGATGCAGATCAAAGAATATAACAAGAATATGACGTTTTTACTATGTTTATATACGCGTTCACATATGATAATTATCGAAAAACGTAATCGGCATACGCGAATTTCAGTATATGCGAAGTTAAAATCGTGAAATCTTTAATAATACTTATGCCACAGTTTGAAAAATGATACCAATCGTTCCAGAACATTGCATTTCATAAGATCAAACATCTGTTTTATATTGAAATTAAAGATTTTAACATTGATTCATATCGTATCTACGATTTTTCGCTCAAATAAGCGTATCGTCGAAAAACGAAAAGTTGAAACCTCGTTCAATTTCATTGATTTTATATTCTATTGATACAGAATAATGAATATAACATGCATATAACGTTTTTATTATGTTTAAAAACTCGTTTTCATATGATAATTATCGATAAACTTAATCGAAAACGCGAATTTCGGTATAAGCGAAATTAAAATCGTGAAATCTTTAATAATACTTGTGCCACAATTTAAAAATGGTTTCCAGTCGATTCATAACATTGCATTTCATAAGAACAAGCATCTGTATTATATTGAAATCAAAGTTTTTAACATGGTTTCATATCGTATATACGATTTTTCGCTCATATAAGCGTATCGTCGAAAAACGAAAAGTTGAAATCTCGTTCAATTTCATTGATTTTATATTCTATCGATGCAGCGCAAAGAATATAACAAGAATTTAACGTTTTTACTATGTTTAAATACGCGTTCACATATGATAATTATCGAAAAACGTAATCGGCATACGCGAAATTCAGTATATGCGAAGTTAAAAACGAGAAATCTTTAATAATACTCGTGCCACAGTTTGAAAAATATTACCAATCGAATTAGAACATTGCATTTCATAAGATCAAACATCTATTTTATTTTGGATTCGACGTTATAACCTTGTTTCATATGTTATATGCGATTATTAGCTCATAAAGTATAGTCGAAAAGCGAAATTTGAATTCTCAACAAATTTCAATGCTTTTATATTCTATCGACGCAGAATACATATTGGAACAATAATATAAGTTTGTTAC
Organism: Vespa crabro; assembly: GCF_910589235.1. NCBI lineage: Eukaryota > Metazoa > Arthropoda > Insecta > Hymenoptera > Vespidae > Vespa > Vespa crabro. The sequence continues at coordinate 13,340,953 of NC_060955.1, forward strand.
TATGTGTAAATACGAGTTTTAACATGAATATAGTCGAAAAATAAGATCGACCCATGCGAATTTCGAGAATTGCGGAGATGAAATCGTGAAAACATTGAAATTACTTGTACCACCGTTTGAAAAATGTTACCAATCAATTCGGACATTGTATTTCTGAAGATCAAACATCTATTTAATCTTGGAATCGACGTTTTAACCTTGTTTCATATCGTATATACAATTTTTCGTTCATAATGGCGTACCATCGTAATACGAAATATTGAAGTCTCATTCAAATTCAATGAGTTTATATTCTCTCGACGCGGGAATAAAGAATATAACATGAATGTAACGTTATTACTATGTTTAAAAACGCGTTACTATATGATAATTATCGAAAAACGTGTTCGACATACGCGAATTTCGGTATATACGAAGTTAAAATCATGAAACCTTTAATAATACTCGTGCCCCAGTTTGAAGAAAGTTACCAGTCGATTCAGAACATTGCATTTCATAAGATCAAACATCTATTTTATCTTTGGAATTGAAGTTTTAACCTTGATTCACATCGTATATACGATTTTTCGCTCATATACGCGTACCGCCGAAAAACGAAAAGTTGAAATCTCGTTCAATTTCATTGATTTTATATTCTCTCGATGCAGAGCAAAGAATATAACAAGAATATGACATTTTTACTATGTTTATATACGCGTTCACATATGATAATTATCGAAAAACGTAATCGGCATACGCGAATTTCAGTATATGCGAAGTTAAAATCGTGAAATCTTTAATAATACTTATGCCACAGTTTGAAAAATGATACCAATCGTTCCAGAACATTGCATTTCATAAGATCAAACATCTGTTTTATATTGAAATTAAAGATTTTAACATTGATTCATATCGTATCTACGATTTTTCGCTCAAATAAGCGTATCGTCGAAAAACGAAAAGTTGAAACCTCGTTCAATTTCATTGATTTTATATTCTATTGATACAGAGCAAAGAATATAACATGCATATAACGTTTTTATTATGTTTAAAAACTCGTTTTCATATGATAATTATCGATAAACTTAATCGAAAACGCGAATTTCGGTATAAGCGAAATTAAAATCGTGAAATCTTTAATAATACTTGTGCCACAATTTAAAAATGGTTTCCAGTCGATTCATAACATTGCATTTCATAAGATCAAGCATCTGTATTATATTGAAATCAAAGTTTTTAACATTGTTTCATATCGTATATACGATTTTTCGCTCATATAAGCGTATCGTCGAAAAACGAAAAGTTGAAATCTCGTTCAATTTCATTGATTTTATATTCTATCGATGCAGAGCAAAGAATATAACAAGAATTTAACGTTTTTACTATGTTTAAATACGCGTTCACATATGATAATTATCGAAAAACGTAATCGGCATACGCGAAATTCAGTATATGCGAAGTTAAAAACGAGAAATCTTTAATAATACTCGTGCCACAGTTTGAAAAATATTACCAATCGAATTAGAACATTGCATTTCATAAGATCAAACATCTATTTTATTTTTGATTCGACGTTATAACCTTGTTTCATATGTTATATGCGATTATTAGCTCATAAAGTATAGTCGAAAAGCGAAATTTGAATTCTCAACAAATTTCAATGCTTTTATATTCTATCGACGCAGAATACATATTGGAACAATAATATAAGTTTGTTACTATGTGTAAATACGAGTTTTAACATGAATATAGTCGAAAAATAAGATCGACCCATGCGAATTTCGAGAATTGCGGAGATGAAATCGTGAAAACATTGAAATTACTTGTACCACCGTTTGAAAAATGTTACCAATCAATTCGGACATTGTATTTCTGAAGATCAAACATCTATTTAATCTTGGAATCGACGTTTTAACCTTGTTTCATATCGTATATACAATTTTTCGTTCATAATGGCGTACCATCGTAATACGAAATATTGAAGTCTCATTCAAATTCAATGAGTTTATATTCTCTCGACGCGGGAATAAAGAATATAACATGAATGTAACGTTATTACTATGTTTAAAAACGCGTTATTATATGATAATTATCGAAAAACGTGTTCGACATACGCGAATTTCGGTATATACGAAGTTAAAATCGTGAAACCTTTAATAATACTCGTGCCCCAGTTTGAAGAAAGTTACCAGTCGATTCAGAACATTGCATTTCATAAGATCAAACATCTATTTTATCTTTGGAATTGAAGTTTTAACCTTGATTCACATCGTATATACGATTTTTCGCTCATATACGCGTACCGCCGAAAAACGAAAAGTTGAAATCTCGTTCAATTTCATTGATTTTATATTCTCTCGATGCAGAGCAAAGAATATAACAAGAATATGACGTTTTTACTATGTTTATATACGCGTTCACATATGATAATTATCGAAAAACGTAATCGGCATACGCGAATTTCAGTATATGCGAAGTTAAAATCGTGAAATCATTAATAATACTTATGCCACAGTTTGAAAAATGATACCAATCGTTCCAGAACATTGCATTTCATAAGATCAAACATCTGTTTTATATTGAAATTAAAGATTTTAACATTGATTCATATCGTATCTACGATTTTTCGCTCAAATAAGCGTATCGTCGAAAAACGAAAAGTTGAAACCTCGTTCAATTTCATTGATTTTATATTCTATTGATACAGAATAATGAATATAACATGCATATAACGTTTTTATTATGTTTAAAAACTCGTTTTCATATGATAATTATCGATAAACTTAATCGAAAACGCGAATTTCGGTATAAGCGAAATTAAAATCGTGAAATCTTTAATAATACTTGTGCCACAATTTAAAAATGGTTTCCAGTCGATTCATAACATTGCATTTCATAAGAACAAGCATCTGTATTATATTGAAATCAAAGTTTTTAACATTGTTTCATATCGTATATACGATTTTTCGCTCATATAAGCGTATCGTCGAAAAACGAAAAGTTGAAATCTCGTTCAATTTCATTGATTTTATATTCTATCGATGCAGAGCAATGAATATAACAAGAATTTAACGTTTTTACTATGTTTAAATACGCGTTCACATATGATAATTATCGAAAAACGTAATCGGCATACGCGAAATTCAGTATATGCGAAGTTAAAAACGAGAAATCTTTAATAATACTCGTGCCACAGTTTGAAAAATATTACCAATCGAATTAGAACATTGCATTTCATAAGATCAAACATCTATTTTATTTTGGATTCGACGTTATAACCTTGTTTCATATGTTATATGCGATTATTAGCTCATAAAGTATAGTCGAAAAGCGAAATTTGAATTCTCAACAAATTTCAATGCTTTTATATTCTATCGACGCAGAATACATATTGGAACAATAATATAAGTTTGTTACTATGTGTAAATACGAGTTTTAACATGAATATAGTCGAAAAATAAGATCGACCCATGCGAATTTCGAGAATTGCGGAGATGAAATCGTGAAAACATTGAAATTACTTGTACCACCGTTTGAAAAATGTTACCAATCAATTCGGACATTGTATTTCTGAAGATCAAACATCTATTTAATCTTGGAATCGACGTTTTAACCTTGTTTCATATCGTATATACAATTTTTCGTTCATAATGGCGTACCATCGTAATACGAAATATTGAAGTCTCATTCAAATTCAATGAGTTTATATTCTCTCGACGCGGGAATAAAGAATATAACATGAATGTAACGTTATTACTATGTTTAAAAACGCGTTATTATATGATAATTATCGAAAAACGTGTTCGACATACGCGAATTTCGGTATATACGAAGTTAAAATCGTGAAACCTTTAATAATACTCGTGCCCCAGTTTGAAGAAAGTTACCAGTCGATTCAGAACATTGCATTTCATAAGATCAAACATCTATTTTATCTTTGGAATTGAAGTTTTAACCTTGATTCACATCGTATATACGATTTTTCGCTCATATACGCGTACCGCCGAAAAACGAAAAGTTGAAATCTCGTTCAATTTCATTGATTTTATATTCTCTCGATGCAGAGCAAAGAATATAACAAGAATATGACGTTTTTACTATGTTTATATACGCGTTCACATATGATAATTATCGAAAAACGTAATCGGCATACGCGAATTTCAGTATATGCGAAGTTAAAATCGTGAAATCATTAATAATACTTATGCCACAGTTTGAAAAATGATACCAATCGTTCCAGAACATTGCATTTCATAAGATCAAACATCTGTTTTATATTGAAATTAAAGATTTTAACATTGATTCATATCGTATCTACGATTTTTCGCTCAAATAAGCGTATCGTCGAAAAACGAAAAGTTGAAACCTCGTTCAATTTCATTGATTTTATATTCTATTGATACAGAATAATGAATATAACATGCATATAACGTTTTTATTATGTTTAAAAACTCGTTTTCATATGATAATTATCGATAAACTTAATCGAAAACGCGAATTTCGGTATAAGCGAAATTAAAATCGTGAAATCTTTAATAATACTTGTGCCACAATTTAAAAATGGTTTCCAGTCGATTCATAACATTGCATTTCATAAGAACAAGCATCTGTATTATATTGAAATCAAAGTTTTTAACATTGTTTCATATCGTATATACGATTTTTCGCTCATATAAGCGTATCGTCGAAAAACGAAAAGTTGAAATCTCGTTCAATTTCATTGATTTTATATTCTATCGATGCAGAGCAAAGAATATAACAAGAATTTAACGTTTTTACTATGTTTAAATACGCGTTCACATATGATAATTATCGAAAAACGTAATCGGCATACGCAAAATTCAGTATATGCGAAGTTAAAAACGAGAAATCTTTAATAATACTCGTGCCACAGTTTGAAAAATATTACCAATCGAATTAGAACATTGCATTTCATAAGATCAAACATCTATTTTATTTTGGATTCGACGTTATAACCTTGTTTCATATGTTATATGCGATTATTAGCTCATAAAGTATAGTCGAAAAGCGAAATTTGAATTCTCAACAAATTTCAATGCTTTTATATTCTATCGACGCAGAATACATATTGGAACAATAATATAAGTTTGTTACTATGTGTAAATACGAGTTTTAACATGAATATAGTCGAAAAATAAGATCGACCCATGCGAATTTCGAGAATTGCGGAGATGAAATCGTGAAAACATTGAAATTACTTGTACCACCGTTTGAAAAATGTTACCAATCAATTCGGACATTGTATTTCTGAAGATCAAACATCTATTTAATCTTGGAATCGACGTTTTAACCTTGTTTCATATCGTATATACAATTTTTCGTTCATAATGGCGTACCATCGTAATACGAAATATTGAAGTCTCATTCAAATTCAATGAGTTTATATTCTCTCGACGCGGGAATAAAGAATATAACATGAATGTAACGTTATTACTATGTTTAAAAACGCGTTATTATATGATAATTATCGAAAAACGTGTTCGACATACGCGAATTTCGGTATATACGAAGTTAAAATCGTGAAACCTTTAATAATACTCGTGCCCCAGTTTGAAGAAAGTTACCAGTCGATTCAGAACATTGCATTTCATAAGATCAAACATCTATTTTATCTTTGGAATTGAAGTTTTAACCTTGATTCACATCGTATATACGATTTTTCGCTCATATACGCGTACCGCCGAAAAACGAAAAGTTGAAATCTCGTTCAATTTCATTGATTTTATATTCTCTCGATGCAGAGCAAAGAATATAACAAGAATATGACGTTTTTACTATGTTTATATACGCGTTCACATATGATAATTATCGAAAAACGTAATCGGCATACGCGAATTTCAGTATATGCGAAGTTAAAATCGTGAAATCTTTAATAATACTTATGCCACAGTTTGAAAAATGATACCAATCGTTCCAGAACATTGCATTTCATAAGATCAAACATCTGTTTTATATTGAAATTAAAGATTTTAACATTGATTCATATCGTATCTACGATTTTTCGCTCAAATAAGCGTATCGTCGAAAAACGAAAAGTTGAAACCTCTTTCAATTTCATTGATTTTATATTCTATTGATACAGAATAATGAATATAACATGCATATAACGTTTTTATTATGTTTAAAAACTCGTTTTCATATGATAATTATCGATAAACTTAATCGAAAACGCGAATTTCGGTATAAGCGAAATTAAAATCGTGAAATCTTTAATAATACTTGTGCCACAATTTAAAAATGGTTTCCAGTCGATTCATAACATTGCATTTCATAAGAACAAGCATCTGTATTATATTGAAATCAAAGTTTTTAACATTGTTTCATATCGTATATACGATTTTTCGCTCTTATAAGCGTATCGTCGAAAAACGAAAAGTTGAAATCTCGTTCAATTTCATTGATTTTATATTCTATCGATGCAGAGCAAAGAATATAACAAGAATTTAACGTTTTTACTATGTTTAAATACGCGTTCACATATGATAATTATCGAAAAACGTAATCGGCATACGCGAAATTCAGTATATGCGAAGTTAAAAACGAGAAATCTTTAATAATACTCGTGCCACAGTTTGAAAAATATTACCAATCGAATTAGAACATTGCATTTCATAAGATCAAACATCTATTTTATTTTGGATTCGACGTTATAACCTTGTTTCATATGTTATATGCGATTATTAGCTCATAAAGTATAGTCGAAAAGCGAAATTTGAATTCTCAACAAATTTCAATGCTTTTATATTCTATCGACGCAGAATACATATTGGAACAATAATATAAGTTTGTTACTATGTGTAAATACGAGTTTTAACATGAATATAGTCGAAAAATAAGATCGACCCATGCGAATTTCGAGAATTGCGGAGATGAAATCGTGAAAACATTGAAATTACTTGTACCACCGTTTGAAAAATGTTACCAATCAATTCGGACATTGTATTTCTGAAGATCAAACATCTATTTAATCTTGGAATCGACGTTTTAACCTTGTTTCATATCGTATATACAATTTTTCGTTCATAATGGCGTACCATCGTAATACGAAATATTGAAGTCTCATTCAAATTCAATGAGTTTATATTCTCTCGACGCGGGAATAAAGAATATAACATGAATGTAACGTTATTACTATGTTTAAAAACGCGTTATTATATGATAATTATCGAAAAACGTGTTCGACATACGCGAATTTCGGTATATACGAAGTTAAAATCGTGAAACCTTTAATAATACTCGTGCCCCAGTTTGAAGAAAGTTACCAGTCGATTCAGAACATTGCATTTCATAAGATCAAACATCTATTTTATCTTTGGAATTGAAGTTTTAACCTTGATTCACATCGTATATACGATTTTTCGCTCATATACGCGTACCGCCGAAAAACGAAAAGTTGAAATCTCGTTCAATTTCATTGATTTTATATTCTCTCGATGCAGAGCAAAGAATATAACAAGAATATGACGTTTTTACTATGTTTATATACGCGTTCACATATGATAATTATCGAAAAACGTAATCGGCATACGCGAATTTCAGTATATGCGAAGTTAAAATCGTGAAATCTTTAATAATACTTATGCCACAGTTTGAAAAATGATACCAATCGTTCCAGAACATTGCATTTCATAAGATCAAACATCTGTTTTATATTGAAATTAAAGATTTTAACATTGATTCATATCGTATCTACGATTTTTCGCTCAAATAAGCGTATCGTCGAAAAACGAAAAGTTGAAACCTCGTTCAATTTCATTGATTTTATATTCTATTGATACAGAATAATGAATATAACATGCATATAACGTTTTTATTATGTTTAAAAACTCGTTTTCATATGATAATTATCGATAAACTTAATCGAAAACGCGAATTTCGGTATAAGCGAAATTAAAATCGTGAAATCTTTAATAATACTTGTGCCACAATTTAAAAATGGTTTCCAGTCGATTCATAACATTGCATTTCATAAGAACAAGCATCTGTATTATATTGAAATCAAAGTTTTTAACATTGTTTCATATCGTATATACGATTTTTCGCTCATATAAGCGTATCGTCGAAAAACGAAAAGTTGAAATCTCGTTCAATTTCATTGATTTTATATTCTATCGATGCAGAGCAAAGAATATAACAAGAATTTAACCTTTTTACTATGTTTAAATACGCGTTCACATATGATAATTATCGAAAAACGTAATCGGCATACGCGAAATTCAGTATATGCGAAGTTAAAAACGAGAAATCTTTAATAATACTCGTGCCACAGTTTGAAAAATATTACCAATCGAATTAGAACATTGCATTTCATAAGATCAAACATCTATTTTATTTTGGATTCGACGTTATAACCTTGTTTCATATGTTATATGCGATTATTAGCTCATAAAGTATAGTCGAAAAGCGAAATTTGAATTCTCAACAAATTTCAATGCTTTTATATTCTATCGACGCAGAATACATATTGGAACAATAATATAAGTTTGTTACTATGTGTAAATACGAGTTTTAACATGAATATAGTCGAAAAATAAGATCGACCCATGCGAATTTCGAGAATTGCGGAGATGAAATCGTGAAAACATTGAAATTACTTGTACCACCGTTTGAAAAATGTTACCATTCAATTCGGACATTGTATTTCTGAAGATCAAACATCTATTTAATCTTGGAATCGACGTTTTAACCTTGTTTCATATCGTATATACAATTTTTCGTTCATAATGGCGTACCATCGTAATACGAAATATTGAAGTCTCATTCAAATTCAATGAGTTTATATTCTCTCGACGCGGGAATAAAGAATATAACATGAATGTAACGTTATTACTATGTTTAAAAACGCGTTATTATATGATAATTATCGAAAAACGTGTTCGACATACGCGAATTTCGGTATATACGAAGTTAAAATCGTGAAAACTTTAATAATACTCGTGCCCCAGTTTGAAGAAAGTTACCAGTCGATTCAGAACATTGCATTTCATAAGATCAAACATCTATTTTATCTTTGGAATTGAAGTTTTAACCTTGATTCACATCGTATATACGATTTTTCGCTCATATACGCGTACCGCCGAAAAACGAAAAGTTGAAATCTCGTTCAATTTCATTGATTTTATATTCTCTCGATGCAGAGCAAAGAATATAACAAGAATATGACGTTTTTACTATGTTTATATACGCGTTCACATATGATAATTATCGAAAAACGTAATCGGCATACGCGAATTTCAGTATATGCGAAGTTAAAATCGTGAAATCTTTAATAATACTTATGCCACAGTTTGAAAAATGATACCAATCGTTCCAGAACATTGCATTTCATAAGATCAAACATCTGTTTTATATTGAAATTAAAGATTTTAACATTGATTCATATCGTATCTACGATTTTTCGCTCAAATAAGCGTATCGTCGAAAAACGAAAAGTTGAAACCTCGTTCAATTTCATTGATTTTATATTCTATTGATACAGAATAATGAATATAACATGCATATAACGTTTTTATTATGTTTAAAAACTCGTTTTCATATGATAATTATCGATAAACTTAATCGAAAACGCGAATTTCGGTATAAGCGAAATTAAAATCGTGAAATCTTTAATAATACTTGTGCCACAATTTAAAAATGGTTTCCAGTCGATTCATAACATTGCATTTCATAAGAACAAGCATCTGTATTATATTGAAATCAAAGTTTTTAACATTGTTTCATATCGTATATACGATTTTTCGCTCATATAAGCGTATCGTCGAAAAACGAAAAGTTGAAATCTCGTTCAATTTCATTGATTTTATATTCTATCGATGCAGAGCAAAGAATATAACAAGAATTTAACGTTTTTACTATGTTTAAATACGCGTTCACATATGATAATTATCGAAAAACGTAATCGGCATACGCGAAATTCAGTATATGCGAAGTTAAAAACGAGAAATCTTTAATAATACTCGTGCCACAGTTTGAAAAATATTACCAATCGAATTAGAACATTGCATTTCATAAGATCAAACACCTATTTTATTTTGGATTCGACGTTATAACCTTGTTTCATATGTTATATGCGATTATTAGCTCATAAAGTATAGTCGAAAAGCGAAATTTGAATTCTCAACAAATTTCAATGCTTTTATATTCTATCGACGCAGAATACATATTGGAACAATAATATAAGTTTGTTACTATGTGTAAATACGAGTTTTAACATGAATATAGTCGAAAAATAAGATCGACCCATGCGAATTTCGAGAATTGCGGAGATGAAATCGTGAAAACATTGAAATTACTTGTACCACCGTTTGAAAAATGTTACCAATCAATTCGGACATTGTATTTCTGAAGATCAAACATCTATTTAATCTTGGAATCGACGTTTTAACCTTGTTTCATATCGTATATACAATTTTTCGTTCATAATGGCGTACCATAGTAATACGAAATATTGAAGTCTCATTCAAATTCAATGAGTTTATATTCTCTCGACGCGGGAATAAAGAATATAACATGAATGTAACGTTATTACTATGTTTAAAAACGCGTTATTATATGATAATTATCGAAAAACGTGTTCGACATACGCGAATTTCGGTATATACGAAGTTAAAATCGTGAAACCTTTAATAATACTCGTGCCCCAGTTTGAAGAAAGTTACCAGTCGATTCAGAACATTGCATTTCATAAGATCAAACATCTATTTTATCTTTGGAATTGAAGTTTTAACCTTGAATCACATCGTATATACGATTTTTCGCTCATATACGCGTACCGCCGAAAAACGAAAAGTTGAAATCTCGTTCAATTTCATTGATTTTATATTCTCTCGATGCAGAGCAAAGAATATAACAAGAATATGACGTTTTTACTATGTTTATATACGCGTTCACATATGATAATTATCGAAAAACGTAATCGGCATACGCGAATTTCAGTATATGCGAAGTTAAAATCGTGAAATCTTTAATAATACTTATGCCACAGTTTGAAAAATGATACCAATCGTTCCAGAACATTGCATTTCATAAGATCAAACATCTGTTTTATATTGAAATTAAAGATTTTAACATTGATTCATATCGTATCTACGATTTTTCGCTCAAATAAGCGTATCGTCGAAAAACGAAAAGTTGAAACCTCGTTCAATTTCATTGATTTTATATTCTATTGATACAGAATAATGAATATAACATGCATATAACGTTTTTATTATGTTTAAAAACTCGTTTTCATATGATAATTATCGATAAACTTAATCGAAAACGCGAATTTCGGTATAAGCGAAATTAAAATCGTGAAATCTTTAATAATACTTGTGCCACAATTTAAAAATGGTTTCCAGTCGATTCATAACATTATATTTCATAAGAACAAGCATCTGTATTATATTGAAATCAAAGTTTTTAACATTGTTTCATATCGTATATACGATTTTTCGCTCATATAAGCGTATCGTCGAAAAACGAAAAGTTGAAATCTCGTTCAATTTCATTGATTTTATATTCTATCGATGCAGAGCAAAGAATATAACAAGAATTTAACGTTTTTACTATGTTTAAATACGCGTTCACATATGATAATTATCGAAAAACGTAATCGGCATACGCGAAATTCAGTATATGCGAAGTTAAAAACGAGAAATCTTTAATAATACTCGTGCCACAGTTTGAAAAATATTACCAATCGAATTAGAACATTGCATTTCATAAGATCAAACATCTATTTTATTTTGGATTCGACGTTATAACCTTGTTTCATATGTTATATGCGATTATTAGCTCATAAAGTATAGTCGAAAAGCGAAATTTGAATTCTCAACAAATTTCAATGCTTTTATATTCTATCGACGCAGAATACATATTGGAACAATAATATAAGTTTGTTACTATGTGTAAATACGAGTTTTAACATGAATATAGTCGAAAAATAAGATCGACCCATGCGAATTTCGAGAATTGCGGAGATGAAATCGTGAAAACATTGAAATTACTTGTACCACCGTTTGAAAAATGTTACCAATCAATTCGGACATTGTATTTCTGAAGATCAAACATCTATTTAATCTTGGAATCGACGTTTTAACCTTGTTTCATATCGTATATACAATTTTTCGTTCATAATGGCGTACCATCGTAATACGAAATATTGAAGTCTCATTCAAATTCAATGAGTTTATATTCTCTCGACGCGGGAATAAAGAATATAACATGAATGTAACGTTATTACTATGTTTAAAAACGCGTTATTATATGATAATTATCGAAAAACGTGTTCGACATACGCGAATTTCGGTATATACGAAGTTAAAATCGTGAAACCTTTAATAATACTCGTGCCCCAGTTTGAAGAAAGTTACCAGTCGATTCAGAACATTGCATTTCATAAGATCAAACATCTATTTTATCTTTGGAATTGAAGTTTTAACCTTGATTCACATCGTATATACGATTTTTCGCTCATATACGCGTACCGCCGAAAAACGAAAAGTTGAAATCTCGTTCAATTTCATTGATTTTATATTCTCTCGATGCAGAGCAAAGAATATAACAAGAATATGACGTTTTTACTATGTTTATATACGCGTTCACATATGATAATTATCGAAAAACGTAATCGGCATACGCGAATTTCAGTATATGCGAAGTTAAAATCGTGAAATCTTTAATAATACTTATGCCACAGTTTGAAAAATGATACCAATCGTTCCAGAACATTGCATTTCATAAGATCAAACATCTGTTTTATATTGAAATTAAAGATTTTAACATTGATTCATATCGTATCTACGATTTTTCGCTCAAATAAGCGTATCGTCGAAAAACGAAAAGTTGAAACCTCGTTCAATTTCATTGATTTTATATTCTATTGATACAGAATAATGAATATAACATGCATATAACGTTTTTATTATGTTTAAAAACTCGTTTTCATATGATAATTATCGATAAACTTAATCGAAAACGCGAATTTCGGTATAAGCGAAATTAAAATCGTGAAATCTTTAATAATACTTGTGCCACAATTTAAAAATGGTTTCCAGTCGATTCATAACATTGCATTTCATAAGAACAAGCATCTGTATTATATTGAAATCAAAGTTTTTAACATCGTTTCATATCGTATATACGATTTTTCGCTCATATAAGCGTATCGTCGAAAAACGAAAAGTTGAAATCTCGTTCAATTTCATTGATTTTATATTCTATCGATGCAGAGCAAAGAATATAACAAGAATTTAACGTTTTTACTATGTTTAAATACGCGTTCACATATGATAATTATCGAAAAACGTAATCGGCATACGCGAAATTCAGTATATGCGAAGTTAAAAACGAGAAATCTTTAATAATACTCGTGCCACAGTTTGAAAAATATTACCAATCGAATTAGAACATTGCATTTCATAAGATCAAACATCTATTTTATTTTGGATTCGACGTTATAACCTTGTTTCATATGTTATATGCGATTATTAGCTCATAAAGTATAGTCGAAAAGCGAAATTTGAATTCTCAACAAATTTCAATGCTTTTATATTCTATCGACGCAGAATACATATTGGAACAATAATATAAGTTTGTTACTATGTGTAAATACGAGTTTTAACATGAATATAGTCGAAAAATAAGATCGACCCATGCGAATTTCGAGAATTGCGGAGATGAAATCGTGAAAACATTGAAATTACTTGTACCACCGTTTGAAAAATGTTACCAATCAATTCGGACATTGTATTTCTGAAGATCAAACATCTATTTAATCTTGGAATCGACGTTTTAACCTTGTTTCATATCGTATATACAATTTTTCGTTCATAATGGCGTACCATAGTAATACGAAATATTGAAGTCTCATTCAAATTCAATGAGTTTATATTCTCTCGACGCGGGAATAAAGAATATAACATGAATGTAACGTTATTACTATGTTTAAAAACGCGTTATTATATGATAATTATCGAAAAACGTGTTCGACATACGCGAATTTCGGTATATACGAAGTTAAAATCGTGAAACCTTTAATAATACTCGTGCCCCAGTTTGAAGAAAGTTACCAGTCGATTCAGAACATTGCATTTCATAAGATCAAACATCTATTTTATCTTTGGAATTGAAGTTTTAACCTTGATTCACATCGTATATACGATTTTTCGCTCATATACGCGTACCGCCGAAAAACGAAAAGTTGAAATCTCGTTCAATTTCATTGATTTTATATTCTCTCGATGCAGAGCAAAGAATATAACAAGAATATGACGTTTTTACTATGTTTATATACGCGTTCACATATGATAATTATCGAAAAACGTAATCGGCATACGCGAATTTCAGTATATGCGAAGTTAAAATCGTGAAATCATTAATAATACTTATGCCACAGTTTGAAAAATGATACCAATCGTTCCAGAACATTGCATTTCATAAGATCAAACATCTGTTTTATATTGAAATTAAAGATTTTAACATTGATTCATATCGTATCTACGATTTTTCGCTCAAATAAGCGTATCGTCGAAAAACGAAAAGTTGAAACCTCGTTCAATTTCATTGATTTTATATTCTATTGATACAGAATAATGAATATAACATGCATATAACGTTTTTATTATGTTTAAAAACTCGTTTTCATATGATAATTATCGATAAACTTAATCGAAAACGCGAATTTCGGTATAAGCGAAATTAAAATCGTGAAATCTTTAATAATACTTGTGCCACAATTTAAAAATGGTTTCCATTCGATTCATAACATTGCATTTCATAAGAACAAGCATCTGTATTATATTGAAATCAAAGTTTTTAACATTGTATCATATCGTATATACGATTTTTCGCTCATATAAGCGTATCGTCGAAAAACGAAAAGTTGAAATCTCGTTCAATTTCATTGATTTTATATTCTATCGATGCAGAGCAAAGAATATAACAAGAATTTAACGTTTTTACTATGTTTAAATACGCGTTCACATATGATAATTATCGAAAAACGTAATCGGCATACGCGAAATTCAGTATATGCGAAGTTAAAAACGAGAAATCTTTAATAATACTCGTGCCACAGTTTGAAAAATATTACCAATCGAATTAGAACATTGCATTTCATAAGATCAAACATCTATTTTATTTTGGATTCGACGTTATAACCTTGTTTCATATGTTATATGCGATTATTAGCTCATAAAGTATAGTCGAAAAGCGAAATTTGAATTCTCAACAAATTTCAATGCTTTTATATTCTATCGACGCAGAATACATATTGGTACAATAATATAAGTTTGTTACTATGTGTAAATACGAGTTTTAACATGAATATAGTCGAAAAATAAGATCGACCCATGCGAATTTCGAGAATTGCGGAGATGAAATCGTGAAAACATTGAAATTACTTGTACCACCGTTTGAAAAATGTTACCAATCAATTCGGACATTGTATTTAAGAAGATCAAACATCTATTTAATCTTGGAATCGACGTTTTAACCTTGTTTCATATCGTATATACAATTTTTCGTTCATAATGGCGTACCATCGTAATACGAAATATTGAAGTCTCATTCAAATTCAATGAGTTTATATTCTCTCGACGCGGGAATAAAGAATATAACATGAATGTAACGTTATTACTATGTTTAAAAACGCGTTATTATATGATAATTATCGAAAAACGTGTTCGACATACGCGAATTTCGGTATATACGAAGTTAAAATCGTGAAACCTTTAATAATACTCGTGCCCCAGTTTGAAGAAAGTTACCAGTCGATTCAGAACATTGCATTTCATAAGATCAAACATCTATTTTATCTTTGGAATTGAAGTTTTAACCTTGATTCACATCGTATATACGATTTTTCGCTCATATACGCGTACCGCCGAAAAACGAAAAGTTGAAATCTCGTTCAATTTCATTGATTTTATATTCTCTCGATGCAGAGCAAAGAATATAACAAGAATATGACGTTTTTACTATGTTTATATACGCGTTCACATATGATAATTATCGAAAAACGTAATCGGCCTACGCGAATTTCAGTATATGCGAAGTTTAAATCGTGAAATCTTTAATAATACTTATGCCACAGTTTGAAAAATGATACCAATCGTTCCAGAACATTGCATTTCATAAGATCAAACATCTGTTTTATATTGAAATTAAAGATTTTAACATTGATTCATATCGTATCTACGATTTTTCGCTCAAATAAGCGTATCGTCGAAAAACGAAAAGTTGAAACCTCGTTCAATTTCATTGATTTTATATTCTATTGATACAGAATAATGAATATAACATGCATATAACGTTTCTATTATGTTTAAAAACTCGTTTTCATATGATAATTATCGATAAACTTAATCGAAAACGCGTATTTCGGTATAAGCGAAATTAAAATCGTGAAATCTTTAATAATACTTGTGCCACAATTTAAAAATGGTTTCCAGTCGATTCATAACATTGCATTTCATAAGAACAAGCATCTGTATTATATTGAAATCAAAGTTTTTAACATTGTTTCATATCGTATATACGATTTTTCGCTCATATAAGCGTATCGTCGAAAAACGAAAAGTTGAAATCTCGTTCAATTTCATTGATTTTATATTCTATCGATGCAGAGCAAAGAATATAACAAGAATTTTACGTTTTTACTATGTTTAAATACGCGTTCACATATGATAATTATCGAAAAACGTAATCGGCATACGCGAAATTCAGTATATGCGAAGTTAAAAACGAGAAATCTTTAATAATACTCGTGCCACAGTTTGAAAAATATTACCAATCGAATTAGAACATTGCATTTCATAAGATCAAACTTCTATTTTATTTTGGATTCGACGTTATAACCTTGTTTCATATGTTATATGCGATTATTAGCTCATAAAGTATAGTCGAAAAGCGAAATTTGAATTCTCAACAAATTTCAATGCTTTTATATTCTATCGACGCAGAATACATATTGGAACAATAATATAAGTTTGTTACTATGTGTAAATACGAGTTTTAACATGAATATAGTCGAAAAATAAGATCGACCCATGCGAATTTCGAGAATTGCGGAGATGAAATCGTGAAAACATTGAAATTACTTGTACCACCGTTTGAAAAATGTTACCAATCAATTCGGACATTGTATTTCTGAAGATCAAACATCTATTTAATCTTGGAATCGACGTTTTAACCTTGTTTCATATCGTATATACAATTTTTCGTTCATAATGGCGTACCATCGTAATACGAAATATTGAAGTCTCATTCAAATTCAATGAGTTTATATTCTCTCGACGCGGGAATAAAGAATATAACATGAATGTAACGTTATTACTATGTTTAAAAACGCGTTATTATATGATAATTATCGAAAAACGTGTTCGACATACGCGAATTTCGGTATATACGAAGTTAAAATCGTGAAACCTTTAATAATACTCGTGCCCCAGTTTGAAGAAAGTTACCAGTCGATTCAGAACATTGCATTTCATAAGATCAAACATCTATTTTATCTTTGGAATTGAAGTTTTAACCTTGATTCACATCGTATATACGATTTTTCGCTCATATTCGCGTACCGCCGAAAAACGAAAAGTTGAAATCTCGTTCAATTTCATTGATTTTATATTCTCTCGATGCAGAGCAAAGAATATAACAAGAATATGACGTTTTTACTATGTTTATATATGCGTTCACATATGATAATTATCGAAAAACGTAATCGAAAACGCGAATTTCGGTATAAGCGAAATTAAAATCGTGAAATCTTTAATAATACTTGTGCCACAATTTAAAAATGGTTTCCAGTCGATTCATAACATTGCATTTCATAAGAACAAGCATCTGTATTATATTGAAATCAAAGTTTTTAACATTGTTTCATATCGTATATACGATTTTTCGCTCATATAAGCGTATCGTCGAAAAACGAAAAGTTGAAATCTCGTTCAATTTCATTGATTTTATATTCTATCGATGCAGAGCAAAGAATATAACAAGAATTTAACGTTTTTACTATGTTTAAATACGCGTTCACATATGATAATTATCGAAAAACGTAATCGGCATACGCGAAATTCAGTATATGCGAAGTTAAAAACGAGAAATCTTTAATAATACTCGTGCCACAGTTTGAAAAATATTACCAATCGAATTAGAACATTGCATTTCATAAGATCAAACATCTATTTTATTTTGGATTCGACGTTATAACCTTGTTTCATATGTTATATGCGATTATTAGCTCATAAAGTATAGTCGAAAAGCGAAATTTGAATTCTCAACAAATTTCAATGCTTTTATATTCTATCGACGCAGAATACATATTGGAACAATAATATAAGTTTGTTACTATGTGTAAATACGAGTTTTAACATGAATATAGTCGAAAAATAAGATCGACCCATGCGAATTTCGAGAATTGCGGAGATGAAATCGTGAAAACATTGAAATTACTTGTACCACCGTTTGAAAAATGTTACCAATCAATTCGGACATTGTATTTCTGAAGATCAAACATCTATTTAATCTTGGAATCGACGTTTTAACCTTGTTTCATATCGTATATACAATTTTTCGTTCATAATGGCGTACCATAGTAATACGAAATATTGAAGTCTCATTCAAATTCAATGAGTTTATATTCTCTCGACGCGGGAATAAAGAATATAACATGAATGTAACGTTATTACTATGTTTAAAAACGCGTTATTATATGATAATTATCGAAAAACGTGTTCGACATACGCAATTTCGGTATATACGAAGTTAAAATCGTGAAACCTTTAATAATACTCGTGCCCCAGTTTGAAGAAAGTTACCAGTCGATTCAGAACATTGCATTTCATAAGATCAAACATCTATTTTATCTTTGGAATTGAAGTTTTAACCTTGATTCACATCGTATATACGATTTTTCGCTCATATACGCGTACCGCCGAAAAACGAAAAGTTGAAATCTCGTTCAATTTCATTGATTTTATATTCTCTCGATGCAGAGCAAAGAATATAACAAGAATATGACGTTTTTACTAT
Organism: Vespa crabro; assembly: GCF_910589235.1. Taxonomy (NCBI): domain Eukaryota; kingdom Metazoa; phylum Arthropoda; class Insecta; order Hymenoptera; family Vespidae; genus Vespa; species Vespa crabro. The sequence goes on from NC_060955.1 coordinate 13,359,973, forward strand.
GTTTATATACGCGTTCACATATGATAATTATCGAAAAACGTAATCGGCATACGCGAATTTCAGTATATGCGAAGTTAAAATCGTGAAATCTTTAATAATACTTATGCCACAGTTTGAAAAATGATACCAATCGTTCCAGAACATTGCATTTCATAAGATCAAACATCTGTTTTATATTGAAATTAAAGATTTTAACATTGATTCATATCGTATCTACGATTTTTCGCTCAAATAAGCGTATCGTCGAAAAACGAAAAGTTGAAATCTCGTTCAATTTCATTGATTTTATATTCTCTCGATGCAGAGCAAAGAATATAACAAGAATATGACGTTTTTACTATGTTTATATATGCGTTCACATATGATAATTATCGAAAAACGTAATCGAAAACGCGAATTTCGGTATAAGCGAAATTAAAATCGTGAAATCTTTAATAATACTTGTGCCACAATTTAAAAATGGTTTCCAGTCGATTCATAACATTGCATTTCATAAGAACAAGCATCTGTATTATATTGAAATCAAAGTTTTTAACATTGTTTCATATCGTATATACGATTTTTCGCTCATATAAGCGTATCGTCGAAAAACGAAAAGTTGAAATCTCGTTCAATTTCATTGATTTTATATTCTATCGATGCAGAGCAAAGAATATAACAAGAATTTAACGTTTTTACTATGTTTAAATACGCGTTCACATATGATAATTATCGAAAAACGTAATCGGCATACGCGAAATTCAGTATATGCGAAGTTAAAAACGAGAAATCTTTAATAATACTCGTGCCACAGTTTGAAAAATATTACCAATCGAATTAGAACATTGCATTTCATAAGATCAAACATCTATTTTATTTTGGATTCGACGTTATAACCTTGTTTCATATGTTATATGCGATTATTAGCTCATAAAGTATAGTCGAAAAGCGAAATTTGAATTCTCAACAAATTTCAATGCTTTTATATTCTATCGACGCAGAATACATATTGGAACAATAATATAAGTTTGTTACTATGTGTAAATACGAGTTTTAACATGAATATAGTCGAAAAATAAGATCGACCCATGCGAATTTCGAGAATTGCGGAGATGAAATCGTGAAAACATTGAAATTACTTGTACCACCGTTTGAAAAATGTTACCAATCAATTCGGACATTGTATTTCTGAAGATCAAACATCTATTTAATCTTGGAATCGACGTTTTAACCTTGTTTCATATCGTATATACAATTTTTCGTTCATAATGGCGTACCATAGTAATACGAAATATTGAAGTCTCATTCAAATTCAATGAGTTTATATTCTCTCGACGCGGGAATAAAGAATATAACATGAATGTAACGTTATTACTATGTTTAAAAACGCGTTATTATATGATAATTATCGAAAAACGTGTTCGACATACGCAATTTCGGTATATACGAAGTTAAAATCGTGAAACCTTTAATAATACTCGTGCCCCAGTTTGAAGAAAGTTACCAGTCGATTCAGAACATTGCATTTCATAAGATCAAACATCTATTTTATCTTTGGAATTGAAGTTTTAACCTTGATTCACATCGTATATACGATTTTTCGCTCATATACGCGTACCGCCGAAAAACGAAAAGTTGAAATCTCGTTCAATTTCATTGATTTTATATTCTCTCGATGCAGAGCAAAGAATATAACAAGAATATGACGTTTTTACTATGTTTATATACGCGTTCACATATGATAATTATCGAAAAACGTAATCGGCATACGCGAATTTCAGTATATGCGAAGTTAAAATCGTGAAATCTTTAATAATACTTATGCCACAGTTTGAAAAATGATACCAATCGTTCCAGAACATTGCATTTCATAAGATCAAACATCTGTTTTATATTGAAATTAAAGATTTTAACATTGATTCATATCGTATCTACGATTTTTCGCTCAAATAAGCGTATCGTCGAAAAACGAAAAGTTGAAACCTCTTTCAATTTCATTGATTTTATATTCTATTGATACAGAATAATGAATATAACATGCATATAACGTTTTTATTATGTTTAAAAACTCGTTTTCATATGATAATTATCGATAAACTTAATCGAAAACGCGAATTTCGGTATAAGCGAAATTAAAATCGTGAAATCTTTAATAATACTTGTGCCACAATTTAAAAATGGTTTCCAGTCGATTCATAACATTGCATTTCATAAGAACAAGCATCTGTATTATATTGAAATCAAAGTTTTTAACATTGTTTCATATCGTATATACGATTTTTCGCTCATATAAGTGTATCGTCGAAAAACGAAAAGTTGAAATCTCGTTCAATTTCATTGATTTTATATTCTATCGATGCAGAGCAAAGAATATAACAAGAATTTAACGTTTTTACTATGTTTAAATACGCGTTCACATATGATAATTTTCGAAAAACCTAATCGGCATACGCGAAATTCAGTATATGCGAAGTTAAAAACGAGAAATCTTTAATAATACTCGTGCCACAGTTTGAAAAATATTACCAATCGAATTAGAACATTGCATTTCATAAGATCAAACATCTATTTTATTTTGGATTCGACGTTATAACCTTGTTTCATATGTTATATGCGATTATTAGCTCATAAAGTATAGTCGAAAAGCGAAATTTGAATTCTCAACAAATTTCAATGCTTTTATATTCTATCGACGCAGAATACATATTGGAACAATAATATAAGTTTGTTACTATGTGTAAATACGAGTTTTAACATGAATATAGTCGAAAAATAAGATCGACCCATGCGAATTTCGAGAATTGCGGAGATGAAATCGTGAAAACATTGAAATTACTTGTACCACCGTTTGAAAAATGTTACCAATCAATTCGGACATTGTATTTCTGAAGATCAAACATCTATTTAATCTTGGAATCGACGTTTTAACCTTGTTTCATATCGTATATACAATTTTTCGTTCATAATGGCGTACCATAGTAATACGAAATATTGAAGTCTCATTCAAATTCAATGAGTTTATATTCTCTCGACGCGGGAATAAAGAATATAACATGAATGTAACGTTATTACTATGTTTAAAAACGCGTTATTATATGATAATTATCGAAAAACGTGTTCGACATACGCGAATTTCGGTATATACGAAGTTAAAATCGTGAAACCTTTAATAATACTCGTGCCCCAGTTTGAAGAAAGTTACCAGTCGATTCAGAACATTGCATTTCATAAGATCAAACATCTATTTTATCTTTGGAATTGAAGTTTTAACCTTGATTCACATCGTATATACGATTTTTCGCTCATATACGCGTACCGCCGAAAAACGAAAAGTTGAAATCTCGTTCAATTTCATTGATTTTATATTCTCTCGATGCAGAGCAAAGAATATAACAAGAATATGACGTTTTTACTATGTTTATATACGCCTTCACATATGATAATTATCGAAAAACGTAATCGGCATACGCGAATTTCAGTATATGCGAAGTTAAAATCGTGAAATCTTTAATAATACTTATGCCACAGTTTGAAAAATGATACCAATCGTTCCAGAACATTGCATTTCATAAGATCAAACATCTGTTTTATATTGAAATTAAAGATTTTAACATTGATTCATATCGTATCTACGATTTTTCGCTCAAATAAGCGTATCGTCGAAAAACGAAAAGTTGAAACCTCTTTCAATTTCATTGATTTTATATTCTATTGATACAGAATAATGAATATAACATGCATATAACGTTTTTATTATGTTTAAAAACTCGTTTTCATATGATAATTATCGATAAACTTAATCGAAAACGCGAATTTCGGTATAAGCGAAATTAAAATCGTGAAATCTTTAATAATACTTGTGCCACAATTTAAAAATGGTTTCCAGTCGATTCATAACATTGCATTTCATAAGAACAAGCATCTGTATTATATTGAAATCAAAGTTTTTAACATTGTTTCATATCGTATATACGATTTTTCGCTCATATAAGCGTATCGTCGAAAAACGAAAAGTTGAAATCTCGTTCAATTTCATTGATTTTATATTCTATCGATGCAGAGCAAAGAATATAACAAGAATTTAACGTTTTTACTATGTTTAAATACGCGTTCACATATGATAATTATCGAAAAACGTAATCGGCATACGCGAAATTCAGTATATGCGAAGTTAAAAACGAGAAATCTTTAATAATACTCGTGCCACAGTTTGAAAAATATTACCAATCGAATTAGAACATTGCATTTCATAAGATCAAACATCTATTTTATTTTGGATTCGACGTTATAACCTTGTTTCATATGTTATATGCGATTATTAGCTCATAAAGTATAGTCGAAAAGCGAAATTTGAATTCTCAACAAATTTCAATGCTTTTATATTCTATCGACGCAGAATACATATTGGAACAATAATATAAGTTTGTTACTATGTGTAAATACGAGTTTTAACATGAATATAGTCGAAAAATAAGATCGACCCATGCGAATTTCGAGAATTGCGGAGATGAAATCGTGAAAACATTAAAATTACTTGTACCACCGTTTGAAAAATGTTACCAATCAATTCGGACATTGTATTTAAGAAGATCAAACATCTATTTAATCTTGGAATCGACGTTTTAACCTTGTTTCATATCGTATATACAATTTTTCGTTCATAATGGCGTACCATAGTAATACGAAATATTGAAGTCTCATTCAAATTCAATGAGTTTATATTCTCTCGACGCGGGAATAAAGAATATAACATGAATGTAACGTTATTACTATGTTTAAAAACGCGTTATTATATGATAATTATCGAAAAACGTGTTCGACATACGCGAATTTCGGTATATACGAAGTTAAAATCGTGAAACCTTTAATAATACTCGTGCCCCAGTTTGAAGAAAGTTACCAGTCGATTCAGAACATTGCATTTCATAAGATCAAACATCTATTTTATCTTTGGAATTGAAGTTTTAACCTTGATTCACATCGTATATACGATTTTTCGCTCATATACGCGTACCGCCGAAAAACGAAAAGTTGAAATCTCGTTCAATTTCATTGATTTTATATTCTCTCGATGCAGAGCAAAGAATATAACAAGAATATGACGTTTTTACTATGTTTATATACGCGTTCACATATGATAATTATCGAAAAACGTAATCGGCATACGCGAATTTCAGTATATGCGAAGTTAAAATCGTGAAATCTTTAATAATACTTATGCCACAGTTTGAAAAATGATACCAATCGTTCCAGAACATTGCATTTCATAAGATCAAACATCTGTTTTATATTGAAATTAAAGATTTTAACATTGATTCATATCGTATCTACGATTTTTCGCTCAAATAAGCGTATCGTCGAAAAACGAAAAGTTGAAACCTCTTTCAATTTCATTGATTTTATATTCTATTGATACAGAATAATGAATATAACATGCATATAACGTTTTTATTATGTTTAAAAACTCGTTTTCATATGATAATTATCGATAAACTTAATCGAAAACGCGAATTTCGGTATAAGCGAAATTAAAATCGTGAAATCTTTAATAATACTTGTGCCACAATTTAAAAATGGTTTCCAGTCGATTCATAACATTGCATTTCATAAGAACAAGCATCTGTATTATATTGAAATCAAAGTTTTTAACATTGTTTCATATCGTATATACGATTTTTCGCTCATATAAGCATATCGTCGAAAAACGAAAAGTTGAAATCTCGTTCAATTTCATTGATTTTATATTCTATCGATGCAGAGCAAAGAATATAACAAGAATTTAACGTTTTTACTATGTTTAAATACGCGTTCACATATGATAATTTTCGAAAAACCTAATCGGCATACGCGAAATTCAGTATATGCGAAGTTAAAAACGAGAAATCTTTAATAATACTCGTGCCACAGTTTGAAAAATATTACCAATCGAATTAGAACATTGCATTTCATAAGATCAAACATCTATTTTATTTTGGATTCGACGTTATAACCTTGTTTCATATGTTATATGCGATTATTAGCTCATAAAGTATAGTCGAAAAGCGAAATTTGAATTCTCAACAAATTTCAATGCTTTTATATTCTATCGACGCAGAATACATATTGGAACAATAATATAAGTTTGTTACTATGTGTAAATACGAGTTTTAACATGAATATAGTCGAAAAATAAGATCGACCCATGCGAATTTCGAGAATTGCGGAGATGAAATCGTGAAAACATTGAAATTACTTGTACCACCGTTTGAAAAATGTTACCAATCAATTCGGACATTGTATTTCTGAAGATCAAACATCTATTTAATCTTGGAATCGACGTTTTAACCTTGTTTCATATCGTATATACAATTTTTCGTTCATAATGGCGTACCATCGTAATACGAAATATTGAAGTCTCATTCAAATTCAATGAGTTTATATTCTCTCGACGCGGGAATAAAGAATATAACATGAATGTAACGTTATTACTATGTTTAAAAACGCGTTATTATATGATAATTATCGAAAAACGTGTTCGACATACGCGAATTTCGGTATATACGAAGTTAAAATCGTGAAACCTTTAATAATACTCGTGCCCCAGTTTGAAGAAAGTTACCAGTCGATTCAGAACATTGCATTTCATAAGATCAAACATCTATTTTATCTTTGGAATTGAAGTTTTAACCTTGATTCACATCGTATATACGATTTTTCGCTCATATACGCGTACCGCCGAAAAACGAAAAGTTGAAATCTCGTTCAATTTCATTGATTTTATATTCTCAGGATGCAGAGCAAAGAATATAACAAGAATATGACGTTTTTACTATGTTTATATACGCGTTCACATATGATAATTATCGAAAAACTTAATCGGCATACGCGAATTTCAGTATATGCGAAGTTAAAATCGTGAAATCTTTAATAATACTTATGCCACAGTTTGAAAAATGATACCAATCGTTCCAGAACATTGCATTTCATAAGATCAAACATCTGTTTTATATTGAAATTAAAGATTTTAACATTGATTCATATCGTATCTACGATTTTTCGCTCAAATAAGCGTATCGTCGAAAAACGAAAAGTTGAAACCTCGTTCAATTTCATTGATTTTATATTCTATTGATACAGAATAATGAATATAACATGCATATAACGTTTTTATTATGTTTAAAAACTCGTTTTCATATGATAATTATCGATAAACTTAATCGAAAACGCGAATTTCGGTATAAGCGAAATTAAAATCGTGAAATCTTTAATAATACTTGTGCCACAATTTAAAAATGGTTTCCAGTCGATTCATAACATTGCATTTCATAAGAACAAGCATCTGTATTATATTGAAATCAAAGTTTTTAACATTGTTTCATATCGTATATACGATTTTTCGCTCATATAAGCGTATCGTCGAAAAACGAAAACTTGAAATCTCGTTCAATTTCATTGATTTTATATTCTATCGATGCAGAGCAAAGAATATAACAAGAATTTAACGTTTTTACTATGTTTAAATACGCGTTCACATATGATAATTATCGAAAAACGTAATCGGCATACGCGAAATTCAGTATATGCGAAGTTAAAAACGAGAAATCTTTAATAATACTCGTGCCACAGTTTGAAAAATATTACCAATCGAATTAGAACATTGCATTTCATAAGATCAAACATCTATTTTATTTTGGATTCGACGTTATAACCTTGTTTCATATGTTATATGCGATTATTAGCTCATAAAGTATAGTCGAAAAGCGAAATTTGAATTCTCAACAAATTTCAATGCTTTTATATTCTATCGACGCAGAATACATATTGGAACAATAATATAAGTTTGTTACTATGTGTAAATACGAGTTTTAACATGAATATAGTCGAAAAATAAGATCGACCCATGCGAATTTCGAGAATTGCGGAGATGAAATCGTGAAAACATTGAAATTACTTGTACCACCGTTTGAAAAATGTTACCAATCAATTCGGACATTGTATTTCTGAAGATCAAACATCTATTTAATCTTGGAATCGACGTTTTAACCTTGTTTCATATCGTATATACAATTTTTCGTTCATAATGGCGTACCATAGTAATACGAAATATTGAAGTCTCATTCAAATTCAATGAGTTTATATTCTCTCGACGCGGGAATAAAGAATATAACATGAATGTAACGTTATTACTATGTTTAAAAACGCGTTATTATATGATAATTATCGAAAAACGTGTTCGACATACGCGAATTTCGGTATATACGAAGTTAAAATCGTGAAACCTTTATTAATACTCGTGCCCCAGTTTGAAGAAAGTTACCAGTCGATTCAGAACATTGCATTTCATAAGATCAAACATCTATTTTATCTTTGGAATTGAAGTTTTAACCTTGATTCACATCGTATATACGATTTTTCGCTCATATACGCGTACCGCCGAAAAACGAAAAGTTGAAATCTCGTTCAATTTCATTGATTTTATATTCTCTCGATGCAGAGCAAAGAATATAACAAGAATATGACGTTTTTACTATGTTTATATACGCCTTCACATATGATAATTATCGAAAAACGTAATCGGCATACGCGAATTTCAGTATATGCGAAGTTAAAATCGTGAAATCTTTAATAATACTTATGCCACAGTTTGAAAAATGATACCAATCGTTCCAGAACATTGCATTTCATAAGATCAAACATCTGTTTTATATTGAAATTAACGATTTTAACATTGATTCATATCGTATATACGATTTTTCGCTCATATAAGCGTATCGTCGAAAAACGAAAAGTTGAAATCTCGTTCAATTTCATTGATTTTATATTCTATCGATGCAGAGCAAAGAATATAACAAGAATTTAACGTTTTTACTATGTTTAAATACGCGTTCACATATGATAATTATCGAAAAACGTAATCGGCATACGCGAAATTCAGTATATGCGAAGTTAAAAACGAGAAATCTTTAATAATACTCGTGCCACAGTTTGAAAAATATTACCAATCGAATTAGAACATTGCATTTCATAAGATCAAACATCTATTTTATTTTGGATTCGACGTTATAACCTTGTTTCATATGTTATATGCGATTATTAGCTCATAAAGTATAGTCGAAAAGCGAAATTTGAATTCTCAACAAATTTCAATGCTTTTATATTCTATCGACGCAGAATACATATTGGAACAATAATATAAGTTCGTTACTATGTGTAAATACGAGTTTTAACATGAATATAGTCGAAAAATAAGATCGACCCATGCGAATTTCGAGAATTGCGGAGATGAAATCGTGAAAACATTGAAATTACTTGTACCACCGTTTGAAAAATGTTACCAATCAATTCGGACATTGTATTTCTGAAGATCAAACATCTATTTAATCTTGGAATCGACGTTTTAACCTTGTTTCATATCGTATATACAATTTTTCGTTCATAATGGCGTACCATCGTAATACGAAATATTGAAGTCTCATTCAAATTCAATGAGTTTATATTCTCTCGACGCGGGAATAAAGAATATAACATGAATGTAACGTTATTACTATGTTTAAAAACGCGTTATTATATGATAATTATCGAAAAACGTGTTCGACATACCCGAATTTCGGTATATACGAAGTTAAAATCGTGAAACCTTTAATAATACTCGTGCCCCAGTTTGAAGAAAGTTACCAGTCGATTCAGAACATTGCATTTCATAAGATCAAACATCTATTTTATCTTTGGAATTGAAGTTTTAACCTTGATTCACATCGTATATACGATTTTTCGCTCATATACGCGTACCGCCGAAAAACGAAAAGTTGAAATCTCGTTCAATTTCATTGATTTTATATTCTCTCGATGCAGATCAAAGAATATAACAAGAATATGACGTTTTTACTATGTTTATATACGCGTTCACATATGATAATTATCGAAAAACGTAATCGGCATACGCGAATTTCAGTATATGCGAAGTTAAAATCGTGAAATCATTAATAATACTTATGCCACAGTTTGAAAAATGATACCAATCGTTCCAGAACATTGCATTTCATAAGATCAAACATCTGTTTTATATTGAAATTAACGATTTTAACATTGATTCATATCGTATCTACGATTTTTCGCTCAAATAAGCATATCGTCGAAAAACGAAAAGTTGAAACCTCGTTCAATTTCATTGATTTTATATTCTATTGATACAGAATAATGAATATAACATGCATATAACGTTTTTATTATGTTTAAAAACTCGTTTTCATATGATAATTATCGATAAACTTAATCGAAAACGCGAATTTCGGTATAAGCGAAATTAAAATCGTGAAATCTTTAATAATACTTGTGCCACAATTTAAAAATGGTTTCCAGTCGATTCATAACATTGCATTTCATAAGAACAAGCATCTGTATTATATTGAAATCAAAGTTTTTAACATTGTTTCATATCGTATATACGATTTTTCGCTCATATAAGCGTATCGTCGAAAAACGAAAAGTTGAAATCACGTTCAATTTCATTGATTTTATATTCTATCGATGCAGAGCAAAGAATATAACAAGAATTTAACGTTTTTACTATGTTTAAATACGCGTTCACATATGATAATTATCGAAAAACGTAATCGGCATACGCGAAATTCAGTATATGCGAAGTTAAAAACGAGAAATCTTTAATAATACTCGTGCCACAGTTTGAAAAATATTACCAATCGAATTAGAACATTGCATTTCATAAGATCAAACATCTATTTTATTTTGGATTCGACGTTATAACCTTGTTTCATATGTTATATGCGATTATTAGCTCATAAAGTATAGTCGAAAAGCGAAATTTGAATTCTCAACAAATTTCAATGCTTTTATATTCTATCGACGCAGAATACATATTGGAACAATAATATAAGTTTGTTACTATGTGTAAATACGAGTTTTAACATGAATATAGTCGAAAAATAAGATCGACCCATGCGAATTTCGAGAATTGCGGAGATGAAATCGTGAAAACATTGAAATTACTTGTACCACCGTTTGAAAAATGTTACCAATCAATTCGGACATTGTATTTCTGAAGATCAAACATCTATTTAATCTTGGAATCGACGTTTTAACCTTGTTTCATAACGTATATACAATTTTTCGTTCATAATGGCGTACCATCGTAATACGAAATATTGAAGTCTCATTCAAATTCAATGAGTTTATATTCTCTCGACGCGGGAATAAAGAATATAACATGAATGTAACGTTATTACTATGTTTAAAAACGCGTTATTATATGATAATTATCGAAAAACGTGTTCGACATACGCGAATTTCGGTATATACGAAGTTAAAATCGTGAAACCTTTAATAATACTCGTGCCCCAGTTTGAAGAAAGTTACCAGTCGATTCAGAACATTGCATTTCATAAGATCAAACATCTATTTTATCTTTGGAATTGAAGTTTTAACCTTGATTCACATCGTATATACGATTTTTCGCTCATATACGCGTACCGCCGAAAAACGAAAAGTTGAAATCTCGTTCAATTTCATTGATTTTATATTCTCTCGATGCAGAGCAAAGAATATAACAAGAATATGACGTTTTTACTATGTTTATATACGCGTTCACATATGATAATTATCGAAAAACGTAATCGGCATACGCGAATTTCAGTATATGCGAAGTTAAAATCGTGAAATCTTTAATAATACTTATGCCACAGTTTGAAAAATGATACCAATCGTTCCAGAACATTGCATTTCATAAGATCAAACATCTGTTTTATATTGAAATTAAAGATTTTAACATTGATTCATATCGTATCTACGATTTTTCGCTCAAATAAGCGTATCGTCGAAAAACGAAAAGTTGAAACCTCGTTCAATTTCATTGATTTTATATTCTATTGATACAGAATAATGAATATAACATGCATATAACGTTTTTATTATGTTTAAAAACTCGTTTTCATATGATAATTATCGATAAACTTAATCGAAAACGCGAATTTCGGTATAAGCGAAATTAAAATCGTGAAATCTTTAATAATACTTGTGCCACAATTTAAAAATGGTTTCCAGTCGATTCATAACATTGCATTTCATAAGAACAAGCATCTGTATTATATTGAAATCAAAGTTTTTAACATTGTTTCATATCGTATATACGATTTTTCGCTCATATAAGCGTATCGTCGAAAAACGAAAAGTTGAAATCTCGTTCAATTTCATTGATTTTATATTCTATCGATGCAGAGCAAAGAATATAACAAGAATTTAACGTTTTTACTATGTTTAAATACGCGTTCACATATGATAATTATCGAAAAACGTAATCGGCATACGCGAAATTCAGTATATGCGAAGTTAAAAACGAGAAATCTTTAATAATACTCGTGCCACAGTTTGAAAAATATTACCAATCGAATTAGAACATTGCATTTCATAAGATCAAACATCTATTTTATTTTGGATTCGACGTTATAACCTTGTTTCATATGTTATATGCGATTATTAGCTCATAAAGTATAGTCGAAAAGCGAAATTTGAATTCTCAACAAATTTCAATGCTTTTATATTCTATCGACGCAGAATACATATTGGAACAATATTATAAGTTCGTTACTATGTGTAAATACGAGTTTTAACATGAATATAGTCGAAAAATAAGATCGACCCATGCGAATTTCGAGAATTGCGGAGATGAAATCGTGAAAACATTGAAATTACTTGTACCACCGTTTGAAAAATGTTACCAATCAATTCGGACATTGTATTTCTGAAGATCAAACATCTATTTAATCTTGGAATCGACGTTTTAACCTTGTTTCATATCGTATATACAATTTTTCGTTCATAATGGCGTACCATCGTAATACGAAATATTGAAGTCTCATTCAAATTCAATGAGTTTATATTCTCTCGACGCGGGAATAAAGAATATAACATGAATGTAACGTTATTACTATGTTTAAAAACGCGTTATTATATGATAATTATCGAAAAACGTGTTCGACATACGCGAATTTCGGTATATACGAAGTTAAAATCGTGAAACCTTTAATAATACTCGTGCCCCAGTTTGAAGAAAGTTACCAGTCGATTCAGAACATTGCATTTCATAAGATCAAACATCTATTTTATCTTTGGAATTGAAGTTTTAACCTTGATTCACATCGTATATACGATTTTTCGCTCATATACGCGTACCGCCGAAAAACGAAAAGTTGAAATCTCGTTCAATTTCATTGATTTTATATTCTCTCGATGCAGATCAAAGAATATAACAAGAATATGACGTTTTTACTATGTTTATATACGCGTTCACATATGATAATTATCGAAAAACGTAATCGGCATACGCGAATTTCAGTATATGCGAAGTTAAAATCGTGAAATCATTAATAATACTTATGCCACAGTTTGAAAAATGATACCAATCGTTCCAGAACATTGCATTTCATAAGATCAAACATCTGTTTTATATTGAAATTAACGATTTTAACATTGATTCATATCGTATCTACGATTTTTCGCTCAAATAAGCATATCGTCGAAAAACGAAAAGTTGAAACCTCGTTCAATTTCATTGATTTTATATTCTATTGATACAGAATAATGAATATAACATGCATATAACGTTTTTATTATGTTTAAAAACTCGTTTTCATATGATAATTATCGATAAACTTAATCGAAAACGCGAATTTCGGTATAAGCGAAATTAAAATCGTGAAATCTTTAATAATACTTGTGCCACAATTTAAAAATGGTTTCCAGTCGATTCATAACATTGCATTTCATAAGAACAAGCATCTGTATTATATTGAAATCAAAGTTTTTAACATTGTTTCATATCGTATATACGATTTTTCGCTCATATAAGCGTATCGTCGAAAAACGAAAAGTTGAAATCTCGTTCAATTTCATTGATTTTATATTCTCTCGATGCAGATCAAAGAATATAACAAGAATATGACGTTTTTACTATGTTTATATACGCGTTCACATATGATAATTATCGAAAAACGTAATCGGCATACGCGAATTTCAGTATATGCGAAGTTAAAATCGTGAAATCATTAATAATACTTATGCCACAGTTTGAAAAATGATACCAATCGTTCCAGAACATTGCATTTCATAAGATCAAACATCTGTTTTATATTGAAATTAACGATTTTAACATTGATTCATATCGTATCTACGATTTTTCGCTCAAATAAGCGTATCGTCGAAAAACGAAAAGTTGAAACCTCGTTCAATTTCATTGATTTTATATTCTATTGATACAGAATAATGAATATAACATGCATATAACGTTTTTATTATGTTTAAAAACTCGTTTTCATATGATAATTATCGATAAACTTAATCGAAAACGCGAATTTCGGTATAAGCGAAATTAAAATCGTGAAATCTTTAATAATACTTGTGCCACAATTTAAAAATGGTTTCCAGTCGATTCATAACATTGCATTTCATAAGAACAAGCATCTGTATTATATTGAAATCAAAGTTTTTAACATTGTTTCATATCGTATATACGATTTTTCGCTCATATAAGCGTATCGTCGAAAAACGAAAAGTTGAAATCACGTTCAATTTCATTGATTTTATATTCTATCGATGCAGAGCAAAGAATATAACAAGAATTTAACGTTTTTACTATGTTTAAATACGCGTTCACATATGATAATTATCGAAAAACGTAATCGGCATACGCGAAATTCAGTATATGCGAAGTTAAAAACGAGAAATCTTTAATAATACTCGTGCCACAGTTTGAAAAATATTACCAATCGAATTAGAACATTGCATTTCATAAGATCAAACATCTATTTTATTTTGGATTCGACGTTATAACCTTGTTTCATATGTTATATGCGATTATTAGCTCATAAAGTATAGTCGAAAAGCGAAATTTGAATTCTCAACAAATTTCAATGCTTTTATATTCTATCGACGCAGAATACATATTGGAACAATAATATAAGTTTGTTACTATGTGTAAATACGAGTTTTAACATGAATATAGTCGAAAAATAAGATCGACCCATGCGAATTTCGAGAATTGCGGAGATGAAATCGTGAAAACATTGAAATTACTTGTACCACCGTTTGAAAAATGTTACCAATCAATTCGGACATTGTATTTCTGAAGATCAAACATCTATTTAATCTTGGAATCGACGTTTTAACCTTGTTTCATATCGTATATACAATTTTTCGTTCATAATGGCGTACCATCGTAATACGAAATATTGAAGTCTCATTCAAATTCAATGAGTTTATATTCTCTCGACGCGGGAATAAAGAATATAACATGAATGTAACGTTATTACTATGTTTAAAAACGCGTTATTATATGATAATTATCGAAAAACGTGTTCGACATACGCGAATTTCGGTATATACGAAGTTAAAATCGTGAAACCTTTAATAATACTCGTGCCCCAGTTTGAAGAAAGTTACCAGTCGATTCAGAACATTGCATTTCATAAGATCAAACATCTATTTTATCTTTGGAATTGAAGTTTTAACCTTGATTCACATCGTATATACGATTTTTCGCTCATATACGCGTACCGCCGAAAAACGAAAAGTTGAAATCTCGTTCAATTTCATTGATTTTATATTCTCTCGATGCAGATCAAAGAATATAACAAGAATATGACGTTTTTACTATGTTTATATACGCGTTCACATATGATAATTATCGAAAAACGTAATCGGCATACGCGAATTTCAGTATATGCGAAGTTAAAATCGTGAAATCATTAATAATACTTATGCCACAGTTTGAAAAATGATACCAATCGTTCCAGAACATTGCATTTCATAAGATCAAACATCTGTTTTATATTGAAATTAACGATTTTAACATTGATTCATATCGTATCTACGATTTTTCGCTCAAATAAGCGTATCGTCGAAAAACGAAAAGTTGAAACCTCGTTCAATTTCATTGATTTTATATTCTATTGATACAGAATAATGAATATAACATGCATATAACGTTTTTATTATGTTTAAAAACTCGTTTTCATATGATAATTATCGATAAACTTAATCGAAAACGCGAATTTCGGTATAAGCGAAATTAAAATCGTGAAATCTTTAATAATACTTGTGCCACAATTTAAAAATGGTTTCCAGTCGATTCATAACATTGCATTTCATAAGAACAAGCATCTGTATTATATTGAAATCAAAGTTTTTAACATTGTTTCATATCGTATATACGATTTTTCGCTCATATAAGCGTATCGTCGAAAAACGAAAAGTTGAAATCACGTTCAATTTCATTGATTTTATATTCTATCGATGCAGAGCAAAGAATATAACAAGAATTGAACGTTTTTACTATGTTTAAATACGCGTTCACATATGATAATTATCGAAAAACGTAATCGGCATACGCGAAATTCAGTATATGCGAAGTTAAAAACGAGAAATCTTTAATAATACTCGTGCCACAGTTTGAAAAATATTACCAATCGAATTAGACCATTGCATTTCATAAGATCAAACATCTATTTTATTTTGGATTCGACGTTATAACCTTGTTTCATATGTTATATGCGATTATTAGCTCATAAAGTATAGTCGAAAAGCGAAATTTGAATTCTCAACAAATTTCAATGCTTTTATATTCTATCGACGCAGAATACATATTGGAACAATAATATAAGTTTGTTACTATGTGTAAATACGAGTTTTAACATGAATATAGTCGAAAAATAAGATCGACCCATGCGAATTTCGAGAATTGCGGAGTTGAAATCGTGAAAACATTGAAATTACTAGTACCACCGTTTGAAAAATGTTACCAATCAATTCGGACATTGTATTTCTGAAGATCAAACATCTATTTAATCTTGGAATCGACGTTTTAACCTTGTTTCATATCGTATATACAATTTTTCGTTCATAATGGCGTACCATCGTAATACGAAATATTGAAGTCTCATTCAAATTCAATGAGTTTATATTCTCTCGACGCGGGAATAAAGAATATAACATGAATGTAACGTTATTACTATGTTTAAAAACGCGTTATTATATGATAATTATCGAAAAACGTGTTCGACATACGCGAATTTCGGTATATACGAAGTTAAAATCTTGAAACCTTTAATAATACTCGTGCCCCAGTTTGAAGAAAGTTACCAGTCGATTCAGAACATTGCATTTCATAAGATCAAACATCTATTTTATCTTTGGAATTGAAGTTTTAACCTTGATTCACATCGTATATACGATTTTTCGCTCATATACGCGTACCGCCGAAAAACGAAAAGTTGAAATCTCGTTCAATTTCATTGATTTTATATTCTCTCGATGCAGAGCAAAGAATATAACAAGAATATGACGTTTTTACTATGTTTATATACGCGTTCACATATGATAATTATCGAAAAACGTAATCGGCATACGCGAATTTCAGTATATGCGAAGTTAAAATCGTGAAATCTTTAATAATACTTATGCCACAGTTTGAAAAATGATACCAATCGTTCCAGAACATTGCATTTCATAAGATCAAACATCTGTTTTATATTGAAATCAAAGATTTTAACATTGATTCATATCGTATCTACGATTTTTCGCTCAAATAAGCGTATCGTCGAAAAACGAAAAGTTGAAACCTCGTTCAATTTCATTGATTTTATATTCTATTGATACAGAATAATGAATATAACATGCATATAACGTTTTTATTATGTTTAAAAACTCGTTTTCATATGATAATTATCGATAAACTTAATCGAAAACGCGAATTTCGGTATAAGCGAAATTAAAATCGTGAAATCTTTAATAATACTTGTGCCACAATTTAAAAATGGTTTCCAGTCGATTCATAACATTGCATTTCATAAGAACAAGCATCTGTATTATATTGAAATCAAAGTTTTTAACATTGTTTCATATCGTATATACGATTTTTCGCTCATATAAGCGTATCGTCGAAAAACGAAAAGTTGAAATCACGTTCAATTTCATTGATTTTATATTCTATCGATGCAGAGCAAAGAATATAACAAGAATTTAACGTTTTTACTATGTTTAAATACGCGTTCACATATGATAATTATCGAAAAACGTAATCGGCATACGCGAAATTCAGTATATGCGAAGTTAAAAACGAGAAATCTTTAATAATACTCGTGCCACAGTTTGAAAAATATTACCAATCGAATTAGACCATTGCATTTCATAAGATCAAACATCTATTTTATTTTGGATTCGACGTTATAACCTTGTTTCATATGTTATATGCGATTATTAGCTCATAAAGTATAGTCGAAAAGCGAAATTTGAATTCTCAACAAATTTCAATGCTTTTATATTCTATCGACGCAGAATACATATTGGAACAATAATATAAGTTTGTTACTATGTGTAAATACGAGTTTTAACATGAATATAGTCGAAAAATAAGATCGACCCATGCGAATTTCGAGAATTGCGGAGTTGAAATCGTGAAAACATTGAAATTACTTGTACCACCGTTTGAAAAATGTTACCAATCAATTCGGACATTGTATTTCTGAAGATCAAACATCTATTTAATCTTGGAATCGACGTTTTAACCTTGTTTCATATCGTATATACAATTTTTCGTTCATAATGGCGTACCATCGTAATACGAAATATTGAAGTCTCATTCAAATTCAATGAGTTTATATTCTCTCGACGCGGGAATAAAGAATATAACATGAATGTAACGTTATTACTATGTTTAAAAACGCGTTATTATATGATAATTATCGAAAAACGTGTTCGACATACGCGAATTTCGGTATATACGAAGTTAAAATCGTGAAACCTTTAATAATACTCGTGCCCCAGTTTGAAGAAAGTTACCAGTCGATTCAGAACATTGCATTTCATAAGATCAAACATCTATTTTATCTTTGGAATTGAAGTTTTAACCTTGATTCACATCGTATATACGATTTTTCGCTCACATACGCGTACCGCCGAAAAACGAAAAGCTGAAATCTCGTTCAATTTCATTGATTTTATATTCTCTCGATGCAGAGCAAAGAATATAACAAGAATATGACGTTTTTACTATGTTTATATACGCGTTCACATATGATAATTATCGAAAAACGTAATCGGCATACGCGAATTTCAGTATATGCGAAGTTAAAATCGTGAAATCTTTAATAATACTTATGCCACAGTTTGAAAAATGATACCAATCGTTCCAGAACATTGCATTTCATAAGATCAAACATCTGTTTTATATTGAAATTAAAGATTTTAACATTGATTCATATCGTATCTACGATTTTTCGCTCAAATAAGCGTATCGTCGAAAAACGAAAAGTTGAAACCTCGTTCAATTTCATTGATTTTATATTCTATTGATACAGAATAATGAATATAACATGCATATAACGTTTTTATTATGTTTAAAAACTCGTTTTCATATGATAATTATCGATAAACTTAATCGAAAACGCGAATTTCGGTATAAGCGAAATTAAAATCGTGAAATCTTTAATAATACTTGTGCCACAATTTAAAAATGGTTTCCAGTCGATTCATAACATTGCATTTCATAAGAACAAGCATCTGTATTATATTGAAATCAAAGTTTTTAACATTGTTTCATATCGTATATACGATTTTTCGCTCATATAAGCGTATCGTCGAAAAACGAAAAGTTGAAATCTCGTTCAATTTCATTGATTTTATATTCTATCGATGCAGAGCAAAGAATATAACAAGAATTTAACGTTTTTACTATGTTTAAATACGCGTTCACATATGATAATTATCGAAAAACGTAATCGGCATACGCGAAATTCAGTATATGCGAAGTTAAAAACGAGAAATCTTTAATAATACTCGTGCCACAGTTTGAAAAATATTACCAATCGAATTAGACCATTGCATTTCATAAGATCAAACATCTATTTTATTTTGGATTCGACGTTATAACCTTGTTTCATATGTTATATGCGATTATTAGCTCATAAAGTATAGTCGAAAAGCGAAATTTGAATTCTCAACAAATTTCAATGCTTTTATATTCTATCGACGCAGAGTACATATTGGAACAATAATATAAGTTTGTTACTATGTGTAAATACGAGTTTTAACATGAATATAGTCGAAAAATAAGATCGACCCATGCGAATTTCGAGAATTGCGGAGTTGAAATCGTGAAAACATTGAAATTACTTGTACCACCGTTTGAAAAATGTTACCAATCAATTCGGACATTGTATTTCTGAAGATCAAACATCTATTTAATCTTGGAATCGACGTTTTAACCTTGTTTCATATCGTATATACAATTTTTCGTTCATAATGGCGTACCATCGTAATACGAAATATTGAAGTCTCATTCAAATTCAATGAGTTTATATTCTCTCGACGCGGGAATAAAGAATATAACATGAATGTAACGTTATTACTATGTTTAAAAACGCGTTATTATATGATAATTATCGAAAAACGTGTTCGACATACGCGAATTTCGGTATATACGAAGTTAAAATCGTGAAACCTTTAATAATACTCGTGCCCCAGTTTGAAGAAAGTTACCAGTCGATTCAGAACATTGCATTTCATAAGATCAAACATCTATTTTATCTTTGGAATTGAAGTTTTAACCTTGATTCACATCGTATATACGATTTTTCGCTCACATACGCGTACCGCCGAAAAACGAAAAGTTGAAATCTCGTTCAATTTCATTGATTTTATATTCTCTCGATGCAGAGCAAAGAATATAACAAGAATATGACGTTTTTACTATGTTTATATACGCGTTCACATATGATAATTATCGAAAAACGTAATCGGCATACGCGAATTTCAGTATATGCGAAGTTAAAATCGTGAAATCTTTAATAATACTTATGCCACAGTTTGAAAAATGATACCAATCGTTCCAGAACATTGCATTTCATAAGATCAAACATCTGTTTTATATTGAAATTAAAGATTTTAACATTGATTCATATCGTATCTACGATTTTTCGCTCAAATAAGCGTATCGTCGAAAAACGAAAAGTTGAAACCTCGTTCAATTTCATTGATTTTATATTCTATTGATACAGAATAATGAATATAACATGCATATAACGTTTTTATTATGTTTAAAAACTCGTTTTCATATGATAATTATCGATAAACTTAATCGAAAACGCGAATTTCGGTATAAGCGAAATTAAAATCGTGAAATCTTTAATAATACTTGTGCCACAATTTAAAAATGGTTTCCAGTCGATTCATAACATTGCATTTCATAAGAACAAGCATCTGTATTATATTGAAATCAAAGTTTTTAACATTGTTTCATATCGTATATACGATTTTTCGCTCATATAAGCGTATCGTCGAAAAACGAAAAGTTGAAATCTCGTTCAATTTCATTGATTTTATATTCTATCGATGCAGAGCAAAGAATATAACAAGAATTTAACGTTTTTACTATGTTTAAATACGCGTTCACATATGATAATTATCGAAAAACGTAATCGGCATACGCGAAATTCAGTATATGCGAAGTTAAAAACGAGAAATCTTTAATAATACTCGTGCCACAGTTTGAAAAATATTACCAATCGAATTAGACCATTGCATTTCATAAGATCAAACATCTATTTTATTTTGGATTCGACGTTATAACCTTGTTTCATATGTTATATGCGATTATTAGCTCATAAAGTATAGTCGAAAAGCGAAATTTGAATTCTCAACAAATTTCAATGCTTTTATATTCTATCGACGCAGAATACATATTGGAACAATAATATAAGTTTGTTACTATGTGTAAATACGAGTTTTAACATGAATATAGTCGAAAAATAAGATCGACCCATGCGAATTTCGAGAATTGCGGAGTTGAAATCGTGAAAACATTGAAATTACTTGTACCACCGTTTGAAAAATGTTACCAATCAATTCGGACATTGTATTTCTGAAGATCAAACATCTATTTAATCTTGGAATCGACGTTTTAACCTTGTTTCATATCGTATATACAATTTTTCGTTCATAATGGCGTACCATCGTAATACGAAATATTGAAGTCTCATTCAAATTCAATGAGTTTATATTCTCTCGACGCGGGAATAAAGAATATAACATGAATGTAACGTTATTACTATGTTTAAAAACGCGTTATTATATGATAATTATCGAAAAACGTGTTCGACATACGCGAATTTCGGTATATACGAAGTTAAAATCGTGAAACCTTTAATAATACTCGTGCCCCAGTTTGAAGAAAGTTACCAGTCGATTCAGAACATTGCATTTCATAAGATCAAACATCTATTTTATCTTTGGAATTGAAGTTTTAACCTTGATTCACATCGTATATACGATTTTTCGCTCATATACGCGTACCGCCGAAAAACGAAAAGTTGAAATCTCGTTCAATTTCATTGATTTTATATTCTCTCGATGCAGAGCAAAGAATATAACAAGAATATGACGTTTTTACTATGTTTATATACGCGTTCACATATGATAATTATCGAAAAACGTAATCGGCATACGCGAATTTCAGTATATGCGAAGTTAAAATCGTGAAATCTTTAATAATACTTATGCCACAGTTTGAAAAATGATACCAATCGTTCCAGAACATTGCATTTCATAAGATCAAACATCTGTTTTATATTGAAATTAAAGATTTTAACATTGATTCATATCGTATCTACGATTTTTCGCTCAAATAAGCGTATCGTCGAAAAACGAAAAGTTGAAACCTCGTTCAATTTCATTGATTTTATATTCTATTGATACAGAATAATGAATATAACATGCATATAACGTTTTTATTATGTTTAAAAACTCGTTTTCATATGATAATTATCGAAAAACTTAATCGTAAACGCGAATTTCGGTATAAGCGAAATTAAAATCGTGAAATCTTTAATAATACTTGTGCCACAATTTAAAAATGGTTTCCAGTCGATTCATAACATTGCATTTCATAAGAACAAGCATCTGTATTATATTGAAATCAAAGTTTTTAACATTGTTTCATATCGTATATACGATTTTTCGCTCATATAAGCGTATCGTCGAAAAACGAAAAGTTGAAATCACGTTCAATTTCATTGATTTTATATTCTATCGATGCAGAGCAAAGAATATAACAAGAATTTAACGTTTTTACTATGTTTAAATACGCGTTCACATATGATAATTATCGAAAAACGTAATCGGCATACGCGAAATTCAGTATATGCGAAGTTAAAAACGAGAAATCTTTAATAATACTCGTGCCACAGTTTGAAAAATATTACCAATCGAATTAGACCATTGCATTTCATAAGATCAAACATCTATTTTATTTTGGATTCGACGTTATAACCTTGTTTTATATGTTATATGCGATTATTAGCTCATAAAGTATAGTCGAAAAGCGAAATTTGAATTCTCAACAAATTTCAATGCTTTTATATTCTATCGACGCAGAATACATATTGGAACAATAATATAAGTTTGTTACTATGTGTAAATACGAGTTTTAACATGAATATAGTCGAAAAATAAGATCGACCCATGCGAATTTCGAGAATTGCGGAGTTGAAATCGTGAAAACATTGAAATTACTTGTACCACCGTTTGAAAAATGTTACCAATCAATTCGGACATTGTATTTCTGAAGATCAAACATCTATTTAATCTTGGAATCGACGTTTTAACCTTGTTTCATATCGTATATACAATTTTTCGTTCATAATGGCGTACCATCGTAATACGAAATATTGAAGTCTCATTCAAATTCAATGAGTTTATATTCTCTCGACGCGGGAATAAAGAATATAACATGAATGTAACGTTATTACTATGTTTAAAAACGCGTTATTATATGATAATTATCGAAAAACGTGTTCGACATACGCGAATTTCGGTATATACGAAGTTAAAATCGTGAAACCTTTAATAATACTCGTGCCCCAGTTTGAAGAAAGTTACCAGTCGATTCAGAACATTGCATTTCATAAGATCAAACATCTATTTTATCTTTGGAATTGAAGTTTTAACCTTGATTCACATCGTATATACGATTTTTCGCTCATATACGCGTACCGCCGAAAAACGAAAAGTTGAAATCTCGTTCAATTTCATTGATTTTATATTCTCTCGATGCAGAGCAAAGAATATAACAAGAATATGACGTTTTTACTATGTTTATATACGCGTTCACATATGATAATTATCGAAAAACGTAATCGGCATACGCGAATTTCAGTATATGCGAAGTTAAAATCGTGAAATCTTTAATAATACTTATGCCACAGTTTGAAAAATGATACCAATCGTTCCAGAACATTGCATTTCATAAGATCAAACATCTGTTTTATATTGAAATTAAAGATTTTAACATTGATTCATATCGTATCTACGATTTTTCGCTCAAATAAGCGTATCGTCGAAAAACGAAAAGTTGAAACCTCGTTCAATTTCATTGATTTTATATTCTATTGATACAGAATAATGAATATAACATGCATATAACGTTTTTATTATGTTTAAAAACTCGTTTTCATATGATAATTATCGATAAACTTAATCGAAAACGCGAATTTCGGTATAAGCGAAATTAAAATCGTGAAATCTTTAATAATACTTGTGCCACAATTTAAAAATGGTTTCCAGTCGATTCATAACATTGCATTTCATAAGAACAAGCATCTGTATTATATTGAAATCAAAGTTTTTAACATTGTTTCATATCGTATATACGATTTTTCGCTCATATAAGCGTATCGTCGAAAAACGAAAAGTTGAAATCTCGTTCAATTTCATTGATTTTATATTCTATCGATGCAGAGCAAAGAATATAACAAGAATTTAACGTTTTTACTATGTTTAAATACGCGTTCACATATGATAATTATCGAAAAACGTAATCGGCATACGCGAAATTCAGTATATGCGAAGTTAAAAACGAGAAATCTTTAATAATACTCGTGCCACAGTTTGAAAAATATTACCAATCGAATTAGAACATTGCATTTCATAAGATCAAACATCTATTTTATTTTGGATTCGACGTTATAACCTTGTTTCATATGTTATATTCGATTATTAGCTCATAAAGTATAGTCGAAAAGCGAAATTTGAATTCTCATCAAATTTCAATGCTTTTATATTCTATCGACGCAGAATACATATTGGAACAATAATATAAGTTTGTTACTATGTGTAAATACGAGTTTTAACATGAATATAGTCGAAAAATAAGATCGACCCATGCGAATTTCGAGAATTGCGGAGATGAAATCGTGAAAACATTGAAATTACTTGTACCACCGTTTGAAAAATGTTACCAATCAATTCGGACATTGTATTTCTGAAGATCAAACATCTATTTAATCTTGGAATCGACGTTTTAACCTTGTTTCATATCGTATATACAATTTTTCGTTCATAATGGCGTACCATCGTAATACGAAATATTGAAGTCTCATTCAAATTCAATGAGTTTATATTCTCTCGACGCGGGAATAAAGAATATAACATGAATGTAACGTTATTACTATGTTTAAAAACGCGTTATTATATGATAATTATCGAAAAACGTGTTCGACATACGCGAATTTCGGTATATACGAAGTTAAAATCGTGAAACCTTTAATAATACTCGTGCCCCAGTTTGAAGAAAGTTACCAGTCGATTCAGAACATTGCATTTCATAAGATCAAACATCTATTTTATCTTTGGAATTGAAGTTTTAACCTTGATTCACATCGTATATACGATTTTTCGCTCATATACGCGTACCGCCGAAAAACGAAAAGTTGAAATCTCGTTCAATTTCATTGATTTTATATTCTCTCGATGCAGATCAAAGAATATAACAAGAATATGACGTTTTTACTATGTTTATATACGCGTTCACATATGATAATTATCGAAAAACGTAATCGGCATACGCGAATTTCAGTATATGCGAAGTTAAAATCGTGAAATCATTAATAATACTTATGCCACAGTTTGAAAAATGATACCAATCGTTCCAGAACATTGCATTTCATAAGATCAAACATCTGTTTTATATTGAAATTAAAGATTTTAACATTGATTCATATCGTATCTACGATTTTTCGCTCAAATAAGCGTATCGTCGAAAAAAGAAAAGTTGAAACCTCGTTCAATTTCATTGATTTTATATTCTATTGATACAGAATAATGAATATAACATGCATATAACGTTTTTATTATGTTTAAAAACTCGTTTTCATATGATAATTATCGATAAACTTAATCGAAAACGCGAATTTCGGTATAAGCGAAATTAAAATCGTGAAATCTTTAATAATACTTGTGCCACAATTTAAAAATGGTTTCCAGTCGATTCATAACATTGCATTTCATAAGATCAAGCATCTGTATTATATTGAAATCAAAGTTTTTAACATTGATTCATATCGTATCTACGATTTTTCGCTCAAATAAGCGTATCGTCGAAAAAAGAAAAGTTGAAACCTCGTTCAATTTCATTGATTTTATATTCTATTGATACAGAATAATGAATATAACATGCATATAACGTTTTTATTATGTTTAAAAACTCGTTTTCATATGATAATTATCGATAAACTTAATCGAAAACGCGAATTTCGGTATAAGCGAAATTAAAATCGTGAAATCTTTAATAATACTTGTGCCACAATTTAAAAATGGTTTCCAGTCGATTCATAACATTGCATTTCATAAGATCAAGCATCTGTATTATATTGAAATCAAAGTTTTTAACATTGTTTCATATCGTATATACGATTTTTCGCTCATATAAGCGTATCGTCGAAAAACGAAAAGTTGATATCACGTTCAATTTCATTGATTTTATATTCTATCGATGCAGAGCAAAGAATATAACAAGAATTTAACGTTTTTACTATGTTTAAATACGCGATCACATATGATAATTATCGAAAAACGTAATCGGCATACGCGAAATTCAGTATATGCGAAGTTAAAAACGAGAAATCTTTAATAATACTCGTGCCACAGTTTGAAAAATATTACCAATCGAATTAGAACATTGCATTTCATAAGATCAAACATCTATTTTATTTTGGATTCGACGTTATAACCTTGTTTCATATGTTATATGCGATTATTAGCTCATAAAGTATAGTCGAAAAGCGAAATTTGATTTCTCAACAAATTTCAATGCTTTTATATTCTATCGACGCAGAATACATATTGGAACAATAATATAAGTTTGTTACTATGTGTAAATACGAGTTTTAACATGAATATAGTCGAAAAATAAGATCGACCCATGCGAATTTCGAGAATTGCGGAGATGAAATCGTGAAAACATTGAAATTACTTGTACCACCGTTTGAAAAATGTTACCAATCAATTCGGACATTGTATTTCTGAAGATCAAACATCTATTTAATCTTGGAATCGACGTTTTAACCTTGTTTCATATCGTATATACAATTTTTCGTTCATAATGGCGTACCATCGTAATACGAAATATTGAAGTCTCATTCAAATTCAATGAGTTTATATTCTCTCGACGCGGGAATAAAGAATATAACATGAATGTAACGTTATTACTATGTTTAAAAACGCGTTATTATATGATAATTATCGAAAAACGTGTTCGACATACGCGAATTTCGGTATATACGAAGTTAAAATCGTGAAACCTTTAATAATACTCGTGCCCCAGTTTGAAGAAAGTTACCAGTAGATTCAGAACATTGCATTTCATAAGATCAAACATCTATTTTATCTTTGGAATTGAAGTTTTAACCTTGATTCACATCGTATATACGATTTTTCGCTCATATACGCGTACCGCCGAAAAACGAAAAGTTGAAATCTCGTTCAATTTCATTGATTTTATATTCTCTCGATGCAGAGCAAAGAATATAACAAGAATATGACGTTTTTACTATGTTTATATACGCGTTCACATATGATAATTATCGAAAAACTTAATCGGCATACGCGAATTTCAGTATATGCGAAGTTAAAATCGTGAAATCTTTAATAATACTTATTCCACAGTTTGAAAAATGATACCAATCGTTCCAAAACATTGCATTTCATAAGATCAAACATCTGTTTTATATTGAAATTAAAGATTTTAACATTGATTCATATCGTATCTACGATTTTTCGCTCAAATAAGCGTATCGTCGAAAAACGAAAAGTTGAAACCTCGTTCAATTTCATTGATTTTATATTCTATTGATACAGAATAATGAATATAACATGCATATAACGTTTTTATTATGTTTGAAAACTTGTTTTCATATGATAATTATCGATAAACTTAATCGAAAACGCGAATTTCGGTATAAGCGAAATTAAAATCGTGAAATCTTTAATAATACTTGTGCCACAATTTAAAAATGGTTTCCAGTCGATTCATAACATTGCATTTCATAAGAACAAGCATCTGTATTATATTGAAATCAAAGTTTTTAACATTGTTTCATATCGTATATACGATTTTTCGCTCATATAAGCGTATCGTCGAAAAACGAAAAGTTGAAATCTCGTTCAATTTCATTGATTTTATATTCTATCGATGCAGAGCAAAGAATATAACAAGAATTTAACGTTTTTACTATGTTTAAATACGCGTTCACATATGATAATTATCGAAAAACGTAATCGGCATACGCGAAATTCAGTATATGCGAAGTTAAAAACGAGAAATCTTTAATAATACTCGTGCCACAGTTTGAAAAATATTACCAATCGAATTAGAACATTGCATTTCATAAGATCAAACATCTATTTTATTTTGGATTCGACGTTATAACCTTGTTTCATATGTTATATGCGATTATTAGCTCATAAAGTATAGTCGAAAAGCGAAATTTGAATTCTCAACAAATTTCAATGCTTTTATATTCTATCGATGCAGAATACATATTGGAACAATAATATAAGTTTGTTACTATGTGTAAATACGAGTTTTAACATGAATATAGTCGAAAAATAAGATCGACCCATGCGAATTTCGAGAATTGCGGAGATGAAATCGTGAAAACATTGAAATTACTTGTACCACCGTTTGAAAAATGTTACCAATAAATTCGGACATTGTATTTCTGAAGATCAAACATCTATTTAATCTTGGAATCGACGTTTTAACCTTGTTTCATATCATATATACAATTTTTCGTTCATAATGGCGTACCATCGTAATACGAAATATTGAAGTCTCATTCAAATTCAATGAGTTTATATTCTCTCGACGCGGGAATAAAGAATATAACATGAATGTAACGTTATTACTATGTTTAAAAACGCGTTATTATATGATAATTATCGAAAAACGTGTTCGACATACGCGAATTTCGGTATATACGAAGTTAAAATCGTGAAACCTTTAATAATACTCGTGCCCCAGTTTGAAGAAAGTTACCAGTCGATTCAGAACATTGCATTTCATAAGATCAAACATCTATTTTATCTTTGGAATTGAAGTTTTAACCTTGATTCACATCGTATATACGATTTTTCGCTCATATACGCGTACCGCCGAAAAACGAAAAGTTGAAATCTCGTTCAATTTCATTGATTTTATATTCTCTCGATGCAGATCAAAGAATATAACAAGAATATGACGTTTTTACTATGTTTATATACGCGTTCACATATGATAAATATCGAAAAACGTAATCGGCATACGCGAATTTCAGTATATGCGAAGTTAAAATCGTGAAATCTTTAATAATACTTATGCCACAGTTTGAAAAATGATACCAATCGTTCCAGAACATTGCATTTCATAAGATCAAACATCTGTTTTATATTGAAATTAAAGATTTTAACATTGATTCATATCGTATCTACGATTTTTCGCTCAAATAAGCGTATCGTCGAAAAACGAAAAGTTGAAACCTCGTTCAATTTCATTGATTTTATATTCTATTGATACAGAATAATGAATATAACATGCATATAACGTTTTTATTATGTTTAAAAACTTGTTTTCATATGATAATTATCGATAAACTTAATCGAAAACGCGAATTTCGGTATAAGCGAAATTAAAATCGTGAAATCTTTAATAATACTTGTGCCACAATTTAAAAATGGTTTCCAGTCGATTCATAACATTGCATTTCATAAGAACAAGCATCTGTATTATATTGAAATCAAAGTTTTTAACATTGTTTCATATCGTATATACGATTTTTCGCTCATATAAGCGTATCGTCGAAAAACGAAAAGTTGAAATCACGTTCAATTTCATTGATTTTATATTCTATCGATGCAGAGCAAAGAATATAACAAGAATTTAACGTTTTTACTATGTTTAAATACGCGATCACATATGATAATTATCGAAAAACGTAATCGGCATACGCGAAATTCAGTATATGCGAAGTTAAAAACGAGAAATCTTTAATAATACTCGTGCCACAGTTTGAAAAATATTACCAATCGAATTAGAACATTGCATTTCATAAGATCAAACATCTATTTTATTTTGGATTCGACGTTATAACCTTGTTTCATATGTTATATGCGATTATTAGCTCATAAAGTATAGTCGAAAAGCGAAATTTGAATTCTCAACAAATTTCAATGCTTTTATATTCTATCGATGCAGAATACATATTGGAACAATAATATAAGTTTGTTACTATGTGTAAATACGAGTTTTAACATGAATATAGTCGAAAAATAAGATCGACCCATGCGAATTTCGAGAATTGCGGAGATGAAATCGTGAAAACATTGAAATTACTTGTACCACCGTTTGAAAAATGTTACCAATCAATTCGGACATTGTATTTCTGAAGATCAAACATCTATTTAATCTTGGAATCGACGTTTTAACCTTGTTTCATATCGTATATACAATTTTTCGTTCATAATGGCGTACCATCGTAATACGAAATATTGAAGTCTCATTCAAATTCAATGAGTTTATATTCTCTCGACGCGGGAATAAAGAATATAACATGAATGTAACGTTATTACTATGTTTAAAAACGCGTTATTATATGATAATTATCGAAAAACGTGTTCGACATACGCGAATTTCGGTATATACGAAGTTAAAATCGTGAAACCTTTAATAATACTCGTGCCCCAGTTTGAAGAAAGTTCCCAGTCGATTCAGAACATTGCATTTCATAAGATCAAACATCTATTTTATCTTTGGAATTGAAGTTTTAACCTTGATTCACATCGTATATACGATTTTTCGCTCATATACGCGTACCGCCGAAAAACGAAAAGTTGAAATCTCGTTCAATTTCATTGATTTTATATTCTCTCGATGCAGATCAAAGAATATAACAAGAATATGACGTTTTTACTATGTTTATATACGCGTTCACATATGATAAATATCGAAAAACGTAATCGGCATACGCGAATTTCAGTATATGCGAAGTTAAAATCGTGAAATCTTTAATAATACTTATGCCACAGTTTGAAAAATGATACCAATCGTTCCAGAACATTGCATTTCATAAGATCAAACATCTGTTTTATATTGAAATTAAAGATTTTAACATTGATTCATATCGTATCTACGATTTTTCGCTCAAATAAGCGTATCGTCGAAAAACGAAAAGTTGAAACCTCGTTCAATTTCATTGATTTTATATTCTATTGATACAGAATAATGAATATACCATGCATATAACGTTTTTATTATGTTTAAAAACTTGTTTTCATATGATAATTATCGATAAACTTAATCGAAAACGCGAATTTCGGTATAAGCGAAATTAAAATCGTGAAATCTTTAATAATACTTGTGCCACAATTTAAAAATGGTTTCCAGTCGATTCATAACATTGCATTTCATAAGAACAAGCATCTGTATTATATTGAAATCAAAGTTTTTAACATTGTTTCATATCGTATATACGATTTTTCGCTCATATAAGCGTATCGTCGAAAAACGAAAAGTTGAAATCTCGTTCAATTTCATTGATTTTATATTCTATCGATGCAGAGCAAAGAATATAACAAGAATTTAACGTTTTTACTATGTTTAAATACGCGTTCACATATGATAATTTTCGAAAAACGTAATCGGCATACGCGAAATTCAGTATATGCGAAGTTAAAAACGAGAAATCTTTAATAATACTCGTGCCACAGTTTGAAAAATATTACCAATCGAATTAGAACATTGCATTTCATAAGATCAAACATCTATTTTATTTTGGATTCGACGTTATAACCTTGTTTCATATGTTATATGCGATTATTAGCTCATAAAGTATAGTCGAAAAGCGAAATTTGAATTCTCAACAAATTTCAATGCTTTTATATTCTATCGACGCAGAATACATATTGGAACAATAATATAAGTTTGTTACTATGTGTAAATACGAGTTTTAACATGAATATAGTCGAAAAATAAGATCGACCCATGCGAATTTCGAGAATTGCGGAGATGAAATCGTGAAAACATTGAAATTACTTGTACCACCGTTTGAAAAATGTTACCAATCAATTCGGACATTGTATTTCTGAAGATCAAACATCTATTTAATCTTGGAATCGACGTTTTAACCTTGTTTCATATCGTATATACAATTTTTCGTTCATAATGGCGTACCATCGTAATACGAAATATTGAAGTCTCATTCAAATTCAATGAGTTTATATTCTCTCGACGCGGGAATAAAGAATATAACATGAATGTAACGTTATTACTATGTTTAAAAACGCGTTATTATATGATAATTATCGAAAAACGTGTTCGACATACGCGAATTTCGGTATATACGAAGTTAAAATCGTGAAACCTTTAATAATACTCGTGCCCCAGGTTGAAGAAAGTTACCAGTCGATTCAGAACATTGCATTTCATAAGATCAAACATCTATTTTATCTTTGGAATTGAAGTTTTAACCTTGATTCACATCGTATATACGATTTTTCGCTCATATACGCGTACCGCCGAAAAACGAAAAGTTGAAATCTCGTTCAATTTCATTGATTTTATATTCTCTCGATGCAGATCAAAGAATATAACAAGAATATGACGTTTTTACTATGTTTATATACGCGTTCACATATGATAATTATCGAAAAACGTAATCGGCATACGCGAATTTCAGTATATGCGAAGTTAAAATCGTGAAATCTTTAATAATACTTATGCCACAGTTTGAAAAATGATACCAATCGTTCCAGAACATTGCATTTCATAAGATCAAACATCTGTTTTATATTGAAATTAAAGATTTTAACATTGATTCATATCGTATCTACGATTTTTCGCTCAAATAAGCGTATCGTCGAAAAACGAAAAGTTGAAACCTCGTTCAATTTCATTGATTTTATATTCTATTGATACAGAATAATGAATATAACATGCATATAACGTTTTTATTATGTTTAAAAACTTGTTTTCGTATGATAATTATCGATAAACTTAATCGAAAACGCGAATTTCGGTATAAGCGAAATTAAAATCGTGAAATCTTTAATAATACTTGTGCCACAATTTAAAAATGGTTTCCAGTCTATTCATAACATTGCATTTCATAAGAACAAGCATCTGTATTATATTGAAATCAAAGTTTTTAACATTGTTTCATATCGTATATACGATTTTTCGCTCATATAAGCGTATCGTCGAAAAACGAAAAGTTGAAATCTCGTTCAATTTCAATGATTTTATATTCTATCGATGCAGAGCAAAGAATATAACAAGAATTTAACGTTTTTACTATGTTTAAATACGCGTTCACATATGATAATTATCGAAAAACGTAATCGGCATACGCGAAATTCAGTATATGCGAAGTTAAAAACGAGAAATCTTTAATAATACTCGTGCCACAGTTTGAAAAATATTACCAATCGAATTAGAACATTGCATTTCATAAGATCAAACATCTATTTTATTTTGGATTCGACGTTATAACCTTGTTTCATATGTTATATGCGATTATTAGCTCATAAAGTATAGTCGAAAAGCGAAATTTGAATTCTCAACAAATTTCAATGCTTTTATATTCTATCGACGCAGAATACATATTGGAACAATAATATAAGTTTGTTACTATGTGTAAATACGAGTTTTAACATGAATATAGTCGAAAAATAAGATCGACCCATGCGAATTTCGAGAATTGCGGAGATGAAATCGTGAAAACATTGAAATTACTTGTACCACCGTTTGAAAAATGTTACCAATCAATTCGGACATTGTATTTCTGAAGATCAAACATCTATTTAATCTTGGAATCGACGTTTTAACCTTGTTTCATATCGTATATACAATTTTTCGTTCATAATGGCGTACCATCGTAATACGAAATATTGAAGTCTCATTCAAATTCAATGAGTTTATATTCTCTCGACGCGGGAATAAAGAATATAACATGAATGTAACGTTATTACTATGTTTAAAAACGCGTTATTATATGATAATTATCGAAAAACGTGTTCGACATACGCGAATTTCGGTATATACGAAGTTAAAATCGTGAAACCTTTAATAATACTCGTGCCCCAGGTTGAAGAAAGTTACCAGTCGATTCAGAACATTGCATTTCATAAGATCAAACATCTATTTTATCTTTGGAATTGAAGTTTTAACCTTGATTCACATCGTATATACGATTTTTCGCTCATATACGCGTACCGCCGAAAAACGAAAAGTTGAAATCTCGTTCAATTTCATTGATTTTATATTCTCTCGATGCAGATCAAAGAATATAACAAGAATATGACGTTTTTACTATGTTTATATACGCGTTCACATATGATAATTATCGAAAAACGTAATCGGCATACGCGAATTTCAGTATATGCGAAGTTAAAATCGTGAAATCTTTAATAATACTTATGCCACAGTTTGAAAAATGATACCAATCGTTCCAGAACATTGCATTTCATAAGATCAAACATCTGTTTTATATTGAAATTAAAGATTTTAACATTGATTCATATCGTATCTACGATTTTTCGCTCAAATAAGCGTATCGTCGAAAAACGAAAAGTTGAAACCTCGTTCAATTTCATTGATTTTATATTCTATTGATACAGAATAATGAATATAACATGCATATAACGTTTTTATTATGTTTAAAAACTTGTTTTCGTATGATAATTATCGATAAACTTAATCGAAAACGCGAATTTCGGTATAAGCGAAATTAAAATCGTGAAATCTTTAATAATACTTGTGCCACAATTTAAAAATGGTTTCCAGTCTATTCATAACATTGCATTTCATAAGAACAAGCATCTGTATTATATTGAAATCAAAGTTTTTAACATTGTTTCATATCGTATATACGATTTTTCGCTCATATAAGCGTATCGTCGAAAAACGAAAAGTTGAAATCTCGTTCAATTTCAATGATTTTATATTCTATCGATGCAGAGCAAAGAATATAACAAGAATTTAACGTTTTTACTATGTTTAAATACGCGTTCACATATGATAATTATCGAAAAACGTAATCGGCATACGCGAAATTCAGTATATGCGAAGTTAAAAACGAGAAATCTTTAATAATACTCGTGCCACAGTTTGAAAAATATTACCAATCGAATTAGAACATTGCATTTCATAAGATCAAACATCTATTTTATTTTGGATTCGACGTTATAACCTTGTTTCATATGTTATATGCGATTATTAGCTCATAAAGTATAGTCGAAAAGCGAAATTTGAATTCTCAACAAATTTCAATGCTTTTATATTCTATCGACGCAGAATACATATTGGAACAATAATATAAGTTTGTTACTATGTGTAAATACGAGTTTTAACATGAATATAGTCGAAAAATAAGATCGACCCATGCGAATTTCGAGAATTGCGGAGATGAAATCGTGAAAACATTGAAATTACTTGTACCACCGTTTGAAAAATGTTACCAATCAATTCGGACATTGTATTTCTGAAGATCAAACATCTATTTAATCTTGGAATCGACGTTTTAACCTTGTTTCATATCGTATATACAATTTTTCGTTCATAATGGCGTACCATCGTAATACGAAATATTGAAGTCTCATTCAAATTCAATGAGTTTATATTCTCTCGACGCGGGAATGAAGAATATAACATGATTGTAACGTTATTACTATGTTTAAAAACGCGTTATTATATGATAATTATCGAAAAACGTGTTCGACATACGCGAATTTCGGTATATACGAAGTTAAAATCGTGAAACCTTTAATAATACTCGTGCCCCAGGTTGAAGAAAGTTACCAGTCGATTCAGAACATTGCATTTCATAAGATCAAACATCTATTTTATCTTTGGAATTGAAGTTTTAACCTTGATTCACATCGTATATACGATTTTTCGCTCATATACGCGTACCGCCGAAAAACGAAAAGTTGAAATCTCGTTCAATTTCATTGATTTTATATTCTCTCGATGCAGATCAAAGAATATAACAAGAATATGACGTTTTTACTATGTTTATATACGCGTTCACATATGATAAATATCGAAAAACGTAATCGGCATACGCGAATTTCAGTATATGCGAAGTTAAAATCGTGAAATCTTTAATAATACTTATGCCACAGTTTGAAAAATGATACCAATCGTTCCAGAACATTGCATTTCATAAGATCAAACATCTGTTTTATATTGAAATTAAAGATTTTAACATTGATTCATATCGTATCTACGATTTTTCGCTCAAATAAGCGTATCGTCGAAAAACGAAAAGTTGAAACCTCGTTCAATTTCATTGATTTTATATTCTATTGATACAGAATAATGAATATAACATGCATATAACGTTTTTATTATGTTTAAAAACTTGTTTTCATATGATAATTATCGATAAACTTAATCGAAAACGCGAATTTCGGTATAAGCGAAATTAAAATCGTGAAATCTTTAATAATACTTGTGCCACAATTTAAAAATGGTTTCCAGTCGATTCATAACATTGCATTTCATAAGAACAAGCATCTGTATTATATTGAAATCAAAGTTTTTAACATTGTTTCATATCGTATATACGATTTTTCGCTCATATAAGCGTATCGTCGAAAAACGAAAAGTTGAAATCTCGTTCAATTTCAATGATTTTATATTCTATCGATGCAGAGCAAAGAATATAACAAGAATTTAAGGTTTTTACTATGTTTAAATACGCGTTCACATATGATAATTATCGAAAAACGTAATCGGCATACGCGAAATTCAGTATATGCGAAGTTAAAAACGAGAAATCTTTAATAATACTCGTGCCACAGTTTGAAAAATATTACCAATCGAATTAGAACATTGCATTTCATAAGATCAAACATCTATTTTATTTTGGATTCGACGTTATAACCTTGTTTCATATGTTATATGCGATTATTAGCTCATAAAGTATAGTCGAAAAGCGAAATTTGAATTCTCAACAAATTTCAATGCTTTTATATTCTATCGACGCAGAATACATATTGGAACAATAATATAAGTTTGTTACTATGTGTAAATACGAGTTTTAACATGAATATAGTCGAAAAATAAGATCGACCCATGCGAATTTCGAGAATTGCGGAGATGAAATCGTGAAAACATTGAAATTACTCGTACCACCGTTTGAAAAATGTTACCAATCAATTCGGACATTGTATTTCTGAAGATCAAACATCTATTTAATCTTGGAATCGACGTTTTAACCTTGTTTCATATCGTATATACAATTTTTCGTTCATAATGGCGTACCATCGTAATACGAAATATTGAAGTCTCATTCAAATTCAATGAGTTTATATTCTCTCGACGCGGGAATAAAGAATATAACATGAATGTAACGTTATTACTATGTTTAAAAACGCGTTATTATATGATAATTATCGAAAAACGTGTTCGACATACGCGAATTTCGGTATATACGAAGTTAAAATCGTGAAACCTTTAATAATACTCGTGCCCCAGTTTGAAGAAAGTTACCAGTCGATTCAGAACATTGCATTTCATAAGATCAAACATCTATTTTATCTTTGGAATTGAAGTTTTAACCTTGATTCACATCGTATATACGATTTTTCGCTCATATACGCGTACCGCCGAAAAACGAAAAGTTGAAATCTCGTTCAATTTCATTGATTTTATATTCTCTCGATGCAGATCAAAGAATATAACAAGAATATGACGTTTTTACTATGTTTATATACGCGTTCACATACGATAATTATCGAAAAACGTAATCGGCATACGCGAATTTCAGTATATGCGAAGTTAAAATCGTGAAATCTTTAATAATACTTATGCCACAGTTTGAAAAATGATACCAATCGTTCCAGAACATTGCATTTCATAAGATCAAACATCTGTTTTATATTGAAATTAAAGATTTTAACATTGATTCATATCGTATCTACGATTTTTCGCTCAAATAAGCGTATCGTCGAAAAACGAAAAGTTGAAACCTCGTTCAATTTCATTGATTTTATATTCTATTGATACAGAATAATGAATATAACATGCATATAACGTTTTTATTATGTTTAAAAACTCGTTTTCATATGATAATTATCGATAAACTTAATCGAAAACGCGAATTTCGGTATAAGCGAAATTAAAATCGTGAAATCTTTAATAATACTTGTGCCACAATTTAAAAATGGTTTCCAGTCGATTCATAACATTGCATTTCATAAGAACAAGCATCTGTATTATATTGAAATCAAAGTTTTTAACATTGTTTCATATCGTATATACGATTTTTCGCTCATATAAGCGTATCGTCGAAAAACGAAAAGTTGAAATCTCGTTCAATTTCATTGATTTTATATTCTATCGATGCAGAGCAAAGAATATAACAAGAATTTAACGTTTTTACTATGTTTAAATACGCGTTCACATATGATAATTATCGAAAAACGTAATCGGCATACGCGAAATTCAGTATATGCGAAGTTAAAAACGAGAAATCTTTAATAATACTCGTGCCACAGTTTGAAAAATATTACCAATCGAATTAGAACATTGCATTTCATAAGATCAAACATCTATTTTATTTTGGATTCGACGTTATAACCTTGTTTCATATGTTATATGCGATTATTAGCTCATAAAGTATAGTCGAAAAGCGAAATTTGAATTCTCAACAAATTTCAATGCCTTTATATTCTATCGACGCAGAATACATATTGGAACAATAATATAAGTTTGTTACTATGAGTAAATACGAGTTTTAACATGAATATAGTCGAAAAATAAGATCGACCCATGCGAATTTCGAGAATTGCGGAGATGAAATCGTGAAAACATTGAAATTACTTGTACCACCGTTTGAAAAATGTTACCAATCAATTCGGACATTGTATTTCTGAAGATCAAACATCTATTTAATCTTGGAATCGACGTTTTAACCTTGTTTCATATCGTATATACAATTTTTCGTTCATAATGGCGTACCATCGTAATACGAAATATTGAAGTCTCATTCAAATTCAATGAGTTTATATTCTCTCGACGCGGGAATAAAGAATATAACATGAATGTAACGTTATTACTATGTTTAAAAACGCGTTATTATATGATAATTATCGAAAAACGTGTTCGACATACGCGAATTTCGGTATATACGAAGTTAAAATCGTGAAACCTTTAATAATACTCGTGCCCCAGTTTGAAGAAAGTTACCAGTCGATTCAGAACATTGCATTTCATAAGATCAAACATCTATTTTATCTTTGGAATTGAAGTTTTAACCTTGATTCACATCGTATATACGATTTTTCGCTCATATACGCGTACCGCCGAAAAACGAAAAGTTGAAATCTCGTTCAATTTCATTGATTTTATATTCTCTCGATGCAGATCAAAGAATATAACAAGAATATGACGTTTTTACTATGTTTATATACGCGTTCACATACGATAATTATCGAAAAACGTAAACGGCATACGCGAATTTCAGTATATGCGAAGTTAAAATCGTGAAATCTTTAATAATACTTATGCCACAGTTTGAAAAATGATACCAATCGTTCCAGAACATTGCATTTCATAAGATCAAACATCTGTTTTATATTGAAATTAAAGATTTTAACATTGATTCATATCGTATCTACGATTTTTCGCTCAAATAAGCGTATCGTCGAAAAACGAAAAGTTGAAACCTCGTTCAATTTCATTGATTTTATATTCTATTGATACAGAATAATGAATATAACATGCATATAACGTTTTTATTATGTTTAAAAACTCGTTTTCATATGATAATTATCGATAAACTTAATCGAAAACGCGAATTTCGGTATAAGCGAAATTAAAATCGTGAAATCTTTAATAATACTTGTGCCACAATTTAAAAATGGTTTCCAGTCGATTCATAACATTGCATTTCATAAGAACAAGCATCTGTATTATATTGAAATCAAAGTTTTTAACATTGTTTCATATCGTATATACGATTTTTCGCTCATATAAGCGTATCGTCGAAAAACGAAAAGTTGAAATCTCGTTCAATTTCATTGATTTTATATTCTATCGATGCAGAGCAAAGAATATAACAAGAATTTAACGTTTTTACTATGTTTAAATACGCGTTCACATATGATAATTATCGAAAAACGTAATCGGCATACGCGAAATTCAGTATATGCGAAGTTAAAAACGAGAAATCTTTAATAATACTCGTGCCACAGTTTGAAAAATATTACCAATCGAATTAGAACATTGCATTTCATAAGATCAAACATCTATTTTATTTTGGATTCGACGTTATAACCTTGTTTCATATGTTATATGCGATTATTAGCTCATAAAGTATAGTCGAAAAGCGAAATTTGAATTCTCAACAAATTTCAATGCTTTTATATTCTATCGACGCAGAATACATATTGGAACAATAATATAAGTTTGTTACTATGTGTAAATACGAGTTTTAACATGAATATAGTCGAAAAATAAGATCGACCCATGCGAATTTCGAGAATTGCGGAGATGAAATCGTGAAAACATTGAAATTACTTGTACCACCGTTTGAAAAATGTTACCAATCAATTCGGACATTGTATTTCTGAAGATCAAACATCTATTTAATCTTGGAATCGACGTTTTAACCTTGTTTCATATCGTATATACAATTTTTCGTTCATAATGGCGTACCATCGTATTACGAAATATTGAAGTCTCATTCAAATTCAATGAGTTTATATTCTCTCGACGCGGGAATAAAGAATATAACATGAATGTAACGTTATTACTATGTTTAAAAACGCGTTATTATATGATAATTATCGAAAAACGTGTTCGACATACGCGAATTTCGGTATATACGAAGATAAAATCGTGAAACCTTTAATAATACTCGTGCCCCAGTTTGAAGAAAGTTACCAGTCGATTCAGAACATTGCATTTCATAAGATCAAACATCTATTTTATCTTTGGAATTGAAGTTTTAACCTTGATTCACATCGTATATACGATTTTTCGCTCATATACGCGTACCGCCGAAAAACGAAAAGTTGAAATCTCGTTCAATTTCATTGATTTTATATTCTCTCGATGCAGATCAAAGAATATAACAAGAATATGACGTTTTTACTATGTTTATATACGCGTTCACATACGATAATTATCGAAAAACGTAATCGGCATACGCGAATTTCAGTATATGCGAAGTTAAAATCGTGAAATCTTTAATAATACTTATGCCACAGTTTGAAAAATGATACCAATCGTTCCAGAACATTGCATTTCATAAGATCAAACATCTGTTTTATATTGAAATTAAAGATTTTAACATTGATTCATATCGTATCTACGATTTTTCGCTCAAATAAGCGTATCGTCGAAAAACGAAAAGTTGAAACCTCGTTCAATTTCATTGATTTTATATTCTATTGATACAGAATAATGAATATAACATGCATATAACGTTTTTATTATGTTTAAAAACTCGTTTTCATATGATAATTATCGATAAACTTAATCGAAAACGCGAATTTCGGTATAAGCGAAATTAAAATCGTGAAATCTTTAATAATACTTGTGCCACAATTTAAAAATGGTTTCCAGTCGATTCATAACATTGCATTTCATAAGAACAAGCATCTGTATTATATTGAAATCAAAGTTTTTAACATTGTTTCATATCGTATATACGATTTTTCGCTCATATAAGCGTATCGTCGAAAAACGAAAAGTTGAAATCTCGTTCAATTTCATTGATTTTATATTCTATCGATGCAGAGCAAAGAATATAACAAGAATTTAACGTTTTTACTATGTTTAAATACGCGTTCACATATGATAATTATCGAAAAACGTAATCGGCATACGCGAAATTCAGTATATGCGAAGTTAAAAACGAGAAATCTTTAATAATACTCGTGCCACAGTTTGAAAAATATTACCAATCGAATTAGAACATTGCATTTCATAAGATCAAACATCTATTTTATTTTGGATTCGACGTTATAACCTTGTTTCATATGTTATATGCGATTATTAGCTCATAAAGTATAGTCGAAAAGCGAAATTTGAATTCTCAACAAATTTCAATGCTTTTATATTCTATCGACGCAGAATACATATTGGAACAATAATATAAGTTTGTTACTATGTGTAAATACGAGTTTTAACATGAATATAGTCGAAAAATAAGATCGACCCATGCGAATTTCGAGAATTGCGGAGATGAAATCGTGAAAACATTGAAATTACTTGTACCACCGTTTGAAAAATGTTACCAATCAATTCGGACATTGTATTTCTGAAGATCAAACATCTATTTAATCTTGGAATCGACGTTTTAACCTTGTTTCATATCGTATATACAATTTTTCGTTCATAATGGCGTACCATCGTAATACGAAATATTGAAGTCTCATTCAAATTCAATGAGTTTATATTCTCTCGACGCGGGAATAAAGAATATAACATGAATGTAACGTTATTACTATGTTTAAAAACGCGTTATTATATGATAATTATCGAAAAACGTGTTCGACATACGCGAATTTCGGTATATACGAAGTTAAAATCGTGAAACCTTTAATAATACTCGTGCCCCAGTTTGAAGAAAGTTACCAGTCGATTCAGAACATTGCATTTCATAAGATCAAACATCTATTTTATCTTTGGAATTGAAGTTTTAACCTTGATTCACATCGTATATATGATTTTTCGCTCATATACGCGTACCGCCGAAAAACGAAAAGTTGAAATCTCGTTCAATTTCATTGATTTTATATTCTCTCGATGCAGATCAAAGAATATAACAAGAATATGACGTTTTTACTATGTTTAAATACGCGTTCACATATGATAATTATCGAAAAACGTAATCGGCATACGCGAATTTCAGTATATGCGAAGTTAAAATCGTGAAATCTTTAATAATACTTATGCCACAGTTTGAAAAATGATACCAATCGTTCCAGAACATTGCATTTCATAAGATCAAACATCTGTTTTATATTGAAATTAAAGATTTTAACATTGATTCATATCGTATCTACGATTTTTCGCTCAAATAAGCGTATCGTCGAAAAACGAAAAGTTGAAACCTCGTTCAATTTCATTGATTTTATATTCTATTGATACAGAATAATGAATATAACATGCATATAACGTTTTTATTATGT
The DNA here is from genome assembly GCF_910589235.1 of Vespa crabro. Lineage (NCBI taxonomy): Eukaryota > Metazoa > Arthropoda > Insecta > Hymenoptera > Vespidae > Vespa > Vespa crabro. Next base: position 13,403,446 of record NC_060955.1, read on the forward strand.
TTAAAAACTCGTTTTCATATGATAATTATCGATAAACTTAATCGAAAACGCGAATTTCGGTATAAGCGAAATTAAAATCGTGAAATCTTTAATAATACTTGTGCCACAATTTAAAAATGGTTTCCAGTCGATTCATAACATTGCATTTCATAAGAACAAGCATCTGTATTATATTGAAATCAAAGTTTTTAACATTGTTTCATATCGTATATACGATTTTTCGCTCATATAAGCGTATCGTCGAAAAACGAAAAGTTGAAATCTCGTTCAATTTCATTGATTTTATATTCTATCGATGCAGAGCAAAGAATATAACAAGAATTTAACGTTTTTACTATGTTTAAATACGCGTTCACATATGATAATTATCGAAAAACGTAATCGGCATACGCGAAATTCAGTATATGCGAAGTTAAAAACGAGAAATCTTTAATAATACTCGTGCCACAGTTTGAAAAATATTACCAATCGAATTAGAACATTGCATTTCTTAAGATCAAACATCTATTTTATTTTGGATTCGACGTTATAACCTTGTTTCATATGTTATATGCGATTATTAGCTCATAAAGTATAGTCGAAAAGCGAAATTTGAATTCTCAACAAATTTCAATGCTTTTATATTCTATCGACGCAGAATACATATTGGAACAATAATATAAGTTTGTTACTATGTGTAAATACGAGTTTTAACATGAATATAGTCGAAAAATAAGATCGACCCATGCGAATTTCGAGAATTGCGGAGATGAAATCGTGAAAACATTGAAATTACTTGTACCACCGTTTGAAAAATGTTACCAATCAATTCGGACATTGTATTTCTGAAGATCAAACATCTATTTAATCTTGGAATCGACGTTTTAACCTTGTTTCATATCGTATATACAATTTTTCGTTCATAATGGCGTACCATCGTAATACGAAATATTGAAGTCTCATTCAAATTCAATGAGTTTATATTCTCTCGACGCGGGAATAAAGAATATAACATGAATGTAACGTTATTACTATGTTTAAAAACGCGTTATTATATGATAATTATCGAAAAACGTGTTCGACATACGCGAATTTCGGTATATACGAAGATAAAATCGTGAAACCTTTAATAATACTCGTGCCCCAGTTTGAAGAAAGTTACCAGTCGATTCAGAACATTGCATTTCATAAGATCAAACATCTATTTTATCTTTGGAATTGAAGTTTTAACCTTGATTCACATCGTATATACGATTTTTCGCTCATATACGCGTACCGCCGAAAAACGAAAAGTTGAAATCTCGTTCAATTTCATTGATTTTATATTCTCTCGATGCAGATCAAAGAATATAACAAGAATATGACGTTTTTACTATGTTTATATACGCGTTCACATATGATAATTATCGAAAAACGTAATCGGCATACGCGAATTTCAGTATATGCGAAGTTAAAATCGTGAAATCTTTAATAATACTTATGCCACAGTTTGAAAAATGATACCAATCGTTCCAGAACATTGCATTTCATAAGATCAAACATCTGTTTTATATTGAAATTAAAGATATTAACATTGATTCATATCGTATCTACGATTTTTCGCTCAAATAAGCGTATCGTCGAAAAACGAAAAGTTGAAACCTCGTTCAATTTCATTGATTTTATATTCTATTGATACAGAATAATGAATATAACATGCATATAACGTTTTTATTATGTTTAAAAACTCGTTTTCATATGATAATTATCGATAAACTTAATCGAAAACGCGAATTTCGGTATAAGCGAAATTAAAATCGTGAAATCTTTAATAATACTTGTGCCACAATTTAAAAATGGTTTCCAGTCGATTCATAACATTGCATTTCATAAGAACAAGCATCTGTATTATATTGAAATCAAAGTTTTTAACATTGTTTCATATCGTATATACGATTTTTCGCTCATATAAGCGTATCGTCGAAAAACGAAAAGTTGAAATCTCGTTCAATTTCATTGATTTTATATTCTATCGATGCAGAGCAAAGAATATAACAAGAATTTAACGTTTTTACTATGTTTAAATACGCGTTCACATATGATAATTATCGAAAAACGTAATCGGCATACGCGAAATTCAGTATATGCGAAGTTAAAAACGAGAAATCTTTAATAATACTCGTGCCACAGTTTGAAAAATATTACCAATCGAATTAGAACATTGCATTTCATAAGATCAAACATCTATTTTATTTTGGATTCGACGTTATAACCTTGTTTCATATGTTATATGCGATTATTAGCTCATAAAGTATAGTCGAAAAGCGAAATTTGAATTCTCAACAAATTTCAATGCTTTTATATTCTATCGACGCAGAATACATATTGGAACAATAATATAAGTTTGTTACTATGTGTAAATACGAGTTTTAACATGAATATAGTCGAAAAATAAGATCGACCCATGCGAATTTCGAGAATTGCGGAGATGAAATCGTGAAAACATTGAAATTACTTGTACCACCGTTTGAAAAATGTTACCAATCAATTCGGACATTGTATTTCTGAAGATCAAACATCTATTTAATCTTGGAATCGACGTTTTAACCTTGTTTCATATCGTATATACAATTTTTCGTTCATAATGGCGTACCATCGTAATACGAAATATTGAAGTCTCATTCAAATTCAATGAGTTTATATTCTCTCGACGCGGGAATAAAGAATATAACATGAATGTAACGTTATTACTATGTTTAAAAACGCGTTATTATATGATAATTATCGAAAAACGTGTTCGACATACGCGAATTTCGGTATATACGAAGTTAAAATCGTGAAACCTTTAATAATACTCGTGCCCCAGTTTGAAGAAAGTTACCAGTCGATTCAGAACATTGCATTTCATAAGATCAAACATCTATTTTATCTTTGGAATTGAAGTTTTAACCTTGATTCACATCGTATATATGATTTTTCGCTCATATACGCGTACCGCCGAAAAACGAAAAGTTGAAATCTCGTTCAATTTCATTGATTTTATATTCTCTCGATGCAGATCAAAGAATATAACAAGAATATGACGTTTTTACTATGTTTATATACGCGTTCACATATGATAATTATCGAAAAACGTAATCGGCATACGCGAATTTCAGTATATGCGAAGTTAAAATCGTGAAATCTTTAATAATACTTATGCCACAGTTTGAAAAATGATACCAATCGTTCCAGAACATTGCATTTCATAAGATCAAACATCTGTTTTATATTGAAATTAAAGATTTTAACATTGATTCATATCGTATCTACGATTTTTCGCTCAAATAAGCGTATCGTCGAAAAACGAAAAGTTGAAACCTCGTTCAATTTCATTGATTTTATATTCTATTGATACAGAATAATGAATATAACATGCATATAACGTTTTTATTATGTTTAAAAACTCGTTTTCATATGATAATTATCGATAAACTTAATCGAAAACGCGAATTTCGGTATAAGCGAAATTAAAATCGTGAAATCTTTAATAATACTTGTGCCACAATTTAAAAATGGTTTCCAGTCGATTCATAACATTGCATTTCATAAGAACAAGCATCTGTATTATATTGAAATCAAAGTTTTTAACATTGTTTCATATCGTATATACGATTTTTCGCTCATATAAGCGTATCGTCGAAAAACGAAAAGTTGAAATCTCGTTCAATTTCATTGATTTTATATTCTATCGATGCAGAGCAAAGAATATAACAAGAATTTAACGTTTTTACTATGTTTAAATACGCGTTCACATATGATAATTATCGAAAAACGTAATCGGCATACGCGAAATTCAGTATATGCGAAGTTAAAAACGAGAAATCTTTAATAATACTCGTGCCACAGTTTGAAAAATATTACCAATCGAATTAGAACATTGCATTTCATAAGATCAAACATCTATTTTATTTTGGATTCGACGTTATAACCTTGTTTCATATGTTATATGCGATTATTAGCTCATAAAGTATAGTCGAAAAGCGAAATTTGAATTCTCAACAAATTTCAATGCTTTTATATTCTATCGACGCAGAATACATATTGGAACAATAATATAAGTTTGTTACTATGTGTAAATACGAGTTTTAACATGAATATAGTCGAAAAATAAGATCGACCCATGCGAATTTCGAGAATTGCGGAGATGAAATCGTGAAAACATTGAAATTACTTGTACCACCGTTTGAAAAATGTTACCAATCAATTCGGACATTGTATTTCTGAAGATCAAACATCTATTTAATCTTGGAATCGACGTTTTAACCTTGTTTCATATCGTATATACAATTTTTCGTTCATAATGGCGTACCATCGTAATACGAAATATTGAAGTCTCATTCAAATTCAATGAGTTTATATTCTCTCGACGCGGGAATAAAGAATATAACATGAATGTAACGTTATTACTATGTTTAAAAACGCGTTATTATATGATAATTATCGAAAAACGTGTTCGACATACGCGAATTTCGGTATATACGAAGATAAAATCGTGAAACCTTTAATAATACTCGTGCCCCAGTTTGAAGAAAGTTACCAGTCGATTCAGAACATTGCATTTCATAAGATCAAACATCTATTTTATCTTTGGAATTGAAGTTTTAACCTTGATTCACATCGTATATACGATTTTTCGCTCATATACGCGTACCGCCGAAAAACGAAAAGTTGAAATCTCGTTCAATTTCATTGATTTTTTATTCTCTCGATGCAGATCAAAGAATATAACAAGAATATGACGTTTTTACTATGTTTATATACGCGTTCACATATGATAATTATCGAAAAACGTAATCGGCATACGCGAATTTCAGTATATGCGAAGTTAAAATCGTGAAATCTTTAATAATACTTATGCCACAGTTTGAAAAATGATACCAATCGTTCCAGAACATTGCATTTCATAAGATCAAACATCTGTTTTATATTGAAATTAAAGATATTAACATTGATTCATATCGTATCTACGATTTTTCGCTCAAATAAGCGTATCGTCGAAAAACGAAAAGTTGAAACCTCGTTCAATTTCATTGATTTTATATTCTATTGATACAGAATAATGAATATAACATGCATATAACGTTTTTATTATGTTTAAAAACTCGTTTTCATATGATAATTATCGATAAACTTAATCGAAAACGCGAATTTCGGTATAAGCGAAATTAAAATCGTGAAATCTTTAATAATACTTGTGCCACAATTTAAAAATTGTTTCCAGTCGATTCATAACATTGCATTTCATAAGAACAAGCATCTGTATTATATTGAAATCAAAGTTTTTAACATTGTTTCATATCGTATATACGATTTTTCGCTCATATAAGCGTATCGTCGAAAAACGAAAAGTTGAAATCTCGTTCAATTTCATTGATTTTATATTCTATCGATGCAGAGCAAAGAATATAACAAGAATTTAACGTTTTTACTATGTTTAAATACGCGTTCACATATGATAATTATCGAAAAACGTAATCGGCATACGCGAAATTCAGTATATGCGAAGTTAAAAACGAGAAATCTTTAATAATACTCGTGCCACAGTTTGAAAAATATTACCAATCGAATTAGAACATTGCATTTCATAAGATCAAACATCTATTTTATTTTGGATTCGACGTTATAACCTTGTTTCATATGTTATATGCGATTATTAGCTCTTAAAGTATAGTCGAAAAGCGAAATTTGAATTCTCAACAAATTTCAATGCTTTTATATTCTATCGACGCAGAATACATATTGGAACAATAATATAAGTTTGTTACTATGTGTAAATACGAGTTTTAACATGAATATAGTCGAAAAATAAGATCGACCCATGCGAATTTCGAGAATTGCGGAGATGAAATCGTGAAAACATTGAAATTACTTGTACCACCGTTTGAAAAATGTTACCAATCAATTCGGACATTGTATTTCTGAAGATCAAACATCTATTTAATCTTGGAATCGACGTTTTAACCTTGTTTCATATCGTATATACAATTTTTCGTTCATAATGGCGTACCATCGTAATACGAAATATTGAAGTCTCATTCAAATTCAATGAGTTTATATTCTCTCGACGCGGGAATAAAGAATATAACATGAATGTAACGTTATTACTATGTTTAAAAACGCGTTATTATATGATAATTATCGAAAAACGTGTTCGACATACGCGAATTTCGGTATATACGAAGTTAAAATCGTGAAACCTTTAATAATACTCGTGCCCCAGTTTGAAGAAAGTTACCAGTCGATTCAGAACATTGCATTTCATAAGATCAAACATCTATTTTATCTTTGGAATTGAAGTTTTAACCTTGATTCACATCGTATATATGATTTTTCGCTCATATACGCGTACCGCCGAAAAACGAAAAGTTGAAATCTCGTTCAATTTCATTGATTTTATATTCTCTCGATGCAGATCAAAGAATATAACAAGAATATGACGTTTTTACTATGTTTATATACGCGTTCACATATGATAATTATCGAAAAACGTAATCGGCATACGCGAATTTCAGTATATGCGAAGTTAAAATCGTGAAATCTTTAATAATACTTATGCCACAGTTTGAAAAATGATACCAATCGTTCCAGAACATTGCATTTCATAAGATCAAACATCTGTTTTATATTGAAATTAAAGATTTTAACATTGATTCATATCGTATCTACGATTTTTCGCTCAAATAAGCGTATCGTCGAAAAACGAAAAGTTGAAACCTCGTTCAATTTCATTGATTTTATATTCTATTGATACAGAATAATGAATATAACATGCATATAACGTTTTTATTATGTTTAAAAACTCGTTTTCATATGATAATTATCGATAAACTTAATCGAAAACGCGAATTTCGGTATAAGCGAAATTAAAATCGTGAAATCTTTAATAATACTTGTGCCACAATTTAAAAATGGTTTCCAGTCGATTCATAACATTGCATTTCATAAGAACAAGCATCTGTATTATATTGAAATCAAAGTTTTTAACATTGTTTCATATCGTATATACGATTTTTCGCTCATATAAGCGTATCGTCGAAAAACGAAAAGTTGAAATCTCGTTCAATTTCATTGATTTTATATTCTATCGATGCAGAGCAAAGAATATAACAAGAATTTAACGTTTTTACTATGTTTAAATACGCGTTCACATATGATAATTATCGAAAAACGTAATCGGCATACGCGAAATTCAGTATATGCGAAGTTAAAAACGAGAAATCTTTAATAATACTCGTGCCACAGTTTGAAAAATATTACCAATCGAATTAGAACATTGCATTTCATAAGATCAAACATCTATTTTATTTTGGATTCGACGTTATAACCTTGTTTCATATGTTATATGCGATTATTAGCTCATAAAGTATAGTCGAAAAGCGAAATTTGAATTCTCAACAAATTTCAATGCTTTTATATTCTATCGACGCAGAATACATATTGGAACAATAATATAAGTTTGTTACTATGTGTAAATACGAGTTTTAACATGAATATAGTCGAAAAATAAGATCGACCCATGCGAATTTCGAGATTTGCGGAGATGAAATCGTGAAAACATTGAAATTACTTGTACCACCGTTTGAAAAATGTTACCAATCAATTCGGACATTGTATTTCTGAAGATCAAACATCTATTTAATCTTGGAATCGACGTTTTAACCTTGTTTCATATCGTATATACAATTTTTCGTTCATAATGGCGTACCATCGTAATACGAAATATTGAAGTCTCATTCAAATTCAATGAGTTTATATTCTCTCGACGCGGGAATAAAGAATATAACATGAATGTAACGTTATTACTATGTTTAAAAACGCGTTATTATATGATAATTATCGAAAAACGTGTTCGACATACGCGAATTTCGGTATATACGAAGATAAAATCGTGAAACCTTTAATAATACTCGTGCCCCAGTTTGAAGAAAGTTACCAGTCGATTCAGAACATTGCATTTCATAAGATCAAACATCTATTTTATCTTTGGAATTGAAGTTTTAACCTTGATTCACATCGTATATACGATTTTTCGCTCATATACGCGTACCGCCGAAAAACGAAAAGTTGAAATCTCGTTCAATTTCATTGATTTTATATTCTCTCGATGCAGATCAAAGAATATAACAAGAATATGACGTTTTTACTATGTTTATATACGCGTTCACATATGATAATTATCGAAAAACGTAATCGGCATACGCGAATTTCAGTATATGCGAAGTTAAAATCGTGAAATCTTTAATAATACTTATGCCACAGTTTGAAAAATGATACCAATCGTTCCAGAACATTGCATTTCATAAGATCAAACATCTGTTTTATATTGAAATTAAAGATATTAACATTGATTCATATCGTATCTACGATTTTTCGCTCAAATAAGCGTATCGTCGAAAAACGAAAAGTTGAAACCTCGTTCAATTTCATTGATTTTATATTCTATTGATACAGAATAATGAATATAACATGCATATAACGTTTTTATTATGTTTAAAAACTCGTTTTCATATGATAATTATCGATAAACTTAATCGAAAACGCGAATTTCGGTATAAGCGAAATTAAAATCGTGAAATCTTTAATAATACTTGTGCCACAATTTAAAAATGGTTTCCAGTCGATTCATAACATTGCATTTCATAAGAACAAGCATCTGTATTATATTGAAATCAAAGTTTTTAACATTGTTTCATATCGTATATACGATTTTTCGCTCATATAAGCGTATCGTCGAAAAACGAAAAGTTGAAATCTCGTTCAATTTCATTGATTTTATATTCTATCGATGCAGAGCAAAGAATATAACAAGAATTTAACGTTTTTACTATGTTTAAATACGCGTTCACATATGATAATTATCGAAAAACGTAATCGGCATACGCGAAATTCAGTATATGCGAAGTTAAAAACGAGAAATCTTTAATAATACTCGTGCCACAGTTTGAAAAATATTACCAATCGAATTAGAACATTGCATTTCATAAGATCAAACATCTATTTTATTTTGGATTCGACGTTATAACCTTGTTTCATATGTTATATGCGATTATTAGCTCATAAAGTATAGTCGAAAAGCGAAATTTGAATTCTCAACAAATTTCAATGCTTTTATATTCTATCGACGCAGAATACATATTAGAACAATAATATAAGTTTGTTACTATGTGTAAATACGAGTTTTAACATGAATATAGTCGAAAAATAAGATCGACCCATGCGAATTTCGAGAATTGCGGAGATGAAATCGTGAAAACATTGAAATTACTTGTACCACCGTTTGAAAAATGTTACCAATCAATTCGGACATTGTATTTCTGAAGATCAAACATCTATTTAATCTTGGAATCGACGTTTTAACCTTGTTTCATATCGTATATACAATTTTTCGTTCATAATGGCGTACCATCGTAATACGAAATATTGAAGTCTCATTCAAATTCAATGAGTTTATATTCTCTCGACGCGGGAATAAAGAATATAACATGAATGTAACGTTATTACTATGTTTAAAAACGCGTTATTATATGATAATTATCGAAAAACGTGTTCGACATACGCGAATTTCGGTATATACGAAGATAAAATCGTGAAACCTTTAATAATACTCGTGCCCCAGTTTGAAGAAAGTTACCAGTCGATTCAGAACATTGCATTTCATAAGATCAAACATCTATTTTATCTTTGGAATTGAAGTTTTAACCTTGATTCACATCGTATATACGATTTTTCGCTCATATACGCGTACCGCCGAAAAACGAAAAGTTGAAATCTCGTTCAATTTCATTGATTTTTTATTCTCTCGATGCAGATCAAAGAATATAACAAGAATATGACGTTTTTACTATGTTTATATACGCGTTCACATATGATAATTATCGAAAAACGTAATCGGCATACGCGAATTTCAGTATATGCGAAGTTAAAATCGTGAAATCTTTAATAATACTTATGCCACAGTTTGAAAAATGATACCAATCGTTCCAGAACATTGCATTTCATAAGATCAAACATCTGTTTTATATTGAAATTAAAGATATTAACATTGATTCATATCGTATCTACGATTTTTCGCTCAAATAAGCGTATCGTCGAAAAACGAAAAGTTGAAACCTCGTTCAATTTCATTGATTTTATATTCTATTGATACAGAATAATGAATATAACATGCATATAACGTTTTTATTATGTTTAAAAACTCGTTTTCATATGATAATTATCGATAAACTTAATCGAAAACGCGAATTTCGGTATAAGCGAAATTAAAATCGTGAAATCTTTAATAATACTTGTGCCACAGTTTGAAAATTGTTTCCAGTCGATTCATAACATTGCATTTCATAAGAACAAGCATCTGTATTATATTGAAATCAAAGTTTTTAACATTGTTTCATATCGTATATACGATTTTTCGCTCATATAAGCGTATCGTCGAAAAACGAAAAGTTGAAATCTCGTTCAATTTCATTGATTTTATATTCTATCGATGCAGAGCAAAGAATATAACAAGAATTTAACGTTTTTACTATGTTTAAATACGCGTTCACATATGATAATTATCGAAAAACGTAATCGGCATACGCGAAATTCAGTATATGCGAAGTTAAAAACGAGAAATCTTTAATAATACTCGTGCCACAGTTTGAAAAATATTACCAATCGAATTAGAACATTGCATTTCATAAGATCAAACATCTATTTTATTTTGGATTCGACGTTATAACCTTGTTTCATATGTTATATGCGATTATTAGCTCATAAAGTATAGTCGAAAAGCGAAATTTGAATTCTCAACAAATTTCAATGCTTTTATATTCTATCGACGCAGAATACATATTGGAACAATAATATAAGTTTGTTACTATGTGTAAATACGAGTTTTAACATGAATATAGTCGAAAAATAAGATCGACCCATGCGAATTTCGAGAATTGCGGAGATGAAATCGTGAAAACATTGAAATTACTTGTACCACCGTTTGAAAAATGTTACCAATCAATTCGGACATTGTATTTCTGAAGATCAAACATCTATTTAATCTTGGAATCGACGTTTTAACCTTGTTTCATATCGTATATACAATTTTTCGTTCATAATGGCGTACCATCGTAATACGAAATATTGAAGTCTCATTCAAATTCAATGAGTTTATATTCTCTCGACGCGGGAATAAAGAATATAACATGAATGTAACGTTATTACTATGTTTAAAAACGCGTTATTATATGATAATTATCGAAAAACGTGTTCGACATACGCGAATTTCGGTATATACGAAGTTAAAATCGTGAAACCTTTAATAATACTCGTGCCCCAGTTTGAAGAAAGTTACCAGTCGATTCAGAACATTGCATTTCATAAGATCAAACATCTATTTTATCTTTGGAATTGAAGTTTTAACCTTGATTCACATCGTATATATGATTTTTCGCTCATATACGCGTACCGCCGAAAAACGAAAAGTTGAAATCTCGTTCAATTTCATTGATTTTATATTCTCTCGATGCAGATCAAAGAATATAACAAGAATATGACGTTTTTACTATGTTTATATACGCGTTCACATATGATAATTATCGAAAAACGTAATCGGCATACGCGAATTTCAGTATATGCGAAGTTAAAATCGTGAAATCTTTAATAATACTTATGCCACAGTTTGAAAAATGATACCAATCGTTCCAGAACATTGCATTTCATAAGATCAAACATCTGTTTTATATTGAAATTAAAGATTTTAACATTGATTCATATCGTATCTACGATTTTTCGCTCAAATAAGCGTATCGTCGAAAAACGAAAAGTTGAAACCTCGTTCAATTTCATTGATTTTATATTCTATTGATACAGAATAATGAATATAACATGCATATAACGTTTTTATTATGTTTAAAAACTCGTTTTCATATGATAATTATCGATAAACTTAATCGAAAACGCGAATTTCGGTATAAGCGAAATTAAAATCGTGAAATCTTTAATAATACTTGTGCCACAATTTAAAAATGGTTTCCAGTCGATTCATAACATTGCATTTCATAAGAACAAGCATCTGTATTATATTGAAATCAAAGTTTTTAACATTGTTTCATATCGTATATACGATTTTTCGCTCATATAAGCGTATCGTCGAAAAACGAAAAGTTGAAATCTCGTTCAATTTCATTGATTTTATATTCTATCGATGCAGAGCAAAGAATATAACAAGAATTTAACGTTTTTACTATGTTTAAATACGCGTTCACATATGATAATTATCGAAAAACGTAATCGGCATACGCGAAATTCAGTATATGCGAAGTTAAAAACGAGAAATCTTTAATAATACTCGTGCCACAGTTTGAAAAATATTACCAATCGAATTAGAACATTGCATTTCATAAGATCAAACATCTATTTTATTTTGGATTCGACGTTATAACCTTGTTTCATATGTTATATGCGATTATTAGCTCATAAAGTATAGTCGAAAAGCGAAATTTGAATTCTCAACAAATTTCAATGCTTTTATATTCTATCGACGCAGAATACATATTGGAACAATAATATAAGTTTGTTACTATGTGTAAATACGAGTTTTAACATGAATATAGTCGAAAAATAAGATCGACCCATGCGAATTTCGAGATTTGCGGAGATGAAATCGTGAAAACATTGAAATTACTTGTACCACCGTTTGAAAAATGTTACCAATCAATTCGGACATTGTATTTCTGAAGATCAAACATCTATTTAATCTTGGAATCGACGTTTTAACCTTGTTTCATATCGTATATACAATTTTTCGTTCATAATGGCGTACCATCGTAATACGAAATATTGAAGTCTCATTCAAATTCAATGAGTTTATATTCTCTCGACGCGGGAATAAAGAATATAACATGAATGTAACGTTATTACTATGTTTAAAAACGCGTTATTATATGATAATTATCGAAAAACGTGTTCGACATACGCGAATTTCGGTATATACGAAGATAAAATCGTGAAACCTTTAATAATACTCGTGCCCCAGTTTGAAGAAAGTTACCAGTCGATTCAGAACATTGCATTTCATAAGATCAAACATCTATTTTATCTTTGGAATTGAAGTTTTAACCTTGATTCACATCGTATATACGATTTTTCGCTCATATACGCGTACCGCCGAAAAACGAAAAGTTGAAATCTCGTTCAATTTCATTGATTTTATATTCTCTCGATGCAGATCAAAGAATATAACAAGAATATGACGTTTTTACTATGTTTATATACGCGTTCACATATGATAATTATCGAAAAACGTAATCGGCATACGCGAATTTCAGTATATGCGAAGTTAAAATCGTGAAATCTTTAATAATACTTATGCCACAGTTTGAAAAATGATACCAATCGTTCCAGAACATTGCATTTCATAAGATCAAACATCTGTTTTATATTGAAATTAAAGATATTAACATTGATTCATATCGTATCTACGATTTTTCGCTCAAATAAGCGTATCGTCGAAAAACGAAAAGTTGAAACCTCGTTCAATTTCATTGATTTTATATTCTATTGATACAGAATAATGAATATAACATGCATATAACGTTTTTATTATGTTTAAAAACTCGTTTTCATATGATAATTATCGATAAACTTAATCGAAAACGCGAATTTCGGTATAAGCGAAATTAAAATCGTGAAATCTTTAATAATACTTGTGCCACAATTTAAAAATTGTTTCCAGTCGATTCATAACATTGCATTTCATAAGAACAAGCATCTGTATTATATTGAAATCAAAGTTTTTAACATTGTTTCATATCGTATATACGATTTTTCGCTCATATAAGCGTATCGTCGAAAAACGAAAAGTTGAAATCTCGTTCAATTTCATTGATTTTATATTCTATCGATGCAGAGCAAAGAATATAACAAGAATTTAACGTTTTTACTATGTTTAAATACGCGTTCACATATGATAATTATCGAAAAACGTAATCGGCATACGCGAAATTCAGTATATGCGAAGTTAAAAACGAGAAATCTTTAATAATACTCGTGCCACAGTTTGAAAAATATTACCAATCGAATTAGAACATTGCATTTCATAAGATCAAACATCTATTTTATTTTGGATTCGACGTTATAACCTTGTTTCATATGTTATATGCGATTATTAGCTCATAAAGTATAGTCGAAAAGCGAAATTTGAATTCTCAACAAATTTCAATGCTTTTATATTCTATCGACGCAGAATACATATTGGAACAATAATATAAGTTTGTTACTATGTGTAAATACGAGTTTTAACATGAATATAGTCGAAAAATAAGATCGACCCATGCGAATTTCGAGAATTGCGGAGATGAAATCGTGAAAACATTGAAATTACTTGTACCACCGTTTGAAAAATGTTACCAATCAATTCGGACATTGTATTTCTGAAGATCAAACATCTATTTAATCTTGGAATCGACGTTTTAACCTTGTTTCATATCGTATATACAATTTTTCGTTCATAATGGCGTACCATCGTAATACGAAATATTGAAGTCTCATTCAAATTCAATGAGTTTATATTCTCTCGACGCGGGAATAAAGAATATAACATGAATGTAACGTTATTACTATGTTTAAAAACGCGTTATTATATGATAATTATCGAAAAACGTGTTCGACATACGCGAATTTCGGTATATACGAAGTTAAAATCGTGAAACCTTTAATAATACTCGTGCCCCAGTTTGAAGAAAGTTACCAGTCGATTCAGAACATTGCATTTCATAAGATCAAACATCTATTTTATCTTTGGAATTGAAGTTTTAACCTTGATTCACATCGTATATATGATTTTTCGCTCATATACGCGTACCGCCGAAAAACGAAAAGTTGAAATCTCGTTCAATTTCATTGATTTTATATTCTCTCGATGCAGATCAAAGAATATAACAAGAATATGACGTTTTTACTATGTTTATATACGCGTTCACATATGATAATTATCGAAAAACGTAATCGGCATACGCGAATTTCAGTATATGCGAAGTTAAAATCGTGAAATCTTTAATAATACTTATGCCACAGTTTGAAAAATGATACCAATCGTTCCAGAACATTGCATTTCATAAGATCAAACATCTGTTTTATATTGAAATTAAAGATTTTAACATTGATTCATATCGTATCTACGATTTTTCGCTCAAATAAGCGTATCGTCGAAAAACGAAAAGTTGAAACCTCGTTCAATTTCATTGATTTTATATTCTATTGATACAGAATAATGAATATAACATGCATATAACGTTTTTATTATGTTTAAAAACTCGTTTTCATATGATAATTATCGATAAACTTAATCGAAAACGCGAATTTCGGTATAAGCGAAATTAAAATCGTGAAATCTTTAATAATACTTGTGCCACAATTTAAAAATGGTTTCCAGTCGATTCATAACATTGCATTTCATAAGAACAAGCATCTGTATTATATTGAAATCAAAGTTTTTAACATTGTTTCATATCGTATATACGATTTTTCGCTCATATAAGCGTATCGTCGAAAAACGAAAAGTTGAAATCTCGTTCAATTTCATTGATTTTATATTCTATCGATGCAGAGCAAAGAATATAACAAGAATTTAACGTTTTTACTATGTTTAAATACGCGTTCACATATGATAATTATCGAAAAAAGTAATCGGCATACGCGAAATTCAGTATATGCGAAGTTAAAAACGAGAAATCTTTAATAATACTCGTGCCACAGTTTGAAAAATATTACCAATCGAATTAGAACATTGCATTTCATAAGATCAAACATCTATTTTATTTTGGATTCGACGTTATAACCTTGTTTCATATGTTATATGCGATTATTAGCTCATAAAGTATAGTCGAAAAGCGAAATTTGAATTCTCAACAAATTTCAATGCTTTTATATTCTATCGACGCAGAATACATATTGGAACAATAATATAAGTTTGTTACTATGTGTAAATACGAGTTTTAACATGAATATAGTCGAAAAATAAGATCGACCCATGCGAATTTCGAGAATTGCGGAGATGAAATCGTGAAAACATTGAAATTACTTGTACCACCATTTGAAAAATGTTACCAATCAATTCGGACATTGTATTTCTGAAGATCAAACATCTATTTAATCTTGGAATCGACGTTTTAACCTTGTTTCATATCGTATATACAATTTTTCGTTCATAATGGCGTACCATCGTAATACGAAATATTGAAGTCTCATTCAAATTCAATGAGTTTATATTCTCTCGACGCGGGAATAAAGAATATAACATGAATGTAACGTTATTACTATGTTTAAAAACGCGTTATTATATGATAATTATCGAAAAACGTGTTCGACATACGCGAATTTCGGTATATACGAAGTTAAAATCGTGAAACCTTTAATAATACTCGTGCCCCAGTTTGAAGAAAGTTACCAGTCGATTCAGAACATTGCATTTCATAAGATCAAACATCTATTTTATCTTTGGAATTGAAGTTTTAACCTTGATTCACATCGTATATACGATTTTTCGCTCATATACGCGTACCGCCGAAAAACGAAAAGTTGAAATCTCGTTCAATTTCATTGATTTTATATTCTCTCGATGCAGATCAAAGAATATAACAAGAATATGACGTTTTTACTATGTTTATATACGCGTTCACATATGATAATTATCGAAAAACGTAATCGGCATACGCGAATTTCAGTATATGCGAAGTTAAAATCGTGAAATCTTTAATAATACTTATGCCACAGTTTGAAAAATGATACCAATCGTTCCAGAACATTGCATTTCATAAGATCAAACATCTGTTTTATATTGAAATTAAAGATTTTAACATTGATTCATATCGTATCTACGATTTTTCGCTCAAATAAGCGTATCGTCGAAAAACGAAAAGTTGAAACCTCGTTCAATTTCATTGATTTTATATTCTATTGATACAGAATAATGAATATAACATGCATATAACGTTTTTATTATGTTTAAAAACTCGTTTTCATATGATAATTATCGATAAACTTAATCGAAAACGCGAATTTCGGTATAAGCGAAATTAAAATCGTGAAATCTTTAATAATACTTGTGCCACAATTTAAAAATGGTTTCCAGTCGATTCATAACATTGCATTTCATAAGAACAAGCATCTGTATTATATTGAAATCAAAGTTTTTAACATTGTTTCATATCGTATATACGATTTTTCGCTCATATAAGCGTATCGTCGAAAAACGAAAAGTTGAAATCTCGTTCAATTTCATTGATTTTATATTCTATCGATGCAGAGCAAAGAATATAACAAGAATTTAACGTTTTTACTATGTTTAAATACGCGTTCACATATGATAATTATCGAAAAACGTAATCGGCATACGCGAAATTCAGTATATGCGAAGTTAAAAACGAGAAATCTTTAATAATACTCGTGCCACAGTTTGAAAAATATTACCAATCGAATTAGAACATTGCATTTCATAAGATCAAACATCTATTTTATTTTGGATTCGACGTTATAACCTTGTTTCATATGTTATATGCGATTATTAGCTCATAAAGTATAGTCGAAAAGCGAAATTTGAATTCTCAACAAATTTCAATGCTTTTATATTCTATCGACGCAGAATACATATTGGAACAATAATATAAGTTTGTTACTATGTGTAAATACGAGTTTTAACATGAATATAGTCGAAAAATAAGATCGACCCATGCGAATTTCGAGAATTGCGGAGATGAAATCGTGAAAACATTGAAATTACTTGTACCACCGTTTGAAAAATGTTACCAATCAATTCGGACATTGTATTTCTGAAGATCAAACATCTATTTAATCTTGGAATCGACGTTTTAACCTTGTTTCATATCGTATATACAATTTTTCGTTCATAATGGCGTACCATCGTAATACGAAATATTGAAGTCTCATTCAAATTCAATGAGTTTATATTCTCTCGACGCGGGAATAAAGAATATAACATGAATGTAACGTTATTACTATGTTTAAAAACGCGTTATTATATGATAATTATCGAAAAACGTGTTCGACATACGCGAATTTCGGTATATACGAAGATAAAATCGTGAAACCTTTAATAATACTCGTGCCCCAGTTTGAAGAAAGTTACCAGTCGATTCAGAACATTGCATTTCATAAGATCAAACATCTATTTTATCTTTGGAATTGAAGTTTTAACCTTGATTCACATCGTATATACGATTTTTCGCTCATATACGCGTACCGCCGAAAAACGAAAAGTTGAAATCTCGTTCAATTTCATTGATTTTATATTCTCTCGATGCAGATCAAAGAATATAACAAGAATATGACGTTTTTACTATGTTTATATACGCGTTCACATATGATAATTATCGAAAAACGTAATCGGCATACGCGAATTTCAGTATATGCGAAGTTAAAATCGTGAAATCTTTAATAATACTTATGCCACAGTTTGAAAAATGATACCAATCGTTCCAGAACATTGCATTTCATAAGATCAAACTTCTGTTTTATATTGAAATTAAAGATTTTAACATTGATTCATATCGTATCTACGATTTTTCGCTCAAATAAGCGTATCGTCGAAAAACGAAAAGTTGAAACCTCGTTCAATTTCATTGATTTTATATTCTATTGATACAGAATAATGAATATAACATGCATATAACGTTTTTATTATGTTTAAAAACTCGTTTTCATATGATAATTATCGATAAACTTAATCGAAAACGCGAATTTCGGTATAAGCGAAATTAAAATCGTGAAATCTTTAATAATACTTGTGCCACAATTTAAAAATTGTTTCCAGTCGATTCATAACATTGCATTTCATAAGAACAAGCATCTGTATTATATTGAAATCAAAGTTTTTAACATTGTTTCATATCGTATATACGATTTTTCGCTCATATAAGCGTATCGTCGAAAAACGAAAAGTTGAAATCTCGTTCAATTTCATTGATTTTATATTCTATCGATGCAGAGCAAAGAATATAACAAGAATTTAACGTTTTTACTATGTTTAAATACGCGTTCACATATGATAATTATCGAAAAACGTAATCGGCATACGCGAAATTCAGTATATGCGAAGTAAAAAACGAGAAATCTTTAATAATACTCGTGCCACAGTTTGAAAAATATTACCAATCGAATTAGAACATTGCATTTCATAAGATCAAACATCTATTTTATTTTGGATTCGACGTTATAACCTTGTTTCATATGTTATATGCGATTATTAGCTCATAAAGTATAGTCGAAAAGCGAAATTTGAATTCTCAACAAATTTCAATGCTTTTATATTCTATCGACGCAGAATACATATTGGAACAATAATATAAGTTTGTTACTATGTGTAAATACGAGTTTTAACATGAATATAGTCGAAAAATAAGATCGACCCATGCGAATTTCGAGAATTGCGGAGATGAAATCGTGAAAACATTGAAATTACTTGTACCACCGTTTGAAAAATGTTACCAATCAATTCGGACATTGTATTTCTGAAGATCAAACATCTATTTAATCTTGGAATCGACGTTTTAACCTTGTTTCATATCGTATATACAATTTTTCGTTCATAATGGCGTACCATCGTAATACGAAATATTGAAGTCTCATTCAAATTCAATGAGTTTATATTCTCTCGACGCGGGAATAAAGAATATAACATGAATGTAACGTTATTACTATGTTTAAAAACGCGTTATTATATGATAATTATCGAAAAACGTGTTCGACATACGCGAATTTCGGTATATACGAAGTTAAAATCGTGAAACCTTTAATAATACTCGTGCCCCAGTTTGAAGAAAGTTACCAGTCGATTCAGAACATTGCATTTCATAAGATCAAACATCTATTTTATCTTTGGAATTGAAGTTTTAACCTTGATTCACATCGTATATACGATTTTTCGCTCATATACGCGTACCGCCGAAAAACGAAAAGTTGAAATCTCGTTCAATTTCATTGATTTTATATTCTCTCGATGCAGATCAAAGAATATAACAAGAATATGACGTTTTTACTATGTTTATATACGCGTTCACATATGATAATTATCGAAAAACGTAATCGGCATACGCGAATTTCAGTATATGCGAAGTTAAAATCGTGAAATCTTTAATAATACTTATGCCACAGTTTGAAAAATGATACCAATCGTTCCAGAACATTGCATTTCATAAGATCAAACATCTGTTTTATATTGAAATTAAAGATTTTAACATTGATTCATATCGTATCTACGATTTTTCGCTCAAATAAGCGTATCGTCGAAAAACGAAAAGTTGAAACCTCGTTCAATTTCATTGATTTTATATTCTATTGATACAGAATAATGAATATAACATGCATATAACGTTTTTATTATGTTTAAAATCTCGTTTTCATATGATAATTATCGATAAACTTAATCGAAAACGCGAATTTCGGTATAAGCGAAATTAAAATCGTGAAATCTTTAATAATACTTGTGCCACAATTTAAAAATGGTTTCCAGTCGATTCATAACTGTGCATTTCATAAGAACAAGCATCTGTATTATATTGAAATCAAAGTTTTTAACATTGTTTCATATCGTATATACGATTTTTCGCTCATATAAGCGTATCGTCGAAAAACGAAAAGTTGAAATCTCGTTCAATTTCATTGATTTTATATTCTATCGATGCAGAGCAAAGAATATAACAAGAATTTAACGTTTTTACTATGTTTAAATACGCGTTCACATATGATAATTATCGAAAAACGTAATCGGCATACGCGAAATTCAGTATATGCGAAGTTAAAAACGAGAAATCTTTAATAATACTCATGCCACAGTTTGAAAAATATTACCAATCGAATTAGAACATTGCATTTCATAAGATCAAACATCTATTTTATTTTGGATTCGACGTTATAACCTTGTTTCATATGTTATATGCGATTATTAGCTCATAAAGTATAGTCGAAAAGCGAAATTTGAATTCTCAACAAATTTCAATGCTTTTATATTCTATCGACGCAGAATACATATTGGAACAATAATATAAGTTTGTTACTATGTGTAAATACGAGTTTTAACATGAATATAGTCGAAAAATAAGATCGACGCATGCGAATTTCGAGAATTGCGGAGATGAAATCGTGAAAACATTGAAATTACTTGTACCACCGTTTGAAAAATGTTACCAATCAATTCGGACATTGTATTTCTGAAGATCAAACATCTATTTAATCTTGGAATCGACGTTTTAACCTTGTTTCATATCGTATATACAATTTTTCGTTCATAATGGCGTACCATCGTAATACGAAATATTGAAGTCTCATTCAAATTCAATGAGTTTATATTCTCTCGACGCGGGAATAAAGAATATAACATGAATGTAACGTTATTACTATGTTTAAAAACGCGTTATTATATGATAATTATCGAAAAACGTGTTCGACATACGCGAATTTCGGTATATACGAAGTTAAAATCGTGAAACCTTTAATAATACTCGTGCCCCAGTTTGAAGAAAGTTACCAGTCGATTCAGAACATTGCATTTCATAAGATCAAACATCTATTTTATCTTTGGAATTGAAGTTTTAACCTTGATTCACATCGTATATACGATTTTTCGCTCATATACGCGTACCGCCGAAAAACGAAAAGTTGAAATCTCGTTCAATTTCATTGATTTTATATTCTCTCGATGCAGATCAAAGAATATAACAAGAATATGACGTTTTTACTATGTTTATATACGCGTTCACATATGATAATTATCGAAAAACGTAATCGGCATACGCGAATTTCAGTATATGCGAAGTTAAAATCGTGAAATCTTTAATAATACTTATGCCACAGTTTGAAAAATGATACCAATCGTTCCAGAACATTGCATTTCATAAGATCAAACATCTGTTTTATATTGAAATTAAAGATTTTAACATTGATTCATATCGTATCTACGATTTTTCGCTCAAATAAGCGTATCGTCGAAAAACGAAAAGTTGAAACCTCGTTCAATTTCATTGATTTTATATTCTATTGATACAGAATAATGAATATAACATGCATATAACGTTTTTATTATGTTTAAAAACTCGTTTTCATATGATAATTATCGATAAACTTAATCGAAAACGCGAATTTCGGTATAAGCGAAATTAAAATCGTGAAATCTTTAATAATACTTGTGCCACAATTTAAAAATGGTTTCCAGTCGATTCATAACATTGCATTTCATAAGAACAAGCATCTGTATTATATTGAAATCAAAGTTTTTAACATTGTTTCATATCGTATATACGATTTTTCGCTCATATAAGCGTATCGTCGAAAAACGAAAAGTTGAAATCTCGTTCAATTTCATTGATTTTATATTCTATCGATGCAGAGCAAAGAATATAACAAGAATTTAACGTTTTTACTATGTTTAAATACGCGTTCACATATGATAATTATCGAAAAACGTAATCGGCATACGCGAAATTCAGTATATGCGAAGTTAAAAACGAGAAATCTTTAATAATACTCGTGCCACAGTTTGAAAAATATTACCAATCGAATTAGAACATTGCATTTCATAAGATCAAACATCTATTTTATTTTGGATTCGACGTTATAACCTTGTTTCATATGTTATATGCGATTATTAGCTCATAAAGTATAGTCGAAAAGCGAAATTTGAATTCTCAACAAATTTCAATGCTTTTATATTCTATCGACGCAGAATACATATTGGAACAATAATATAAGTTTGTTACTATGTGTAAATACGAGTTTTAACATGAATATAGTCGAAAAATAAGATCGACCCATGCGAATTTCGAGAATTGCGGAGATGAAATCGTGAAAACATTGAAATTACTTGTACCACCGTTTGAAAAATGTTACCAATCAATTCGGACATTGTATTTCTGAAGATCAAACATCTATTTAATCTTGGAATCGACGTTTTAACCTTGTTTCATATCGTATATACAATTTTTCGTTCATAATGGCGTACCATCGTAATACGAAATATTGAAGTCTCATTCAAATTCAATGAGTTTATATTCTCTCGACGCGGGAATAAAGAATATAACATGAATGTAACGTTATTACTATGTTTAAAAACGCGTTATTATATGATAATTATCGAAAAACGTGTTCGACATACGCGAATTTCGGTATATACGAAGTTAAAATCGTGAAACCTTTAATAATACTCGTGCCCCAGTTTGAAGAAAGTTACCAGTCGATTCAGAACATTGCATTTCATAAGATCAAACATCTATTTTATCTTTGGAATTGAAGTTTTAACCTTGATTCACATCGTATATACGATTTTTCGCTCATATACGCGTACCGCCGAAAAACGAAAAGTTGAAATCTCGTTCAATTTCATTGATTTTATATTCTCTCGATGCAGATCAAAGAATATAACAAGAATATGACGTTTTTACTATGTTTATATACGCGTTCACATATGATAATTATCGAAAAACGTAATCGGCATACGCGAATTTCAGTATATGCGAAGTTAAAATCGTGAAATCTTTAATAATACTTATGCCACAGTTTGAAAAATGATACCAATCGTTCCAGAACATTGCATTTCATAAGATCAAACATCTATTTTATCTTTGGAATTGAAGTTTTAACCTTGATTCACATCGTATATACGATTTTTCGCTCAAATAAGCGTATCGTCGAAAAACGAAAAGTTGAAACCTCGTTCAATTTCATTGATTTTATATTCTATTGATACAGAATAATGAATATAACATGCATATAACGTTTTTATTATGTTTAAAAACTCGTTTTCATATGATAATTATCGATAAACTTAATCGAAAACGCGAATTTCGGTATAAGCGAAATTAAAATCGTGAAATCTTTAATAATACTTGTGCCACAATTTAAAAATGGTTTCCAGTCGATTCATAACATTGCATTTCATAAGAACAAGCATCTGTATTATATTGAAATCAAAGTTTTTAACATTGTTTCATATCGTATATACGATTTTTCGCTCATATAAGCGTATCGTCGAAAAACGAAAAGTTGAAATCTCGTTCAATTTCATTGATTTTATATTCTATCGATGCAGAGCAAAGAATATAACAAGAATTTAACGTTTTTACTATGTTTAAATACGCGTTCACATATGATAATTATCGAAAAACGTAATCGGCATACGCGAAATTCAGTATATGCGAAGTTAAAAACGAGAAATCTTTAATAATACTCGTGCCACAGTTTGAAAAATATTACCAATCGAATTAGAACATTGCATTTCATAAGATCAAACATCTATTTTATTTTGGATTCGACGTTATAACCTTGTTTCATATGTTATATGCGATTATTAGCTCATAAAGTATAGTCGAAAAGCGAAATTTGAATTCTCAACAAATTTCAATGCTATTATATTCTATCGACGCAGAATACATATTGGAACAATAATATAAGTTTGTTACTATGTGTAAATACGAGTTTTAACATGAATATAGTCGAAATATAAGATCGACCCTTGCGAATTTCGAGAATTGCGGAGATGAAATCGTGAAAACATTGAAATTACTTGTACCACCGTTTGAAAAATGTTACCAATCAATTCGGACATTGTATTTCTGAAGATCAAACATCTATTTAATCTTGGAATCGACGTTTTAACCTTGTTTCATATCGTATATACAATTTTTCGTTCATAATGGCGTACCATCGTAATACGAAATATTGAAGTCTCATTCAAATTCAATGAGTTTATATTCTCTCGACGCGGGAATAAAGAATATAATATGAATGTAACGTTATTACTATGTTTAAAAACGCGTTATTATATGATAATTATCGAAAAACGTGTTCGACATACGCGAATTTCGGTATATACGAAGTTAAAATCGTGAAACCTTTAATAATACTCGTGCCCCAGTTTGAAGAAAGTTACCAGTCGATTCAGAACATTGCATTTCATAAGATCAAACATCTATTTTATCTTTGGAATTGAAGTTTTAACCTTGATTCACATCGTATATACGATTTTTCGCTCATATACGCGTACCGCCGAAAAACGAAAAGTTGAAATCTCGTTCAATTTCATTGATTTTATATTCTCTCGATGCAGAGCAAAGAATATAACAAGAATATGACGTTTTTACTATGTTTATATACGCGTTCACATATGATAATTATCGAAAAACGTAATCGGCATACGCGAATTTCAGTATATGCGAAGTTAAAATCGTGAAATCTTTAATAATACTTATGCCACAGTTTGAAAAATGATACCAATCGTTCCAGAACATTGCATTTCATAAGATCAAACATCTGTTTTATATTGAAATTAAAGATTTTAACATTGATTCATATCGTATCTACGATTTTTCGCTCAAATAAGCGTATCGTCGAAAAACGAAAAGTTGAAACCTCGTTCAATTTCATTGATTTTATATTCTATTGATACAGAATAATGAATATAACATGCATATAACGTTTTTATTATGTTTAAAAACTCGTTTTCATATGATAATTATCGATAAACTTAATCGAAAACGCGAATTTCGGTATAAGCGAAATTAAAATCGTGAAATCTTTAATAATACTTGTGCCACAATTTAAAAATGGTTTCCAGTCGATTCATAACATTGCATTTCATAAGAACAAGCATCTGTATTATATTGAAATCAAAGTTTTTAACATTGTTTCATATCGTATATACGATTTTTCGCTCATATAAGCGTATCGTCGAAAAACGAAAAGTTGAAATCTCGTTCAATTTCATTGATTTTATATTCTATCGATGCAGAGCAAAGAATATAACAAGAATTTAACGTTTTTACTATGTTTAAATACGCGTTCACATATGATAATTATCGAAAAACGTAATCGGCATACGCGAAATTCAGTATATGCGAAGTTAAAAACGAGAAATCTTTAATAATACTCGTGCCACAGTTTGAAAAATATTACCAATCGAATTAGAACATTGCATTTCATAAGATCAAACATCTATTTTATTTTGGATTCGACGTTATAACCTTGTTTCATATGTTATATGCGATTATTAGCTCATAAAGTATAGTCGAAAAGCGAAATTTGAATTCTCAACAAATTTCAATGCTTTTATATTCTATCGACGCAGAATACATATTGGAACAATAATATAAGTTTGTTACTATGTGTAAATACGAGTTTTAACATGAATATAGTCGAAAAATAAGATCGACCCATGCGAATTTCGAGAATTGCGGAGATGAAATCGTGAAAACATTGAAATTACTTGTACCACCGTTTGAAAAATGTTACCAATCAATTCGGACATTGTATTTCTGAAGATCAAACATCTATTTAATCTTGGAATCGACGTTTTAACCTTGTTTCATATCGTATATACAATTTTTCGTTCATAATGGCGTACCATCGTAATACGAAATATTGAAGTCTCATTCAAATTCAATGAGTTTATATTCTCTCGACGCGGGAATAAAGAATATAACATGAATGTAACGTTATTACTATGTTTAAAAACGCGTTATTATATGATAATTATCGAAAAACGTGTTCGACATACGCGAATTTCGGTATATACGAAGTTAAAATCGTGAAACCTTTAATAATACTCGTGCCCCAGTTTGAAGAAAGTTACCAGTCGATTCAGAACATTGCATTTCATAAGATCAAACATCTATTTTATCTTTGGAATTGAAGTTTTAACCTTGATTCACATCGTATATACGATTTTTCGCTCATATACGCGTACCGCCGAAAAACGAAAAGTTGAAATCTCGTTCAATTTCATTGATTTTATATTCTCTCGATGCAGATCAAAGAATATAACAAGAATATGACGTTTTTACTATGTTTATATACGCGTTCACATATGATAATTATCGAAAAACGTAATCGGCATACGCGAATTTCAGTATATGCGAAGTTAAAATCGTAAAATCTTTAATAATACTTATGCCACAGTTTGAAAAATGATACCAATCGTTCCAGAACATTGCATTTCATAAGATCAAACATCTGTTTTATATTGAAATTAAAGATTTTAACATTGATTCATATCGTATCTACGATTTTTCGCTCAAATAAGCGTATCGTCGAAAAACGAAAAGTTGAAACCTCGTTCAATTTCATTGATTTTATATTCTATTGATACAGAATAATGAATATAACATGCATATAACGTTTTTATTATGTTTAAAAACTCGTTTTCATATGATAATTATCGATAAACTTAATCGAAAACGCGAATTTCGGTATAAGCGAAATTAAAATCGTGAAATCTTTAATAATACTTGTGCCACAATTTAAAAATGGTTTCCAGTCGATTCATAACATTGCATTTCATAAGAACAAGCATCTGTATTATATTGAAATCAAAGTTTTTAACATTGTTTCATATCGTATATACGATTTTTCGCTCATATAAGCGTATCGTCGAAAAACGAAAAGTTGAAATCTCGTTCAATTTCATTGATTTTATATTCTATCGATGCAGAGCAAAGAATATAACAAGAATTTAACGTTTTTACTATGTTTAAATACGCGTTCACATATGATAATTATCGAAAAACGTAATCGGCATACGCGAAATTCAGTATATGCGAAGTTAAAAACGAGAAATCTTTAATAATACTCGTGCCACAGTTTGAAAAATATTACCAATCGAATTAGAACATTGCATTTCATAAGATCAAACATCTATTTTATTTTGGATTCGACGTTATAACCTTGTTTCATATGTTATATGCGATTATTAGCTCATAAAGTATAGTCGAAAAGCGAAATTTGAATTCTCAACAAATTTCAATGCTTTTATATTCTATCGACGCAGAATACATATTGGAACAATAATATAAGTTTGTTACTATGTGTAAATACGAGTTTTAACATGAATATAGTCGAAAAATAAGATCGACCCATGCGAATTTCGAGAATTGCGGAGATGAAATCGTGAAAACATTGAAATTACTTGTACCACCGTTTGAAAAATGTTACCAATCAATTCGGACATTGTATTTCTGAAGATCAAACATCTATTTAATCTTGGAATCGACGTTTTAACCTTGTTTCATATCGTATATACAATTTTTCGTTCATAATGGCGTACCATCGTAATACGAAATATTGAAGTCT
The DNA here is from genome assembly GCF_910589235.1 of Vespa crabro. Classification (NCBI taxonomy): domain Eukaryota; kingdom Metazoa; phylum Arthropoda; class Insecta; order Hymenoptera; family Vespidae; genus Vespa; species Vespa crabro. Next base: position 13,431,553 of record NC_060955.1, read on the forward strand.
CATTCAAATTCAATGAGTTTATATTCTCTCGACGCGGGAATAAAGAATATAACATGAATGTAACGTTATTACTATGTTTAAAAACGCGTTATTATATGATAATTATCGAAAAACGTGTTCGACATACGCGAATTTCGGTATATACGAAGTTAAAATCGTGAAACCTTAAATAATACTCGTGCCCCAGTTTGAAGAAAGTTACCAGTCGATTCAGAACATTGCATTTCATAAGATCAAACATCTATTTTATCTTTGGAATTGAAGTTTTAACCTTGATTCACATCGTATATACGATTTTTCGCTCATATACGCGTACCGCCGAAAAACGAAAAGTTGAAATCTCGTTCAATTTCATTGATTTTATATTCTCTCGATGCAGATCAAAGAATATAACAAGAATATGACGTTTTTACTATGTTTATATACGCGTTCACATATGATAATTATCGAAAAACGTAATCGGCATACGCGAATTTCAGTATATGCGAAGTTAAAATCGTGAAATCTTTAATAATACTTATGCCACAGTTTGAAAAATGATACCAATCGTTCCAGAACATTGCATTTCATAAGATCAAACATCTGTTTTATATTGAAATTAAAGATTTTAACATTGATTCATATCGTATCTACGATTTTTCGCTCAAATAAGCGTATCGTCGAAAAACGAAAAGTTGAAACCTCGTTCAATTTCATTGATTTTATATTCTATTGATACAGAATAATGAATATAACATGCATATAACGTTTTTATTATGTTTAAAAACTCGTTTTCATATGATAATTATCGATAAACTTAATCGAAAACGCGAATTTCGGTATAAGCGAAATTAAAATCGTGAAATCTTTAATAATACTTGTGCCACAATTTAAAAATGGTTTCCAGTCGATTCATAACATTGCATTTCATAAGAACAAGCATCTGTATTATATTGAAATCAAAGTTTTTAACATTGTTTCATATCGTATATACGATTTTTCGCTCATATAAGCGTATCGTCGAAAAACGAAAAGTTGAAATCTCGTTCAATTTCATTGATTTTATATTCTATCGATGCAGAGCAAAGAATATAACAAGAATTTAACGTTTTTACTATGTTTAAATACGCGTTCACATATGATAATTATCGAAAAACGTAATCGGCATACGCGAAATTCAGTATATGCGAAGTTAAAAACGAGAAATCTTTAATAATACTCGTGCCACAGTTTGAGAAATATTACCAATCGAATTAGAACATTGCATTTCATAAGATCAAACATCTATTTTATTTTGGATTCGACGTTATAACCTTGTTTCATATGTTATATGCGATTATTAGCTCATAAAGTATAGTCGAAAAGCGAAATTTGAATTCTCAACAAATTTCAATGCTTTTATATTCTATCGACGCAGAATACATATTGGAACAATAATATAAGTTTGTTACTATGTGTAAATACGAGTTTTAACATGAATATAGTCGAAAAATAAGATCGACCCAAGCGAATTTCGAGAATTGCGGAGATGAAATCGTGAAAACATTGAAATTACTTGTACCACCGTTTGAAAAATGTTACCAATCAATTCGGACATTGTATTTCTGAAGATCAAACATCTATTTAATCTTGGAATCGACGTTTTAACCTTGTTTCATATCGTATATACAATTTTTCGTTCATAATGGCGTACCATCGTAATACGAAATATTGAAGTCTCATTCAAATTCAATGAGTTGATATTCTCTCGACGCGGGAATAAAGAATATAACATGAATGTAACGTTATTACTATGTTTAAAAACGCGTTATTATATGATAATTATCGAAAAACGTGTTCGACATACGCGAATTTCGGTATATACGAAGTTAAAATCGTGAAACCTTTAATAATACTCGTGCCCCAGTTTGAAGAAAGTTACCAGTCGATTCAGAACATTGCATTTCATAAGATCAAACATCTATTTTATCTTTGGAATTGAAGTTTTAACCTTGATTCACATCGTATATACGATTTTTCGCTCATATACGCGTACCGCCGAAAAACGAAAAGTTGAAATCTCGTTCAATTTCATTGATTTTATATTCTCTCGATGCAGATCAAAGAATATAACAAGAATATGACGTTTTTACTATGTTTATATACGCGTTCACATATGATAATTATCGAAAAACGTAATCGGCATACGCGAATTTCAGTATATGCGAAGTTAAAATCGTGAAATCTTTAATAATACTTATGCCACAGTTTGAAAAATGATACCAATCGTTCCAGAACATTGCATTTCATAAGATCAAACATCTGTTTTATATTGAAATTAAAGATTTTAACATTGATTCATATCGTATCTACGATTTTTCGCTCAAATAAGCGTATCGTCGAAAAACGAAAAGTTGAAACCTCGTTCAATTTCATTGATTTTATATTCTATTGATACAGAATAATGAATATAACATGCATATAACGTTTTTATTATGTTTAAAATCTCGTTTTCATATGATAATTATCGATAAACTTAATCGAAAACGCGAATTTCGGTATAAGCGAAATTAAAATCGTGAAATCTTTAATAATACTTGTGCCACAATTTAAAAATGGTTTCCAGTCGATTCATAACTGTGCATTTCATAAGAACAAGCATCTGTATTATATTGAAATCAAAGTTTTTAACATTGTTTCATATCGTATATACGATTTTTCGCTCATATAAGCGTATCGTCGAAAAACGAAAAGTTGAAATCTCGTTCAATTTCATTGATTTTATATTCTATCGATGCAGAGCAAAGAATATAACAAGAATTTAACGTTTTTACTATGTTTAAATACGCGTTCACATATGATAATTATCGAAAAACGTAATCGGCATACGCGAAATTCAGTATATGCGAAGTTAAAAACGAGAAATCTTTAATAATACTCATGCCACAGTTTGAAAAATATTACCAATCGAATTAGAACATTGCATTTCATAAGATCAAACATCTATTTTATTTTGGATTCGACGTTATAACCTTGTTTCATATGTTATATGCGATTATTAGCTCATAAAGTATAGTCGAAAAGCGAAATTTGAATTCTCAACAAATTTCAATGCTTTTATATTCTATCGACGCAGAATACATATTGGAACAATAATATAAGTTTGTTACTATGTGTAAATACGAGTTTTAACATGAATATAGTCGAAAAATAAGATCGACGCATGCGAATTTCGAGAATTGCGGAGATGAAATCGTGAAAACATTGAAATTACTTGTACCACCGTTTGAAAAATGTTACCAATCAATTCGGACATTGTATTTCTGAAGATCAAACATCTATTTAATCTTGGAATCGACGTTTTAACCTTGTTTCATATCGTATATACAATTTTTCGTTCATAATGGCGTACCATCGTAATACGAAATATTGAAGTCTCATTCAAATTCAATGAGTTTATATTCTCTCGACGCGGGAATAAAGAATATAACATGAATGTAACGTTATTACTATGTTTAAAAACGCGTTATTATATGATAATTATCGAAAAACGTGTTCGACATACGCGAATTTCGGTATATACGAAGTTAAAATCGTGAAACCTTTAATAATACTCGTGCCCCAGTTTGAAGAAAGTTACCAGTCGATTCAGAACATTGCATTTCATAAGATCAAACATCTATTTTATCTTTGGAATTGAAGTTTTAACCTTGATTCACATCGTATATACGATTTTTCGCTCATATACGCGTACCGCCGAAAAACGAAAAGTTGAAATCTCGTTCAATTTCATTGATTTTATATTCTCTCGATGCAGATCAAAGAATATAACAAGAATATGACGTTTTTACTATGTTTAAATACGCGTTCACATATGATAATTATCGAAAAACGTAATCGGCATACGCGAATTTCAGTATATGCGAAGTTAAAATCGTGAAATCTTTAATAATACTTATGCCACAGTTTGAAAAATGATACCAATCGTTCCAGAACATTGCATTTCATAAGATCAAACATCTGTTTTATATTGAAATTAAAGATTTTAACATTGATTCATATCGTATCTACGATTTTTCGCTCAAATAAGCGTATCGTCGAAAAACGAAAAGTTGAAACCTCGTTCAATTTCATTGATTTTATATTCTATTGATACAGAATAATGAATATAACATGCATATAACGTTTTTATTATGTTTAAAAACTCGTTTTCATATGATAATTATCGATAAACTTAATCGAAAACGCGAATTTCGGTATAAGCGAAATTAAAATCGTGAAATCTTTAATAATACTTGTGCCACAATTTAAAAATGGTTTCCAGTCGATTCATAACATTGCATTTCATAAGAACAAGCATCTGTATTATATTGAAATCAAAGTTTTTAACATTGTTTCATATCGTATATACGATTTTTCGCTCATATAAGCGTATCGTCGAAAAACGAAAAGTTGAAATCTCGTTCAATTTCATTGATTTTATATTCTATCGATGCAGAGCAAAGAATATAACAAGAATTTAACGTTTTTACTATGTTTAAATACGCGTTCACATATGATAATTATCGAAAAACGTAATCGGCATACGCGAAATTCAGTATATGCGAAGTTAAAAACGAGAAATCTTTAATAATACTCGTGCCACAGTTTGAAAAATATTACCAATCGAATTAGAACATTGCATTTCATAAGATCAAACATCTATTTTATTTTGGATTCGACGTTATAACCTTGTTTCATATGTTATATGCGATTATTAGCTCATAAAGTATAGTCGAAAAGCGAAATTTGAATTCTCAACAAATTTCAATGCTTTTATATTCTATCGACGCAGAATACATATTGGAACAATAATATAAGTTTGTTACTATGTGTAAATACGAGTTTTAACATGAATATAGTCGAAAAATAAGATCGACCCATGCGAATTTCGAGAATTGCGGAGATGAAATCGTGAAAACATTGAAATTACTTGTACCACCGTTTGAAAAATGTTACCAATCAATTCGGACATTGTAATTCTGAAGATCAAACATCTATTTAATCTTGGAATCGACGTTTTAACCTTGTTTCATATCGTATATACAATTTTTCGTTCATAATGGCGTACCATCGTAATACGAAATATTGAAGTCTCATTCAAATTCAATGAGTTTATATTCTCTCGACGCGGGAATAAAGAATATAACATGAATGTAACGTTATTACTATGTTTAAAAACGCGTTATTATATGATAATTATCGAAAAACGTGTTCGACATACGCGAATTTCGGTATATACGAAGTTAAAATCGTGAAACCTTTAATAATACTCGTGCCCCAGTTTGAAGAAAGTTACCAGTCGATTCAGAACATTGCATTTCATAAGATCAAACATCTATTTTATCTTTGGAATTGAAGTTTTAACCTTGATTCACATCGTATATACGATTTTTCGCTCATATACGCGTACCGCCGAAAAACGAAAAGTTGAAATCTCGTTCAATTTCATTGATTTTATATTCTCTCGATGCAGATCAAAGAATATAACAAGAATATGACGTTTTTACTATGTTTATATACGCGTTCACATATGATAATTATCGAAAAACGTAATCGGCATACGCGAATTTCAGTATATGCGAAGTTAAAATCGTGAAATCTTTAATAATACTTATGCCACAGTTTGAAAAATGATACCAATCGTTCCAGAACATTGCATTTCATAAGATCAAACATCTATTTTATCTTTGGAATTGAAGTTTTAACCTTGATTCACATCGTATATACGATTTTTCGCTCAAATAAGCGTATCGTCGAAAAACGAAAAGTTGAAACCTCGTTCAATTTCATTGATTTTATATTCTATTGATACAGAATAATGAATATAACATGCATATAACGTTTTTATTATGTTTAAAAACTCGTTTTCATATGATAATTATCGATAAACTTAATCGAAAACGCGAATTTCGGTATAAGCGAAATTAAAATCGTGAAATCTTTAATAATACTTGTGCCACAATTTAAAAATGGTTTCCAGTCGATTCATAACATTGCATTTCATAAGAACAAGCATCTGTATTATATTGAAATCAAAGTTTTTAACATTGTTTCATATCGTATATACGATTTTTCGCTCATATAAGCGTATCGTCGAAAAACGAAAAGTTGAAATCTCGTTCAATTTCATTGATTTTATATTCTATCGATGCAGAGCAAAGAATATAACAAGAATTTAACGTTTTTACTATGTTTAAATACGCGTTCACATATGATAATTATCGAAAAACGTAATCGGCATACGCGAAATTCAGTATATGCGAAGTTAAAAACGAGAAATCTTTAATAATACTCGTGCCACAGTTTGAAAAATATTACCAATCGAATTAGAACATTGCATTTCATAAGATCAAACATCTATTTTATTTTGGATTCGACGTTATAACCTTGTTTCATATGTTATATGCGATTATTAGCTCATAAAGTATAGTCGAAAAGCGAAATTTGAATTCTCAACAAATTTCAATGCTATTATATTCTATCGACGCAGAATACATATTGGAACAATAATATAAGTTTGTTACTATGTGTAAATACGAGTTTTAACATGAATATAGTCGAAATATAAGATCGACCCTTGCGAATTTCGAGAATTGCGGAGATGAAATCGTGAAAACATTGAAATTACTTGTACCACCGTTTGAAAAATGTTACCAATCAATTCGGACATTGTATTTCTGAAGATCAAACATCTATTTAATCTTGGAATCGACGTTTTAACCTTGTTTCATATCGTATATACAATTTTTCGTTCATAATGGCGTACCATCGTAATACGAAATATTGAAGTCTCATTCAAATTCAATGAGTTTATATTCTCTCGACGCGGGAATAAAGAATATAATATGAATGTAACGTTATTACTATGTTTAAAAACGCGTTATTATATGATAATTATCGAAAAACGTGTTCGACATACGCGAATTTCGGTATATACGAAGTTAAAATCGTGAAACCTTTAATAATACTCGTGCCCCAGTTTGAAGAAAGTTACCAGTCGATTCAGAACATTGCATTTCATAAGATCAAACATCTATTTTATCTTTGGAATTGAAGTTTTAACCTTGATTCACATCGTATATACGATTTTTCGCTCATATACGCGTACCGCCGAAAAACGAAAAGTTGAAATCTCGTTCAATTTCATTGATTTTATATTCTCTCGATGCAGATCAAAGAATATAACATGAATATGACGTTTTTACTATGTTTATATACGCGTTCACATATGATAATTATCGAAAAACGTAATCGGCATACGCGAATTTCAGTATATGCGAAGTTAAAATCGTGAAATCTTTAATAATACTTATGCCACAGTTTGAAAAATGACACCAATCGTTCCAGAACATTGCATTTCATAAGATCAAACATCTGTTTTATATTGAAATTAAAGATTTTAACATTGATTCATATCGTATCTACGATTTTTCGCTCAAATAAGCGTATCGTCGAAAAACGAAAAGTTGAAACCTCGTTCAATTTCATTGATTTTATATTCTATTGATACAGAATAATGAATATAACATGCATATAACGTTTTTATTATGTTTAAAAACTCGTTTTCATATGATAATTATCGATAAACTTAATCGAAAACGCGAATTTCGGTATAAGCGAAATTAAAATCGTGAAATCTTTAATAATACTTGTGCCACAATTTAAAAATGGTTTCCAGTCGATTCATAACATTGCATTTCATAAGAACAAGCATCTGTATTATATTGAAATCAAAGTTTTTAACATTGTTTCATATCGTATATACGATTTTTCGCTCATATAAGCGTATCGTCGAAAAACGAAAAGTTGAAATCTCGTTCAATTTCATTGATTTTATATTCTATCGATGCAGAGCAAAGAATATAACAAGAATTTAACGTTTTTACTATGTTTAAATACGCGTTCACATATGATAATTATCGAAAAACGTAATCGGCACACGCGAAATTCAGTATATGCGAAGTTAAAAACGAGAAATCTTTAATAATACTCGTGCCACAGTTTGAAAAATATTACCAATCGAATTAGAACATTGCATTTCATAAGATCAAACATCTATTTTATTTTGGATTCGACGTTATAACCTTGTTTCATATGTTATATGCGATTATTAGCTCATAAAGTATAGTCGAAAAGCGAAATTTGAATTCTCAACAAATTTCAATGCTATTATATTCTATCGACGCAGAATACATATTGGAACAATAATATAAGTTTGTTACTATGTGTAAATACGAGTTTTAACATGAATATAGTCGAAATATAAGATCGACCCTTGCGAATTTCGAGAATTGCGGAGATGAAATCGTGAAAACATTGAAATTACTTGTACCACCGTTTGAAAAATGTTACCAATCAATTCGGACATTGTATTTCTGAAGATCAAACATCTATTTAATCTTGGAATCGACGTTTTAACCTTGTTTCATATCGTATATACAATTTTTCGTTCATAATGGCGTACCATCGTAATACGAAATATTGAAGTCTCATTCAAATTCAATGAGTTTATATTCTCTCGACGCGGGAATAAAGAATATAACATGAATGTAACGTTATTACTATGTTTAAAAACGCGTTATTATATGATAATTATCGATAAACGTGTTCGACATACGCGAATTTCGGTATATACGAAGTTAAAATCGTGAAACCTTTAATAATACTCGTGCCCCAGTTTGAAGAAAGTTACCAGTCGATTCAGAACATTGCATTTCATAAGATCAAACATCTATTTTATCTTTGGAATTGAAGTTTTAACCTTGATTCACATCGTATATACGATTTTTCGCTCATATACGCGTACCGCCGAAAAACGAAAAGTTGAAATCTCGTTCAATTTCATTGATTTTATATTCTCTCGATGCAGATCAAAGAATATAACAAGAATATGACGTTTTTACTATGTTTATATACGCGTTCACATATGATAATTATCGAAAAACGTAATCGGCATACGCGAATTTCAGTATATGCGAAGTTAAAATCGTGAAATCTTTAATAATACTTATGCCACAGTTTGAAAAATGATACCAATCGTTCCAGAACATTGCATTTCATAAGATCAAACATCTGTTTTATATTGAAATTAAAGATTTTAACATTGATTCATATCGTATCTACGATTTTTCGCTCAAATAAGCGTATCGTCGAAAAACGAAAAGTTGAAACCTCGTTCAATTTCATTGATTTTATATTCTATTGATACAGAATAATGAATATAACATGCATATAACGTTTTTATTATGTTTAAAAACTCGTTTTCATATGATAATTATCGATAAACTTAATCGAAAACGCGAATTTCGGTATAAGCGAAATTAAAATCGTGAAATCTTTAATAATACTTGTGCCACAATTTAAAAATGGTTTCCAGTCGATTCATAACATTGCATTTCATAAGAACAAGCATCTGTATTATATTGAAATCAAAGTTTTTAACATTGTTTCATATCGTATATACGATTTTTCGCTCATATAAGCGTATCGTCGAAAAACGAAAAGTTGAAATCTCGTTCAATTTCATTGATTTTATATTCTATCGATGCAGAGCAAAGAATATAACAAGAATTTAACGTTTTTACTATGTTTAAATACGCGTTCACATATGATAATTATCGAAAAACGTAATCGGCATACGCGAAATTCAGTATATGCGAAGTTAAAAACGAGAAATCTTTAATAATACTCGTGCCACAGTTTGAAAAATATTACCAATCGAATTAGAACATTGCATTTCATAAGATCAAACATCTATTTTATTTTGGATTCGACGTTATAACCTTGTTTCATATGTTATATGCGATTATTAGCTCATAAAGTATAGTCGAAAAGCGAAATTTGAATTCTCAACAAATTTCAATGCTATTATATTCTATCGACGCAGAATACATATTGGAACAATAATATAAGTTTGTTACTATGTGTAAATACGAGTTTTAACATGAATATAGTCGAAATATAAGATCGACCCATGCGAATTTCGAGAATTGCGGAGATGAAATCGTGAAAACATTGAAATTACTTGTACCACCGTTTGAAAAATGTTACCAATCAATTCGGACATTGTATTTCTGAAGATCAAACATCTATTTAATCTTGGAATCGACGTTTTAACCTTGTTTCATATCGTATATACAATTTTTCGTTCATAATGGCGTACCATCGTAATACGAAATATTGAAGTCTCATTCAAATTCAATGAGTTTATATTCTCTCGACGCGGGAATAAAGAATATAACATGAATGTAACGTTATTACTATGTTTAAAAACGCGTTATTATATGATAATTATCGAAAAACGTGTTCGACATACGCGAATTTCGGTATATACGAAGTTAAAATCGTGAAACCTTTAATAATACTCGTGCCCCAGTTTGAAGAAAGTTACCAGTCGATTCAGAACATTGCATTTCATAAGATCAAACATCTATTTTATCTTTGGAATTGAAGTTTTAACCTTGATTCACATCGTATATACGATTTTTCGCTCATATACGCGTACCGCCGAAAAACGAAAAGTTGAAATCTCGTTCAATTTCATTGATTTTATATTCTCTCGATGCAGATCAAAGAATATAACAAGAATATGACGTTTTTACTATGTTTATATACGCGTTCACATATGATAATTATCGAAAAACGTAATCGGCATACGCGAATTTCAGTATATGCGAAGTTAAAATCGTGAAATCTTTAATAATACTTATGCCACAGTTTGAAAAATGATACCAATCGTTCCAGAACATTGCATTTCATAAGATCAAACATCTGTTTTATATTGAAATTAAAGATTTTAACATTGATTCATATCGTATCTACGATTTTTCGCTCAAATAAGCGTATCGTCGAAAAACGAAAAGTTGAAACCTCGTTCAATTTCATTGATTTTATATTCTATTGATACAGAATAATGAATATAACATGATTATAACGTTTTTATTATGTTTAAAAACTCGTTTTCATATGATAATTATCGATAAGCTTAATCGAAAACGCGAATTTCGGTATAAGCGAAATTAAAATCGTGAAATCTTTAATAATACTTGTGCCACAATTTAAAAATGGTTTCCAGTCGATTCATAACATTGCATTTCATAAGAGCAAGCATCTGTATTATATTGAAATCAAAGTTTTTAACATTGTTTCATATCGTATATACGATTTTTCGCTCATATAAGCGTATCGTCGAAAAACGAAAAGTTGAAATCTCGTTCAATTTCATTGATTTTATATTCTATCGATGCAGAGCAAAGAATATAACAAGAATTTAACGTTTTTACTATGTTTAAATACGCGTTCACATATGATAATTATCGAAAAACGTAATCGGCACACGCGAAATTCAGTATATGCGAAGTTAAAAACGAGAAATCTTTAATAATACTCGTGCCACAGTTTGAAAAATATTACCAATCGAATTAGAACATTGCATTTCATAAGATCAAACATCTATTTTATTTTGGATTCGACGTTATAACCTTGTTTCATATGTTATATGCGATTATTAGCTCATAAAGTATAGTCGAAAAGCGAAATTTGAATTCTCAACAAATTTCAATGCTATTATATTCTATCGACGCAGAATACATATTGGAACAATAATATAAGTTTGTTACTATGTGTAAATACGAGTTTTAACATGAATATAGTCGAAATATAAGATCGACCCTTGCGAATTTCGAGAGTTGCGGAGATGAAATCGTGAAAACATTGAAATTACTTGTACCACCGTTTGAAAAATGTTACCAATCAATTCGGACATTGTATTTCTGAAGATCAAACATCTATTTAATCTTGGAATCGACGTTTTAACCTTGTTTCATATCGTATATACAATTTTTCGTTCATAATGGCGTACCATCGTAATACGAAATATTGAAGTCTCATTCAAATTCAATGAGTTTATATTCTCTCGACGCGGGAATAAAGAATATAACATGAATGTAACGTTATTACTATGTTTAAAAACGCGTTATTATATGATAATTATCGAAAAACGTGTTCGACATACGCGAATTTCGGTATATACGAAGTTAAAATCGTGAAACCTTTAATAATACTCGTGCCCCAGTTTGAAGAAAGTTACCAGTCGATTCAGAACATTGCATTTCATAAGATCAAACATCTATTTTATCTTTGGAATTGAAGTTTTAACCTTGATTCACATCGTATATACGATTTTTCGCTCATATACGCGTACCGCCGAAAAACGAAAAGTTGAAATCTCGTTCAATTTCATTGATTTTATATTCTCTCGATGCAGATCAAAGAATATAACAAGAATATGACGTTTTTACTATGTTTATATACGCGTTCACATATGATAATTATCGAAAAACGTAATCGGCATACGCGAATTTCAGTATATGCGAAGTTAAAATCGTGAAATCTTTAATAATACTTATGCCACAGTTTGAAAAATGATACCAATCGTTCCAGAACATTGCATTTCATAAGATCAAACATCTGTTTTATATTGAAATTAAAGATTTTAACATTGATTCATATCGTATCTACGATTTTTCGCTCAAATAAGCGTATCGTCGAAAAACGAAAAGTTGAAACCTCGTTCAATTTCATTGATTTTATATTCTATTGATACAGAATAATGAATATAACATGCATATAACGTTTTTATTATGTTTAAAAACTCGTTTTCATATGATAATTATCGATAAACTTAATCGAAAACGCGAATTTCGGTATAAGCGAAATTAAAATCGTGAAATCTTTAATAATACTTGTGCCACAATTTAAAAATGGTTTCCAGTCGATTCATAACATTGCATTTCATAAGAACAAGCATCTGTATTATATTGAAATCAAAGTTTTTAACATTGTTTCATATCGTATATACGATTTTTCGCTCATATAAGCGTATCGTCGAAAAACGAAAAGTTGAAATCTCGTTCAATTTCATTGATTTTATATTCTATCGATGCAGAGCAAAGAATGTAACAAGAATTTAACGTTTTTACTATGTTTAAATACGCGTTCACATATGATAATTATCGAAAAACGTAATCGGCACACGCGAAATTCAGTATATGCGAAGTTAAAAACGAGAAATCTTTAATAATACTCGTGCCACAGTTTGAAAAATATTACCAATCGAATTAGAACATTGCATTTCATAAGATCAAACATCTATTTTATTTTGGATTCGACGTTATAACCTTGTTTCATATGTTATATGCGATTATTAGCTCATAAAGTATAGTCGAAAAGCGAAATTTGAATTCTCAACAAATTTCAATGCTATTATATTCTATCGACGCAGAATACATATTGGAACAATAATATAAGTTTGTTACTATGTGTAAATACGAGTTTTAACATGAATATAGTCGAAATATAAGATCGACCCTTGCGAATTTCGAGAATTGCGGAGATGAAATCGTGAAAACATTGAAATTACTTGTACCACCGTTTGAAAAATGTTACCAATCAATTCGGACATTGTATTTCTGAAGATCAAACATCTATTTAATCTTGGAATCGACGTTTTAACCTTGTTTCATATCGTATATACAATTTTTCGTTCATAATGGCGTACCATCGTAATACGAAATATTGAAGTCTCATTCAAATTCAATGAGTTTATATTCTCTCGACGCGGGAATAAAGAATATAACATGAATGTAACGTTATTACTATGTTTAAAAACGCGTTATTATATGATAATTATCGAAAAACGTGTTCGACATACGCGAATTTCGGTATATACGAAGTTAAAATCGTGAAACCTTTAATAATACTCGTGCCCCAGTTTGAAGAAAGTTACCAGTCGATTCAGAACATTGCATTTCATAAGATCAAACATCTATTTTATCTTTGGAATTGAAGTTTTAACCTTGATTCACATCGTATATACGATTTTTCGCTCATATACGCGTACCGCCGAAAAACGAAAAGATGAAATCTCGTTCAATTTCATTGATTTTATATTCTCTCGATGCAGAGCAAAGAATATAACAAGAATATGACGTTTTTACTATGTTTATATACGCGTTCACATATGATAATTATCGAAAAACGTAATCGGCATACGCGAATTTCAGTATATGCGAAGTTAAAATCGTGAAATCTTTAATAATACTTATGCCACAGTTTGAAAAATGATACCAATCGTTCCAGAACATTGCATTTCATAAGATCAAACATCTGTTTTATATTGAAATTAAAGATTTTAACATTGATTCATATCGTATCTACGATTTTTCGCTCAAATAAGCGTATCGTCGAAAAACGAAAAGTTGAAACCTCGTTCAATTTCATTGATTTTATATTCTATTGATACAGAATAATGAATATAACATGCATATAACGTTTTTATTATGTTTAAAAACTCGTTTTCATATGATAATTATCGATAAACTTAATCGAAAACGCGAATTTCGGTATAAGCGAAATTAAAATCGTGAAATCTTTAATAATACTTGTGCCACAATTTAAAAATGGTTTCCAGTCGATTCATAACATTGCATTTCATAAGAACAAGCATCTGTATTATATTGAAATCAAAGTTTTTAACATTGTTTCATATCGTATATACGATTTTTCGCTCATATAAGCGTATCGTCGAAAAACGAAAAGTTGAAATCTCGTTCAATTTCATTGATTTTATATTCTATCGATGCAGAGCAAAGAATATAACAAGAATTTAACGTTTTTACTATGTTTAAATACGCGTTCACATATGATAATTATCGAAAAACGTAATCGGCACACGCGAAATTCAGTATATGCGAAGTTAAAAACGAGAAATCTTTAATAATACTCGTGCCACAGTTTGAAAAATATTACCAATCGAATTAGAACATTGCATTTCATAAGATCAAACATCTATTTTATTTTGGATTCGACGTTATAACCTTGTTTCATATGTTATATGCGATTATTAGCTCATAAAGTATAGTCGAAAAGCGAAATTTGAATTCTCAACAAATTTCAATGCTATTATATTCTATCGACGCAGAATACATATTGGAACAATAATATAAGTTTGTTACTATGTGTAAATACGAGTTTTAACATGAATATAGTCGAAATATAAGATCGACCCTTGCGAATTTCGAGAATTGCGGAGATGAAATCGTGAAAACATTGAAATTACTTGTACCACCGTTTGAAAAATGTTACCAATCAATTCGGACATTGTATTTCTGAAGATCAAACATCTATTTAATCTTGGAATCGACGTTTTAACCTTGTTTCATATCGTATATACAATTTTTCGTTCATAATGGCGTACCATCGTAATACGAAATATTGAAGTCTCATTCAAATTCAATGAGTTTATATTCTCTCGACGCGGGAATAAAGAATATAACATGAATGTAACGTTATTACTATGTTTAAAAACGCGTTATTATATGATAATTATCGAAAAACGTGTGCGACATACGCGAATTTCGGTATATACGAAGTTAAAATCGTGAAACCTTTAATAATACTCGTGCCCCAGTTTGAAGAAAGTTACCAGTCGATTCAGAACATTGCATTTCATAAGATCAAACATCTATTTTATCTTTGGAATTGAAGTTTTAACCTTGATTCACATCGTATATACGATTTTTCGCTCATATACGCGTACCGCCGAAAAACGAAAAGTTGAAATCTCGTTCAATTTCATTGATTTTATATTCTCTCGATGCAGAGCAAAGAATATAACAAGAATATGACGTTTTTACTATGTTTATATACGCGTTCACATATGATAATTATCGAAAAACGTAATCGGCATACGCGAATTTCAGTATATGCGAAGTTAAAATCGTGAAATCTTTAATAATACTTATGCCACAGTTTGAAAAATGATACCAATCGTTCCAGAACATTGCATTTCATAAGATCAAACATCTGTTTTATATTGAAATTAAAGATTTTAACATTGATTCATATCGTATCTACGATTTTTCGCTCAAATAAGCGTATCGTCGAAAAACGAAAAGTTGAAACCTCGTTCAATTTCATTGATTTTATATTCTATTGATACAGAATAATGAATATAACATGCATATAACGTTTTTATTATGTTTAAAAACTCGTTTTCATATGATAATTATCGATAAACTTAATCGAAAACGCGAATTTCGGTATAAGCGAAATTAAAATCGTGAAATCTTTAATAATACTTGTGCCACAATTTAAAAATGGTTTCCAGTCGATTCATAACATTGCATTTCATAAGAACAAGCATCTGTATTATATTGAAATCAAAGTTTTTAACATTGTTTCATATCGTATATACGATTTTTCGCTCATATAAGCGTATCGTCGAAAAACGAAAAGTTGAAATCTCGTTCAATTTCATTGATTTTATATTCTATCGATGCAGAGCAAAGAATATAACAAGAATTTAACGTTTTTACTATGTTTAAATACGCGTTCACATATGATAATTATCGAAAAACGTAATCGGCATACGCGAAATTCAGTATATGCGAAGTTAAAAACGAGAAATCTTTAATAATACTCGTGCCACAGTTTGAAAAATATTACCAATCGAATTAGAACATTGCATTTCATAAGATCAAACATCTATTTTATTTTGGATTCGACGTTATAACCTTGTTTCATATGTTATATGCGATTATTAGCTCATAAAGTATAGTCGAAAAGCGAAATTTGAATTCTCAACAAATTTCAATGCTTTTATATTCTATCGACGCAGAATACATATTGGAACAATAATATAAGTTTGTTACTATGTGTAAATACGAGTTTTAACATGAATATAGTCGAAAAATAAGATCGACCCATGCGAATTTCGAGAATTGCGGAGATGAAATCGTGAAAACATTGAAATTACTTGTACCACCGTTTGAAAAATGTTACCAATCAATTCGGACATTGTATTTCTGAAGATCAAACATCTATTTAATCTTGGAATCGACGTTTTAACCTTGTTTCATATCGTATATACAATTTTTCGTTCATAATGGCGTACCATCGTAATACGAAATATTGAAGTCTCATTCAAATTCAATGAGTTTATATTCTCTCGACGCGGGAATAAAGAATATAACATGAATGTAACGTTATTACTATGTTTAAAAACGCGTTATTATATGATAATTATCGAAAAACGTGTTCGACATACGCGAATTTCGGTATATACGAAGTTAAAATCGTGATACCTTTAATAATACTCGTGCCCCAGTTTGAAGAAAGTTACCAGTCGATTCAGAACATTGCATTTCATAAGATCAAACATCTATTTTATCTTTGGAATTGAAGTTTTAACCTTGATTCACATCGTATATACGATTTTTCGCTCATATACGCGTACCGCCGAAAAACGAAAAGTTGAAATCTCGTTCAATTTCATTGATTTTATATTCTCTCGATGCAGATCAAAGAATATAACAAGAATATGACGTTTTTACTATGTTTATATACGCGTTCACATATGATAATTATCGAAAAACGTAATCGGCATACGCGAATTTCAGTATATGCGAAGTTAAAATCGTGAAATCTTTAATAATACTTATGCCACAGTTTGAAAAATGATACCAATCGTTCCAGAACATTGCATTTCATAAGATCAAACATCTGTTTTATATTGAAATTAAAGATTTTAACATTGATTCATATCGTATCTACGATTTTTCGCTCAAATAAGCGTATCGTCGAAAAACGAAAAGTTGAAACCTCGTTCAATTTCATTGATTTTATATTCTATTGATACAGAATAATGAATATAACATGCATATAACGTTTTTATTATGTTTAAAAACTCGTTTTCATATGATAATTATCGATAAACTTAATCGAAAACGCGAATTTCGGTATAAGCGAAATTAAAATCGTGAAATCTTTAATAATACTTGTGCCACAATTTAAAAATGGTTTCCAGTCGATTCATAACATTGCATTTCATAAGAACAAGCATCTGTATTATATTGAAATCAAAGTTTTTAACATTGTTTCATATCGTATATACGATTTTTCGCTCATATAAGCGTATCGTCGAAAAACGAAAAGTTGAAATCTCGTTCAATTTCATTGATTTTATATTCTATCGATGCAGAGCAAAGAATATAACAAGAATTTAACGTTTTTACTATGTTTAAATACGCGTTCACATATGATAATTATCGAAAAACGTAATCGGCATACGCGAAATTCAGTATATGCGAAGTTAAAAACGAGAAATCTTTAATAATACTCGTGCCACAGTTTGAAAAATATTACCAATCGAATTAGAACATTGCATTTCATAAGATCAAACATCTATTTTATTTTGGATTCGACGTTATAACCTTGTTTCATATGTTATATGCGATTATTAGCTCATAAAGTATAGTCGAAAAGCGAAATTTGAATTCTCAACAAATTTCAATGCTTTTATATTCTATCGACGCAGAATACATATTGGAACAATAATATAAGTTTGTTACTATGTGTAAATACGAGTTTTAACATGAATATAGTCGAAAAATAAGATCGACCCATGCGAATTTCGAGAATTGCGGAGATGAAATCGTGAAAACATTGAAATTACTTGTACCACCGTTTGAAAAATGTTACCAATCAATTCGGACATTGTATTTCTGAAGATCAAACATCTATTTAATCTTGGAATCGACGTTTTAACCTTGTTTCATATCGTATATACAATTTTTCGTTCATAATGGCGTACCATCGTAATACGAAATATTGAAGTCTCATTCAAATTCAATGAGTTTATATTCTCTCGACGCGGGAATAAAGAATATAACATGAATGTAACGTTATTACTATGTTTAAAAACGCGTTATTATATGATAATTATCGAAAAACGTGTTCGACATACGCGAATTTCGGTATATACGAAGTTAAAATCGTGAAACCTTTAATAATACTCGTGCCCCAGTTTGAAGAAAGTTACCAGTCGATTCAGAACATTGCATTTCATAAGATCAAACATCTATTT
Source organism: Vespa crabro (assembly GCF_910589235.1). Taxonomy (NCBI): domain Eukaryota; kingdom Metazoa; phylum Arthropoda; class Insecta; order Hymenoptera; family Vespidae; genus Vespa; species Vespa crabro. The sequence goes on from NC_060955.1 coordinate 13,450,478, forward strand.
TATCTTTGGAATTGAAGTTTTAACCTTGATTCACATCGTATATACGATTTTTCGCTCATATACGCGTACCGCCGAAAAACGAAAAGTTGAAATCTCGTTCAATTTCATTGATTTTATATTCTCTCGATGCAGATCAAAGAATATAACAAGAATATGACGTTTTTACTATGTTTATATACGCATTCACATATGATAATTATCGAAAAACGTAATCGGCATACGCGAATTTCAGTATATGCGAAGTTAAAATCGTGAAATCTTTAATAATACTTATGCCACAGTTTGAAAAATGATACCAATCGTTCCAGAACATTGCATTTCATAAGATCAAACATCTGTTTTATATTGAAATTAAAGATTTTAACATTGATTCATATCGTATCTACGATTTTTCGCTCAAATAAGCGTATCGTCGAAAAACGAAAAGTTGAAACCTCGTTCAATTTCATTGATTTTATATTCTATTGATACAGAATAATGAATATAACATGCATATAACGTTTTTATTATGTTTAAAAACTCGTTTTCATATGATAATTATCGATAAACTTAATCGAAAACGCGAATTTCGGTATAAGCGAAATTAAAATCGTGAAATCTTTAATAATACTTGTGCCACAATTTAAAAATGGTTTCCAGTCGATTCATAACATTGCATTTCATAAGAACAAGCATCTGTATTATATTGAAATCAAAGTTTTTAACATTGTTTCATATCGTATATACGATTTTTCGCTCATATAAGCGTATCGTCGAAAAACGAAAAGTTGAAATCTCGTTCAATTTCATTGATTTTATATTCTATCGATGCAGAGCAAAGAATATAAAAAGAATTTAACGTTTTTACTATGTTTAAATACGCGTTCACATATGATAATTATCGAAAAACGTAATCGGCATACGCGAAATTCAGTATATGCGAAGTTAAAAACGAGAAATCTTTAATAATACTCGTGCCACAGTTTGAAAAATATTACCAATCGAATTAGAACATTGCATTTCATAAGATCAAACATCTATTTTATTTTGGATTCGACGTTATAACCTTGTTTCATATGTTATATGCGATTATTAGCTCATAAAGTATAGTCGAAAAGCGAAATTTGAATTCTCAACAAATTTCAATGCTATTATATTCTATCGACGCAGAATACATATTGGAACAATAATATAAGTTTGTTACTATGTGTAAATACGAGTTTTAACATGAATATAGTCGAAATATAAGATCGACCCATGCGAATTTCGAGAATTGCGGAGATGAAATCGTGAAAACATTGAAATTACTTGTACCACCGTTTGAAAAATGTTACCAATCAATTCGGACATTGTATTTCTGAAGATCAAACATCTATTTAATCTTGGAATCGACGTTTTAACCTTGTTTCATATCGTATATACAATTTTTCGTTCATAATGGCGTACCATCTTAATACGAAATATTGAAGTCTCATTCAAATTCAATGAGTTTATATTCTCTCGACGCGGGAATAAAGAATATAACATGAATGTAACGTTATTGCTATGTTTAAAAACGCGTTATTATATGATAATTATCGAAAAACGTGTTCGACATACGCGAATTTCGGTATATACGAAGTTAAAATCGTGAAACCTTTAATAATACTCGTGCCCCAGTTTGAAGAAAGTTACCAGTCGATTCAGAACATTGCATTTCATAAGATCAAACATCTATTTTATCTTTGGAATTGAAGTTTTAACCTTGATTCACATCGTATATACGATTTTTCGCTCATATACGCGTACCGCCGAAAAACGAAAAGTTGAAATCTCGTTCAATTTCATTGATTTTATATTCTCTCGATGCAGAGCAATGAATATAACAAGAATATGACGTTTTTACTATGTTTATATACGCGTTCACATATGATAATTATCGAAAAACGTAATCGGCATACGCGAATTTCAGTATATGCGAAGTTAAAATCGTGAAATCTTTAATAATACTTATGCCACAGTTTGAAAAATGATACCAATCGTTCCAGAACATTGCATTTCATAAGATCAAACATCTGTTTTATATTGAAATTAAAGATTTTAACATTGATTCATATCGTATCTACGATTTTTCGCTCAAATAAGCGTATCGTCGAAAAACGAAAAGTTGAAACCTCGTTCAATTTCATTGATTTTATATTCTATTGATACAGAATAATGAATATAACATGCATATAACGTTTTTATTATGTTTAAAAACTCGTTTTCATATGATAATTATCGATAAACTTAATCGAAAACGCGAATTTCGGTATAAGCGAAATTAAAATCGTGAAATCTTTAATAATACTTGTGCCACAATTTAAAAATGGTTTCCAGTCGATTCATAACATTGCATTTCATAAGAACAAGCATCTGTATTATATTGAAATCAAAGTTTTTAACATTGTTTCATATCGTATATACGATTTTTCGCTCATATAAGCGTATCGTCGAAAAACGAAAAGTTGAAATCTCGTTCAATTTCATTGATTTTATATTCTATCGATGCAGAGCAAAGAATATAACAAGAATTTAACGTTTTTACTATGTTTAAATACGCGTTCACATATGATAATTATCGAAAAACGTAATCGGCATACGCGAAATTCAGTATATGCGAAGTTAAAAACGAGAAATCTTTAATAATAATCGTGCCACAGTTTGAAAAATATTACCAATCGAATTAGAACATTGCATTTCATAAGATCAAACATCTATTTTATTTTTGATTCGACGTTATAACCTTGTTTCATATGTTATATGCGATTATTAGCTCATAAAGTATAGTCGAAAAGCGAAATTTGAATTCTCAACAAATTTCAATGCTTTTATATTCTATCGACGCAGAATACATATTGGAATAATAATATAAGTTTGTTACTATGTGTAAATACGAGTTTTAACATGAATATAGTCGAAAAATAAGATCGACCCATGCGAATTTCGAGAATTGAGGAGATGAAATCGTGAAAACATTGAAATTACTTGTACCACCGTTTGAAAAATGTTACCAATCAATTCGGACATTGTATTTCTGAAGATTAAACATCTATTTAATCTTGGAATCGACGTTTTAACCTTGTTTCATATCGTATATACAATTTTTCGTTCATAATGGCGTACCATCGTAATACGAAATATTGAAGTCTCATTCAAATTCAATGAGTTTATATTCTCTCGACGCGGGAATAAAGAATATAACATGAATGTAACGTTATTACTATGTTTAAAAACGCGTTATTATATGATAATTATCGAAAAACGTGTTCGACATACGCGAATTTCGGTATATACGAAGTTAAAATCGTGAAACCTTTAATAATACTCGTGCCCCAGTTTGAAGAAAGTTTCCAGTCGATTCAGAACATTGCATTTCATAAGATCAAACATCTATTTTATCTTTGGAATTGAAGTTTTAACCTTGATTCACATCGTATATACGATTTTTCGCTCATATACGCGTACCGCCGAAAAACGAAAAGTTGAAATCTCGTTCAATTTCATTGATTTTATATTCTCTCGATGCAGATCAAAGAATATAACAAGAATATGACGTTTTTACTATGTTTATATACGCGTTCACATATGATAATTATCGAAAAACGTAATCGGCATACGCGAATTTCAGTATATGCGAAGTTAAAATCGTGAAATCTTTAATAATACTTATGCCACAGTTTGAAAAATGATACCAATCGTTCCAGAACATTGCATTTCATAAGATCAAACATCTGTTTTATATTGAAATTAAAGATTTTAACATTGATTCATATCGTATCTACGATTTTTCGCTCAAATAAGCGTATCGTCGAAAAACGAAAAGTTGAAACCTCGTTCAATTTCATTGATTTTATATTCTATTGATACAGAATAATGAATATAACATGCATATAACGTTTTTATTATGTTTAAAAACTCGTTTTCATATGATAATTATCGATAAACTTAATCGAAAACGCGAATTTCGGTATAAGCGAAATTGAAATCGTGAAATCTTTAATAACACTTGTGCCACAATTTAAAAATGGTTTCCAGTCGATTCATAACATTGCATTTCATAAGAACAAGCATCTGTATTATATTGAAATCAAAGTTTTTAACATTGTTTCATATCGTATATACGATTTTTCGCTCATATAAGCGTATCGTCGAAAAACGAAAAGTTGAAATCTCGTTCAATTTCATTGATTTTATATTCTATCGATGCAGAGCAAAGAATATAACAAGAATTTAACGTTTTTACTATGTTTAAATACGCGTTCACATATGATAATTATCGAAAAACGTAATCGGCATACGCGAAATTCAGTATATGCGAAGTTAAAAACGAGAAATCTTTAATAATACTCGTGCCACAGTTTGAAAAATATTACCAATCGAATTAGAACATTGCATTTCATAAGATCAAACATCTATTTTATTTTGGATTCGACGTTATAACCTTGTTTCATATGTTATATGCGATTATTAGCTCATAAAGTATAGTCGAAAAGCGAAATTTGAATTCTCAACAAATTTCAATGCTTTTATATTCTATCGACGCAGAATACATATTGGAACAATAATATAAGTTTGTTACTATGTGTAAATACGAGTTTTAACATGAATATAGTCGAAAAATAAGATCGACCCATGCGAATTTCGAGAATTGCGGAGATGAAATCGTGAAAACATTGAAATTACTTGTACCACCGTTTGAAAAATGTTACCAATCAATTCGGACATTGTATTTCTGAAGATCAAACATCTATTTAATCTTGGAATCGACGTTTTAACCTTGTTTCATATCGTATATACAATTTTTCGTTCATAATGGCGTACCATCTTAATACGAAATATTGAAGTCTCATTCAAATTCAATGAGTTTATATTCTCTCGACGCGGGAATAAAGAATATAACATGAATGTAACGTTATTACTATGTTTAAAAACGCGTTATCATATGATAATTATCGAAAAACGTGTTCGACATACGCGAATTTCGGTATATACGAAGTTAAAATCGTGAAACCTTTAATAACACTCGTGCCCCAGTTTGAAGAAAGTTACCAGTCGATTCAGAACATTGCATTTCATCAGATCAATCATCTATTTTATCTTTGGAATTGAAGTTTTAACCTTGATTCACATCGTATATACGATTTTTCGCTCATATACGCGTACCGCCGAAAAACGAAAAGTTGAAATCTCGTTCAATTTCATTGATTTTATATTCTCTCGATGCAGAGCAAAGAATATAACAAGAATATGACGTTTTTACTATGTTTATATACGCGTTCACATATGATAATTATCGAAAAACGTAATCGGCATACGCGAATTTCAGTATATGCGAAGTTAAAATCGTGAAATCTTTAATAATACTTATGCCACAGTTTGAAAAATGATACCAATCGTTCCAGAACATTGCATTTCATAAGATCAAACATCTGTTTTATATTGAAATTAAAGATTTTAACATTGATTCATATCGTATCTACGATTTTTCGCTCAAATAAGCGTATCGTCGAAAAACGAAAAGTTGAAACCTCGTTCAATTTCATTGATTTTATATTCTATTGATACAGAATAATGAATATAACATGCATATAACGTTTTTATTATGTTTAAAAACTCGTTTTCATATGATAATTATCGATAAACTTAATCGAAAACGCGAATTTCGGTATAAGCGAAATTAAAATCTTGAAATCTTTAATAATACTTGTGCCACAATTTAAAAATGGTTTCCAGTCGATTCATAACATTGCATTTCATAAGAACAAGCATCTGTATTATATTGAAATCAAAGTTTTTAACATTGTTTCATATCGTATATACGATTTTTCGCTCATATAAGCGTATCGTCGAAAAACGAAAAGTTGAAATCTCGTTCAATTTCATTGATTTTATATTCTATCGATGCAGAGCAAAGAATATAACAAGAATTTAACGTTTTTACTATGTTTAAATACGCGTTCACATATGATAATTATCGAAAAACGTAATCGGCATACGCGAAATTCAGTATATGCGAAGTTAAAAACGAGAAATCTTTAATAATACTCGTGCCACAGTTTGAAAAATATTACCAATCGAATCAGAACATTGCATTTTATGAGATCAAACGTCTATTTTATTTTGGAATCGTCGTTATAAACTTGTTTCATATGTTATATACGATTATTAGCTCATAAAGAAGTATCGTCGAAAAGTGAAATTTGAATTCTCAAAAAATTTCAATGCTTTTATATTCTATCGACGCAGAATACATATTGGAACAATAATATAAGTTTGTTACTATGTGTAAATACGAGTTTTAACATGAATATAGTCGAAAAATAAGATCGACCCATGCGAATTTCGAGAATTGCGGAGATGAAATCGTGAAAACATTGAAATTACTTGTACCACCGTTTGAAAAATGTTACCAATCAATTCGGACATTGTATTTCTGAAGATCAAACATCTATTTAATCTTGGAATCGACGTTTTAACCTTGTTTCATATCGTATATACAATTTTTCGTTCATAATGGCGTACCATCGTAATACGAAATATTGAAGTCTCATTCAAATTCAATGAGTTTATATTCTCTCGACGCGGGAATAAAGAATATAACATGAATGTAACGTTATTACTATGTTTAAAAACGCGTTATTATATGATAATTATCGAAAAACGTGTTCGACATACGCGAATTTCGGTATATACGAAGTTAAAATCGTGAAACCTTTAATAATACTCGTGCCCCAGTTTGAAGAAAGTTTCCAGTCGATTCAGAACATTGCATTTCATAAGATCAAACATCTATTTTATCTTTGGAATTGAAGTTTTAACCTTGATTCACATCGTATATACGATTTTTCGCTCATATACGCGTACCGCCGAAAAACGAAAAGTTGAAATCTCGTTCAATTTCATTGATTTTATATTCTCTCGATGCAGATCAAAGAATATAACAAGAATATGACGTTTTTACTATGTTTATATACGCGTTCACATATGATAATTATCGAAAAACGTAATCGGCATACGCGAATTTCAGTATATGCGAAGTTAAAATCGTGAAATCTTTAATAATACTTATGCCACAGTTTGAAAAATGATACCAATCGTTCCAGAACATTGCATTTCATAAGATCAAACATCTGTTTTATATTGAAATTAAAGATTTTAACATTGATTCATATCGTATCTACGATTTTTCGCTCAAATAAGCGTATCGTCGAAAAACGAAAAGTTGAAACCTCGTTCAATTTCATTGATTTTATATTCTATTGATACAGAATAATGAATATAACATGCATATAACGTTTTTATTATGTTTAAAAACTCGTTTTCATATGATAATTATCGATAAACTTAATCGAAAACGCGAATTTCGGTATAAGCGAAATTGAAATCGTGAAATCTTTAATAACACTTGTGCCACAATTTAAAAATGGTTCCAGTCGATTCATAACATTGCATTTCATAAGAACAAGCATCTGTATTATATTGAAATCAAAGTTTTTAACATTGTTTCATATCGTATATACGATTTTTCGCTCATATAAGCGTATCGTCGAAAAACGAAAAGTTGAAATCTCGTTCAATTTCATTGATTTTATATTCTATCGATGCAGAGCAAAGAATATAACAAGAATTTAACGTTTTTACTATGTTTAAATACGCGTTCACATATGATAATTATCGAAAAACGTAATCGGCATACGCGAAATTCAGTATATGCGAAGTTAAAAACGAGAAATCTTTAATAATACTCGTGCCACAGTTTGAAAAATATTACCAATCGAATTAGAACATTGCATTTCATAAGATCAAACATCTATTTTATTTTGGATTCGACGTTATAACCTTGTTTCATATGTTATATGCGATTATTAGCTCATAAAGTATAGTCGAAAAGCGAAATTTGAATTCTCAACAAATTTCAATGCTTTTATATTCTATCGACGCAGAATACATATTGGAACAATAATATAAGTTTGTTACTATGTGTAAATACGAGTTTTAACATGAATATAGTCGAAAAATAAGATCGACCCATGCGAATTTCGAGAATTGCGGAGATGAAATCGTGAAAACATTGAAATTACTTGTACCACCGTTTGAAAAATGTTACCAATCAATTCGGACATTGTATTTCTGAAGATCAAACATCTATTTAATCTTGGAATCGACGTTTTAACCTTGTTTCATATCGTATATACAATTTTTCGTTCATAATGGCGTACCATCGTAATACGAAATATTGAAGTCTCATTCAAATTCAATGAGTTTATATTCTCTCGACGCGGGAATAAAGAATATAACATGAATGTAACGTTATTACTATGTTTAAAAACGCGTTATTATATGATAATTATCGAAAAACGTGTTCGACATACGCGAATTTCGGTATATACGAAGATAAAATCGTGAAACCTTTAATAATACTCGTGCCCCAGTTTGAAGAAAGTTACCAGTCGATTCAGAACATTGCATTTCATAAGATCAAACATCTATTTTATCTTTGGAATTGAAGTTTTAACCTTGATTCACATCGTATATACGATTTTTCGCTCATATACGCGTACCGCCGAAAAACGAAAAGTTGAAATCTCGTTCAATTTCATTGATTTTTTATTCTCTCGATGCAGATCAAAGAATATAACAAGAATATGACGTTTTTACTATGTTTATATACGCGTTCACATATGATAATTATCGAAAAACGTAATCGGCATACGCGAATTTCAGTATATGCGAAGTTAAAATCGTGAAATCTTTAATAATACTTATGCCACAGTTTGAAAAATGATACCAATCGTTCCAGAACATTGCATTTCATAAGATCAAACATCTGTTTTATATTGAAATTAAAGATATTAACATTGATTCATATCGTATCTACGATTTTTCGCTCAAATAAGCGTATCGTCGAAAAACGAAAAGTTGAAACCTCGTTCAATTTCATTGATTTTATATTCTATTGATACAGAATAATGAATATAACATGCATATAACGTTTTTATTATGTTTAAAAACTCGTTTTCATATGATAATTATCGATAAACTTAATCGAAAACGCGAATTTCGGTATAAGCGAAATTAAAATCGTGAAATCTTTAATAATACTTGTGCCACAATTTAAAAATTGTTTCCAGTCGATTCATAACATTGCATTTCATAAGAACAAGCATCTGTATTATATTGAAATCAAAGTTTTTAACATTGTTTCATATCGTATATACGATTTTTCGCTCATATAAGCGTATCGTCGAAAAACGAAAAGTTGAAATCTCGTTCAATTTCATTGATTTTATATTCTATCGATGCAGAGCAAAGAATATAACAAGAATTTAACGTTTTTACTATGTTTAAATACGCGTTCACATATGATAATTATCGAAAAACGTAATCGGCATACGCGAAATTCAGTATATGCGAAGTTAAAAACGAGAAATCTTTAATAATACTCGTGCCACAGTTTGAAAAATATTACCAATCGAATCAGAACATTGCATTTTATGAGATCAAACGTCTATTTTATTTTGGAATCGTCGTTATAAACTTGTTTCATATGTTATATACGATTATTAGCTCATAAAGAAGTATCGTCGAAAAGTGAAATTTGAATTCTCAAAAAATTTCAATGCTTTTATATTCTATCGACGCAGAATACATATTGGAACAAGAATATAAGTTTGTTACTATGTGTAAATACGAGTTTCAGCATGAATATTGTCGAAAAATAAGATCGACACATGCGAATTTCGAGAAATGCGGAGATGAAATCGTGAAAACATTGAAATTACTTGTTCCACCGTTTGAAAAATGTCACCAATCAATTCGGACATTGTATTTCTGAAGATCAAACATCTATTTAATCTTGGAATCGACGTTTTAACCTTGTTTCATATCGTATATACAATTTTTCGTTCATAATGGCGTACCATCGTAATACGAAATATTGAAGTCTCATTCAAATTCAATGAGTTTATCTTCTCTCGACGCGGGAATAAAGAATATAACATGAATGTAACGTTATTACTATGTTTAAAAACGCGTTATTATATGATAATTATCGAAAAACGTGTTCGACATACGCGAATTTCGGTATATACGAAGTTAAAATCGTGAAACCTTTAATAATACTCGTGCCCCAGTTTGAAGAAAGTTACCAGTCGATTCAGAACATTGCATTTCATAAGATCAAACATCTATTTTATCTTTGGAATTGAAGTTTTAACCTTGATTCACATCGTATATACGATTTTTCGCTCATATACGCGTACCGCCGAAAAACGAAAAGTTGAAATCTCGTTCAATTTCATTGATTTTATATTCTCTCGATGCAGATCAAAGAATATAACAAGAATATGACGTTTTTACTATGTTTATATACGCGTTCACATATGATAATTATCGAAAAACGTAATCGGCATACGCGAATTTCAGTATATGCGAAGTTAAAATCGTGAAATCTTTAATAATACTTATGCCACAGTTTGAAAAATGATACCAATCGTTCCAGAACATTGCATTTCATAAGATCAAACATCTGTTTTATATTGAAATTAAAGATTTTAACATTGATTCATATCGTATCTACGATTTTTCGCTCAAATAAGCGTATCGTCGAAAAACGAAAAGTTGAAACCTCGTTCAATTTCATTGATTTTATATTCTATTGATACAGAATAATGAATATAACATGCATATAACGTTTTTATTATGTTTAAAAACTCGTTTTCATATGATAATTATCGATAAACTTAATCGAAAACGCGAATTTCGGTATAAGCGAAATTAAAATCGTGAAATCTTTAATAATACTTGTGCCACAATTTAAAAATGGTTTCCAGTCGATTCATAACATTGCATTTCATAAGAACAAGCATCTGTATTATATTGAAATCAAAGTTTTTAACATTGTTTCATATCGTATATACGATTTTTCGCTCATATAAGCGTATCGTCGAAAAACGAAAAGTTGAAATCTCGTTCAATTTCATTGATTTTATATTCTATCGATGCAGAGCAAAGAATATAAAAAGAATTTAACGTTTTTACTATGTTTAAATACGCGTTCACATATGATAATTATCGAAAAACGTAATCGGCATACGCGAAATTCAGTATATGCGAAGTTAAAAACGAGAAATCTTTAATAATACTCGTGCCACAGTTTGAAAAATATTACCAATCGAATTAGAACATTGCATTTCATAAGATCAAACATCTATTTTATTTTGGATTCGACGTTATAACCTTGTTTCATATGTTATATGCGATTATTAGCTCATAAAGTATAGTCGAAAAGCGAAATTTGAATTCTCAACAAATTTCAATGCTTTTATATTCTATCGACGCAGTATACATATTGGAACAATAATATAAGTTTGTTACTATGTGTAAATACGAGTTTTAACATGAATATAGTCGAAAAATAAGATCGACCCATGCGAATTTCGAGAATTGCGGAGATGAAATCGTGAAAACATTGAAATTACTTGTACCACCGTTTGAAAAATGTTACCAATCAATTCGGACATTGTATTTCTGAAGATCAAACATCTATTTAATCTTGGAATCGACGTTTTAACCTTGTTTCATATCGTATATACAATTTTTCGTTCATAATGGCGTACCATCGTAATACGAAATATTGAAGTCTCATTCAAATTCAATGAGTTTATATTCTCTCGACGCGGGAATAAAGAATATAACATGAATGTAACGTTATTACTATGTTTAAAAACGCGTTATTATATGATAATTATCGAAAAACGTGTTCGACATACGCGAATTTCGGTATATACGAAGTTAAAATCGTGAAACCTTTAATAACACTCGTGCCCCAGTTTGAAGAAAGTTACCAGTCGATTCAGAACATTGCATTTCATCAGATCAAACATCTATTTTATCTTTGGAATTGAAGTTTTAACCTTGTTTCACATCGTATATACGATTTTTCTCTCATATACGCGTACCGCCGAAAAAAGAAAAGTTGAAATCTCGTTCAATTTCATTGATTTTATATTCTATCGATGCAGAGCAAAGAATATATCAAGAATATAACGTTTTTACTATGTTTAAATACGCGTTCACATATGATAATTATCGAAAAACGTAATCGACATACGCGAATTTCGGTATATGCGAAGTAAAAATCGTGAAATCTTTAATAATACTTGTGCCACAGTTTGAAAAATGTTACCAATCGTTTCAGAACATTGCATTTCATAAGGTCAAACATCTGTTTTATATTGATATCAAAGATTTTAACATTGTTTCATATCGTATATACGATTTTTCGCTCATATACGCTAATCGTCGAAATACGAAAAGTGGAAACCTCGTTCAATTTCATTGTTTTTATATTCTATTGATACAGAATAAAGAATATAACATGAACATAACGTTTTTACTATGTTAAAATACTCGTTTTCATATGATAATTATCAATAAACTTAATCAACATACGCGAATTTCGGTATATGCGAAGTTAAAATCGTGAAATCTTTAATAATACTTGTGCCACAGTTTGAAAAATGTTTCCAATCGATTCAGAACATTGCATTTCATATGATCAAACATCTATTTTTATATTTGAATCACAGTTATTAACACTGTTTCATATCGTATATACGATTTTTCGCTCATATACGCGTACCGCCGAAAAACGAAAAGTTGAAATCTCGTTCAATTTCATTGATTTTATATTCTCTCGATGCAGAGCAAAGAATATAACAAGAATATGACATTTTTACTATGTTTATATACGCGTTCACATATGATAATTATCGAAAAACGTAATCGGCATACGCGAATTTCAGTATATGCGAAGTTAAAAACGAGAAATCTTTAATAATACTCGTGCCACAGTTTGAAAAATATTACCAATCGAATTAGAACATTGCATTTCATAAGATCAAACATCTATTTTATTTTGGATTCGACGTTATAACCTTGTTTCATATGTTATATGCGATTATTAGCTCATAAAGTATAGTCGAAAAGCGAAATTTGAATTCTCAACAAATTTCAATGCTTTTATATTCTATCGACGCAGTATACATATTGGAACAATAATATAAGTTTGTTACTATGTGTAAATACGAGTTTTAACATGAATATAGTCGAAAAATAAGATCGACCCATGCGAATTTCGAGAATTGCGGAGATGAAATCGTGAAAACATTGAAATTACTTGTACCACCGTTTGAAAAATGTTACCAATCAATTCGGACATTGTATTTCTGAAGATCAAACATCTATTTAATCTTGGAATCGACGTTTTAACCTTGTTTCATATCGTATATACAATTTTTCGTTCATAATGGCGTACCATCGTAATACGAAATATTGAAGTCTCATTCAAATTCAATGAGTTTATATTCTCTCGACGCGGGAATAAAGAATATAACATGAATGTAACGTTATTACTATGTTTAAAAACGCGTTATTATATGATAATTATCGAAAAACGTGTTCGACATACGCGAATTTCGGTATATACGAAGTTAAAATCGTGAAACCTTTAATAACACTCGTGCCCCAGTTTGAAGAAAGTTACCAGTCGATTCAGAACATTGCATTTCATCAGATCAAACATCTATTTTATCTTTGGAATTGAAGTTTTAACCTTGTTTCACATCGTATATACGATTTTTCTCTCATATACGCGTACCGCCGAAAAACGAAAAGTTGAAATCTCGTTCAATTTCATTGATTTTATATTCTATCGATGCAGAGCAAAGAATATATCAAGAATATAACGTTTTTACTATGTTTAAATACGCGTTCACATATGATAATTATCGAAAAACGTAATCGACATACGCGAATTTCGGTATATGCGAAGTAAAAATCGTGAAATCTTTAATAATACTTGTGCCACAGTTTGAAAAATGTTACCAATCGTTTCAGAACATTGCATTTCATAAGGTCAAACATCTGTTTTATATTGATATCAAAGATTTTAACATTGTTTCATATCGTATATACGATTTTTCGCTCATATACGCTAATCGTCGAAATACGAAAAGTGGAAACCTCGTTCAATTTCATTGTTTTTATATTCTATTGATACAGAATAAAGAATATAACATGAACATAACGTTTTTACTATGTTAAAATACTCGTTTTCATATGATAATTATCAATAAACTTAATCAACATACGCGAATTTCGGTATATGCGAAGTTAAAATCGTGAAATCTTTAATAATACTTGTGCCACAGTTTGAAAAATGTTTCCAATCGATTCAGAACATTGCATTTCATATGATCAAACATCTATTTTTATATTTGAATCACAGTTATTAACACTGTTTCATATCGTATATACGATTTTTCGCTCATATACGCGTACCGCCGAAAAACGAAAAGTTGAAATCTCGTTCAATTTCATTGATTTTATATTCTTTCGATGCAGAGCAAAGAATATAACAAGAATATGACATTTTTACTATGTTTATATACGCGTTCACATATGATAATTATCGAAAAACGTAATCGGCATACGCGAATTTCAGTATATGCGAAGTTAAAATCGTGAAATCTTTAATAATACTTATGCCACAGTTTGAAAAATGATACCAATCGTTCCAGAACATTGCATTTCATAAGATCAAACATCTGTTTTATATTGAAATTAAAGATTTTAACATTGATTCATATCGTATCTACGATTTTTCGCTCAAATAAGCGTATCGTCGAAAAACGAAAAGTTGAAACCTCGTTCAATTTCATTGATTTTATATTCTATTGATACAGAATAATGAATATAACATGCATATAACGTTTTTATTATGTTTAAAAACTCGTTTTCATATGATAATTATCGATAAACTTAATCGAAAACGCGAATTTCGGTATAAGCGAAATTAAAATCGTGAAATCTTTAATAATACTTGTGCCACAATTTAAAAATGGTTTCCAGTCGATTCATAACATTGCATTTCATAAGAACAAGCATCTGTATTATATTGAAATCAAAGTTTTTAACATTGTTTCATATCGTATATACGATTTTTCGCTCATATAAGCGTATCGTCGAAAAACGAAAAGTTGAAATCTCGTTCAATTTCATTGATTTTATATTCTATCGATGCAGAGCAAAGAATATAACAAGAATATAACGTTTTTACTATGTTTAAATACGCGTTCACATATGATAATTATCGAAAAACGAAATCGGCATACGCGAATTTCAGTATATGCGAAGTTAAAATCGTGAAATCTTTAATAATACTCGTGCCACAGTTTGAAAAATATTACCAATCGAATCAGAACATTGCATTTTATGAGATCAAACGTCTATTTTATTTTGGAATCGTCGTTATAAACTTGTTTCATATGTTATATACGATTATTAGCTCATAAAGAAGTATCGTCGAAAAGTGAAATTTGTATTCTCAAAAAATTTCAATGCTTTTATATTCTATCGACGCAGAATACATATTGGAACAAGAATATAAGTTTGTTACTATGTGTAAATACGAGTTTCAGCATGAATATTGTCGAAAAATAAGATCGACACATGCGAATTTCGAGAAATGCGGAGATGAAATCGTGAAAACATTGAAATTACTTGTTCCACCGTTTTAAAAATGTCACCAATCAATTCGGACATTGTATTTCTGAAGATCAAACATCTATTTAATCTTGGAATCGACGTTTTAACCTTGTTTCATATCGTATATACAATTTTTCGTTCATAATGGCGTACCATCGTAATACGAAATATTGAAGTCTCATTCAAATTCAATGAGTTTATATTCCCTCGACGCGGGAATAAAGAATATAACATGAATGTAACGTTATTACTATGTTTAAAAACGCGTTATTATATGATAATTATCGAAAAACGTGTTCGACATACGCGAATTTCGGTATATACGAAGTTAAAATCGTGAAACCTTTAATAATACTCGTGCCCCAGTTTGAAGAAATTTACCAGTCGATTCAGAACATTGCATTTCATAAGATCAAACATCTATTTTATCTTTGGAAATGAAGTTTTAACCTTGTTTCACATCGTATATACGATTTTTCGCTCATATACGCGTACCGCCGAAAAACGAAAAGTTGAAATCTCGTTCAATTTCATTGATTTTATATTCTATCGATGCAGAGCAAAGAATATATCAAGAATATAACGTTTTTACTATGTTTAAATACGCGTTCACATATGATAATTATCGAAAAACGTAATCGACATACGCGAATTTTGGTATATGCGAAGTAAAAATCGTGAAATCTTTAATAATACTTGTGCCACAGTTTGAAAAATGTTACCAATCGTTTCAGAACATTGCATTTCATAAGGTCAAACATCTGTTTTATATTGATATCAAAGATTTTAACATTGTTTCATATCGTATATACGATTTTTCGCTCATATACGCTAATCGTCGAAATACGAAAAGTGGAAACCTCGTTCAATTTCATTGTTTTTATATTCTATCGATACAGAATAAAGAATATAACATGAACATAACGTTTTTACTATGTTAAAATACTCGTTTTCATATGATAATTATCGATAAACTTAATCAACATACGCGAATTTCGGTATATGCGAAGTTAAAATCGTGAAATCTTTAATAATACTTGTGCCACAGTTTGAAAAATGTTACCAATCGATTCAGAACATTGCATTTCATATGATCAAACATCTATTTTTATATTTGAATCACAGTTATTAACACTGTTTCATATCGTATATACGATTTTTCGCTCATATACGCGTACCGCCGAAAAACGAAAAGTTGAAATCTCGTTCAATTTCATTGATTTTATATTCTCTCGATGCAGAGCAAAGAATATAACAAGAATATGAAGTTTTTACTATGTTTATATACGCGTTCACATATGATAATTATCGAAAAACGTAATCGGCATACGCGAATTTCAGTATATGCGAAGTTAAAATCGTGAAATCTTTAATAATACTTATGCCACAGTTTGAAAAATGATACCAATCGTTCCAGAACATTGCATTTCATAAGATCAAACATCTGTTTTATATTGAAATTAAAGATTTTAACATTGATTCATATCGTATCTACGATTTTTCGCTCAAATAAGCGTATCGTCGAAAAACGAAAAGTTGAAACCTCGTTCAATTTCATTGATTTTATATTCTATTGATACAGAATAATGAATATATCATGCATATAACGTTTTTATTATGTTTAAAAACTCGTTTTCATATGATAATTATCGATAAACTTAATCGAAAACGCGAATTTCGGTATAAGCGAAATTAAAATCGTGAATCTTTAATAATACTTGTGCCACAATTTAAAAATGGTTTCCAGTCGATTCATAACATTGCATTTCATAAGAACAAGCATCTGTATTATATTGAAATCAAAGTTTTTAACATTGTTTCATATCGTATATACGATTTTTCGCTCATATACGCGTACCGCCGAAAAACGAAAAGTTGAAATTTCGTTCAATTTCATTGATTTTATATTCTATCGATGCAGAGCAAAAAATATATCAAAAATATAACGTTTTTACTATGTTTAAATACGCGTTCACATATGATAATTATCGAAAAACGAAAAGTTGAAATCTCGTTCAATTTCATTGATTTTATATTCTATCGATGCAGAGCAAAGAATATAACAAGAATATAACGTTTGTACTATGTTTAAATACGCGTTCACATATGATAATTATCGAAAAACGAAATCGGCATACGCGAATTTCAGTATATGCGAAGTTAAAATCGTGAAATCTTTAATAATACTCGTGCCACAGTTTGAAAAATATTACCAATCGAATCAGAACATTGCATTTTATGAGATCAAACGTCTATTTTATTTTGGAATCGTCGTTATAAACTTGTTTCATATGTTATATACGATTATTAGCTCATAAAGAAGTATCGTCGAAAAGTGAAATTTGAATTCTCAAAAAATTTCAATGCTTTTATATTCTATCGACGCAGAATACATATTGGAACAAGAATATAAGTTTGTTACTATGTGTAAATACGAGTTTCAGCATGAATATTGTCGAAAAATAAGATCGACACATGCGAATTTCGAGAAATGCGGAGATGAAATCGTGAAAACATTGAAATTACTTGTTCCACCGTTTTAAAAATGTCACCAATCAATTCGGACATTGTATTTCTGAAGATCAAACATCTATTTAATCTTGGAATCGACGTTTTAACCTTGTTTCATATCGTATATACAATTTTTCGTTCATAATGGCGTACCATCGTAATACGAAATATTGAAGTCTCATTCAAATTCAATGAGTTTATATTCCCTCGACGCGGGAATAAAGAATATAACATGAATGTAACGTTATTACTATGTTTAAAAACGCGTTATTATATGATAATTATCGAAAAACGTGTTCGACATACGCGAATTTCGGTATATACGAAGTTAAAATCGTGAAACCTTTAATAATACTCGTGCCCCAGTTTGAAGAAAGTTACCAGTCGATTCAGAACATTGCATTTCATAAGATCAAACATCTATTTTATCTTTGGAATTGAAGTTTTAACCTTGTTTCACATCGTATATACGATTTTTCGCTCATATACGCGTACCGCCGAAAAACGAAAAGTTGAAATCTCGTTCAATTTCATTGATTTAATATTCTATCGATGCAGAGCAAAGAATATATCAAGAATATAACGTTTTTACTATGTTTAAATACGCGTTCACATATGATAATTATCGAAAAACGTAATCGACATACGCGAATTTCGGTATATGCGAAGTAAAAATCGTGAAATCTTTAATAATACTTGTGCCACAGTTTGAAAAATGTTACCAATCGTTTCAGAACATTGCATTTCATAAGGTCAAACATCTATTTTTATATTTGAATCACAGTTATTAACACTGTTTCATATCGTATATACGATTTTTCGCTCATATACGCGTACCGCCGAAAAACGGAAAGTTGAAATCTCGTTCAATTTCATTGATTTTATATTCTCTCGATGCAGAGCAAAGAATATAACAAGAATATGACGTTTTTACTATGTTTATATACGCGTTCACATATGATAATTATCGAAAAACGTAATCGGCATACGCGAATTTCAGTATATGCGAAGTTAAAATCGTGAAATCTTTAATAATACTTATGCCACAGTTTGAAAAATGATACCAATCGTTCCAGAACATTGCATTTCATAAGATCAAAAATCTGTTTTATATTGAAATTAAAGATTTTAACATTGATTCATATCGTATCTACGATTTTTCGCTCAAATAAGCGTATCGTCGAAAAACGAAAAGTTGAAACCTCGTTCAATTTCATTGATTTTATATTCTATTGATTCAGAATAATGAATATAACATGCATATAACGTTTTTATTATGTTTAAAAACTCGTTTTCATATGATAATTATCGATAAACTTAATCGAAAACGCGAATTTCGGTATAAGCGAAATTAAAATCGTGAAATCTTTAATAATACTTGTGCCACAATTTAAAAATGGTTACCAGTCGATTCATAACATTGCATTTCATAAGAACAAGCATCTGTATTATATTGAAATCAAAGTTTTTAACATTGTTTCATATCGTATATACGATTTTTCGCTCATATACGCGTACCGCCGAAAAACGAAAAGTTGAAATCTCGTTCAATTTCATTGATTTTATATTCTATCAATGCAGAGCAAAGAATATAACAAGAATATGACGTTTTTACTATGTTTAAATACGCGTTCACATATGATAATTATCGAAAAACGTAATCGGCATACGCGAATGTCAGCATATGCGAAGTTAAAATCGAGAAATCTTTAATAATACTCGTGCCACAGTTTGAAAAATATTACCAATCGAATCAGAACATTGCATTTTATGAGATCAAACGTCTATTTTATTTTGGAATCGTCGTTATAAACTTGTTTCATATGTTGTATACGATTATTAGCTCATAAAGAAGTATCGTCGAAAAGTGAAATTTGAATTCTCATCAAATTTCAATGCATTTATATTCTATCGACGCAGAATACATATTGGAACAAGAATATAAGTTTGTAGCTATGTGTAAATACGAGTTTCAACATGAATATTGTCGAAAAATAAGAACGACACATGCTAATTTCGAGAATTGCAGAGATGAAATCGTGAAAACATTGAAATTACTTGTTCCACCGTTTGAAAAATGTCACCAATCAATTCGGACATTGTATTTCTGAAGATCAAACATCTATTTAATCTTGGAATCGACGTTTTAACCTTGTTTCATATCGTATATACAATTTTTCGTTCATCATGGCGTACCATCGTAATACGAAATATTGAAATCTCATTCAAATTCAATTAGTTTATATTCTCTCGACGCAGAATGAAGAATATAACATGAATGTAACGTTTTTACTATGTTTAAAAACGCGTTATTTTATGATAATTATCGAAAAACGTGTTCGACATACGCGAATTTCGGTATATACGAAGTTAAAATCGTGAAATCATTAATAATACTCGTGCCCCAGTTTGAAGAAAGTTACCAGTCGATTCAGAACATTGCATTTCATAAGATCAAACATCTATTTTATCTTTGGAATTGAAGTTTTAACCTTGTTTCACATCGTATATACGATTTTTCGCTCATATACGCGTACCGCCGAAAAACGAAAAGTTGAAATCTCGTTCAATTTCATTGATTTTATATTCTATCGATGCAGAGCAAAGAATATATAAAGAATATAACGTTTTTACTATGTTTAAATACGCGTTCACATATGAAAATTATCGAAAAACGTAATCGACATACGCGAATTTCGGTATATGCGAAGTAAAAATCGTGAAATCTTTAATAATACTTGTGCCACAGTTTGAAAAATGATACCAATCGTTTCAGAACATTGCATTTCATAAGGTCAAACTTCTGTTTTATAGTGATATCAAAGATTTTAACATTGTTTCATATCGTATATACGATTTTTCGCTCATATACGCTAATCGTCGAAATACGAAAAGTGGAAACCTCGTTCAATTTCATTGATTTTATATTCTATTGATACAGAATAAAGAATATAACATGAACATAACGTTTTTACTATGTTAAAATACTCGTTTTCATATGATAATTATCGATAAACTTAATCAACATACGCGAATTTCGGTATATGCGAAGTTAAAATCGTGAAATCTTTAATAATACTTGTGCCACAGTTTGAAAAATATTACCAATCGATTCAGAACATTGCATTTCATATGATCAAACATCTATTTTTATATTTGAATCACAGTTATTAACACTGTTTCATATCGTATATACGATTTTTCGCTCATATAAGCGTATCGTCGAAAAACGAAATGTTGAAATCTCGTTCAATTTCATTGATTTTATATTCTATCGATGCAGAGCAAAGAATATAACAAGAATATGACGTTTTTACTATGTTTAAATACGCGTTCACATATGATAATTATTGAAAAACGTAATCGGCATACGCGAATTTCAGTATATGCGAAGTTAAAATCGTGAAATCTTTAATAATACTTATGCCACAGTTTGATAAATGATACCAATCGTTCCAGAACATTGCATTTCATAAGATCAAACATCTGTTTTATATTGAAATTAAAGATTTTAACATTGATTCATATCGTATCTACGATTTTTCGCTCAAATACGCGTATCGTCGAAAAACGAAAAGTTGAAACCTCGTTCAATTTCATTGATTTTATATTCTATTGATACAGAATAAAGAATATAACATGCATATAACGTTTTTATTATGTATAAAAACTCGTTTTCATATGATAATTATCGATAAACTTAATCGAAAACGCGAATTTCGGTATAAGCGAAATTAAAATCGTGAAATCTTTAATAATACTTGTGCCACAATTTGAGAATGGTTACCAGTCGATTCATAACATTGCATTTCATAAGAACAAGCATCTGTTTTATATTGAAATCAAAGTTTTTAACATTGTTTCATATCGTATATACGATTTTTCGCTCATATAAGCGTATCGTCGAAAAAAGAAAAGTTGATTCCACGTTCTATTTCATTGATTTTATACTCTATCAATGCAGAATAAAGAATATAACAAGAACATAACGTTTTTACTACGTTTAAGAACGCGTTTTCATATAATAATTATCGAAAAACGTAACCGGCATACGCGAATTTCAGTATATGCGAAGTTAAAATCGTGAAATCTTTAGTAATACTCGTGCCACAGTTTGAAAAATATTACCAATCGAATCAGAACATTGCATTTTATGAGATCAAACGTCTATTTTATTTTGGAATCTTCGTTATAAACTTGTTTCATATGTTATATACGATTATTAGCTCATAAAGAAGTATCGTCAAAAGCGAAATTTGAATTCTCAACAAATTTCAATGCATTTATATTCTATCGACGCAGAATACATATTGGAACAAGAATATAAGTTTGTAGCTATGGGTAAATACGAGTTTCAACATGAATATTGTCGAAAAATAAGATCGACACTTGCGAATTTCGAGAATTGCGGAGATGAAATCGGGAAAACATTGAAATTACTTGTTCCACCGTTTGAAAAATGTCACCAATCAATTCGGACATTGTATTTCTGAAGATCAAACATCTATTTAATCTTGGAATCGACGTTTTAACCTTGTTTCATATCGTACATACAATTTTTCGTTCATAATGGCGTACCATCGTAATACGAAATATTGAAATCTCATTCAAATTCAATGAGTTTATATTCTCTCGACGCAGAATGAAGAATATAACATGAATGTAACGTTTTTACTATGTTTAAAAACGCGTTATTATATGATAATTATCGAAAAACGTGTTCGACATAAGCGAATTTCGGTATATGCGAAGTAAAAATCGTGAAATCTTTAATAATACTTGTGCCACAGTTTGAAAAATGTTACCAATCGTTTCAGAACATTGCATTTCTTAAGGT
This sequence comes from Vespa crabro, assembly GCF_910589235.1. Lineage (NCBI taxonomy): Eukaryota > Metazoa > Arthropoda > Insecta > Hymenoptera > Vespidae > Vespa > Vespa crabro. Next base: position 13,473,375 of record NC_060955.1, read on the forward strand.
CAAACATCTGTTTTATATTGATATCAAAGATTTTAACATTGTTTCATATCGTATATACGATTTTTCGCTCATATACGCTAATCGTCGAAATACGAAAAGTGGAAACCTCGTTCAATTTCATTGATTTTATATTCTATTGATACAGAATAAAGAATATAACATGAACATAACGTTTTTACTATGTTAAAATACTCGTTTTCATATGATAATTATCAAAAACTTAATCGACATACGCGAATTTCGGTATATACGAAGTTAAAATCGTGAAACCTTTAATAATACTCGTGCTCCAGTTTGAAGAAAGTTACCAGTCGATTCAGAACATTGCATTTCATAAGATCAAACATCTATTTTATCTTTGGAATTGAAGTTTTAACCTTGTTTCACATCGTATATACGATTTTTCGCTCATATACGCTAATCGTCGAAATACGAAAAGTGGAAACCTCGTTCAATTACATTGATTTTATATTCTATTGATACAGAATAAAGAATATAACATGAACATAACGTTTTTACTATGTTAAAATACTCGTTTTCATATAATAATTATCGATAAACTTAATCAACATACGCGAATTTCGGTATATGCGAAGTTAAAATCGTGAAATCTTTAATAATACTTGTGCCACAGTTTGAAAAATGTTACCAATCGATTCAGAACATTGCATATCATATGATCAAACATCTATTTTTATATTTGAATCACAGTTATTAACACTGTTTCATATCGTATATACGATTTTTCGCTCATATAAGCGTATCGTCGAAAAACGAAATGTTGAAATCTCGTTCAATTTCATTGATTTTATATTCTATCGATGCAGAGCAAAGAATAAAACAAGAATATGACGTTTTTACTATGTTTATATACGCGTTCACATATGATAATTATCGAAAAACGTAATCGGCATACGCGAATTTCAGTATATGCGAAGTTAAAATCGTGAAATCTTTAATAATACTTATGCCACAGTTTGAAAAATGATACCAATCGTTCCAGAACATTGCATTTCATAAGATCAAACATCTATTTTATATTGAAATTAAAGATTTTAACATTGATTCATATCGTATCTACGATTTTTCGCTCAAATAAGCGTATCGTCGAAAAACGAAAAGTTGAAACCTCGTTCAATTTCATTGATTTTATATTCTATTGATACAGAATAATGAATATAACATGCATATAACGTTTTTACTATGTTAAAATACTCGTTTTCATATGATAATTATCGATAAACTTAATCAACATACGCGAATTTCGGTATATGCGAAGTTAAAATCGAGAAATCTTTAATAATACTCATGCCACAGTTTGAAAAATATTACCAATCGAATCAGAACATTGCATTTCATAAGATCAATCATCTATTTTATTTTGGAATCGTCGTTATAACCTTGTATCATATGTTATATACGATTATTAGCTCATAAAGAAGTATCGTAGAAAAGCGAAATTTGAATTCTCAACAAATTTCAATGCATTCATATTCTATCGACGCAGAATACTTATTGGAACAAGAATATAAGTTTGTAGCTATGTGTAAATACGAGTTTCAACATGAATATTGTCGAAAAATAAGAACGACACATGCGAATTTCGAGAATTGCGGAGATGAAATCGTGAAAACATTGAAATTACTTGTTCCACCGTTTGAAAAATGTCACCAATCAATTCGGACATTGTATTTCTGAAGATCAAACATCTATTTAATCTTGGAATCGACGTTTTAACCTTGTTTCATATCGTATATAAAATTTCTCGTTCATAATGGCGTACCATCGTAATACGAAATATTGAAATCTCATTCAAATTCAATGAGTTTATATTCTCTCGACGCAGAATAAAGAATATAACATGAATGTAACGTTATTACTATGTTTAAAAACGCGTTATTATATGATAATTATCGAAAAACGTGTTCGACATACGCGAATTTCGGTATATGCGAAGTAAAAATCGTGAAATCTTTAATAATACTTGTGCCACAGTTTGAAAAATGTTACCAATCGTTTCAGAACATTGCATTTCATAAGGTCAAACATCTGTTTTATATTGAAATTAAAGATTTTAACATTGATTCATATCGTATATACGATTTTTCGCTCAAATAAGCGTATCGTCGAAAAACGAAATGTTGAAATCTCGTTCAATTTCATTGATTTTATATTCCATCGATGCAGAGCAAAGAATAAAACAAGAATATGACGTTTTTACTATGTTTATATACGCGTTCACATATGATAATTATCGAAATACGTAATCGGCATACGCGAATTTCAGTATATGCGAAGTTAAAATCGTGAAATCTTTTATAATACTTATGCCACAGTTTGAAAAATGATACCAATCGTTCCAGAACATTGCATTTCATAAGATCAAACATCTGTTTTATATTGAAATTAAAGATTTTAACATTGATTCATATCGTATATACGATTTTTCGCTCAAATAAGCGTATCGTCGAAAAACGAAAAGTTGAAACCTCGTTCAATTTCATTGATTTTATATTCTATTGATACAGAATAATGAATATAACATGCATATAACGTTTTTACTATGTTAAAATACTCGTTTTCATATGATAATTATCGATAAACTTAATCAACATACGCGAATTTCGGTATATGCGAAGTTAAAATCGTGAAATCTTTAATAATACTTGTGCCACAGTTTGAAAAATGTTACCAATCGATTCAGAACATTGCATTTCATATGATCAAACATCTATTTTTATATTTGAATCACAGTTATTAACACTGTTTCATATCGTATATACGATTTTTCGCTCATATAAGCGTATCGTCGAAAAACGAAATGTTGAAATCTCGTTCAATTTCATTGATTTTATATTCTATCGATGCAGAGCAAAGAATATAACAAGAATATGACGTTTTTACTATGTTTAAATACGCGTTCACATATGATAATTATCGAAAAACGTAATCGCCATACGCGAATTTCAGTATATGCGAAGTTAAAATCGAGAAATCTTTAATAATACTCATGCCACAGTTTGAAAAATATTACCAATCGAATCAGAACATTGCATTTCATAAGATCAAACATCTATTTTATTTTGGAATCGTCGTTATAACCTTGTTTCATATGTTATATGCGATTATTAGCTCATAAAGAAGTATCGTCGAAAAGCGAAATTTGAATTCTCAACAAATTTCAATGCATTTATATTCTATCGACGCAGAATACATATTGGAACAAGAATATAAGTTTGTAGCTATGTGTAAATACGAGTTTCAACATGAATATTGTCGAAAAATAAGATCGACACATGCGAATTTCGAGAATTGCGGAGATGAAATCGTGAAAACATTGAAATTACTTGTTCCACCGTTTGAAAAATGTCACCAATCAATTCGGACATTGTATTTCTGAAGATCAAACATCTATTTAATCTTGGAATCGACGTTTAAACCTTGTTTCATATCGTATATAAAATTTCTCGTTCATAATGGCGCACCATCGTAATACGAAATATTGAAATCTCATTCAAATTCAATGAGTTTATATTCTCTCTACGCAGAATAAAGAATATAACATGAATGTAACGTTATTACTATGTTTAAAAACGCGTTATTATATGATAATTATCGAAAAACGTGTTCGACATACGCGAATTTCGGTATATACGAAGTTAAAATCGTGAAACCTTTAATAATACTCGTGCCCCAGTTTGAAGAAAGTTACCAGTCGATTCAGAACATTGCATTTCATAAGATCAAACATCTATTTTATCTTTGGAATTGAAGTTTTAACCTTGTTTCACATCGTATATACGATTTTTCGCTCATATACGCGTACCGCCGAAAAACGAAAAGTTGAAATCTCGTTCCATTTCATTGATTTTATATTCTATCGATGCAGAGCAAAGAATATATCAAGAATATAACGTTTTTGCTATGTTTAAATACGCTTACACATATGATAATTATCGAAAAACGTAATCGACATACGCGTATTTCGGTATATGCGAAGTAAAAATCGTGAAATCTTTAATAATACTTGTGCCACAGTTTGAAAAATGTTACCAATCGTTTCAGAACATTGCATTTCATAAGGTCAAACATCTGTTTTATATTGATATCAAAGATTTTAACATTGTTTCATATCGTATATAGGATTTTTCGCTCATATACGCTAATCGTCGAAATACGAAAAGTGGAAACCTCGTTCAATTTCATTGATTTTATATTCTATTGATACAGAATAAAGAATATAAAATGGACATAACGTTTTTACTATGTTAAAATACTCGTTTTCATATGATAATTATCGATAAACTTAATCAACATACGCGAATTTCGGTATATGCGAAGTTAAAATCGTGAAATCTTTAATAATACTTGTGCCACAGTTTGAAAAATGTTACCAATCGATTCAGAACATTGCATATCATATGATCAAACATCTATTTTTATATTTGAATCACAGTTATTAACACTGTTTCATATCGTATATACGATTTTTCGCTCATATAAGCGTATCGTCGAAAAACTAAATGTTGAAATCTCGTTCAATTTCATTGATTTTATATTCTATCGATGCAGAGCAAAGAATAAAACAAGAATATGACGTTTTTACTATGTTTATATACGCGTTCACATATGATAATTATCGAAAAACGTAATCGGCATACGCGAATTTCAGTATATGCGAAGTTAAAATCGTGAAATCTTTAATAATACTTATGCCACAGTTTGAAAAATGTTACCAATCGTTTCAGAACATTGCATTTCATAAGGTCAAACATCTGTTTTATATTGATATCAAAGATTTTAACATTGTTTCATATCGTATATACGATTTTTCGCTCATATACGCTAATCGTCGAAATACGAAAAGTGGAAACCTCGTTCAATTTCATTGATTTTATATTCTATTGATACAGAATAAAGAATATAACATGAACATAACGTTTTTACTATGTTAAAATACTCGTTTTCATATGATAATTATCAAAAACTTAATCGACATACGCGAATTTCGGTATATGCGAAGTTAAAATCGCGAAACCTTTAATAATTCTCGTGCTCCAGTTTGAAAAATGTTACCAATCGTTTCAGAACATTGCATTTCATAAGGTCAAACATCTGTTGTATATTGATATCAAAGATTTTAACATTGTTTCATATCGTATAAATGATTTTTCGCTCATATACGCTAATCGTCGAAATACGAAAAGTGGAAACCTCGTTCAATTTCATTGATTTTATATTCTATTGATACAGAATAAAGAATATAACATGAACATAACGTTTTTACTATGTTAAAATACTCGTTTTCATATGATAATTATCGATAAACTTAATCAACATACGCGAATTTCGGTATATGCGAAGTTAAAATCGTGAAATCTTTAATAATACTTGTGCCACAGTTTGAAAAATGTTACCAATCGATTCAGAACATTGCATATCATATGATCAAACATCTATTTTTATATTTGAATCACAGTTATTAACACTGTTTCATATCGTATATACGATTTTTCGCTCATATAAGCGTATCGTCGAAAAACGAAATGTTGAAATCTCGTTCAATTTCATTGATTTTATATTCTATCGATGCAGAGCAAAGAATAAAACAAGAATATGACGTTTTTACTATGTTTATATACGCGTTCACATATGATAATTATCGAAATACGTAATCGGCATACGCGAATTTCAGTATATGCGAAGTTAAAATCGTGAAATCTTTAATAATACTTATGCCACAGTTTGAAAAATGATACCAATCGTTCCAGAACATTGCATTTCATAAGATCAAACATCTGTTTTATATTGAAATTAAAGATTTTAACATTGATTCATATTGTATCTACGATTTTTCGCTCAAATAAGCGTATCGTCGAAAAACGAAAAGTTGAAACCTCGTTCAATTTCATTGATTTTATATTCTATTGATACAGAATAATGAATATAACATGCATATAACGTTTTTACTATGTTAAAATACTCGTTTTCATATGATAATTATCGATAAACTTAATCAACATACGCGAATTTCGGTATATGCGAAGTTAAAATCGTGAAATCTTTAATAATACTTGTGCCACAGTTTGAAAAATGTTACCAATCGATTCAGAACATTGCATATCATATGATCAAACATCTATTTTTATATTTGAATCACAGTTATTAACACTGTTTCATATCGTATATACGATTTTTCGCTCATATAAGCGTATCGTCGAAAAACGAAATGTTGAAATCTCGTTCAATTTCATTGATTTTATATTCTATCGATGCAGAGCAAAGAATAAAACAAGAATATGACGTTTTTACTATGTTTATATACGCGTTCACATATGATAATTATCGAAAAACGTAATCGGCATACGCGAATTTCAGTATATGCGAAGTTAAAAACGAGAAATCTTTAATAATACTCATACCACAGTTTGATAAATATTACCAATCGAATTAGAACATTGCATTTCATAAGATCAAACATCTATTTTATTTTGGATTCGACGTTATAACCTTGTTTCATATGTTATATGCGATTATTAGCTCATATAGAAGTATCGTCGAAAAGCGAAATTTGAATTCTCAACAAATTTCAATGCATTTATATTCTATCGACGCAGAATACATATTGGAACAAGAATATAAGTTTGTAGCTATGTGTAAATACGAGTTTCAACATGAATATTGTCGAAAAATAAGATCGACACATGCGAATTTCGAGAATTGCGGAGATGAAATCGTGAAAACATTGAAATTACTTGTTCCACCGTTTGAAAAATGTCACCAATCAATTCGGACATTGTATTTCTGAAGATCAAACATCTATTTAATCTTGGAATCGACGTTTTAACCTTGTTTCATATCGTATATACAATTTCTCGTTCATAATGGCGTACCATCGTAATACGAAATATTGAAATCTCATTCAAATTCAATGAGTTTATATTCTCTCGACGCAGAATAAAGAATATAACATGAATGTAACGTTTTTACTATGTTTAAAAACGCGTTATTATATGATAATTATCGAAAAACGAGTTCGACATACGCGAATTTCGGTATATACGAAGTTAAAATCGTGAAATCTTTAATAATACTTATGCCACAGTTTGAAAAATGTTACCAATCGTTTCAGAACATTGCATTTCATAAGATCAAACATCTGTTTTATATTGATATCAAAGATTTTAACATTGTTTCATATCGTATATACGATTTTTCGCTCATATACGCTAATCTTCGAAATAAGAAAAGTTGAAACCGTCGTTCAATTTCATTGATTTTATATTCTATTGATATAGAATAAAGAATATAACATGAATATAACGTTTTTATTAAGTTTAAATACGCGTTTTCATATGATAATTATCGATAAACTTAATCGATAACGCGAATTTCGGTATAAGCGAAATTAAAATCGTGAAATATTTAATAATACTTGTGCCACAGTTTGAAAAATGTTACCAATCGATTCAGAACATTGCATTTCATAGGATCAAACATCTGTTTTATATTGAAATCAAAGATTTTAACAATGTTTCATATCGTATATACCATTTTTCGCTCATATACGCGTATCGTCGAAAAACGAAAAATTGAAATCTCGTACAATTTCATTGATTTTATATTCTATCGACGCAGAATAAAGAATACATCAAGAACATAACGTTTTTACTATGTTAAAATACTCGTTTTCATATGATAATTATCGATAAACTTAATCGACATACGCGAATTTCGGTATATGCGAAGTTAAAATCGTGAAATCTTTAATAATACTCGTGCCACAGTTTGAAAAATGTTACCAATCGATTCAGAACATTGCATTTCATATGATCAAACATCTATTTTTATATTGAAATCAAAGTTTTTAACAATGTTTCATATCGTATATACGATTTTTCGCTCATATAAGCGTATAGTCGAAAAACGAAAAGTTGAAATCTTGTTCAATTTCATTGATTTTATATTCTATTGATGCAGAGCAAAGAATATAACAAGAATATAACGTTTTTACTATGTTTAAATACGCGTTTACATATGATAATTATCGAAAAACCTAATCGGCATACGCGAATTTCAGTATATGCGAAGTTAAAATCGAGAAATCTTTAATAATACTCATGCCAAAGTTTGAAAAATATTACCAATCGAATCAGAACATTGCATTTCATAAGATCAAACATCTATTTTATTTTGGAATCGTCGTTATAACCTTGTTTCATATGTTATATACGATTATTAGCTCATATAGAAGTATCGTCGAAAAGCGAAATTTGAATTCTCAACAAATTTCAATGCATTTATATTCTATCGACGCAGAATACATATTGGAACAAGAATATAAGTTTGTAGCTATGTGTAAATACGAGTTTCAACATGAATATTGTCGAAAAATAAGATCGACACATGCGAATTTCGAGAATTGCGGAGATGAAATCGTGAAAACATTGAAATTACTTGTTCCACCGTTTGAAAAATGTCACCAATCAATTCGGACATTGTATTTCTGAAGATCAAACATCTATTTAATCTTGGAATCGACGTTTTAACCTTGTTTCATATCGTATATACAATTTCTCGTTCATAATGGCGTACCATCGTAATACGAAATATTGAAATCTCATTCAAATTCAATGAGTTTATATTCTCTCGACGCAGAATAAAGAATATAACATGAATGTAACGTTATTACTATGTTTAAAAACGCGTTATTATATGATAATTATCGAAAAACGTGTTCGACATACGCGAATTTCGGTATATACGAAGTTAAAATCGTGAAACCTTTAATAATACTCGTGCCCCAGTTTGAAGAAAGTTACCAGTCGATTCAGAACATTGCATTTCAAAAGATCAAACATCTATTTTATCTTTGGAATTGAAGTTTTAACCTTGTTTCACATCGTATATACGATTTTTCGCTCACATACGCGTACCGCCGAAAAACGAAAAGTTGAAATCTCGTTCAATTTCATTGATTTTATATTCTATCGATGCAGAGCAAAGAATATATCAAGAATATAACGTTTTTACTATGTTTAAATACGCGTTCACATATGATAATTATCGAAAAACGTAATCGACATACGCGAATTTCGGTATATGCGAAGTAAAAATCGTGAAATCTTTAATAATACGTGTGCCACAGTTTGAAAAATGTTACCAATCGTTTCAGAACATTGCATTTCATAAGGTCAAACATCTGTTTTATATTTATATCAAAGATTTTAACATTGTTTCATATCGTATATACGATTTTTCGCTCATATACGCTAATCGTCGAAATACGAAAAGTGGAAATCTCGTTCAATTTCATTGATTTTATATTCTATCGATGCAGAGCAAAGAATATAACAAGAATATGACGTTTCTACTATGTTTATATACGCGTTCACATATGATAATTATCGAAAAACGTAATCGGCATACGCGATTTTCAGTATATGCGAAGTTAAAATCGTGAAATCTTTAATAATACTTATGCCACAGTTTGAAAAATGATACCAATCGTTCCAGAACATTGCATTTCATAAGATCAAAAATCTGTTTTATATTGAAATTAAAGATTTTAACATTGATTCATATCGTATCTACGATTTTTCGCTCAAATAAGCGTATCGTCGAAAAACGAAAAGTTGAAACCACGTTCAATTTCATTGATTTTATACTCTATTGATACAGAATAATGAATATAACATGCATATAACGTTTTTATTATGTTTAAAAACTCGTTTTCATATGATAATTATCGATAAACTTAATCGAAAACGCGAATTTCGGTATAAGCGAAATTAAAATCGTGAAATCTTTAATAATACTTGTGCCACAATTTAAAAATGGTTACCAGTTGATTCATAACATTGCATTTCATAAGAACAAGCATCTGTATTATATTGAAATCAAAGTTTTTAACATTGTTCCGTATCGTATATACGATTTTTCGCTCATATAAGCGTATCGCCGAAAAACGAAAAGTTGAAATCTCGTTCAATTTCATTGATTTTATATTCTATCGATGCAGAGCAAAGAATATAACAAGAATATAACGTTTTTACTATGTTTAAATACGCGTTCACATATGATAATTATCGAAAAACGTAATCGGCATACGCGAATTTCAGTATATGCGAAGTTAAAAACGAGAAATCTTTAATAATACTCGTGCCACAGTTTGAAAAATATTACCAATCGAATCAGAACATTGCATTTCATAAGATCAAACATCTATTTTATTTTGGAATCGACGTTATAACCTTGTTTCATATGTTATATACGATTATTAGCTCATAAAGAAGTATCGTCGAAAAGCGAAATTTGAATTCTCAACAAATTTCAATGCTTTTATATTCTATCGACGCAGAATACATATTGGAACAATAATATAAGTTTGTTACTATGTGTAAATACCAGTTTTAACATGAATATTGTCGAAAAATAAGATCGACACATGCGAATTTCGAGAATTGCGGAGATGAAATCGTGAAAACATTGAAATTACTTGTTCCACCGTTTGAAAAATGTCACCAATCAATTCGGACATTGTATTTCTGAAGATCAAACATCTATTTAATCTTGGAATCGACGTTTTAACCTTGTTTCATATCGTATATACAATTTTTCGTTCATAATGGCGTACCATCGTAATACGAAATATTGAAATCTCATTCAAATTCAATTAGTTTATATTCTCTCGACGCAGAATGAAGAATATAACATGAATGTAACGTTTTTACTATGTTTAAAAACGCGTTATTATATGATAATTATCGAAAAACGTGTTCGACATACGCGAATTTCGGTATATACGAAGTTAAAATCGTGAAATCTTTAATAATACTTATGCCACAGTTTGAAAAATGTTACCAATCGTTTCAAAACATTGCATTTCATAAGATCAAACATCTGTTTTATATTGATATCAAAGATTTTAACATTGTTTCATATCGTATATACGATTTTTCGCTCATATACGCTAATCGTCGAAATAAGAAAAGTTGAAACCTCGTTCAATTTCATTGATTTTATATTCTATTGATATAGAATAAAGAATATTACATGAATATAACGTTTTTATTATGTTTAAATACGCGTTTTCATATGATAATTATCGATAAACTTAATCGATAACGCGAATTTCGGTATAAGCGAAATTAAAATCGTGAAATATTTAATAATACTTGTGCCACAGTTTGAAAAATGTTACCAATCGATTCAGAACATTGCATTTCATAGGATCAAACATCTGTTTTATATTGAAATCAAAGATTTTAACAATGTTTCATATCGTATATACCATTTTTCGCTCATATACGCGTATCGTCGAAAAACGAAAAGTTGAAATCTCGTACAATTTCATTGATTTTATATTCTATCGACGCAGAATAAAGAATACATCAAGAACATAACGTTTTTACTATGTTAAAATACTCGTTTTCATATGATAATTATCGATAAACTTAATCGACATACGCGAATTTCGGTATATGCGAAGTTAAAATCGTGAAATCTTTAATAATACTCGTGCCACAGTTTGAAAAATGTTACCAATCGATTCAGAACATTGCATTTCATATGATCAAACATCTATTTTTATATTGAAATCAAAGTTTTTAACAATGTTTCATATCGTATATACGATTTTTCGCTCATATAAGCGTATAGTCGAAAAACGAAAAGTTGAAATCTCGTTCAATTTCATTGATTTTATATTCTATTGATGCAGAGCAAAGAATATAACCAGAATATAACGTTTTTACTATGTTTAAATACGCGTTTACATATGATAATTATCGAAAAACCTAATCGGCATACGCGAATTTCAGTATATGCGAAGTTAAAATCGAGAAATCTTTAATAATACTCATGCCACAGTTTGAAATATATTACCAATCGAATCAGAACATTGCATTTCATAAGATCAAACATCTATTTTATTTTGGAATCGTCGTTATAACCTTGTTTCATATGTTATATACGATTATTAGCTCATATAGAAGTATCGTCGAAAAGCGAAATTTGAATTCTCAACAAATTTCAATGCATTTATATTCTATCGACGCAGAATACATATTGGAACAAGAATATAAGTTTGTAGCTATGTGTAAATACGAGTTTCAACATGAATATTGTCGAAAAATAAGATCGACACATGCGAATTTCGAGAATTGCGGAGATGAAATCGTGAAAACATTGAAATTACTTGTTCCACCGTTTGAAAAATGTCACCAATCAATTCGGACATTGTATTTCTGAAGATCAAACATCTATTTAATCTTGGAATCGACGTTTTAACCTTGTTTCATATCGTATATACAATTTCTCGTTCATAATGGCGTACCATCGTAATACGAAATATTGAAATCTCATTCAAATTCAATGAGTTTATATTCTCTCGACGCAGAATAAAGAATATAACATGAATGTAACGTTATTACTATGTTTAAAAACGCGTTATTGTATGATAATTATCGAAAAACGTGTTCGACATACGCGAATTTCGGTATATACGAAGTTAAAATCGTGAAACCTTTAATAATACTCGTGCCCCAGTTTGAAGAAAGTTACCAGTCGATTCAGAACATTGCATTTCAAAAGATCAAACATGTATTTTATCTTTGGAATTGATGTTTTAACCTTGTTTCACATCGTATATACTATTTTTCGCTCACATACGCGTACCGCCGAAAAACGAAAAGTTGAAATCTCGTTCAATTTCATTGATTTTATATTCTATCGATGCAGAGCAAAGAATATATCTAGAATATAACGTTTTTACTATGTTTAAATACGCGTTCACATATGATAATTATCGAAAAACGTAATCGACATACGCGAATTTCGGTATATGCGAAGTAAAAATCGTGAAATCTTTAATAATACTTGTGCCACAGATTGAAAAATGTTACCAATCGTTTCAGAACATTGCATTTCATAAGGTCAAACATCTGTTTTATATTTATATCAAAGATTTTAACATTGTTTCATATCGTATATACGATTTTTCGCTCATATACGCTAATCGTCGAAATACGAAAAGTGGAAATCTCGTTCAATTTCATTGATTTTATATTCTATCGATGCAGAGCAAAGAATATAACAAGAATATGACGTTTCTACTATGTTTATATACGCGTTCACATATGATAATTATCGAAAAACATAATCGGCATACGCGAATTTCAGTATATGCGAAGTTAAAATCGTGAAATCTTTAATAATACTTATGCCACAGTTTGAAAAATGATACCAATCGTTCCAGAACATTGCATTTCATAAGATCAAAAATCTGTTTTATATTGAAATTAAAGATTTTAACATTGATTCATATCGTATCTACGATTTTTCGCTCAAATAAGCGTATCGTCGAAAAACGAAAAGTTGAAACCTCGTTTAATTTCATTGATTTTATATTCTATTGATACAGAATAATGAATATAACATGCATATAACGTTTTTATTATGTTTAAAAACTCGTTTTCATATGATAATTATCGATAAACTTAATCGAAAACGCGAATTTCGGTATAAGCGAAATTAAAATCGTGAAATCTTTAATAATACTTGTGCCACAATTTAAAAATGGTTACCAGTCGATTCATAACATTGCATTTCATAAGAACAAGCATCTGTATTATATTGAAATCAAAGTTTTTAACATTGTTTCGTATCGTATATACGATTTTTCGCTCATATAAGCGTATCGCCGAAAAACGAAAAGTTGAAATCTCGTTCAATTTCATTGATTTTATATTCTATCGATGCAGAGCAAAGAATATAACAAGAATATAACGTTTTTACTATGTTTAAATACGCGTTCACATATGATAATTATCGAAAAACGTAATCGGCATACGCGAATTTCAGTATATGCGAAGTTAAAAACGAGAAATCTTTAATAATACTCGTGCTACAGTTTGAAAAATATTACCAATCGAATCAGAACATTGCATTTCATAAGATCAAACATCTATTTTATTTTGGAATCGACGTTATAACCTTGTTTCATATGTTATATACGATTATTAGCTCATAAAGAAGTATCGTCGAAAAGCGAAATTTGAATTCTCAACAAATTTCAATGCTTTTATATTCTATCGACGCAGAATACATATTGGAACAATAATATAAGTTTGTTACTATGTGTAAATACGAGTTTTAACATGAATATTGTCGAAAAATAAGATCGACACATGCGAATTTCGAGAATTGCGGAGATGAAATCGTGAAAACATTGAAATTACTAGTTCCACCGTTTGAAAAATGTCACCAATCAATTCGGACATTGTATTTCTGAAGATCAAACATCTATTTAATCTTGGAATCGACGTTTTAACCTTGTTTCATATCGTATATACAATTTTTCGTTCATAATGGCGTACCATCGTAATACGAAATATTGAAATCTCATTCAAATTCAATTAGTTTATATTCTCTCGACGCAGAATGAAGAATATAACATGAATGTAACGTTTTTACTATGTTTAAAAACGCGTTATTATATGATAATTATCGAAAAACGTGTTCGACATACGCGAATTTCGGTATATACGAAGTTAAAATCGTGAAATCTTTAATAATACTTATGCCACAGTTTGAAAAATGTTACCAATCGTTTCAAAACATTGCATTTCATAAGATCAAACATCTGTTTTATATTGATATCAAAGATTTTAACATTGTTTCATATCGTATATACGATTTTTCGCTCATATACGCTACTCGTCGAAATAAGAAAAGTTGAAACCTCGTTCAATTTCATTGATTTTATATTCTAATGATATAGAATAAAGAATATTACATGAATATAACGTTTTTATTATGTTTAAATACGCGTTTTCATATGATAATTATCGATAAACTTAATCGATAACGCGAATTTCGGTATAAGCGAAATTAAAATCGTGAAATATTTAATAATACTTGTGCCACAGTTTGAAAAATGTTACCAATCGATTCAGAACATTGCATTTCATAGGATCAAACATCTGTTTTATATTGAAATCAAAGATTTTAACAATGTTTCATATCGTATATACCATTTTTCGCTCATATACGCGTATCGTCGAAAAACGCAAAGTTGAAATCTCGTACAATTTCATTGATTTTATATTCTATCGACGCAGAATAAAGAATACATCAAGAACATAACGTTTTTACTATGTTAAAATACTCGTTTTCATATGATAATTATCGATAAACTTAATCGACATACGCGAATTTCGGTATATGCGAAGTTAAAATCGTGAAATCTTTAATAATACTCGTGCCACAGTTTGAAATTGTTACGAATCGATTCAGAACATTGCATTTCATATGATCAAACATCTATTTTTATATTGAAATCAAAGTTTTTAACAATGTTTCATATCGTATATACGATTTTTCGCTCATATAAGCGTATAGTCGAAAAACGAAAAGTTGAAATCTCTTTCAATTTCATTGATTTTATATTCTATTGATGCAGAGCAAAGAATATAACAAGAATATAACGTTTTTACTATGTTTAAATACGCGTTTACATATGATAATTATCGAAAAACCTAATCGGCATACGCGAATTTCAGTATATGCGAAGTTAAAATCGAGAAATCTTTAATAATACTCATGCCACAGTTTGAAAAATATTACCAATCGAATCAGAACATTGCATTTCATAAGATCAAACATCTATTTTATTTTGGAATCGTCGTTATAACCTTGTTTCATATGTTATATACGATTATTAGCTCATATAGAAGTATCGTCGAAAAGCGAAATTTGAATTCTCAACAAATTTCAATGCATTTATATTCTATCGACGCAGAATACATATTGGAACAAGAATATAAGTTTGTAGCAATGTGTAAATACGAGTTTCAACATGAATATTGTCGAAATATAAGATCGAAACATGCGAATTTCGAGAATTGCGGAGATGAAATCGTGAAAACATTGAAATTACTTGTTCCACCCTTTGAAAAATGTCACCAATCAATTCGGACATTGTATTTCTGAAGATCAAACATCTATTTAATCTTGGAATCGACGTTTTAACCTTGTTTCATATCGTATATACAATTTCTCGTTCATAATGGCGTACCATCGTAATACGAAATATTGAAATCTCATTCAAATTCAATGAGTTTATATTCTCTCGACGCAGAATAAAGAATATAACATGAATGTAACGTTATTACTATGTTTAAAAACGCGTTATTATATGATAATTATCGAAAAACGTGTTCGACATACGCGAATTTCGGTATATACGAAGTTAAAATCGTGAAACCTTTAATAATACTCGTGCCCCAGTGTGAAGAAAGTTACCAGTCGATTCAGAACATTGCATTTCAAAAGATCAAACATCTATTTTATCTTTGGAATTGAAGTTTTAACATTGTTTCATATCGTATATACGATTTTTCGCTCATATACGCTAATCGTCGAAATACGAAAAGTGGAAATCTCGTTCAATTTCATTGATTTTATATTCTATCGATGCAGAGCAAAGAATATAACAAGAATATGACGTTTCTACTATGTTTATATACGCGTTCACATATGATAATTATCGAAAAACGTAATCGGCATACGCGAATTTCAGTATATGCGAAGTTAAAATCGTGAAATCTTTAATAATACTTATGCCACAGTTTGAAAAATGATACCAATCGTTCCAGAACATTGCATTTCATAAGATCAAAAATCTGTTTTATATTGAAATTAAAGATTTTAACATTGATTCATATCGTATCTACGATTTTTCGCTCAAATAAGCGTATCGTCGAAAAACGAAAAGTTGAAACCTCGTTCAATTTCATTGATTTTATATTCTATTGATTCAGAATAATGAATATAACATGCATATAACGTTTTTATTATGTTTAAAAACTCGTTTTCATATGATAATTATCGATAAACTTAATCGAAAACGCGAATTTCGGTATAAGCGAAATTAAAATCGTGAAATCTTTAATAATACTTGTGCCACAATTTAAAAATGGTTACCAGTCGATTCATAACATTGCATTTCATAAGAACAAGCATCTGTATTATATTGAAATCAAAGTTTTTAACATTGTTTCGTATCGTATATACGATTTTTCGCTCATATAAGCGTATCGCCGAAAAACGAAAAGTTGAAATCTCGTTCAATTTCATTGATTTTATATTCTATCGATGCAGAGCAAAGAATATAACAAGAATATAACGTTTTTACTATGTTTAAATACGCGTTCACATATGATAATTATCGAAAAACGTAATCGGCATACGCGAATTTCAGTATATGCGAAGTTAAAAACGAGAAATCTTTAATAATACTCGTGCTACAGTTTGAAAAATATTACCAATCGAATCAGAACATTGCATTTCATAAGATCAAACATCTATTTTATTTTGGAATCGACGTTATAACCTTGTTTCATATGTTATATACGATTATTAGCTCATAAAGAAGTATCGTCGAAAAGCGAAATTTGAATTCTCAACAAATTTCAATGCTTTTATATTCTATCGACGCAGAATACATATTGGAACAATAATATAAGTTTGTTACTATGTGTAAATACGAGTTTTAACATGAATATTGTCGAAAAATAAGATCGACACATGCGAATTTCGAGAATTGCGGAGATGAAATCGTGAAAACATTGAAATTACTTGTTCCACCGTTTGAAAAATGTCACCAATCAATTCGGACATTGTATTTCTGAAGATCAAACATCTATTTAATCTTGGAATCGACGTTTTAACCTTGTTTCATATCGTATATACAATTTTTCGTTCATAATGGCGTACCATCGTAATACGAAATATTGAAATCTCATTCAAATTCAATTAGTTTATATTCTCTCGACGCAGAATGAAGAATATAACATGAATGTAACGTTTTTACTATGTTTAAAAACGCGATATTATATGATAATTATCGAAAAACGTGTTCGACATACGCGAATTTCGGTATATACGAAGTTAAAATCGTGAAATCTTTAATAATACTTATGCCACAGTTTGAAAAATGTTACCAATCGTTTCAAAACATTGCATTTCATAAGATCAAACATCTGTTGTATATTGATATCAAAGATTTTAACATTGTTTCATATCGTATATACGATTTTTCGCTCATATAAGCGTATCGTCGAAAAGCGAAATTTGAATTCTCAACAAATTTCAATGCATTTATATTCTATCGACGCAGAATTCATATTGGAACAAGAATATAAGTTTGTAGCTATGTGTAAATACGAGTTTCAACATGAATATTGTCGAAAAATAAGAACGACACATGCGAATTTCGAGAATTGCGGAGATGAAATCGTGAAAACATTGAAATTACTTGTTCCACCGTTTGAAAAATGTCACCAATCAATTCGGACATTGTATTTCTGAAGATCAAACATCTATTTAATCTTGGAATCGACGTTTTAACCTTGTTTCATATCGTATATACAATTTTTCGTTCATAATGGCGTACCATCGTAATACGAAATATTGAAATCTCATTCAAATTCAATTAGTTTATATTCTCTCGACGCAGAATGAAGAATATAACATGAATGTAACGTTTTTACTATGTTTAAAATCGCGTTATTATATGATAATTATCGAAAAACGTGTTCGCCATACGCGAATTTCGGTATATACGAAGTTAAAATCGTGAAATCTTTAATAATACTTATGCCACAGTTTGAAAAATGTTACCAATCGTTTCAGAACATTGCATTTCATAAGATCAAACATCTGTTTTATATTGATATCAAAGATTTTAACATTGTTTCATATCGTATATACGATTTTTCGCTCATATACTCTAATCGTCGAAATAAGAAAAGTTGAAACCTCGTTCAATTTCATTGATTTTATATTCTATTGATATAGAATAAAGAATATTACATGAATATAACGTTTTTATTATGTTTAAATACGCGTTTTCATATGATAATTATCGATAAACTTAATCGATAACGCGAATTTCGGTATAAGCGAAATTAAAATCGTGAAATATTTAATAATACTTGTGCCACAGTTTGAAAAATGTTACCAATCGATTCAGAACATTGCATTTCATAGGATCAAACATCTGTTTTATATTGAAATCAAAGATTTTAACATTGTTTCATATCGTATATACCATTTTTCGCTCATATACGCTAATCGTCGAAATAAGAAAAGTTGAAACCTCGTTCAATTTCATTGATTTTATATTCTATTGATATAGAATAAAGATTATTACATGAATATAACGTTTTTATTATGTTTAAATACGCGTTTTCATATGATAATTATCGATAAACTTAATCGATAACGCGAATTTCGGTATAAGCGAAACTAAAATCGTGAAATATTTAATAATACTTGTGCCACAGTTTGAAAAATGTTACCAATCGATTCAGAACATTGCATTTCATAGGATCAAACATCTGTTTTATATTGAAATCAAAGATTTTAACATTGTTTCATATCGTATATACCATTTTTCGCTCATATACGCGTATCGTCGAAAAACGAAAAGTTGAAATCTCGTTCAATTTCATTGATTTTATATTCTATTGATGCAGAGCAAAGAATATAACAAGAATATAACGTTTTTACTATGTTTAAATACGCGTTCACATATGATAATTATCGAAAAACGTAATCGGCATACGCGAATTTCAGTATATGCGAAGTTAAAATCGAGAAATCTTTAATAATACTCATGCCACAGTTTGAAAAATATTATCAATCGAATCAGAACATTGCATTTCATAAGATCAAACATCTATTTTATTTTGGAATCGTCGTTATAACCTTGTTTCATATGTTATATACGATTATTAGCTCATAAAGAAGTATCGTCGAAAAGCGAAATTTGAATTCTCAACAAATTTCAATGCATTTATATTCTATCGACGCAGAATTCATATTGGAACAAGAATATAAGTTTGTAGCTATGTGTAAATACGAGTTTCAACATGAATATTGTCGAAAAATAAGATCGACACATGCGAATTTCGAGAATTGCGGAGATGAAATCGTGAAAACATTGAAATTACTTGTTCCACCGTTTGAAAAATGTCACCAATCAATTCGGACATTGTATTTCTGAAGATCAAACATCTATTTAATCTTGGAATCGACGTTTTAACCTTGTTTCATATCGTATATACAATTTTTCGTTCATAATGGCGTACCATCGTAATACGAAATATTGAAATCTCATTCAAATTCAATGAGTTTATGTTCTCTCGACGCAGAATAAAGAATATAACATGAATGTAACGTTTTTACTATGTTTAAAAACGCGTTATTATATGATAATTATCGAAAAACGTGTTCGACATACGCGAATTTCGGTATATACGAAGTTAAAATCGTGAAACCTTTAATAATACTCGTGCCCCAGTTTGAAGAAAGTTACCAGTCGATTCAGAACATTGCATTTCATAAGATCAAACATCTATTTTATCTTTGGAATTGACGTTTTAACCTTGTTTCACATCGTATATACGATTTTTCGCTCATATAAGCGTATCGTCGAAAAACGAAATGTTGAAATCTCGTTTAATTTCATTGATTTTATATTCTATCGATGCAGAGCAAAGAATATAACAAGAATATGACGTTTCTACTATGTTTAAATACGCGTTCACATATGATAATTATCGAAAAACGTAATCGGCATACGCGAATTTCAGTATATGCGAAGTTAAAATCGAGAAATCTTTAATAATACTCATGCCACAGTTTGAAAAATATTACCAATCGAATCAGAACATTGCATTTCATAAGATCAAACATCTATTTTATTTTGGAATCGTCGTTATAACCTTGTTTCATATGTTATATACGATTATTAGCTCATAAAGAAGTATCGTCGAAAAGCGAAATTTGAATTCTCAACAAATTTCAATGCATTTATATTCTATCGACGCAGAATTCATATTGGAACAAGAATATAAGTTTGTAGCTATGTGTAAATACGAGTTTCAACATGAATATTGTCGAAAAATAAGATCGACACATGCGAATTTCGAGAATTGCGGAGATGAAATCGTGAAAAAATTGAAATTACTTGTTCCACCGTTTGAAAAATGTCACCAATCAATTCGGACATTGTATTTCTGAAGATCAAACATCTATTTAATCTTGGAATCGACGTTTTAACCTTGTTTCATATCGTATATACAATTTTTCGTTCATAATGGCGTACCATCGTAATACGAAATATTGAAATCTCATTCAAATTCAATGAGTTTATATTCTCTCGACGCAGAATAAAGAATATAACATGAATGTAACGTTTTTACTATGTTTAAAAACGCGTTATTATATGATAATTATCGAAAAACGTGTTCGACATACGCGAATTTCGGTATATACGAAGTTAAAATCGTGAAACCTTTAATAATACTCGTGCCCCAGTTTGAAGAAAGTTACCAGTCGATTCAGAACATTGCATTTCATAAGATCAAACATCTATTTTATCTTTGGAATTGACGTTTTAACCTTGTTTCACATCGTATATACGATTTTTCGCTCATATAAGCGTATCGTCGAAAAACGAAATGTTGAAATCTCGTTCAATTTCATTGATTTTATATTCTATCGATGCAGAGCAAAGAATATAACAAGAATATGACGTTTTTACTATGTTTATATACGCGTTCACATATGATAATTATCGAAAAACGTAATCGGCATACGCGAATTTCAGTATATGCGAAGTAAAAATCGTGATATCTTTAATAATACTCGTGCCACAGTTTGAAAAATGTTACCAATCGATTCAGAACATTGCATTTCATATGATCAAACATCTATTTTATATTGATATCAAAGATTTTAACATTGTTTCATATCGTATATACGATTTTTCGCTCATATACTCTAATCGTCGAAATAAGAAAAGTTGAAACCTCGTTCAATTTCATTGATTTTATATTCTATTGATATAGAATAAAGAATATTACATGAATATAACGTTTTTATTATGTTTAAATACGCGTTTTCATATGATAATTATCGATAAACTTAATCGATAACGCGAATTTCGGTATAAGCGAAATTAAAATCGTGAAATATTTAATAATACTTGTGCCACAGTTTGAAAAATGTTACCAATCGATTCAGAACATTGCATTTCATAGGATCAAACATCTGTTTTATATTGAAATCAAAGATTTTAACATTGTTTCATATCGTATATACCATTTTTCGCTCATATACGCTAATCGTCGAAATAAGAAAAGTTGAAACCTCGTTCAATTTCATTGATTTTATATTCTATTGATATAGAATAAAGATTATTACATGAATATAACGTTTTTATTATGTTTAAATACGCGTTTTCATATGATAATTATCGATAAACTTAATCGATAACGCGAATTTCGGTATAAGCGAAACTAAAATCGTGAAATATTTAATAATACTTGTGCCACAGTTTGAAAAATGTTACCAATCGATTCAGAACATTGCATTTCATAGGATCAAACATCTGTTTTATATTGAAATCAAAGATTTTAACATTGTTTCATATCGTATATACCATTTTTCGCTCATATACGCGTATCGTCGAAAAACGAAAAGTTGAAATCTCGTTCAATTTCATTGATTTTATATTCTATTGATGCAGAGCAAAGAATATAACAAGAATATAACGTTTTTACTATGTTTAAATACGCGTTCACATATGATAATTATCGAAAAACGTAATCGGCATACGCGAATTTCAGTATATGCGAAGTTAAAATCGAGAAATCTTTAATAATACTCATGCCACAGTTTGAAAAATATTACCAATCGAATCAGAACATTGCATTTCATAAGATCAAACATCTATTTTATTTTGGAATCGTCGTTATAACCTTGTTTCATATGTTATATACGATTATTAGCTCATAAAGAAGTATCGTCGAAAAGCGAAATTTGAATTCTCAACAAATTTCAATGCATTTATATTCTATCGACGCAGAATTCATATTGGAACAAGAATATAAGTTTGTAGCTATGTGTAAATACGAGTTTCAACATGAATATTGTCGAAAAATAAGATCGACACATGCGAATTTCGAGAATTGCGGAGATGAAATCGTGAAAACATTGAAATTACTTGTTCCACCGTTTGAAAAATGTCACCAATCAATTCGGACATTGTATTTCTGAAGATCAAACATCTATTTAATCTTGGAATCGACGTTTTAACCTTGTTTCATATCGTATATACAATTTTTCGTTCATAATGGCGTACCATCGTAATACGAAATATTGAAATCTCATTCAAATTCAATGAGTTTATATTCTCTCGACGCAGAATAAAGAATATAACATGAATGTAACGTTTTTACTATGTTTAAAAACGCGTTATTATATGATAATTATCGAAAAACGTGTTCGACATACGCGAATTTCGGTATATACGAAGTTAAAATCGTGAAACCTTTAATAATACTCGTGCCCCAGTTTGAAGAAAGTTACCAGTCGATTCAGAACATTGCATTTCATAAGATCAAACATCTATTTTATCTTTGGAATTGACGTTTTAACCTTGTTTCACATCGTATATACGATTTTTCGCTCATATAAGCGTATCGTCGAAAAACGAAATGTTGAAATCTCGTTTAATTTCATTGATTTTATATTCTATCGATGCAGAGCAAAGAATATAACAAGAATATGACGTTTCTACTATGTTTAAATACGCGTTCACATATGATAATTATCGAAAAACGTAATCGGCATACGCGAATTTCAGTATATGCGAAGTTAAAATCGAGAAATCTTTAATAATACTCATGCCACAGTTTGAAAAATATTACCAATCGAATCAGAACATTGCATTTCATAAGATCAAACATCTATTTTATTTTGGAATCGTCGTTATAACCTTGTTTCATATGTTATATACGATTATTAGCTCATAAAGAAGTATCGTCGAAAAGCGAAATTTGAATTCTCAACAAATTTCAATGCATTTATATTCTATCGACGCAGAATTCATATTGGAACAAGAATATAAGTTTGTAGCTATGTGTAAATACGAGTTTCAACATGAATATTGTCGAAAAATAAGATCGACACATGCGAATTTCGAGAATTGCGGAGATGAAATCGTGAAAACATTGAAATTACTTGTTCCACCGTTTGAAAAATGTCACCAATCAATTCGGACATTGTATTTCTGAAGATCAAACATCTATTTAATCTTGGAATCGACGTTTTAACCTTGTTTCATATCGTATATACAATTTTTCGTTCATAATGGCGTACCATCGTAATACGAAATATTGAAATCTCATTCAAATTCAATGAGTTTATATTCTCTCGACGCAGAATAAAGAATATAACATGAATGTAACGTTTTTACTATGTTTAAAAACGCGTTATTATATGATAATTATCGAAAAACGTGTTCGACATACGCGAATTTCGGTATATACGAAGTTAAAATCGTGAAACCTTTAATAATACTCGTGCCCCAGTTTGAAGAAAGTTACCAGTCGATTCAGAACATTGCATTTCATAAGATCAAACATCTATTTTATCTTTGGAATTGACGTTTTAACCTTGTTTCACATCGTATATACGATTTTTCGCTCATATAAGCGTATCGTCGAAAAACGAAATGTTGAAATCTCGTTCAATTTCATTGATTTTATATTCTATCGATGCAGAGCAAAGAATATAACAAGAATATGACGTTTTTACTATGTTTATATACGCGTTCACATATGATAATTATCGAAAAACGTAATCGGCATACGCGAATTTCAGTATATGCGAAGTAAAAATCGTGATATCTTTAATAATACTCGTGCCACAGTTTGAAAAATGTTACCAATCGATTCAGAACATTGCATTTCATATGATCAAACATCTATTTTTATATTGAAATCAAAGTTTTTTACATTGTTTCATATCGTATATACGATTTTTCGCTCATATAAGCGTATCGTCGAAAAACGAAAAGTTGAAACCTCGTTCAATTTCATTGATTTTATATTCTATTGATACAGAATAAAGAATATAACATGAACATAACGTTTTTACTATGTTAAAATACTCGTTTTCATATGATAATTATCGATAAACTTAATCAACATACGCGAATTTCGGTATATGCGAAGTTAAAATCGTGAAATCTTTAATAATACTTGTGCCACAGTTTGAAAAATGTTACCAATCGATTCAGAACATTGCGTTTCATATGATCAAACATCTATTTTTATATTTGAATAACAGTTATTAACACTGTTTCATATCGTATATACGATTTTTCGCTCATATAAGCGTATCGTCGAAAAACGAAATGTTGAAATCTCGTTCAATTTCATTGATTTTATATTCTATCGATGCAGAGCAAAGAATATAACAAGAATATGACGTTTTTACTATGTTCAAATACGCGTTCACATATGATAATTATCGAAAAACGTAATCGGCATACGCGAATTTCAGTATATGCGAAGTTAAAATCGAGAAATCTTTAATAATACTCATGCCACAGTTTGAAAAATATTACCAATCGAATCAGAACATTGCATTTCATAAGATCAAACATCTGTTTTATATTGAAATCAAAGATTTTAACATTGTTTCATATCGTATATACCATTTTTCGCTCATATACGCGTATCGTCGAAAAACGAAAAGTTGAAATCTCGTTCAATTTCATTGATTTTATATTCTATTGATGCAGAGCAAAGAATATAACAAGAATATAACGTTTTTACTATGTTTAAATACGCGTTCACATATGATAATTATCGAAAAACGTAATCGGCAGACGCGAATTTCAGTATATGCGAAGTTAAAATCGAGAAATCTTTAATAATACTCATGCCACAGTTTGAAAAATATTACCAATCGAATCAGAACATTGCATTTCATAAGATCAAACATCTATTTTATTTTGGAATCGTCGTTATAACCTTGTTTCATATGTTATATACGATTATTAGCTCATAAAGAAGTATCGTCGAAAAGCGAAATTTGAATTCTCAACAAATTTCAATGCATTTATATTCTATCGACGCAGAATTCATATTGGAACAAGAATATAAGTTTGTAGCTATGTGTAAATACGAGTTTCAACATGAATATTGTCGAAAAATAAGATCGACACATGCGAATTTCGAGAATTGCGGAGATGAAATCGTGAAAACATTGAAATTACTTGTTCCACCGTTTGAAAAATGTCACCAATCAATTCGGACATTGTATTTCTGAAGATCAAACATCTATTTAATCTTGGAATCGACGTTTTAACCTTGTTTCATATCGTATATACAATTTTTCGTTCATAATGGCGTACCATCGTAATACGAAATATTGAAATCTCATTCAAATTCAATGAGTTTATATTCTCTCGACGCAGAATAAAGAATATAACATGAATGTAACGTTTTTACTATGTTTAAAAACGCGTTATTATATGATAATTATCGAAAAACGTGTTCGACATACGCGAATTTCGGTATATACGAAGTTAAAATCGTGAAACCTTTAATAATACTCGTGCCCCAGTTTGAAGAAAGTTACCAGTCGATTCAGAACATTGCATTTCATAAGATCAAACATCTATTTTATCTTTGGAATTGACGTTTTAACCTTGTTTCACATCGTATATACGATTTTTCGCTCATATAAGCGTATCGTCGAAAAACGAAATGTTGAAATCTCGTTCAATTTCATTGATTTTATATTCTATCGATGCAGAGCAAAGAATATAACAAGAATATGACGTTTTTACTATGTTTAAATACGCGTTCACATATGATAATTATCGAAAAACGTAATCGGCATACGCGAATTTCAGTATATGCGAAGTTAAAATCGAGAAATCTTTAATAATACTCATGCCACAGTTTGAAAAATATTACCAATCGAATCAGAACATTGCATTTCATAAGATCAAACATCTATTTTATTTTGGAATCGTCGTTATAACCTTGTTTCATATGTTATATACGATTATTAGCTCATAAAGAAGTATCGTCGAAAAGCGAAATTTGAATTCTCAACAAATTTCAATGCATTTATATTCTATCGACGCAGAATTCATATTGGAACAAGAATATAAGTTTGTAGCTATGTGTAAATACGAGTTTCAACATGAATATTGTCGAAAAATAAGATCGACACATGCGAATTTCGAGAATTGCGGAGATGAAATCGTGAAAACATTGAAATTACTTGTTCCACCGTTTGAAAAATGTCACCAATCAATTCGGACATTGTATTTCTGAAGATCAAACATCTATTTAATCTTGGAATCGACGTTTTAACCTTGTTTCATATCGTATATACAATTTTTCGTTCATAATGGCGTACCATCGTAATACGAAATATTGAAATCTCATTCAAATTCAATGAGTTTATATTCTCTCGACGCAGAATAAAGAATATAACATGAATGTAACGTTTTTACTATGTTTAAAAACGCGTTATTATATGATAATTATCGAAAAACGTGTTCGACATACGCGAATTTCGGTATATACGAAGTTAAAATCGTGAAACCTTTAATAATACTCGTGCCCCAGTTTGAAGAAAGTTACCAGTCGATTCAGAACATTGCATTTCATAAGATCAAACATCTATTTTATCTTTGGAATTGACGTTTTAACCTTGTTTCACATCGTATATACGATTTTTCGCTCATATAAGCGTATCGTCGAAAAACGAAATGTTGAAATCTCGTTCAATTTCATTGATTTTATATTCTATCGATGCAGAGCAAAGAATATAACAAGAATATGACGTTTTTACTATGTTTAAATACGCGTTCACATATGATAATTATCGAAAAACGTAATCGGCATACGCGAATTTCAGTATATGCGAAGTTAAAATCGAGAAATCTTTAATAATACTCATGCCACAGTTTGAAAAATATTACCAATCGAATCAGAACATTGCATTTCATAAGATCAAACATCTATTTTATTTTGGAATCGTCGTTATAACCTTGTTTCATATGTTATATACGATTATTAGCTCATAAAGAAGTATCGTAGAAAAGCGAAATTTGAATTCTCAACAAATTTCAATGCATTTATATTCTATCGACGCAGAATACATATTGGAACAAGAATATAAGTTTGTAGCTATGTGTTAATACGAGTTTCAACATGAATATTGTCGAAAAATAAGAACGACACATGCGAATTTCGAGAATTGCGGAGATGAAATCGTGAAAACATTGAAATTACTTGTTCCACCGTTTGAAAAATGTCACCAATCAATTCGGACATTGTATTTCTGAAGATCAAACATCTATTTAATCTTGGAATCGACGTTTTAACCTTGTTTCATATCGTATATACAATTTTTCGTTCATAATGGCGTACCATCGTAATACGAAATATTGAAATCTCATTCAAATTCAATGAGTTTATATTCTCTCGACGCAGAATAAAGAATATAACATGAATGTAACGTTTTTACTATGTTTAAAAACGCGTTATTATATGATAATTATCGAAAAACGTGTTCGACATACGCGAATTTCGGTATATACGAAGTTAAAATCGTGAAACCTTTAATAATACTCGTGCCCCAGTTTGAAGAAAGTTACCAGTCGATTCAGAACATTGCATTTCATAAGATCAAACATCTATTTTATCTTTGGAATTGACGTTTTAACCTTGTTTCACATCGTATATACGATTTTTCGCTCATATAAGCGTATCGTCGAAAAACGAAATGTTGAAATCTCGTTCAATTTCATTGATTTTATATTCTATCGATGCAGAGCAAAGAATATAACAAGAATATGACGTTTTTACTATGTTTAAATACGCGTTCACATATGATAATTATCGAAAAACGTAATCGGCATACGCGAATTTCAGTATATGCGAAGTTAAAATCGAGAAATCTTTAATAATACTCATGCCACAGTTTGAAAAATATTACCAATCGAATCAGAACATTGCATTTCATAAGATCAAACATCTATTTTATTTTGGAATCGTCGTTATAACCTTGTTTCATATGTTATATACGATTATTAGCTCATAAAGAAGTATCGTAGAAAAGCGAAATTTGAATTCTCAACAAATTTCAATGCATTTATATTCTATCGACGCAGAATACATATTGGAACAAGAATATAAGTTTGTAGCTATGTGTTAATACGAGTTTCAACATGAATATTGTCGAAAAATAAGAACGACACATGCGAATTTCGAGAATTGCGGAGATGAAATCGTGAAAACATTGAAATTACTTGTTCCACCGTTTGAAAAATGTCACCAATCAATTCGGACATTGTATTTCTGAAGATCAAACATCTATTTAATCTTGGAATCGACGTTTTAACCTTGTTTCATATCGTATATACAATTTTTCGTTCATAATGGCGTACCATCGTAATACGAAATATTGAAATCTCATTCAAATTCAATGAGTTTATATTCTCTCGACGCAGAATAAAGAATATAACATGAATGTAACGTTTTTACTATGTTTAAAAACGCGTTATTATATGATTATTATCGAAAAACGTGTTCGACATACGCGAATTTCGGTATATACGAAGTTAAAATCGTGAAACCTTTAATAATACTCGTGCCCCAGTTTGAAGAAAGTTACCAGTCGATTCAGAACATTGCATTTCATAAGATCAAACATCTATTTTATCTTTGGAATTGACGTTTTAACCTTGTTTCACATCGTATATACGATTTTTCGCTCATATAAGCGTATCGTCGAAAAACGAAATGTTGAAATCTCGTTCAATTTCATTGATTTTATATTCTATCGATGCAGAGCAAAGAATATAACAAGAATATGACGTTTTTACTATGTTTAAATACGCGTTCACATATGATAATTATCGAAAAACGTAATCGGCATACGCGAATTTCAGTATATGCGAAGTTAAAATCGAGAAATCTTTAATAATACTCATGCCACAGTTTGAAAAATATTACCAATCGAATCAGAACATTGCATTTCATAAGATCAAACATCTATTTTATTTTGGAATCGTCGTTATAACCTTGTTTCATATGTTATATACGATTATTAGCTCATAAAGAAGTATCGTCGAAAAGCGAAATTTGAATTCTCAACAAATTTCAATGCATTTATATTCTATCGACGCAGAATTCATATTGGAACAAGAATATAAGTTTGTAGCTATGTGTAAATACGAGTTTCAACATGAATATTGTCGAAAAATAAGATCGACACATGCGAATTTCGAGAATTGCGGAGATGAAATCGTGAAAACATTGAAATTACTTGTTCCACCGTTTGAAAAATGTCACCAATCAATTCGGACATTGTATTTCTGAAGATCAAACATCTATTTAATCTTGGAATCGACGTTTTAACCTTGTTTCATATCGTATATACAATTTTTCGTTCATAATGGCGTACCATCGTAATACGAAATATTGAAATCTCATTCAAATTCAATGAGTTTATATTCTCTCGACGCAGAATAAAGAATATAACATGAATGTAACGTTTTTACTATGTTTAAAAACGCGTTATTATATGATAATTATCGAAAAACGTAATCGGCATACGCGAATTTCAGTATATGCGAAGTTAAAATCGAGAAATCTTTAATAATACTCATGCCACAGTTTGAAAAATATTACCAATCGAATCAGAACATTGCATTTCATAAGATCAAACATCTATTTTATTTTGGAATCGTTGTTATAACCTTGTTTCATATGTTATATACGATTATTAGCTCATAAAGAAGTATCGTCGAAAAGCGAAATTTGAATTCTCAACAAATTTCAATGCATTTATATTCTATCGACGCAGAATTCATATTGGAACAAGAATATAAGTTTGTAGCTATGTGTAAATACGAGTTTCAACATGAATATTGTCGAAAAATAAGATCGACACATGCGAATTTCGAGAATTGCGGAGATGAAATCGTGAAAACATTGAAATTACTTGTTCCACCGTTTGAAAAATGTCACCAATCAATTCGGACATTGTATTTCTGAAGATCAAACACCTATTTAATCTTGGAATCGACGTTTTAACCTTGTTTCATATCGTATATACAATTTTTCGTTCATAATAGCGTACCATCGTAATACGAAATATTGAAATCTCATTCAAATTCAATTAGTTTATATTCTCTCGACGCAGAATGAAGAATATAACATGAATGTAACGTTTTTACTATGTTTAAAAACGCGTTATTATATGATAATTATCGAAAAACGTGTTCGACATACGCGAATTTCGGTATATACGAAGTTAAAATCGTGAAATCTTTAATAATACTTATGCCACAGTTTGAAAAATTTTACCAATCGTTTCAGAACATTGCATTTCATAAGATCAAACATCTGTTTTATATTGATATCAAAGATTTTAACATTGTTTCATATCGTATATACGATTTTTCGCTCATATACGCTAATCGTCGAAATAAGAAAAGTTGAAACCTCGATCAATTTCATTGATTTTATATTCTATTGATATAGAATAAAGAATATTACATGAATATAACGTTTTTATTACGTTTAAATACGCGTTTTCATATGATAATTATCGATAAACTTAATCGATAACGCGAATTTCGGTATAAGCGAAATTAAAATCGTGAAATATTTAATAATACTTGTGCCACAGTTTGAAAAATGTTACCAATCGATTCAGAACATTGCATTTCATAGGATCAAACATCTGTTTTATATTGAAATCAAAGATTTTAACATTGTTTCATATCGTATATACCATTTTTCGCTCATATACGCGTATCGTCGAAAAACGCAAAGTTGAAATCTCGTTCAATTTCATTGATTTTATATTCTATTGATGCAGAGCAAAGAATATAACAAGAATATAACGTTTTTACTATGTTTAAATACGCGTTCACATATGATAATTATCGAAAAACGTAATCGGCATACGCGAATTTCAGTATATGCGAAGTTGAAATCGAGAAATCTTTAATAATACTCATGCCACAGTTTGAAAAATATTACCAATCGAATCAGAACATTGCATTTCATAAGATCAAACATCTATTTTATTTTGGAATCGTCGTTATAACCTTGTTTCATATGTTATATACGATTATTAGCTCATAAAGAAGTATCGTCGAAAAGCGAAATTTGAATTCTCAACAAATTTCAATGCATTTATATTCTATCGACGCAGAATTCATATTGGAACAAGAATATAAGTTTGTAGCTATGTGTAAATACGAGTTTCAACATGAATATTGTCGAAAAATAAGATCGACACATGCGAATTTCGAGAATTGCGGAGATGAAATCGTGAAAACATTGAAATTACTTGTACCACCGTTTGAAAAATGTCACCAATCAATTCGGACATTGTATTTCTGAAGATCAAACATCTATTTAATCTTGGAATCGACATTTTAACCTTGTTTCATATCGTATATACAATTTTTCGTTCATAATGGCGTACCATCGTAATACGAAATATTGAAATCTCATTCAAATTCAATGAGTTTATATTCTCTCGACGCAGAATAAAGAATATAACATGAATGTAACGTTTTTACTATGTTTAAAAACGCGTTATTATATGATAATTATCGAAAAACGTGTTCGACATACGCGAATTTCGGTATATACGAAGTTAAAATCGTGAAACCTTTAATAATACTCGTGCCCCAGTTTGAAGAAAGTTACCAGTCGATTCAGAACATTGCATTTCATAAGATCAAACATCTATTTTATCTTTGGAATTGACGTTTTAACCTTGTTTCACATCGTATATACGATTTTTCGCTCATATAAGCGTATCGTCGAAAAACGAAATGTTGAAATCTCGTTTAATTTCATTGATTTTATATTCTATCGATGCAGAGCAAAGAATATAACAAGAATATGACGTTTCTACTATGTTTAAATACGCGTTCACATATGATAATTATCGAAAAACGTAATCGGCATACGCGAATTTCAGTATATGCGAAGTTAAAATCGAGAAATCTTTAATAATACTCATGCCACAGTTTGAAAAATATTACCAATCGAATCAGAACATTGCATTTCATAAGATCAAACATCTATTTTATTTTGGAATCGTCGTTATAACCTTGTTTCATATGTTATATACGATTATTAGCTCATAAAGAAGTATCGTCGAAAAGCGAAATTTGAATTCTCAACAAATTTCAATGCATTTATATTCTATCGACGCAGAATTCATATTGGAACAAGAATATAAGTTTGTAGCTATGTGTAAATACGAGTTTCAACATGAATATTGTCGAAAAATAAGATCGACACATGCGAATTTCGAGAATTGCGGAGATGAAATCGTGAAAACATTGAAATTACTTGTTCCACCGTTTGAAAAATGTCACCAATCAATTCGGACATTGTATTTCTGAAGATCAAACATCTATTTAATCTTGGAATCGACGTTTTAACCTTGTTTCATATCGTATATACAATTTTTCGTTCATAATGGCGTACCATCGTAATACGAAATATTGAAAT
This sequence comes from Vespa crabro, assembly GCF_910589235.1. Taxonomy (NCBI): domain Eukaryota; kingdom Metazoa; phylum Arthropoda; class Insecta; order Hymenoptera; family Vespidae; genus Vespa; species Vespa crabro. The sequence goes on from NC_060955.1 coordinate 13,506,809, forward strand.
CTCATTCAAATTCAATGAGTTTATATTCTCTCGACGCAGAATAAAGAATATAACATGAATGTAACGTTTTTACTATGTTTAAAAACGCGTTATTATATGATAATTATCGAAAAACGTGTTCGACATACGCGAATTTCGGTATATACGAAGTTAAAATCGTGAAACCTTTAATAATACTCGTGCCCCAGTTTGAAGAAAGTTACCAGTCGATTCAGAACATTGCATTTCATAAGATCAAACATCTATTTTATCTTTGGAATTGACGTTTTAACCTTGTTTCACATCGTATATACGATTTTTCGCTCATATAAGCGTATCGTCGAAAAACGAAATGTTGAAATCTCGTTTAATTTCATTGATTTTATATTCTATCGATGCAGAGCAAAGAATATAACAAGAATATGACGTTTCTACTATGTTTAAATACGCGTTCACATATGATAATTATCGAAAAACGTAATCGGCATACGCGAATTTCAGTATATGCGAAGTTAAAATCGAGAAATCTTTAATAATACTCATGCCACAGTTTGAAAAATATTACCAATCGAATCAGAACATTGCATTTCATAAGATCAAACATCTATTTTATTTTGGAATCGTCGTTATAACCTTGTTTCATATGTTATATACGATTATTAGCTCATAAAGAAGTATCGTCGAAAAGCGAAATTTGAATTCTCAACAAATTTCAATGCATTTATATTCTATCGACGCAGAATTCATATTGGAACAAGAATATAAGTTTGTAGCTATGTGTAAATACGAGTTTCAACATGAATATTGTCGAAAAATAAGATCGACACATGCGAATTTCGAGAATTGCGGAGATGAAATCGTGAAAACATTGAAATTACTTGTTCCACCGTTTGAAAAATGTCACCAATCAATTCGGACATTGTATTTCTGAAGATCAAACATCTATTTAATCTTGGAATCGACGTTTTAACCTTGTTTCATATCGTATATACAATTTTTCGTTCATAATGGCGTACCATCGTAATACGAAATATTGAAATCTCATTCAAATTCAATGAGTTTATATTCTCTCGACGCAGAATAAAGAATATAACATGAATGTAACGTTTTTACTATGTTTAAAAACGCGTTATTATATGATAATTATCGAAAAACGTGTTCGACATACGCGAATTTCGGTATATACGAAGTTAAAATCGTGAAACCTTTAATAATACTCGTGCCCCAGTTTGAAGAAAGTTACCAGTCGATTCAGAACATTGCATTTCATAAGATCAAACATCTATTTTATCTTTGGAATTGACGTTTTAACCTTGTTTCACATCGTATATACGATTTTTCGCTCATATAAGCGTATCGTCGAAAAACGAAATGTTGAAATCTCGTTCAATTTCATTGATTTTATATTCTATCGATGCAGAGCAAAGAATATAACAAGAATATGACGTTTTTACTATGTTTATATACGCGTTCACATATGATAATTATCGAAAAACGTAATCGGCATACGCGAATTTCAGTATATGCGAAGTAAAAATCGTGATATCTTTAATAATACTCGTGCCACAGTTTGAAAAATGTTACCAATCGATTCAGAACATTGCATTTCATATGATCAAACATCTATTTTTATATTGAAATCAAAGTTTTTAACATTGTTTCATATCGTATATACGATTTTTCGCTCATATAAGCGTATCGTCGAAAAACGAAAAGTTGAAACCTCGTTCAATTTCATTGATTTTATATTCTATTGATACAGAATAAAGAATATAACATGAACATAACGTTTTTACTATGTTAAAATACTCGTTTTCATATGATAATTATCGATAAACTTAATCAACATACGCGAATTTCGGTATATGCGAAGTTAAAATCGTGAAATCTTTAATAATACTTGTGCCACAGTTTGAAAAATGTTACCAATCGATTCAGAACATTGCATTTCATATGATCAAACATCTATTTTTATATTTGAATCACAGTTATTAACACTGTTTCATATCGTATATACGATTTTTCGCTCATATAAGCGTATCGTCGAAAAACGAAATGTTGAAATCTCGTTCAATTTCATTGATTTTATATTCTATCGATGCAGAGCAAAGAATATAACAAGAATATGACGTTTTTACTATGTTTAAATACGCGTTCACATATGATAATTATCGAAAAACGTAATCGGCATACGCGAATTTCAGTATATGCGAAGTTAAAATCGAGAAATCTTTAATAATACTCATGCCACAGTTTGAAAAATATTACCAATCGAATCAGAACATTGCATTTCATAAGATCAAACATCTATTTTATTTTGGAATCGTCGTTATAACCTTGTTTCATATGTTATATACGATTATTAGCTCATAAAGAAGTATCGTAGAAAAGCGAAATTTGAATTCTCAACAAATTTCAATGCATTTATATTCTATCGACGCAGAATACATATTGGAACAAGAATATAAGTTTGTAGCTATGTGTAAATACGAGTTTCAACATGAATATTGTCGAAAAATAAGAACGACACATGCGAATTTCGAGAATTGCGGAGATGAAATCGTGAAAACATTGAAATTACTTGTTCCACCGTTTGAAAAATGTCACCAATCAATTCGGACATTGTATTTCTGAAGATCAAACATCTATTTAATCTTGGAATCGACGATTTAACCTTGTTTCATATCGTATATACAATTTTTCGTTCATAATGGCGTACCATCGTAATACGAAATATTGAAATCTCATTCAAATTCAATGAGTTTATATTCTCTCGACGCAGAATAAAGAATATAACATGAATGTAACGTTTTTACTATGTTTAAAAACGCGTTATTATATGATAATTATCGAAAAACGTGTTCGACATACGCGAATTTCGGTATATACGAAGTTAAAATCGTGAAACCTTTAATAATACTCGTGCCCCAGTTTGAAGAAAGTTACCAGTCGATTCAGAACATTGCATTTCATAAGATCAAACATCTATTTTATCTTTGGAATTGACGTTTTAACCTTGTTTCACATCGTATATACGATTTTTCGCTCATATAAGCGTATCGTCGAAAAACGAAATGTTGAAATCTCGTTCAATTTCATTGATTTTATATTCTATCGATGCAGAGCAAAGAATATAACAAGAATATGACGTTTTTACTATGTTTAAATACGCGTTCACATATGATAATTATCGAAAAACGTAATCGGCATACGCGAATTTCAGTATATGCGAAGTTAAAATCGAGAAATCTTTAATAATACTCATGCCACAGTTTGAAAAATATTACCAATCGAATCAGAACATTGCATTTCATAAGATCAAACATCTATTTTATTTTGGAATCGTCGTTATAACCTTGTTTCATATGTTATATACGATTATTAGCTCATAAAGAAGTATCGTAGAAAAGCGAAATTTGAATTCTCAACAAATTTCAATGCATTTATATTCTATCGACGCAGAATACATATTGGAACAAGAATATAAGTTTGTAGCTATGTGTTAATACGAGTTTCAACATGAATATTGTCGAAAAATAAGAACGACACATGCGAATTTCGAGAATTGCGGAGATGAAATCGTGAAAACATTGAAATTACTTGTTCCACCGTTTGAAAAATGTCACCAATCAATTCGGACATTGTATTTCTGAAGATCAAACATCTATTTAATCTTGGAATCGACGATTTAACCTTGTTTCATATCGTATATACAATTTTTCGTTCATAATGGCGTACCATCGTAATACGAAATATTGAAATCTCATTCAAATTCAATGAGTTTATATTCTCTCGACGCAGAATAAAGAATATAACATGAATGTAACGTTTTTACTATGTTTAAAAACGCGTTATTATATGATAATTATCGAAAAACGTGTTCGACATACGCGAATTTCGGTATATACGAAGTTAAAATCGTGAAACCTTTAATAATACTCGTGCCCCAGTTTGAAGAAAGTTACCAGTCGATTCAGAACATTGCATTTCATAAGATCAAACATCTATTTTATCTTTGGAATTGACGTTTTAACCTTGTTTCACATCGTATATACGATTTTTCGCTCATATAAGCGTATCGTCGAAAAACGAAATGTTGAAATCTCGTTCAATTTCATTGATTTTATATTCTATCGATGCAGAGCAAAGAATATAACAAGAATATGACGTTTTTACTATGTTTAAATACGCGTTCACATATGATAATTATCGAAAAACGTAATCGGCATACGCGAATTTCAGTATATGCGAAGTTAAAATCGAGAAATCTTTAATAATACTCATGCCACAGTTTGAAAAATATTACCAATCGAATCAGAACATTGCATTTCATAAGATCAAACATCTATTTTATTTTGGAATCGTCGTTATAACCTTGTTTCATATGTTATATACGATTATTAGCTCATAAAGAAGTATCGTAGAAAAGCGAAATTTGAATTCTCAACAAATTTCAATGCATTTATATTCTATCGACGCAGAATACATATTGGAACAAGAATATAAGTTTGTAGCTATGTGTTAATACGAGTTTCAACATGAATATTGTCGAAAAATAAGAACGACACATGCGAATTTCGAGAATTGCGGAGATGAAATCGTGAAAACATTGAAATTACTTGTTCCACCGTTTGAAAAATGTCACCAATCAATTCGGACATTGTATTTCTGAAGATCAAACATCTATTTAATCTTGGAATCGACGTTTTAACCTTGTTTCATATCGTATATACAATTTTTCGTTCATAATGGCGTACCATCGTAATACGAAATATTGAAATCTCATTCAAATTCAATGAGTTTATATTCTCTCGACACAGAATAAAGAATATAACATGAATGTAACGTTTTTACTATGTTTAAAAACGCGTTATTATATGATAATTATCGAAAAACGTGTTCGACATACGCGAATTTCGGTATATACGAAGTTAAAATCGTGAAACCTTTAATAATACTCGTGCCCCAGTTTGAAGAAAGTTACCAGTCGATTCAGAACATTGCATTTCATAAGATCAAACATCTATTTTATCTTTGGAATTGACGTTTTAACCTTGTTTCACATCGTATATACGATTTTTCGCTCATATAAGCGTATCGTCGAAAAACGAAATGTTGAAATCTCGTTCAATTTCATTGATTTTATATTCTATCGATGCAGAGCAAAGAATATAACAAGAATATGACGTTTTTACTATGTTTAAATACGCGTTCACATATGATAATTATCGAAAAACGTAATCGGCATACGCGAATTTCAGTATATGCGAAGTTAAAATCGAGAAATCTTTAATAATACTCATGCCACAGTTTGAAAAATATTACCAATCGAATCAGAACATTGCATTTCATAAGATCAAACATCTATTTTATTTTGGAATCGTCGTTATAACCTTGTTTCATATGTTATATACGATTATTAGCTCATAAAGAAGTATCGTCGAAAAGCGAAATTTGAATTCTCAACAAATTTCAATGCATTTATATTCTATCGACGCAGAATTCATATTGGAACAAGAATATAAGTTTGTAGCTATGTGTAAATACGAGTTTCAACATGAATATTGTCGAAAAATAAGATCGACACATGCGAATTTCGAGAATTGCGGAGATGAAATCGTGAAAACATTGAAATTACTTGTTCCACCGTTTGAAAAATGTCACCAATCAATTCGGACATTGTATTTCTGAAGATCAAACATCTATTTAATCTTGGAATCGACGTTTTAACCTTGTTTCATATCGTATATACAATTTTTCGTTCATAATGGCGTACCATCGTAATACGAAATATTGAAATCTCATTCAAATTCAATGAGTTTATATTCTCTCGACGCAGAATAAAGAATATAACATGAATGTAACGTTTTTACTATGTTTAAAAACGCGTTATTATATGATAATTATCGAAAAACGTGTTCGACATACGCGAATTTCGGTATATACGAAGTTAAAATCGTGAAACCTTTAATAATACTCGTGCCCCAGTTTGAAGAAAGTTACCAGTCGATTCAGAACATTGCATTTCATAAGATCAAACATCTATTTTATCTTTGGAATTGACGTTTTAACCTTGTTTCACATCGTATATACGATTTTTCGCTCATATAAGCGTATCGTCGAAAAACGAAATGTTGAAATCTCGTTCAATTTCATTGATTTTATATTCTATCGATGCAGAGCAAAGAATATAACAAGAATATGACGTTTTTACTATGTTTAAATACGCGTTCACATATGATAATTTTCGAAAAACTTAATCGGCATACGCGAATTTCAGTATATGCGAAGTTAAAATCGAGAAATCTTTAATAATACTCATGCCACAGTTTGAAAAATATTACCAATCGAATCAGAACATTGCATTTCATAAGATCAAACATCTATTTTTTTTGGAATCGTCGTTATAACATTGTTTCATATGTTATATACGATTATTAGCTCATAAAGAAGTATCGTCGAAAAGCGAAATTTGAATTCTCAACAAATTTCAATGCATTTATATTCTATCGACGCAGAATTCATATTGGAACAAGAATATAAGTTTGTAGCTATGTGTAAATACGAGTTTCAACATGAATATTGTCGAAAAATAAGATCGACACATGCGAATTTCGAGAATTGCGGAGATGAAATCGTGAAAACATTGAAATTATTTGTTCCACCGTTTGAAAAATGTCACCAATCAATTCGGACATTGTATTTCTGAAGATCAAACATCTATTTAATCTTGGAATCGACGTTTTAACCTTGTTTCATATCGTATATACAATTTTTCGTTCATAATGGCGTACCATCGTAATACGAAATATTGAAATCTCATTCAAATTCAATGAGTTTATATTCTCTCGACGCAGAATAAAGAATATAACATGAATGTAACGTTTTTACTATGTTTAAAAACGCGTTATTATATGATAATTATCGATAAACTTAATCAACATACGCGAATTTCGGTATATGCGAAGTTAAAATCGTGAAATCTTTAATAATACTTGTGCCACAGTTTGAAAAATGTTACCAATCGATTCAGAACATTGCATTTCATATGATCAAACATCTATTTTTATATTTGAATCACAGTTATTAACACTGTTTCATATCGTATATACGATTTTTCGCTCATATAAGCGTATCGTCGAAAAACGAAATGTTGAAATCTCGTTCAATTTCATTGATTTTATATTCTATCGATGCAGAGCAAAGAATATAACAAGAATATGACGTTTTTACTATGTTTAAATACGCGTTCACATATGATAATTATCGAAAAACGTAATCGGCATACGCGAATTTCAGTATATGCGAAGTTAAAATCGAGAAATCTTTAATAATACTCATGCCACAGTTTGAAAAATATTACCAATCGAATCAGAACATTGCATTTCATAAGATCAAACATCTATTTTATTTTGGAATCGTCGTTATAACCTTGTTTCATATGTTATATACGATTATTAGCTCATAAAGAAGTATCGTCGAAAAGCGAAATTTGAATTCTCAACAAATTTCAATGCATTTATATTCTATCGACGCAGAATTCATATTGGAACAAGAATATAAGTTTGTAGCTATGTGTAAATACGAGTTTCAACATGAATATTGTCGAAAAATAAGATCGACACATGCGAATTTCGAGAATTGCGGAGATGAAATCGTGAAAACATTGAAATTACTTGTTCCACCGTTTGAAAAATGTCACCAATCAATTCGGACATTGTATTTCTGAAGATCAAACATCTATTTAATCTTGGAATCGACGTTTTAACCTTGTTTCATATCGTATATACAATTTTTCGTTCATAATGGCGTACCATCGTAATACGAAATATTGAAATCTCATTCAAATTCAATGAGTTTATATTCTCTCCACGCAGAATAAAGAATATAACATGAATGTAACGTTTTTACTATGTTTAAAAACGCGTTATTATATGATAATTATCGAAAAACGTGTTCGACATACGCGAATATCGGTATATACGAAGTTAAAATCGTGAAACCTTTAATAATACTCGTGCCCCAGTTTGAAGAAAGTTACCAGTCGATTCAGAACATTGCATTTCATAATATCAAACATCTATTTTATCTTTGGAATTGACGTTTTAACCTTGTTTCACATCGTATATACGATTTTTCGCTCATATAAGCGTATCGTCGAAAAACGAAATGTTGAAATCTCGTTCAATTTCATTGATTTTATATTCTATCGATGCAGAGCAAAGAATATAACAAGAATATGACGTTTTTACTATGTTTAAATACGCGTTCACATATGATAATTATCGAAAAACGTAATCGGCATACGCGAATTTCAGTATATGCGAAGTTAAAATCGAGAAATCTTTAATAATACTCATGCCACAGTTTGAAAAATATTACCAATCGAATCAGAACATTGCATTTCATAAGATCAAACATCTATTTTATTTTGGAATCGTCGTTATAACCTTGTTTCATATGTTATATACGATTATTAGCTCATAAAGAAGTATCGTCGAAAAGCGAAATTTGAATTCTCAACAAATTTCAATGCATTTATATTCTATCGACGCAGAATTCATATTGGAACAAGAATATAAGTTTGTAGCTATGTGTAAATACGAGTTTCAACATGAATATTGTCGAAAAATAAGATCGACACATGCGAATTTCGAGAATTGCGGAGATGAAATCGTGAAAACATTGAAATTACTTGTTCCACCGTTTGAAAAATGTCACCAATCAATTCGGACATTGTATTTCTGAAGATCAAACATCTATTTAATCTTGGAATCGACGTTTTAACCTTGTTTCATATCGTATATACAATTTTTCGTTCATAATGGCGTACCATCGTAATACGAAATATTGAAATCTCATTCAAATTCAATGAGTTTATATTCTCTCCACGCAGAATAAAGAATATAACATGAATGTAACGTTTTTACTATGTTTAAAAACGCGTTATTATATGATAATTATCGAAAAACGTGTTCGACATACGCGAATTTCGGTATATACGAAGTTAAAATCGTGAAACCTTTAATAATACTCGTGCCCCAGTTTGAAGAAAGTTACCAGTCGATTCAGAACATTGCATTTCATAAGATCAAACATCTATTTTATCTTTGGAATTGACGTTTTAACCTTGTTTCACATCGTATATACGATTTTTCGCTCATATACGCGTACCGCCGAAAAACGAAAAGTTGAAATCTCGTTCAATTTCATTGATTTTATATTCTCTCGATGCAGAGCAAAGAATATAACAAGAATATGACGTTTTTACTATGTTTAAATACGCGTTCACATATGATAATTATCGAAAAACGTAATCGGCATACGCGAATTTCAGTATATGCGAAGTTAAAATCGAGAAATCTTTAATAATACTCATGCCACAGTTTGAAAAATATTACCAATCGAATCAGAACATTGCATTTCATAAGATCAAACATCTATTTTATTTTGGAATCGTCGTTATAACCTTGTTTCATATGTTATATACGATTATTAGCTCATAAAGAAGTATCGTCGAAAAGCGAAATTTGAATTCTCAACAAATTTCAATGCATTTATATTCTATCGACGCAGAATTCATATTGGAACAAGAATATAAGTTTGTAGCTATGTGTAAATACGAGTTTCAACATGAATATTGTCGAAAAATAAGATCGACACATGCGAATTTCGAGAATTGCGGAGATGAAATCGTGAAAACATTGAAATTACTTGTTCCACCGTTTGAAAAATGTCACCAATCAATTCGGACATTGTATTTCTGAAGATCAAACATCTATTTAATCTTGGAATCGACGTTTTAACCTTGTTTCATATCGTATATACAATTTTTCTTTCATAATGGCGTACCATCGTAATACGAAATATTGAAATCTCATTCAAATTCAATGAGTTTATATTCTCTCGACGCAGAATAAAGAATATAACATGAATGTAACGTTTTTACTATGTTTAAAAACGCGTTATTATATGATAATTATCGAAAAACGTGTTCGTCATACGCGAATTTCGGTATATACGAAGTTAAAATCGTGAAACCTTTAATAATACTCGTGCCCCAGTTTGAAGAAAGTTACCAGTCGATTCAGAACATTGCATTTCATAAGATCAAACATCTATTTTATCTTTGGAATTGACGTTTTAACCTTGTTTCACATCGTATATACGATTTTTCGCTCATATAAGCGTATCGTCGAAAAACGAAATGTTGAAATCTCGTTCAATTTCATTGATTTTATATTCTATCGATGCAGAGCAAAGAATATAACAAGAATATGACGTTTTTACTATGTTTAAATACGCGTTCACATATGATAATTATCGAAAAACGTAATCGGCATACGCGAATTTCAGTATATGCGAAGTTAAAATCGAGAAATCTTTAATAATACTCATGCCACAGTTTGAAAAATATTACCAATCGAATCAGAACATTGCATTTCATAAGATCAAACATCTATTTTATTTTGGAATCGTCGTTATAACCTTGTTTCATATGTTATATACGATTATTAGCTCATAAAGAAGTATCGTCGAAAAGCGAAATTTGAATTCTCAACAAATTTCAATGCATTTATATTCTATCGACGCAGAATTCATATTGGAACAAGAATATAAGTTTGTAGCTATGTGTAAATACGAGTTTCAACATGAATATTGTCGAAAAATAAGATCGACACATGCGAATTTCGAGAATTGCGGAGATGAAATCGTGGAAACATTGAAATTACTTGTTCCACCGTTTGAAAAATGTCACCAATCAATTCGGACATTGTATTTCTGAAGATCAAACATCTATTTAATCTTGGAATCGACGTTTTAACCTTGTTTCATATCGTATATACAATTTTTCGTTCATAATGGCGTAACATCGTAATACGAAATATTGAAATCTCATTCAAATTCAATGAGTTTATATTCTCTCGACGCAGAATAAAGAATATAACATGAATGTAACGTTTTTACTATGTTTAAAAACGCGTTATTATATGATAATTATCGAAAAACGTGTTCGACATACGCGAATTTCGGTATATACGAAGTTAAAATCGTGAAACCTTTAATAATACTCGTGCCCCAGTTTGAAGAAAGTTACCAGTCGATTCAGAACATTGCATTTCATAAGATCAAACATCTATTTTATCTTTGGAATTGACGTTTTAACCTTGTTTCACATCGTATATACGATTTTTCGCTCATATAAGCGTATCGTCGAAAAACGAAATGTTGAAATCTCGTTCAATTTCATTGATTTTATATTCTATCGATGCAGAGCAAAGAATATAACAAGAATATGACGTTTTTACTATGTTTAAATACGCGTTCACATATGATAATTATCGAAAAACGTAATCGGCATACGCGAATTTCAGTATATGCGAAGTTAAAATCGAGAAATCTTTAATAATACTCATGCCACAGTTTGAAAAATATTACCAATCGAATCAGAACATTGCATTTCATAAGATCAAACATCTATTTTATTTTGGAATCGTCGTTATAACCTTGTTTCATATCGTATATACAATTTTTCGTTCATAATGGCGTAACATCGTAATACGAAATATTGAAATCTCATTCAAATTCAATGAGTTTATATTCTCTCGACGCAGAATAAAGAATATAACATGAATGTAACGTTTTTACTATGTTTAAAAACGCGTTATTATATGATAATTATCGAAAAACGTGTTCGACATACGCGAATTTCGGTATATACGAAGTTAAAATCGTGAAACCTTTAATAATACTCGTGCCCCAGTTTGAAGAAAGTTACCAGTCGATTCAGAACATTGCATTTCATAAGATCAAACATCTATTTTATCTTTGGAATTGACGTTTTAACCTTGTTTCACATCGTATATACGATTTTTCGCTCATATAAGCGTATCGTCGAAAAACGAAATGTTGAAATCTCGTTCAATTTCATTGATTTTATATTCTATCGATGCAGAGCAAAGAATATAACAAGAATATGACGTTTTTACTATGTTTAAATACGCGTTCACATATGATAATTATCGAAAAACGTAATCGGCATACGCGAATTTCAGTATATGCGAAGTTAAAATCGAGAAATCTTTAATAATACTCATGCCACAGTTTGAAAAATATTACCAATCGAATCAGAACATTGCATTTCATAAGATCAAACATCTATTTTATTTTGGAATCGTCGTTATAACCTTGTTTCATATGTTATATACGATTATTAGCTCATAAAGAAGTATCGTCGAAAAGCGAAATTTGAATTCTCAACAAATTTCAATGCATTTATATTCTATCGACGCAGAATTCATATTGGAACAAGAATATAAGTTTGTAGCTATGTGTAAATACGAGTTTCAACATGAATATTGTCGAAAAATAAGATCGACACATGCGAATTTCGAGAATTGCGGAGATGAAATCGTGAAAACATTGAAATTACTTGTTCCACCGTTTGAAAAATGTCACCAATCAATTCGGACATTGTATTTCTGAAGATCAAACATCTATTTAATCTTGGAATCGACGTTTTAACCTTGTTTCATATCGTATATACAATTTTTCGTTCATAATGGCGTACCATCGTAATACGAAATATTGAAATCTCATTCAAATTCAATGAGTTTATATTCTCTCGACGCAGAATAAAGTATATAACATGAATGTAACGTTTTTACTATGTTTAAAAACGCGTTATTATATGATAATTATCGAAAAACGTGTTCGACATACGCGAATTTCGGTATATACGAAGTGAAAATCGTGAAACCTTTAATAATACTCGTGCCCCAGTTTGAAGAAAGTTACCAGTCGATCCAGAACATTGCATTTCATAAGATCAAACATCTATTTTATCTTTGGAATTGAAGTTTTAACCTTGATTCACATCGTATATACGATTTTTCGCTCATATACGCGTACCGCCGAAAAACGAAAAGTTGAAATCTCGTTCAATTTCATTGATTTTATATTCTCTCGATGCAGAGCAAAGAATATAACAAGAATATGACGTTTTTACTATGTTTAAATACGCGTTCACATATGATAATTATCGAAAAACGTAATCGGCATACGCGAATTTCAGTATATGCGAAGTTAAAATCGAGAAATCTTTAATAATACTCATGCCACAGTTTGAAAAATATTACCAATCGAATCAGAACATTGCATTTCATAAGATCAAACATCTATTTTATTTTGGAATCGTCGTTATAACCTTGTTTCATATGTTATATACGATTATTAGCTCATAAAGAAGTATCGTCGAAAAGCGAAATTTGAATTCTCAACAAATTTCAATGCATTTATATTCTATCGACGCAGAATTCATATTGGAACAAGAATATAAGTTTGTAGCTATGTGTAAATACGAGTTTCAACATGAATATTGTCGAAAAATAAGATCGACACATGCGAATTTCGAGAATTGCGGAGATGAAATCGTGAAAACATTGAAATTACTTGTTCCACCGTTTGAAAAATGTCACCAATCAATTCGGACATTGTATTTCTGAAGATCAAACATCTATTTAATCTTGGAATCGACGTTTTAACCTTGTTTCATATCGTATATACAATTTTTCGTTCATAATGGCGTAACATCGTAATACGAAATATTGAAATCTCATTCAAATTCAATGAGTTTATATTCTCTCGACGCAGAATAAAGAATATAACATGAATGTAACGTTTTTACTATGTTTAAAAACGCGTTATTATATGATAATTATCGAAAAACGTGTTCGACATACGCGAATTTCGGTATATACGAAGTTAAAATCGTGAAACCTTTAATAATACTCGTGCCCCAGTTTGAAGAAAGTTACCAGTCGATTCAGAACATTGCATTTCATAAGATCAAACATCTATTTTATCTTTGGAATTGACGTTTTAACCTTGTTTCACATCGTATATACGATTTTTCGCTCATATAAGCGTATCGTCGAAAAACGAAATGTTGAAATCTCGTTCAATTTCATTGATTTTATATTCTATCGATGCAGAGCAAAGAATATAACAAGAATATGACGTTTTTACTATGTTTAAATACGCGTTCACATATGATAATTATCGAAAAACGTAATCGGCATACGCGAATTTCAGTATATGCGAAGTTAAAATCGAGAAATCTTTAATAATACTCATGCCACAGTTTGAAAAATATTACCAATCGAATCAGAACATTGCATTTCATAAGATCAAACATCTATTTTATTTTGGAATCGTCGTTATAACCTTGTTTCATATCGTATATACAATTTTTCGTTCATAATGGCGTAACATCGTAATACGAAATATTGAAATCTCATTCAAATTCAATGAGTTTATATTCTCTCGACGCAGAATAAAGAATATAACATGAATGTAACGTTTTTACTATGTTTAAAAACGCGTTATTATATGATAATTATCGAAAAACGTGTTCGACATACGCGAATTTCGGTATATACGAAGTTAAAATCGTGAAACCTTTAATAATACTCGTGCCCCAGTTTGAAGAAAGTTACCAGTCGATTCAGAACATTGCATTTCATAAGATCAAACATCTATTTTATCTTTGGAATTGACGTTTTAACCTTGTTTCACATCGTATATACGATTTTTCGCTCATATAAGCGTATCGTCGAAAAACGAAATGTTGAAATCTCGTTCAATTTCATTGATTTTATATTCTATCGATGCAGAGCAAAGAATATAACAAGAATATGACGTTTTTACTATGTTTAAATACGCGTTCACATATGATAATTATCGAAAAACGTAATCGGCATACGCGAATTTCAGTATATGCGAAGTTAAAATCGAGAAATCTTTAATAATACTCATGCCACAGTTTGAAAAATATTACCAATCGAATCAGAACATTGCATTTCATAAGATCAAACATCTATTTTATTTTGGAATCGTCGTTATAACCTTGTTTCATATGTTATATACGATTATTAGCTCATAAAGAAGTATCGTCGAAAAGCGAAATTTGAATTCTCAACAAATTTCAATGCATTTATATTCTATCGACGCAGAATTCATATTGGAACAAGAATATAAGTTTGTAGCTATGTGTAAATACGAGTTTCAACATGAATATTGTCGAAAAATAAGATCGACACATGCGAATTTCGAGAATTGCGGAGATGAAATCGTGAAAACA
Organism: Vespa crabro; assembly: GCF_910589235.1. Taxonomy (NCBI): domain Eukaryota; kingdom Metazoa; phylum Arthropoda; class Insecta; order Hymenoptera; family Vespidae; genus Vespa; species Vespa crabro. The sequence goes on from NC_060955.1 coordinate 13,521,930, forward strand.
TTGAAATTACTTGTTCCACCGTTTGAAAAATGTCACCAATCAATTCGGACATTGTATTTCTGAAGATCAAACATCTATTTAATCTTGGAATCGACGTTTTAACCTTGTTTCATATCGTATATACAATTTTTCGTTCATAATGGCGTACCATCGTAATACGAAATATTGAAATCTCATTCAAATTCAATGAGTTTATATTCTCTCGACGCAGAATAAAGTATATAACATGAATGTAACGTTTTTACTATGTTTAAAAACGCGTTATTATATGATAATTATCGAAAAACGTGTTCGACATACGCGAATTTCGGTATATACGAAGTTAAAATCGTGAAACCTTTAATAATACTCGTGCCCCAGTTTGAAGAAAGTTACCAGTCGATCCAGAACATTGCATTTCATAAGATCAAACATCTATTTTATCTTTGGAATTGAAGTTTTAACCTTGATTCACATCGTATATACGATTTTTCGCTCATATACGCGTACCGCCGAAAAACGAAAAGTTGAAATCTCGTTCAATTTCATTGATTTTATATTCTCTCGATGCAGAGCAAAGAATATAACAAGAATATGACGTTTTTACTATGTTTAAATACGCGTTCACATATGATAATTATCGAAAAACGTAATCGGCATACGCGAATTTCAGTATATGCGAAGTTAAAATCGAGAAATCTTTAATAATACTCATGCCACAGTTTGAAAAATATTACCAATCGAATCAGAACATTGCATTTCATAAGATCAAACATCTATTTTATTTTGGAATCGTCGTTATAACCTTGTTTCATATGTTATATACGATTATTAGCTCATAAAGAAGTATCGTCGAAAAGCGAAATTTGAATTCTCAACAAATTTCAATGCATTTATATTCTATCGACGCAGAATTCATATTGGAACAAGAATATAAGTTTGTAGCTATGTGTAAATACGAGTTTCAACATGAATATTGTCGAAAAATAAGATCGACACATGCGAATTTCGAGAATTGCGGAGATGAAATCGTGAAAACATTGAAATTACTTGTTCCACCGTTTGAAAAATGTCACCAATCAATTCGGACATTGTATTTCTGAAGATCAAACATCTATTTAATCTTGGAATCGACGTTTTAACCTTGTTTCATATCGTATATACAATTTTTCGTTCATAATGGCGTACCATCGTAATACGAAATATTGAAATCTCATTCAAATTCAATGAGTTTATATTCTCTCGACGCAGAATAAAGAATATAACATGAATGTAACGTTTTTACTAAGTTTAAAAACGCGTTATTATATGATAATTATCGAAAAACGTGTTCGACATACGCGAATTTCGGTATATACGAAGTTAAAATCGTGAAACCTTTAATAATACTCGTGCCCCAGTTTGAAGAAAGTTACCAGTCGTTTCAGAACATTGCATTTCATAAGATCAAACATCTGTTTTATATTGATATCAAAGATTTTAACATTGTTTCATATCGTATATACGATTTTTCGCTCATATACGCTAATCGTCGAAATAAGAAAAGTTGAAACCTCGTTCAATTTCATTGATTTTATATTCTATTGATATAGAATAAAGAATATTACATGAATATAACGTTTTTATTATGTTTAAATACGCGTTTTCATATGATAATTATCGATAAACTTAATCGATAACGCGAATTTCGGTATAAGCGAAATTAAAATCGTGAAATATTTAATAATACTTGTGCCACAGTTTGAAAAATGTTACCAATCGATTCAGAACATTGCATTTCATAGGATCAAACATCTGTTTTATATTGAAATCAAAGATTTTAACATTGTTTCATATCGTTTATACCATTTTTCGCTCATATACGCGTATCGTCGAAAAACGAAAAGTTGAAATCTCGTTCAATTTCATTGATTTTATATTCTATTGATGCAGAGCAAAGAATATAACAAGAATATAACGTTTTTACTATGTTTAAATACGCGTTCACATATGATAATTATCGAAAAACGTAATCGGCATACGCGAATTTCAGTATATGCGAAGTTAAAATCGAGAAATCTTTAATAATACTCATGCCACAGTTTGAAAAATATTACCAATCGAATCAGAACATTGCATTTCATAAGATCAAACATCTATTTTATTTTGGAATCGTCGTTATAACCTTGTTTCATATGTTATATACGATTATTAGCTCATAAAGAAGTATCGTCGAAAAGCGAAATTTGAATTCTCAACAAATTTCAATGCATTTATATTCTATCGACGCAGAATTCATATTGGAACAAGAATATAAGTTTGTAGCTATGTGTAAATACGAGTTTCAACATGAATATTGTCGAAAAATAAGATCGACACATGCGAATTTCGAGAATTGCGGAGATGAAATCGTGAAAACATTGAAATTACTTGTTCCACCGTTTGAAAAATGTCACCAATCAATTCGGACATTGTATTTCTGAAGATCAAACATCTATTTAATCTTGGAATCGACGTTTTAACCTTGTTTCATATCGTATATACAATTTTTCGTTCATAATGGCGTACCATCGTAATACGAAATATTGAAATCTCATTCAAATTCAATGAGTTTATATTCTCTCGACGCAGAATAAAGAATATAACATGAATGTAACGTTTTTACTATGTTTAAATACGCGTTATTATATGATAATTATCGAAAAACGTGTTCGACATACGCGAATTTCGGTATATACGAAGTTAAAATCGTGAAACCTTTAATAATACTCGTGCCCCAGTTTGAAGAAAGTTACCAGTCGTTTCAGAACATTGCATTTCATAAGATCAAACATCTGTTTTATATTGATATCAAAGATTTTAACATTGTTTCATATCGTATATACGATTTTTCGCTCATATACGCTAATCGTCGAAATAAGAAAAGTTGAAACCTCGTTCAATTTCATTGATTTTATATTCTATTGATATAGAATAAAGAATATTACATGAATATAACGTTTTTATTATGTTTAAATACGCGTTTTCATATGATAATTATCGATAAACTTAATCGATAACGCGAATTTCGGTATAAGCGAAATTAAAATCGTGAAATATTTAATAATACTTGTGCCACAGTTTGAAAAATGTTACCAATCGATTCAGAACATTGCATTTCATAGGATCAAAGATCTGTTTTATATTGAAATCAAAGATTTTAACATTGTTTCATATCGTCTATACCATTTTTCGCTCATATACGCGTATCGTCGAAAAACGAAAAGTTGAAATCTCGTTCAATTTCATTGATTTTATATTCTATCGATGCAGAGCAAAGAATATAACAAGAATATGACGTTTTTACTATGTTTAAATACGCGTTCACATATGATAATTATCGAAAAACGTAATCGGCATACGCGAATTTCAGTATATGCGAAGTTAAAATCGAGAAATCTTTAATAATACTCATGCCACAGTTTGAAAAATATTACCAATCGAATCAGAACATTGCATTTCATAAGATCAAACATCTATTTTATTTTGGAATCGTCGTTATAACCTTGTTTCATATGTTATATACGATTATTAGCTCATAAAGAAGTATCGTCGAAAAGCGAAATTTGAATTCTCAACAAATTTCAATGCATTTATATTCTATCGACGCAGAATTCATATTGGAACAAGAATATAAGTTTGTAGCTATGTGTAAATACGAGTTTCAACATGAATATTGTCGAAAAATAAGATCGACACATGCGAATTTCGAGAATTGCGGAGATGAAATCGTGAAAACATTGAAATTACTTGTTCCACCGTTTGAAAAATGTCACCAATCAATTCGGACATTGTATTTCTGAAGATCAAACATCTATTTAATCTTGGAATCGACGTTTTAACCTTGTTTCATATCGTATATACAATTTTTCGTTCATAATGGCGTACCATCGTAATACGAAATATTGAAATCTCATTCAAATTCAATGAGTTTATATTCTCTCGACGCAGAATAAAGAATATAACATGAATGTAACGTTTTTACTATGTTTAAAAACGCGTTATAATATGATAATTATCGAAAAACGTGTTCGACATACGCGAATTTCGGTATATACGAAGTTAAAATCGTGAAACCTTTAATAATACTCGTGCCCCAGTTTGAAGAAAGTTACCAGTCGATTCAGAACATTGCATTTCATAAGATCAAACATCTATTTTATCTTTGGAATTGAAGTTTTAACCTTGATTCACATCGTATATACGATTTTTCGCTCATATACGCGTACCGCCGAAAAACGAAAAGTTGAAATCTCGTTCAATTTCATTGATTTTATATTCTCTCGATGCAGAGCAAAGAATATAACAAGAATATAACGTTTTTACTATGTTTAAATACGCGTTCACATATGATAATTATCGAAAAACGTAATCGGCATACGCGAATTTCAGTATATGCGAAGTTAAAATCGAGAAATCTTTAATAATACTCATGCCACAGTTTGAAAAATATTACCAATCGAATCAGAACATTGCATTTCATAAGATCAAACATCTATTTTATTTTGGAATCGTCGTTATAACCTTGTTTCATATGTTATATACGATTATTAGCTCATAAAGAAGTATCGTCGAAAAGCGAAATTTGAATTCTCAACAAATTTCAATGCATTTATATTCTATCGACGCAGAATTCATATTGGAACAAGAATATAAGTTTGTAGCTATGTGTAAATACGAGTTTCAACATGAATATTGTCGAAAAATAAGATCGACACATGCGAATTTCGAGAATTGCGGAGATGAAATCGTGAAAACATTGAAATTACTTGTTCCACCGTTTGAAAAATGTCACCAATCAATTCGGACATTGTATTTCTGAAGATCAAACATCTATTTAATCTTGGAATCGACGTTTTAACCTTGTTTCATATCGTATATACAATTTTTCGTTCATAATGGCGTACCATCGTAATACGAAATATTGAAATCTCATTCAAATTCAATGAGTTTATATTCTCTCGACGCAGAATAAAGAATATAACATGAATGTAACGTTTTTACTATGTTTAAAAACGCGTTATTATATGATAATTATCGAAAAACGTGTTCGACATACGCGAATTTCGGTATATACGAAGTTAAAATCGTGAAACCTTTAATAATACTCGTGCCCCAGTTTGAAGAAAGTTACCAGTCGTTTCAGAACATTGCATTTCATAAGATCAAACATCTGTTTTATATTGATATCAAAGATTTTAACATTGTTTCATATCGTATATACGATTTTTCGCTCATATACGCTAATCGTCGAAATAAGAAAAGTTGAAACCTCGTTCAATTTCATTGATTTTATATTCTATTGATATAGAATAAAGAATATTACATGAATATAACGTTTTTATTATGTTTAAATACGCGTTTTCATATGATAATTATCGATAAACTTAATCGATAACGCGAATTTCGGTATAAGCGAAATTAAAATCGTGAAATATTTAATAATACTTGTGCCACAGTTTGAAAAATGTTACCAATCGATTCAGAACATTGCATTTCATAGGATCAAACATCTGTTTTATATTGAAATCAAAGATTTTAACATTGTTTCATATCGTTTATACCATTTTTCGCTCATATACGCGTATCGTCGAAAAACGAAAAGTTGAAATCTCGTTCAATTTCATTGATTTTATATTCTATTGATGCAGAGCAAAGAATATAACAAGAATATAACGTTTTTACTATGTTTAAATACGCGTTCACATATGATAATTATCGAAAAACGTAATCGGCATACGCGAATTTCAGTATATGCGAAGTTAAAATCGAGAAATCTTTAATAATACTCATGCCACAGTTTGAAAAATATTACCAATCGAATCAGAACATTGCATTTCATAAGATCAAACATCTATTTTATTTTGGAATCGTCGTTATAACCTTGTTTCATATGTTATATACGATTATTAGCTCATAAAGAAGTATCGTCGAAAAGCGAAATTTGAATTCTCAACAAATTTCAATGCATTTATATTCTATCGACGCAGAATTCATATTGGAACAAGAATATAAGTTTGTAGCTATGTGTAAATACGAGTTTCAACATGAATATTGTCGAAAAATAAGATCGACACATGCGAATTTCGAGAATTGCGGAGATGAAATCGTGAAAACATTGAAATTACTTGTTCCACCGTTTGAAAAATGTCACCAATCAATTCGGACATTGTATTTCTGAAGATCAAACATCTATTTAATCTTGGAATCGACGTTTTAACCTTGTTTCATATCGTATATACAATTTTTCGTTCATAATGGCGTACCATCGTAATACGAAATATTGAAATCTCATTCAAATTCAATGAGTTTATATTCTCTCCACGCAGAATAAAGAATATAACATGAATGTAACGTTTTTACTATGTTTAAAAACGCGTTATTATATGATAATTATCGAAAAACGTGTTCGACATACGCGAATTTCGGTATATACGAAGTTAAAATCGTGAAACCTTTAATAATACTCGTGCCCCAGTTTGAAGAAAGTTACCAGTCGATTCAGAACATTGCATTTCATAAGATCAAACATCTATTTTATCTTTGGAATTGACGTTTTAACCTTGTTTCACATCGTATATACGATTTTTCGCTCATATAAGCGTATCGTCGAAAAACGAAATGTTGAAATCTCGTTCAATTTCATTGATTTTATATTCTATCGATGCAGAGCAAAGAATATAACAAGAATATGACGTTTTTACTATGTTTAAATACGCGTTCACATATGATAATTATCGAAAAACGTAATCGGCATACGCGAATTTCAGTATATGCGAAGTTAAAATCGAGAAATCTTTAATAATACTCATGCCACAGTTTGAAAAATATTACCAATCGAATCAGAACATTGCATTTCATAAGATCAAACATCTATTTTATTTTGGAATCGTCGTTATAACCTTGTTTCATATGTTATATACGATTATTAGCTCATAAAGAAGTATCGTCGAAAAGCGAAATTTGAATTCTCAACAAATTTCAATGCATTTATATTCTATCGACGCAGAATTCATATTGGAACAAGAATATAAGTTTGTAGCTATGTGTAAATACGAGTTTCAACATGAATATTGTCGAAAAATAAGATCGACACATGCGAATTTCGAGAATTGCGGAGATGAAATCGTGAAAACATTGAAATTACTTGTTCCACCGTTTGAAAAATGTCACCAATCAATTCGGACATTGTATTTCTGAAGATCAAACATCTATTTAATCTTGGAATCGACGTTTTAACCTTGTTTCATATCGTATATACAATTTTTCGTTCATAATGGCGTACCATCGTAATACGAAATATTGAAATCTCATTCAAATTCAATGAGTTTATATTCTCTCCACGCAGAATAAAGAATATAACATGAATGTAACGTTTTTACTATGTTTAAAAACGCGTTATTATATGATAATTATCGAAAAACGTGTTCGACATACGCGAATTTCGGTATATACGAAGTTAAAATCGTGAAACCTTTAATAATACTCGTGCCCCAGTTTGAAGAAAGTTACCAGTCGATTCAGAACATTGCATTTCATAAGATCAAACATCTATTTTATCTTTGGAATTGACGTTTTAACCTTGTTTCACATCGTATATACGATTTTTCGCTCATATAAGCGTATCGTCGAAAAACGAAATGTTGAAATCTCGTTCAATTTCATTGATTTTATATTCTATCGATGCAGAGCAAAGAATATAACAAGAATATGACGTTTTTACTATGTTTAAATACGCGTTCACATATGATAATTATCGAAAAACGTAATCGGCATACGCGAATTTCAGTATATGCGAAGTTAAAATCGAGAAATCTTTAATAATACTCATGCCACAGTTTGAAAAATATTACCAATCGAATCAGAACATTGCATTTCATAAGATCAAACATCTATTTTATTTTGGAATCGTCGTTATAACCTTGTTTCATATGTTATATACGATTATTAGCTCATAAAGAAGTATCGTCGAAAAGCGAAATTTGAATTCTCAACAAATTTCAATGCATTTATATTCTATCGACGCAGAATTCATATTGGAACAAGAATATAAGATTGTAGCTATGTGTAAATACGAGTTTCAACATGAATATTGTCGAAAAATAAGATCGACACATGCGAATTTCGAGAATTGCGGAGATGAAATCGTGAAAACATTGAAATTACTTGTTCCACCGTTTGAAAAATGTCACCAATCAATTCGGACATTGTATTTCTGAAGATCAAACATCTATTTAATCTTGGAATCGACGTTTTAACCTTGTTTCATATCGTATATACAATTTTTCGTTCATAATGGCGTACCATCGTAATACGAAATATTGAAATCTCATTCAAATTCAATGAGTTTATATTCTCTCGACGCAGAATAAAGAATATAACATGAATGTAACGTTTTTACTATGTTTAAAAACGCGTTATTATATGATAATTATCGAAAAACGTGTTCGACATACGCGAATTTCGGTATATACGAAGTTAAAATCGTGAAACCTTTAATAATACTCGTGCCCCAGTTTGAAGAAAGTTACCAGTCGTTTCAGAACATTGCATTTCATAAGATCAAACATCTGTTTTATATTGATATCAAAGATTTTAACATTGTTTCATATCGTATATACGATTTTTCGCTCATATACGCTAATCGTCGAAATAAGAAAAGTTGAAACCTCGTTCGATTTCATTGATTTTATATTCTATTGATATAGAATAAAGAATATTACATGAATATAACGTTTTTATTATGTTTAAATACGCGTTTTCATATGATAATTATCGATAAACTTAATCGATAACGCGAATTTCGGTATAAGCGAAATTAAAATCGTGAAATATTTAATAATACTTGTGCCACAGTTTGAAAAATGTTACCAATCGATTCAGAACATTGCATTTCATAGGATCAAACATCTGTTTTATATTGAAATCAAAGATTTTAACATTGTTTCATATCGTTTATACCATTTTTCGCTCATATACGCGTATCGTCGAAAAACGAAAAGTTGAAATCTCGTTCAATTTCATTGATTTTATATTCTATTGATGCAGAGCAAAGAATATAACAAGAATATAACGTTTTTACTATGTTTAAATACGCGTTCACATATGATAATTATCGAAAAACGTAATCGGCATACGCGAATTTCAGTATATGCGAAGTTAAAATCGAGAAATCTTTAATAATACTCATGCCACAGTTTGAAAAATATTACCAATCGAATCAGAACATTGCATTTCATAAGATCAAACATCTATTTTATTTTGGAATCGTCGTTATAACCTTGTTTCATATGTTATATACGATTATTAGCTCATAAAGAAGTATCGTCGAAAAGCGAAATTTGAATTCTCAACAAATTTCAATGCATTTATATTCTATCGACGCAGAATTCATATTGGAACAAGAATATAAGTTTGTAGCTATGTGTAAATACGAGTTTCAACATGAATATTGTCGAAAAATAAGATCGACACATGCGAATTTCGAGAATTGCGGAGATGAAATCGTGAAAACATTGAAATTACTTGTTCCACCGTTTGAAAAATGTCACCAATCAATTCGGACATTGTATTTCTGAAGATCAAACATCTATTTAATCTTGGAATCGACGTTTTAACCTTGTTTCATATCGTATATACAATTTTTCGTTCATAATGGCGTACCATCGTAATACGAAATATTGAAATCTCATTCAAATTCAATGAGTTTATATTCTCTCGACGCAGAATAAAGAATATAACATGAATGTAACGTTTTTACTATGTTTAAAAACGCGTTATTATATGATAATTATCGAAAAACGTGTTCGACATACGCGAATTTCGGTATATACGAAGTTAAAATCGTGAAACCTTTAATAATACTCGTGCCCCAGTTTGAAGAAAGTTACCAGTCGATTCAGAACATTGCATTTCATAAGATCAAACATCTATTTTATCTTTGGAATTGACGTTTTAACCTTGTTTCACATCGTATATACGATTTTTCGCTCATATAAGCGTATCGTCGAAAAACGAAATGTTGAAATCTCGTTCAATTTCATTGATTTTATATTCTATCGATGCAGAGCAAAGAATATAACAAGAATATGACGTTTTTACTATGTTTAAATACGCGTTCACATATGATAATTATCGAAAAACGTAATCGGCATACGCGAATTTCAGTATATGCGAAGTTAAAATCGAGAAATCTTTAATAATACTCATGCCACAGTTTGAAAAATATTACCAATCGAATCAGAACATTGCATTTCATAAGATCAAACATCTATTTTATTTTGGAATCGTCGTTATAACCTTGTTTCATATGTTATATACGATTATTAGCTCATAAAGAAGTATCGTCGAAAAGCGAAATTTGAATTCTCAACAAATTTCAATGCATTTATATTCTATCGACGCAGAATTCATATTGGAACAAGAATATAAGTTTGTAGCTATGTGTAAATACGAGTTTCAACATGAATATTGTCGAAAAATAAGATCGACACATGCGAATTTCGAGAATTGCGGAGATGAAATCGTGAAAACATTGAAATTACTTGTTCCACCGTTTGAAAAATGTCACCAATCAATTCGGACATTGTATTTCTGAAGATCAAACATCTATTTAATCTTGGAATCGACGTTTTAACCTTGTTTCATATCGTATATACAATTTTTCGTTCATAATGGCGTACCATCGTAATACGAAATATTGAAATCTCATTCAAATTCAATGAGTTTATATTCTCTCGACGCAGAATAAAGAATATAACATGAATGTAACGTTTTTACTATGTTTAAAAACGCGTTATTATATGATAATTATCGAAAAACGTGTTCGACATACGCGAATTTCGGTATATACGAAGTTAAAATCGTGAAACCTTTAATAATACTCGTGCCCCAGTTTGAAGAAAGTTACCAGTCGTTTCAGAACATTGCATTTCATAAGATCAAACATCTGTTTTATATTGATATCAAAGATTTTAACATTGTTTCATATCGTATATACGATTTTTCGCTCATATACGCTAATCGTCGAAATAAGAAAAGTTGAAACCTCGTTCGATTTCATTGATTTTATATTCTATTGATATAGAATAAAGAATATTACATGAATATAACGTTTTTATTATGTTTAAATACGCGTTTTCATATGATAATTATCGATAAACTTAATCGATAACGCGAATTTCGGTATAAGCGAAATTAAAATCGTGAAATATTTAATAATACTTGTGCCACAGTTTGAAAAATGTTACCAATCGATTCAGAACATTGCATTTCATAGGATCAAACATCTGTTTTATATTGAAATCAAAGATTTTAACATTGTTTCATATCGTTTATACCATTTTTCGCTCATATACGCGTATCGTCGAAAAACGAAAAGTTGAAATCTCGTTCAATTTCATTGATTTTATATTCTATCGATGCAGAGCAAAGAATATAACAAGAATATGACGTTTTTACTATGTTTAAATACGCGTTCACATATGATAATTATCGAAAAACGTAATCGGCATACGCGAATTTCAGTATATGCGAAGTTAAAATCGAGAAATCTTTAATAATACTCATGCCACAGTTTGAAAAATATTACCAATCGAATCAGAACATTGCATTTCATAAGATCAAACATCTATTTTATTTTGGAATCGTCGTTATAACCTTGTTTCATATGTTATATACGATTATTAGCTCATAAAGAAGTATCGTCGAAAAGCGAAATTTGAATTCTCAACAAATTTCAATGCATTTATATTCTATCGACGCAGAATTCATATTGGAACAAGAATATAAGTTTGTAGCTATGTGTAAATACGAGTTTCAACATGAATATTGTCGAAAAATAAGATCGACACATGCGAATTTCGAGAATTGCGGAGATGAAATCGTGAAAACATTGAAATTACTTGTTCCACCGTTTGAAAAATGTCACCAATCAATTCGGACATTGTATTTCTGAAGATCAAACATCTATTTAATCTTGGAATCGACGTTTTAACCTTGTTTCATATCGTATATACAATTTTTCGTTCATAATGGCGTACCATCGTAATACGAAATATTGAAATCTCATTCAAATTCAATGAGTTTATATTCTCTCGACGCAGAATAAAGAATATAACATGAATGTAACGTTTTTACTATGTTTAAAAACGCGTTATTATATGATAATTATCGAAAAACGTGTTCGACATACGCGAATTTCGGTATATACGAAGTTAAAATCGTGAAACCTTTAATAATACTCGTGCCCCAGTTTGAAGAAAGTTACCAGTCGATTCAGAACATTGCATTTCATAAGATCAAACATCTATTTTATCTTTGGAATTGACGTTTTAACCTTGTTTCACATCGTATATACGATTTTTCGCTCATATAAGCGTATCGTCGAAAAACGAAATGTTGAAATCTCGTTCAATTTCATTGATTTTATATTCTATCGATGCAGAGCAAAGAATATAACAAGAATATGACGTTTTTACTATGTTTAAATACGCGTTCACATATGATAATTATCGAAAAACGTAATCGGCATACGCGAATTTCAGTATATGCGAAGTTAAAATCGAGAAATCTTTAATAATACTCATGCCACAGTTTGAAAAATATTACCAATCGAATCAGAACATTGCATTTCATAAGATCAAACATCTATTTTATTTTGGAATCGTCGTTATAACCTTGTTTCATATGTTATATACGATTATTAGCTCATAAAGAAGTATCGTCGAAAAGCGAAATTTGAATTCTCAACAAATTTCAATGCATTTATATTCTATCGACGCAGAATTCATATTGGAACAAGAATATAAGTTTGTAGCTATGGGTAAATACGAGTTTCAACATGAATATTGTCGAAAAATAAGATCGACACATGCGAATTTCGAGAATTGCGGAGATGAAATCGTGAAAACATTGAAATTACTTGTTCCACCGTTTGAAAAATGTCACCAATCAATTCGGACATTGTATTTCTGAAGATCAAACATCTATTTAATCTTGGAATCGACGTTTTAACCTTGTTTCATATCGTATATACAATTTTTCGTTCATAATGGCGTACCATCGTAATACGAAATATTGAAATCTCATTCAAATTCAATGAGTTTATATTCTCTCGACGCAGAATAAAGAATATAACATGAATGTAACGTTTTTACTATGTTTAAAAACGCGTTATTATATGATAATTATCGAAAAACGTGTTCGACATACGCGAATTTCGGTATATACGAAGTTAAAATCGTGAAACCTTTAATAATACTCGTGCCCCAGTTTGAAGAAAGTTACCAGTCGATTCAGAACATTGCATTTCATAAGATCAAACATCTATTTTATCTTTGGAATTGACGTTTTAACCTTGTTTCACATCGTATATACGATTTTTCGCTCATATAAGCGTATCGTCGAAAAACGAAATGTTGAAATCTCGTTCAATTTCATTGATTTTATATTCTATCGATGCAGAGCAAAGAATATAACAAGAATATGACGTTTTTACTATGTTTAAATACGCGTTCACATATGATAATTATCGAAAAACGTAATCGGCATACGCGAATTTCAGTATATGCGAAGTTAAAATCGAGAAATCTTTAATAATACTCATGCCACAGTTTGAAAAATATTACCAATCGAATCAGAACATTGCATTTCATAAGATCAAACATCTATTTTATTTTGGAATCGTCGTTATAACCTTGTTTCATATGTTATATACGATTATTAGCTCATAAAGAAGTATCGTCGAAAAGCGAAATTTGAATTCTCAACAAATTTCAATGCATTTATATTCTATCGACGCAGAATTCATATTGGAACAAGAATATAAGTTTGTAGCTATGTGTAAATACGAGTTTCAACATGAATATTGTCGAAAAATAAGATCGACACATGCTAATTTCGAGAATTGCGGAGATGAAATCGTGATAACATTGAAATTACTTGTTCCACCGTTTGAAAAATGTCAAAAATCAATTCGGACATTGTATTTCTGAAGATCAAACATCTATTTAATCTTGGAATCGACGTTTTAACCTTGTTTCATATCGTATATACAATTTTTCGTTCATAATGGCGTACCATCGTAATACGAAATATTGAAATCTCATTCAAATTCAATGAGTTTATATTCTCTCGACGCAGAATAAAGAATATAACATGAATGTAACGTTTTTACTATGTTTAAAAACGCGTTATTATATGATAATTATCGAAAAACGTGTTCGACATACGCGAATTTCGGTATATACGAAGTTAAAATCGTGAAACCTTTAATAATACTCGTGCCCCAGTTTGAAGAAAGTTACCAGTCGATTCAGAACATTGCATTTCATAAGATCAAACATCTATTTTATCTTTGGAATTGACGTTTTAACCTTGTTTCACATCGTATATACGATTTTTCGCTCATATAAGCGTATCGTCGAAAAACGAAATGTTGAAATCTCGTTCAATTTCATTGATTTTATATTCTATCGATGCAGAGCAAAGAATATAACAAGAATATAACGTTTTTACTATGTTTAAATACGCGTTCACATATGATAATTATCGAAAAACGTAATCGGCATACGCGAATTTCAGTATATGCGAAGTTAAAATCGAGAAATCTTTAATAATACTCATGCCACAGTTTGAAAAATATTACCAATCGAATCAGAACATTGCATTTCATAAGATCAAACATCTATTTTATTTTGGAATCGTCGTTATAACCTTGTTTCATATGTTATATACGATTATTAGCTCATAAAGAAGTATCGTCGAAAAGCGAAATTTGAATTCTCAACAAATTTCAATGCATTTATATTCTATCGACGCAGAATTCATATTGGAACAAGAATATAAGTTTGTAGCTATGTGTAAATACGAGTTTCAACATGAATATTGTCGAAAAATAAGATCGACACATGTGAATTTCGAGAATTGCGGAGATGAAATCGTGAAAACATTGAAATTACTTGTTCCACCGTTTGAAAAATGTCACCAATCAATTCGGACATTGTATTTCTGAAGATCAAACATCTATTTAATCTTGGAATCGACGTTTTAACCTTGTTTCATATCGTATATACAATTTTTCGTTCATAATGGCGTACCATCGTAATACGAAATATTGAAATCTCATTCAAATTCAATGAGTTTATATTCTCTCGACGCAGAATAAAGAATATAACATGAATGTAACGTTTTTACTATGTTTAAAAACGCGTTATTATATGATAATTATCGAAAAACGTGTTCGACATACGCGAATTTCGGTATATACGAAGTTAAAATCGTGAAACCTTTAATAATACTCGTGCCCCAGTTTGAAGAAAATTACCAGTCGATTCAGAACATTGCATTTCATAAGATCAAACATCTATTTTATCTTTGGAATTGACGTTTTAACCTTGTTTCACATCGTATATACGATTTTTCGCTCATATACGCGTACCGCCGAAAAACGAAAAGTTGAAATCTCGTTCAATTTCATTGATTTTATATTCTCTCGATGCAGAGCAAAGAATATAACAAGAATATGACGTTTTTACTATGTTTATATACGCGTTCACATATGATAATTATCGAAAAACGTAATCGGCATACGCGAATTTCAGTATATGCGAAGTAAAAATCGTGAAATCTTTAATAATACTCGTGCCACAGTTTGAAAAATGTTACCAATCGATTCAGAACATTGCATTTCATATGATCAAACATCTATTTTTATATTGAAATCAAAGTTTTTAACATTGTTTCATATCGTATAAACGATTTTTCGCTCATATAAGCGTATCGTCGAAAAACGAAAAGTTGAAACCTCGTTCAATTTCATTGATTTTATATTCTATTGATACAGAATAAAGAATATAACATGAACATAACGTTTTTACTATGTTAAAATACTCGTTTTCATATGATAATTATCGATAAACTTAATCAACATACGCGAATTTCGGTATATGCGAAGTTAAAATCGTGAAATCTTTAATAATACTTGTGCCACAGTTTGAAAAATGTTACCAATCGATTCAGAACATTGCATTTCATATGATCAAACATCTATTTTTATATTTGAATCACAGTTATTAACACTGTTTCATATCGTATATACGATTTTTCGCTCATATAAGCGTATCGTCGAAAAACGAAATGTTGAAATCTCGTTCAATTTCATTGATTTTATATTCTATCGATGCAGAGCAAAGAATATAACAAGAATATGACGTTTTTACTATGTTTAAATACGCGTTCACATATGATAATTATCGAAAAACGTAATCGGCATACGCGAATTTCAGTATATGCGAAGTTAAAATCGAGAAATCTTTAATAATACTCATGCCAAAGTTTGAAAAATATTACCAATCGAATCAGAACATTGCATTTCATAAGATCAAACATCTATTTTATTTTGGAATCGTCGTTATAACCTTGTTTCATATGTTATATACGATTATTAGCTCATAAAGAAGTATCGTCGAAAAGCGAAATTTGAATTCTCAACAAATTTCAATGCATTTATATTCTATCGACGCAGAATTCATATTGGAACAAGAATATAAGTTTGTAGCTATGTGTAAATACGAGTTTCAACATGAATATTGTCGAAAAATAAGATCGACACATGCGAATTTCGAGAATTGCGGAGATGAAATCGTGAAAACATTGAAATTACTTGTTCCACCGTTTGAAAAATGTCACCAATCAATTCGGACATTGTATTTCTGAAGATCAAACATCTATTTAATCTTGGAATCGACGTTTTAACCTTGTTTCATATCGTATATACAATTTTTCGTTCATAATGGCGTACCATCGTAATACGAAATATTGAAATCTCATTCAAATTCAATGAGTTTATATTCTCTCGACGCAGAATAAAGAATATAACATGAATGTAACGTTTTTACTATGTTTAAATACGCGTTATTATATGATAATTATCGAAAAACGTGTTCGACATACGCGAATTTCGGTATATACGAAGTTAAAATCGTGAAACCTTTAATAATACTCGTGCCCCAGTTTGAAGAAAGTTACCAGTCGTTTCAGAACATTGCATTTCATAAGATCAAACATCTATTTTATCTTTGGAATTGACGTTTTAACCTTGTTTCACATCGTATATACGATTTTTCGCTCATATAAGCGTATCGTCGAAAAACGAAATGTTGAAATCTCGTTCAATTTCATTGATTTTATATTCTATCGATGCAGAGCAAAGAATATAACAAGAATATGACGTTTTTACTATGTTTATATACGCGTTCACATATGATAATTATCGAAAAACCTAATCGGCATACGCGAATTTCAGTATATGCGAAGTAAAAATCGTGAAATCTTTAATAATACTCGTGCCACAGTTTGAAAAATGTTACCAATCGATTCAGAACATTGCATTTCATATGATCAAACATCTATTTTTATATTGAAATCAAAGTTTTTAACATTGTTTCATATCGTATAAACGATTTTTCGCTCATATAAGCGTATCGTCGAAAAACGAAAAGTTGAAACCTCGTTCAATTTCATTGATTTTATATTCTATTGATACAGAATAAAGAATATAACATGAACATAACGTTTTTACTATGTTAAAATACTCGTTTTCATATGATAATTATCGATAAACTTAATCAACATACGCGAATTTCGGTATATGCGAAGTTAAAATCGTGAAATCTTTAATAATACTTGTGCCACAGTTTGAAAAATGTTACGAATCGATTCAGAACATTGCATTTCATATGATCAAACATCTATTTTTATATTTGAATCTAAGTTATTAACACTGTTTCATATCTTATATACGATTTTTCGCTCATATAAGCGTATCGTCGAAAAACGAAATGTTGAAATCTCGTTCAATTTCATTGATTTTATATTCTATCGATGCAGAGCAAAGAATATAACAAGAATATGACGTTTTTACTATGTTTAAATACGCGTTCACATATGATAATTATCGAAAAACGTAATCGGCATACGCGAATTTCAGTATATGCGAAGTTAAAATTGAGAAATCTTTAATAATACTCATGCCACAGTTTGAAAAATATTACCAATCGAATCAGAACATTGCATTTCATAAGATCAAACATCTATTTTATTTTGGAATCGTCGTTATAACCTTGTTTCATATGTTATATACGATTATTAGCTCATAAAGAAGTATCGTAGAAAAGCGAAATTTGAATTCTCAACAAATTTCAATGCATTTATATTCTATCGACGCAGAATACATATTGGAACAAGAATATAAGTTTGTAGCTATGTGTTAATACGAGTTTCAACATGAATATTGTCGAAAAATAAGAACGACACATGCGAATTTCGAGAATTGCGGAGATGAAATCGTGAAAACATTGAAATTACTTGTTCCACCGTTTGAAAAATGTCACCAATCAATTCGGACATTGTATTTCTGAAGATCAAACATCTATTTAATCTTGGAATCGACGTTTTAACCTTGTTTCATATCGTATATACAATTTTTCGTTCATAATAGCGTACCATCGTAATACGAAATATTGAAATCTCATTCAAATTCAATTAGTTTATATTCTCTCGACGCAGAATGAAGAATATAACATGAATATAACGTTTTTACTATGTTTAAAAACGCGTTATTATATGATAATTATCGAAAAACGTGTTCGACATACGAGAATTTCGGTATATACGAAGTTAAAATCGTGAAATCTTTAATAATACTTATGCCACAGTTTGAAAAATGTTACCAATCGTTTCAGAACATTGCATTTCATAAGATCAAACATCTGTTTTATATTGATATCAAAGATTTTAACATTGTTTCATATCGTATATACGATTTTTCGCTCATATACGCTAATCGTCGAAATAAGAAAAGTTGAAACCTCGTTCAATTTCATTGATTTTATATTCTATTGATATAGAATAAAGAATATTACATGAATATAACGTTTTTATTATGTTTAAATACGCGTTTTCATATGATAATTATCGATAAACTTAATCGATAACGCGAATTTCGGTATAAGCGAAATTAAAATCGTGAAATATTTAATAATACTTGTGCCACAGTTTGAAAAATGTTACCAATCGATTCAGAACATTGCATTTGATAGGATCAAACATCTGTTTTATATTGAAATCAAAGATTTTAACATTGTTTCATATCGTATATACCATTTTTCGCTCATATACGCGTATCGTCGAAAAACGAAAAGTTGAAATCTCGTTCAATTTCATTGATTTTATATTCTATTGATGCAGAGCAAAGAATATAACAAGAATATAACGTTTTTACTATGTTTAAATACGCGTTCACATATGATAATTATCGAAAAACGTAATCGGCATACGCGAATTTCAGTATATGCGAAGTTAAAATCGAGAAATCTTTAATAATACTCATGCCACAGTTTGAAAAATATTACCAATCGAATCAGAACATTGCATTTCATAAGATCAAACATCTATTTTATTTTGGAATCGTCGTTATAACCTTGTTTCATATGTTATATACGATTATTAGCTCATAAAGAAGTATCGTCGAAAAGCGAAATTTGAATTCTCAACAAATTTCAATGCATTTATATTCTATCGACGCAGAATTCATATTGGAACAAGAATATAAGTTTGTAGCTATGTGTAAATACGAGTTTCAACATGAATATTGTCGAAAAATAAGATCGACACATGCGAATTTCGAGAATTGCGGAGATGAAATCGTGAAAACATTGAAATTACTTGTTCCACCGTTTGAAAAATGTCACCAATCAATTCGGACATTGTATTTCTGAAGATCAAACATCTATTTAATCTTGGAATCGACGTTTTAACCTTGTTTCATATCGTATATACAATTTCTCGTTCATAATGGCGTACCATCGTAATACGAAATATTGAAATCTCATTCAAATTCAATGAGTTTATATTCTCTCGACGCAGAATGAAGAATATAACATGAATGTAACGTTTTTACTATGTTTAAAAACGCGTTATTATATGATAATTATCGAAAAACGTGTTCGACATACGCGAATTTCGGTATATACGAAGTTAAAATCGTGAAATCTTTAATAATACTTATGCCACAGTTTGAAAAATGTTACCAATCGTTTCAGAACATTGCATTTCATAAGATCAAACATCTGTTTTATATTGATATCAAAGATTTTAACATTGTTTCATATCGTATATACGATTTTTCGCTCATATACGCTAATCTTCGAAATAAGAAAAGTTGAAACATCGTTCAATTTCATTGATTTTATATTCTATCGACGCAGAATAAAGAATACATCAAGAACATAACGTTTTTACTATGTTAAAATACTCGTTTTCATATGATAATTATCGATAAACTTAATCGACATACGCGAATTTCGGTATATGCGAAGTTAAAATCGTGAAATCTTTAATAATACTCGTGCCACAGTTTGAAAAATGTTACCAATCGATTCAGAACATTGCATTTCATATGATCAAACATCTATTTTTATATTGAAATCAAAGTTTTTAACATTGTTTCATATCGTATATACGATTTTTCGCTCATATACGCGTACCGCCGAAAAACGAAAAGTTGAAATCTCGTTCAATTTCATTGATTTTATATTCTATCGATGCAGAGCAAAGAATATATCAAGAATATAACGTTTTTACTATGTTTAAATACGCGTTCACATATGATAATTATCGAAAAACGTAATCGACATACGCGAATTTCGGTATATGCGAAGTAAAAATCGTGAAATCTTTAATAATACTTGTGCCACAGTTTGAAAAATGTTACCAATCGTTTCAGAACATTGCATTTCTTAAGGTCAAACATCTGTTTTATATTGATATCAAAGATTTTAACATTGTTTCATATCGTATATACGATTTTTCGCTCATATACGCTTATCGTCGAAATACGAAAAGTTGAAACCTCGTTCATTTTCATTGATTTTATATTCTATTGATACAGGATAAAGAATATAACATGAACATAACGTTTTTACTATGTTAAAATACTCGTTTTCATATGATAATTATCGATAAACTTAATCAACCTACGCGAATTTCGGTATATGCGAAGTTAAAATCGTGAAATCTTTAATAATACTTGTGCCACAGTTTGAAAAATGTTACCAATCGATTCAGAACATTGCATTTCATATGATCAAACATCAATTTTTATATTTGAATCAAAGTTATTAACACTGTTTCATATCGTATATACGATTTTTCGCTCATATAAGCGTATCGTCGAAAAACGAAATGTTGAAATCTCGTTCATTTTCATTGATTTTATATTCTATCGATGCAGAGCAAAGAATATAACAAGAATATGACGTTTTTACTATGTTTAAATACGCGTTCACATATGATAATTATCGAAAAACCTAATCGGCATACGCGAATTTCAGTATATGCGAAGTTAAAATCGTGAAATCTTTAATAATACTTATGCCACAGTTTGATAAATGATACCAATCGTTCCAGAACATTGCATTTCATAAGATCAAACATCTGTTTAATATTGAAATTAAAGATTTTAACATTGATTCATATCGTATCTACGATTTTTCGCTCAAATACGCGTATCGTCGAAAAACGAAAAGTTGAAACCTCGTTCAATTTCATTGATTTTATATTCTATTGATGCAGAGCAAAGAATATAACAAGAATATAACGTTTTTACTATGTTTAAATACGCGTTCACATATGATAATTATCGAAAAACGTAATCGGCATACGCGAATTTCAGTATATGCGAAGTTAAAATCGAGAAATCTTTAATAATACTCATGCCACAGTTTGAAAAATATTACCAATCGAATCAGAACATTGCATTTCATAAGATCAAACATCTATTTTATTTTGGAATCGTCGTTATAACCTTGTTTCATATGTTATATACGATTATTAGCTCATAAAGAAGTATCGTCGAAAAGCGAAATTTGAATTCTCAACAAATTTCAATGCATTTATATTCTATCGACGCAGAATTCATATTGGAACAAGAATATAAGTTTGTAGCTATGTGTAAATACGAGTTTCAACATGAATATTGTCGAAAAATAAGAACGACACATGCGAATTTCGAGAATTGCGGAGATGAAATCGTGAAAACATTGAAATTACTTGTTCCACCGTTTGAAAAATGTCACCAATCAATTCGGACATTGTATTTCTGAAGATCAAACATCTATTTAATCTTGGAATCGACGTTTTAACCTTGTTTCATATCGTATATACAATTTTTCGTTCATAATAGCGTACCATCGTAATACGAAATATTGAAATCTCATTCAAATTCAATTAGTTTATATTCTCTCGACGCAGAATGAAGAATATAACATGAATGTAACGTTTTTACTATGTTTAAAAACGCGTTATTATATGATAATTATCGAAAAACGTGTTCGACATACGAGAATTTCGGTATATACGAAGTTAAAATCGTGAAAACTTTAATAATACTTATGCCACAGTTTGAAAAATGTTACCAATCGTTTCAGAACATTGCATTTTATAAGATCAAACATCTGTTTTATATTGATATCAAAGATTTTAACATTGTTTCATATCGTATATACGATTTTTCGCTCATATACGCTAATCGTCGAAATAAGAAAAGTTGAAACCTCGTTCAATTTCATTGATTTTATATTCTATTGATATAGAATAAAGAATATTACATGAATATAACGTTTTTATTATGTTTAAATACGCGTTTTCATATGATAATTATCGATAAACTTAATCGATAACGCGAATTTCGGTATAAGCGAAATTAAAATCGTGAAATATTTAATAATACTTGTGCCACAGTTTGAAAAATGTTACCAATCGATTCAGAACATTGCATTTCATAGGATCAAACATCTGTTTTATATTGAAATCAAAGATTTTAACATTGTTTCATATCGTATATACCATTTTTCGCTCATATACGCGTATCGTCGAAAAACGAAAAGTTGAAATCTCGTTCAATTTCATTGATTTTATATTCTATTGATGCAGAGCAAAGAATATAACAAGAATATAACGTTTTTACTATGTTTAAATACGCGTTCACATATGATAATTATCGAAAAACGTAATCGGCATACGCGAATTTCAGTATATGCGAAGTTAAAATCGAGAAATCTTTAATAATACTCATGCCACAGTTTGAAAAATATTACCAATCGAATCAGAACATTGCATTTCATAAGATCAAACATCTATTTTATTTTGGAATCGTCGTTATAACCTTGTTTCATATGTTATATACGATTATTAGCTCATAAAGAATTATCGTCGAAAAGCGAAATTTGAATTCTCAACAAATTTCAATGCATTTATATTCTATCGACGCAGAATTCATATTGGAACAAGAATATAAGTTTGTAGCTATGTGTAAATACGAGTTTCAACATGAATATTGTCGAAAAATAAGATCGACACATGCGAATTTCGAGAATTGCGGAGATGAAATCGTGAAAACATTGAAATTACTTGTTCCACCGTTTGAAAAATGTCACCAATCAATTCGGACATTGTATTTCTGAAGATCAAACATCTATTTAATCTTGGAATCGACGTTTTAACCTTGTTTCATATCGTATATACAATTTCTCGTTCATAATAGCGTACCATCGTAATACGAAATATTGAAATCTCATTCAAATTCAATGAGTTTATACTCTCTCGACGCAGAATGAAGAATATAACATGAATGTAACGTTTTTACTATGTTTAAAAACGCGTTATTATATGATAATTATCGAAAAACGTGTTCGACATACGCGAATTTCGGTATATACGAAGTTAAAATCGTGAAATCTTTAATAATACTTATGCCACAGTTTGAAAAATGTTACCAATCGTTTCAGAACATTGCATTTCATAAGATCAAACATCTGTTTTATATTGATATCAAAGATTTTAACATTGTTTCATATCGTATATACGATTTTTCGCTCATATACGCTAATCTTCGAAATAAGAAAAGTTGAAACATCGTTCAATTTCATTGATTTTATATTCTATCGACGCAGAATAAAGAATACATCAAGAACATAACGTTTTTACTATGTTAAAATACTCGTTTTCATATGATAATTATCGATAAACTTAATCGACATACGCGAATTTCGGTATATGCGAAGTTAAAATCGTGAAATCTTTAATAATACTCGTGCCACAGTTTGAAAAATGTTACCAATCGATTCAGAACATTGCATTTCATATGATCAAACATCTATTTTTATATTGAAATCAAAGTTTTTAACATTGTTTCATATCGTATATACGATTTTTCGCTCATATACGCGTACCGCCGAAAAACGAAAAGTTGAAATCTCGTTCAATTTCACTGATTTTATATTCTATCGATGCAGAGCAAAGAATATATCAAGAATATAACGTTTTTACTATGTTTAAATACGCGTTCACATATGATAATTATCGAAAAACGTAATCGACATACGCGAATTTCGGTATATGCGAAGTAAAAATCGTGAAATCTTTAATAATACTTGTGCCACAGTTTGAAAAATGTTACCAATCGTTTCAGAACATTGCATTTCTTAAGGTCAAACATCTGTTTTATATTGATATCAAAGATTTTAACATTGTTTCATATCGTATATACGATTTTTCGCTCATATACGCTTATCGTCGAAATACGAAAAGTTGAAACCTCGTTCATTTTCATTGATTTTATATTCTATTGATACAGGATAAAGAATATAACATGAACATAACGTTTTTACTATGTTAAAATACTCGTTTTCATATGATAATTATCGATAAACTTAATCAACCTACGCGAATTTCGGTATATGCGAAGTTAAAATCGTGAAATCTTTAATAATACTTGTGCCACAGTTTGAAAAATGTTACCAATCGATTCAGAACATTGCATTTCATATGATCAAACATCAATTTTTATATTTGAATCAAAGTTATTAACACTGTTTCATATCGTATATACGATTTTTCGCTCATATAAGCGTATCGTCGAAAAACGAAATGTTGAAATCTCGTTCATTTTCATTGATTTTATATTCTATCGATGCAGAGCAAAGAATATAACAAGAATATGACGTTTTTACTATGTTTAAATACGCGTTCACATATGATAATTATCGAAAAACCTAATCGGCATACGCGAATTTCAGTATATGCGAAGTTAAAATCGTGAAATCTTTAATAATACTTATGCCACAGTTTGATAAATGATACCAATCGTTCCAGAACATTGCATTTCATAAGATCAAACATCTGTTTAATATTGAAATTAAAGATTTTAACATTGATTCATATCGTATCTACGATTTTTCGCTCAAATACGCGTATCGTCGAAAAACGAAAAGTTGAAACCTCGTTCAATTTCATTGATTTTATATTCTATTGATGCAGAGCAAAGAATATAACAAGAATATAACGTTTTTACTATGTTTAAATACGCGTTCACATATGATAATTATCGAAAAACGTAATCGGCATACGCGAATTTCAGTATATGCGAAGTTAAAATCGAGAAATCTTTAATAATACTCATGCCACAGTTTGAAAAATATTACCAATCGAATCAGAACATTGCATTTCATAAGATCAAACATCTATTTTATTTTGGAATCGTCGTTATAACCTTGTTTCATATGTTATATACGATTATTAGCTCATAAAGAAGTATCGTCGAAAAGCGAAATTTGAATTCTCAACAAATTTCAATGCATTTATATTCTATCGACGCAGAATTCATATTGGAACAAGAATATAAGTTTGTAGCTATGTGTAAATACGAGTTTCAACATGAATATTGTCGAAAAATAAGAACGACACATGCGAATTTCGAGAATTGCGGAGATGAAATCGTGAAAACATTGAAATTACTTGTTCCACCGTTTGAAAAATGTCACCAATCAATTCGGACATTGTATTTCTGAAGATCAAACATCTATTTAATCTTGGAATCGACGTTTTAACCTTGTTTCATATCGTATATACAATTTTTCGTTCATAATAGCGTACCATCGTAATACGAAATATTGAAATCTCATTCAAATTCAATTAGTTTATATTCTCTCGACGCAGAATGAAGAATATAACATGAATGTAACGTTTTTACTATGTTTAAAAACGCGTTATTATATGATAATTATCGAAAAACGTGTTCGACATACGAGAATTTCGGTATATACGAAGTTAAAATCGTGAAAACTTTAATAATACTTATGCCACAGTTTGAAAAATGTTACCAATCGTTTCAGAACATTGCATTTTATAAGATCAAACATCTGTTTTATATTGATATCAAAGATTTTAACATTGTTTCATATCGTATATACGATTTTTCGCTCATATACGCTAATCGTCGAAATAAGAAAAGTTGAAACCTCGTTCAATTTCATTGATTTTATATTCTATTGATATAGAATAAAGAATATTACATGAATATAACGTTTTTATTATGTTTAAATACGCGTTTTCATATGATAATTATCGATAAACTTAATCGATAACGCGAATTTCGGTATAAGCGAAATTAAAATCGTGAAATATTTAATAATACTTGTGCCACAGTTTGAAAAATGTTACCAATCGATTCAGAACATTGCATTTCATAGGATCAAACATCTGTTTTATATTGAAATCAAAGATTTTAACATTGTTTCATATCGTATATACCATTTTTCGCTCATATACGCGTATCGTCGAAAAACGAAAAGTTGAAATCTCGTTCAATTTCATTGATTTTATATTCTATTGATGCAGAGCAAAGAATATAACAAGAATATAACGTTTTTACTATGTTTAAATACGCGTTCACATATGATAATTATCGAAAAACGTAATCGGCATACGCGAATTTCAGTATATGCGAAGTTAAAATCGAGAAATCTTTAATAATACTCATGCCACAGTTTGAAAAATATTACCAATCGAATCAGAACATTGCATTTCATAAGATCAAACATCTATTTTATTTTGGAATCGTCGTTATAACCTTGTTTCATATGTTATATACGATTATTAGCTCATAAAGAATTATCGTCGAAAAGCGAAATTTGAATTCTCAACAAATTTCAATGCATTTATATTCTATCGACGCAGAATTCATATTGGAACAAGAATATAAGTTTGTAGCTATGTGTAAATACGAGTTTCAACATGAATATTGTCGAAAAATAAGATCGACACATGCGAATTTCGAGAATTGCGGAGATGAAATCGTGAAAACATTGAAATTACTTGTTCCACCGTTTGAAAAATGTCACCAATCAATTCGGACATTGTATTTCTGAAGATCAAACATCTATTTAATCTTGGAATCGACGTTTTAACCTTGTTTCATATCGTATATACAATTTCTCGTTCATAATAGCGTACCATCGTAATACGAAATATTGAAATCTCATTCAAATTCAATGAGTTTATACTCTCTCGACGCAGAATGAAGAATATAACATGAATGTAACGTTTTTACTATGTTTAAAAACGCGTTATTATATGATAATTATCGAAAAACGTGTTCGACATACGCGAATTTCGGTATATACGAAGTTAAAATCGTGAAATCTTTAATAATACTTATGCCACAGTTTGAAAAATGTTACCAATCGTTTCAGAACATTGCATTTCATAAGATCAAACATCTGTTTTATATTGATATCAAAGATTTTAACATTGTTTCATATCGTATATACGATTTTTCGCTCATATACGCTAATCTTCGAAATAAGAAAAGTTGAAACATCGTTCAATTTCATTGATTTTATATTCTATCGACGCAGAATAAAGAATACATCAAGAACATAACGTTTTTACTATGTTAAAATACTCGTTTTCATATGATAATTATCGATAAACTTAATCGACATACGCGAATTTCGGTATATGCGAAGTTAAAATCGTGAAATCTTTAATAATACTCGTGCCACAGTTTGAAAAATGTTACCAATCGATTCAGAACATTGCATTTCATATGATCAAACATCTATTTTTATATTGAAATCAAAGTTTTTAACATTGTTTCATATCGTATATACGATTTTTCGCTCATATACGCGTACCGCCGAAAAACGAAAAGTTGAAATCTCGTTCAATTTCACTGATTTTATATTCTATCGATGCAGAGCAAAGAATATATCAAGAATATAACGTTTTTACTATGTTTAAATACGCGTTCACATATGATAATTATCGAAAAACGTAATCGACATACGCGAATTTCGGTATATGCGAAGTAAAAATCGTGAAATCTTTAATAATACTTGTGCCACAGTTTGAAAAATGTTACCAATCGTTTCAGAACATTGCATTTCTTAAGGTCAAACATCTGTTTTATATTGATATCAAAGATTTTAACATTGTTTCATATCGTATATACGATTTTTCGCTCATATACGCTTATCGTCGAAATACGAAAAGTTGAAACCTCGTTCATTTTCATTGATTTTATATTCTATTGATACAGGATAAAGAATATAACATGAACATAACGTTTTTACTATGTTAAAATACTCGTTTTCATATGATAATTATCGATAAACTTAATCAACCTACGCGAATTTCGGTATATGCGAAGTTAAAATCGTGAAATCTTTAATAATACTTGTGCCACAGTTTGAAAAATGTTACCAATCGATTCAGAACATTGCATTTCATATGATCAAACATCAATTTTTATATTTGAATCAAAGTTATTAACACTGTTTCATATCGTATATACGATTTTTCGCTCATATAAGCGTATCGTCGAAAAACGAAATGTTGAAATCTCGTTCATTTTCATTGATTTTATATTCTATCGATGCAGAGCAAAGAATATAACAAGAATATGACGTTTTTACTATGTTTAAATACGCGTTCACATATGATAATTATCGAAAAACCTAATCGGCATACGCGAATTTCAGTATATGCGAAGTTAAAATCGTGAAATCTTTAATAATACTTATGCCACAGTTTGATAAATGATACCAATCGTTCCAGAACATTGCATTTCATAAGATCAAACATCTGTTTTATATTGAAATTAAAGATTTTAAAATTGATTCATATCGTATCTACGATTTTTCGCTCAAATACGCGTATCGTCGAAAAACGAAAAGTTGAAACCTCGTTCAATTTCATTGATTTTATATTCTATTGATGCAGAGCAAAGAATATAACAAGAATATAACGTTTTTACTATGTGTAAATACGCGTTCACATATGATAATTATCGAAAAACGTAATCGGCATACGCGAATTTCAGTATATGCGAAGTAAAAATCGTGAAATCTTTAATAATACTCGTGCCACAGATTGAAAAATGTTACCAATCGATTCAGAACATTGCATTTCATATGATCAAACATCTATTTTTATATTGAAATCAAAGTTTTTAACATTGTTTCATATCGTATATACGATTTTTCGCTCATATACGCGTACCGCCGAAAAACGAAAAGTTGAAATCTCGTTCAATTTCACTGATTTTATATTCTATCGATGCAGAGCAAAGAATATATCAAGAATATAACGTTTTTACTATGTTTAAATACGCGTTCACATATGATAATTATCGAAAAACGTAATCGACATACGCGAATTTCGGTATATGCGAAGTAAAAATCGTGAAATCTTTAATAATACTTGTGCCACAGTTTGAAAAATGTTACCAATCGTTTCAGAACATTGCATTTCTTAAGGTCAAACATCTGTTTTATATTGATATCAAAGATTTTAACATTGTTTCATATCGTATATACGATTTTTCGCTCATATACGCTTATCGTCGAAATACGAAAAGTTGAAACCTCGTTCATTTTCATTGATTTTATATTCTATTGATACAGGATAAAGAATATAACATGAACATAACGTTTTTACTATGTTAAAATACTCGTTTTCATATGATAATTATCGATAAACTTAATCAACCTACGCGAATTTCGGTATATGCGAAGTTAAAATCGTGAAATCTTTAATAATACTTGTGCCACAGTTTGAAAAATGTTACCAATCGATTCAGAACATTGCATTTCATATGATCAAACATCAATTTTTATATTTGAATCAAAGTTATTAACACTGTTTCATATCGTATATACGATTTTTCGCTCATATAAGCGTATCGTCGAAAAACGAAATGTTGAAATCTCGTTCATTTTCATTGATTTTATATTCTATCGATGCAGAGCAAAGAATATAACAAGAATATGACGTTTTTACTATGTTTAAATACGCGTTCACATATGATAATTATCGAAAAACCTAATCGGCATACGCGAATTTCAGTATATGCGAAGTTAAAATCGTGAAATCTTTAATAATACTTATGCCACAGTTTGATAAATGATACCAATCGTTCCAGAACATTGCATTTCATAAGATCAAACATCTGTTTTATATTGAAATTAAAGATTTTAAAATTGATTCATATCGTATCTACGATTTTTCGCTCAAATACGCGTATCGTCGAAAAACGAAAAGTTGAAACCTCGTTCAATTTCATTGATTTTATATTCTATTGATGCAGAGCAAAGAATATAACAAGAATATAACGTTTTTACTATGTGTAAATACGCGTTCACATATGATAATTATCGAAAAACGTAATCGGCATACGCGAATTTCAGTATATGCGAAGTAAAAATCGTGAAATCTTTAATAATACTCGTGCCACAGATTGAAAAATGTTACCAATCGATTCAGAACATTGCATTTCATATGATCAAACATCTATTTTTATATTGAAATCAAAGTTTTTAACATTGTTTCATATCGTATATACGATTTTTCGCTCATATAAGCGTATCGTCGAAAAACGAAAAGTTGAAATCTCGTTCAATTTCATTGATTTTATATTCTATTGATATAGAATAAAGAATATTACATGAATATAACGTTTTTATTATGTTTAAATACGCGTTTTCATATGATAATTATCGATAAACTTAATCGATAACGCGAATTTCGGTATAAGCGAAATTAAATCGTGAAATATTTAATAATACTTGTGCCACAGTTTGAAAAATGTTACCAATCGATTCAGAACATTGCATTTCATAGGATCAAACATCTGTTTTATATTGAAATCAAAGATTTTAACATTGTTTCATATCGTATATACCATTTTTCGCTCATATACTCGTATCGTCGAAAAACGAAAAGTTGAAATCTCGTTCAATTTCATTGATTTTATATTCTATTGATGCAGAGCAAAGAATATAACAAGAATATAACGTTTTTACTATGTTTAAATACGCGTTCACATATGATAATTATCGAAAAACGTAATCGGCATACGCGAATTTCAGTATATGCGAAGTTAAAATCGAGAATTCTTTAATAATGCTCATGCCACAGTTTGAAAAATATTACCAATCGAATCAGAACATTGCATTTCATGAGATCAAACATCTATTTTATCTTTGGAATTGACGTTTTAACCTTGTTTCACATCGTATATACGATTTTTCGCTCATATACGCGTACCGCCGAAAAACGAAAAGTTGAAATCTCGTTCAATTTCATTGATTTTATATTCTATCGATGCAGAGCAAAGAATATATCAAGAATATAACGTTTTTACTATGTTTAAATACGCGTTCACATATGATAATTATCGAAAAACGTAATCGACATACGCGAATTTCGGTATATGCGAAGTAAAAATCGTGAAATCTTTAATAATACTTGTGCCACAGTTTGAAAAATGTTACCAATCGTTTCAGAACATTGCATTTCTTAAGGTCAAACATCTGTTTTATATTGATATCAAAGATTTTAACATTGTTTCATATCGTATATACGATTTTTCGCTCATATACGCTAATCGTCGAAATACGAAAAGTTGAAACCTCGTTCAATTTCATTGATTTTATATTCTATTGATACAGAATAAAGAATATAACAAGAATATGACGTTTTTACTATGTTTAAATACGCGTTCACATATGATAATTATTGAAAAACGTAATCGGCATACGCGAATTTCAGTATATGCGAAGTTAAAATCGTGAAATCTTTAATAATACTTATGCCACAGTTTGATAAATGATACCAATCGTTCCAGAACATTGCATTTCATAAGATCAAACATCTGTTTTATATTGAAATTAAAGATTTTAACATTGATTCATACCGTATCTACGATTTTTCGCTCAAATACGCGTATCGTCGAAAAACGAAAAGTTGAAACCTCGTTCAATTTCATTGATTTTATATTCTATTGATACAGAATAAAGAATATAACATGCATATAACGTTTTTATTATGAATAAAAACTCGTTTTCATATGATAATTATCGATAAACTTAATCGAAAACGCGAATTTCGGTATAAGCGAAATTAAAATCGTGAAATCTTTAATAATACTTGTGCCACAATTTGAAAATGGTTACCAGTCGATTCATAACATTGCATTTCATAAGAACAAGCATCTGTTTTATATTGAAATCAAAGTTTTTAACATTGTTTCATATCGTATATACGATTTTTCGCTCATATAAGCGTATCGTCGAAAAAAGAAAAGTTGATACCTCGTTCAATTTCATTGATTTTATATTCTATTGATACAGAATAAAGAATATAACATGCATATAACGTTTTTATTATGTATAAAAACTCGTTTTCATATGATAATTATCGATAAACTTAATCGAAAACGCGAATTTCGGTATAAGCGAAATTAAAATCGTGAAATCTTTAATAATACTTGTGCCACAATTTGAAAATGGTTACCAGTCGATTCATAACATTGCATTTCATAAGAACAAGCATCTGTTTTATATTGAAATCAAAGTTTTTAACATTGTTTCATATCGTATATACGATTTTTCGCTCATATAAGCGTATCGTCGAAAAAAGAAAAGTTGATACCACGTTCTATTTCATTGATTTTATATTCTATTGATACAGAATAAAGAATATAACAAGAATATGACGTTTTTACTACGTTTAAAAACGCGTTTTCATATAATAATTATCGAAAAACGTAACCGGCATACGCGAATTTCAGTATATGCGAAGTTAAAATCGTGAAATCTTTAATAATACTCGTGCCACAGTTTGAAAAATATTACCAATCGAATCAGAACATTGCATTTTATGAGATCAAACGTCTATTTTATTTTGGAATCTTCGTTATAAACTTGTTTCATATGTTATATACGATTATTAGCTCATAAAGAAGTATCGTAAAAAGCGAAATTTGAATTCTCAACAAATTTCAATGCATTTATATTCTATCGACGCAGAATACATATTGGAACAAGAATATAAGTTTGTAGCTATGGGTAAATACGAGTTTCAACATGAATATTGTCGAAAAATAAGATCGACACATGCGAATTTCGAGAATTGCGGAGATGAAATCGTGAAAACATTGAAATTACTTGTCCCACCGTTTGAAAAATGTCACCAATCAATTCGGACATTGTATTTCTGAAGATCAAACATCTATTTAATCTTGGAATCGACGTTTTAACCTTGTTTCATATCGTACATACAATTTTTCGTTCATAATGGCGTACCATCGTAATACGAAATATTGAAATCTCATTCAAATTCAATGAGTTTATATTCTCTCGACGCAGAATGAAGAATATAACATGAATGTAACGTTTTTACTATGTTTAAAAACGCGTTATTATATGATAATTATCGAAAAACGTGTTCGACATACGCGAATTTCGGTATATGCGAAGTAAAAATCGTGAAATCTTTAATAATACTTGTGCCACAGTTTGAAAAATGTTACCAATCGTTTCAGAACATTGCATTTCTTAAGGTCAAACATCTGTTTTATATTGATATCAAAGATTTTAACATTGTTTCATATCGTATATACGATTTTTCGCTCATATACGCTAATCGTCGAAATACGAAAAGTTGAAACCTCGTTCAATTTCATTGATTTTATATTCTATTGATACAGAATAAAGAATATAACAAGAATATGACGTTTTTACTATGTTTAAATACGCGTTCACATATGATAATTATCGAAGAACGTAATCGGCATACGCGAATTTCAGTATATGCGAAGTCAAAATCGTGAAATCTTTAATAATACTTGTGCCAAAGTTTGAAAAATGTTATCAATCGATTCAGAACATTGCATTTCATATGATCAAACATCTATTTTTATATTTGAATCAAAGTTATTAACACTGTTTCATATCGTATATACGATTTTTCGCTCATATAAGCGTATCATCGAAAAACGAAAAGTTGAAATCTCGTTCAATTTCATTGATTGTATATTCTATCGATGCAGAGCAAAGAATATAACAAGAATATGACGTTTTTACTATGTTTAAATACGCGTTCACCTATGATAATTATTGAAAAACGTAATCGGCATACGCGAATTTCAGTATATGCGAAGTTAAAATCGTGAAATCTTTAATAATACTCGTGCCACAGTTTGAAAAATATTACCAATCGAATCAGAACATTGCATTTCATGAGATCAAACATCTATTTTATCTTTGGAATTGACGTTTTAACCTTGTTTCACATCGTATATACGATTTTTCGCTCATATACGCGTACCGCCGAAAAACGAAAAGTTGAAATCTCGTTCAATTTCATTGATTTTATATTCTATCGATGCAGAGCAAAGAATATATCAAGAATATAACGTTTTTACTATGTTTAAATACGCGTTCACATATGATAATTATCGAAAAACGTAATCGACATACGCGAATTTCGGTATATGCGAAGTAAAAATCGTGAAATCTTTAATAATACTTGTGCCACAGTTTGAAAAATGTTACCAATCGTTTCAGAACATTGCATTTCTTAAGGTCAAACATCTGTTTTATATTGATATCAAAGATTTTAACATTGTTTCATATCGTATATACGATTTTTCGCTCATATACGCTAATCGTCGAAATACGAAAAGTTGAAACCTCGTTCAATTTCATTGATTTTATATTCTATTGATACAGAATAAAGAATATAACAAGAATATGACGTTTTTACTATGTTTAAATACGCGTTCACATATGATAATTATCGAAAAACGTAATCGGCATACGCGAATTTCAGTATATGCGAAGTTAAAATCGTGAAATCTTTAATAATACTTGTGCCAAAGTTTGAAAAATGTTATCAATCGATTCAGAACATTGCATTTCATATGATCAAACATCTATTTTTATATTTGAATCAAAGTTATTAACACTGTTTCATATCGTATATACGATTTTTCGCTCATATAAGCGTATCATCGAAAAACGAAAAGTTGAAATCTCGTTCAATTTCATTGATTTTATATTCTATCGATGCAGAGCAAAGAATATAACAAGAATATGACGTTTTTACTATGTTTAAATACGCGTTCACATATGATAATTATTGAAAAACGTAATCGGCATAC
Source organism: Vespa crabro (assembly GCF_910589235.1). Taxonomy (NCBI): domain Eukaryota; kingdom Metazoa; phylum Arthropoda; class Insecta; order Hymenoptera; family Vespidae; genus Vespa; species Vespa crabro. Next base: position 13,557,271 of record NC_060955.1, read on the forward strand.
GCGAATTTCAGTATATGCGAAGTTAAAATCGTGAAATCTTTAATAATACTCGTGCCACAGTTTGAAAAATATTACCAATCGATTCAGAACATTGCATTTCATAAGATCAAACATCTATTTTATCTTTGGAATTGACGTTTTAACCTTGTTTCACATCGTATATACGATTTTTCGCTCATATACGCGTACCGCCGAAAAACGAAAAGTTGAAATCTCGTTCAATTTCATTGATTTTATATTCTATCGATGCAGAGCAAAGAATATATCAAGAATATAACGTTTTTACTATGTTTAAATACGCGTTCACATATGATAATTATCGAAAAACGTAATCGACATACGCGAATTTCGGTATATGCGAAGTAAAAATCGTGAAATCTTTAATAATACTTGTGCCACAGTTTGAAAAATGTTACCAATCGTTTCAGAACATTGCATTTCTTAAGGTCAAACATCTGTTTTATATTGATATCAAAGATTTTAACATTGTTTCATATCGTATATACGATTTTTCGCTCATATACGCTAATCGTCGAAATACGAAAAGTTGAAACCTCGTTCAATTTCATTGATTTTATATTCTATTGATACAGAATAAAGAATATAACAAGAATATGACGTTTTTACTATGTTTAAATACGCGTTCACATATGATAATTATCGAAAAACGTAATCGGCATACGCGAATTTCAGTATATGCGAAGTTAAAATCGTGAAATCTTTAATAATACTTGTGCCAAAGTTTGAAAAATGTTATCAATCGATTCAGAACATTGCATTTCATATGATCAAACATCTATTTTTATATTTGAATCAAAGTTATTAACACTGTTTCATATCGTATATACGATTTTTCGCTCATATAAGCGTATCGTCGAAAAACGAAATGTTGAAATCTCGTTCATTTTCATTGATTTTATATTCTATCGATGCAGAGCAAAGAATATAACAAGAATATGACGTTTTTACTATGTTTAAATACGCGTTCACATATGATAATTATCGAAAAACGTAATCGGCATACGCGAATTTCAGTATATGCGAAGTTAAAATCGTGAAATCTTTAATAATACTTATGCCACAGTTTGATAAATGATACCAATCGTTCCAGAACATTGCATTTCATAAGATCAAACATCTGTTTTATATTGAAATTAAAGATTTTAACATTGATTCATATCGTATCTACGATTTTTCGCTCAAATACGCGTATCGTCGAAAAACGAAAAGTTGAAACCTCGTTCAATTTCATTGATTTTATATTCTATTGATACAGAATAAAGAATATAACATGCATATAACGTTTTTATTATGTATAAAAACTCGTTTTCATATGATAATTATCGATAAACTTAATCGAAAACGCGAATTTCGGTATAAGCGAAATTAAAATCGTGAAATCTTTAATAATACTTGTGCCACAATTTGAAAATGGTTACCAGTCGATTCATAACATTGCATTTCATAAGAACAAGCATCTGTTTTATATTGAAATCAAAGTTTTTAACATTGTTTCATATCGTATATACGATTTTTCGCTCATATAAGCGTATCGTCGAAAAAAGAAAAGTTGATACCACGTTCTATTTCATTGATTTTATACTCTATCAATGCAGAATAAAGAATATAACAAGAACATAACGTTTTTACTACGTTTAAAAACGCGTTTTCATATAATAATTATCGAAAAACGTAACCGGCATACGCGAATTTCAGTATATGCGAAGTTAAAATCGTGAAATCTTTAATAATACTCGTGCCACAGTTTGAAAAATATTACCAATCGAATCAGAACATTGCATTCTATGAGATCAAACGTCTATTTTATTTTGGAATCTTCGTTATAAACTTGTTTCATATGTTATATACGATTATTAGCTCATAAAGAAGTATCGTCTAAAGCGAAATTTGAATTCTCAACAAATTTCAATGCATTTATATTCTATCGACGCAGAATACATATTGGAACAAGAATATAAGTTTGTAGCTATGGGTAAATACGAGTTTCAACATGAATATTGTCGAAAAATAAGATCGACACTTGCGAATTTCGAGAATTGCGGAGATGAAATCGTGAAAACATTGAAATTACTTGTTCCACCGTTTGAAAAATGTCACCAATCAATTCGGACATTGTATTTCTGAAGATCAAACATCTATTTAATCTTGGAATCGACGTTTTAACATTGTTTCATATCGTACATACAATTTTTCGTTCATAATGGCGTACCATCGTAATACGAAATATTGAAATCTCATTCAAATTCAATGAGTTTATATTCTCTCGACGCAGAATGAAGAATATAACATGAATGTAACGTTTTTACTATGTTTAAAAACGCGTTATTATATGATAATTATCGAAAAACGTGTTCGACATACGCGAATTTCGGTATATGCGAAGTAAAAATCGTGAAATCTTTAATAATACTTGTGCCACAGTTTGAAAAATGTTACCAATCGTTTCAGAACATTGCATTTCTTAAGGTCAAACATCTGTTTTATATTGATATCAAAGATTTTAACATTGTTTCATATCGTATATACGATTTTTCGCTCATATACGCTAATCGTCGAAATACGAAAAGTTGAAACCTCGTTCAATTTCATTGATTTTATATTCTATTGATACAGAATAAAGAATATAACAAGAATATGACGTTTTTACTATGTTTAAATACGCGTTCACATATGATAATTATCGAAAAACGTAATCGGCATACGCGAATTTCAGTATATGCGAAGTTAAAATCGTGAAATCTTTAATAATACTTGTGCCAAAGTTTGAAAAATGTTATCAATCGATTCAGAACATTGCATTTCATATGATCAAACATCTATTTTTATATTTGAATCAAAGTTATTAACACTGTTTCATATCGTATATACGATTTTTCGCTCATATAAGCGTATCATCGAAAAACGAAAAGTTGAAATCTCGTTCAATTTCATTGATTTTATATTCTATCGATGCAGAGCAAAGAATATAACAAGAATATGACGTTTTTACTATGTTTAAATACGCGTTCACATATGATAATTATTGAAAAACGTAATCGGCATACGCGAATTTCAGTATATGCGAAGTTAAAATCGTGAAATCTTTAATAATACTTATGCCACAGTTTGATAAATGATACCAATCGTTCCAGAACATTGCATTTCATAAGATCAAACATCTGTTTTATATTGAAATTAAAGATTTTAACATTGATTCATATCGTATCTACGATTTTTCGCTCAAATACGCGTATCGTCGAAAAACGAAAAGTTGAAACCTCGTTCAGTTTCATTGATTTTATATTCTATTGATACAGAATAAAGAATATAACATGCATATAACGTTTTTATTATGTATAAAAACTCGTTTTCATATGATAATTATCGATAAACTTAATCGAAAACGCGAATTTCGGTATAAGCGAAATTAAAATCGTGAAATCTTTAATAATACTTGTGCCACAATTTGAAAATGGTTACCAGTCGATTCATAACATTGCATTTCATAAGAACAAGCATCTGTTTTATATTGAAATCAAAGTTTTTAACATTGTTTCATATCGTATATACGATTTTTCGCTCATATAAGCGTATCGTCGAAAAAAGAAAAGTTGATACCACGTTCTATTTCATTGATTTTATACTCTATCAATGCAGAATAAAGAATATAACAAGAACATAACGTTTTTACTACGTTTAAAAATTTATTTTATTTTGGAATCTTCGTTATAAACTTGTTTCATATGTTATATACGATTATTAGCTCATAAAGAAGTATCGTCAAAAGCGAAATTTGAATTCTCAACAAATTTCAATGCATTTATATTCTATCGACGCAGAATACATATTGGAACAAGAATATAAGTTTGTAGCTATGGGTAAATACGAGTTTCAACATGAATATTGTCGAAAAATAAGATCGACACATGCGAATTTCGAGAATTGCGGAGATGAAATCGTGAAAACATTGAAATTACTTGTTCCACCGTTTGAAAAATGTCACCAATCAATTCGGACATTGTATTTCTGAAGATCAAACATCTATTTAATCTTGGAATCGACGTTTTAACCTTGTTTCATATCGTACATATAATTTTTCATATACATATACGCTAATCGTCCAAATACGAAAAGTTGAAACCTCGTTCAATTTCATTGATTTTATATTCTATTGATACAGAATAAAGAATATAATAAGAATATGACGTTTTTACTATGTTTAAATACGCGTTCACATATGATAATTATCGAAAAACGTAATCGGCATACGCGAATTTCAGTATATGCGAAGTTAAAATCGTGAAATCTTTAATAATACTTGTGCCAAAGTTTGAAAAATATTACCAATCGAATCAGAACATTGCATTTCATGAGATCAAACATCTATTTAATCTTGGAATCGACGTTTTAACCTTGTTTCATATCGTATGTACGATTTTTCGCTCATATAAGCGTATCATCGAAAAACGAAAAGTTGAAATCTCGTTCAATTTCATTGATTTTATATTCTATCGATGCAGAGCAAAGAATATAACAAGAATATGACGTTTTTACTATGTTTAAATACGCGTTCACATATGATAATTATTGAAAAACGTAATCGGCATACGCGAATTTCAGTATATGCGAAGTTAAAATCGTGAAATCTTTAATAATACTCGTGCCACAGTTTGAAAAATATTACCAATCGAATCAGAACATTGCATTTCATGAGATCAAACATCTATTTAATCTTGGAATCGACGTTTTAACCTTGTTTCATATCGTACATACAATTTTTCGTTCATAATGGCGTACCATCGTAATACGAAATATTGAAATCTCATTCAAATTCAATGAGTTTATATTCTCTCGACGCAGAATGAAGAATATAACATGAATGTAACGTTTTTACTATGTTTAAAAACGCGTTATTGTATGATAATTATCGAAAAACGTGTTCGACATACGCGAATTTCGGTATATGCGAAGTAAAAATCGTGAAATTTTTAATAATACTTGTGCCACAGTTTGAAAAATGTTACCAATCGTTTCAGAACATTGCATTTCTTAAGGTCAAACATCTGTTTTATATTGATATCAAAGATTTTAACACTGTTTCATATCGTATGTACGATTTTTCGCTCATATAAGCGTATCATCGAAAAACGAAAAGTTGAAATCTCGTTCAATTTCATTGATTTTATATTCTATCGATGCAGAGCAAAGAATATAACAAGAATATGACGTTTTTACTATGTTTAAATACGCGTTCACATATGATAATTATTGAAAAACGTAATCGGCATACGCGAATTTCAGTATATGCGAAGTTAAAATCGTGAAATCTTTAATAATACTCGTGCCACAGTTTGAAAAATATTACCAATCGAATCAGAACATTGCATTTCATGAGATCAAACATCTATTTTATCTTTGGAATTGACGTTTTAACCTTGTTTCACATCGTATATACGATTTTTCGCTCATATACGCGTACCGCCGAAAAACGAAAAGTTGAAATCTCGTTCAATTTCATTGATTTTATATTCTATCGATGCAGAGCAAAGAATATATCAAGAATATAACGTTTTTACTATGTTTAAATACGCGTTCACATATGATAATTATCGAAAAACATAATCGACATACGCGAATTTCGGTATATGCGAAGTAAAAATCGTGAAATCTTTAATAATACTTGTGCCACAGTTTGAAAAATGTTACCAATCGTTTCAGAACATTGCATTTCTTAAGGTCAAACATCTGTTTTATATTGATATCAAAGATTTTAACATTGTTTCATATCGTATATACGATTTTTCGCTCATATACGCTAATCGTCGAAATACGAAAAGTTGAAACCTCGTTCAATTTCATTGATTTTATATTCTATTGATACAGAATAAAGAATATAACAAGAATATGACGTTTTTACTATGTTTAAATACGCGTTCACCTATGATAATTATTGAAAAACGTAATCGGCATACGCGAATTTCAGTATATGCGAAGTTAAAATCGTGAAATCTTTAATAATACTCGTGCCACAGTTTGAAAAATATTACCAATCGAATCAGAACATTGCATTTCATGAGATCAAACATCTATTTTATCTTTGGAATTGACGTTTTAACCTTGTTTCACATCGTATATACGATTTTTCGCTCATATACGCGTACCGCCGAAAAACGAAAAGTTGAAATCTCGTTCAATTTCCTTGATTTTATATTCTCTCGATGCAGAGCAAAGAATATAACAAGAATATGACGTTTTTACTATGTTTATATACGCGTTCACATATGATAATTATCGAAAAACGTAATCGGCATACGCGAATTTCAGTATATGCGAAGTTAAAATCGTGAAATCTTTAATAATACTTATGCCACAGTTTGAAAAATGATACCAATCGTTCCAGAACATTGCATTTCATAAGATCAAACATCTGTTTTATATTGAAATTAAAGATTTTAACATTGATTCATATCGTATCTACGATTTTTCGCTCAAATAAGCGTATCGTCGAAAAACGAAAAGTTGAAACCTCGTTCAATTTCATTGATTTTATATTCTATTGATACAGAATAATGAATATAACATGCATATAACGTTTTTAATATGTTTAAAAACTCGTTTTCATATGATAATTATCGATAAACTTAATCGAAAACGCGAATTTCGGTATAAGCGAAATTAAAATCGTGAAATCTTTAATAATACTTGTGCCACAATTTAAAAATGGTTTCCAGTCGATTCATAACATTGCATTTCATAAGAACAAGCATCTGTATTATATTGAAATCAAAGTTTTTAACATTGTTTCATATCGTATATACGATTTTTCGCTCATATAAGCGTATCGTCGAAAAACGAAAAGTTGAAATCTCGTTCAATTTCATTGATTTTATATTCTATCGATGCAGAGCAAAGAATATAACAAGAATTTAACGTTTTTACTATGTTTAAATACGCGTTCACATATGATAATTATCGAAAAACGTAATCGGCATACGCGAAATTCAGTATATGCGAAGTTAAAAACGAGAAATCTTTAATAATACTCGTGCCACAGTTTGAAAAATATTACCAATCGAATTAGAACATTGCATTTCATAAGATCAAACATCTATTTTATTTTGGATTCGACGTTATAACCTTGTTTCATATGTTATATGCGATTATTAGCTCATAAAGTATAGTCGAAAAGCGAAATTTGAATTCTCAACAAATTTCAATGCTTTTATATTCTATCGACGCAGAATACATATTGGAACAATAATATAAGTTTGTTACTATGTGTAAATACGAGTTTTAACATGAATATAGTCGAAAAATAAGATCGACCCATGCGAATTTCGAGAATTGCGGAGATGAAATCGTGAAAACATTGAAATTACTTGTACCACCGTTTGAAAAATGTTACCAATCAATTCGGACATTGTATTTCTGAAGATCAAACATCTATTTAATCTTGGAATCGACGTTTTAACCTTGTTTCATATCGTATATACAATTTTTCGTTCATAATGGCGTACCATCGTAATACGAAATATTGAAGTCTCATTCAAATTCAATGAGTTTATATTCTCTCGACGCGGGAATAAAGAATATAACATGAATGTAACGTTATTACTATGTTTAAAAACGCGTTATTATATGATAATTATCGAAAAACGTGTTCGACATACGCGAATTTCGGTATATACGAAGTTAAAATCGTGAAACCTTTAATAATACTCGTGCCCCAGTTTGAAGAAAGTTACCAGTCGATTCAGAACATTGCATTTCATAAGATCAAACATCTATTTTATCTTTGGAATTGAAGTTTTAACCTTGATTCACATCGTATATACGATTTTTCGCTCATATACGCGTACCGCCGAAAAACGAAAAGTTGAAATCTCGTTCAATTTCATTGATTTTATATTCTCTCGATGCAGAGCAAAGAATATAACAAGAATATGACGTTTTTACTATGTTTATATACGCGTTCACATATGATAATTATCGAAAAACGTAATCGGCATACGCGAATTTCAGTATATGCGAAGTTAAAATCGTGAAATCTTTAATAATACTTATGCCACAGTTTGAAAAATGATACCAATCGTTCCAGAACATTGCATTTCATAAGATCAAACATCTGTTTTATATTGAAATTAAAGATTTTAACATTGATTCATATCGTATCTACGATTTTTCGCTCAAATAAGCGTATCGTCGAAAAACGAAAAGTTGAAACCTCGTTCAATTTCACTGATTTTATATTCTATTGATACAGAATAATGAATATAACATGCATATAACGTTTTTAATATGTTTAAAAACTCGTTTTCATATGATAATTATCGATAAACTTAATCGAAAACGCGAATTTCGGTATAAGCGAAATTAAAATCGTGAAATCTTTAATAATACTTGTGCCACAATTTAAAAATGGTTTCCAGTCGATTCATAACATTGCATTTCATAAGAACAAGCATCTGTATTATATTGAAATCAAAGTTTTTAACATTGTTTCATATCGTATATACGATTTTTCGCTCATATAAGCGTATCGTCGATAAACGAAAAGTTGAAATCTCGTTCAATTTCATTGATTTTATATTCTATCGATGCAGAGCAAAGAATATAACAAGAATTTAACGTTTTTACTATGTTTAAATACGCGTTCACATATGATAATTATCGAAAAACGTAATCGGCATACGCGAAATTCAGTATATGCGAAGTTAAAAACGAGAAATCTTTAATAATACTCGTGCCACAGTTTGAAAAATATTACCAATCGAATTAGAACATTGCATTTCATAAGATCAAACATCTATTTTATTTTGGATTCGACGTTATAACCTTGTTTCATATGTTATATGCGATTATTAGCTCATAAAGTATAGTCGAAAAGCGAAATTTGAATTCTCAACAAATTTCAATGCTTTTATATTCTATCGACGCAGAATACATATTGGAACAATAATATAAGTTTGTTACTATGTGTAAATACGAGTTTTAACATGAATATAGTCGAAAAATAAGATCGACCCATGCGAATTTCGAGAATTGCGGAGATGAAATCGTGAAAACATTGAAATTACTTGTACCACCGTTTGAAAAATGTTACCAATCAATTCGGACATTGTATTTCTGAAGATCAAACATCTATTTAATCTTGGAATCGACGTTTTAACCTTGTTTCATATCGTATATACAATTTTTCGTTCATAATGGCGTACCATCGTAATACGAAATATTGAAGTCTCATTCAAATTCAATGAGTTTATATTCTCTCGACGCGGGAATAAAGAATATAACATGAATGTAACGTTATTACTATGTTTAAAAACGCGTTATTATATGATAATTATCGAAAAACGTGTGCGACATACGCGAATTTCGGTATATACGAAGTTAAAATCGTGAAACCTTTAATAATACTCGTGCCCCAGTTTGAAGAAAGTTACCAGTCGATTCAGAACATTGCATTTCATAAGATCAAACATCTATTTTATCTTTGGAATTGAAGTTTTAACCTTGATTCACATCGTATATACGATTTTTCGCTCATATACGCGTACCGCCGAAAAACGAAAAGTTGAAATCTCGTTCAATTTCATTGATTTTATATTCTCTCGATGCAGAGCAAAGAATATAACAAGAATATGACGTTTTTACTATGTTTATATACGCGTTCACATATGATAATTATCGAAAAACGTAATCGGCATACGCGAATTTCAGTATATGCGAAGTTAAAATCGTGAAATCTTTAATAATACTTATGCCACAGTTTGAAAAATGATACCAATCGTTCCAGAACATTGCATTTCATAAGATCAAACATCTGTTTTATATTGAAATTAAAGATTTTAACATTGATTTATATCGTATCTACGATTTTTCGCTCAAATAAGCGTATCGTCGAAAAACGAAAAGTTGAAACCTCGTTCAATTTCATTGATTTTATATTCTATTGATACAGAATAATGAATATAACATGCATATAACGTTTTTAATATGTTTAAAAACTCGTTTTCATATGATAATTATCGATAAACTTAATCGAAAACGCGAATTTCGGTATAAGCGAAATTAAAATCGTGAAATCTTTAATAATACTTGTGCCACAATTTAAAAATGGTTTCCAGTCGATTCATAACATTGCATTTCATAAGAACAAGCATCTGTATTATATTGAAATCAAAGTTTTTAACATTGTTTCATATCGTATATACGATTTTTCGCTCATATAAGCGTATCGTCGAAAAACGAAAAGTTGAAATCTCGTTCAATTTCATTGATTTTATATTCTATCGATGCAGAGCAAAGAATATAACAAGAATTTAACGTTTTTACTATGTTTAAATACGCGTTCACATATGATAATTATCGAAAAACGTAATCGGCATACGCGAAATTCAGTATATGCGAAGTTAAAAACGAGAAATCTTTAATAATACTCGTGCCACAGTTTGAAAAATATTACCAATCGAATTAGAACATTGCATTTCATAAGATCAAACATCTATTTTATTTTGGATTCGACGTTATAACCTTGTTTCATATTTTATATGCGATTATTAGCTCATAAAGTATAGTCGAAAAGCGAAATTTGAATTCTCAACAAATTTCAATGCTTTTATATTCTATCGACGCAGAATACATATTGGAACAATAATATAAGTTTGTTACTATGTGTAAATACGAGTTTTAACATGAATATAGTCGAAAAATAAGATCGACCCATGCGAATTTCGAGAATTGCGGAGATGAAATCGTGAAAACATTGAAATTACTTGTACCACCGTTTGAAAAATGTTACCAATCAATTCGGACATTGTATTTCTGAAGATCAAACATCTATTTAATCTTGGAATCGACGTTTTAACCTTGTTTCATATCGTATATACAATTTTTCGTTCATAATGGCGTACCATCGTAATACGAAATATTGAAGTCTCATTCAAATTCAATGAGTTTATATTCTCTCGACGCGGGAATAAAGAATATAACATGAATGTAACGTTATTACTATGTTTAAAAACGCGTTATTATATGATAATTATCGAAAAACGTGTTCGACATACGCGAATTTCGGTATATACGAAGTTAAAATCGTGAAACCTTTAATAATACTCGTGCCCCAGTTTGAAGAAAGTTACCAGTCGATTCAGAACATTGCATTTCATAAGATCAAACATCTATTTTATCTTTGGAATTGAAGTTTTAACCTTGATTCACATCGTATATACGATTTTTCGCTCATATACGCGTACCGCCGAAAAACGAAAAGTTGAAATCTCGTTCAATTTCATTGATTTTATATTCTCTCGATGCAGAGCAAAGAATATAACAAGAATATGACGTTTTTACTATGTTTATATACGCGTTCACATATGATAATTATCGAAAAACGTAATCGGCATACGCGAATTTCAGTATATGCGAAGTTAAAATCGTGAAATCTTTAATAATACTTATGCCACAGTTTGAAAAATGATACCAATCGTTCCAGAACATTGCATTTCATAAGATCAAACATCTGTTTTATATTGAAATTAAAGATTTTAACATTGATTCATATCGTATCTACGATTTTTCGCTCAAATAAGCGTATCGTCGAAAAACGAAAAGTTGAAACCTCGTTCAATTTCATTGATTTTATATTCTATTGATACAGAATAATGAATATAACATGCATATAACGTTTTTAATATGTTTAAAAACTCGTTTTCATATGATAATTATCGATAAACTTAATCGAAAACGCGAATTTCGGTATAAGCGAAATTAAAATCGTGAAATCTTTAATAATACTTGTGCCACAATTTAAAAATGGTTTCCAGTCGATTCATAACATTGCATTTCATAAGAACAAGCATCTGTATTATATTGAAATCAAAGTTTTTAACATTGTTTCATATCGTATATACAATTTTTCGTTCATAATGGCGTACCATCGTAATACGAAATATTGAAGTCTCATTCAAATTCAATGAGTTTATATTCTCTCGACGCGGGAATAAAGAATATAACATGAATGTAACGTTATTACTATGTTTAAAAACGCGTTATTATATGATAATTATCGAAAAACGTGTTATACATACGCGAATTTCGGTATATACGAAGTTAAAATCGTGAAACCTTTAATAATACTCGTGCCCCAGTTTGAAGAAAGTTACCAGTCGATTCAGAACATTGCATTTCATAAGATCAAACATCTATTTTATCTTTTGAATTGAAGTTTTAACCTTGATTCACATCGTATATACGATTTTTCGCTCATATACGCGTACCGCCGAAAAACGAAAAGTTGAAATCTCGTTCAATTTCATTGATTTTATATTCTCTCGATGCAGAGCAAAGAATATAACAAGAATATGACGTTTTTACTATGTTTATATACGCGTTCACATATGATAATTATCGAAAAACGTAATCGGCATACGCGAATTTCAGTATATGCGAAGTTAAAATCGTGAAATCTTTAATAATACTTATGCCACAGTTTGAAAAATGATACCAATCGTTCCAGAACATTGCATTTCATAAGATCAAACATCTGTTTTATATTGAAATTAAAGATTTTAACATTGATTCATATCGTATCTACGATTTTTCGCTCAAATAAGCGTATCGTCGAAAAACGAAAAGTTGAAACCTCGTTCAATTTCATTGATTTTATATTCTATTGATACAGAATAATGAATATAACATGCATATAACGTTTTTAATATGTTTAAAAACTCGTTTTCATATGATAATTATCGATAAACTTAATCGAAAACGCGAATTTCGGTATAAGCGAAATTAAAATCGTGAAATCTTTAATAATACTTGTGCCACAATTTAAAAATGGTTTCCAGTCGATTCATAACATTGCATTTCATAAGAACAAGCATCTGTATTATATTGAAATCAAAGTTTTTAACATTGTTTCATATCGTATATACGATTTTTCGCTCATATAAGCGTATCGTCGAAAAACGAAAAGTTGAAATCTCGTTCAATTTCATTGATTTTATATTCTATCGATGCAGAGCAAAGAATATAACAAGAATTTAACGTTTTTACTATGTTTAAATACGCGTTCACATATGATAATTATCGAAAAACGTAATCGGCATACGCGAAATTCAGTATATGCGAAGTTAAAAACGAGAAATCTTTAATAATACTCGTGCCACAGTTTGAAAAATATTACCAATCGAATTAGAACATTGCATTTCATAAGATCAAACATCTATTTTATTTTGGATTCGACGTTATAACCTTGTTTCATATGTTATATGCGATTATTAGCTCATAAAGTATAGTCGAAAAGCGAAATTTGAATTCTCAACAAATTTCAATGCTTTTATATTCTATCGACGCAGAATACATATTGGAACAATAATATAAGTTTGTTACTATGTGTAAATACGAGTTTTAACATGAATATAGTCGAAAAATAAGATCGACCCATGCGAATTTCGAGAATTGCGGAGATGAAATCGTGAAAACATTGAAATTACTTGTACCACCGTTTGAAAAATGTTACCAATCAATTCGGACATTGTATTTCTGAAGATCAAACATCTATTTAATCTTGGAATCGACGTTTTAACCTTGTTTCATATCGTATATACAATTTTTCGTTCATAATGGCGTACCATCGTATTCGAAATATTGAAGTCTCATTCAAATTCAATGAGTTTATATTCACTCGACGCGGGAATAAAGAATATAACATGAATGTAACGTTATTACTATGTTTAAAAACGCGTTATTATATGATAATTATCGAAAAACGTGTTCGACATACGCGAATTTCGGTATATACGAAGTTAAAATCGTGAAACCTTTAATAATACTCGTGCCCCAGTTTGAAGAAAGTTACCAGTCGATTCAGAACATTGCATTTCATAAGATCAAACATCTATTTTATCTTTGGAATTGAAGTTTTAACCTTGATTCACATCGTATATACGATTTTTCGCTCATATACGCGTACCGCCGAAAAACGAAAAGTTGAAATCTCGTTCAATTTCATTGATTTTATATTCTCTCGATGCAGAGCAAAGAATATAACAAGAATATGACGTTTTTACTATGTTTATATACGCGTTCACATATGATAATTATCGAAAAACGTAATCGGCATACGCGAATTTCAGTATATGCGAAGTTAAAATCGTGAAATCTTTAATAATACTTATGCCACAGTTTGAAAAATGATACCAATCGTTCCAGAACATTGCATTTCATAAGATCAAACATCTGTTTTATATTGAAATTAAAGATTTTAACATTGATTCATATCGTATCTACGATTTTTCGCTCAAATAAGCGTATCGTCGAAAAACGAAAAGTTGAAACCTCGTTCAATTTCACTGATTTTATATTCTATTGATACAGAATAATGAATATAACATGCATATAACGTTTTTAATATGTTTAAAAACTCGTTTTCATATGATAATTATCGATAAACTTAATCGAAAACGCGAATTTCGGTATAAGCGAAATTAAAATCGTGAAATCTTTAATAATACTTGTGCCACAATTTAAAAATGGTTTCCAGTCGATTCATAACATTGCATTTCATAAGAACAAGCATCTGTATTATATTGAAATCAAAGTTTTTAACATTGTTTCATATCGTATATACGATTTTTCGCTCATATAAGCGTATCGTCGAAAAACGAAAAGTTGAAATCTCGTTCAATTTCATTGATTTTATATTCTATCGATGCAGAGCAAAGAATATAACAAGAATTTAACGTTTTTACTATGTTTAAATACGCGTTCACATATGATAATTATCGAAAAACGTAATCGGCATACGCGAAATTCAGTATATGCGAAGTTAAAAACGAGAAATCTTTAATAATACTCGTGCCACAGTTTGAAAAATATTACCAATCGAATTAGAACATTGCATTTCATAAGATCAAACATCTATTTTATTTTGGATTCGACGTTATAACCTTGTTTCATATGTTATATGCGATTATTAGCTCATAAAGTATAGTCGAAAAGCGAAATTTGAATTCTCAACAAATTTCAATGCTTTTATATTCTATCGACGCAGAATACATATTGGAACAATAATATAAGTTTGTTACTATGTGTAAATACGAGTTTTAACATGAATATAGTCGAAAAATAAGATCGACCCATGCGAATTTCGAGAATTGCGGAGATGAAATCGTGAAAACATTGAAATTACTTGTACCACCGTTTGAAAAATGTTACCAATCAATTCGGACATTGTATTTCTGAAGATCAAACATCTATTTAATCTTGGAATCGACGTTTTAACCTTGTTTCATATCGTATATACAATTTTTCGTTCATAATGGCGTACCATCGTAATACGAAATATTGAAGTCTCATTCAAATTCAATGAGTTTATATTCTCTCGACGCGGGAATAAAGAATATAACATGAATGTAACGTTATTACTATGTTTAAAAACGCGTTATTATATGATAATTATCGAAAAACGTGTTCGACATACGCGAATTTCGGTATATACGAAGTTAAAATCGTGAAACCTTTAATAATACTCGTGCCCCAGTTTGAAGAAAGTTACCAGTCGATTCAGAACATTGCATTTCATAAGATCAAACATCTATTTTATCTTTGGAATTGAAGTTTTAACCTTGATTCACATCGTATATACGATTTTTCGCTCATATACGCGTACCGCCGAAAAACGAAAAGTTGAAATCTCGTTCAATTTCATTGATTTTATATTCTCTCGATGCAGAGCAAAGAATATAACAAGAATATGACGTTTTTACTATGTTTATATACGCGTTCACATATGATAATTATCGAAAAACGTAATCGGCATACGCGAATTTCAGTATATGCGAAGTTAAAAACGTGAAATCTTTAATAATACTTATGCCACAGTTTGAAAAATGATACCAATCGTTCCAGAACATTGCATTTCATAAGATCAAACATCTGTTTTATATTGAAATTAAAGATTTTAACATTGATTCATATCGTATCTACGATTTTTCGCTCAAATAAGCGTATCGTCGAAAAACGAAAAGTTGAAACCTCGTTCAATTTCATTGATTTTATATTCTATTGATACAGAATAATGAATATAACATGCATATAACGTTTTTAATATGTTTAAAAACTCGTTTTCATATGATAATTATCGATAAACTTAATCGAAAACGCGAATTTCGGTATAAGCGAAATTAAAATCGTGAAATCTTTAATAATACTTGTGCCACAATTTAAAAATGGTTTCCAGTCGATTCATAACATTGCATTTCATAAGAACAAGCATCTGTATTATATTGAAATCAAAGTTTTTAACATTGTTTCATATCGTATATACGATTTTTCGCTCATATAAGCGTATCGTCGAAAAACGAAAAGTTGAAATCTCGTTCAATTTCATTGATTTTATATTCTATCGATGCAGAGCAAAGAATATAACAAGAATTTAACGTTTTTACTATGTTTAAATACGCGTTCACATATGATAATTATCGAAAAACGTAATCGGCATACGCGAAATTCAGTATATGCGAAGTTAAAAACGAGAAATCTTTAATAATACTCGTGCCACAGTTTGAAAAATATTACCAATCGAATTAGAACATTGCATTTCATAAGATCAAACATCTATTTTATTTTGGATTCGACGTTATAACCTTGTTTCATATGTTATATGCGATTATTAGCTCATAAAGTATAGTCGAAAAGCGAAATTTGAATTCTCAACAAATTTCAATGCTTTTATATTCTATCGACGCAGAATACATATTGGAACAATAATATAAGTTTGTTACTATGTGTAAATACGAGTTTTAACATGAATATAGTCGAAAAATAAGATCGACCCATGCGAATTTCGAGAATTGCGGAGATGAAATCGTGAAAACATTGAAATTACTTGTACCACCGTTTGAAAAATGTTACCAATCAATTCGGACATTGTATTTCTGAAGATCAAACATCTATTTAATCTTGGAATCGACGTTTTAACCTTGTTTCATATCGTATATACAATTTTTCGTTCATAATGGCGTACCATCGTAATACGAAATATTGAAGTCTCATTCAAATTCAATGAGTTTATATTCTCTCGACGCGGGAATAAAGAATATAACATGAATGTAACGTTATTACTATGTTTAAAAACGCGTTATTATATGATAATTATCGAAAAACGTGTTCGACATACGCGAATTTCGGTATATACGAAGTTAAAATCGTGAAACCTTTAATAATACTCGTGCCCCAGTTTGAAGAAAGTTACCAGTCGATTCAGAACATTGCATTTCATAAGATCAAACATCTATTTTATCTTTGAAATTGAAGTTTTAACCTTGATTCACATCGTATATACGATTTTTCGCTCATATACGCGTACCACCGAAAAACGAAAAGTTGAAATCTCGTTCAATTTCATTGATTTTATATTCTCTCGATGCAGAGCAAAGAATATAACAAGAATATGACGTTTTTACTATGTTTATATACGCGTTCACATATGATAATTATCGAAAAACGTAATCGGCATACGCGAATTTCAGTATATGCGAAGTTAAAATCGTGAAATCTTTAATAATACTTATGCCACAGTTTGAAAAATGATACCAATCGTTCCAGAACATTGCATTTCATAAGATCAAACATCTGTTTTATATTGAAATTAAAGATTTTAACATAGATTCATATCGTATCTACGATTTTTCGCTCAAATAAGCGTATCGTCGAAAAACGAAAAGTTGAAACCTCGTTCAATTTCATTGATTTTATATTCTATTGATACAGAATAATGAATATAACATGCATATAACGTTTTTAATATGTTTAAAAACTCGTTTTCATATGATAATTATCGATAAACTTAATCGAAAACGCGAATTTCGGTATAAGCGAAATTAAAATCGTGAAATCTTTAATAATACTTGTGCCACAATTTAAAAATGGTTTCCAGTCGATTCATAACATTGCATTTCATAAGAACAAGCATCTGTATTATATTGAAATCAAAGTTTTTAACATTGTTTCATATCGTATATACGATTTTTCGCTCATATAAGCGTATCGTCGAAAAACGAAAAGTTGAAATCTCGTTCAATTTCATTGATTTTATATTCTCTCGATGCAGAGCAAAGAATATAACAAGAATATGACGTTTTTACTATGTTTATATACGCGTTCACATATGATAATTATCGAAAAACGTAATCGGCATACGCGAATTTCAGTATATGCGAAGTTAAAATCGTGAAATCTTTAATAATACTTATGCCACAGTTTGAAAAATGATACCAATCGTTCCAGAACATTGCATTTCATAAGATCAAACATCTGTTTTATATTGAAATTAAAGATTTTAACATAGATTCATATCGTATCTACGATTTTTCGCTCAAATAAGCGTATCGTCGAAAAACGAAAAGTTGAAACCTCGTTCAATTTCATTGATTTTATATTCTATTGATACAGAATAATGAATATAACATGCATATAACGTTTTTAATATGTTTAAAAACTCGTTTTCATATGATAATTATCGATAAACTTAATCGAAAACGCGAATTTCGGTATAAGCGAAATTAAAATCGTGAAATCTTTAATAATACTTGTGCCACAATTTAAAAATGGTTTCCAGTCGATTCATAACATTGCATTTCATAAGAACAAGCATCTGTATTATATTGAAATCAAAGTTTTTAACATTGTTTCATATCGTATATACGATTTTTCGCTCATATAAGCGTATCGTCGAAAAACGAAAAGTTGAAATCTCGTTCAATTTCATTGATTTTATATTCTATCGATGCAGAGCAAAGAATATAACAAGAATTTAACGTTTTTACTATGTTTAAATACGCGTTCACATATGATAATTATCGAAAAACGTAATCGGCATACGCGAAATTCAGTATATGCGAAGTTAAAAACGAGAAATCTTTAATAATACTCGTGCCACAGTTTGAAAAATATTACCAATCGAATTAGAACATTGCATTTCATAAGATCAAACATCTATTTTATTTTGGATTCGACGTTATAACCTTGTTTCATATGTTATATGCGATTATTAGCTCATAAAGTATAGTCGAAAAGCGAAATTTGAATTCTCAACAAATTTCAATGCTTTTATATTCTATCGACGCAGAATACATATTGGAACAATAATATAAGTTTGTTACTACGTGTAAATACGAGTTTTAACATGAATATAGTCGAAAAATAAGATCGACCAATGCGAATTTCGAGAATTGCGGAGATGAAATCGTGAAAACATTGAAATTACTTGTACCACCGTTTGAAAAATGTTACCAATCAATTCGGACATTGTATTTCTGAAGATCAAACATCTATTTAATCTTGGAATCGACGTTTTAACCTTGTTTCATATCGTATATACAATTTTTCGTTCATAATGGCGTACCATCGTAATACGAAATATTGAAGTCTCATTCAAATTCAATGAGTTTATATTCTCTCGACGCGGGAATAAAGAATATAACATGAATGTAACGTTATTACTATGTTTAAAAACGCGTTATTATATGATAATTATCGAAAAACGTGTTCGACATACGCGAATTTCGGTATATACGAAGTTAAAATCGTGAAACCTTTAATAATACTCGTGCCCCAGTTTGAAGAAAGTTACCAGTCGATTCAGAACATTGCA
Source organism: Vespa crabro (assembly GCF_910589235.1). Lineage (NCBI taxonomy): Eukaryota > Metazoa > Arthropoda > Insecta > Hymenoptera > Vespidae > Vespa > Vespa crabro. Next base: position 13,576,928 of record NC_060955.1, read on the forward strand.
TTTCATAAGATCAAACATCTATTTTATCTTTGGAATTGAAGTTTTAACCTTGATTCACATCGTATATACGATTTTTCGCTCATATACGCGTACCGCCGAAAAACGAAAAGTTGAAATCTCGTTCAATTTCATTGATTTTATATTCTCTCGATGCAGAGCAAAGAATATAACAAGAATATGACATTTTTACTATGTTTATATACGCGTTCACATATGATAATTATCGAAAAACGTAATCGGCATACGCGAATTTCAGTATATGCGAAGTTAAAATCGTGAAATCTTTAATAATACTTATGCCACAGTTTGAAAAATGATACCAATCGTTCCAGAACATTGCATTTCATAAGATCAAACATCTGTTTTATATTGAAATTAAAGATTTTAACATTGATTCATATCGTATCTACGATTTTTCGCTCAAATAAGCGTATCGTCGAAAAACGAAAAGTTGAAACCTCGTTCAATTTCATTGATTTTATATTCTATTGATACAGAATAATGAATATAACATGCATATAACGTTTTTAATATGTTTAAAAACTCGTTTTCATATGATAATTATCGATAAACTTAATCGAAAACGCGAATTTCGGTATAAGCGAAATTAAAATCGTGAAATCTTTAATAATACTTGTGCCACAATTTAAAAATGGTTTCCAGTCGATTCATAACATTGCATTTCATAAGAACAAGCATCTGTATTATATTGAAATCAAAGTTTTTAACATTGTTTCATATCGTATATACGATTTTTCGCTCATATAAGCGTATCGTCGAAAAACGAAAAGTTGAAATCTCGTTCAATTTCATTGATTTTATATTCTATCGATGCAGAGCAAAGAATATAACAAGAATTTAACGTTTTTACTATGTTTAAATACGCGTTCACATATGATAATTATCGAAAAACGTAATCGGCATACGCGAAATTCAGTATATGCGAAGTTAAAAACGAGAAATCTTTAATAATACTCGTGCCACAGTTTGAAAAATATTACCAATCGAATTAGAACATTGCATTTCATAAGATCAAACATCTATTTTATTTTGGATTCGACGTTATAACCTTGTTTCATATGTTATATGCGATTATTAGCTCATAAAGTATAGTCGAAAAGCGAAATTTGAATTCTCAACAAATTTCAATGCTTTTATATTCTATCGACGCAGAATACATATTGGAACAATAATATAAGTTTGTTACTATGTGTAAATACGAGTTTTAACATGAATATAGTCGAAAAATAAGATCGACCCATGCGAATTTCGAGAATTGCGGAGATGAAATCGTGAAAACATTGAAATTACTTGTACCACCGTTTGAAAAATGTTACCAATCAATTCGGACATTGTATTTCTGAAGATCAAACATCTATTTAATCTTGGAATCGACGTTTTAACCTTGTTTCATATCGTATATACAATTTTTCGTTCATAATGGCGTACCATCGTAATACGAAATATTGAAGTCTCATTCAAATTCAATGAGTTTATATTCTCTCGACGCGGGAATAAAGAATATAACATGAATGTAACGATATTACTATGTTTAAAAACGCGTTATTATATGATAATTATCGAAAAACGTGTTCGACATACTCGAATTTCGGTATATACGAAGTTAAAATCGTGAAACCTTTAATAATACTCGTGCCCCAGTTTGAAGAAAGTTACCAGTCGATTCAGAACATTGCATTTCATAAGATCAAACATCTATTTTATCTTTGGAATTGAAGTTTTAACCTTGATTCACATCGTATATACGATTTTTCGCTCATATACGCGTACCGCCGAAAAACGAAAAGTTGAAATCTCGTTCAATTTCATTGATTTTATATTCTCTCGATGCAGAGCAAAGAATATAACAAGAATATGACATTTTTACTATGTTTATATACGCGTTCACATATGATAATTATCGAAAAACGTAATCGGCATACGCGAATTTCAGTATATGCGAAGTTAAAATCGTGAAATCTTTAATAATACTTATGCCACAGTTTGAAAAATGATACCAATCGTTCCAGAACATTGCATTTCATAAGATCAAACATCTGTTTTATATTGAAATTAAAGATTTTAACATTGATTCATATCGTATCTACGATTTTTCGCTCAAATAAGCGTATCGTCGAAAAACGAAAAGTTGAAACCTCGTTCAATTTCATTGATTTTATATTCTATTGATACATAATAATGAATATAACATGCATATAACGTTTTTATTATGTTTAAAAACTCGTTTTCATATGATAATTATCGATAAACTTAATTGAAAACGCGAATTTCGGTATAAGCGAAATTAAAATCGTGAAATCTTTAATAATACTTGTGCCACAATTTAAAAATGGTTTCCAGTCGATTCATAACATTGCATTTCATAAGAACAAGTATCTGTATTATATTGAAATCAAAGTTTTTAACATTGTTTCATATCGTATATACGATTTTTCGCTCATATAAGCGTATCGTCGAAAAACGAAAAGTTGAAATCTCGTTCAATTTCATTGATTTTATATTCTATTGATGCAGAGCAAAGAATATAACAAGAATTTAACGTTTTTACTATGTTTAAATACGCGTTCACATATGATAATTATCGAAAAACGTAATCGGCATACGCGAAATTCAGTATATGCGAAGTTAAAAACGAGAAATCTTTAATAATACTCGTGCCACAGTTTGAAAAATATTACCAATCGAATTAGAACATTGCATTTCATAAGATCAAACATCTATTTTATTTTGGATTCGACGTTATAACCTTGTTTCATATGTTATATGCGATTATTAGCTCATAAAGTATAGTCGAAAAGCGAAATTTGAATTCTCAACAAATTTCAATGCTTTTATATTCTATCGACGCAGAATACATATTGGAACAATAATATAAATTTGTTACTATGTGTAAATACGAGTTTTAACATGAATATAGTCGAAAAATAAGATCGACCCATGCGAATTTCGAGAATTGCGGAGATGAAATCGTGAAAACATTGAAATTACTTGTACCACCGTTTGAAAAATGTTACCAATCAATTCGGACATTGTATTTCTGAAGATCAAACATCTATTTAATCTTGGAATCGACGTTTTAACCTTGTTTCATATCGTATATACAATTTTTCGTTCATAATGGCGTACCATCGTAATACGAAATATTGAAGTCTCATTCAAATTCAATGAGTTTATATTCTCTCGACGCGGGAATAAAGAATATAACATGAATGTAACGTTATTACTATGTTTAAAAACGCGTTATTATATGATAATTATCGAAAAACGTGTTCGACATACGCGAATTTCGGTATATACGAAGTTAAAATCGTGAAACCTTTAATAATACTCGTGCCCCAGTTTGAAGAAAGTTACCAGTCGATTCAGAACATTGCATTTCATAAGATCAAACATCTATTTTATCTTTGGAATTGAAGTTTTAACCTTGATTCACATCGTATATACGATTTTTCGCTCATATACGCGTACCGCCGAAAAACGAAAAGTTGAAATCTCGTTCAATTTCATTGATTTTATATTCTCTCGATGCAGAGCAAAGAATATAACAAGAATATGACATTTTTACTATGTTTATATACGCGTTCACATATATATAATTATCGAAAAACGTAATCGGCATACGCGAATTTCAGTATATGCGAAGTTAAAATCGTGAAATCTTTAATAATACTTATGCCACAGTTTGAAAAATGATACCAATCGTTCCAGAACATTGCATTTCATAAGATCAAACATCTGTTTTATATTGAAATTAAAGATTTTAACATTGATTCATATCGTATCTACGATTTTTCGCTCAAATAAGCGTATCGTCGAAAAACGAAAAGTTGAAACCTCGTTCAATTTCATTGATTTTATATTCTATTGATACAGAATAATGAATATAACATGCATATAACGTTTTTATTATGTTTAAAAACTCGTTTTCATATGATAATTATCGATAAACTTAATCGAAAACGCGAATTTCGGTATAAGCGAAATTAAAATCGTGAAATCTTTAATAATACTTGTGCCACAATTTAAAAATGGTTTCCAGTCGATTCATAACATTGCATTTCATAAGAACAAGCATCTGTATTATATTGAAATCAAAGTTTTTAACATTGTTTCATATCGTATATACGATTTTTCGCTCATATAAGCGTATCGTCGAAAAACGAAAAGTTGAAATCTCGTTCAATTTCATTGATTTTATATTCTATCGATGCAGAGCAAAGAATATAACAAGAATTTAACGTTTTTACTATGTTTAAATACGCGTTCACATATGATAATTATCGAAAAACGTAATCGGCATACGCGAAATTCAGTATATGCGAAGTTAAAAACGAGAAATCTTTAATAATACTCGTGCCACAGTTTGAAAAATATTACCAATCGAATTAGAACATTGCATTTCATAAGATCAAACATCTATTTTATTTTGGATTCGACGTTATAACCTTGTTTCATATGTTATATGCGATTATTAGCTCATAAAGTATAGTCGAAAAGCGAAATTTGAATTCTCAACAAATTTCAATGCTTTTATATTCTATCGACGCAGAATACATATTGGAACAATAATATAAGTTTGTTACTATGTGTAAATACGAGTTTTAACATGAATATAGTCGAAAAATAAGATCGACCCATGCGAATTTCGAGAATTGCGGAGATGAAATCGTGAAAACATTGAAATTACTTGTACCACCGTTTGAAAAATGTTACCAATCAATTCGGACATTGTATTTCTGAAGATCAAACATCTATTTAATCTTGGAATCGACGTTTTAACCTTGTTTCATATCGTATATACAATTTTTCGTTCATAATGGCGTACCATCGTAATACGAAATATTGAAGTCTCATTCAAATTCAATGAGTTTATATTCTCTCGACGCGGGAATAAAGAATATAACATGAATGTAACGTTATTACTATGTTTAAAAACGCGTTATTATATGATAATTATCGAAAAACGTGTTCGACATACGCGAATTTCGGTATATACGAAGTTAAAATCGTGAAACCTTTAATAATACTCGTGCCCCAGTTTGAAGAAAGTTACCAGTCGATTCAGAACATTGCATTTCATAAGATCAAACATCTATTTTATCTTTGGAATTGAAGTTTTAACCTTGATTCACATCGTATATACGATTTTTCGCTCATATACGTGTACCGCCGAAAAACGAAAAGTTGAAATCTCGTTCAATTTCATTGATTTTATATTCTCTCGATGCAGAGCAAAGAATATAACAAGAATATGACGTTTTTACTATGTTTATATACGCGTTCACATATGATAATTATCGAAAAACGTAATCGGCATACGCGAATTTCAGTATATGCGAAGTTAAAATCGTGAAATCTTTAATAATACTTATGCCACAGTTTGAAAAATGATACCAATCGTTCCAGAACATTGCATTTCATAAGATCAAACATCTGTTTTATATTGAAATTAAAGATTTTAACATTGATTCATATCGTATCTACGATTTTTCGCTCAAATAAGCGTATCGTCGAAAAACGAAAAGTTGAAACCTCGTTCAATTTCATTGATTTTATATTCTATTGATACAGAATAATGAATATAACATGCATATAACGTTTTTATTATGTTTAAAAACTCGTTTTCATATGATAATTATCGATAAACTTAATCGAAAACGCGAATTTCGGTATAAGCGAAATTAAAATCGTGAAATCTTTAATAATACTTGTGCCACAATTTAAAAATGGTTTCCAGTCGATTCATAACATTGCATTTCATAAGAACAAGCATCTGTATTATATTGAAATCAAAGTTTTTAACATTGTTTCATATCGTATATACGATTTTTCGCTCATATAAGCGTATCGTCGAAAAACGAAAAGTTGAAATCTCGTTCAATTTCATTGATTTTATATTCTATCGATGCAGAGCAAAGAATATAACAAGAATTTAACGTTTTTACTATGTTTAAATACGCGTTCACATATGATAATTATCGAAAAACGTAATCGGCATACTCGAAATTCAGTATATGCGAAGTTAAAAACGAGAAATCTTTAATAATACTCGTGCCACAGTTTGAAAAATATTACCAATCGAATTAGAACATTGCATTTCATAAGATCAAACATCTATTTTATTTTGGATTCGACGTTATAACCTTGTTTCATAAGTTATATTCGATTATTAGCTCATAAAGTATAGTCGAAAAGCTAAATTTGAATTCTCAACAAATTTCAATGCTTTTATATTCTATCGACGCAGAATACATATTTGAACAATAATATAAGTTTGTTACTATGTGTAAATACGAGTTTTAACATGAATATAGTCGAAAAATAAGATCGACCCATGCGAATTTCGAGAATTGCGGAGATGAAATCGTGAAAACATTGAAATTACTTGTACCACCGTTTGAAAAATGTTACCAATCAATTCGGACATTGTATTTCTGAAGATCAAACATCTATTTAATCTTGGAATCGACGTTTTAACCTTGTTTCATATCGTATATACAATTTTTCGTTCATAATGGCGTACCATCGTAATACGAAATATTGAAGTCTCATTCAAATTCAATGAGTTTATATTCTCTCGACGCGGGAATAAAGAATATAACATGAATGTAACGTTATTACTATGTTTAAAAACGCGTTATTATATGATAATTATCGAAAAACGTGTTCGACATACGCGAATTTCGGTATATACGAAGTTAAAATCGTGAAACCTTTAATAATACTCGTGCCCCAGTTTGAAGAAAGTTACCAGTCGATTCAGAACATTGCATTTCATAAGATCAAACATCTATTTTATCTTTGGAATTGAAGTTTTAACCTTGATTCACATCGTATATACGATTTTTCGCTCATATACGCGTACCGCCGAAAAACGAAAAGTTGAAATCTCGTTCAATTTCATTGATTTTATATTCTCTCGATGCAGAGCAAAGAATATAACAAGAATATGACATTTTTACTATGTTTATATACGCGTTCACATATGATAATTATCGAAAAACGTAATCGGCATACGCGAATTTCAGTATATGCGAAGTTAAAATCGTGAAATCTTTAATAATACTTATGCCACAGTTTGAAAAATGATACCAATCGTTCCAGAACATTGCATTTCATAAGATCAAACATCTGTTTTATATTGAAATTAAAGATTTTAACATTGATTCATATCGTATCTACGATTTTTCGCTCAAATGAGCGTATCGTCGAAAAACGAAAAGTTGAAACCTCGTTCAATTTCATTGATTTTATATTCTATTGATACAGAATAATGAATATAACATGCATATAACGTTTTTAATATGTTTAAAAACTCGTTTTCATATGATAATTATCGATAAACTTAATCGAAAACGCGAATTTCGGTATAAGCGAAATTAAAATCGTGAAATCTTTAATAATACTTGTGCCACAATTTAAAAATTGTTTCCAGTCGATTCATAACATTGCATTTCATAAGAACAAGCATCTGTATTATATTGAAATCAAAGTTTTTAACATTGTTTCATATCGTATATACGATTTTTCGCTCATATAAGCGTATCGTCGAAAAACGAAAAGTTGAAATCTCGTTCAATTTCATTGATTTTATATTCTATCGATGCAGAGCAAAGAATATAACAAGAATTTAACGTTTTTACTATGTTTAAATACGCGTTCACATATGATAATTATCGAAAAACGTAATCGGCATACGCGAAATTCAGTATATGCGAAGTTAAAAACGAGAAATCTTTAATAATACTCGTGCCACAGTTTGAAAAATATTACCAATCGAATTAGAACATTGCATTTCATAAGATCAAACATCTATTTTATTTTGGATTCGACGTTATAACCTTGTTTCATATGTTATATGCGATTATTAGCTCATAAAGTATAGTCGAAAAGCGAAATTTGAATTCTCAACAAATTTCAATGCTTTTATATTCTATCGACGCAGAATACATATTGGAACAATAATATAAGTTTGTTACTATGTGTAAATACGAGTTTTAACATGAATATAGTCGAAAAATAAGATCGACCCATGCGAATTTCGAGAATTGCGGAGATGAAATCGTGAAAACATTGAAATTACTTGTACCACCGTTTGAAAAATGTTACCAATCAATTCGGACATTGTATTTCTGAAGATCAAACATCTATTTAATCTTGGAATCGACGTTTTAACCTTGTTTCATATCGTATATACAATTTTTCGTTCATAATGGCGTACCATCGTAATACGAAATATTGAAGTCTCATTCAAATTCAATGAGTTTATATTCTCTCGACGCGGGAATAAAGAATATAACATGAATGTAACGTTATTACTATGTTTAAAAACGCGTTATTATATGATAATTATCGAAAAACGTGTTCGACATACGCGAATTTCGGTATATACGAAGTTAAAATCGTGAAACCTTTAATAATACTCGTGCCCCAGTTTGAAGAAAGTTACCAGTCGATTCAGAACATTGCATTTCATAAGATCAAACATCTATTTTATCTTTGGAATTGAAGTTTTAACCTTGATTCACATCGTATATACGATTTTTCGCTCATATACGCGTACCGCCGAAAAACGAAAAGTTGAAATCTCGTTCAATTTCATTGATTTTATATTCTCTCGATGCAGAGCAAAGAATATAACAAGAATATGACATTTTTACTATGTTTATATACGCGTTCACATATGATAATTATCGAAAAACGTAATCGGCATACGCGAAATTCAGTATATGCGAAGTTAAAAACGAGAAATCTTTAATAATACTCGTGCCACAGTTTGAAAAATATTACCAATCGAATTAGAACATTGCATTTCATAAGATCAAACATCTATTTTATTTTGGATTCGACGTTATAACCTTGTTTCATATGTTATACGCGATTATTAGCTCATAAAGTATAGTCGAAAAGCGAAATTTGAATTCTCAACAAATTTCAATGCTTTTATATTCTATCGACGCAGAATACATATTGGAACAATAATATAAGTTTGTTACTATGTGTAAATACGAGTTTTAACATGAATATAGTCGAAAAATAAGATCGACCCATGCGAATTTCGAGAATTGCGGAGATGAAATTGTGAAAACATTGAAATTACTTGTACCACCGTTTGAAAAATGTTACCAATCAATTCGGACATTGTATTTCTGAAGATCAAACATCTATTTAATCTTGGAATCGACGTTTTAACCTTGTTTCATATCGTATATACAATTTTTCGTTCATAATGGCGTACCATCGTAATACGAAATATTGAAGTCTCATTCAACTTCAATGAGTTTATATTCTCTCGACGCGGGAATAAAGAATATAACATGAATGTAACGTTATTACTATGTTTAAAAACGCGTTATTATGTGATAATTATCGAAAAACGTGTTCGACATACGCGAATTTCGGTATATACGAAGTTAAAATCGTGAAACCTTTAATAATACTCGTGCCCCAGTTTGAAGAAAGTTACCAGTCGATTCAGAACATTGCATTTCATAAGATCAAACATCTATTTTATCTTTGGAATTGAAGTTTTAACCTTGATTCACATCGTATATACGATTTTTCGCTCATATACGCGTACCGCCGAAAAACGAAAAGTTGAAATCTCGTTCAATTTCATTGATTTTATATTCTCTCGATGCAGAGCAAAGAATATAACAAGAATATGACATTTTTACTATGTTTATATACGCGTTCACATATGATAATTATCGAAAAACGTAATCGGCATACGCGAATTTCAGTATATGCGAAGTTAAAATCGTGAAATCTTTAATAATACTTATGCCACAGTTTGAAAAATGATACCAATCGTTCCAGAACATTGCATTTCATAAGATCAAACATCTGTTTTATATTGAAATTAAAGATTTTAACATTGATTCATATCGTATCTACGATTTTTCGCTCAAATAAGCGTATCGTCGAAAAACGAAAAGTTGAAACCTCGTTCAATTTCATTGATTTTATATTCTATTGATACAGAATAATGAATATAACATGCATATAACGTTTTTAATATGTTTAAAAACTCGTTTTCATATGATAATTATCGATAAACTTAATCGAAAACGCGAATTTCGGTATAAGCGAAATTAAAATCGTGAAATCTTTAATAATACTTGTGCCACAATTTAAAAATGGTTTCCAGTCGATTCATAACATTGCATTTCATAAGAACAAGCATCTGTATTATATTGAAATCAAAGTTTTTAACATTGTTTCATATCGTATATACGATTTTTCGCTCATATAATCGTATCGTCGAAAAACGAAAAGTTGAAATCTCGTTCAATTTCATTGATTTTATATTCTATCGATGCAGAGCAAAGAATATAACAAGAATTTAACGTTTTTACTATGTTTAAATACGCGTTCACATATGATAATTATCGAAAAACGTAATCGGCATACGCGAAATTCAGTATATGCGAAGTTAAAAACGAGAAATCTTTAATAATACTCGTGCCACAGTTTGAAAAATATTACCAATCGAATCAGAACATTGCATTTTATGAGATCAAACGTCTATTTTATTTTGGAATCGTCGTTATAAACTTGTTTCATATGTTATATACGATTATTAGCTCATAAAGAAGTATCGTCGAAAAGTGAAATTTGAATTCTCAAAAAATTTCAATGCTTTTATATTCTATCGACGCAGAATACATATTGGAACAAGAATATAAGTTTGTTACTATGTGTAAATACGAGTTTCAGCATGAATATTGTCGAAAAATAAGATCGACACATGCGAATTTCGAGAAATGCGGAGATGAAATCGTGAAAACATTGAAATTACTTGTTCCACCGTTTGAAAAATGTCACCAATCAATTCGGACATTGTATTTCTGAAGATCAAACATCTATTTAATCTTGGAATCGACGTTTTAACCTTGTTTCATATCGTATATACAATTTTTCGTTCATAATGGCGTACCATCGTAATACGAAATATTGAAGTCTCATTCAAATTCAATGAGTTTATATTCTCTCGACGCGGGAATAAAGAATATAACATGAATGTAACGTTATTACTATGTTTAAAAACGCGTTATTATATGATAATTATCGAAAAACGTGTTCGACATACGCGAATTTCGGTATATACGAAGTTAAAATCGTGAAACCTTTAATAATACTCGTGCCCCAGTTTGAAGAAAGTTACCAGTCGATTCAGAACATTGCATTTCATAAGATCAAACATCTATTTTATCTTTGGAATTGAAGTTTTAACCTTGATTCACATCGTATATACGATTTTTCGCTCATATACGCGTACCGCCGAAAAACGAAAAGTTGAAATCTCGTTCAATTTCATTGATTTTATATTCTCTCGATGCAGAGCAAAGAATATAACAAGAATATGACATTTTTACTATGTTTATATACGCGTTCACATATGATAATTATCGAAAAACGTAATCGGCATACGCGAATTTCAGTATATGCGAAGTTAAAATCGTGAAATCTTTAATAATACTTATGCCACAGTTTGAAAAATGATACCAATCGTTCCAGAACATTGCATTTCATAAGATCAAACATCTGTTTTATATTGAAATTAAAGATTTTAACATTGATTCATATCGTATCTACGATTTTTCGCTCAAATAAGCGTATCGTCGAAAAACGAAAAGTTGAAACCTCGTTCAATTTCATTGATTTTATATTCTATTGATACAGAATAATGAATATAACATGCATATAACGTTTTTAATATGTTTAAAAACTCGTTTTCATATGATAATTATCGATAAACTTAATCGAAAACGCGAATTTCGGTATAAGCGAAATTAAAATCGTGAAATCTTTAATAATACTTGTGCCACAATTTAAAAATGGTTTCCAGTCGATTCATAACATTGCATTTCATAAGAACAAGCATCTGTATTATATTGAAATCAAAGTTTTTAACATTGTTTCATATCGTATATACGATTTTTCGCTCATATAAGCGTATCGTCGAAAAACGAAAAGTTGAAATCTCGTTCAATTTCATTGATTTTATATTCTATCGATGCAGAGCAAAGAATATAACAAGAATTTAACGTTTTTACTATGTTTAAATACGCGTTCACATATGATAATTATCGAAAAACGTAATCGGCATACGCGAAATTCAGTATATGCGAAGTTAAAAACGAGAAATCTTTAATAATACTCGTGCCACAGTTTGAAAAATATTACCAATCGAATTAGAACATTGCATTTCATAAGATCAAACATCTATTTTATTTTGGATTCGACGTTATAACCTTGTTTCATATGTTATATGCGATTATTAGCTCATAAAGTATAGTCGAAAAGCGAAATTTGAATTCTCAACAAATTTCAATGCTTTTATATTCTATCGACGCAGAATACATATTGGAACAATAATATAAGTTTGTTACTATGTGTAAATACGAGTTTTAACATGAATATAGTCGAAAAATAAGATCGACCCATGCGAATTTCGAGAATTGCGGAGATGAAATCGTGAAAACATTGAAATTACTTGTACCACCGTTTGAAAAATGTTACCAATCAATTCGGACATTGTATTTCTGAAGATCAAACATCTATTTAATCTTGGAATCGACGTTTTAACCTTGTTTCATATCGTATATACAATTTTTCGTTCATAATGGCGTACCATCGTAATACGAAATATTGAAGTCTCATTCAAATTCAATGAGTTTATATTTTCTCGACGCGGGAATAAAGAATATAACATGAATGTAACGTTATTACTATGTTTAAAAACGCGTTATTATATGATAATTATCGAAAAACGTGTTCGACATACGCGAATTTCGGTATATACGAAGTTAAAATCGTGAAACCTTTAATAATACTCGTGCCCCAGTTTGAAGAAAGTTACCAGTCGATTCAGAACATTGCATTTCATAAGATCAAACATCTATTTTATCTTTGGAATTGAAGTTTTAACCTTGATTCACATCGTATATACGATTTTTCGCTCATATACGCGTACCGCCGAAAAACGAAAAGTTGAAATCTCGTTCAATTTCATTGATTTTATATTCTCTCGATGCAGAGCAAAGAATATAACAAGAATATGACATTTTTACTATGTTTATATACGCGTTCACATATGATAATTATCGAAAAACGTAATCGGCATACGCGAATTTCAGTATATGCGAAGTTAAAATCGTGAAATCTTTAATAATACTTATGCCACAGTTTGAAAAATGATACCAATCGTTCCAGAACATTGCATTTCATAAGATCAAACATCTGTTTTATATTGAAATTAAAGATTTTAACATTGATTCATATCGTATCTACGATTTTTCGCTCAAATAAGCGTATCGTCGAAAAACGAAAAGTTGAAACCTCGTTCAATTTCATTGATTTTATATTCTATTGATACAGAATAATGAATATAACATGCATATAACGTTTTTAATATGTTTAAAAACTCGTTTTCATATGATAATTATCGATAAACTTAATCGAAAACGCGAATTTCGGTATAAGCGAAATTAAAATCGTGAAATCTTTAATAATACTTATGCCACAGTTTGAAAAATGATACCAATCGTTCCAGAACATTGCATTTCATAAGATCAAACATCTGTTTTATATTGAAATTAAAGATTTTAACATTGATTCATATCGTATCTACGATTTTTCGCTCAAATAAGCGTATCGTCGAAAAACGAAAAGTTGAAATCTCGTTCAATTTCATTGATTTTATATTCTATCGATGCAGAGCAAAGAATATAACAAGAATTTAACGTTTTTACTATGTTTAAATACGCGTTCACATATGATAATTATCGAAAAACGTAATCGGCATACGCGAAATTCAGTATATGCGAAGTTAAAAACGAGAAATCTTTAATAATACTCGTGCCACAGTTTGAAAAATATTACCAATCGAATTAGAACATTGCATTTCATAAGATCAAACATCTATTTTATTTTGGATTCGACGTTATAACCTTGTTTCATATGTTATATGCGATTATTAGCTCATAAAGTATAGTCGAAAAGCGAAATTTGAATTCTCATCAAATTTCAATGCTTTTATATTCTATCGACGCAGAATACATATTGGAACAATAATATAAGTTTGTTACTATGTGTAAATACGAGTTTTAACATGAATATAGTCGAAAAATAAGATCGACCCATGCGAATTTCGAGAATTGCGGAGATGAAATCGTGAAAACATTGAAATTACTTGTACCACCGTTTGAAAAATGTTACCAATCATTTCGGACATTGTATTTCTGAAGATCAAACATCTATTTAATCTTGGAATCGACGTTTTAACCTTGTTTCATATCGTATATACAATTTTTCGTTCATAATGGCGTACCATCGTAATACGAAATATTGAAGTCTCATTCAAATTCAATGAGTTTATATTCTCTCGACGCGGGAATAAAGAATATAACATGAATGTAACGTTATTACTATGTTTAAAAACGCGTTATTATATGATAATTATCGAAAAACGTGTTCGACATACGCGAATTTCGGTATATACGAAGTTAAAATCGTGAAACCTTTAATAATACTCGTGCCCCAGTTTGAAGAAAGTTACCAGTCGATTCAGAACATTGCATTTCATAAGATCAAACATCTATTTTATCTTTGGAATTGAAGTTTTAACCTTGATTCACATCGTATATACGATTTTTCGCTCATATACGCGTACCGCCGAAAAACGAAAAGTTGAAATCTCGTTCAATTTCATTGATTTTATATTCTCTCGATGCAGAGCAAAGAATATAACAAGAATATGACATTTTTACAATGTTTATATACGCGTTCACATATGATAATTATCGAAAAACGTAATCGGCATACGCGAATTTCAGTATATGCGAAGTTAAAATCGTGAAATCTTTAATAATACTTATGCCACAGTTTGAAAAATGATACCAATCGTTCCAGAACATTGCATTTCATAAGATCAAACATCTGTTTTATATTGAAATTAAAGATTTTAACATTGATTCATATCGTATCTACGATTTTTCGCTCAAATAAGCGTATCGTCGAAAAACGAAAAGTTGAAACCTCGTTCAATTTCATTGATTTTATATTCTATTGATACAGAATAATGAATATAACATGCATATAACGTTTTTATTATGTTTAAAAACTCGTTTTCATATGATAATTATCGATAAACTTAATTGAAAACGCGAATTTCGGTATAAGCGAAATTAAAATCGTGAAATCTTTAATAATACTTGTGCCACAATTTAAAAATGGTTTCCAGTCGATTCATAACATTGCATTTCATAAGAACAAGCATCTGTATTATATTGAAATCAAAGTTTTTAACATTGTTTCATATCGTATATACGATTTTTCGCTCATATAAGCGTATCGTCGAAAAACGAAAAGTTGAAATCTCGTTCAATTTCATTGATTTTATATTCTATCGATGCAGAGCAAAGAATATATCAAGAATTTAACGTTTTTACTATGTTTAAATACGCGTTCACATATGATAATTATCGAAAAACGTAATCGGCATAAGCGAAATTCAGTATATGCGAAGTTAAAAACGAGAAATCTTTAATAATACTCGTGCCACAGTTTGAAAATATTACCAATCGAATTAGAACATTGCATTTCATAAGATCAAACATCTATTTTATTTTGGATTCGACGTTATAACCTTGTTTCATATGTTATATGCGATTATTAGCTCATAAAGTATAGTCGAAAAGCGAAATTTGAATTCTCAACAAATTTCAATGCTTTTATATTCTATCGACGCAGAATACATATTGGAACAATAATATATGTTTGTTACTATGTGTAAATACGAGTTTTAACATGAATATAGTCGAAAAATAAGATCGACCCATGCGAATTTCGAGAATTGCGGAGATGAAATCGTGAAAACATTGAAATTACTTGTACCACCGTTTGAAAAATGTTACCAATCAATTCGGACATTGTATTTCTGAAGATCAAACATCTATTTAATCTTGGAATCGACGTTTTAACCTTGTATCATATCGTATATACAATTTTTCGCTCATATAAGCGTATCGTCGAAAAACGAAAAGTTGAAATCTCGTTCAATTTCATTGATTTTATATTCTATCGATGCAGAGCAAAGAATATAACAAGAATTTAACGTTTTTACTATGTTTAAATACGCGTTCACATATGATAATTATCGAAAAACGTAATCGGCATACGCGAAATTCAGTATATGCGAAGTTAAAAACGAGAAATCTTTAATAATACTCGTACCACAGTTTGATAAATATTACCAATCGAATTAGAACATTGCATTTCATAAGATCAAACATCTATTTTATTTTGGATTCGACGTTATAACCTTGTTTCATATGTTATATGCGATTATTAGCTCATAAAGTATAGTCGAAAAGCGAAATTTGAATTCTCAACAAATTTCAATGCTTTTATATTCTATCGACGCAGAATACATATTGGAACAATAATATAAGTTTGTTACTATGTGTAAATACGAGTTTTAACATGAATATAGTCGAAAAATAAGATCGACCCATGCGAATTTCGAGAATTGCGGAGATGAAATCGTGAAAACATTGAAATTACTTGTACCACCGTTTGAAAAATGTTACCAATCAATTCGGACATTGTATTTCTGAAGATCAAACATCTATTTAATCTTGGAATCGACGTTTTAACCTTGTTTCATATCGTATATACAATTTTTCGTTCATAATGGCGTACCATCGTAATACGAAATATTGAAGTCTCATTCAAATTCAATGAGTTTATATTCTCTCGACGAGGGAATAAAGAATATAACATGAATGTAACGTTATTACTATGTTTAAAAACGCGTTATTATATGATAATTATCGAAAAACGTGTTCGACATACGCGAATTTCGGTATATACGAAGTTAAAATCGTGAAACCTTTAATAATACTCGTGCCCCAGTTTGAAGAAAGTTACCAGTCGATTCAGAACATTGCATTTCATAAGATCAAACATCTATTTTATCTTTGGAATTGAAGTTTTAACCTTGATTCACATCGTATATACGATTTTTCGCTCATATACGCGTACCGCCGAAAAACGAAAAGTTGAAATCTCGTTCAATTTCATTGATTTTATATTCTCTCGATGCAGAGCAAAGAATATAACAAGAATATGACATTTTTACTATGTTTATATACGCGTTCACATATGATAATTATCGAAAAACGTAATCGGCATACGCGAATTTCAGTATATGCGAAGTTAAAATCGTGAAATCTTTAATAATACTTATGCCACAGTTTGAAAAATGATACCAATCGTTCCAGAACATTGCATTTCATAAGATCAAACATCTGTTTTATATTGAAATTAAAGATTTTAACATTGATTCATATCGTATCTACGATTTTTCGCTCAAATAAGCGTATCGTCGAAAAACGAAAAGTTGAAACCTCGTTCAATTTCATTGATTTTATATTCTATTGATACAGAATAATGAATATAACATGCATATAACGTTTTTAATATGTTTAAAAACTCGTTTTCATATGATAATTATCGATAAACTTAATCGAAAACGCGAATTTCGGTATAAGCGAAATTAAAATCGTGAAATCTTTAATAATACTTGTGCCACAATTTAAAAATGGTTTCCAGTCGATTCATAACATTGCATTTCATAAGAACAAGCATCTGTATTATATTGAAATCAAAGTTTTTAACATTGTTTCATATCGTATATACGATTTTTCGCTCATATAAGCGTATCGTCGAAAAACGAAAAGTTGAAATCTCGTTCAATTTCATTGATTTTATATTCTATCGATGCAGAGCAAAGAATATAACAAGAATTTAACGTTTTTACTATGTTTAAATACGCGTTCACATATGATAATTATCGAAAAACGTAATCGGCATACGCGAAATTCAGTATATGCGAAGTTAAAAACGAGAAATCTTTAATAATACTCGTGCCACAGTTTGAAAAATATTACCAATCGAATTAGAACATTGCATTTCATAAGATCAAACATCTATTTTATTTTGGATTCGACGTTATAACCTTGTTTCATATGTTATATGCGATTATTAGCTCATAAAGTATAGTCGAAAAGCGAAATTTGAATTCTCAACAAATTTCAATGCTTTTATATTCTATCGACGCAGAATACATATTGGAACAATAATATAAGTTTGTTACTATGTGTAAATACGAGTTTTAACATGAATATAGTCGAAAAATAAGATCGACCCATGCGAATTTCGAGAATTGCGGAGATGAAATCGTGAAAACATTGAAATTACTTGTACCACCGTTTGAAAAATGTTACCAATCAATTCGGACATTGTATTTCTGAAGATCAAACATCTATTTAATCTTGGAATCGACGTTTTAACCTTGTTTCATATCGTATATACAATTTTTCGTTCATAATGGCGTACCATCGTAATACGAAATATTGAAGTCTCATTCAAATTCAATGAGTTTATATTTTCTCGACGCGGGAATAAAGAATATAACATGAATGTAACGTTATTACTATGTTTAAAAACGCGTTATTATATGATAATTATCGAAAAACGTGTTCGACATACGCGAATTTCGGTATATACGAAGTTAAAATCGTGAAACCTTTAATAATACTCGTGCCCCAGTTTGAAGAAAGTTACCAGTCGATTCAGAACATTGCATTTCATAAGATCAAACATCTATTTTATCTTTGGAATTGAAGTTTTAACCTTGATTCACATCGTATATACGATTTTTCGCTCATATACGCGTACCGCCGAAAAACGAAAAGTTGAAATCTCGTTCAATTTCATTGATTTTATATTCTCTCGATGCAGAGCAAAGAATATAACAAGAATATGACATTTTTACTATGTTTATATACGCGTTCACATATGATAATTATCGAAAAACGTAATCGGCATACGCGAATTTCAGTATATGCGAAGTTAAAATCGTGAAATCTTTAATAATACTTATGCCACAGTTTGAAAAATGATACCAATCGTTCCAGAACATTGCATTTCATAAGATCAAACATCTGTTTTATATTGAAATTAAAGATTTTAACATTGATTCATATCGTATCTACGATTTTTCGCTCAAATAAGCGTATCGTCGAAAAACGAAAAGTTGAAACCTCGTTCAATTTCATTGATTTTATATTCTATTGATACAGAATAATGAATATAACATGCATATAACGTTTTTAATATGTTTAAAAACTCGTTTTCATATGATAATTATCGATAAACTTAATCGAAAACGCGAATTTCGGTATAAGCGAAATTAAAATCGTGAAATCTTTAATAATACTTATGCCACAGTTTGAAAAATGATACCAATCGTTCCAGAACATTGCATTTCATAAGATCAAACATCTGTTTTATATTGAAATTAAAGATTTTAACATTGATTCATATCGTATCTACGATTTTTCGCTCAAATAAGCGTATCGTCGAAAAACGAAAAGTTGAAATCTCGTTCAATTTCATTGATTTTATATTCTATCGATGCAGAGCAAAGAATATAACAAGAATTTAACGTTTTTACTATGTTTAAATACGCGTTCACATATGATAATTATCGAAAAACGTAATCGGCATACGCGAAATTCAGTATATGCGAAGTTAAAAACGAGAAATCTTTAATAATACTCGTGCCACAGTTTGAAAAATATTACCAATCGAATTAGAACATTGCATTTCATAAGATCAAACATCTATTTTATTTTGGATTCGACGTTATAACCTTGTTTCATATGTTATATGCGATTATTAGCTCATAAAGTATAGTCGAAAAGCGAAATTTGAATTCTCATCAAATTTCAATGCTTTTATATTCTATCGACGCAGAATACATATTGGAACAATAATATAAGTTTGTTACTATGTGTAAATACGAGTTTTAACATGAATATAGTCGAAAAATAAGATCGACCCATGCGAATTTCGAGAATTGCGGAGATGAAATCGTGAAAACATTGAAATTACTTGTACCACCGTTTGAAAAATGTTACCAATCATTTCGGACATTGTATTTCTGAAGATCAAACATCTATTTAATCTTGGAATCGACGTTTTAACCTTGTTTCATATCGTATATACAATTTTTCGTTCATAATGGCGTACCATCGTAATACGAAATATTGAAGTCTCATTCAAATTCAATGAGTTTATATTCTCTCGACGCGGGAATAAAGAATATAACATGAATGTAACGTTATTACTATGTTTAAAAACGCGTTATTATATGATAATTATCGAAAAACGTGTTCGACATACGCGAATTTCGGTATATACGAAGTTAAAATCGTGAAACCTTTAATAATACTCGTGCCCCAGTTTGAAGAAAGTTACCAGTCGATTCAGAACATTGCATTTCATAAGATCAAACATCTATTTTATCTTTGGAATTGAAGTTTTAACCTTGATTCACATCGTATATACGATTTTTCGCTCATATACGCGTACCGCCGAAAAACGAAAAGTTGAAATCTCGTTCAATTTCATTGATTTTATATTCTCTCGATGCAGAGCAAAGAATATAACAAGAATATGACATTTTTACTATGTTTATATACGCGTTCACATATGATAATTATCGAAAAACGTAATCGGCATACGCGAATTTCAGTATATGCGAAGTTAAAATCGTGAAATCTTTAATAATACTTATGCCACAGTTTGAAAAATGATACCAATCGTTCCAGAACATTGCATTTCATAAGATCAAACATCTGTTTTATATTGAAATTAAAGATTTTAACATTGATTCATATCGTATCTACGATTTTTCGCTCAAATAAGCGTATCGTCGAAAAACGAAAAGTTGAAACCTCGTTCAATTTCATTGATTTTATATTCTATTGATACAGAATAATGAATATAACATGCATATAACGTTTTTATTATGTTTAAAAACTCGTTTTCATATGATAATTATCGATAAACTTAATTGAAAACGCGAATTTCGGTATAAGCGAAATTAAAATCGTGAAATCTTTAATAATACTTGTGCCACAATTTAAAAATGGTTTCCAGTCGATTCATAACATTGCATTTCATAAGAACAAGCATCTGTATTATATTGAAATCAAAGTTTTTAACATTGTTTCATATCGTATATACGATTTTTCGCTCATATAAGCGTATCGTCGAAAAACGAAAAGTTGAAATCTCGTTCAATTTCATTGATTTTATATTCTATCGATGCAGAGCAAAGAATATATCAAGAATTTAACGTTTTTACTATGTTTAAATACGCGTTCACATATGATAATTATCGAAAAACGTAATCGGCATAAGCGAAATTCAGTATATGCGAAGTTAAAAACGAGAAATCTTTAATAATACTCGTGCCACAGTTTGAAAATATTACCAATCGAATTAGAACATTGCATTTCATAAGATCAAACATCTATTTTATTTTGGATTCGACGTTATAACCTTGTTTCATATGTTATATGCGATTATTAGCTCATAAAGTATAGTCGAAAAGCGAAATTTGAATTCTCAACAAATTTCAATGCTTTTATATTCTATCGACGCAGAATACATATTGGAACAATAATATATGTTTGTTACTATGTGTAAATACGAGTTTTAACATGAATATAGTCGAAAAATAAGATCGACCCATGCGAATTTCGAGAATTGCGGAGATGAAATCGTGAAAACATTGAAATTACTTGTACCACCGTTTGAAAAATGTTACCAATCAATTCGGACATTGTAATTCTGAAGATCAAACATCTATTTAATCTTGGAATCGACGTTTTAACCTTGTATCATATCGTATATACAATTTTTCGCTCATATAAGCGTATCGTCGAAAAACGAAAAGTTGAAATCTCGTTCAATTTCATTGATTTTATATTCTATCGATGCAGAGCAAAGAATATAACAAGAATTTAACGTTTTTACTATGTTTAAATACGCGTTCACATATGATAATTATCGAAAAACGTAATCGGCATACGCGAAATTCAGTATATGCGAAGTTAAAAACGAGAAATCTTTAATAATACTCGTACCACAGTTTGATAAATATTACCAATCGAATTAGAACATTGCATTTCATAAGATCAAACATCTATTTTATTTTGGATTCGACGTTATAACCTTGTTTCATATGTTATATGCGATTATTAGCTCATAAAGTATAGTCGAAAAGCGAAATTTGAATTCTCAACAAATTTCAATGCTTTTATATTCTATCGACGCAGAATACATATTGGAACAATAATATAAGTTTGTTACTATGTGTAAATACGAGTTTTAACATGAATATAGTCGAAAAATAAGATCGACCCATGCGAATTTCGAGAATTGCGGAGATGAAATCGTGAAAACATTGAAATTACTTGTACCACCGTTTGAAAAATGTTACCAATCAATTCGGACATTGTATTTCTGAAGATCAAACATCTATTTAATCTTGGAATCGACGTTTTAACCTTGTTTCATATCGTATATACAATTTTTCGTTCATAATGGCGTACCATCGTAATACGAAATATTGAAGTCTCATTCAAATTCAATGAGTTTATATTCTCTCGACGCGGGAATAAAGAATATAACATGAATGTAACGTTATTACTATGTTTAAAAACGCGTTATTATATGATAATTATCGAAAAACGTGTTCGACATACGCGAATTTCGGTATATACGAAGTTAAAATCGTGAAACCTTTAATAATACTCGTGCCCCAGTTTGAAGAAAGTTACCAGTCGATTCAGAACATTGCATTTCATAAGATCAAACATCTATTTTATCTTTGGAATTGAAGTTTTAACCTTGATTCACATCGTATATACGATTTTTCGCTCATATACGCGTACCGCCGAAAAACGAAAAGTTGAAATCTCGTTCAATTTCATTGATTTTATATTCTCTCGATGCAGAGCAAAGAATATAACAAGAATATGACATTTTTACTATGTTTATATACGCGTTCACATATGATAATTATCGAAAAACGTAATCGGCATACGCGAATTTCAGTATATGCGAAGTTAAAATCGTGAAATCTTTAATAATACTTATGCCACAGTTTGAAAAATGATACCAATCGTTCCAGAACATTGCATTTCATAAGATCAAACATCTGTTTTATATTGAAATTAAAGATTTTAACATTGATTCATATCGTATCTACGATTTTTCGCTCAAATAAGCGTATCGTCGAAAAACGAAAAGTTGAAACCTCGTTCAATTTCATTGATTTTAAATTCTATTGATACAGAATAATGAATATAACATGCATATAACGTTTTTAATATGTTTAAAAACTCGTTTTCATATGATAATTATCGATAAACTTAATCGAAAACGCGAATTTCGGTATAAGCGAAATTAAAATCGTGAAATCTTTAATAATACTTGTGCCACAATTTAAAAATGGTTTCCAGTCGATTCATAACATTGCATTTCATAAGAACAAGCATCTGTATTATATTGAAATCAAAGTTTTTAACATTGTTTCATATCGTATATACGATTTTTCGCTCATATAAGCCTATCGTCGAAAAACGAAAAGTTGAAATCTCGTTCAATTTCATTGATTTTATATTCTATCGATGCAGAGAAAAGAATATAACAACAATTTAACGTTTTTACTATGTTTAAATACGCGTTCACATATGATAATTATCGATAAACTTAATCGAAAACGCGAATTTCGGTATAAGCGAAATTAAAATCGTGAAATCTTTAATAATACTTGTGCCACAATTTAAAAATGGTTTCCAGTCGATTCATAACATTGCATTTCATAAGAACAAGCATCTGTATTATATTGAAATCAAAGTTTTTAACATTGTTTCATATCGTATATACGATTTTTCGCTCATATAAGCGTATCGTCGAAAAACGAAAAGTTGAAATCTCGTTCAATTTCATTGATTTTATATTCTATCGATGCAGAGCAAAGAATATAACAAGAATTTAACGTTTTTACTATGTTTAAATACGCGTTCACATATGATAATTATCGAAAAACGTAATCGGCATACGCGAAATTCAGTATATGCGAAGTTAAAAACGAGAAATCTTTAATAATACTCGTGCCACAGTTTGAAAAATATTACCAATCGAATTAGAACATTGCATTTCATAAGATCAAACATCTATTTTATTTTGGATTCGACGTTATAACCTTGTTTCATATGTTATATGCGATTATTAGCTCATAAAGTATAGTCGAAAAGCGAAATTTGAATTCTCAACAAATTTCAATGCTTTTATATTCTATCGACGCAGAATACATATTGGAACAATAATATATGTTTGTTACTATGTGTAAATACGAGTTTTAACATGAATATAGTCGAAAAATAAGATCGACCCATGCCAATTTCGAGAATTGCGGAGATGAAATCGTGAAAACATTGAAATTACTTGTACCACCGTTTGAAAAATGTTACCAATCAATTCGGACATTGTATTTCTGAAGATCAAACATCTATTTAATCTTGGAATCGACGTTTTAACCTTGTATCATATCGTATATACAATTTTTCGCTCATATAAGCGTATCGTCGAAAAACGAGAAGTTGAAATCTCGTTCAATTTCATTGATTTTATATTCTATCGATGCAGAGCAAAGAATATAACAAGAATTTAACGTTTTTACTATGTTTAAATACGCGTTCACATTTGATAATTATCGAAAAACTTAATCGGCATACGCGAAATTCAGTATATGCGAAGTTAAAAACGAGAAATCTTTAATAATACTCGTGCCACAGTTTGAAAAATATTACCAATCGAATTAGAACATTGCATTTCATAAGATCAAACATCTATTTTATTTTGGATTCGACGTTATAACCTTGTTTCATATGTTATATGCGATTATTAGCTCATAAAGTATAGTCGAAAAGCGAAATTTGAATTCTCAACAAATTTCAATGCTTTTATATTCTATCGACGCAGAATACATATTGGAACAATAATATAAGTTTGTTACTATGTGTAAATACGAGTTTTAACATGAATATAGTCGAAAAATAAGATCGACCCATGCGAATTTCGAGAATTGCGGAGATGAAATCGTGAAAACATTGAAATTACTTGTACCACCGTTTGAAAAATGTTACCAATCAATTCGGACATTGTATTTCTGAAGATCAAACATCTATTTAATCTTGGAATCGACGTTTTAACCTTGTTTCATATCGTATATACAATTTTTCGTTCATAATGGCGTACCATCGTAATACGAAATATTGAAGTCTCATTCAAATTCAATGAGTTTATATTCTCTCGACGCGGGAATAAAGAATATAACATGAATGTAACGTTATTACTATGTTTAAAAACGCGTTATTATATGATAATTATCGAAAAACGTGTTCGACATACGTGAATTTCGGTATATACGAAGTTAAAATCGTGAAACCTTTAATAATACTCGTGCCCCAGTTTGAAGAAAGTTACCAGTCGATTCAGAACATTGCATTTCATAAGATCAAACATCTATTTTATCTTTGGAATTGAAGTTTTAACCTTGATTCACATCGTATATACGATTTTTCGCTCATATACGCGTACCGCCGAAAAACGAAAAGTTGAAATCTCGTTCAATTTCATTGATTTTATATTCTCTCGATGCAGAGCAAAGAATATAACAAGAATATGACATTTTTACTAAGTTTATATACGCGTTCACATATGATAATTATCGAAAAACGTAATCGGCATACGCGAATTTCAGTATATGCGAAGTTAAAATCGTGAAATCTTTAATAATACTTATGCCACAGTTTGAAAAATGATACCAATCGTTCCAGAACATTGCATTTCATAAGATCAAACATCTGTTTTATATTGAAATTAAAGATTTTAACATTGATTCATATCGTATCTACGATTTTTCGCTCAAATAAGCGTATCGTCGAAAAACGAAAAGTTGAAACCTCGTTCAATTTCATTGATTTTATATTCTATTGATACAGAATAATGAATATAACATGCATATAACGTTTTTAATATGTTTAAAAACTCGTTTTCATATGATAATTATCGATAAACTTAATCGAAAACGCGAATTTCGGTATAAGCGAAATTAAAATCGTGAAATCTTTAATAATACTTGTGCCACAATTTAAAAATGGTTTCCAGTCGATTCATAACATTGCATTTCATAAGAACAAGCATCTGTATTATATTGAAATCAAAGTTTTTAACATTGTTTCATATCGTATATACGATTTTTCGCTCATATAAGCGTATCGTCGAAAAACGAAAAGTTGAAATCTCGTTCAATTTCATTGATTTTATATTCTATCGATGCAGAGCAAAGAATATAACAAGAATTTAACGTTTTTACTATGTTTAAATACGCGTTCACATATGATAATTATCGAAAAACGTAATCGGCATACGCGAAATTCAGTATATGCGAAGTTAAAAACGAGAAATCTTTAATAATACTCGTGCCACAGTTTGAAAAATATTACCAATCGAATTAGAACATTGCATTTCATAAGATCAAACATCTATTTTATTTTGGATTCGACGTTATAACCTTGTTTCATATGTTATATGCGATTATTAGCTCATAAAGTATAGTCGAAAAGCGAAATTTGAATTCTCAACAAATTTCAATGCTTTTATATTCTATCGACGCAGAATACATATTGGAACAATAATATAAGTTTGTTACTATGTGTAAATACGAGTTTTAACATGAATATAGTCGAAAAATAAGATCGACCCATGCGAATTTCGAGAATTGCGGAGATGAAATCGTGAAAACATTGAAATTACTTGTACCACCGTTTGAAAAATGTTACCAATCAATTCGGACATTGTATTTCTGAAGATCAAACATCTATTTAATCTTGGAATCGACGTTTTAACCTTGTTTCATATCGTATATACAATTTTTCGTTCATAATGGCGTACCATCGTAATACGAAATATTGAAGTCTCATTCAAATTCAATGAGTTTATATTCTCTCGACGCGGGAATAAAGAATATAACATGAATGTAACGTTATTACTATGTTTAAAAACGCGTTATTATATGATAATTATCGAAAAACGTGTTCGACATACGCGAATTTCGGTATATACGAAGTTAAAATCGTGAAACCTTTAATAATACTCGTGCCCCAGTTTGAAGAAAGTTACCAGTCGATTCAGAACATTGCATTTCATAAGATCAAACATCTATTTTATCTTTGGAATTGAAGTTTTAACCTTGATTCACATCGTATATACGATTTTTCGCTCATATACGCGTACCGCCGAAAAACGAAAAGTTGAAATCTCGTTCAATTTCATTGATTTTATATTCTATCGATGCAGAGCAAAGAATATAACAAGAATTTAACGTTTTTACTATGTTTAAATACGCGTTCACATATGATAATTATCGAAAAACGTAATCGGCATACGCGAAATTCAGTATATGCGAAGTTAAAAACGAGAAATCTTTAATAATACTCGTGCCACAGTTTGAAAAATATTACCAATCGAATTAGAACATTGCATTTCATAAGATCAAACATCTATTTTATTTTGGATTCGACGTTATAACCTTGTTTCATATGTTATATGCGATTATTAGCTCATAAAGTATAGTCGAAAAGCGAAATTTGAATTCTCAACAAATTTCAATGCTTTTATATTCTATCGACGCAGAATACATATTGGAACAATAATATAAGTTTGTTACTATGTGTAAATACGAGTTTTAACATGAATATAGTCGAAAAATAAGATCGACCCATGCGAATTTCGAGAATTGCGGAGATGAAATCGTGAAAACATTGAAATTACTTGTACCACCGTTTGAAAAATGTTACCAATCAATTCGGACATTGTATTTCTGAAGATCAAACATCTATTTAATCTTGGAATCGACGTTTTAACCTTGTATCATATCGTATATACAATTTTTCGTTCATAATGGCGTACCATCGTAATACGAAATATTGAAGTCTCATTCAAATTCAATGAGTTTATATTCTCTCGACGCGGGAATAAAGAATATAACATGAATGTAACGTTATTACTATGTTTAAAAACGCGTTATTATATGATAATTATCGAAAAACGTGTTCGACATACGCGAATTTCGGTATATACGAAGTTAAAATCGTGAAACCTTTAATAATACTCGTGCCCCAGTTTGAAGAAAGTTACCAGTCGATTCAGAACATTGCATTTCATAAGATCAAACATCTATTTTATCTTTGGAATTGAAGTTTTAACCTTGATTCACATCGTATATACGATTTTTCGCTCATATACGCGTACCGCCGAAAAACGAAAAGTTGAAATCTCGTTCAATTTCATTGATTTTATATTCTCTCGATGCAGATCAAAGAATATAACAAGAATATGACGTTTTTACTATGTTTATATACGCGTTCACATATGATAATTATCGAAAAACGTAATCGGCATACGCGAATTTCAGTATATGCGAAGTTAAAATCGTGAAATCTTTAATAATACTTATGCCACAGTTTGAAAAATGATACCAATCGTTCCAGAACATTGCATTTCATAAGATCAAACATCTGTTTTATATTGAAATTAAAGATTTTAACATTGATTCATATCGTATCTACGATTTTTCGCTCAAATAAGCGTATCGTCGAAAAACGAAAAGTTGAAACCTCGTTCAATTTCATTGATTTTATATTCTATTGATACAGAATAATGAATATAACATGCATATAACGTTTTTATTATGTTTAAAAACTCGTTTTCATATGATAATTATCGATAAACTTAATCGAAAACGCGAATTTCGGTATAAGCGAAATTAAAATCGTGAAATCTTTAATAATACTTGTGCCACAATTTAAAAATGGTTTCCAGTCGATTCATAACATTGCATTTCATAAGAACAAGCATCTGTATTATATTGAAATCAAAGTTTTTAACATGGTTTCATATCGTATATACGATTTTTCGCTCATATAAGCGTATCGTCGAAAAACGAAAAGTTGAAATCTCGTTCAATTTCATTGATTTTATATTCTATCGATGCAGAGCAAAGAATATAACAAGAATTTAACGTTTTTACTATGTTTAAATACGCGTTCACATATGATAATTATCGAAAAACGTAATCGGCATACGCGAAATTCAGTATATGCGAAGTTAAAAACGAGAAATCTTTAATAATACTCGTACCACAGTTTGATAAATATTACCAATCGAATTAGAACATTGCATTTCATAAGATCAAACATCTATTTTATTTTGGATTCGACGTTATAACCTTGTTTCATATGTTATATGCGATTATTAGCTCATAAAGTATAGTCGAAAAGCGAAATTTGAATTCTCAACAGATTTCAATGCTTTTATATTCTATCGACGCAGAATACATATTGGAACAATAATATAAGTTTGTTACTATGTGTAAATACGAGTTTTAACATGAATATAGTCGAAAAATAAGATCGACCCATGCGAATTTCGAGAATTGCGGAGATGAAATCGTGAAAACATTGAAATTACTTGTACCACCGTTTGAAAAATGTTACCAATCAATTCGGACATTGTATTTCTGAAGATCAAACATCTATTTAATCTTGGAATCGACGTTTTAACCTTGTTTCATATCGTATATACAATTTTTCGTTCATAATGGCGTACCATCGTATTACGAAATATTGAAGTCTCATTCAAATTCAATGAGTTTATATTCTCTCGACGCGGGAATAAAGAATATAACATGAATGTAACGTTATTACTATGTTTAAAAACGCGTTATTATATGATAATTATCGAAAAACGTGTTCGACATACGCGAATTTCGGTATATACGAAGTTAAAATCGTGAAACCTTTAATAATACTCGTGCCCCAGTTTGAAGAAAGTTACCAGTCGATTCAGAACATTGCATTTCATAAGATCAAACATCTATTTTATCTTTGGAATTGAAGTTTTAACCTTGATTCACATCGTATATACGATTTTTCGCTCATATACGCGTACCGCCGAAAAACGAAAAGTTGAAATCTCGTTCAATTTCATTGATTTTATATTCTCTCGATGCAGATCAAAGAATATAACAAGAATATGACGTTTTTACTATGTTTATATACGCGTTCACATATGATAATTATCGAAAAACGTAATCGGCATACGCGAATTTCAGTATATGCGAAGTTAAAATCGTGAAATCTTTAATAATACTTATGCCACAGTTTGAAAAATGATACCAATCGTTCCAGAACATTGCATTTCATAAGATCAAACATCTGTTTTATATTGAAATTAAAGATTTTAACATTGATTCATATCGTATCTACGATTTTTCGCTCAAATAAGCGTATCGTCGAAAAACGAAAAGTTGAAACCTCGTTCAATTTCATTGATTTTATATTCTATTGATACAGAATAATGAATATAACATGCATATAACGTTTTTATTATGTTTAAAAACTCGTTTTCATATGATAATTATCGATAAACTTAATCGAAAACGCGAATTTCGGTATAAGCGAAATTAAAATCGTGAAATCTTTAATAATACTTGTGCCACAATTTAAAAATGGTTTCCAGTCGATTCATAACATTGCATTTCATAAGAACAAGCATCTGTATTATATTGAAATCAAAGTTTTTAACATGGTTTCATATCGTATATACGATTTTTCGCTCATATAAGCGTATCGTCGAAAAACGAAAAGTTGAAATCTCGTTCAATTTCATTGATTTTATATTCTATCGATGCAGAGCAAAGAATATAACAAGAATTTAACGTTTTTACTATGTTTAAATACGCGTTCACATATGATAATTATCGAAAAACGTAATCGGCATACGCGAAATTCAGTATATGCGAAGTTAAAAACGAGAAATCTTTAATAATACTCGTACCACAGTTTGATAAATATTACCAATCGAATTAGAACATTGCATTTCATAAGATCAAACATCTATTTTATTTTGGATTCGACGTTATAACCTTGTTTCATATGTTATATGCGATTATTAGCTCATAAAGTATAGTCGAAAAGCGAAATTTGAATTCTCAACAGATTTCAATGCTTTTATATTCTATCGACGCAGAATACATATTGGAACAATAATATAAGTTTGTTACTATGTGTAAATACGAGTTTTAACATGAATATAGTCGAAAAATAAGATCGACCCATGCGAATTTCGAGAATTGCGGAGATGAAATCGTGAAAACATTGAAATTACTTGTACCACCGTTTGAAAAATGTTACCAATCAATTCGGACATTGTATTTCTGAAGATCAAACATCTATTTAATCTTGGAATCGACGTTTTAACCTTGTTTCATATCGTATATACAATTTTTCGTTCATAATGGCGTACCATCGTAATACGAAATATTGAAGTCTCATTCAAATTCAATGAGTTTATATTCTCTCGACGCGGGAATAAAGAATATAACATGAATGTAACGTTATTACTATGTTTAAAAACGCGTTATTATATGATAATTATCGAAAAACGTGTTCGACATACGCGAATTTCGGTATATACGAAGTTAAAATCGTGAAACCTTTAATAATACTCGTGCCCCAGTTTGAAGAAAGTTACCAGTCGATTCAGAACATTGCATTTCATAAGATCAAACATCTATTTTATCTTTGGAATTGAAGTTTTAACCTTGATTCACATCGTATATACGATTTTTCGCTCATATACGCGTACCGCCGAAAAACGAAAAGTTGAAATCTCGTTCAATTTCATTGATTTTATATTCTCTCGATGCAGATCAAAGAATATAACAAGAATATGACGTTTTTACTATGTTTATATACGCGTTCACATATGATAATTATCGAAAAACGTAATCGGCATACGCGAATATCAGTATATGCGAAGTTAAAATCGTGAAATCTTTAATAATACTTATGCCACAGTTTGAAAAATGATACCAATCGTTCCAGAACATTGCATTTCATAAGATCAAACATCTGTTTTATATTGAAATTAAAGATTTTAACATTGATTCATATCGTATCTACGATTTTTCGCTCAAATAAGCGTATCGTCGAAAAACGAAAAGTTGAAACCTCGTTCAATTTCATTGATTTTATATTCTATTGATACAGAATAATGAATATAACATGCATATAACGTTTTTATTATGTTTAAAAACTCGTTTTCATATGATAATTATCGATAAACTTAATCGAAAACGCGAATTTCGGTATAAGCGAAATTAAAATCGTGAAATCTTTAATAATACTTGTGCCACAATTTAAAAATGGTTTCCAGTCGATTCATAACATTGCATTTCATAAGAACAAGCATCTGTATTATATTGAAATCAAAGTTTTTAACATGGTTTCATATCGTATATACGATTTTTCGCTCATATAAGCGTATCGTCGAAAAACGAAAAGTTGAAATCTCGTTCAATTTCATTGATTTTATATTCTATCGATGCAGAGCAAAGAATATAACAAGAATTTAACGTTTTTACTATGTTTAAATACGCGTTCACATATGATAATTATCGAAAAACGTAATCGGCATACGCGAAATTCAGTATATGCGAAGTTAAAAACGAGAAATCTTTAATAATACTCGTACCACAGTTTGATAAATATTACCAATCGAATTAGAACATTGCATTTCATAAGATCAAACATCTATTTTATTTTGGATTCGACGTTATAACCTTGTTTCATATGTTATATGCGATTATTAGCTCATAAAGTATAGTCGAAAAGCGAAATTTGAATTCTCAACAAATTTCAATGCTTTTATATTCTATCGACGCAGAATACATATTGGAACAATAATATAAGTTTGTTACTATGTGTAAATACGAGTTTTAACATGAATATAGTCGAAAAATAAGATCGACCCATGCGAATTTCGAGAATTGCGGAGATGAAATCGTGAAAACATTGAAATTACTTGTACCACCGTTTGAAAAATGTTACCAATCAATTCGGACATTGTATTTCTGAAGATCAAACATCTATTTAATCTTGGAATCGACGTTTTAACCTTGTTTCATATCGTATATACAATTTTTCGTTCATAATGGCGTACCATCGTAATACGAAATATTGAAGTCTCATTCAAATTCAATGAGTTTATATTCTCTCGACGCGGGAATAAAGAATATAACATGAATGTAACGTTATTACTATGTTTAAAAACGCGTTATTATATGATAATTATCGAAAAACGTGTTCGACATACGCGAATTTCGGTATATACGAAGTTAAAATCGTGAAACCTTTAATAATACTCGTGCCCCAGTTTGAAGAAAGTTACCAGTCGATTCAGAACATTGCATTTCATAAGATCAAACATCTATTTTATCTTTGGAATTGAAGTTTTAACCTTGATTCACATCTTATATACGATTTTTCGCTCATATACGCGTACCGCCGAAAAACGAAAAGTTGAAATCTCGTTCAATTTCATTGATTTTATATTCTCTCGATGCAGATCAAAGAATATAACAAGAATATGACGTTTTTACTATGTTTATATACGCGTTCACATATGATAATTATCGAAAAACGTAATCGGCATACGCGAATTTCAGTATATGCGAAGTTAAAATCGTGAAATCTTTAATAATACTTATGCCACAGTTTGAAAAATGATACCAATCGTTCCAGAACATTGCATTTCATAAGATCAAACATCTGTTTTATATTGAAATTAAAGATTTTAACATTGATTCATATCGTATCTACGATTTTTCGCTCAAATAAGCGTATCGTCGAAAAACGAAAAGTTGAAACCTCGTTCAATTTCATTGATTTTATATTCTATTGATACAGAATAATGAATATAACATGCATATAACGTTTTTATTATGTTTAAAAACTCGTTTTCATATGATAATTCTCGATAAACTTAATCGAAAACGCGAATTTCGGTATAAGCGAAATTAAAATCGTGAAATCTTTAATAATACTTGTGCCACAATTTAAAAATGGTTTCCAGTCGATTCATAACATTGCATTTCATAAGAACAAGCATCTGTATTATATTGAAATCAAAGTTTTTAACATGGTTTCATATCGTATATACGATTTTTCGCTCATATAAGCGTATCGTCGAAAAACGAAAAGTTGAAATCTCGTTCAATTTCATTGATTTTATATTCTATCGATGCAGAGCAAAGAATATAACAAGAATTTAACGTTTTTACTATGTTTAAATACGCGTTCACATATGATAATTATCGAAAAACGTAATCGGCATACGCGAAATTCAGTATATGCGAAGTTAAAAACGAGAAATCTTTAATAATACTCGTACCACAGTTTGATAAATATTACCAATCGAATTAGAACATTGCATTTCATAAGATCAAACATCTATTTTATTTTGGATTCGACGCTATAACCTTGTTTCATATGTTATATGCGATTATTAGCTCATAAAGTATAGTCTAAAAGCGAAATTTGAATTCTCAACAAATTTCAATGCTTTTATATTCTATCGACGCAGAATACATATTGGAACAATAATATAAGTTTGTTACTATGTGTAAATACGAGTTTTAACATGAATATAGTCGAAAAATAAGATCGACCCATGCGAATTTCGAGAATTGCGGAGATGAAATCGTGAAAACATTGAAATTACTTGTACCACCGTTTGAAAAATGTTACCAATCAATTCGGACATTGTATTTCTGAAGATCAAACATCTATTTAATCTTGGAATCGACGTTTTAACCTTGTTTCATATCGTATATACAATTTTTCGTTCATAATGGCGTACCATCGTAATACGAAATATTGAAGTCTCATTCAAATTCAATGAGTTTATATTCTCTCGACGCGGGAATAAAGAATATAACATGAATGTAACGTTATTACTATGTTTAAAAACGCGTTATTATATGATAATTATCGAAAAACGTGTTCGACATACGCGAATTTCGGTATATACGAAGTTAAAATCGTGAAACCTTTAATAATACTCGTGCCCCAGTTTGAAGAAAGTTACCAGTCGATTCAGAACATTGCATTTCATAAGATCAAACATCTATTTTATCTTTGGAATTGAAGTTTTAACCTTGATTCACATCGTATATACGATTTTTCGCTCATATACGCGTACCGCCGAAAAACGAAAAGTTGAAATCTCGTTCAATTTCATTGATTTTATATTCTCTCGATGCAGATCAAAGAATATAACAAGAATATGACGTTTTTACTATGTTTATATACGCGTTCACATATGATAATTATCGAAAAACGTAATCGGCATACGCGAATTTCAGTATATGCGAAGTTAAAATCGTGAAATCTTTAATAATACTTATGCCACAGTTTGAAAAATGATACCAATCGTTCCAGAACATTGCATTTCATAAGATCAAACATCTGTTTTATATTGAAATTAAAGATTTTAACATTGATTCATATCGTATCTACGATTTTTCGCTCAAATAAGCGTATCGTCGAAAAACGAAAAGTTGAAACCTCGTTCAATTTCATTGATTTTATATTCTATTGATACAGAATAATGAATATAACATGCATATAACGTTTTTATTATGTTTAAAAACTCGTTTTCATATGATAATTATCGATAAACTTAATCGAAAACGCGAATTTCGGTATAAGCGAAATTAAAATCGTGAAATCTTTAATAATACTTGTGCCACAATTTAAAAATGGTTTCCAGTCGATTCATAACATTGCATTTCATAAGAACAAGCATCTGTATTATATTGAAATCAAAGTTTTTAACATTGTTTCATATCGTATATACGATTTTTCGCTCATATAAGCGTATCGTCGAAAAACGAAAAGTTGAAATCTCGTTCAATTTCATTGATTTTATATTCTATCGATGCAGAGCAAAGAATATAACAAGAATTTAACGTTTTTACTATGTTTAAATACGCGTTCACATATGATAATTATCGAAAAACGTAATCGGCATACGCGAAATTCAGTATATGCGAAGTTAAAAACGAGAAATCTTTAATAATACTCGTACCACCGTTTGAAAAATGTTACCAATCGAATTAGATCATCGCATTTCATAAGATCAAACATCTATTTTATTTTGGATTCGACGTTATAACCTTGTTTCATATGTTATATGCGATTATTAGCTCATAAAGTATAGTCGAAAAGCGAAATTTGAATTCTCAACAAATTTCAATGCTTTTATATTCTATCGACGCAGAATACATATTGGAACAATAATATAAGTTTGTTACTATGTGTAAATACGAGTTTTAACATGAATATAGTCGAAAAATAAGATCGACCCATGCGAATTTCGAGAATTGCGGAGATGAAATCGTGAAAACATTGAAATTACTTGTACCACCGTTTGAAAAATGTTACCAATCAATTCGGACATTGTATTTCTGAAGATCAAACATCTATTTAATCTTGGAATCGACGTTTTAACCTTGTTTCATATCGTATATACAATTTTTCGTTCATAATGGCGTACCATCGTAATACGAAATATTGAAGTCTCATTCAAATTCAATGAGTTTATATTCTCTCGACGCGGGAATAAAGAATATAACATGAATGTAACGTTATTACTATGTTTAAAAACGCGTTATTATATGATAATTATCGAAAAACGTGTTCGACATACGCGAATTTCGGTATATACGAAGTTAAAATCGTGAAACCTTTAATAATACTCGTGCCCCAGTTTGAAGAAAGTTACCAGTCGATTCAGAACATTGCATTTCATAAGATCAAACATCTATTTTATCTTTGGAATTGAAGTTTTAACCTTGATTCACATCGTATATACGATTTTTCGCTCATATACGCGTACCGCCGAAAAACGAAAAGTTGAAATCTCGTTCAATTTCATTGATTTTATATTCTCTCGATGCAGATCAAAGAATATAACAAGAATATGACGTTTTAACTATGTTTATATACGCGTTCACATATGATAATTATCGAAAAACGTAATCGGCATACGCGAATTTCAGTATATGCGAAGTTAAAATCGTGAAATCTTTAATAATACTTATGCCACAGTTTGAAAAATGATACCAATCGTTCCAGAACATTGCATTTAATAAGATCAAACATCTGTTTTATATTGAAATTAAAGATTTTAACATTGATTCATATCGTATCTACGATTTTTCGCTCAAATAAGCGTATCGTCGAAAAACGAAAAGTTGAAACCTCGTTCAATTTCATTGATTTTATATTCTATTGATACAGAATAATGAATATAACATGCATATAACGTTTTTATTATGTTTAAAAACTCGTTTTCATATGATAATTATCGATAAACTTAATCGAAAACGCGAATTTCGGTATAAGCGAAATTAAAATCGTGAAATCTTTAATAATACTTGTGCCACAATTTAAAAATGGTTTCCAGTCGATTCATAACATTGCATTTCATAAGAACAAGCATCTGTATTATATTGAAATCAAAGTTTTTAACATGGTTTCATATCGTATATACGATTTTTCGCTCATATAAGCGTATCGTCGAAAAACGAAAAGTTGAAATCTCGTTCAATTTCATTGATTTTATATTCTATCGATGCAGAGCAAAGAATATAACAAGAATTTAACGTTTTTACTATGTTTAAATACGCGTTCACATATGATAATTATCGAAAAACGTAATCGGCATACGCGAAATTCAGTATATGCGAAGTTAAAAACGAGAAATCTTTAATAATACTCGTACCACAGTTTGATAAATATTACCAATCGAATTAGAACATTGCATTTCATAAGATCAAACATCTATTTTATTTTGGATTCGACGTTATAACCTTGTTTCATATGTTATATGCGATTATTAGCTCATAAAGTATAGTCGAAAAGCGAAATTTGAATTCTCAACAAATTTCAATGCTTTTATATTCTATCGACGCAGAATACATATTGGAACAATAATATAAGTTTGTTACTATGTGTAAATACGAGTTTTAACATGAATATAGTCGAAAAATAAGATCGACCCATGCGAATTTCGAGAATTGCGGAGATGAAATCGTGAAAACATTGAAATTACTTGTACCACCGTTTGAAAAATGTTACCAATCAATTCGGACATTGTATTTCTGAAGATCAAACATCTATTTAATCTTGGAATCGACGTTTTAACCTTGTTTCATATCGTATATACAATTTTTCGTTCATAATGGCGTACCATCGTAATACGAAATATTGAAGTCTCATTCAAATTCAATGAGTTTATATTCTCTCGACGCGGGAATAAAGAATATAACATGAATGTAACGTTATTACTATGTTTAAAAACGCGTTATTATATGATAATTATCGAAAAACGTGTTCGACATACGCGAATTTCGGTATATACGAAGTTAAAATCGTGAAACCTTTAATAATACTCGTGCCCCAGTTTGAAGAAAGTTACCAGTCGATTCAGAACATTGCATTTCATAAGATCAAACATCTATTTTATCTTTGGAATTGAAGTTTTAACCTTGATTCACATCGTATATACGATTTTTCGCTCATATACGCGTACCGCCGAAAAACGAAAAGTTGAAATCTCGTTCAATTTCATTGATTTTATATTCTCTCGATGCAGATCAAAGAATATAACAAGAATATGACGTTTTTACTATGTTTATATACGCGTTCACATATGATAATTATCGAAAAACGTAATCGGCATACGCGAATTTCAGTATATGCGAAGTTAAAATCGTGAAATCTTTAATAATACTTATGCCACAGTTTGAAAAATGATACCAATCGTTCCAGAACATTGCATTTCATAAGATCAAACATCTGTTTTATATTGAAATTAAAGATTTTAACATTGATTCATATCGTATCTACGATTTTTCGCTCAAATAAGCGTATCGTCGAAAAACGAAAAGTTGAAACCTCGTTCAATTTCATTGATTTTATATTCTATTGATACAGAATAATGAATATAACATGCATATAACGTTTTTATTATGTTTAAAAACTCGTTTTCATATGATAATTATCGATAAACTTAATCGAAAACGCGAATTTCGGTATAAGCGAAATTAAAATCGTGAAGTCTTTAATAATACTTGTGCCACAATTTAAAAATGGTTTCCAGTCGATTCATAACATTGCATTTCATAAGAACAAGCATCTGTATTATATTGAAATCAAAGTTTTTAACATGGTTTCATATCGTATATACGATTTTTCGCTCATATAAGCGTATCGTCGAAAAACGAAAAGTTGAAATCTCGTTCAATTTCATTGATTTTATATTCTATCGATGCAGAGCAAAGAATATAACAAGAATTTAACGTTTTTACTATGTTTAAATACGCGTTCACATATGATAATTATCGAAAAACGTAATCGGCATACGCGAAATTCAGTATATGCGAAGTTAAAAACGAGAAATCTTTAATAATACTCGTACCACAGTTTGATAAATATTACCAATCGAATTAGAACATTGCATTTCATAAGATCAAACATCTATTTTATTTTGGATTCGACGTTATAACCTTGTTTCATATGTTATATGCGATTATTAGCTCATAAAGTATAGTCGAAAAGCGAAATTTGAATTCTCAACAAATTTCAATGCTTTTATATTCTATCGACGCAGAATACATATTGGAACAATAATATAAGTTTGTTACTATGTGTAAATACGAGTTTTAACATGAATATAGTCGAAAAATAAGATCGACCCATGCGAATTTCGAGAATTGCGGAGATGAAATCGTGAAAACATTGAAATTACTTGTACCACCGTTTGAAAAATGTTACCAATCAATTCGGACATTGTATTTCTGAAGATCAAACATCTATTTAATCTTGGAATCGACGTTTTAACCTTGTTTCATATCGTATATACAATTTTTCGTTCATAATGGCGTACCATCGTAATACGAAATATTGAAGTCTCATTCAAATTCAATGAGTTTATATTCTCTCGACGCGGGAATAAAGAATATAACATGAATGTAACGTTATTACTATGTTTAAAAACGCGTTATTATATGATAATTATCGAAAAACGTGTTCGACATACGCGAATTTCGGTATATACGAAGTTAAAATCGTGAAACCTTTAATAATACTCGTGCCCCAGTTTGAAGAAAGTTACCAGTCGATTCAGAACATTGCATTTCATAAGATCAAACATCTATTTTATCTTTGGAATTGAAGTTTTAACCTTGATTCACATCGTATATACGATTTTTCGCTCATATACGCGTACCGCCGAAAAACGAAAAGTTGAAATCTCGTTCAATTTCATTGATTTTATATTCTCTCGATGCAGAGCAAAGAATATAACAAGAATATGACGTTTTTACTATGTTTATATACGCGTTCACATATGATAATTATCGAAAAACGTAATCGGCATACGCGAATTTCAGTATATGCGAAGTTAAAATCGTGAAATCTTTAATAATACTTATGCCACAGTTTGAAAAATGATACCAATCGTTCCAGAACATTGCATTTCATAAGATCAAACATCTGTTTTATATTGAAATTAAAGATTTTAACATTGATTCATATCGTATCTACGATTTTTCGCTCAAATAAGCGTATCGTCGAAAAACGAAAAGTTGAAACCTCGTTCAATTTCATTGATTTTATATTCTATTGATAC
The DNA here is from genome assembly GCF_910589235.1 of Vespa crabro. Lineage (NCBI taxonomy): Eukaryota > Metazoa > Arthropoda > Insecta > Hymenoptera > Vespidae > Vespa > Vespa crabro. The sequence continues at coordinate 13,617,482 of NC_060955.1, forward strand.
AGAATAATGAATATAACATGCATATAACGTTTTTATTATGTTTAAAAACTCGTTTTCATATGATAATTATCGATAAACTTAATCGAAAACGCGAATTTCGGTATAAGCGAAATTAAAATCGTGAAATCTTTAATAATACTTGTGCCACAATTTAAAAATGGTTTCCAGTCGATTCATAACATTGCATTTCATAAGATCAAGCATCTGTATTATATTGAAATCAAAGTTTTTAACATTGTTTCATATCGTATATACGATTTTTCGCTCATATAAGCGTATCGTCGAAAAACGAAAAGTTGAAATCTCGTTCAATTTCATTGATTTTATATTCTATCGATGCAGAGCAAAGAATATAACAAGAATTTAACGTTTTTACTATGTTTAAATACGCGTTCACATATGATAATTATCGAAAAACGTAATCGGCATACGCGAAATTCAGTATATGCGAAGTTAAAAACGAGAAATCTTTAATAATACTCGTGCCACAGTTTGAAAAATATTACCAATCGAATTAGAACATTGCATTTCATAAGATCAAACATCTATTTTATTTTGGATTCGACGTTATAACCTTGTTTCATATGTTATATGCGATTATTAGCTCATAAAGTATAGTCGAAAAGCGAAATTTGAATTCTCAAAAAATTTCAATGCTTTTATATTCTATCGACGCAGAATACATATTGGAACAATAATATAAGTTTGTTACTATGTGTAAATACGAGTTTTAACATGAATATAGTCGAAAAATAAGATCGACCCATGCGAATTTCGAGAATTGCGGAGATGAAATCGTGAAAACATTGAAATTACTTGTACCACCGTTTGAAAAATGTTACCAATCAATGCGGACATTGTATTTCTGAAGATCAAACATCTATTTAATCTTGGAATCGACGTTTTAACCTTGTTTCATATCGTATATACAATTTTTCGTTCATAATGGCGTACCATCGTAATACGAAATATTGAAGTCTCATTCAAATTCAATGAGTTTATATTCTCTCGACGCGGGAATAAAGAATATAACATGAATGTAACGTTATTACTATGTTTAAAAACGCGTTATTATATGATAATTATCGAAAAACGTGTTCGACATACGCGAATTTCGGTATATACGAAGTTAAAATCGTGAAACCTTTAATAATACTCGTGCCCCAGTTTGAAGAAAGTTACCAGTCGATTCAGAACATTGCATTTCATAAGATCAAACATCTATTTTATCTTTGGAATTGAAGTTTTAACCTTGATTCACATCGTATATACGATTTTTCGCTCATATACGCGTACCGCCGAAAAACGAAAAGTTGAAATCTCGTTCAATTTCATTGATTTTATATTCTCTCGATGCAGAGCAAAGAATATAACAAGAATATGACATTTTTACTATGTTTATATACGCGTTCACATATGATAATTATCGAAAAACGTAATCGGCATACGCGAATTTCAGTATATGCGAAGTTAAAATCGTGAAATCTTTAATAATACTTATGCCACAGTTTGAAAAATGATACCAATCGTTCCAGAACATTGCATTTCATAAGATCAAACATCTGTTTTATATTGAAATTAAAGATTTTAACATTGATTCATATCGTATCTACGATTTTTCGCTCAATTAAGCGTATCGTCGAAAAACGAAAAGTTGAAACCTCGTTCAATTTCATTGATTTTATATTCTATTGATACAGAGCAAAGAATATAACATGCATATAACGTTTTTATTATGTTTAAAAACTCGTTTTCATATGATAATTATCGATAAACTTAATCGAAAACGCGAATTTCGGTATAAGCGAAATTAAAATCGTGAAATCTTTAATAATACTTGTGCCACAATTTAAAAATGGTTTCCAGTCGATTCATAACATTGCATTTCATAAGATCAAGCATCTGTATTATATTGAAATCAAAGTTTTTAACATTGTTTCATATCGTATATACGATTTTTCGCTCATATAAGCGTATCGTCGAAAAACGAAAAGTTGAAATCTCGTTCAATTTCATTGATTTTATATTCTATCGATGCAGAGCAAAGAATATAACAAGAATTTAACGTTTTTACTATGTTTAAATACGCGTTCACATATGATAATTATCGAAAAACGTAATCGGCATACGCGAAATTCAGTATATGCGAAGTTAAAAACGAGAAATCTTTAATAATACTCGTGCCACAGTTTGAAAAATATTACCAATCGAATTAGAACATTGTATTTCATAAGATCAAACATCTATTTTATTTTGGATTCGACGTTATAACCTTGTTTCATATGTTATATGCGATTATTAGCTCATAAAGTATAGTCGAAAAGCGAAATTTGAATTCTCAACAAATTTCAATGCTTTTATATTCTATCGACGCAGAATACATATTGGAACAATAATATAAGTTTGTTACTATGTGTAAATACGAGTTTTAACATGAATATAGTCGAAAAATAAGATCGACCCATGCGAATTTCGAGAATTGCGGAGATGAAATCGTGAAAACATTGAAATTACTTGTACCACCGTTTGAAAAATGTTACCAATCAATTCGGACATTGTATTTCTGAAGATCAAACATCTATTTAATCTTGGAATCGACGTTTTAACCTTGTTTCATATCGTACATACAATTTTTCGTTCATAATGGCGTACCATCGTAATACGAAATATTGAAGTCTCATTCAAATTCAATGAGTTTATATTCTCTCGACGCGGGAATAAAGAATATAACATGAATGTAACGTTATTACTATGTTTAAAAACGCGTTATTATATGATAATTATCGAAAAACGTGTTCGACATACGCGAATTTCGGTATATACGAAGTTAAAATCGTGAAACCTTTAATAATACTCGTGCCCCAGTTTGAAGAAAGTTACCAGTCGATTCAGAACATTGCATTTCATAAGATCAAACATCTATTTTATCTTTGGAATTGAAGTTTTAACCTTGATTCACATCGTATATACGATTTTTCGCTCATATACGCGTACCGCCGAAAAACGAAAAGTTGAAATCTCGTTCAATTTCATTGATTTTATATTCTCTCGATGCAGAGCAAAGAATATAACAAGAATATGACGTTTTTACTATGTTTATATACGCGTTCACATATGATAATTATCGAAAAACGTAATCGGCATACGCGAATTTCAGTATATGCGAAGTTAAAATCGTGAAATCTTTAATAATACTTATGCCACAGTTTGAAAAATGATACCAATCGTTCCAGAACATTGCATTTCATAAGATCAAACATCTGTTTTATATTGAAATTAAAGATTTTAACATTGATTCATATCGTATCTACGATTTTTCGCTCAAATAAGCGTATCGTCGAAAAACGAAAAGTTGAAACCTCGTTCAATTTCATTGATTTTATATTCTATTGATACAGAATAATGAATATAACATGCATATAACGTTTTTATTATGTTTAAAAACTCGTTTTCATATGATAATTATCGATAAACTTAATCGAAAACGCGAATTTCGGTATAAGCGAAATTAAAATCGTGAAATCTTTAATAATACTTGTGCCACAATTTAAAAATGGTTTCCAGTCGATTCATAACATTGCATTTCATAAGAACAAGCATCAGTATTATATTGAAATCAAAGTTTTTAACATTGTTTCATATCGTATATACGATTTTTCGCTCATATAAGCGTATCGTCGAAAAACGAAAAGTTGAAATCTCGTTCAATTTCATTGATTTTATATTCTATCGATGCAGAGCAAAGAATATAACAAGAATTTAACGTTTTTACTATGTTTAAATACGCGTTCACATATGATAATTATCGAAAAACGTAATCGGCATACGCGAAATTCAGTATATGCGAAGTTAAAAACGAGAAATCTTTAATAATACTCGTGCCACAGTTTGAAAAATATTACCAATCGAATTAGAACATTGCATTTCATAAGATCAAACATCTATTTTATTTTGGATTCGACGTTATAACCTTGTTTCATATGTTATATGCGATTATTAGCTCATAAAGTATAGTCGAAAAGCGAAATTTGAATTCTCAACAAATTTCAATGCTTTTATATTCTATCGACGCAGAATACATATTGGAACAATAATATAAGTTTGTTACTATGTGTAAATACGAGTTTTAACATGAATATAGTCGAAAAATAAGATCGACCCATGCGAATTTCGAGAATTGCGGAGATGAAATCGTGAAAACATTGAAATTACTTGTACCACCGTTTGAAAAATGTTACCAATCAATTCGGACATTGTATTTCTGAAGATCAAACATCTATTTAATCTTGGAATCGACGTTTTAACCTTGTTTCATATCGTATATACAATTTTTCGTTCATAATGGCGTACCATCGTAATACGAAATATTGAAGTCTCATTCAAATTCAATGAGTTTATATTCTCTCGACGCGGGAATAAAGAATATAACATGAATGTAACGTTATTACTATGTTTAAAAACGCGTTATTATATGATAATTATCGAAAAACGTGTTCGACATACGCGAATTTCGGTATATACGAAGTTAAAATCGTGAAACCTTTAATAATACTCGTGCCCCAGTTTGAAGAAAGTTACCAGTCGATTCAGAACATTGCATTTCATAAGATCAAACATCTATTTTATCTTTGGAATTGAAGTTTTAACCTTGATTCACATCGTATATACGATTTTTCGCTCATATACGCGTACCGCCGAAAAACGAAAAGTTGAAATCTCGTTCAATTTCATTGATTTTATATTCTCTCGATGCAGAGCAAAGAATATAACAAGAATATGACGTTTTTACTATGTTTATATACGCGTTCACATATGATAATTATCGAAAAACGTAATCGGCATACGCGAATTTCAGTATATGCGAAGTTAAAATCGTGAAATCATTAATAATACTTATGCCACAGTTTGAAAAATGATACCAATCGTTCCAGAACATTGCATTTCATAAGATCAAACATCTGTTTTATATTGAAATTAAAGATTTTAACATTGATTCATATCGTATCTACGATTTTTCGCTCAAATAAGCGTATCGTCGAAAAACGAAAAGTTGAAACCTCGTTCAATTTCATTGATTTTATATTCTATTGATACAGAATAATGAATATAACATGCATATAACGTTTTTATTATGTTTAAAAACTCGTTTTCATATGATAATTATCGATAAACTTAATCGAAAACGCGAATTTCGGTATAAGCGAAATTAAAATCGTGAAATCTTTAATAATACTTGTGCCACAATTTAAAAATGGTTTCCAGTCGATTCATAACATTGCATTTCATAAGAACAAGCATCTGTATTATATTGAAATCAAAGTTTTTAACATTGTTTCATATCGTATATACGATTTTTCGCTCATATAAGCGTATCGTCGAAAAACGAAAAGTTGAAATCTCGTTCAATTTCATTGATTTTATATTCTATCGATGCAGAGCAAAGAATATAACAAGAATTTAACGTTTTTACTATGTTTAAATACGCGTTCACATATGATAATTATCGAAAAACGTAATCGGCATACGCGAAATTCAGTATATGCGAAGTTAAAAACGAGAAATCTTTAATAATACTCGTGCCACAGTTTGAAAAATATTACCAATCGAATTAGAACATTGCATTTCATAAGATCAAACATCTATTTTATTTTGGATTCGACGTTATAACCTTGTTTCATATGTTATATGCGATTATTAGCTCATAAAGTATAGTCGAAAAGCGAAATTTGAATTCTCAACAAATTTCAATGCTTTTATATTCTATCGACGCAGAATACATATTGGAACAATAATATAAGTTTGTTACTATGTGTAAATACGAGTTTTAACATGAATATAGTCGAAAAATAAGATCGACCCATGCGAATTTCGAGAATTGCGGAGATGAAATCGTGAAAACATTGAAATTACTTGTACCACCGTTTGAAAAATGTTACCAATCAATTCGGACATTGTATTTCTGAAGATCAAACATCTATTTAATCTTGGAATCGACGTTTTAACCTTGTTTCATATCGTATATACAATTTTTCGTTCATAATGGCGTACCATCGTAATACGAAATATTGAAGTCTCATTCAAATTCAATGAGTTTATATTCTCTCGACGCGGGAATAAAGAATATAACATGAATGTAACGTTATTACTATGTTTAAAAACGCGTTATTATATGATAATTATCGAAAAACGTGTTCGACATACGCGAATTTCGGTATATACGAAGTTAAAATCGTGAAACCTTTAATAATACTCGTGCCCCAGTTTGAAGAAAGTTACCAGTCGATTCAGAACATTGCATTTCATAAGATCAAACATCTATTTTATCTTTGGAATTGAAGTTTTAACCTTGATTCACATCGTATATACGATTTTTCGCTCATATACGCGTACCGCCGAAAAACGAAAAGTTGAAATCTCGTTCAATTTCATTGATTTTATATTCTCTCGATGCAGAGCAAAGAATATAACAAGAATATGACGTTTTTACTATGTTTATATACGCGTTCACATATGATAATTATCGAAAAACGTAATCGGCATACGCGAATTTCAGTATATGCGAAGTTAAAATCGTGAAAACTTTAATAATACTTATGCCACAGTTTGAAAAATGATACCAATCGTTCCAGAACATTGCATTTCATAAGATCAAACATCTGTTTTATATTGAAATTAAAGATTTTAACATTGATTCATATCGTATCTACGATTTTTCGCTCAAATAAGCGTATCGTCGAAAAACGAAAAGTTGAAACCTCTTTCAATTTCATTGATTTTATATTCTATTGATACAGAATAATGAATATAACATGCATATAACGTTTTTATTATGTTTAAAAACTCGTTTTCATATGATAATTATCGATAAACTTAATCGAAAACGCGAATTTCGGTATAAGCGAAATTAAAATCGTGAAATCTTTAATAATACTTGTGCCACAATTTAAAAATGGTTTCCAGTCGATTCATAACATTGCATTTCATAAGAACAAGCATCTGTATTATATTGAAATAAAAGTTTTTAACATTGTTTCATATCGTATATACGATTTTTCGCTCATATAAGCATATCGTCGAAAAACGAAAAGTTGAAATCTCGTTCAATTTCATTGATTTTATATTCTATCGATGCAGAGCAAAGAATATAACAAGAATTTAACGTTTTTACTATGTTTAAATACGCGTTCACATATGATAATTTTCGAAAAACCTAATCGGCATACGCGAAATTCAGTATATGCGAAGTTAAAAACGAGAAATCTTTAATAATACTCGTGCCACAGTTTGAAAAATATTACCAATCGAATTAGAACATTGCATTTCATAAGATCAAACATCTATTTTATTTTGGATTCGACGTTATAACCTTGTTTCATATGTTATATGCGATTATTAGCTCATAAAGTATAGTCGAAAAGCGAAATTTGAATTCTCAACAAATTTCAATGCTTTTATATTCTATCGACGCAGAATACATATTGGAACAATAATATAAGTTTGTTACTATGTGTAAATACGAGTTTTAACATGAATATAGTCGAAAAATAAGATCGACCCATGCGAATTTCGAGAATTGCGGAGATGAAATCGTGAAAACATTGAAATTACTTGTACCACCGTTTGAAAAATGTTACCAATCAATTCGGACATTGTATTTCTGAAGATCAAACATCTATTTAATCTTGGAATCGACGTTTTAACCTTGTTTCATATCGTATATACAATTTTTCGTTCATAATGGCGTACCATCGTAATACGAAATATTGAAGTCTCATTCAAATTCAATGAGTTTATATTCTCTCGACGCGGGAATAAAGAATATAACATGAATGTAACGTTATTACTATGTTTAAAAACGCGTTATTATATGATAATTATCGAAAAACGTGTTCGACATACGCGAATTTCGGTATATACGAAGTTAAAATCGTGAAACCTTTAATAATACTCGTGCCCCAGTTTGAAGAAAGTTACCAGTCGATTCAGAACATTGCATTTCATAAGATCAAACATCTATTTTATCTTTGGAATTGAAGTTTTAACCTTGATTCACATCGTATATACGATTTTTCGCTCATATACGCGTACCGCCGAAAAACGAAAAGTTGAAATCTCGTTCAATTTCATTGATTTTATATTCTCTCGATGCAGAGCAAAGAATATAACAAGAATATGACGTTTTTACTATGTTTATATACGCGTTCACATATGATAATTATCGAAAAACGTAATCGGCATACGCGAATTTCAGTATATGCGAAGTTAAAATCGTGAAATCTTTAATAATACTTATGCCACAGTTTGAAAAATGATACCAATCGTTCCAGAACATTGCATTTCATAAGATCAAACATCTGTTTTATATTGAAATTAAAGATTTTAACGTTGATTCATATCGTATCTACGATTTTTCGCTCAAATAAGCGTATCGTCGAAAAACGAAAAGTTGAAACCTCGTTCAATTTCATTGATTTTATATTCTATTGATACAGAATAATGAATATAACATGCATATAACGTTTTTATTATGTTTAAAAACTCGTTTTCATATGATAATTATCGATAAACTTAATCGAAAACGCGAATTTCGGTATAAGCGAAATTAAAATCGTGAAATCTTTAATAATACTTGTGCCACAATTTAAAAATGGTTTCCAGTCGATTCATAACATTGCATTTCATAAGAACAAGCATCTGTATTATATTGAAATCAAAGTTTTTAACATTGTTTCATATCGTATATACGATTTTTCGCTCATATAAGCGTATCGTCGAAAAACGAAAAGTTGAAATCTCGTTCAATTTCATTGATTTTATATTCTATCGATGCAGAGCAAAGAATATAAAAAGAATTTAACGTTTTTACTATGTTTAAATACGCGTTCACATATGATAATTATCGAAAAACGTAATCGGCATACGCGAAATTCAGTATGTGCGAAGTTAAAAACGAGAAATCTTTAATAATACTCGTGCCACAGTTTGAAAAATATTACCAATCGAATTAGAACATTGCATTTCATAAGATCAAACATCTATTTTATTTTGGATTCGACGTTATAACCTTGTTTCATATGTTATATGTGATTATTAGCTCATAAAGTATAGTCGAAAAGCGAAATTTGAATTCTCAACAAATTTCAATGCTTTTATATTCTATCGACGCAGAATACATATTGGAACAATAATATAAGTTTGTTACTATGTGTAAATACGAGTTTTAACATGAATATAGTCGAAAAATAAGATCGACCCATGCGAATTTCGAGAATTGCGGAGTAGAAATCGTGAAAACATTGAAATTACTTGTACCACCGTTTGAAAAATGTTACCAATCAATTCGGACATTGTATTTCTGAAGATCAAACATCTATTTAATCTTGGAATCGACGTTTTAACCTTGTTTCATATCGTATATACAATTTTTCGTTCATAATGGCGTAACAACGTAATACGAAATATTGAAGTCTCATTCAAATTCAATGAGTTTATATTCTCTCGACGCGGGAATAAAGAATATAACATGAATGTAACGTTATTACTATGTTTAAAAACGCGTTATTATATGATAATTATCGAAAAACGTGTTCGACATACGCGAATTTCGGTATATACGAAGTTAAAATCGTGAAACCTTTAATAATACTCGTGCCCCAGTTTGAAGAAAGTTACCAGTCGATTCAGAACATTGCATTTCATAAGATCAAACATCTATTTTATCTTTGGAATTGAAGTTTTAACCTTGATTCACATCGTATATACGATTTTTCGCTCATATACGCGTACCGCCGAAAAACGAAAAGTTGAAATCTCGTTCAATTTCATTGATTTTATATTCTCTCGATGCAGAGCAAAGAATATAACAAGAATATGACGTTTTTACTATGTTTATATACGCCTTCACATATGATAATTATCGAAAAACGTAATCGGCATACGCGAATTTCAGTATATGCGAAGTTAAAATCGTGAAATCTTTAATAATACTTATGCCACAGTTTGAAAAATGATACCAATCGTTCCAGAACATTGCATTTCATAAGATCAAACATCTGTTTTATATTGAAATTAAAGATTTTAACATTGATTCATATCGTATCTACGATTTTTCGCTCAAATAAGCGTATCGTCGAAAAACGAAAAGTTGAAACCTCTTTCAATTTCATTGATTTTATATTCTATTGATACAGAATAATGAATATAACATGCATATAACGTTTTTATTATGTTTAAAAACTCGTTTTCATATGATAATTATCGATAAACTTAATCGAAAACGCGAATTTCGGTATAAGCGAAATTAAAATCGTGAAATCTTTAATAATACTTGTGACACAATTTAAAAATGGTTTCCAGTCGATTCATAACATTGCATTTCATAAGAACAAGCATCTGTATTATATTGAAATCAAAGTTTTTAACATTGTTTCATATCGTATATACGATTTTTCGCTCATATAAGCGTATCGTCGAAAAACGAAAAGTTGAAATCTCGTTCAATTTCATTGATTTTATATTCTATCGATGCAGAGCAAAGAATATAACAAGAATTTAACGTTTTTACTATGTTTAAATACGCGTTCACATATGATAATTATCGAAAAACGTAATCGGCATACGCGAAATTCAGTATATGCGAAGTTAAAAACGAGAAATCTTTAATAATACTCGTGCCACAGTTTGAAAAATATTACCAATCGAATTAGAACATTGCATTTCATAAGATCAAACATCTATTTTATTTTGGATTCGACGTTATAACCTTGTTTCATATGTTATATGCGATTATTAGCTCATAAAGTATAGTCGAAAAGCGAAATTTGAATTCTCAACAAATTTCAATGCTTTTATATTCTATCGACGCAGAATACATATTGGAACAATAATATAAGTTTGTTACTATGTGTAAATACGAGTTTTAACATGAATATAGTCGAAAAATAAGATCGACCCATGCGAATTTCGAGAATTGCGGAGATGAAATCGTGAAAACATTGAAATTACTTGTACCACCGTTTGAAAAATGTTACCAATCAATTCGGACATTGTATTTCTGAAGATCAAACATCTATTTAATCTTGGAATCGACGTTTTAACCTTGTTTCATATCGTATATACAATTTTTCGTTCATAATGGCGTACCATCGTAATACGAAATATTGAAGTCTCATTCAAATTCAATGAGTTTATATTCTCTCGACGCGGGAATAAAGAATATAACATGAATGTAACGTTATTACTATGTTTAAAAACGCGTTATTATATGATAATTATCGAAAAACGTGTTCGACATACGCGAATTTCGGTATATACGAAGTTAAAATCGTGAAACCTTTAATAATACTCGTGCCCCAGTTTGAAGAAAGTTACCAGTCGATTCAGAACATTGCATTTCATAAGATCAAACATCTATTTTATCTTTGGAATTGAAGTTTTAACCTTGATTCACATCGTATATACGATTTTTCGCTCATATACGCGTACCGCCGAAAAACGAAAAGTTGAAATCTCGTTCAATTTCATTGATTTTATATTCTCTCGATGCAGAGCAAAGAATATAACAAGAATATGACGTTTTTACTATGTTTATATACGCGTTCACATATGATAATTATCGAAAAACGTAATCGGCATACGCGAATTTCAGTATATGCGAAGTTAAAATCGTGAAATCTTTAATAATACTTATGCCACAGTTTGAAAAATGATACCAATCGTTCCAGAACATTGCATTTCATAAGATCAAACATCTGTTTTATATTGAAATTAAAGATTTTAACATTGATTCATATCGTATCTACGATTTTTCGCTCAAATAAGCGTATCGTCGAAAAACGAAAAGTTGAAACCTCGTTCAATTTCATTGATTTTATATTCTATTGATACAGAATAATGAATATAACATGCATATAACGTTTTTATTATGTTTAAAAACTCGTTTTCATATGATAATTATCGATAAACTTAATCGAAAACGCGAATTTCGGTATAAGCGAAATTAAAATCGTGAAATCTTTAATAATACTTGTGACACAATTTAAAAATGGTTTCCAGTCGATTCATAACATTGCATTTCATAAGAACAAGCATCTGTATTATATTGAAATCAAAGTTTTTAACATTGTTTCATATCGTATATACGATTTTTCGCTCATATAAGCGTATCGTCGAAAAACGAAAAGTTGAAATCTCGTTCAATTTCATTGATTTTATATTCTATCGATGCAGAGCAAAGAATATAACAAGAATTTAACGTTTTTACTATGTTTAAATACGCGTTCACATATGATAATTATCGAAAAACGTAATCGGCATACGCGAAATTCAGTATATGCGAAGTTAAAAACGAGAAATCTTTAATAATACTCGTGCCACAGTTTGAAAAATATTACCAATCGAATTAGAACATTGCATTTCATAAGATCAAACATCTATTTTATTTTGGATTCGACGTTATAACCTTGTTTCATATGTTATATGCGATTATTAGCTCATAAAGTATAGTCGAAAAGCGAAATTTGAATTCTCAACAAATTTCAATGCTTTTATATTCTATCGACGCAGAATACATATTGGAACAATAATATAAGTTTGTTACTATGTGTAAATACGAGTTTTAACATGAATATAGTCGAAAAATAAGATCGACCCATGCGAATTTCGAGAATTGCGGAGATGAAATCGTGAAAACATTGAAATTACTTGTACCACCGTTTGAAAAATGTTACCAATCAATTCGGACATTGTATTTCTGAAGATCAAACATCTATTTAATCTTGGAATCGACGTTTTAACCTTATTTCATATCGTATATACAATTTTTCGTTCATAATGGCGTACCATCGTAATACGAAATATTGAAGTCTCATTCAAATTCAATGAGTTTATATTCTCTCGACGCGGGAATAAAGAATATAACATGAATGTAACGTTATTACTATGTTTAAAAACGCGTTATTATATGATAATTATCGAAAAACGTGTTCGACATACGCGAATTTCGGTATATACGAAGTTAAAATCGTGAAACCTTTAATAATACTCGTGCCCCAGTTTGAAGAAAGTTACCAGTCGATTCAGAACATTGCATTTCATAAGATCAAACATCTATTTTATCTTTGGAATTGAAGTTTTAACCTTGATTCACATCGTATATACGATTTTTCGCTCATATACGCGTACCGCCGAAAAACGAAAAGTTGAAATCTCGTTCAATTTCATTGATTTTATATTCTCTCGATGCAGAGCAAAGAATATAACAAGAATATGACGTTTTTACTATGTTTATATACGCGTTCACATATGATAATTATCGAAAAACGTAATCGGCATACGCGAAATTCAGTATATGCGAAGTTAAAAACGAGAAATCTTTAATAATACTCGTGCCACAGTTTGAAAAATATTACCAATCGAATTAGAACATTGCATTTCATAAGATCAAACATCTATTTTATTTTGGATTCGACGTTATAACCTTGTTTCATATGTTATATGCGATTATTAGCTCATAAAGTATAGTCGAAAAGCGAAATTTGAATTCTCAACAAATTTCAATGCTTTTATATTCTATCGACGCAGAATACATATTGGAACAATAATATAAGTTTGTTACTATGTGTAAATACGAGTTTTAACATGAATATAGTCGAAAAATAAGATCGACCCATGCGAATTTCGAGAATTGCGGAGATGAAATCGTGAAAACATTGAAATTACTTGTACCACCGTTTGAAAAATGTTACCAATCAATTCGGACATTGTATTTCTGAAGATCAAACATCTATTTAATCTTGGAATCGACGTTTTAACCTTGTTTCATATCGTATATACAATTTTTCGTTCATAATGGCGTACCATCGTAATACGAAATATTGAAGTCTCATTCAAATTCAATGAGTTTATATTCTCTCGACGCGGGAATAAAGAATATAACATGAATGTAACGTTATTACTATGTTTAAAAACGCGTTATTATATGATAATTATCGAAAAACGTGTTCGACATACGCGAATTTCGGTATATACGAAGTTAAAATCGTGAAACCTTTAATAATACTCGTGCCCCAGTTTGAAGAAAGTTACCAGTCGATTCAGAACATTGCATTTCATAAAATCAAACATCTATTTTATCTTTGGAATTGAAGTTTTAACCTTGATTCACATCGTATATACGATTTTTCGCTCATATACGTGTACCGCCGAAAAACGAAAAGTTGAAATCTCGTTCAATTTCATTGATTTTATATTCTCTCGATGCAGAGCAAAGAATATAACAAGAATATGACGTTTTTACTATGTTTATATACGCGTTCACATATGATAATTATCGAAAAACGTAATCGGCATACGCGAATTTCAGTATATGCGAAGTTAAAATCGTGAAATCTTTAATAATACTTATGCCACAGTTTGAAAAATGATACCAATCGTTCCAGAACATTGCATTTCATAAGATCAAACATCTGTTTTATATTGAAATTAAAGATTTTAACATTGATTCATATCGTATCTACGATTTTTCGCTCAAATAAGCGTATCGTCGAAAAACGAAAAGTTGAAACCTCGTTCAATTTCATTGATTTTATATTCTATTGATACAGAATAATGAATATAACATGCATATAACGTTTTTATTATGTTTAAAAACTCGTTTTCATATGATAATTATCGATAAACTTAATCGAAAACGCTAATTTCGGTATAAGCGAAATTAAAATCGTGAAATCTTTAATAATACTTGTGACACAATTTAAAAATGGTTTCCAGTCGATTCATAACATTGCATTTCATAAGAACAAGCATCTGTATTATATTGAAATCAAAGTTTTTAACATTGTTTCATATCGTATATACGATTTTTCGCTCATATAAGCGTATCGTCGAAAAACGAAAAGTTGAAATCTCGTTCAATTTCATTGATTTTATATTCTATCGATGCAGAGCAAAGAATATAACAAGAATTTAACGTTTTTACTATGTTTAAATACGCGTTCACATATGATAATTATCGAAAAACGTAATCGGCATACGCGAAATTCAGTATATGCGAAGTTAAAAACGAGAAATCTTTAATAATACTCGTGCCACAGTTTGAAAAATATTACCAATCGAATTAGAACATTGCATTTCATAAGATCAAACATCTATTTTATTTTGGATTCGACGTTATAACCTTGTTTCATATGTTATATGCGATTATTAGCTCATAAAGTATAGTCGAAAAGCGAAATTTGAATTCTCAACAAATTTCAATGCTTTTATATTCTATCGACGCAGAATACATATTGGAACAATAATATAAGTTTGTTACTATGTGTAAATACGAGTTTTAACATGAATATAGTCGAAAAATAAGATCGACCCATGCGAATTTCGAGAATTGCGGAGTTGAAATCGTGAAAACATTGAAATTACTTGTACCACCGTTTGAAAAATGTTACCAATCAATTCGGACATTGTATTTCTGAAGATCAAACATCTATTTAATCTTGGAATCGACGTTTTAACCTTGTTTCATATCGTATATACAATTTTTCGTTCATAATGGCGTACCATCGTAATACGAAATATTGAAGTCTCATTCAAATTCAATGAGTTTATATTCTCTCGACGCGGGAATAAAGAATATAACATGAATGTAACGTTATTACTATGTTTAAAAACGCGTTATTATATGATAATTATCGAAAAACGTGTTCGACATACGCGAATTTCGGTATATACGAAGTTAAAATCGTGAAACCTTTAATAATACTCGTGCCCCAGTTTGAAGAAAGTTACCAGTCGATTCAGAACATTGCATTTCATAAGATCAAACATCTATTTTATCTTTGGAATTGAAGTTTTAACCTTGATTCACATCGTATATACGATTTTTCGCTCATATACGCGTACCGCCGAAAAACGAAAAGTTGAAATCTCGTTCAATTTCATTGATTTTATATTCTCTCGATGCAGAGCAAAGAATATAACAAGAATATGACGTTTTTACTATGTTTATATACGCGTTCACATATGATAATTATCGAAAAACGTAATCGGCATACGCGAATTTCAGTATATGCGAAGTTAAAATCGTGAAATCTTTAATAATACTTATGCCACAGTTTGAAAAATGATACCAATCGTTCCAGAACATTGCATTTCATAAGATCAAACATCTGTTTTATATTGAAATTAAAGATTTTAACATTGATTCATATCGTATCTACGATTTTTCGCTCAAATAAGCGTATCGTCGAAAAACGAAAAGTTGAAACCTCGTTCAATTTCATTGATTTTATATTCTATTGATACAGAATAATGAATATAACATGCATATAACGTTTTTATTATGTTTAAAAACTCGTTTTCATATGATAATTATCGATAAACTTAATCGAAAACGCGAATTTCGGTATAAGCGAAATTAAAATCGTGAAATCTTTAATAATACTTGTGCCACAATTTAAAAATGGTTTCCAGTCGATTCATAACATTGCATTTCATAAGAACAAGCATCTGTATTATATTGAAATCAAAGTTTTTAACATTGTTTCATATCGTATATACGATTTTTCGCTCATATAAGCGTATCGTCGAAAAACGAAAAGTTGAAATCTCGTTCAATTTCATTGATTTTATATTCTATCGATGCAGAGCAAAGAATATAACAAGAATTTAACGTTTTTACTATGTTTAAATACGCGTTCACATATGATAATTATCGAAAAACGTAATCGGCATACGCGAAATTCAGTATATGCGAAGTTAAAAACGAGAAATCTTTAATAATACTCGTGCCACAGTTTGAAAAATATTACCAATCGAATTAGAACATTGCATTTCATAAGATCAAACATCTATTTTATTTTGGATTCGACGTTATAACCTTGTTTCATATGTTATATGCGATTATTAGCTCATAAAGTATAGTCGAAAAGCGAAATTTGAATTCTCAACAAATTTCAATGCTTTTATATTCTATCGACGCAGAATACATATTGGAACAATAATATAAGTTTGTTACTATGTGTAAATACGAGTTTTAACATGAATATAGTCGAAAAATAAGATCGACCCATGCGAATTTCGAGAATTGCGGAGATGAAATCGTGAAAACATTGAAATTACTTGTACCACCGTTTGAAAAATGTTACCAATCAATTCGGACATTGTATTTCTGAAGATCAAACATCTATTTAATCTTGGAATCGACGTTTTAACCTTGTTTCATATCGTATATACAATTTTTCGTTCATAATGGCGTACCATCGTAATACGAAATATTGAAGTCTCATTCAAATTCAATGAGTTTATATTCTCTCGACGCGGGAATAAAGAATATAACATGAATGTAACGTTATTACTATGTTTAAAAACGCGTTATTATATGATAATTATCGAAAAACGTGTTCGACATACGCGAATTTCGGTATATACGAAGTTAAAATCGTGAAACCTTTAATAATACTCGTGCCCCAGTTTGAAGAAAGTTACCAGTCGATTCAGAACATTGCATTTCATAAGATCAAACATCTATTTTATCTTTGGAATTGAAGTTTTAACCTTGATTCACATCGTATATACGATTTTTCGCTCATATACGCGTACCGCCGGAAAACGAAAAGTAGAAATCTCGTTCAATTTCATTGATTTTATATTCTCTCGATGCAGATCAAAGAATATAACAAGAATATGACGTTTTTACTATGTTTATATACGCGTTCACATATGATAATTATCGAAAAACGTAATCGGCATACGCGAATTTCAGTATATGCGAAGTTAAAATCGTGAAATCTTTAATAATACTTATGCCACAGTTTGAAAAATGATACCAATCGTTCCAGAACATTGCATTTCATAAGATCAAACATCTGTTTTATATTGAAATTAAAGATTTTAACATTGATTCATATCGTATCTACGATTTTTCGCTCAAATAAGCGTATCGTCGAAAAACGAAAAGTTGAAACCTCGTTCAATTTCATTGATTTTATATTCTATTGATACAGAATAATGAATATAACATGCATATAACGTTTTTATTATGTTTAAAAACTCGTTTTCATATGATAATTATCGATAAACTTAATCGAAAACGCGAATTTCGGTATAAGCGAAATTAAAATCGTGAAATCTTTAATAATACTTGTGCCACAATTTAAAAATGGTTTCCAGTCGATTCATAACATTGCATTTCATAAGAACAAGCATCTGTATTATATTGAAATCAAAGTTTTTAACATTGTTTCATATCGTATATACGATTTTTCGCTCATATAAGCGTATCGTCGAAAAACGAAAAGTTGAAATCTCGTTCAATTTCATTGATTTTATATTCTATCGATGCAGAGCAAAGAATATAACAAGAATTTAACGTTTTTACTATGTTTAAATACGCGTTCACATATGATAATTATCGAAAAACGTAATCGGCATACGCGAAATTCAGTATATGCGAAGTTAAAAACGAGAAATCTTTAATAATACTCGTGCCACAGTTTGAAAAATATTACCAATCGAATTAGAACATTGCATTTCATAAGATCAAACATCTATTTTATTTTGGATTCGACGTTATAACCTTGTTTCATATGTTATATGCGATTATTAGCTCATAAAGTATAGTCGAAAAGCGAAATTTGAATTCTCAACAAATTTCAATGCTTTTATATTCTATCGACGCAGAATACATATTGGAACAATAATATAAGTTTGTTACTATGTGTAAATACGAGTTTTAACATGAATATAGTCGAAAAATAAGATCGACCCATGCGAATTTCGAGAATTGCGGAGATGAAATCGTGAAAACATTGAAATTACATGTACCACCGTTTGAAAAATGTTACCAATCAATTCGGACATTGTATTTCTGAAGATCAAACATCTATTTAATCTTGGAATCGACGTTTTAACCTTGTTTCATATCGTATATACAATTTTTCGTTCATAATGGCGTACCATCGTAATACGAAATATTGAAGTCTCATTCAAATTCAATGAGTTTATATTCTCTCGACGCGGGAATAAAGAATATAACATGAATGTAACGTTATTACTATGTTTAAAAACGCGTTATTATATGATAATTATCGAAAAACGTGTTCGACATACGCGAATTTCGGTATATACGAAGTTAAAATCGTGAAACCTTTAATAATACTCGTGCCCCAGTTTGAAGAAAGTTACCAGTCGATTCAGAACATTGCATTTCATAAGATCAAACATCTATTTTATCTTTGGAATTGAAGTTTTAACCTTGATTCACATCGTATATACGATTTTTCGCTCATATACGCGTACCGCCGAAAAACGAAAAGTTGAAATCTCGTTCAATTTCATTGATTTTATATTCTCTCGATGCAGAGCAAAGAATATAACAAGAATATGACGTTTTTACTATGTTTATATACGCGTTCACATATGATAATTATCGAAAAACGTAATCGGCATACGCGAATTTCAGTATATGCGAAGTTAAAATCGTGAAATCTTTAATAATACTTATGCCACAGTTTGAAAAATGATACCAATCGTTCCAGAACATTGCATTTCATAAGATCAAACATCTGTTTTATATTGAAATTAAAGATTTTAACATTGATTCATATCGTATCTACGATTTTTCGCTCAAATAAGCGTATCGTCGAAAAACGAAAAGTTGAAACCTCGTTCAATTTCATTGATTTTATATTCTATTGATACAGAATAATGAATATAACATGCATATAACGTTTTTATTATGTTTAAAAACTCGTTTTCATATGATAATTATCGATAAACTTAATCGAAAACGCGAATTTCGGTATAAGCGAAATTAAAATCGTGAAATCTTTAATAATACTTGTGCCACAATTTAAAAATGGTTTCCAGTCGATTCATAACATTGCATTTCATAAGAACAAGCATCTGTATTATATTGAAATCAAAGTTTTTAACATTGTTTCATATCGTATATACGATTTTTCGCTCATATAAGCGTATCGTCGAAAAACGAAAAGTTGAAATCTCGTTCAATTTCATTGATTTTATATTCTATCGATGCAGAGCAAAGAATATAACAAGAATTTAACGTTTTTACTATGTTTAAATACGCGTTCACATATGATAATTATCGAAAAACGTAATCGGCATACGCGAAATTCAGTATATGCGAAGTTAAAAACGAGAAATCTTTAATAATACTCGTGCCACAGTTTGAAAAATATTACCAATCGAATTAGAACATTGCATTTCATAAGATCAAACATCTATTTTATTTTGGATTCGACGTTATAACCTTGTTTCATATGTTATATGCGATTATTAGCTCATAAAGTATAGTCGAAAAGCGAAATTTGAATTCTCAACAAAATTCAATGCTTTTATATTCTATCGACGCAGAATACATATTGGAACAATAATATAAGTTTGTTACTATGTGTAAATACGAGTTTTAACATGAATATAGTCGAAAAATAAGATCGACCCATGCGAATTTCGAGAATTGCGGAGATGAAATCGTGAAAACATTGAAATTACTTGTACCACCGTTTGAAAAATGTTACCAATCAATTCGGACATTGTATTTCTGAAGATCAAACATCTATTTAATCTTGGAATCGACGTTTTAACCTTGTTTCATATCGTATATACAATTTTTCGTTCATAATGGCGTACCATCGTAATACGAAATATTGAAGTCTCATTCAAATTCAATGAGTTTATATTCTCTCGACGCGGGAATAAAGAATATAACATGAATGTAACGTTATTACTATGTTTAAAAACGCGTTATTATATGATAATTATCGAAAAACGTGTTCGACATACGCGAATTTCGGTATATACGAAGTTAAAATCGTGAAACCTTTAATAATACTCGTGCCCCAGTTTGAAGAAAGTTACCAGTCGATTCAGAACATTGCATTTCATAAGATCAAACATCTATTTTATCTTTGGAATTGAAGTTTTAACCTTGATTCACATCGTATATACGATTTTTCGCTCATATACGCTTACCGCCGAAAAACGAAAAGTTGAAATCTCGTTCAATTTCATTGATTTTATATTCTCTCGATGCAGAGCAAAGAATATAACAAGAATATGACGTTTTTACTATGTTTATATACGCGTTCACATATGATAATTATCGAAAAACGTAATCGGCATACGCGAATTTCAGTATATGCGAAGTTAAAATCGTGAAATCTTTAATAATACTTATGCCACAGTTTGAAAAATGATACCAATCGTTCCAGAACATTGCATTTCATAAGATCAAACATCTGTTTTATATTGAAATTAAAGATTTTAACATTGATTCATATCGTATCTACGATTTTTCGCTCAAATAAGCGTATCGTCGAAAAACGAAAAGTTGAAACCTCTTTCAATTTCATTGATTTTATATTCTATTGATACAGAATAATGAATATAACATGCATATAACGTTTTTATTATGTTTAAAAACTCGTTTTCATATGATAATTATCGATAAACTTAATCGAAAACGCGAATTTCGGTATAAGCGAAATTAAAATCGTGAAATCTTTAATAATACTTGTGCCACAATTTAAAAATGGTTTCCAGTCGATTCATAACATTGCATTTCATAAGAACAAGCATCTGTATTATATTGAAATCAAAGTTTTTAACATTGTTTCATATCGTATATACGATTTTTCGCTCATATAAGCATATCGTCGAAAAACGAAAAGTTGAAATCTCGTTCAATTTCATTGATTTTATATTCTATCGATGCAGAGCAAAGAATATAACAAGAATTTAACGTTTTTACTATGTTTAAATACGCGTTCACATATGATAATTATCGAAAAACGTAATCGGCATACGCGAAATTCAGTATATGCGAAGTTAAAAACGAGAAATCTTTAATAATACTCGTGCCACAGTTTGAAAAATATTACCAATCGAATTAGAACATTGCATTTCATAAGATCAAACATCTATTTTATTTTGGATTCGACGTTATAACCTTGTTTCATATGTTATATGCGATTATTAGCTCATAAAGTATAGTCGAAAAGCGAAATTTGAATTCTCAACAAATTTCAATGCTTTTATATTCTATCGACGCAGAATACATATTGGAACAATAATATAAGTTTGTTACTATGTGTAAATACGAGTTTTAACATGAATATAGTCGAAAAATAAGATCGACCCATGCGAATTTCGAGAATTGCGGAGTTGAAATCGTGAAAACATTGAAATTACTTGTACCACCGTTTGAAAAATGTTACCAATCAATTCGGACATTGTATTTCTGAAGATCAAACATCTATTTAATCTTGGAATCGACGTTTTAACCTTGTTTCATATCGTATATACAATTTTTCGTTCATAATGGCGTACCATCGTAATACGAAATATTGAAGTCTCATTCAAATTCAATGAGTTTATATTCTCTCGACGCGGGAATAAAGAATATAACATGAATGTAACGTTATTACTATGTTTAAAAACGCGTTATTATATGATAATTATCGAAAAACGTGTTCGACATACGCGAATTTCGGTATATACGAAGTTAAAATCGTGAAACCTTTAATAATACTCGTGCCCCAGTTTGAAGAAAGTTACCAGTCGATTCAGAACATTGCATTTCATAAGATCAAACATCTATTTTATCTTTGGAATTGAAGTTTTAACCTTGATTCACATCGTATATACGATTTTTCGCTCATATACGCGTACCGCCGAAAAACGAAAAGTTGAAATCTCGTTCAATTTCATTGATTTTATATTCTCTCGATGCAGAGCAAAGAATATAACAAGAATATGACGTTTTTACTATGTTTATATACGCGTTCACATATGATAATTATCGAAAAACGTAATCGGCATACGCGAATTTCAGTATATGCGAAGTTAAAATCGTGAAATCTTTAATAATACTTATGCCACAGTTTGAAAAATGATACCAATCGTTCCAGAACATTGCATTTCATAAGATCAAACATCTGTTTTATATTGAAATTAAAGATTTTAACATTGATTCATATCGTATCTACGATTTTTCGCTCAAATAAGCGTATCGTCGAAAAACGAAAAGTTGAAACCTCGTTCAATTTCATTGATTTTATATTCTATTGATACAGAATAATGAATATAACATGCATATAACGTTTTTATTATGTTTAAAAACTCGTTTTCATATGATAATTATCGATAAACTTAATCGAAAACGCGAATTTCGGTATAAGCGAAATTAAAATCGTGAAATCTTTAATAATACTCGTGCCACAATTTAAAAATGGTTTCCAGTCGATTCATAACATTGCATTTCATAAGAACAAGCATCTGTATTATATTGAAATCAAAGTTTTTAACATTGTTTCATATCGTATATACGATTTTTCGCTCATATAAGCGTATCGTCGAAAAACGAAAAGTTGAAATCTCGTTCAATTTCATTGATTTTATATTCTATCGATGCAGAGCAAAGAATATAAAAAGAATTTAACGTTTTTACTATGTTTAAATACGCGTTCACATATGATAATTATCGAAAAACGTAATCGGCATACGCGAAATTCAGTATATGCGAAGTTAAAAACGAGAAATCTTTAATAATACTCGTGCCACAGTTTGAAAAATATTACCAATCGAATTAGAACATTGCATTTCATAAGATCAAACATCTATTTTATTTTGGATTCGACGTTATAACCTTGTTTCATATGTTATATGCGATTATTAGCTCATAAAG
The DNA here is from genome assembly GCF_910589235.1 of Vespa crabro. NCBI lineage: Eukaryota > Metazoa > Arthropoda > Insecta > Hymenoptera > Vespidae > Vespa > Vespa crabro. Next base: position 13,641,186 of record NC_060955.1, read on the forward strand.
TATAGTCGAAAAGCGAAATTTGAATTCTCAACAAATTTCAATGCTTTTATATTCTATCGACGCAGAATACATATTGGAACAATAATATAAGTTTGTTACTATGTGTAAATACGAGTTTTAACATGAATATAGTCGAAAAATAAGATCGACCCATGCGAATTTCGAGAATTGCGGAGTAGAAATCGTGAAAACATTGAAATTACTTGTACCACCGTTTGAAAAATGTTACCAATCAATTCGGACATTGTATTTCTGAAGATCAAACATCTATTTAATCTTGGAATCGACGTTTTAACCTTGTTTCATATCGTATATACAATTTTTCGTTCATAATGGCGTACCATCGTAATACGAAATATTGAAGTCTCATTCAAATTCAATGAGTTTATATTCTCTCGACGCGGGAATAAAGAATATAACATGAATGTAACGTTATTACTATGTTTAAAAACGCGTTATTATATGATAATTATCGAAAAACGTGTTCGACATACGCGAATTTCGGTATATACGAAGTTAAAATCGTGAAACCTTTAATAATACTCGTGCCCCAGTTTGAAGAAAGTTACCAGTCGATTCAGAACATTGCATTTCATAAGATCAAACATCTATTTTATCTTTGGAATTGAAGTTTTAACCTTGATTCACATCGTATATACGATTTTTCGCTCATATACGCGTACCGCCGAAAAACGAAAAGTTGAAATCTCGTTCAATTTCATTGATTTTATATTCTCTCGATGCAGAGCAAAGAATATAACAAGAATATGACGTTTTTACTATGTTTATATACGCGTTCACATATGATAATTATCGAAAAACGTAATCGGCATACGCGAATTTCAGTATATGCGAAGTTAAAATCGTGAAATCTTTAATAATACTTATGCCACAGTTTGAAAAATGATACCAATCGTTCCAGAACATTGCATTTCATAAGATCAAACATCTGTTTTATATTGAAATTAAAGATTTTAACATTGATTCATATCGTATCTACGATTTTTCGCTCAAATAAGCGTATCGTCGAAAAACGAAAAGTTGAAACCTCATTCAATTTCATTGATTTTATATTCTATTGATACAGAATAATGAATATAACATGCATATAACGTTTTTATTATGTTTAAAAACTCGTTTTTATATGATAATTATCGATAAACTTAATCGAAAACGCGAATTTCGGTATAAGCGAAATTAAAATCGTGAAATCTTTAATAATACTTGTGCCACAATTTAAAAATGGTTTCCAGTCGATTCATAACATTGCATTTCATAAGAACAAGCATCTGTATTATATTGAAATCAAAGTTTTTAACCTTGATTCACATCGTATATACGATTTTTCGCTCATATACGCGTACCGCCGAAAAACGAAAAGTTGAAATCTCGTTCAATTTCATTGATTTTATATTCTCTCGATGCAGAGCAAAGAATATAACAAGAATATGACGTTTTTACTATGTTTATATACGCGTTCACATATGATAATTATCGAAAAACGTAATCGGCATACGCGAATTTCAGTATATGCGAAGTTAAAATCGTGAAATCTTTAATAATACTTATGCCACAGTTTGAAAAATGATACCAATCGTTCCAGAACATTGCATTTCATAAGATCAAACATCTGTTTTATATTGAAATTAAAGATTTTAACATTGATTCATATCGTATCTACGATTTTTCGCTCAAATAAGCGTATCGTCGAAAAACGAAAAGTTGAAACCTCATTCAATTTCATTGATTTTATATTCTATTGATACAGAATAATGAATATAACATGCATATAACGTTTTTATTATGTTTAAAAACTCGTTTTTATATGATAATTATCGATAAACTTAATCGAAAACGCGAATTTCGGTATAAGCGAAATTAAAATCGTGAAATCTTTAATAATACTTGTGCCACAATTTAAAAATGGTTTCCAGTCGATTCATAACATTGCATTTCATAAGAACAAGCATCTGTATTATATTGAAATCAAAGTTTTTAACATTGTTTCATATCGTATATACGATTTTTCGCTCATATAAGCGTATCGTCGAAAAACGAAAAGTTGAAATCTCGTTCAATTTCATTGATTTTATATTCTATCGATGCAGAGCAAAGAATATAACAAGAATTTAACGTTTTTACTATGTTTAAATACGCGTTCACATATGATAATTATCGAAAAACGTAATCGGCATACGCGAAATTCAGTATATGCGAAGTTAAAAACGAGAAATCTTTAATAATACTCGTGCCACAGTTTGAAAAATATTACCAATCGAATTAGAACATTGCATTTCATAAGATCAAACATCTATTTTATTTTGGATTCGACGTTATAACCTTGTTTCATATGTTATATGCGATTATTAGCTCATAAAGTATAGTCGAAAAGCGAAATTTGAATTCTCAACAAATTTCAATGCTTTTATATTCTATCGACGCAGAATACATATTGGAACAATAATATAAGTTTGTTACTATGTGTAAATACGAGTTTTAACATGAATATAGTCGAAAAATAAGATCGACCCATGCGAATTTCGAGAATTGCGGAGATGAAATCGTGAAAACATTGAAATTACTTGTACCACCGTTTGAAAAATGTTACCAATCAATTCGGACATTGTATTTCTGAAGATCAAACATCTATTTAATCTTGGAATCGACGTTTTAACCTTGTTTCATATCGTATATACAATTTTACGTTCATAATGGCGTACCATCGTAATACGAAATATTGAAGTCTCATTCAAATTCAATGAGTTTATATTCTCTCGACGCGGGAATAAAGAATATAACATGAATGTAACGTTATTACTATGTTTAAAAACGCGTTATTATATGATAATTATCGAAAAACGTGTTCGACATACGCGAATTTCGGTATATACGAAGTTAAAATCGTGAAACCTTTAATAATACTCGTGCCCCAGTTTGAAGAAAGTTACCAGTCGATTCAGAACATTGCATTTCATAAGATCAAACATCTATTTTATCTTTGGAATTGAAGTTTTAACCTTGATTCACATCGTATATACGATTTTTCGCTCATATACGCGTACCGCCGAAAAACGAAAAGATGAAATCTCGTTCAATTTCATTGATTTTATATTCTCTCGATGCAGAGCAAAGAATATAACAAGAATATGACGTTTTTACTATGTTTATATACGCGTTAACATATGATAATTATCGAAAAACGTAATCGGCATACGCGAATTTCAGTATATGCGAAGTTAAAATCGTGAAATCATTAATAATACTTATGCCACAGTTTGAAAAATGATACCAATCGTTCCAGAACATTGCATTTCATAAGATCAAACATCTGTTTTATATTGAAATTAAAGATTTTAACATTGATTCATATCGTATCTACGATTTTTCGCTCAAATAAGCGTATCGTCGAAAAACGAAAAGTTGAAACCTCGTTCAATTTCATTGATTTTATATTCTATTGATACAGAATAATGAATATAACATGCATATAACGTTTTTATTATGTTTAAAAACTCGTTTTCATATGATAATTATCGATAAACTTAATCGAAAACGCGAATTTCGGTATAAGCGAAATTAAAATCGTGAAATCTTTAATAATACTTGTGCCACAATTTAAAAATGGTTTCCAGTCGATTCATAACATTGCATTTCATAAGAACAAGCATCTGTATTATATTGAAATCAAAGTTTTTAACATTGTTTCATATCGTATATACGATTTTTCGCTCATATAAGCGTATCGTCGAAAAACGAAAAGTTGAAATCTCGTTCAATTTCATTGATTTTATATTCTATCGATGCAGAGCAAAGAATATAAAAAGAATTTAACGTTTTTACTATGTTTAAATACGCGTTCACATATGATAATTATCGAAAAACGTAATCGGCATACGCGAAATTCAGTATATGCGAAGTTAAAAACGAGAAATCTTTAATAATACTCGTGCCACAGTTTGAAAAATATTACCAATCGAATTAGAACATTGCATTTCATAAGATCAAACATCTATTTTATTTTGGATTCGACGTTATAACCTTGTTTCATATGTTATATGCGATTATTAGCTCATAAAGTATAGTCGAAAAGCGAAATTTGAATTCTCAACAAATTTCAATGCTTTTATATTCTATCGACGCAGAATACATATTGGAACAATAATATAAGTTTGTTACTATGTGTAAATACGAGTTTTAACATGAATATAGTCGAAAAATAAGATCGACCCATGCGAATTTCGAGAATTGCGGAGTTGAAATCGTGAAAACATTGAAATTACTTGTACCACCGTTTGAAAAATGTTACCAATCAATTCGGACATTGTATTTCTGAAGATCAAACATCTATTTAATCTTGGAATCGACGTTTTAACCTTGTTTCATATCGTATATACAATTTTTCGTTCATAATGGCGTACCATCGTAATACGAAATATTGAAGTCTCATTCAAATTCAATGAGTTTATATTCTCTCGACGCGGGAATAAAGAATATAACATGAATGTAACGTTATTACTATGTTTAAAAACGCGTTATTATATGATAATTATCGAAAAACGTGTTCGACATACGCGAATTTCGGTATATACGAAGTTAAAATCGTGAAACCTTTAATAATACTCGTGCCCCAGTTTGAAGAAAGTTACCAGTCGATTCAGAACATTGCATTTCATAAGATCAAACATCTATTTTATCTTTGGAATTGAAGTTTTAACCTTGATTCACATCGTATATACGATTTTTCGCTCATATACGCGTACCGCCGAAAAACGAAAAGTTGAAATCTCGTTCAATTTCATTGATTTTATATTCTCTCGATGCAGAGCAAAGAATATAACAAGAATATGACGTTTTTACTATGTTTATATACGCGTTCACATATGATAATTATCGAAAAACGTAATCGGCATACGCGAATTTCAGTATATGCGAAGTTAAAATCGTGAAATCTTTAATAATACTTATGCCACAGTTTGAAAAATGATACCAATCGTTCCAGAACATTGCATTTCATAAGATCAAACATCTGTTTTATATTGAAATTAAAGATTTTAACATTGATTCATATCGTATCTACGATTTTTCGCTCAAATAAGCGTATCGTCGAAAAACGAAAAGTTGAAACCTCGTTCAATTTCATTGATTTTATATTCTATTGATACAGAATAATGAATATAACATGCATATAACGTTTTTATTATGTTTAAAAACTCGTTTTCATATGATAATTATCGATAAACTTAATCGAAAACGCGAATTTCGGTATAAGCGAAATTAAAATCGTGAAATCTTTAATAATACTTGTGCCACAATTTAAAAATGGTTTCCAGTCGATTCATAACATTGCATTTCATAAGAACAAGCATCTGTATTATATTGAAATCAAAGTTTTTAACATTGTTTCATATCGTATATACGATTTTTCGCTCATATAAGCGTATCGTCGAAAAACGAAAAGTTGAAATCACGTTCAATTTCATTGATTTTATATTCTATCGATGCAGAGCAAAGAATATAACAAGAATTTAACGTTTTTACTATGTTTAAATACGCGTTCACATATGATAATTATCGAAAAACGTAATCGGCATACGCGAAATTCAGTATATGCGAAGTTAAAAACGAGAAATCTTTAATAATACTCGTGCCACAGTTTGAAAAATATTACCAATCGAATTAGAACATTGCATTTCATAAGATCAAACATCTATTTTATTTTGGATTCGACGTTATAAACTTGTTTCATATGTTATATGCGATTATTAGCTCATAAAGTATAGTCGAAAAGCGAAATTTGAATTCTCAACAAATTTCAATGCTTTTATATTCTATCAACGCAGAATACATATTGGAACAATAATATAAGTTTGTTACTATGTGTAAATACGAGTTTTAACATGAATATAGTCGAAAAATAAGATCGACCCATGCGAATTTCGAGAATTGCGGAGTTGAAATCGTGAAAACATTGAAATTACTTGTACCACCGTTTGAAAAATGTTACCAATCAATTCGGACATTGTATTTCTGAAGATCAAACATCTATTTAATCTTGGAATCGACGTTTTAACCTTGTTTCATAACGTATATACAATTTTTCGTTCATAATGGCGTACCATCGTAATACGAAATATTGAAGTCTCATTCAAATTCAATGAGTTTATATTCTCTCGACGCGGGAATAAAGAATATAACATGAATGTAACGTTATTACTATGTTTAAAAACGCGTTATTATATGATAATTATCGAAAAACGTGTTCGACATACGCGAATTTCGGTATATACGAAGTTAAAATCGTGAAACCTTTAATAATACTCGTGCCCCAGTTTGAAGAAAGTTACCAGTCGATTCAGAACATTGCATTTCATAAGATCAAACATCTATTTTATCTTTGGAATTGAAGTTTTAACCTTGATTCACATCGTATATACGATTTTTCGCTCATATACGCGTACCGCCGAAAAACGAAAAGTTGAAATCTCGTTCAATTTCATTGATTTTATATTCTCTCGATGCAGAGCAAAGAATATAACAAGAATATGACGTTTTTACTATGTTTATATACGCGTTCACATATGATAATTATCGAAAAACGTAATCGGCATACGCGAATTTCAGTATATGCGAAGTTAAAATCGTGAAATCTTTAATAATACTTATGCCACAGTTTGAAAAATGATACCAATCGTTCCAGAACATTGCATTTCATAAGATCAAACATCTGTTTTATATTGAAATTAAAGATTTTAACATTGATTCATATCGTATCTACGATTTTTCGCTCAAATAAGCGTATCGTCGAAAAACGAAAAGTTGAAACCTCGTTCAATTTCATTGATTTTATATTCTATTGATACAGAATAATGAATATAACATGCATATAACGTTTTTATTATGTTTAAAAACTCGTTTTCATATGATAATTATCGATAAACTTAATCGAAAACGCGAATTTCGGTATAAGCGAAATTAAAATCGTGAAATCTTTAATAATACTTGTGCCACAATTTAAAAATGGTTTCCAGTCGATTCATAACATTGCATTTCATAAGAACAAGCATCTGTATTATATTGAAATCAAAGTTTTTAACATTGTTTCATATCGTATATACGATTTTTCGCTCATATAAGCGTATCGTCGAAAAACGAAAAGTTGAAATCTCGTTCAATTTCATTGATTTTATATTCTATCGATGCAGAGCAAAGAATATAAAAAGAATTTAACGTTTTTACTATGTTTAAATACGCGTTCACATATGATAATTATCGAAAAACGTAATCGGCATACGCGAAATTCAGTATATGCGAAGTTAAAAACGAGAAATCTTTAATAATACTCGTGCCACAGTTTGAAAAATATTACCAATCGAATTAGAACATTGCATTTCATAAGATCAAACATCTATTTTATTTTGGATTCGACGTTATAACCTTGTTTCATATGTTATATGCGATTATTAGCTCATAAAGTATAGTCGAAAAGCGAAATTTGAATTCTCAACAAATTTCAATGCTTTTATATTCTATCGACGCAGAATACATATTGGAACAATAATATAAGTTTGTTACTATGTGTAAATACGAGTTTTAACATGAATATAGTCGAAAAATAAGATCGACCCATGCGAATTTCGAGAATTGCGGAGTTGAAATCGTGAAAACATTGAAATTACTTGTACCACCGTTTGAAAAATGTTACCAATCAATTCGGACATTGTATTTCTGAAGATCAAACATCTATTTAATCTTGGAATCGACGTTTTAACCTTGTTTCATATCGTATATACAATTTTTCGTTCATAATGGCGTACCATCGTAATACGAAATATTGATGTCTCATTCAAATTCAATGAGTTTATATTCTCTCGACGCGGGAATAAAGAATATAACATGAATGTAACGTTATTACTATGTTTAAAAACGCGTTATTATATGATAATTATCGAAAAACGTGTTCGACATACGCGAATTTCGGTATATACGAAGTTAAAATCGTGAAACCTTTAATAATACTCGTGCCCCAGTTTGAAGAAAGTTACCAGTCGATTCAGAACATTGCATTTCATAAGATCAAACATCTATTTTATCTTTGGAATTGAAGTTTTAACCTTGATTCACATCGTATATACGATTTTTCGCTCATATACGCGTACCGCCGAAAAACGAAAAGTTGAAATCTCGTTCAATTTCATTGATTTTATATTCTCTCGATGCAGAGCAAAGAATATAACAAGAATATGACGTTTTTACTATGTTTATATACGCGTTCACATATGATAATTATCGAAAAACGTAATCGGCATACGCGAATTTCAGTATATGCGAAGTTAAAATCGTGAAATCTTTAATAATACTTATGCCACAGTTTGAAAAATGATACCAATCGTTCCAGAACATTGCATTTCATAAGATCAAACATCTGTTTTATATTGAAATTAAAGATTTTAACATTGATTCATATCGTATCTACGATTTTTCGCTCAAATAAGCGTATCGTCGAAAAACGAAAAGTTGAAACCTCGTTCAATTTCATTGATTTTATATTCTATTGATACAGAATAATGAATATAACATGCATATAACGTTTTTATTATGTTTAAAAACTCGTTTTCATATGATAATTATCGATAAACTTAATCGAAAACGCGAATTTCGGTATAAGCGAAATTAAAATCGTGAAATCTTTAATAATACTTGTGCCACAATTTAAAAATGGTTTCCAGTCGATTCATAACATTGCATTTCATAAGAACAAGCATCTGTATTATATTGAAATCAAAGTTTTTAACATTGTTTCATATCGTATATACGATTTTTCGCTCATATAAGCGTATCGTCGAAAAACGAAAAGTTGAAATCACGTTCAATTTCATTGATTTTATATTCTATCGATGCAGAGCAAAGAATATAACAAGAATTTAACGTTTTTACTATGTTTAAATACGCGTTCACATATGATAATTATCGAAAAACGTAATCGGCATACGCGAAATTCAGTATATGCGAAGTTAAAAACGAGAAATCTTTAATAATACTCGTGCCACAGTTTGAAAAATATTACCAATCGAATTAGAACATTGCATTTCATAAGATCAAACATCTATTTTATTTTGGATTCGACGTTATAAACTTGTTTCATATGTTATATGCGATTATTAGCTCATAAAGTATAGTCGAAAAGCGAAATTTGAATTCTCAACAAATTTCAATGCTTTTATATTCTATCGACGCAGAATACATATTGGAACAATAATATAAGTTTGTTACTATGTGTAAATACGAGTTTTAACATGAATATAGTCGAAAAATAAGATCGACCCATGCGAATTTCGAGAATTGCGGAGTTGAAATCGTGAAAACATTGAAATTACTTGTACCACCGTTTGAAAAATGTTACCAATCAATTCGGACATTGTATTTCTGAAGATCAAACATCTATTTAATCTTGGAATCGACGTTTTAACCTTGTTTCATAACGTATATACAATTTTTCGTTCATAATGGCGTACCATCGTAATACGAAATATTGAAGTCTCATTCAAATTCAATGAGTTTATATTCTCTCGACGCGGGAATAAAGAATATAACATGAATGTAACGTTATTACTATGTTTAAAAACGCGTTATTATATGATAATTATCGAAAAACGTGTTCGACATACGCGAATTTCGGTATATACGAAGTTAAAATCGTGAAACCTTTAATAATACTCGTGCCCCAGTTTGAAGAAAGTTACCAGTCGATTCAGAACATTGCATTTCATAAGATCAAACATCTATTTTATCTTTGGAATTGAAGTTTTAACCTTGATTCACATCGTATATACGATTTTTCGCTCATATACGCGTACCGCCGAAAAACGAAAAGTTGAAATCTCGTTCAATTTCATTGATTTTATATTCTCTCGATGCAGATCAAAGAATATAACAAGAATATGACGTTTTTACTATGTTTATATACGCGTTCACATATGATAATTATCGAAAAACGTAATCGGCATACGCGAATTTCAGTATATGCGAAGTTAAAATCGTGAAATCATTAATAATACTTATGCCACAGTTTGAAAAATGATACCAATCGTTCCAGAACATTGCATTTCATAAGATCAAACATCTGATTTATATTGAAATTAAAGATTTTAACATTGATTCATATCGTATCTACGATTTTTCGCTCAAATAAGCGTATCGTCGAAAAACGAAAAGTTGAAACCTCGTTCAATTTCATTGATTTTATATTCTATTGATACAGAATAATGAATATAACATGCATATAACGTTTTTATTATGTTTAAAAACTCGTTTTCATATGATAATTATCGATAAACTTAATCGAAAACGCGAATTTCGGTATAAGCGAAATTAAAATCGTGAAATCTTTAATAATACTTGTGCCACAATTTAAAAATGGTTTCCAGTCGATTCATAACATTGCATTTCATAAGAACAAGCATCTGTATTATATTGAAATCAACGTTTTTAACATTGTTTCATATCGTATATACGATTTTTCGCTCATATAAGCGTATCGTCGAAAAACGAAAAGTTGAAATCACGTTCAATTTCATTGATTTTATATTCTATCGATGCAGAGCAAAGAATATAACAAGAATTTAACGTTTTTACTATGTTTAAATACGCGATCACATATGATAATTATCGAAAAACGTAATCGGCATACGCGAAATTCAGTATATGCGAAGTTAAAAACGAGAAATCTTTAATAATACTCGTGCCACAGTTTGAAAAATATTACCAATCGAATTAGAACATTGCATTTCATAAGATCAAACATCTATTTTATTTTGGATTCGACGTTATAACCTTGTTTCATATGTTATATGCGATTATTAGCTCATAAAGTATAGTCGAAAAGCGAAATTTGAATTCTCAACAAATTTCAATGCTTTTATATTCTATCGACGCAGAATACATATTAGAACAATAATATAAGTTTGTTACTATGTGTAAATACGAGTTTTAACATGAATATAGTCGAAAAATAAGATCGACCCATGCGAATTTCGAGAATTGCGGAGATGAAATCGTGAAAACATTGAAATTACTTGTACCACCGTTTGAAAAATGTTACCAATCAATTCGGACATTGTATTTCTGAAGATCAAACATCTATTTAATCTTGGAATCGACGTTTTAACCTTGTTTCATATCGTATATACAATTTTTCGTTCATAATGGCGTACCATCGTAATACGAAATATTGAAGTCTCATTCAAATTCAATGAGTTTATATTCTCTCGACGCGGGAATAAAGAATATAACATGAATGTAACGTTATTACTATGTTTAAAAACGCGTTATTATATGATAATTATCGAAAAACGTGTTCGACATACGCGAATTTCGGTATATACGAAGTTAAAATCGTGAAACCTTTAATAATACTCGTGCCCCAGTTTGAAGAAAGTTACCAGTCGATTCAGAACATTGCATTTCATAAGATCAAACATCTATTTTATCTTTGGAATTGAAGTTTTAACCTTGATTCACATCGTATATACGATTTTTCGCTCATATACGCGTACCGCCGAAAAACGAAAAGTTGAAATCTCGTTCAATTTCATTGATTTTATATTCTCTCGATGCAGAGCAAAGAATATAACAAGAATATGACGTTTTTACTATGTTTATATACGCGTTCACATATGATAATTATCGAAAAACGTAATCGGCATACGCGAATTTCAGTATATGCGAAGTTAAAATCGTGAAATCTTTAATAATACTTATGCCACAGTTTGAAAAATGATACCAATCGTTCCAGAACATTGCATTTCATAAGATCAAACATCTGTTTTATATTGAAATTAAAGATTTTAACATTGATTCATATCGTATCTACGATTTTTCGCTCAAATAAGCGTATCGTCGAAAAACGAAAAGTTGAAACCTCGTTCAATTTCATTGATTTTATATTCTATTGATACAGAATAATGAATATAACATGCATATAACGTTTTTATTATGTTTAAAAACTCGTTTTCATATGATAATTATCGATAAACTTAATCGAAAACGCGAATTTCGGTATAAGCGAAATTAAAATCGTGAAATCTTTAATAATACTTGTGCCACAATTTAAAAATGGTTTCCAGTCGATTCATAACATTGCATTTCATAAGAACAAGCATCTGTATTATATTGAAATCAAAGTTTTTAACATTGTTTCATATCGTATATACGATTTTTCGCTCATATAAGCGTATCGTCGAAAAACGAAAAGTTGAAATCACGTTCAATTTCATTGATTTTATATTCTATCGATGCAGAGCAAAGAATATAACAAGAATTTTACGTTTTTACTATGTTTAAATACGCGTTCACATATGATAATTATCGAAAAACGTAATCGGCATACGCGAAATTCAGTATATGCGAAGTTAAAAACGAGAAATCTTTAATAATACTCGTGCCACAGTTTGAAAAATATTACCAATCGAATTAGAACATTGCATTTCATAAGATCAAACATCTATTTTATTTTGGATTCGACGTTATAAACTTGTTTCATATGTTATATGCGATTATTAGCTCATAAAGTATAGTCGAAAAGCGAAATTTGAATTCTCAACAAATTTCAATGCTTTTATATTCTATCGACGCAGAATACATATTGGAACAATAATATAAGTTTGTTACTATGTGTAAATACGAGTTTTAACATGAATATAGTCGAAAAATAAGATCGACCCATGCGAATTTCGAGAATTGCGGAGTTGAAATCGTGAAAACATTGAAATTACTTGTACCACCGTTTGAAAAATGTTACCAATCAATTCGGACATTGTATTTCTGAAGATCAAACATCTATTTAATCTTGGAATCGACGTTTTAACCTTGTTTCATAACGTATATACAATTTTTCGTTCATAATGGCGTACCATCGTAATACGAAATATTGAAGTCTCATTCAAATTCAATGAGTTTATATTCTCTCGACGCGGGAATAAAGAATATAACATGAATGTAACGTTATTACTATGTTTAAAAACGCGTTATTATATGATAATTATCGAAAAACGTGTTCGACATACGCGAATTTCGGTATATACGAAGTTAAAATCGTGAAACCTTTAATAATACTCGTGCCCCAGTTTGAAGAAAGTTACCAGTCGATTCAGAACATTGCATTTCATAAGATCAAACATCTATTTTATCTTTGGAATTGAAGTTTTAACCTTGATTCACATCGTATATACGATTTTTCGCTCATATACGCGTACCGCCGAAAAACGAAAAGTTGAAATCTCGTTCAATTTCATTGATTTTATATTCTCTCGATGCAGAGCAAAGAATATAACAAGAATATGACGTTTTTACTATGTTTATATACGCGTTCACATATGATAATTATCGAAAAACGTAATCGGCATACGCGAATTTCAGTATATGCGAAGTTAAAATCGTGAAATCTTTAATAATACTTATGCCACAGTTTGAAAAATGATACCAATCGTTCCAGAACATTGCATTTCATAAGATCAAACATCTGTTTTATATTGAAATTAAAGATTTTAACATTGATTCATATCGTATCTACGATTTTTCGCTCAAATAAGCGTATCGTCGAAAAACGAAAAGTTGAAACCTCGTTCAATTTCATTGATTTTATATTCTATTGATACAGAATAATGAATATAACATGCATATAACGTTTTTATTATGTTTAAAAACTCGTTTTCATATGATAATTATCGATAAACTTAATCGAAAACGCGAATTTCGGTATAAGCGAAATTAAAATCGTGAAATCTTTAATAATACTTGTGCCACAATTTAAAAATGGTTTCCAGTCGATTCATAACATTGCATTTCATAAGAACAAGCATCTGTATTATATTGAAATCAAAGTTTTTAACATTGTTTCATATCGTATATACGATTTTTCGCTCATATAAGCGTATCGTCGAAAAACGAAAAGTTGAAATCACGTTCAATTTCATTGATTTTATATTATATCGATGCAGAGCAAAGAATATAACAAGAATTTAACGTTTTTACTATGTTTAAATACGCGTTCACATATGATAATTATCGAAAAACGTAATCGGCATACGCGAAATTCAGTATATGCGAAGTTAAAAACGAGAAATCTTTAATAATACTCGTGCCACAGTTTGAAAAATATTACCAATCGAATTAGACCATTGCATTTCATAAGATCAAACATCTATTTTATTTTGGATTCGACGTTATAACCTTGTTTCATATGTTATATGCGATTATTAGCTCATAAAGTATAGTCGAAAAGCGAAATTTGAATTCTCAACAAATTTCAATGCTTTTATATTCTATCGACGCAGAATACATATTGGAACAATAATATAAGTTTGTTACTATGTGTAAATACGAGTTTTAACATGAATATAGTCGAAAAATAAGATCGACCCAAGCGAATTTCGAGAATTGCGGAGTTGAAATCGTGAAAACATTGAAATTACTTGTACCACCGTTTGAAAAATGTTACCAATCAATTCGGACATTGTATTTCTGAAGATCAAACATCTATTTAATCTTGGAATCGACGTTTTAACCTTGTTTCATATCGTATATACAATTTTTCGTTCATAATGGCGTACCATCGTAATACGAAATATTGAAGTCTCATTCAAATTCAATGAGTTTATATTCTCTCGACGCGGGAATAAAGAATATAACATGAATGTAACGTTATTACTATGTTTAAAAACGCGTTATTATATGATAATTATCGAAAAACGTGTTCGACATACGCGAATTTCGGTATATACGAAGTTAAAATCGTGAAACCTTTAATAATACTCGTGCCCCAGTTTGAAGAAAGTTACCAGTCGATTCAGAACATTGCATTTCATAAGATCAAACATCTATTTTATCTTTGGAATTGAAGTTTTAACCTTGATTCACATCGTATATACGATTTTTCGCTCATATACGCGTACCGCCGAAAAACGAAAAGTTGAAATCTCGTTCAATTTCATTGATTTTATATTCTCTCGATGCAGAGCAAAGAATATAACAAGAATATGACGTTTTTACTATGTTTATATACGCGTTCACATATGATAATTATCGAAAAACGTAATCGGCATACGCGAATTTCAGTATATGCGAAGTTAAAATCGTGAAATCTTTAATAATACTTATGCCACAGTTTGAAAAATGATACCAATCGTTCCAGAACATTGCATTTCATAAGATCAAACATCTGTTTTATATTGAAATTAAAGATTTTAACATTGATTCATATCGTATCTACGATTTTTCGCTCAAATAAGCGTATCGTCGAAAAACGAAAAGTTGAAACCTCGTTCAATTTCATTGATTTTATATTCTATTGATACAGAATAATGAATATAACATGCATATAACGTTTTTATTATGTTTAAAAACTCGTTTTCATATGATAATTATCGATAAACTTAATCGAAAACGCGAATTTCGGTATAAGCGAAATTAAAATCGTGAAATCTTTAATAATACTTGTGCCACAATTTAAAAATGGTTTCCAGTCGATTCATAACATTGCATTTCATAAGAACAAGCATCTGTATTATATTGAAATCAAAGTTTTTAACATTGTTTCATATCGTATATACGATTTTTCGCTCATATAAGCGTATCGTCGAAAAACGAAAAGTTGAAATCTCGTTCAATTTCATTGATTTTATATTCTATCGATGCAGAGCAAAGAATATAAAAAGAATTTAACGTTTTTACTATGTTTAAATACGCGTTCACATATGATAATTATCGAAAAACGTAATCGGCATACGCGAAATTCAGTATATGCGAAGTTAAAAACGAGAAATCTTTAATAATACTCTTGCCACAGTTTGAAAAATATTACCAATCGAATTAGAACATTGCATTTCATAAGATCAAACATCTATTTTATTTTGGATTCGACGTTATAACCTTGTTTCATATGTTATATGCGATTATTAGCTCATAAAGTATAGTCGAAAAGCGAAATTTGAATTCTCAACAAATTTCAATGCTTTTATATTCTATCGACGCAGAATACATATTGGAACAATAATATAAGTTTGTTACTATGTGTAAATACGAGTTTTAACATGAATATAGTCGAAAAATAAGATCGACCCATGCGAATTTCGAGAATTGCGGAGTTGAAATCGTGAAAACATTGAAATTACTTGTACCACCGTTTGAAAAATGTTACCAATCAATTCGGACATTGTATTTCTGAAGATCAAACATCTATTTAATCTTGGAATCGACGTTTTAACCTTGTTTCATATCGTATATACAATTTTTCGTTCATAATGGCGTACCATCGTAATACGAAATATTGAAGTCTCATTCAAATTCAATGAGTTTATATTCTCTCGACGCGGGAATAAAGAATATAACATGAATGTAACGTTATTACTATGTTTAAAAACGCGTTATTATATGATAATTATCGAAAAACGTGTTCGACATACGCGAATTTCGGTATATACGAAGTTAAAATCGTGAAACCTTTAATAATACTCGTGCCCCAGTTTGAAGAAAGTTACCAGTCGATTCAGAACATTGCATTTCATAAGATCAAACATCTATTTTATCTTTGGAATTGAAGTTTTAACCTTGATTCACATCGTATATACGATTTTTCGCTCATATACGCGTACCGCCGAAAAACGAAAAGTTGAAATCTCGTTCAATTTCATTGATTTTATATTCTCTCGATGCAGAGCAAAGAATATAACAAGAATATGACGTTTTTACTATGTTTATATACGCGTTCACATATGATAATTATCGAAAAACGTAATCGGCATACGCGAATTTCAGTATATGCGAAGTTAAAATCGTGAAATCTTTAATAATACTTATGCCACAGTTTGAAAAATGATACCAATCGTTCCAGAACATTGCATTTCATAAGATCAAACATCTGTTTTATATTGAAATTAAAGATTTTAACATTGATTCATATCGTATCTACGATTTTTCGCTCAAATAAGCGTATCGTCGAAAAACGAAAAGTTGAAACCTCGTTCAATTTCATTGATTTTATATTCTATTGATACAGAATAATGAATATAACATGCATATAACGTTTTTATTATGTTTAAAAACTCGTTTTCATATGATAATTATCGATAAACTTAATCGAAAACGCGAATTTCGGTATAAGCGAAATTAAAATCGTGAAATCTTTAATAATACTTGTGCCACAATTTAAAAATGGTTTCCAGTCGATTCATAACATTGCATTTCATAAGAACAAGCATCTGTATTATATTGAAATCAAAGTTTTTAACATTGTTTCATATCGTATATACGATTTTTCGCTCATATAAGCGTATCGTCGAAAAACGAAAAGTTGAAATCACGTTCAATTTCATTGATTTTATATTCTATCGATGCAGAGCAAAGAATATAACAAGAATTTAACGTTTTTACTATGTTTAAATACGCGTTCACATATGATAATTATCGAAAAACGTAATCGGCATACGCGAAATTCAGTATATGCGAAGTTAAAAACGAGAAATCTTTAATAATACTCGTGCCACAGTTTGAAAAATATTACCAATCGAATTAGAACATTGCATTTCATAAGATCAAACATCTATTTTATTTTGGATTCGACGTTATAAACTTGTTTCATATGTTATATGCGATTATTAGCTCATAAAGTATAGTCGAAAAGCGAAATTTGAATTCTCAACAAATTTCAATGCTTTTATATTCTATCGACGCAGAATACATATTGGAACAATAATATAAGTTTGTTACTATGTGTAAATACGAGTTTTAACATGAATATAGTCGAAAAATAAGATCGACCCATGCGAATTTCGAGAATTGCGGAGTTGAAATCGTGAAAACATTGAAATTACTTGTACCACCGTTTGAAAAATGTTACCAATCAATTCGGACATTGTATTTCTGAAGATCAAACATCTATTTAATCTTGGAATCGACGTTTTAACCTTGTTTCATAACGTATATACAATTTTTCGTTCATAATGGCGTACCATCGTAATACGAAATATTGAAGTCTCATTCAAATTCAATGAGTTTATATTCTCTCGACGCGGGAATAAAGAATATAACATGAATGTAACGTTATTACTATGTTTAAAAACGCGTTATTATATGATAATTATCGAAAAACGTGTTCGACATACGCGAATTTCGGTATATACGAAGTTAAAATCGTGAAACCTTTAATAATACTCGTGCCCCAGTTTGAAGAAAGTTACCAGTCGATTCAGAACATTGCATTTCATAAGATCAAACATCTATTTTATCTTTGGAATTGAAGTTTTAACCTTGATTCACATCGTATATACGATTTTTCGCTCATATACGCGTACCGCCGAAAAACGAAAAGTTGAAATCTCGTTCAATTTCATTGATTTTATATTCTCTCGATGCAGAGCAAAGAATATAACAAGAATATGACGTTTTTACTATGTTTATATACGCGTTCACATATGATAATTATCGAAAAACGTAATCGGCATACGCGAATTTCAGTATATGCGAAGTTAAAATCGTGAAATCTTTAATAATACTTATGCCACAGTTTGAAAAATGATACCAATCGTTCCAGAACATTGCATTTCATAAGATCAAACATCTGTTTTATATTGAAATTAAAGATTTTAACATTGATTCATATCGTATCTACGATTTTTCGCTCAAATAAGCGTATCGTCGAAAAACGAAAAGTTGAAACCTCGTTCAATTTCATTGATTTTATATTCTATTGATACAGAATAATGAATATAACATGCATATAACGTTTTTATTATGTTTAAAAACTCGTTTTCATATGATAATTATCGATAAACTTAATCGAAAACGCGAATTTCGGTATAAGCGAAATTAAAATCGTGAAATCTTTAATAATACTTGTGCCACAATTTAAAAATGGTTTCCAGTCGATTCATAACATTGCATTTCATAAGAACAAGCATCTGTATTATATTGAAATCAAAGTTTTTAACATTGTTTCATATCGTATATACGATTTTTCGCTCATATAAGCGTATCGTCGAAAAACGAAAAGTTGAAATCACGTTCAATTTCATTGATTTTATATTCTATCGATGCAGAGCAAAGAATATAACAAGAATTTAACGTTTTTACTATGTTTAAATACGCGTTCACATATGATAATTATCGAAAAACGTAATCGGCATACGCGAAATTCAGTATATGCGAAGTTAAAAACGAGAAATCTTTAATAATACTCGTGCCACAGTTTGAAAAATATTACCAATCGAATTAGAACATTGCATTTCATAAGATCAAACATCTATTTTATTTTGGATTCGACGTTATAAACTTGTTTCATATGTTATATGCGATTATTAGCTCATAAAGTATAGTCGAAAAGCGAAATTTGAATTCTCAACAAATTTCAATGCTTTTATATTCTATCGACGCAGAATACATATTGGAACAATAATATAAGTTTGTTACTATGTGTAAATACGAGTTTTAACATGAATATAGTCGAAAAATAAGATCGACCCATGCGAATTTCGAGAATTGCGGAGTTGAAATCGTGAAAACATTGAAATTACTTGTACCACCGTTTGAAAAATGTTACCAATCAATTCGGACATTGTATTTCTGAAGATCAAACATCTATTTAATCTTGGAATCGACGTTTTAACCTTGTTTCATAACGTATATACAATTTTTCGTTCATAATGGCGTACCATCGTAATACGAAATATTGAAGTCTCATTCAAATTCAATGAGTTTATATTCTCTCGACGCGGGAATAAAGAATATAACATGAATGTAACGTTATTACTATGTTTAAAAACGCGTTATTATATGATAATTATCGAAAAACGTGTTCGACATACGCGAATTTCGGTATATACGAAGTTAAAATCGTGAAACCTTTAATAATACTCGTGCCCCAGTTTGAAGAAAGTTACCAGTCGATTCAGAACATTGCATTTCATAAGATCAAACATCTATTTTATCTTTGGAATTGAAGTTTTAACCTTGATTCACATCGTATATACGATTTTTCGCTCATATACGCGTACCGCCGAAAAACGAAAAGTTGAAATCTCGTTCAATTTCATTGATTTTATATTCTCTCGATGCAGATCAAAGAATATAACAAGAATATGACGTTTTTACTATGTTTATATACGCGTTCACATATGATAATTATCGAAAAACGTAATCGGCATACGCGAATTTCAGTATATGCGAAGTTAAAATCGTGAAATCATTAATAATACTTATGCCACAGTTTGAAAAATGATACCAATCGTTCCAGAACATTGCATTTCATAAGATCAAACATCTGATTTATATTGAAATTAAAGATTTTAACATTGATTCATATCGTATCTACGATTTTTCGCTCAAATAAGCGTATCGTCGAAAAACGAAAAGTTGAAACCTCGTTCAATTTCATTGATTTTATATTCTATTGATACAGAATAATGAATATAACATGCATATAACGTTTTTATTATGTTTAAAAACTCGTTTTCATATGATAATTATCGATAAACTTAATCGAAAACGCGAATTTCGGTATAAGCGAAATTAAAATCGTGAAATCTTTAATAATACTTGTGCCACAATTTAAAAATGGTTTCCAGTCGATTCATAACATTGCATTTCATAAGAACAAGCATCTGTATTATATTGAAATCAACGTTTTTAACATTGTTTCATATCGTATATACGATTTTTCGCTCATATAAGCGTATCGTCGAAAAACGAAAAGTTGAAATCACGTTCAATTTCATTGATTTTATATTCTATCGATGCAGAGCAAAGAATATAACAAGAATTTAACGTTTTTACTATGTTTAAATACGCGATCACATATGATAATTATCGAAAAACGTAATCGGCATACGCGAAATTCAGTATATGCGAAGTTAAAAACGAGAAATCTTTAATAATACTCGTGCCACAGTTTGAAAAATATTACCAATCGAATTAGAACATTGCATTTCATAAGATCAAACATCTATTTTATTTTGGATTCGACGTTATAACCTTGTTTCATATGTTATATGCGATTATTAGCTCATAAAGTATAGTCGAAAAGCGAAATTTGAATTCTCAACAAATTTCAATGCTTTTATATTCTATCGACGCAGAATACATATTAGAACAATAATATAAGTTTGTTACTATGTGTAAATACGAGTTTTAACATGAATATAGTCGAAAAATAAGATCGACCCATGCGAATTTCGAGAATTGCGGAGATGAAATCGTGAAAACATTGAAATTACTTGTACCACCGTTTGAAAAATGTTACCAATCAATTCGGACATTGTATTTCTGAAGATCAAACATCTATTTAATCTTGGAATCGACGTTTTAACCTTGTTTCATATCGTATATACAATTTTTCGTTCATAATGGCGTACCATCGTAATACGAAATATTGAAGTCTCATTCAAATTCAATGAGTTTATATTCTCTCGACGCGGGAATAAAGAATATAACATGAATGTAACGTTATTACTATGTTTAAAAACGCGTTATTATATGATAATTATCGAAAAACGTGTTCGACATACGCGAATTTCGGTATATACGAAGTTAAAATCGTGAAACCTTTAATAATACTCGTGCCCCAGTTTGAAGAAAGTTACCAGTCGATTCAGAACATTGCATTTCATAAGATCAAACATCTATTTTATCTTTGGAATTGAAGTTTTAACCTTGATTCACATCGTATATACGATTTTTCGCTCATATACGCGTACCGCCGAAAAACGAAAAGTTGAAATCTCGTTCAATTTCATTGATTTTATATTCTCTCGATGCAGAGCAAAGAATATAACAAGAATATGACGTTTTTACTATGTTTATATACGCGTTCACATATGATAATTATCGAAAAACGTAATCGGCATACGCGAATTTCAGTATATGCGAAGTTAAAATCGTGAAATCTTTAATAATACTTATGCCACAGTTTGAAAAATGATACCAATCGTTCCAGAACATTGCATTTCATAAGATCAAACATCTGTTTTATATTGAAATTAAAGATTTTAACATTGATTCATATCGTATCTACGATTTTTCGCTCAAATAAGCGTATCGTCGAAAAACGAAAAGTTGAAACCTCGTTCAATTTCATTGATTTTATATTCTATTGATACAGAATAATGAATATAACATGCATATAACGTTTTTATTATGTTTAAAAACTCGTTTTCATATGATAATTATCGATAAACTTAATCGAAAACGCGAATTTCGGTATAAGCGAAATTAAAATCGTGAAATCTTTAATAATACTTGTGCCACAATTTAAAAATGGTTTCCAGTCGATTCATAACATTGCATTTCATAAGAACAAGCATCTGTATTATATTGAAATCAAAGTTTTTAACATTGTTTCATATCGTATATACGATTTTTCGCTCATATAAGCGTATCGTCGAAAAACGAAAAGTTGAAATCACGTTCAATTTCATTGATTTTATATTCTATCGATGCAGAGCAAAGAATATAACAAGAATTTAACGTTTTTACTATGTTTAAATACGCGTTCACATATGATAATTATCGAAAAACGTAATCGGCATACGCGAAATTCAGTATATGCGAAGTTAAAAACGAGAAATCTTTAATAATACTCGTGCCACAGTTTGAAAAATATTACCAATCGAATTAGAACATTGCATTTCATAAGATCAAACATCTATTTTATTTTGGATTCGACGTTATAAACTTGTTTCATATGTTATATGCGATTATTAGCTCATAAAGTATAGTCGAAAAGCGAAATTTGAATTCTCAACAAATTTCAATGCTTTTATATTCTATCGACGCAGAATACATATTGGAACAATAATATAAGTTTGTTACTATGTGTAAATACGAGTTTTAACATGAATATAGTCGAAAAATAAGATCGACCCATGCGAATTTCGAGAATTGCGGAGTTGAAATCGTGAAAACATTGAAATTACTTGTACCACCGTTTGAAAAATGTTACCAATCAATTCGGACATTGTATTTCTGAAGATCAAACATCTATTTAATCTTGGAATCGACGTTTTAACCTTGTTTCATAACGTATATACAATTTTTCGTTCATAATGGCGTACCATCGTAATACGAAATATTGAAGTCTCATTCAAATTCAATGAGTTTATATTCTCTCGACGCGGGAATAAAGAATATAACATGAATGTAACGTTATTACTATGTTTAAAAACGCGTTATTATATGATAATTATCGAAAAACGTGTTCGACATACGCGAATTTCGGTATATACGAAGTTAAAATCGTGAAACCTTTAATAATACTCGTGCCCCAGTTTGAAGAAAGTTACCAGTCGATTCAGAACATTGCATTTCATAAGATCAAACATCTATTTTATCTTTGGAATTGAAGTTTTAACCTTGATTCACATCGTATATACGATTTTTCGCTCATATACGCGAACCGCCGAAAAACGAAAAGTTGAAATCTCGTTCAATTTCATTGATTTTATATTCTCTCGATGCAGAGCAAAGAATATAACAAGAATATGACGTTTTTACTATGTTTATATACGCGTTCACATATGATAATTATCGAAAAACGTAATCGGCATACGCGAATTTCAGTATATGCGAAGTTAAAATCGTGAAATCTTTAATAATACTTATGCCACAGTTTGAAAAATGATACCAATCGTTCCAGAACATTGCATTTCATAAGATCAAACATCTGTTTTATATTGAAATTAAAGATTTTAACATTGATTCATATCGTATCTACGATTTTTCGCTCAAATAAGCGTATCGTCGAAAAACGAAAAGTTGAAACCTCGTTCAATTTCATTGATTTTATATTCTATTGATACAGAATAATGAATATAACATGCATATAACGTTTTTATTATGTTTAAAAACTCGTTTTCATATGATAATTATCGATAAACTTAATCGAAAACGCGAATTTCGGTATAAGCGAAATTAAAATCGTGAAATCTTTAATAATACTTGTGCCACAATTTAAAAATGGTTTCCAGTCGATTCATAACATTGCATTTCATAAGAACAAGCATCTGTATTATATTGAAATCAAAGTTTTTAACATTGTTTCATATCGTATATACGATTTTTCGCTCATATAAGCGTATCGTCGAAAAACGAAAAGTTGAAATCACGTTCAATTTCATTGATTTTATATTCTATCGATGCAGAGCAAAGAATATAACAAGAATTTAACGTTTTTACTATGTTTAAATACGCGTTCACATATGATAATTATCGAAAAACGTAATCGGCATACGCGAAATTCAGTATATGCGAAGTTAAAAACGAGAAATCTTTAATAATACTCGTGCCACAGTTTGAAAAATATTACCAATCGAATTAGACCATTGCATTTCATAAGATCAAACATCTATTTTATTTTGGATTCGACGTTATAACCTTGTTTCATATGTTATATGCGATTATTAGCTCATAAAGTATAGTCGAAAAGCGAAATTTGAATTCTCAACAAATTTCAATGCTTTTATATTCTATCGACGCAGAATACATATTGGAACAATAATATAAGTTTGTTACTATGTGTAAATACGAGTTTTAACATGAATATAGTCGAAAAATAAGATCGACCCAAGCGAATTTCGAGAATTGCGGAGTTGAAATCGTGAAAACATTGAAATTACTTGTACCACCGTTTGAAAAATGTTACCAATCAATTCGGACATTGTATTTCTGAAGATCAAACATCTATTTAATCTTGGAATCGACGTTTTAACCTTGTTTCATATCGTATATACAATTTTTCGTTCATAATGGCGTACCATCGTAATACGAAATATTGAAGTCTCATTCAAATTCAATGAGTTTATATTCTCTCGACGCGGGAATAAAGAATATAACATGAATGTAACGTTATTACTATGTTTAAAAACGCGTTATTATATGATAATTATCGAAAAACGTGTTCGACATACGCGAATTTCGGTATATACGAAGTTAAAATCGTGAAACCTTTAATAATACTCGTGCCCCAGTTTGAAGAAAGTTACCAGTCGATTCAGAACATTGCATTTCATAAGATCAAACATCTATTTTATCTTTGGAATTGAAGTTTTAACCTTGATTCACATCGTATATACGATTTTTCGCTCATATACGCGTACCGCCGAAAAACGAAAAGTTGAAATCTCGTTCAATTTCATTGATTTTATATTCTCTCGATGCAGAGCAAAGAATATAACAAGAATATGACGTTTTTACTATGTTTATATACGCGTTCACATATGATAATTATCGAAAAACGTAATCGGCATACGCGAATTTCAGTATATGCGAAGTTAAAATCGTGAAATCTTTAATAATACTTATGCCACAGTTTGAAAAATGATACCAATCGTTCCAGAACATTGCATTTCATAAGATCAAACATCTGTTTTATATTGAAATTAAAGATTTTAACATTGATTCATATCGTATCTACGATTTTTCGCTCAAATAAGCGTATCGTCGAAAAACGAAAAGTTGAAACCTCGTTCAATTTCATTGATTTTATATTCTATTGATACAGAATAAAGAATATAACATGAATATAACGTTTTTATTATGTTTAAAAACTCGTTTTCATATGATAATTATCGATAAACTTAATCGAAAACGCGAATTTCGGTATAAGCGAAATTAAAATCGTGAAATCTTTAATAATACTTGTGCCACAATTTAAAAATGGTTTCCAGTCGATTCATAACATTGCATTTCATAAGAACAAGCATCTGTATTATATTGAAATCAAAGTTTTTAACATTGTTTCATATCGTATATACGATTTTTCGCTCATATAAGCGTATCGTCGAAAAACGAAAAGTTGAAATCTCGTTCAATTTCATTGATTTTATATTCTATCGATGCAGAGCAAAGAATATAAAAAGAATTTAACGTTTTTACTATGTTTAAATACGCGTTCACATATGATAATTATCGAAAAACGTAATCGGCATACGCGAAATTCAGTATATGCGAAGTTAAAAACGAGAAATCTTTAATAATACTCGTGCCACAGTTTGAAAAATATTACCAATCGAATTAGAACATTGCATTTCATAAGATCAAACATCTATTTTATTTTGGATTCGACGTTATAACCTTGTTTCATATGTTATATGCGATTATTAGCTCATAAAGTATAGTCGAAAAGCGAAATTTGAATTCTCAACAAATTTCAATGCTTTTATATTCTATCGACGCAGAATACATATTGGAACAATAATATAAGTTTGTTACTATGTGTAAATACGAGTTTTAACATGAATATAGTCGAAAAATAAGATCGACCCATGCGAATTTCGAGAATTGCGGAGTTGAAATCGTGAAAACATTGAAATTACTTGTACCACCGTTTGAAAAATGTTACCAATCAATTCGGACATTGTATTTCTGAAGATCAAACATCTATTTAATCTTGGAATCGACGTTTTAACCTTGTTTCATATCGTATATACAATTTTTCGTTCATAATGGCGTACCATCGTAATACGAAATATTGAAGTCTCATTCAAATTCAATGAGTTTATATTCTCTCGACGCGGGAATAAAGAATATAACATGAATGTAACGTTATTACTATGTTTAAAAACGCGTTATTATATGATAATTATCGAAAAACGTGTTCGACATACGCGAATTTCGGTATATACGAAGTTAAAATCGTGAAACCTTTAATAATACTCGTGCCCCAGTTTGAAGAAAGTTACCAGTCGATTCAGAACATTGCATTTCATAAGATCAAACATCTATTTTATCTTTGGAATTGAAGTTTTAACCTTGATTCACATCGTATATACGATTTTTCGCTCATATACGCGTACCGCCGAAAAACGAAAAGTTGAAATCTCGTTCAATTTCATTGATTTTATATTCTCTCGATGCAGAGCAAAGAATATAACAAGAATATGACGTTTTTACTATGTTTATATACGCGTTCACATATGATAATTATCGAAAAACGTAATCGGCATACGCGAATTTCAGTATATGCGAAGTTAAAATCGTGAAATCTTTAATAATACTTATGCCACAGTTTGAAAAATGATACCAATCGTTCCAGAACATTGCATTTCATAAGATCAAACATCTGTTTTATATTGAAATTAAAGATTTTAACATTGATTCATATCGTATCTACGATTTTTCGCTCAAATAAGCGTATCGTCGAAAAACGAAAAGTTGAAACCTCGTTCAATTTCATTGATTTTATATTCTATTGATACAGAATAATGAATATAACATGCATATAACGTTTTTATTATGTTTAAAAACTCGTTTTCATATGATAATTATCGATAAACTTAATCGAAAACGCGAATTTCGGTATAAGCGAAATTAAAATCGTGAAATCTTAAATAATACTTGTGCCACAATTTAAAAATGGTTACCAGTCGATTCATAACATTGCATTTCATAAGAACAAGCATCTGTATTATATTGAAATCAAAGTTTTTAACATTGTTTCATATCGTATATACGATTTTTCGCTCATATAAGCGTATCGTCGAAAAACGAAAAGTTGAAATCACGTTCAATTTCATTGATTTTATATTCTATCGATGCAGAGCAAAGAATATAACAAGAATTTAACGTTTTTACTATGTTTAAATACGCGTTCACATATGATAATTATCGAAAAACGTAATCGGCATACGCGAAATTCAGTATATGCGAAGTTAAAAACGAGAAATCTTTAATAATACTCGTGCCACAGTTTGAAAAATATTACCAATCGAATTAGAACATTGCATTTCATAAGATCAAACATCTATTTTATTTTGGATTCGACGTTATAAACTTGTTTCATATGTTATATGCGATTATTAGCTCATAAAGTATAGTCGAAAAGCGAAATTTGAATTCTCAACAAATTTCAATGCTTTTATATTCTATCGACGCAGAATACATATTGGAACAATAATATAAGTTTGTTACTATGTGTAAATACGAGTTTTAACATGAATATAGTCGAAAAATAAGATCGACCCATGCGAATTTCGAGAATTGCGGAGTTGAAATCGTGAAAACATTGAAATTACTTGTACCACCGTTTGAAAAATGTTACCAATCAATTCGGACATTGTATTTCTGAAGATCAAACATCTATTTAATCTTGGAATCGACGTTTTAACCTTGTTTCATAACGTATATACAATTTTTCGTTCATAATGGCGTACCATCGTAATACGAAATATTGAAGTCTCATTCAAATTCAATGAGTTTATATTCTCTCGACGCGGGAATAAAGAATATAACATGAATGTAACGTTATTACTATGTTTAAAAACGCGTTATTATATGATAATTATCGAAAAACGTGTTCGACATACGCGAATTTCGGTATATACGAAGTTAAAATCGTGAAACCTTTAATAATACTCGTGCCCCAGTTTGAAGAAAGTTACCAGTCGATTCAGAACATTGCATTTCATAAGATCAAACATCTATTTTATCTTTGGAATTGAAGTTTTAACCTTGATTCACATCGTATATACGATTTTTCGCTCATATACGCGTACCGCCGAAAAACGAAAAGTTGAAATCTCGTTCAATTTCATTGATTTTATATTCTCTCGATGCAGATCAAAGAATATAACAAGAATATGACGTTTTTACTATGTTTATATACGCGTTCACATATGATAATTATCGAAAAACGTAATCGGCATACGCGAATTTCAGTATATGCGAAGTTAAAATCGTGAAATCATTAATAATACTTATGCCACAGTTTGAAAAATGATACCAATCGTTCCAGAACATTGCATTTCATAAGATCAAACATCTGATTTATATTGAAATTAAAGATTTTAACATTGATTCATATCGTATCTACGATTTTTCGCTCAAATAAGCGTATCGTCGAAAAACGAAAAGTTGAAACCTCGTTCAATTTCATTGATTTTATATTCTATTGATACAGAATAATGAATATAACATGCATATAACGTTTTTATTATGTTTAAAAACTCGTTTTCATATGATAATTATCGATAAACTTAATCGAAAACGCGAATTTCGGTATAAGCGAAATTAAAATCGTGAAATCTTTAATAATACTTGTGCCACAATTTAAAAATGGTTTCCAGTCGATTCATAACATTGCATTTCATAAGAACAAGCATCTGTATTATATTGAAATCAACGTTTTTAACATTGTTTCATATCGTATATACGATTTTTCGCTCATATAAGCGTATCGTCGAAAAACGAAAAGTTGAAATCACGTTCAATTTCATTGATTTTATATTCTATCGATGCAGAGCAAAGAATATAACAAGAATTTAACGTTTTTACTATGTTTAAATACGCGATCACATATGATAATTATCGAAAAACGTAATCGGCATACGCGAAATTCAGTATATGCGAAGTTAAAAACGAGAAATCTTTAATAATACTCGTGCCACAGTTTGAAAAATATTACCAATCGAATTAGAACATTGCATTTCATAAGATCAAACATCTATTTTATTTTGGATTCGACGTTATAACCTTGTTTCATATGTTATATGCGATTATTAGCTCATAAAGTATAGTCGAAAAGCGAAATTTGAATTCTCAACAAATTTCAATGCTTTTATATTCTATCGACGCAGAATACATATTAGAACAATAATATAAGTTTGTTACTATGTGTAAATACGAGTTTTAACATGAATATAGTCGAAAAATAAGATCGACCCATGCGAATTTCGAGAATTGCGGAGATGAAATCGTGAAAACATTGAAATTACTTGTACCACCGTTTGAAAAATGTTACCAATCAATTCGGACATTGTATTTCTGAAGATCAAACATCTATTTAATCTTGGAATCGACGTTTTAACCTTGTTTCATATCGTATATACAATTTTTCGTTCATAATGGCGTACCATCGTAATACGAAATATTGAAGTCTCATTCAAATTCAATGAGTTTATATTCTCTCGACGCGGGAATAAAGAATATAACATGAATGTAACGTTATTACTATGTTTAAAAACGCGTTATTATATGATAATTATCGAAAAACGTGTTCGACATACCCGAATTTCGGTATATACGAAGTTAAAATCGTGAAACCTTTAATAATACTCGTGCCCCAGTTTGAAGAAAGTTACCAGTCGATTCAGAACATTGCATTTCATAAGATCAAACATCTATTTTATCTTTGGAATTGAAGTTTTAACCTTGATTCACATCGTATATACGATTTTTCGCTCATATACGCGTACCGCCGAAAAACGAAAAGTTGAAATCTCGTTCAATTTCATTGATTTTATATTCTCTCGATGCAGATCAAAGAATATAACAAGAATATGACGTTTCTACTATGTTTATATACGCGTTCACATATGATAATTATCGAAAAACGTAATCGGCATACGCGAATTTCAGTATATGCGAAGTTAAAATCGTGAAATCATTAATAATACTTATGCCACAGTTTGAAAAATGATACCAATCGTTCCAGAACATTGCATTTCATAAGATCAAACATCTGATTTATATTGAAATTAAAGATTTTAACATTGATTCATATCGTATCTACGATTTTTCGCTCAAATAAGCGTATCGTCGAAAAACGAAAAGTTGAAACCTCGTTCAATTTCATTGATTTTATATTCTATTGATACAGAATAATGAATATAACATGCATATAACGTTTTTATTATGTTTAAAAACTCGTTTTCATATGATAATTATCGATAAACTTAATCGAAAACGCGAATTTCGGTATAAGCGAAATTAAAATCGTGAAATCTTTAATAATACTTGTGCCACAATTTAAAAATGGTTTCCAGTCGATTCATAACATTGCATTTCATAAGAACAAGCATCTGTATTATATTGAAATCAACGTTTTTAACATTGTTTCATATCGTATATACGATTTTTCGCTCATATAAGCGTATCGTCGAAAAACGAAAAGTTGAAATCACGTTCAATTTCATTGATTTTATATTCTATCGATGCAGAGCAAAGAATATAACAAGAATTTAACGTTTTTACTATGTTTAAATACGCGATCACATATGATAATTATCGAAAAACGTAATCGGCATACGCGAAATTCAGTATATGCGAAGTTAAAAACGAGAAATCTTTAATAATACTCGTGCCACAGTTTGAAAAATATTACCAATCGAATTAGAACATTGCATTTCATAAGATCAAACATCTATTTTATTTTGGATTCGACGTTATAACCTTGTTTCATATGTTATATGCGATTATTAGCTCATAAAGTATAGTCGAAAAGCGAAATTTGAATTCTCAACAAATTTCAATGCTTTTATATTCTATCGACGCAGAATACATATTAGAACAATAATATAAGTTTGTTACTATGTGTAAATACGAGTTTTAACATGAATATAGTCGAAAAATAAGATCGACCCATGCGAATTTCGAGAATTGCGGAGATGAAATCGTGAAAACATTGAAATTACTTGTACCACCGTTTGAAAAATGTTACCAATCAATTCGGACATTGTATTTCTGAAGATCAAACATCTATTTAATCTTGGAATCGACGTTTTAACCTTGTTTCATATCGTATATACAATTTTTCGTTCATAATGGCGTACCATCGTAATACGAAATATTGAAGTCTCATTCAAATTCAATGAGTTTATATTCTCTCGACGCGGGAATAAAGAATATAACATGAATGTAACGTTATTACTATGTTTAAAAACGCGTTATTATATGATAATTATCGAAAAACGTGTTCGACATACCCGAATTTCGGTATATACGAAGTTAAAATCGTGAAACCTTTAATAATACTCGTGCCCCAGTTTGAAGAAAGTTACCAGTCGATTCAGAACATTGCATTTCATAAGATCAAACATCTATTTTATCTTTGGAATTGAAGTTTTAACCTTGATTCACATCGTATATACGATTTTTCGCTCATATACGCGTACCGCCGAAAAACGAAAAGTTGAAATCTCGTTCAATTTCATTGATTTTATATTCTCTCGATGCAGAGCAAAGAATATAACAAGAATATGACGTTTTTACTATGTTTATATACGCGTTCACATATGATAATTATCGAAAAACGTAATCGGCATACGCGAATTTCAGTATATGCGAAGTTAAAATCGTGAAATCTTTAATAATACTTATGCCACAGTTTGAAAAATGATACCAATCGTTCCAGAACATTGCATTTCATAAGATCAAACATCTGTTTTATATTGAAATTAAAGATTTTAACATTGATTCATATCGTATCTACGATTTTTCGCTCAAATAAGCGTATCGTCGAAAAACGAAAAGTTGAAACCTCGTTCAATTTCATTGATTTTATATTCTATTGATACAGAATAATGAATATAACATGCATATAACGTTTTTATTATGTTTAAAAACTCGTTTTCATATGATAATTATCGATAAACTTAATCGAAAACGCGAATTTCGGTATAAGCGAAATTAAAATCGTGAAATCTTTAATAATACTTGTGCCACAATTTAAAAATGGTTTCCAGTCGATTCATAACATTGCATTTCATAAGAACAAGCATCTGTATTATATTGAAATCAAAGTTTTTAACATTGTTTCATATCGTATATACGATTTTTCGCTCATATAAGCGTATCGTCGAAAAACGAAAAGTTGAAATCACGTTCAATTTCATTGATTTTATATTCTATCGATGCAGAGCAAAGAATATAACAAGAATTTAACGTTTTTACTATGTTTAAATACGCGTTCACATATGATAATTATCGAAAAACGTAATCGGCATACGCGAAATTCAGTATATGCGAAGTTAAAAACGAGAAATCTTTAATAATACTCGTGCCACAGTTTGAAAAATATTACCAATCGAATTAGAACATTGCATTTCATAAGATCAAACATCTATTTTATTTTGGATTCGACGTTATAAACTTGTTTCATATGTTATATGCGATTATTAGCTCATAAAGTATAGTCGAAAAGCGAAATTTGAATTCTCAACAAATTTCAATGCTTTTATATTCTATCGACGCAGAATACATATTGGAACAATAATATAAGTTTGTTACTATGTGTAAATACGAGTTTTAACATGAATATAGTCGAAAAATAAGATCGACCCATGCGAATTTCGAGAATTGCGGAGTTGAAATCGTGAAAACATTGAAATTACTTGTACCACCGTTTGAAAAATGTTACCAATCAATTCGGACATTGTATTTCTGAAGATCAAACATCTATTTAATCTTGGAATCGACGTTTTAACCTTGTTTCATAACGTATATACAATTTTTCGTTCATAATGGCGTACCATCGTAATACGAAATATTGAAGTCTCATTCAAATTCAATGAGTTTATATTCTCTCGACGCGGGAATAAAGAATATAACATGAATGTAACGTTATTACTATGTTTAAAAACGCGTTATTATATGATAATTATCGAAAAACGTGTTCGACATACGCGAATTTCGGTATATACGAAGTTAAAATCGTGAAACCTTTAATAATACTCGTGCCCCAGTTTGAAGAAAGTTACCAGTCGATTCAGAACATTGCATTTCATAAGATCAAACATCTATTTTATCTTTGGAATTGAAGTTTTAACCTTGATTCACATCGTATATACGATTTTTCGCTCATATACGCGTACCGCCGAAAAACGAAAAGTTGAAATCTCGTTCAATTTCATTGATTTTATATTCTCTCGATGCAGAGCAAAGAATATAACAAGAATATGACGTTTTTACTATGTTTATATACGCGTTCACATATGATAATTATCGAAAAACGTAATCGGCATACGCGAATTTCAGTATATGCGAAGTTAAAATCGTGAAATCTTTAATAATACTTATGCCACAGTTTGAAAAATGATACCAATCGTTCCAGAACATTGCATTTCATAAGATCAAACATCTGTTTTATATTGAAATTAAAGATTTTAACATTGATTCATATCGTATCTACGATTTTTCGCTCAAATAAGCGTATCGTCGAAAAACGAAAAGTTGAAACCTCGTTCAATTTCATTGATTTTATATTCTATTGATACAGAATAATGAATATAACATGCATATAACGTTTTTATTATGTTTAAAAACTCGTTTTCATATGATAATTATCGATAAACTTAATCGAAAACGCGAATTTCGGTATAAGCGAAATTAAAATCGTGAAATCTTTAATAATACTTGTGCCACAATTTAAAAATGGTTTCCAGTCGATTCATAACATTGCATTTCATAAGAACAAGCATCTGTATTATATTGAAATCAAAGTTTTTAACATTGTTTCATATCGTATATACGATTTTTCGCTCATATAAGCGTATCGTCGAAAAACGAAAAGTTGAAATCACGTTCAATTTCATTGATTTTATATTCTATCGATGCAGAGCAAAGAATATAACAAGAATTTAACGTTTTTACTATGTTTAAATACGCGTTCACATATGATAATTATCGAAAAACGTAATCGGCATACGCGAAATTCAGTATATGCGAAGTTAAAAACGAGAAATCTTTAATAATACTCGTGCCACAGTTTGAAAAATATTACCAATCGAATTAGACCATTGCATTTCATAAGATCAAACATCTATTTTATTTTGGATTCGACGTTATAACCTTGTTTCATATGTTATATGCGATTATTAGCTCATAAAGTATAGTCGAAAAGCGAAATTTGAATTCTCAACAAATTTCAATGCTTTTATATTCTATCGACGCAGAATACATATTGGAACAATAATATAAGTTTGTTACTATGTGTAAATACGAGTTTTAACATGAATATAGTCGAAAAATAAGATCGACCCAAGCGAATTTCGAGAATTGCGGAGTTGAAATCGTGAAAACATTGAAATTACTTGTACCACCGTTTGAAAAATGTTACCAATCAATTCGGACATTGTATTTCTGAAGATCAAACATCTATTTAATCTTGGAATCGACGTTTTAACCTTGTTTCATATCGTATATACAATTTTTCGTTCATAATGGCGTACCATCGTAATACGAAATATTGAAGTCTCATTCAAATTCAATGAGTTTATATTCTCTCGACGCGGGAATAAAGAATATAACATGAATGTAACGTTATTACTATGTTTAAAAACGCGTTATTATATGATAATTATCGAAAAACGTGTTCGACATACGCGAATTTCGGTATATACGAAGTTAAAATCGTGAAACCTTTAATAATACTCGTGCCCCAGTTTGAAGAAAGTTACCAGTCGATTCAGAACATTGCATTTCATAAGATCAAACATCTATTTTATCTTTGGAATTGAAGTTTTAACCTTGATTCACATCGTATATACGATTTTTCGCTCATATACGCGTACCGCCGAAAAACGAAAAGTTGAAATCTCGTTCAATTTCATTGATTTTATATTCTCTCGATGCAGATCAAAGAATATAACAAAAATATGACGTTTTTACTATGTTTATATACGCGTTCACATATGATAAATATCGAAAAACGTAATCGGCATACGCGAATTTCAGTATATGCGAAGTTAAAATCGTGAAATCTTTAATAATACTTATGCCACAGTTTGAAAAATGATACCAATCGTTCCAGAACATTGCATTTCATAAGATCAAACATCTGTTTTATATTGAAATTAAAGATTTTAACATTGATTCATATCGTATCTACGATTTTTCGCTCAAATAAGCGTATCGTCGAAAAACGAAAAGTTGAAACCTCGTTCAATTTCATTGATTTTATATTCTATTGATACAGAATAATGAATATAACATGCATATAACGTTTTTATTATGTTTAAAAACTTGTTTTCATATGATAATTATCGATAAACTTAATCGAAAACGCGAATTTCGGTATAAGCGAAATTAAAATCGTGAAATCTTTAATAATACTTGTGCCACAATTTAAAAATGGTTTCCAGTCGATTCATAACATTGCATTTCATAAGAACAAGCATCTGTATTATATTGAAATCAAAGTTTTTAACATTGTTTCATATCGTATATACGATTTTTCGCTCATATAAGCGTATCGTCGAAAAACGAAAAGTTGAAATCTCGTTCAATTTCATTGATTTTATATTCTATCGATGCAGAACAAAGAATATAACAAGAATTTAACGTTTTTACTATGTTTAAATACGCGTTCACATATGATAATTATCGAAAAACGTAATCGGCATACGCGAAATTCAGTATATGCGAAGTTAAAAACGAGAAATCTTTAATAATACTCGTGCCACAGTTTGAAAAATATTACCAATCGAATTAGAACATTGCATTTCATAAGATCAACCATCTATTTTATTTTGGATTCGACGTTATAACCTTGTTTCATATGTTATATGCGATTATTAGCTCATAAAGTATAGTCGAAAAGCGAAATTTGAATTCTCAACAAATTTCAATGCTTTTATATTCTATCGACGCAGAATACATATTGGAACAATAATATAAGTTTGTTACTATGTGTAAATACGAGTTTTAACATGAATATAGTCGAAAAATAAGATCGACCCATGCGAATTTCGAGAATTGCGGAGATGAAATCGTGAAAACATTGAAATTACTTGTACCACCGTTTGAAAAATGTTACCAATCAATTCGGACATTGTATTTCTGAAGATCAAACATCTATTTAATCTTGGAATCGACGTTTTAACCTTGTTTCATATCGTATATACAATTTTTCGTTCATAATGGCGTACCATCGTAATACGAAATATTGAAGTCTCATTCAAATTCAATGAGTTTATATTCTCTCGACGCGGGAATAAAGAATATAACATGAATGTAACGTTATTACTATGTTTAAAAACGCGTTATTATATGATAATTATCGAAAAACGTGTTCGACATACGCGAATTTCGGTATATACGAAGTTAAAATCGTGAAACCTTTAATAATACTCGTGCCCCAGTTTGAAGAAAGTTACCAGTCGATTCAGAACATTGCATTTCATAAGATCAAACATCTATTTTATCTTTGGAATTGAAGTTTTAACCTTGATTCACATCGTATATACGATTTTTCGCTCATATACGCGTACCGCCGAAAAACGAAAAGTTGAAATCTCGTTCAATTTCATTGATTTTATATTCTCTCGATGCAGATCAAAGAATATAACAAGAATATGACGTTTTTACTATGTTTATATACGCGTTCACATATGATAAATATCGAAAAACGTAATCGGCATACGCGAATTTCAGTATATGCGAAGTTAAAATCGTGAAATCTTTAATAATACTTATGCCACAGTTTGAAAAATGATACCAATCGTTCCAGAACATTGCATTTCATAAGATCAAACATCTGTTTTATATTGAAATTAAAGATTTTAACATTGATTCATATCGTATCTACGATTTTTCGCTCAAATAAGCGTATCGTCGAAAAACGAAAAGTTGAAACCTCGTTCAATTTCATTGATTTTATATTCTATTGATACAGAATAATGAATATAACATGCATATAACGTTTTTATTATGTTTAAAAACTTGTTTTCATATGATAATTATCGATAAACTTAATCGAAAACGCGAATTTCGGTATAAGCGAAATTAAAATCGTGAAATCTTTAATAATACTTGTGCCACAATTTAAAAATGGTTTCCAGTCGATTCATAACATTGCATTTCATAAGAACAAGCATCTGTATTATATTGAAATCAAAGTTTTTAACATTGTTTCATATCGTATATACGATTTTTCGCTCATATAAGCGTATCGTCGAAAAACGAAAAGTTGAAATCTCGTTCAATTTCATTGATTTTATATTCTATCGATGCAGAGCAAAGAATATAACAAGAATTTAACGTTTTTACTATGTTTAAATACGCGTTCACATATGATAATTATCGAAAAACGTAATCGGCATACGCGAAATTCAGTATATGCGAAGTTAAAAACGAGAAATCTTTAATAATACTCGTGCCACAGTTTGAAAAATATTACCAATCGAATTAGAACATTGCATTTCATAAGATCAAACATCTATTTTATTTTGGATTCGACGTTATAACCTTGTTTCATATGTTATATGCGATTATTAGCTCATAAAGTATAGTCGAAAAGCGAAATTTGAATTCTCAACAAATTTCAATGCTTTTATATTCTATCGACGCAGAATACATATTGGAACAATAATATAAGTTTGTTACTATGTGTAAATATGAGTTTTAACATGAATATAGTCGAAAAATAAGATCGACCCATGCGAATTTCGAGAATTGCGGAGATGAAATCGTGAAAACATTGAAATTACTTGTACCACCGTTTGAAAAATGTTACCAATCAATTCGGACATTGTATTTCTGAAGATCAAACATCTATTTAATCTTGGAATCGACGTTTTAACCTTGTTTCATATCGTATATACAATTTTTCGTTCATAATGGCGTACCATCGTAATACGAAATATTGAAGTCTCATTCAAATTCAATGAGTTTATATTCTCTCGACGCGGGAATAAAGAATATAACATGAATGTAACGTTATTACTATGTTTAAAAACTCGTTATTATATGATAATTATCGAAAAACGTGTTCGACATACGCGAATTTCGGTATATACGAAGTTAAAATCGTGAAACCTTTAATAATACTCGTGCCCCAGGTTGAAGAAAGTTACCAGTCGATTCAGAACATTGCATTTCATAAGATCAAACATCTATTTTATCTTTGGAATTGAAGTTTTAACCTTGATTCACATCGTATATACGATTTTTCGCTCATATACGCGTACCGCCGAAAAACGAAAAGTTGAAATCTCGTTCAATTTCATTGATTTTATATTCTCTCGATGCAGATCAAAGAATATAACAAGAATATGACGTTTTTACTATGTTTATATACGCGTTCACATATGATAATTATCGAAAAACGTAATCGGCATACGCGAATTTCAGTATATGCGAAGTTAAAATCGTGAAATCTTTAATAATACTTATGCCACAGTTTGAAAAATGATACCAATCGTTCCAGAACATTGCATTTCATAAGATCAAACATCTGTTTTATATTGAAATTAAAGATTTTAACATTGATTCATATCGTATCTACGATTTTTCGCTCAAATAAGCGTATCGTCGAAAAACGAAAAGTTGAAACCTCGTTCAATTTCATTGATTTTATATTCTATTGATACAGAATAATGAATATAACATGCATATAACGTTTTTATTATGTTTAAAAACTCGTTTTCATATGATAATTATCGATAAACTTAATCGAAAACGCGAATTTCGGTATAAGCGAAATTAAAATCGTGAATTCTTTAATAATACTTGTGCCACAATTTAAAAATGGTTTCCAGTCGATTCATAACATTGCATTTCATAAGAACAAGCATCTGTATTATATTGAAATCAAAGTTTTTAACATTGTTTCATATCGTATATACGATTTTTCGCTCATATAAGCGTATCGTCGAAAAACGAAAAGTTGAAATCTCGTTCAATTTCATTGATTTTATATTCTATCGATGCAGAGCAAAGAATATAACAAGAATTTAACGTTTTTACTATGTTTAAATACGCGTTCACATATGATAATTATCGAAAAACGTAATCGGCATACGCGAAATTCAGTATATGCGAAGTTAAAAACGAGAAATCTTTAATAATACTCGTGCCACAGTTTGAAAAATATTACCAATCGAATTAGAACATTGCATTTCATAAGATCAAACATCTATTTTATTTTGGATTCGACGTTATAACCTTGTTTCATATGTTATATGCGATTATTAGCTCATAAAGTATAGTCGAAAAGCGAAATTTGAATTCTCAACAAATTTCAATGCTTTTATATTCTATCGACGCAGAATACATATTGGAACAATAATATAAGTTTGTTACTATGTGTAAATACGAGTTTTAACATGAATATAGTCGAAAAATAAGATCGACCCATGCGAATTTCGAGAATTGCGGAGATGAAATCGTGAAAACATTGAAATTACTTGTACCACCGTTTGAAAAATGTTACCAATCAATTCGGACATTGTATTTCTGAAGATCAAACATCTATTTAATCTTGGAATCGACGTTTTAACCTTGTTTCATATCGTATATACAATTTTTCGTTCATAATGGCGTACCATCGTAATACGAAATATTGAAGTCTCATTCAAATTCAATGAGTTTATATTCTCTCGACGCGGGAATAAAGAATATAACATGAATGTAACGTTATTACTATGTTTAAAAACGCGTTATTATATGATAATTATCGAAAAACGTGTTCGACATACGCGAATTTCGGTATATACGAAGTTAAAATCGTGAAACCTTTAATAATACTCGTGCCCCAGTTTGAAGAAAGTTACCAGTCGATTCAGAACATTGCATTTCATAAGATCAAACATCTATTTTATCTTTGGAATTGAAGTTTTAACCTTGATTCACATCGTATATACGATTTTTCGCTCATATACGTGTACCGCCGAAAAACGAAAAGTTGAAATCTCGTTCAATTTCATTGATTTTATATTCTCTCGATGCAGAGCAAAGAATATAACAAGAATATGACGTTTTTACTATGTTTATATACGCGTTCACATATGATAATTATCGAAAAACGTAATCGGCATACGCGAATTTCAGTATATGCGAAGTTAAAATCGTGAAATCTTTAATAATACTTATGCCACAGTTTGAAAAATGATACCAATCGTTCCAGAACATTGCATTTCATAAGATCAAACATCTGTTTTATATTGAAATTAAAGATTTTAACATTGATTCATATCGTATCTACGATTTTTCGCTCAAATAAGCGTATCGTCGAAAAACGAAAAGTTGAAACCTCGTTCAATTTCATTGATTTTATATTCTATTGATACAGAATAATGAATATAACATGCATATAACGTTTTTATTATGTTTAAAAACTTGTTTTCATATGATAATTATCGATAAACTTAATCGAAAACGCGAATTTCGGTATAAGCGAAATTAAAATCGTGAAATCTTTAATAATACTTGTGCCACAATTTAAAAATGGTTTCCAGTCGATTCATAACATTGCATTTCATAAGAACAAGCATCTGTATTATATTGAAATCAAAGTTTTTAACATTGTTTCATATCGTATATACGATTTTTCGCTCATATAAGCGTATCGTCGAAAAACGAAAAGTTGAAATCTCGTTCAATTTCATTGATTTTATATTCTATCGATGCAGAGCAAAGAATATAACAAGAATTTAACGTTTTTACTATGTTTAAATACGCGTTCACATATGATAATTATCGAAAAACGTAATCGGCATACGCGAAATTCAGTATATGCGAAGTTAAAAACGAGAAATCTTTAATAATACTCGTGCCACAGTTTGAAAAATATTACCAATCGAATTAGAACATTGCATTTCATAAGATCAAACATCTATTTTATTTTGGATTCGACGTTATAACCTTGTTTCATATGTTATATGCGATTATTAGCTCATAAAGTATAGTCGAAAAGCGAAATTTGAATTCTCAACAAATTTCAATGCTTTTATATTCTATCGACGCAGAATACATATTGGAACAATAATATAAATTTGTTACTATGTGTAAATACGAGTTTTAACATGAATATAGTCGAAAAATAAGATCGACCCATGCGAATTTCGAGAATTGCGGAGATGAAATCGTGAAAACATTGAAATTACTTGTACCACCGTTTGAAAAATGTTACCAATCAATTCGGACATTGTATTTCTGAAGATCAAACATCTATTTAATCTTGGAATCGACGTTTTAACCTTGTTTCATATCGTATATACAATTTTTCGTTCATAATGGCGTACCATCGTAATACGAAATATTGAAGTCTCATTCAAATTCAATGAGTTTATATTCTCTCGACGCGGGAATAAAGAATATAACATGAATGTAACGTTATTACTATGTTTAAAAACGCGTTATTATATGATAATTATCGAAAAACGTGTTCGACATACGCGAATTTCGGTATATACGAAGTTAAAATCGTGAAACCTTTAATAATACTCGTGCCCCAGTTTGAAGAAAGTTACCAGTCGATTCAGAACATTGCATTTCATAAGATCAAACATCTATTTTATCTTTGGAATTGAAGTTTTAACCTTGATTCACATCGTATATACGATTTTTCGCTCATATACGCGTACCGCCGAAAAACGAAAAGTTGAAATCTCGTTCAATTTCATTGATTTTATATTCTCTCGATGCAGAGCAAAGAATATAACAAGAATATGACGTTTTTACTATGTTTATATACGCGTTCACATATGATAATTATCGAAAAACTTAATCGGCATACGCGAATTTCAGTATATGCGAAGTTAAAATCGTGAAATCTTTAATAATACTTATTCCACAGTTTGAAAAATGATACCAATCGTTCCAGAACATTGCATTTCATAAGATCAAACATCTGTTTTATATTGAAATTAAAGATTTTAACATTGATTCATATCGTATCTACGATTTTTTGCTCAAATAAGCGTATCGTCGAAAAACGAAGAGTTGAAACCTCGTTCAATTTCATTGATTTTATATTCTATTGATACAGAATAATGAATATAACATGCATATAACGTTTTTATTATGTTTAAAAACTTGTTTTCATATGATAATTATCGATAAACTTAATCGAAAACGCGAATTTCGGTATAAGCGAAATTAAAATCGTGAAATCTTTAATAATACTTGTGCCACAATTTAAAAATGGTTTCCAGTCGATTCATAACATTGCATTTCATAAGAACAAGCATCTGTATTATATTGAAATCAAAGTTTTTAACATTGTTTCATATCGTATATACGATTTTTCGCTCATATAAGCGTATCGTCGAAAAACGAAAAGTTGAAATCTCGTTCAATTTCATTGATTTTATATTCTATCGATGCAGAGCAAAGAATATAACAAGAATTTAACGTTTTTACTATGTTTAAATACGCGTTCACATATGATAATTATCGAAAAACGTAATCGGCATACGCGAAATTCAGTATATGCGAAGTTAAAAACGAGAAATCTTTAATAATACTCGTGCCACAGTTTGAAAAATATTACCAATCGAATTAGAACATTGCATTTCATAAGATCAAACATCTATTTTATTTTGGATTCGACGTTATAACCTTGTTTCATATGTTATATGCGATTATTAGCTCATAAAGTATAGTCGAAAAGCGAAATTTGAATTCTCAACAAATTTCAATGCTTTTATATTCTATCGACGCAGAATACATATTGGAACAATAATATATGTTTGTTACTATGTGTAAATACGAGTTTTAACATGAATATAGTCGAAAAATAAGATCGACCCATGCGAATTTCGAGAATTGCGGAGATGAAATCGTGAAAACATTGAAATTACTTGTACCACCGTTTGAAAAATGTTACCAATCAATTCGGACATTGTATTTCTGAAGATCAAACATCTATTTAATCTTGGAATCGACGTTTTAACCTTGTTTCATATCGTATATACAATTTTTCGTTCATAATGGCGTACCATCGTAATACGAAATATTGAAGTCTCATTCAAATTCAATGAGTTTATATTCTCTCGACGCGGGAATAAAGAATATAACATGAATGTAACGTTATTACTATGTTTAAGAACGCGTTATTATATGATAATTATCGAAAAACGTGTTCGACATACGCGAATTTCGGTATATACGAAGTTAAAATCGTGAAACCTTTAATAATACTCGTGCCCCAGTTTGAAGAAAGTTACCAGTCGATTCAGAACATTGCATTTCATAAGATCAAACATCTATTTTATCTTTGGAATTGAAGTTTTAACCTTGATTCACATCGTATATACGATTTTTCGCTCATATACGCGTACCGCCGAAAAACGAAAAGTTGAAATCTCGTTCAATTTCATTGATTTTATATTCTCTCGATGCAGATCAAAGAATATAACAAGAATATGACGTTTTTACTATGTTTATATACGCGTTCACATATGATAATTATCGAAAAACATAATCGGCATACGCGAATTTCAGTATATGCGAAGTTAAAATCGTGAAATCTTTAATAATACTTATGCCACAGTTTGAAAAATGATACCAATCGTTCCAGAACATTGCATTTCATAAGATCAAACATCTGTTTTATATTGAAATTAAAGATTTTAACATTGATTCATATCGTATCTACGATTTTTCGCTCAAATAAGCGTATCGTCGACAAACGAAAAGTTGAAACCTCGTTCAATTTCATTGATTTTATATTCTATTGATACAGAATAATGAATATAACATGCATATAACGTTTTTATTATGTTTAAAAACTCGTTTTCATATGATAATTATCGATAAACTTAATCGAAAACGCGAATTTCGGTATAAGCGAAATTAAAATCGTGAAATCTTTAATAATACTTGTGCCACAATTTAAAAATGGTTTCCAGTCGATTCATAACATT
Organism: Vespa crabro; assembly: GCF_910589235.1. Taxonomy (NCBI): domain Eukaryota; kingdom Metazoa; phylum Arthropoda; class Insecta; order Hymenoptera; family Vespidae; genus Vespa; species Vespa crabro. Next base: position 13,685,585 of record NC_060955.1, read on the forward strand.
GCATTTCATAAGAACAAGCATCTGTATTATATTGAAATCAAAGTTTTTAACATTGTTTCATATCGTATATACGATTTTTCGCTCATATAAGCGTATCGTCGAAAAACGAAAAGTTGAAATCTCGTTCAATTTCATTGATTTTATATTCTATCGATGCAGAGCAAAGAATATAACAAGAATTTAACGTTTTTACTATGTTTAAATACGCGTTCACATATGATAATTATCGAAAAACGTAATCGGCATACGCGAAATTCAGTATATGCGAAGTTAAAAACGAGAAATCTTTAATAATACTCGTGCCACAGTTTGAAAAATATTACCAATCGAATTAGAACATTGCATTTCATAAGATCAAACATCTATTTTATTTTGGATTCGACGTTATAACCTTGTTTCATATGTTATATACGATTATTAGCTCTTAAAGTATAGTCGAAAAGCGAAATTTGAATTCTCAACAAATTTCAATGCTTTTATATTCTATCGACGCAGAATACATATTGGAACAATAATATAAGTTTGTTACTATGTGTAAATACGAGTTTTAACATGAATATAGTCGAAAAATAAGATCGACCCATGCGAATTTCGAGAATTGCGGTGATGAAATCGTGAAAACATTGAAATTACTTGTACCACCGTTTGAAAAATGTTACCAATCAATTCGGACATTGTATTTCTGAAGATCAAACATCTATTTAATCTTGGAATCGACGTTTTAACCTTGTTTCATATAGTATATACAATTTTTCGTTCATAATGGCGTACCATCGTAATACGAAATATTGAAGTCTCATTCAAATTCAATGAGTTTATATTCTCTCGACGCGGGAATAAAGAATATAACATGAATGTAACGTTATTACTATGTTTAAAAACGCGTTATTATATGATAATTATCGAAAAACGTGTTCGACATACGCGAATTTCGGTATATACGAAGTTAAAATCGTGAAACCTTTAATAATACTCGTGCCCCAGTTTGAAGAAAGTTACCAGTCGATTCAGAACATTGCATTTCATAAGATCAAACATCTATTTTATCTTTGGAATTGAAGTTTTAACCTTGATTCACATCGTATATACGATTTTTCGCTCATATACGCGTACCGCCGAAAAACGAAAAGTTGAAATCTCGTTCAATTTCATTGATTTTATATTCTCTCGATGCAGATCAAAGAATATAACAAGAATATGACGTTTTTACTATGTTTATATACGCGTTCACATATGATAATTATCGAAAAACATAATCGGCATACGCGAATTTCAGTATATGCGAAGTTAAAATCGTGAAATCTTTAATAATACTTATGCCACAGTTTGAAAAATGATACCAATCGTTCCAGAACATTGCATTTCATAAGATCAAACATCTGTTTTATATTGAAATTAAAGATTTTAACATTGATTAATATCGTATCTACGATTTTTCGCTCAAATAAGCGTATCGTCGAAAAACGAAAAGTTGAAACCTCGTTCAATTTCATTGATTTTATATTCTATTGATACAGAATAATGAATATAACATGCATATAACGTTTTTATTATGTTTAAAAACTCGTTTTCATATGATAATTATCGATAAACTTAATCGAAAACGCGAATTTCGGTATAAGCGAAATTAAAATCGTGAAATCTTTAATAATACTTGTGCCACAATTTAAAAATGGTTTCCAGTCGATTCATAACATTGCATTTCATAAGAACAAGCATCTGTATTATATTGAAATCAAAGTTTTTAACATTGTTTCATATCGTATATACGATTTTTCGCTCATATAAGCGTATCGTCGAAAAACGAAAAGTTGAAATCTCGTTCAATTTCATTGATTTTATATTCTATCGATGCAGAGCAAAGAATATAACAAGAATTTAACGTTTTTACTATGTTTAAATACGCGTTCACATATGATAATTATCGAAAAACGTAATCGGCATACGCGAAATTCAGTATATGCGAAGTTAAAAACGAGAAATCTTTAATAATACTCGTGCCACAGTTTGAAAAATATTACCAATCGAATTAGAACATTGCATTTCATAAGATCAAACATCTATTTTATTTTGGATTCGACGTTATAACCTTGTTTCATATGTTATATACGATTATTAGCTCATAAAGTATAGTCGAAAAGCGAAATTTGAATTCTCAACAAATTTCAATGCTTTTATATTCTATCGACGCAGAATACATATTGGAACAATAATATAAGTTTGTTACTATGTGTAAATACGAGTTTTAACATGAATATAGTCGAAAAATAAGATCGACCCATGCGAATTTCGAGAATTGCGGAGATGAAATCGTGAAAACATTGAAATTACTTGTACCACCGTTTGAAAAATGTTACCAATCAATTCGGACATTGTATTTCTGAAGATCAAACATCTATTTAATCTTGGAATCGACGTTTTAACCTTGTTTCATATCGTATATACAATTTTTCGTTCATAATGGCGTACCATCGTAATACGAAATATTGAAGTCTCATTCAAATTCAATGAGTTTATATTCTCTCGACGCGGGAATAAAGAATATAACATGAATGTAACGTTATTACTATGTTTAAGAACGCGTTATTATATGATAATTATCGAAAAACGTGTTCGACATACGCGAATTTCGGTATATACGAAGTTAAAATCGTGAAACCTTTAATAATACTCGTGCCCCAGTTTGAAGAAAGTTACCAGTCGATTCAGAACATTGCATTTCATAAGATCAAACATCTATTTTATCTTTGGAATTGAAGTTTTAACCTTGATTCACATCGTATATACGATTTTTCGCTCATATACGCGTACCGCCGAAAAACGAAAAGTTGAAATCTCGTTCAATTTCATTGATTTTATATTCTCTCGATGCAGATCAAAGAATATAACAAGAATATGACGTTTTTACTATGTTTATATACGCGTTCACATATGATAATTATCGAAAAACATAATCGGCATACGCGAATTTCAGTATATGCGAAGTTAAAATCGTGAAATCTTTAATAATACTTATGCCACAGTTTGAAAAATGATACCAATCGTTCCAGAACATTGCATTTCATAAGATCAAACATCTGTTTTATATTGAAATTAAAGATTTTAACATTGATTCATATCGTATCTACGATTTTTCGCTCAAATAAGCGTATCGTCGAAAAACGAAAAGTTGAAACCTCGTTCAATTTCATTGATTTTATATTCTATTGATACAGAATAATGAATATAACATGCATATAACGTTTTTATTATGTTTAAAAACTCGTTTTCATATGATAATTATCGATAAACTTAATCGAAAACGCGAATTTCGGTATAAGCGAAATTAAAATCGTGAAATCTTTAATAATACTTGTGCCACAATTTAAAAATGGTTTCCAGTCGATTCATAACATTGCATTTCATAAGAACAAGCATCTGTATTATATTGAAATCAAAGTTTTTAACATTGTTTCATATCGTATATACGATTTTTCGCTCATATAAGCGTATCGTCGAAAAACGAAAAGTTGAAATCTCGTTCAATTTCATTGATTTTATATTCTATCGATGCAGAGCAAAGAATATAACAAGAATTTAACGTTTTTACTATGTTTAAATACGCGTTCACATATGATAATTATCGAAAAACGTAATCGGCATACGCGAAATTCAGTATATGCGAAGTTAAAAACGAGAAATCTTTAATAATACTCGTGCCACAGTTTGAAAAATATTACCAATCGAATTAGAACATTGCATTTCATAAGATCAAACATCTATTTTATTTTGGATTCGACGTTATAACCTTGTTTCATATGTTATATGCGATTATTAGCTCATAAAGTATAGTCGAAAAGCGAAATTTGAATTCTCAACAAATTTCAATGCTTTTATATTCTATCGACGCAGAATACATATTGGAACAATAATATAAGTTTGTTACTATGTGTAAATACGAGTTTTAACATGAATATAGTCGAAAAATAAGATCGACCCATGCGAATTTCGAGAATTGCGGAGATGAAATCGTGAAAACATTGAAATTACTTGTACCACCGTTTGAAAAATGTTACCAATCAATTCGGACATTGTATTTCTGAAGATCAAACATCTATTTAATCTTGGAATCGACGTTTTAACCTTGTTTCATATCGTATATACAATTTTTCGTTCATAATGGCGTACCATCGTAATACGAAATATTGAAGTCTCATTCAAATTCAATGAGTTTATATTCTCTCGACGCGGGAATAAAGAATATAACATGAATGTAACGTTATTACTATGTTTAAGAACGCGTTATTATATGATAATTATCGAAAAACGTGTTCGACATACGCGAATTTCGGTATATACGAAGTTAAAATCGTGAAACCTTTAATAATACTCGTGCCCCAGTTTGAAGAAAGTTACCAGTCGATTCAGAACATTGCATTTCATAAGATCAAACATCTATTTTATCTTTGGAATTGAAGTTTTAACCTTGATTCACATCGTATATACGATTTTTCGCTCATATACGCGTACCGCCGAAAAACGAAAAGTTGAAATCTCGTTCAATTTCATTGATTTTATATTCTCTCGATGCAGATCAAAGAATATAACAAGAATATGACGTTTTTACTATGTTTATATACGCGTTCACATATGATAATTATCGAAAAACATAATCGGCATACGCGAATTTCAGTATATGCGAAGTTAAAATCGTGAAATCTTTAATAATACTTATGCCACAGTTTGAAAAATGATACCAATCGTTCCAGAACATTGCATTTCATAAGATCAAACATCTGTTTTATATTGAAATTAAAGATTTTAACATTGATTCATATCGTATCTACGATTTTTCGCTCAAATAAGCGTATCGTCGAAAAACGAAAAGTTGAAACCTCGTTCAATTTCATTGATTTTATATTCTATTGATACAGAATAATGAATATAACATGCATATAACGTTTTTATTATGTTTAAAAACTCGTTTTCATATGATAATTATCGATAAACTTAATCGAAAACGCGAATTTCGGTATAAGCGAAATTAAAATCGTGAAATCTTTAATAATACTTGTGCCACAATTTAAAAATGGTTTCCAGTCGATTCATAACATTGCATTTCATAAGAACAAGCATCTGTATTATATTGAAATCAAAGTTTTTAACATTGTTTCATATCGTATATACGATTTTTCGCTCATATAAGCGTATCGTCGAAAAACGAAAAGTTGAAATCTCGTTCAATTTCATTGATTTTATATTCTATCGATGCAGAGCAAAGAATATAACAAGAATTTAACGTTTTTACTATGTTTAAATACGCGTTCACATATGATAATTATCGAAAAACGTAATCGGCATACGCGAAATTCAGTATATGCGAAGTTAAAAACGAGAAATCTTTAATAATACTCGTGCCACAGTTTGAAAAATATTACCAATCGAATTAGAACATTGCATTTCATAAGATCAAACATCTATTTTATTTTGGATTCGACGTTATAACCTTGTTTCATATGTTATATGCGATTATTAGCTCATAAAGTATAGTCGAAAAGCGAAATTTGAATTCTCAACAAATTTCAATGCTTTTATATTCTATCGACGCAGAATACATATTGGAACAATAATATAAGTTTGTTACTATGTGTAAATACGAGTTTTAACATGAATATAGTCGAAAAATAAGATCGACCCATGCGAATTTCGAGAATTGCGGAGATGAAATCGTGAAAACATTGAAATTACTTGTACCACCGTTTGAAAAATGTTACCAATCAATTCGGACATTGTATTTCTGAAGATCAAACATCTATTTAATCTTGGAATCGACGTTTTAACCTTGTTTCATATAGTATATACAATTTTTCGTTCATAATGGCGTACCATCGTAATACGAAATATTGAAGTCTCATTCAAATTCAATGAGTTTATATTCTCTCGACGCGGGAATAAAGAATATAACATGAATGTAACGTTATTACTATGTTTAAGAACGCGTTATTATATGATAATTATCGAAAAACGTGTTCGACATACGCGAATTTCGGTATATACGAAGTTAAAATCGTGAAACCTTTAATAATACTCGTGCCCCAGTTTGAAGAAAGTTACCAGTCGATTCAGAACATTGCATTTCATAAGATCAAACATCTATTTTATCTTTGGAATTGAAGTTTTAACCTTGATTCACATCGTATATACGATTTTTCGCTCATATACGCGTACCGCCGAAAAACGAAAAGTTGAAATCTCGTTCAATTTCATTGATTTTATATTCTCTCGATGCAGATCAAAGAATATAACAAGAATATGACGTTTTTACTATGTTTATATACGCGTTCACATATGATAATTATCGAAAAACATAATCGGCATACGCGAATTTCAGTATATGCGAAGTTAAAATCGTGAAATCTTTAATAATACTTATGCCACAGTTTGAAAAATGATACCAATCGTTCCAGAACATTGCATTTCATAAGATCAAACATCTGTTTTATATTGAAATTAAAGATTTTAACATTGATTCATATCGTATCTACGATTTTTCGCTCAAATAAGCGTATCGTCGAAAAACGAAAAGTTGAAACCTCGTTCAATTTCATTGATTTTATATTCTATTGATACAGAATAATGAATATAACATGCATATAACGTTTTTATTATGTTTAAAAACTCGTTTTCATATGATAATTATCGATAAACTTAATCGAAAACGCGAATTTCGGTATAAGCGAAATTAAAATCGTGAAATCTTTAATAATACTTGTGCCACAATTTAAAAATGGTTTCCAGTCGATTCATAACATTGCATTTCATAAGAACAAGCATCTGTATTATATTGAAATCAAAGTTTTTAACATTGTTTCATATCGTATATACGATTTTTCGCTCATATAAGCGTATCGTCGAAAAACGAAAAGTTGAAATCTCGTTCAATTTCATTGATTTTATATTCTATCGATGCAGAGCAAAGAATATAACAAGAATTTAACGTTTTTACTATGTTTAAATACGCGTTCACATATGATAATTATCGAAAAACGTAATCGGCATACGCGAAATTCAGTATATGCGAAGTTAAAAACGAGAAATCTTTAATAATACTCGTGCCACAGTTTGAAAAATATTACCAATCGAATTAGAACATTGCATTTCATAAGATCAAACATCTATTTTATTTTGGATTCGACGTTATAACCTTGTTTCATATGTTATATGCGATTATTAGCTCATAAAGTATAGTCGAAAAGCGAAATTTGAATTCTCAACAAATTTCAATGCTTTTATATTCTATCGACGCAGAATACATATTGGAACAATAATATAAGTTTGTTACTATGTGTAAATACGAGTTTTAACATGAATATAGTCGAAAAATAAGATCGACCCATGCGAATTTCGAGAATTGCGGTGATGAAATCGTGAAAACATTGAAATTACTTGTACCACCGTTTGAAAAATGTTACCAATCAATTCGGACATTGTATTTCTGAAGATCAAACATCTATTTAATCTTGGAATCGACGTTTTAACCTTGTTTCATATAGTATATACAATTTTTCGTTCATAATGGCGTACCATCGTAATACGAAATATTGAAGTCTCATTCAAATTCAATGAGTTTATATTCTCTCGACGCGGGAATAAAGAATATAACATGAATGTAACGTTATTACTATGTTTAAAAACGCGTTATTATATGATAATTATCGAAAAACGTGTTCGACATACGCGAATTTCGGTATATACGAAGTTAAAATCGTGAAACCTTTAATAATACTCGTGCCCCAGTTTGAAGAAAGTTACCAGTCGATTCAGAACATTGCATTTCATAAGATCAAACATCTATTTTATCTTTGGAATTGAAGTTTTAACCTTGATTCACATCGTATATACGATTTTTCGCTCATATACGCGTACCGCCGAAAAACGAAAAGTTGAAATCTCGTTCAATTTCATTGATTTTATATTCTCTCGATGCAGATCAAAGAATATAACAAGAATATGACGTTTTTACTATGTTTATATACGCGTTCACATATGATAATTATCGAAAAACATAATCGGCATACGCGAATTTCAGTATATGCGAAGTTAAAATCGTGAAATCTTTAATAATACTTATGCCACAGTTTGAAAAATGATACCAATCGTTCCAGAACATTGCATTTCATAAGATCAAACATCTGTTTTATATTGAAATTAAAGATTTTAACATTGATTCATATCGTATCTACGATTTTTCGCTCAAATAAGCGTATCGTCGAAAAACGAAAAGTTGAAACCTCGTTCAATTTCATTGATTTTATATTCTATTGATACAGAATAATGAATATAACATGCATATAACGTTTTTATTATGTTTAAAAACTCGTTTTCATATGATAATTATCGATAAACTTAATCGAAAACGCGAATTTCGGTATAAGCGAAATTAAAATCGTGAAATCTTTAATAATACTTGTGCCACAATTTAAAAATGGTTTCCAGTCGATTCATAACATTGCATTTCATAAGAACAAGCATCTGTATTATATTGAAATCAAAGTTTTTAACATTGTTTCATATCGTATATACGATTTTTCGCTCATATAAGCGTATCGTCGAAAAACGAAAAGTTGAAATCTCGTTCAATTTCATTGATTTTATATTCTATCGATGCAGAGCAAAGAATATAACAAGAATTTAACGTTTTTACTATGTTTAAATACGCGTTCACATATGATAATTATCGAAAAACGTAATCGGCATACGCGAAATTCAGTATATGCGAAGTTAAAAACGAGAAATCTTTAATAATACTCGTGCCACAGTTTGAAAAATATTACCAATCGAATTAGAACATTGCATTTCATAAGATCAAACATCTATTTTATTTTGGATTCGACGTTATAACCTTGTTTCATATGTTATATGCGATTATTAGCTCATAAAGTATAGTCGAAAAGCGAAATTTGAATTCTCAACAAATTTCAATGCTTTTATATTCTATCGACGCAGAATACATATTGGAACAATAATATAAGTTTGTTACTATGTGTAAATACGAGTTTTAACATGAATATAGTCGAAAAATAAGATCGACCCATGCGAATTTCGAGAATTGCGGAGATGAAATCGTGAAAACATTGAAATTACTTGTACCACCGTTTGAAAAATGTTACCAATCAATTCGGACATTGTATTTCTGAAGATCAAACATCTATTTAATCTTGGAATCGACGTTTTAACCTTGTTTCATATCGTATATACAATTTTTCGTTCATAATGGCGTACCATCGTAATACGAAATATTGAAGTCTCATTCAAATTCAATGAGTTTATATTCTCTCGACGCGGGAATAAAGAATATAACATGAATGTAACGTTATTACTATGTTTAAGAACGCGTTATTATATGATAATTATCGAAAAACGTGTTCGACATACGCGAATTTCGGTATATACGAAGTTAAAATCGTGAAACCTTTAATAATACTCGTGCCCCAGTTTGAAGAAAGTTACCAGTCGATTCAGAACATTGCATTTCATAAGATCAAACATCTATTTTATCTTTGGAATTGAAGTTTTAACCTTGATTCACATCGTATATACGATTTTTCGCTCATATACGCGTACCGCCGAAAAACGAAAAGTTGAAATCTCGTTCAATTTCATTGATTTTATATTCTCTCGATGCAGATCAAAGAATATAACAAGAATATGACGTTTTTACTATGTTTATATACGCGTTCACATATGATAATTATCGAAAAACATAATCGGCATACGCGAATTTCAGTATATGCGAAGTTAAAATCGTGAAATCTTTAATAATACTTATGCCACAGTTTGAAAAATGATACCAATCGTTCCAGAACATTGCATTTCATAAGATCAAACATCTGTTTTATATTGAAATTAAAGATTTTAACATTGATTCATATCGTATCTACGATTTTTCGCTCAAATAAGCGTATCGTCGAAAAACGAAAAGTTGAAACCTCGTTCAATTTCATTGATTTTATATTCTATTGATACAGAATAATGAATATAACATGCATATAACGTTTTTATTATGTTTAAAAACTCGTTTTCATATGATAATTATCGATAAACTTAATCGAAAACGCGAATTTCGGTATAAGCGAAATTAAAATCGTGAAATCTTTAATAATACTTGTGCCACAATTTAAAAATGGTTTCCAGTCGATTCATAACATTGCATTTCATAAGAACAAGCATCTGTATTATATTGAAATCAAAGTTTTTAACATTGTTTCATATCGTATATACGATTTTTCGCTCATATAAGCGTATCGTCGAAAAACGAAAAGTTGAAATCTCGTTCAATTTCATTGATTTTATATTCTATCGATGCAGAGCAAAGAATATAACAAGAATTTAACGTTTTTACTATGTTTAAATACGCGTTCACATATGATAATTATCGAAAAACGTAATCGGCATACGCGAAATTCAGTATATGCGAAGTTAAAAACGAGAAATCTTTAATAATACTCGTGCCACAGTTTGAAAAATATTACCAATCGAATTAGAACATTGCATTTCATAAGATCAAACATCTATTTTATTTTGGATTCGACGTTATAACCTTGTTTCATATGTTATATGCGATTATTAGCTCATAAAGTATAGTCGAAAAGCGAAATTTGAATTCTCAACAAATTTCAATGCTTTTATATTCTATCGACGCAGAATACATATTGGAACAATAATATAAGTTTGTTACTATGTGTAAATACGAGTTTTAACATGAATATAGTCGAAAAATAAGATCGACCCATGCGAATTTCGAGAATTGCGGAGATGAAATCGTGAAAACATTGAAATTACTTGTACCACCGTTTGAAAAATGTTACCAATCAATTCGGACATTGTATTTCTGAAGATCAAACATCTATTTAATCTTGGAATCGACGTTTTAACCTTGTTTCATATCGTATATACAATTTTTCGTTCATAATGGCGTACCATCGTAATACGAAATATTGAAGTCTCATTCAAATTCAATGAGTTTATATTCTCTCGACGCGGGAATAAAGAATATAACATGAATGTAACGTTATTACTATGTTTAAAAACGCGTTATTATATGATAATTATCGAAAAACGTGTTCGACATACGCGAATTTCGGTATATACGAAGTTAAAATCGTGAAACCTTTAATAATACTCGTGCCCCAGTTTGAAGAAAGTTACCAGTCGATTCAGAACATTGCATTTCATAAGATCAAACATCTATTTTATCTTTGGAATTGAAGTTTTAACCTTGATTCACATCGTATATACGATTTTTCGCTCATATACGCGTACCGCCGAAAAACGAAAAGTTGAAATCTCGTTCAATTTCATTGATTTTATATTCTCTCGATGCAGATCAAAGAATATAACAAGAATATGACGTTTTTACTATGTTTATATACGCGTTCACATATGATAATTATCGAAAAACATAATCGGCATACGCGAATTTCAGTATATGCGAAGTTAAAATCGTGAAATCTTTAATAATACTTATTCCACAGTTTGAAAAATGATACCAATCGTTCCAGAACATTGCATTTCATAAGATCAAACATCTGTTTTATATTGAAATTAAAGATTTTAACATTGATTCATATCGTATCTACGATTTTTCGCTCAAATAAGCGTATCGTCGAAAAACGAAAAGTTGAAACCTCGTTCAATTTCATTGATTTTATATTCTATTGATACAGAATAATGAATATAACATGCATATAACGTTTTTATTATGTTTAAAAACTCGTTTTCATATGATAATTATCGATAAACTTAATCGAAAACGCGAATTTCGGTATAAGCGAAATTAAAATCGTGAAATCTTTAATAATACTTGTGCCACAATTTAAAAATGGTTTCCAGTCGATTCATAACATTGCATTTCATAAGAACAAGCATCTGTATTATATTGAAATCAAAGTTTTTAACATTGTTTCATATCGTATATACGATTTTTCGCTCATATAAGCGTATCGTCGAAAAACGAAAAGTTGAAATCTCGTTCAATTTCATTGATTTTATATTCTATCGATGCAGAGCAAAGAATATAACAAGAATTTAACGTTTTTACTATGTTTAAATACGCGTTCACATATGATAATTATCGAAAAACGTAATCGGCATACGCGAAATTCAGTATATGCGAAGTTAAAAACGAGAAATCTTTAATAATACTCGTGCCACAGTTTGAAAAATATTACCAATCGAATTAGAACATTGCATTTCATAAGATCAAACATCTATTTTATTTTGGATTCGACGTTATAACCTTGTTTCATATGTTATATGCGATTATTAGCTCATAAAGTATAGTCGAAAAGCGAAATTTGAATTCTCAACAAATTTCAATGCTTTTATATTCTATCGACGCAGAATACATATTGGAACAATAATATAAGTTTGTTACTATGTGTAAATACGAGTTTTAACATGAATATAGTCGAAAAATAAGATCGACCCATGCGAATTTCGAGAATTGCGGTGATGAAATCGTGAAAACATTGAAATTACTTGTACCACCGTTTGAAAAATGTTACCAATCAATTCGGACATTGTATTTCTGAAGATCAAACATCTATTTAATCTTGGAATCGACGTTTTAACCTTGTTTCATATAGTATATACAATTTTTCGTTCATAATGGCGTACCATCGTAATACGAAATATTGAAGTCTCATTCAAATTCAATGAGTTTATATTCTCTCGACGCGGGAATAAAGAATATAACATGAATGTAACGTTATTACTATGTTTAAAAACGCGTTATTATATGATAATTATCGAAAAACGTGTTCGACATACGCGAATTTCGGTATATACGAAGTTAAAATCGTGAAACCTTTAATAATACTCGTGCCCCAGTTTGAAGAAAGTTACCAGTCGATTCAGAACATTGCATTTCATAAGATCAAACATCTATTTTATCTTTGGAATTGAAGTTTTAACCTTGATTCACATCGTATATACGATTTTTCGCTCATATACGCGTACCGCCGAAAAACGAAAAGTTGAAATCTCGTTCAATTTCATTGATTTTATATTCTCTCGATGCAGATCAAAGAATATAACAAGAATATGACGTTTTTACTATGTTTATATACGCGTTCACATATGATAATTATCGAAAAACATAATCGGCATACGCGAATTTCAGTATATGCGAAGTTAAAATCGTGAAATCTTTAATAATACTTATGCCACAGTTTGAAAAATGATACCAATCGTTCCAGAACATTGCATTTCATAAGATCAAACATCTGTTTTATATTGAAATTAAAGATTTTAACATTGATTCATATCGTATCTACGATTTTTCGCTCAAATAAGCGTATCGTCGAAAAACGAAAAGTTGAAACCTCGTTCAATTTCATTGATTTTATATTCTATTGATACAGAATAATGAATATAACATGCATATAACGTTTTTATTATGTTTAAAAACTCGTTTTCATATGATAATTATCGATAAACTTAATCGAAAACGCGAATTTCGGTATAAGCGAAATTAAAATCGTGAAATCTTTAATAATACTTCTGCCACAATTTAAAAATGGTTTCCAGTCGATTCATAACATTGCATTTCATAAGAACAAGCATCTGTATTATATTGAAATCAAAGTTTTTAACATTGTTTCATATCGTATATACGATTTTTCGCTCATATAAGCGTATCGTCGAAAAACGAAAAGTTGAAATCTCGTTCAATTTCATTGATTTTATATTCTATCGATGCAGAGCAAAGAATATAACAAGAATTTAACGTTTTTACTATGTTTAAATACGCGTTCACATATGATAATTATCGAAAAACGTAATCGGCATACGCGAAATTCAGTATATGCGAAGTTAAAAACGAGAAATCTTTAATAATACTCGTGCCACAGTTTGAAAAATATTACCAATCGAATTAGAACATTGCATTTCATAAGATCAAACATCTATTTTATTTTGGATTCGACGTTATAACCTTGTTTCATATGTTATATGCGATTATTAGCTCATAAAGTATAGTCGAAAAGCGAAATTTGAATTCTCAACAAATTTCAATGCTTTTATATTCTATCGACGCAGAATACATATTGGAACAATAATATAAGTTTGTTACTATGTGTAAATACGAGTTTTAACATGAATATAGTCGAAAAATAAGATCGACCCATGCGAATTTCGAGAATTGCGGAGATGAAATCGTGAAAACATTGAAATTACTTGTACCACCGTTTGAAAAATGTTACCAATCAATTCGGACATTGTATTTCTGAAGATCAAACATCTATTTAATCTTGGAATCGACGTTTTAACCTTGTTTCATATCGTATATACAATTTTTCGTTCATAATGGCGTACCATCGTAATACGAAATATTGAAGTCTCATTCAAATTCAATGAGTTTATATTCTCTCGACGCGGGAATAAAGAATATAACATGAATGTAACGTTATTACTATGTTTAAAAACGCGTTATTATATGATAATTATCGAAAAACGTGTTCGACATACGCGAATTTCGGTATATACGAAGTTAAAATCGTGAAACCTTTAATAATACTCGTGCCCCAGTTTGAAGAAAGTTACCAGTCGATTCAGAACATTGCATTTCATAAGATCAAACATCTATTTTATCTTTGGAATTGAAGTTTTAACCTTGATTCACATCGTATATACGATTTTTCGCTCATATACGCGTACCGCCGAAAAACGAAAAGTTGAAATCTCGTTCAATTTCATTGATTTTATATTCTCTCGATGCAGATCAAAGAATATAACAAGAATATGACGTTTTTACTATGTTTATATACGCGTTCACATATGATAATTATCGAAAAACGTAATCGGCATACGCGAATTTCAGTATATGCGAAGTTAAAATCGTGAAATCTTTAATAATACTTATGCCACAGTTTGAAAAATGATACCAATCGTTCCAGAACATTGCATTTCATAAGATCAAACATCTGTTTTATATTGAAATTAAAGATTTTAACATTGATTCATATCGTATCTACGATTTTTCGCTCAAATAAGCGTATCGTCGAAAAACGAAAAGTTGAAACCTCGTTCAATTTCATTGATTTTATATTCTATTGATACAGAATAATGAATATAACATGCATATAACGTTTTTATTATGTTTAAAAACTCGTTTTCATATGATAATTATCGATAAACTTAATCGAAAACGCGAATTTCGGTATAAGCGAAATTAAAATCGTGAAATCTTTAATAATACTTGTGCCACAATTTAAAAATGGTTTCCAGTCGATTCATAACATTGCATTTCATAAGAACAAGCATCTGTATTATATTGAAATCAAAGTTTTTAACATTGTTTCATATCGTATATACGATTTTTCGCTCATATAAGCGTATCGTCGAAAAACGAAAAGTTGAAATCTCGTTCAATTTCATTGATTTTATATTCTATCGATGCAGAGCAAAGAATATAACAAGAATTTAACGTTTTTACTATGTTTAAATACGCGTTCACATATGATAATTATCGAAAAACGTAATCGGCATACGCGAAATTCAGTATATGCGAAGTTAAAAACGAGAAATCTTTAATAATACTCGTGCCACAGTTTGAAAAATATTACCAATCGAATTAGAACATTGCATTTCATAAGATCAAACATCTATTTTATTTTGGATTCGACGTTATAACCTTGTTTAATATGTTATATGCGATTATTAGCTCATAAAATATAGTCGAAAAGCGAAATTTGAATTCTCAACAAATTTCAATGCTTTTATATTCTATCGACGCAGAATACATATTGGAACAATAATATAAGTTTGTTACTATGTGTAAATACGAGTTTTAACATGAATATAGTCGAAAAATAAGATCGACCCATGCGAATTTCGAGAATTGCGGAGATGAAATCGTGAAAACATTGAAATTACTTGTACCACCGTTTGAAAAATGTTACCAATCAATTCGGACATTGTATTTCTGAAGATCAAACATCTATTTAATCTTGGAATCGACGTTTTAACCTTGTTTCATATCGTATATACAATTTTTCGTTCATAATGGCGTACCATCGTAATACGAAATATTGAAGTCTCATTCAAATTCAATGAGTTTATATTCTCTCGACGCGGGAATAAAGAATATAACATGAATGTAACGTTATTACTATGTTTAAAAACGCGTTATTATATGATAATTATCGAAAAACGTGTTCGACATACGCGAATTTCGGTATATACGAAGTTAAAATCGTGAAACCTTTAATAATACTCGTGCCCCAGTTTGAAGAAAGTTACCAGTCGATTCAGAACATTGCATTTCATAAGATCAAACATCTATTTTATCTTTGGAATTGAAGTTTTAACCTTGATTCACATCGTATATACGATTTTTCGCTCATATACGCGTACCGCCGAAAAACGAAAAGTTGAAATCTCGTTCAATTTCATTGATTTTATATTCTCTCGATGCAGATCAAAGAATATAACAAGAATATGACGTTTTTACTATGTTTATATACGCGTTCACATATGATAATTATCGAAAAACGTAATCGGCATACGCGAATTTCAGTATATGCGAAGTTAAAATCGTGAAATCTTTAATAATACTTATGCCACAGTTTGAAAAATGATACCAATCGTTCCAGAACATTGCATTTCATAAGATCAAACATCTGTTTTATATTGAAATTAAAGATTTTAACATTGATTCATATCGTATCTACGATTTTTCGCTCAAATAAGCGTATCGTCGAAAAACGAAAAGTTGAAACCTCGTTCAATTTCATTGATTTTATATTCTATTGATACAGAATAATGAATATAACATGCATATAACGTTTTTATTATGTTTAAAAACTCGTTTTCATATGATAATTATCGATAAACTTAATCGAAAACGCGAATTTCGGTATAAGCGAAATTAAAATCGTGAAATCTTTAATAATACTTGTGCCACAATTTAAAAATGGTTTCCAGTCGATTCATAACATTGCATTTCATAAGAACAAGCATCTGTATTATATTGAAATCAAAGTTTTTAACATTGTTTCATATCGTATATACGATTTTTCGCTCATATAAGCGTATCGTCGAAAAACGAAAAGTTGAAATCTCGTTCAATTTCATTGATTTTATATTCTATCGATGCAGAGCAAAGAATATAACAAGAATTTAACGTTTTTACTATGTTTAAATACGCGTTCACATATGATAATTATCGAAAAACGTAATCGGCATACGCGAAATTCAGTATATGCGAAGTTAAAAACGAGAAATCTTTAATAATACTCGTGCCACAGTTTGAAAAATATTACCAATCGAATTAGAACATTGCATTTCATAAGATCAAACATCTATTTTATTTTGGATTCGACGTTATAACCTTGTTTCATATGTTATATGCGATTATTAGCTCATAAAGTATAGTCGAAAAGCGAAATTTGAATTCTCAACAAATTTCAATGCTTTTATATTCTATCGACGCAGAATACATATTGGAACAATAATATAAGTTTGTTACTATGTGTAAATACGAGTTTTAACATGAATATAGTCGAAAAATAAGATCGACCCATGCGAATTTCGAGAATTGCGGAGATGAAATCGTGAAAACATTGAAATTACTTGTACCACCGTTTGAAAAATGTTACCAATCAATTCGGACATTGTATTTCTGAAGATCAAACATCTATTTAATCTTGGAATCGACGTTTTAACCTTGTTTCATATCGTATATACAATTTTTCGTTCATAATGGCGTACCATCGTAATACGAAATATTGAAGTCTCATTCAAATTCAATGAGTTTATATTCTCTCGACGCGGGAATAAAGAATATAACATGAATGTAACGTTATTACTATGTTTAAAAACGCGTTATTATATGATAATTATCGAAAAACGTGTTCGACATACGCGAATTTCGGTATATACGAAGTTAAAATCGTGAAACCTTTAATAATACTCGTGCCCCAGTTTGAAGAAAGTTACCAGTCGATTCAGAACATTGCATTTCATAAGATCAAACATCTATTTTATCTTTGGAATTGAAGTTTTAACCTTGATTCACATCGTATATACGATTTTTCGCTCATATACGCGTACCGCCGAAAAACGAAAAGTTGAAATCTCGTTCAATTTCATTGATTTTATATTCTCTCGATGCAGATCAAAGAATATAACAAGAATATGACGTTTTTACTATGTTTATATACGCGTTCACATATGATAATTATCGAAAAACGTAATCGGCATACGCGAATTTCAGTATATGCGAAGTTAAAATCGTGAAATCTTTAATAATACTTATGCCACAGTTTGAAAAATGATACCAATCGTTCGAGAACATTGCATTTCATAAGATCAAACATCTGTTTTATATTGAAATTAAAGATTTTAACATTGATTCATATCGTATCTACGATTTTTCGCTCAAATAAGCGTATCGTCGAAAAACGAAAAGTTGAAACCTCGTTCAATTTCATTGATTTTATATTCTATTGATACAGAATAATGAATATAACATGCATATAACGTTTTTATTATGTTTAAAAACTCGTTTTCATATGATAATTATCGATAAACTTAATCGAAAACGCGAATTTCGGTATAAGCGAAATTAAAATCGTGAAATCTTTAATAATACTTATGCCACAGTTTGAAAAATGATACCAATCGTTCCAGAACATTGCATTTCATAAGATCAAACATCTGTTTTATATTGAAATTAAAGATTTTAACATTGATTCATATCGTATCTACGATTTTTCGCTCAAATAAGCGTATCGTCGAAAAACGAAAAGTTGAAACCTCGTTCAATTTCATTGATTTTATATTCTATTGATACAGAATAATGAATATAACATGCATATAACGTTTTTATTATGTTTAAAAACTCGTTTTCATATGATAATTATCGATAAACTTAATCGAAAACGCGAATTTCGGTATAAGCGAAATTAAAATCGTGAAATCTTTAATAATACTTGTGCCACAATTTAAAAATGGTTTCCAGTCGATTCATAACATTGCATTTCATAAGAACAAGCATCTGTATTATATTGAAATCAAAGTTTTTAACATTGTTTCATATCGTATATACGATTTTTCGCTCATATGAGCGTATCGTCGAAAAACGAAAAGTTGAAATCTCGTTCAATTTCATTGATTTTATATTCTATCGATGCAGAGCAAAGAATATAACAAGAATTTAACGTTTTTACTATGTTTAAATACGCGTTCACATATGATAATTATCGAAAAACGTAATCGGCATACGCGAAATTCAGTATATGCGAAGTTAAAAACGAGAAATCTTTAATAATACTCGTGCCACAGTTTGAAAAATATTACCAATCGAATTAGAACATTGCATTTCATAAGATCAAACATCTATTTTATTTTGGATTCGACGTTATAACCTTGTTTCATATGTTATATGCGATTATTAGCTCATAAAGTATAGTCGAAAAGCGAAATTTGAATTCTCAACAAATTTCAATGCTTTTATATTCTATCGACGCAGAATACATATTGGAACAATAATATAAGTTTGTTACTATGTGTAAATACGAGTTTTAACATGAATATAGTCGAAAAATAAGATCGACCCATGCGAATTTCGAGAATTGCGGAGATGAAATCGTGAAAACATTGAAATTACTTGTACCACCGTTTGAAAAATGTTACCAATCAATTCGGACATTGTATTTCTGAAGATCAAACATCTATTTAATCTTGGAATCGACGTTTTAACCTTGTTTCATATCGTATATACAATTTTTCGTTCATAATGGCGTACCATCGTAATACGAAATATTGAAGTCTCATTCAAATTCAATGAGTTTATATTCTCTCGACGCGGGAATAAAGAATATAACATGAATGTAACGTTATTACTATGTTTAAAAACGCGTTATTATATGATAATTATCGAAAAACGTGTTCGACATACGCGAATTTCGGTATATACGAAGTTAAAATCGTGAAACCTTTAATAATACTCGTGCCCCAGTTTGAAGAAAGTTACCAGTCGATTCAGAACATTGCATTTCATAAGATCAAACATCTATTTTATCTTTGGAATTGAAGTTTTAACCTTGATTCACATCGTATATACGATTTTTCGCTCATATACGCGTACCGCCGAAAAACGAAAAGTTGAAATCTCGTTCAATTTCATTGATTTTATATTCTCTCGATGCAGATCAAAGAATATAACAAGAATATGACGTTTTTACTATGTTTATATACGCGTTCACATATGATAATTATCGAAAAACGTAATCGGCATACGCGAATTTCAGTATATGCGAAGTTAAAATCGTGAAATCTTTAATAATACTTATGCCACAGTTTGAAAAATGATACCAATCGTTCCAGAACATTGCATTTCATAAGATCAAACATCTGTTTTATATTGAAATTAAAGATTTTAACATTGATTCATATCGTATCTACGATTTTTCGCTCAAATAAGCGTATCGTCGAAAAACGAAAAGTTGAAACCTCGTTCAATTTCATTGATTTTATATTCTATTGATACAGAATAATGAATATAACATGCATATAACGTTTTTATTATGTTTAAAAACTCGTTTTCATATGATAATTATCGATAAACTTAATCGAAAACGCGAATTTCGGTATAAGCGAAATTAAAATCGTGAAATCTTTAATAATACTTGTGCCACAATTTAAAAATGGTTTCCAGTCGATTCATAACATTGCATTTCATAAGAACAAGCATCTGTATTATATTGAAATCAAAGTTTTTAACATTGTTTCATATCGTATATACGATTTTTCGCTCATATAAGCGTATCGTCGAAAAACGAAAAGTTGAAATCTCGTTCAATTTCATTGATTTTATATTCTATCGATGCAGAGCAAAGAATATAACAAGAATTTAACGTTTTTACTATGTTTAAATACGCGTTCACATATGATAATTATCGAAAAACGTAATCGGCATACGCGAAATTCAGTATATGCGAAGTTAAAAACGAGAAATCTTTAATAATACTCGTGCCACAGTTTGAAAAATATTACCAATCGAATTAGAACATTGCATTTCATAAGATCAAACATCTATTTTATTTTGGATTCGACGTTATAACCTTGTTTCATATGTTATATGCGATTATTAGCTCATAAAGTATAGTCGAAAAGCGAAATTTGAATTCTCAACAAATTTCAATGCTTTTATATTCTATCGACGCAGAATACATATTGGAACAATAATATAAGTTTGTTACTATGTGTAAATACGAGTTTTAACATGAATATAGTCGAAAAATAAGATCGACCCATGCGAATTTCGAGAATTGCGGAGATGAAATCGTGAAAACATTGAAATTACTTGTACCACCGTTTGAAAAATGTTACCAATCAATTCGGACATTGTATTTCTGAAGATCAAACATCTATTTAATCTTGGAATCGACGTTTTAACCTTGTTTCATATCGTATATACAATTTTTCGTTCATAATGGCGTACCATCGTAATACGAAATATTGAAGTCTCATTCAAATTCAATGAGTTTATATTCTCTCGACGCGGGAATAAAGAATATAACATGAATGTAACGTTATTACTATGTTTAAAAACGCGTTATTATATGATAATTATCGAAAAACGTGTTCGACATACGCGAATTTCGGTATATACGAAGTTAAAATCGTGAAACCTTTAATAATACTCGTGCCCCAGTTTGAAGAAAGTTACCAGTCGATTCAGAACATTGCATTTCATAAGATCAAACATCTATTTTATCTTTGGAATTGAAGTTTTAACCTTGATTCACATCGTATATACGATTTTTCGCTCATATACGCGTACCGCCGAAAAACGAAAAGTTGAAATCTCGTTCAATTTCATTGATTTTATATTCTCTCGATGCAGATCAAAGAATATAACAAGAATATGACGTTTTTACTATGTTTATATACGCGTTCACATATGATAATTATCGAAAAACGTAATCGGCATACGCGAATTTCAGTATATGCGAAGTTAAAATCGTGAAATCTTTAATAATACTTATGCCACAGTTTGAAAAATGATACCAATCGTTCCAGAACATTGCATTTCATAAGATCAAACATCTGTTTTATATTGAAATTAAAGATTTTAACATTGATTCATATCGTATCTACGATTTTTCGCTCAAATAAGCGTATCGTCGAAAAACGAAAAGTTGAAACCTCGTTCAATTTCATTGATTTTATATTCTATTGATACAGAATAATGAATATAACATGCATATAACGTTTTTATTATGTTTAAAAACTCGTTTTCATATGATAATTATCGATAAACTTAATCGAAAACGCGAATTTCGGTATAAGCGAAATTAAAATCGTGAAATCTTTAATAATACTTGTGCCACAATTTAAAAATGGTTTCCAGTCGATTCATAACATTGCATTTCATAAGAACAAGCATCTGTATTATATTGAAATCAAAGTTTTTAACATTGTTTCATATCGTATATACGATTTTTCGCTCATATAAGCGTATCGTCGAAAAACGAAAAGTTGAAATCTCGTTCAATTTCATTGATTTTATATTCTATCGATGCAGAGCAAAGAATATAACAAGAATTTAACGTTTTTACTATGTTTAAATACGCGTTCACATATGATAATTATCGAAAAACGTAATCGGCATACGCGAAATTCAGTATATGCGAAGTTAAAAACGAGAAATCTTTAATAATACTCGTGCCACAGTTTGAAAAATATTACCAATCGAATTAGAACATTGCATTTCATAAGATCAAACATCTATTTTATTTTGGATTCGACGTTATAACCTTGTTTCATATGTTATATGCGATTATTAGCTCATAAAGTATAGTCGAAAAGCGAAATTTGAATTCTCAACAAATTTCAATGCTTTTATATTCTATCGACGCAGAATACATATTGGAACAATAATATAAGTTTGTTACTATGTGTAAATACGAGTTTTAACATGAATATAGTCGAAAAATAAGATCGACCCATGCGAATTTCGAGAATTGCGGAGATGAAATCGTGAAAACATTGAAATTACTTGTACCACCGTTTGAAAAATGTTACCAATCAATTCGGACATTGTATTTCTGAAGATCAAACATCTATTTAATCTTGGAATCGACGTTTTAACCTTGTTTCATATCGTATATACAATTTTTCGTTCATAATGGCGTACCATCGTAATACGAAATATTGAAGTCTCATTCAAATTCAATGAGTTTATATTCTCTCGACGCGGGAATAAAGAATATAACATGAATGTAACGTTATTACTATGTTTAAAAACGCGTTATTATATGATAATTATCGAAAAACGTGTTCGACATACGCGAATTTCGGTATATACGAAGTTAAAATCGTGAAACCTTTAATAATACTCGTGCCCCAGTTTGAAGAAAGTTACCAGTCGATTCAGAACATTGCATTTCATAAGATCAAACATCTATTTTATCTTTGGAATTGAAGTTTTAACCTTGATTCACATCGTATATACGATTTTTCGCTCATATACGCGTACCGCCGAAAAACGAAAAGTTGAAATCTCGTTCAATTTCATTGATTTTATATTCTCTCGATGCAGATCAAAGAATATAACAAGAATATGACGTTTTTACTATGTTTATATACGCGTTCACATATGATAATTATCGAAAAACGTAATCGGCATACGCGAATTTCAGTATATGCGAAGTTAAAATCGTGAAATCTTTAATAATACTTATGCCACAGTTTGAAAAATGATACCAATCGTTCCAGAACATTGCATTTCATAAGATCAAACATCTGTTTTATATTGAAATTAAAGATTTTAACATTGATTCATATCGTATCTACGATTTTTCGCTCAAATAAGCGTATCGTCGAAAAACGAAAAGTTGAAACCTCGTTCAATTTCATTGATTTTATATTCTATTGATACAGAATAATGAATATAACATGCATATAACGTTTTTATTATGTTTAAAAACTCGTTTTCATATGATAATTATCGATAAACTTAATCGAAAACGCGAATTTCGGTATAAGCGAAATTAAAATCGTGAAATCTTTAATAATACTTGTGCCACAATTTAAAAATGGTTTCCAGTCGATTCATAACATTGCATTTCATAAGAACAAGCATCTGTATTATATTGAAATCAAAGTTTTTAACATTGTTTCATATCGTATATACGATTTTTCGCTCATATAAGCGTATCGTCGAAAAACGAAAAGTTGAAATCTCGTTCAATTTCATTGATTTTATATTCTATCGATGCAGAGCAAAGAATATAACAAGAATTTAACGTTTTTACTATGTTTAAATACGCGTTCACATATGATAATTATCGAAAAACGTAATCGGCATACGCGAAATTCAGTATATGCGAAGTTAAAAACGAGAAATCTTTAATAATACTCGTGCCACAGTTTGAAAAATATTACCAATCGAATTAGAACATTGCATTTCATAAGATCAAACATCTATTTTATTTTGGATTCGACGTTATAACCTTGTTTCATATGTTATATGCGATTATTAGCTCATAAAGTATAGTCGAAAAGCGAAATTTGAATTCTCAACAAATTTCAATGCTTTTATATTCTATCGACGCAGAATACATATTGGAACAATAATATAAGTTTGTTACTATGTGTAAATACGAGTTTTAACATGAATATAGTCGAAAAATAAGATCGACCCATGCGAATTTCGAGAATTGCGGAGATGAAATCGTGAAAACATTGAAATTACTTGTACCACCGTTTGAAAAATGTTACCAATCAATTCGGACATTGTATTTCTGAAGATCAAACATCTATTTAATCTTGGAATCGACGTTTTAACCTTGTTTCATATCGTATATACAATTTTTCGTTCATAATGGCGTACCATCGTAATACGAAATATTGAAGTCTCATTCAAATTCAATGAGTTTATATTCTCTCGACGCGGGAATAAAGAATATAACATGAATGTAACGTTATTACTATGTTTAAAAACGCGTTATTATATGATAATTATCGAAAAACGTGTTCGACATACGCGAATTTCGGTATATACGAAGTTAAAATCGTGAAACCTTTAATAATACTCGTGCCCCAGTTTGAAGAAAGTTACCAGTCGATTCAGAACATTGCATTTCATAAGATCAAACATCTATTTTATCTTTGGAATTGAAGTTTTAACCTTGATTCACATCGTATATACGATTTTTCGCTCATATACGCGTACCGCCGAAAAACGAAAAGTTGAAATCTCGTTCAATTTCATTGATTTTATATTCTCTCGATGCAGATCAAAGAATATAACAAGAATATGACGTTTTTACTATGTTTATATACGCGTTCACATATGATAATTATCGAAAAACGTAATCGGCATACGCGAATTTCAGTATATGCGAAGTTAAAATCGTGAAATCTTTAATAATACTTATGCCACAGTTTGAAAAATGATACCAATCGTTCCAGAACATTGCATTTCATAAGATCAAACATCTGTTTTATATTGAAATTAAAGATTTTAACATTGATTCATATCGTATCTACGATTTTTCGCTCAAATAAGCGTATCGTCGAAAAACGAAAAGTTGAAACCTCGTTCAATTTCATTGATTTTATATTCTATTGATACAGAATAATGAATATAACATGCATATAACGTTTTTATTATGTTTAAAAACTCGTTTTCATATGATAATTATCGATAAACTTAATCGAAAACGCGAATTTCGGTATAAGCGAAATTAAAATCGTGAAATCTTTAATAATACTTGTGCCACAATTTAAAAATGGTTTCCAGTCGATTCATAACATTGCATTTCATAAGAACAAGCATCTGTATTATATTGAAATCAAAGTTTTTAACATTGTTTCATATCGTATATACGATTTTTCGCTCATATAAGCGTATCGTCGAAAAACGAAAAGTTGAAATCTCGTTCAATTTCATTGATTTTATATTCTATCGATGCAGAGCAAAGAATATAACAAGAATTTAACGTTTTTACTATGTTTAAATACGCGTTCACATATGATAATTATCGAAAAACGTAATCGGCATACGCGAAATTCAGTATATGCGAAGTTAAAAACGAGAAATCTTTAATAATACTCGTGCCACAGTTTGAAAAATATTACCAATCGAATTAGAACATTGCATTTCATAAGATCAAACATCTATTTTATTTTGGATTCGACGTTATAACCTTGTTTCATATGTTATATGCGATTATTAGATCATAAAGTATAGTCGAAAAGCGAAATTTGAATTCTCAACAAATTTCAATGCTTTTATATTCTATCGACGCAGAATACATATTGGAACAATAATATAAGTTTGTTACTATGTGTAAATACGAGTTTTAACATGAATATAGTCGAAAAATAAGATCGACCCATGCGAATTTCGAGAATTGCGGAGATGAAATCGTGAAAACATTGAAATTACTTGTACCACCGTTTGAAAAATGTTACCAATCAATTCGGACATTGTATTTCTGAAGATCAAACATCTATTTAATCTTGGAATCGACGTTTTAACCTTGTTTCATATCGTATATACAATTTTACGTTCATAATGGCGTACCATCGTAATACGAAATATTGAAGTCTCATTCTAATTCAATGAGTTTATATTCTCTCGACGCGGGAATAAAGAATATAACATGAATGTAACGTTATTACTATGTTTAAAAACGCGTTATTATATGATAATTATCGAAAAACGTGTTCGACATACGCGAATTTCGGTATATACGAAGTTAAAATCGTGAAACCTTTAATAATACTCGTGCCCCAGTTTGAAGAAAGTTACCAGTCGATTCAGAACATTGCATTTCATAAGATCAAACATCTATTTTATCTTTGGAATTGAAGTTTTAACCTTGATTCACATCGTATATACGATTTTTCGCTCATATACGCGTACCGCCGAAAAACGAAAAGTTGAAATCTCGTTCAATTTCATTGATTTTATATTCTCTCGATGCAGATCAAAGAATATAACAAGAATATGACGTTTTTACTATGTTTATATACGCGTTCACATATGATAATTATCGAAAAACGTAATCGGCATACGCGAATTTCAGTATATGCGAAGTTAAAATCGTGAAATCTTTAATAATACTTATGCCACAGTTTGAAAAATGATACCAATCGTTCCAGAACATTGCATTTCATAAGATCAAACATCTGTTTTATATTGAAATTAAAGATTTTAACATTGATTCATATCGTATCTACGATTTTTCGCTCAAATAAGCGTATCGTCGAAAAACGAAAAGTTGAAACCTCGTTCAATTTCATTGATTTTATATTCTATTGATACAGAATAATGAATATAACATGCATATAACGTTTTTATTATGTTTAAAAACTCGTTTTCATATGATAATTATCGATAAACTTAATCGAAAACGCGAATTTCGGTATAAGCGAAATTAAAATCGTGAAATCTTTAATAATACTTGTGCCACAATTTAAAAATGGTTTCCAGTCGATTCATAACATTGCATTTCATAAGAACAAGCATCTGTATTATATTGAAATCAAAGTTTTTAACATTGTTTCATATCGTATATACGATTTTTCGCTCATATAAGCGTATCGTCGAAAAACGAAAAGTTGAAATCTCGTTCAATTTCATTGATTTTATATTCTATCGATGCAGAGCAAAGAATATAACAAGAATTTAACGTTTTTACTATGTTTAAATACGCGTTCACATATGATAATTATCGAAAAACGTAATCGGCATACGCGAAATTCAGTATATGCGAAGTTAAAAACGAGAAATCTTTAATAATACTCGTGCCACAGTTTGAAAAATATTACCAATCGAATTAGAACATTGCATTTCATAAGATCAAACATCTATTTTATTTTGGATTCGACGTTATAACCTTGTTTCATATGTTATATGCGATTATTAGCTCATAAAGTATAGTCGAAAAGCGAAATTTGAATTCTCAACAAATTTCAATGCTTTTATATTCTATCGACGCAGAATACATATTGGAACAATAATATAAGTTTGTTACTATGTGTAAATACGAGTTTTAACATGAATATAGTCGAAAAATAAGATCGACCCATGCGAATTTCGAGAATTGCGGAGATGAAATCGTGAAAACATTGAAATTACTTGTACCACCGTTTGAAAAATGTTACCAATCAATTCGGACATTGTATTTCTGAAGATCAAACATCTATTTAATCTTGGAATCGACGTTTTAACCTTGTTTCATATCGTATATACAATTTTTCGTTCATAATGGCGTACCATCGTATTACGAAATATTGAAGTCTCATTCAAATTCAATGAGTTTATATTCTCTCGACGCGGGAATAAAGAATATAACATGAATGTAACGTTATTACTATGTTTAAAAACGCGTTATTATATGATAATTATCGAAAAACGTGTTCGACATACGCGAATTTCGGTATATACGAAGTTAAAATCGTGAAACCTTTAATAATACTCGTGCCCCAGTTTGAAGAAAGTTACCAGTCGATTCAGAACATTGCATTTCATAAGATCAAACATCTATTTTATCTTTGGAATTGAAGTTTTAACCTTGATTCACATCGTATATACGATTTTTCGCTCATATACGCGTACCGCCGAAAAACGAAAAGTTGAAATCTCGTTCAATTTCATTGATTTTATATTCTCTCGATGCAGATCAAAGAATATAACAAGAATATGACGTTTTTACTATGTTTATATACGCGTTCACATATGATAATTATCGAAAAACGTAATCGGCATACGCGAATTTCAGTATATGCGAAGTTAAAATCGTGAAATCTTTAATAATACTTATGCCACAGTTTGAAAAATGATACCAATCGTTCCAGAACATTGCATTTCATAAGATCAAACATCTGTTTTATATTGAAATTAAAGATTTTAACATTGATTCATATCGTATCTACGATTTTTCGCTCAAATAAGCGTATCGTCGAAAAACGAAAAGTTGAAACCTCGTTCAATTTCATTGATTTTATATTCTATTGATACAGAATAATGAATATAACATGCATATAACGTTTTTATTATGTTTAAAAACTCGTTTTCATATGATAATTATCGATAAACTTAATCGAAAACGCGAATTTCGGTATAAGCGAAATTAAAATCGTGAAATCTTTAATAATACTTGTGCCACAATTTAAAAATGGTTTCCAGTCGATTCATAACATTGCATTTCATAAGAACAAGCATCTGTATTATATTGAAATCAAAGTTTTTAACATTGTTTCATATCGTATATACGATTTTTCGCTCATATAAGCGTATCGTCGAAAAACGAAAAGTTGAAATCTCGTTCAATTTCATTGATTTTATATTCTATCGATGCAGAGCAAAGAATATAACAAGAATTTAACGTTTTTACTATGTTTAAATACGCGTTCACATATGATAATTATCGAAAAACGTAATCGGCATACGCGAAATTCAGTATATGCGAAGTTAAAAACGAGAAATCTTTAATAATACTCGTGCCACAGTTTGAAAAATATTACCAATCGAATTAGAACATTGCATTTCATAAGATCAAACATCTATTTTATTTTGGATTCGACGTTATAACCTTGTTTCATATGTTATATGCGATTATTAGCTCATAAAGTATAGTCGAAAAGCGAAATTTGAATTCTCAACAAATTTCAATGCTTTTATATTCTATCGACGCAGAATACATATTGGAACAATAATATAAGTTTGTTACTATGTGTAAATACGAGTTTTAACATGAATATAGTCGAAAAATAAGATCGACCCATGCGAATTTCGAGAATTGCGGAGATGAAATCGTGAAAACATTGAAATTACTTGTACCACCGTTTGAAAAATGTTACCAATCAATTCGGACATTGTATTTCTGAAGATCAAACATCTATTTAATCTTGGAATCGACGTTTTAACCTTGTTTCATATCGTATATACAATTTTTCGTTCATAATGGCGTACCATCGTAATACGAAATATTGAAGTCTCATTCAAATTCAATGAGTTTATATTCTCTCGACGCGGGAATAAAGAATATAACATGAATGTAACGTTATTACTATGTTTAAAAACGCGTTATTATATGATAATTATCGATAAACGTGTTCGACATACGCGAATTTCGGTATATACGAAGTTAAAATCGTGAAACCTTTAATAATACTCGTGCCCCAGTTTGAAGAAAGTTACCAGTCGATTCAGAACATTGCATTTCATAAGATCAAACATCTACTTTATCTTTGGAATTGAAGTTTTAACCTTGATTCACATCGTATATACGATTTTTCGCTCATATACGCGTACCGCCGAAAAACGAAAAGTTGAAATCTCGTTCAATTTCATTGATTTTATATTCTCTCGATGCAGATCAAAGAATATAACAAGAATATGACGTTTTTACTATGTTTATATACGCGTTCACATATGATAATTATCGAAAAACTTAATCGGCATACGCGAATTTCAGTATATGCGAAGTTAAAATCGTGAAATCTTTAATAATACTTATGCCACAGTTTGAAAAATGATACCAATCGTTCCAGAACATTGCATTTCATAAGATCAAACATCTGTTTTATATTGAAATTAAAGATTTTAACATTGATTCATATCGTATCTACGATTTTTCGCTCAAATAAGCGTATCGTCGAAAAACGAAAAGTTGAAACCTCGTTCAATTTCATTGATTTTATATTCTATTAATACAGAATAATGAATATAACATGCATATAACGTTTTTATTATGTTTAAAAACTCGTTTTCATATGATAATTATCGATAAACTTAATCGAAAACGCGAATTTCGGTATAAGCGAAATTAAAATCGTGAAATCTTTAATAATACTTGTGCCACAATTTAAAAATGGTTTCCAGTCGATTCATAACATTGCATTTCATAAGAACAAGCATCTGTATTATATTGAAATCAAAGTTTTTAACATTGTTTCATATCGTATATACGATTTTTCGCTCATATAAGCGTATCGTCGAAAAACGAAAAGTTGAAATCTCGTTCAATTTCATTGATTTTATATTCTATCGATGCAGAGCAAAGAATATAACAAGAATTTAACGTTTTTACTATGTTTAAATACGCGTTCACATATGATAATTATCGAAAAACGTAATCGGCATACGCTAAATTCAGTATATGCGAAGTTAAAAACGAGAAATCTTTAATAATACTCGTGCCACAGTTTGAAAAATATTACCAATCGAATTAGAACATTGCATTTCATAAGATCAAACATCTATTTTATTTTGGATTCGACGTTATAACCTTGTTTCATATGTTATATGCGATTATTAGCTCATAAAGTATAGTCGAAAAGCGAAATTTGAATTCTCAACAAATTTCAATGCTTTTATATTCTATCGACGCAGAATACATATTGGAACAATAATATAAGTTTGTTTCTATGTGTAAATACGAGTTTTAACATGAATATAGTCGAAAAATAAGATCGACCCATGCGAATTTCGAGAATTGCGGAGATGAAATCGTGAAAACATTGAAATTACTTGTACCACCGTTTGAAAAATGTTACCAATCAATTCGGACATTGTATTTCTGAAGATCAAACATCTATTTAATCTTGGAATCGACGTTTTAACCTTGTTTCATATCGTATATACAATTTTTCGTTCATAATGGCGTACCATCGTAATACGAAATATTGAAGTCTCATTCAAATTCAATGAGTTTATATTCTCTCGACGCGGGAATAAAGAATATAACATGAATGTAACGTTATTACTATGTTTAAAAACGCGTTATTATATGATAATTATCGAAAAACGTGTTCGACATACGCGAATTTCGGTATATACGAAGTTAAAATCGTGAAACCTTTAATAATACTCGTGCCCCAGTTTGAAGAAAGTTACCAGT
Organism: Vespa crabro; assembly: GCF_910589235.1. Taxonomy (NCBI): domain Eukaryota; kingdom Metazoa; phylum Arthropoda; class Insecta; order Hymenoptera; family Vespidae; genus Vespa; species Vespa crabro. Next base: position 13,717,492 of record NC_060955.1, read on the forward strand.
CGATTCAGAACATTGCATTTCATAAGATCAAACATCTATTTTATCTTTGGAATTGAAGTTTTAACCTTGATTCACATCGTATATACGATTTTTCGCTCATATACGCGTACCGCCGAAAAACGAAAAGTTGAAATCTCGTTCAATTTCATTGATTTTATATTCTCTCGATGCAGATCAAAGAATATAACAATAATATGACGTTTTTACTATGTTTATATACGCGTTCACATATGATAATTATCGAAAAACTTAATCGGCATACGCGAATTTCAGTATATGCGAAGTTAAAATCGTGAAATCTTTAATAATACTTATGCCACAGTTTGAAAAATGATACCAATCGTTCCAGAACATTGCATTTCATAAGATCAAACATCTGTTTTATATTGAAATTAAAGATTTTAACATTGATTCATATCGTATCTACGATTTTTCGCTCAAATAAGCGTATCGTCGAAAAACGAATAGTTGAAACCTCGTTCAATTTCATTGATTTTATATTCTATTGATACAGAATAATGAATATAACATGCATATAACGTTTTTATTATGTTTAAAAACTCGTTTTCATATGATAATTATCGATAAACTTAATCGAAAACGCGAATTTCGGTATAAGCGAAATTAAAATCGTGAAATCTTTAATAATACTTGTGCCACAATTTAAAAATGGTTTCCAGTCGATTCATAACATTGCATTTCATAAGAACAAGCATCTGTATTATATTGAAATCAAAGTTTTTAACATTGTTTCATATCGTATATACGATTTTTCGCTCATATAAGCGTATCGTCGAAAAACGAAAAGTTGAAATCTCGTTCAATTTCATTGATTTTATATTCTATCGATGCAGAGCAAAGAATATAACAAGAATTTAACGTTTTTACTATGTTTAAATACGCGTTCACATATGATAATTATCGAAAAACGTAATCGGCATACGCTAAATTCAGTATATGCGAAGTTAAAAACGAGAAATCTTTAATAATACTCGTGCCACAGTTTGAAAAATATTACCAATCGAATTAGAACATTGCATTTCATAAGATCAAACATCTATTTTATTTTGGATTCGACGTTATAACCTTGTTTCATATGTTATATGCGATTATTAGCTCATAAAGTATAGTCGAAAAGCGAAATTTGAATTCTCAACAAATTTCAATGCTTTTATATTCTATCGACGCAGAATACATATTGGAACAATAATATAAGTTTGTTTCTATGTGTAAATACGAGTTTTAACATGAATATAGTCGAAAAATAAGATCGACCCATGCGAATTTCGAGAATTGCGGAGATGAAATCGTGAAAACATTGAAATTACTTGTACCACCGTTTGAAAAATGTTACCAATCAATTCGGACATTGTATTTCTGAAGATCAAACATCTATTTAATCTTGGAATCGACGTTTTAACCTTGTTTCATATCGTATATACAATTTTTCGTTCATAATGGCGTACCATCGTAATACGAAATATTGAAGTCTCATTCAAATTCAATGAGTTTATATTCTCTCGACGCGGGAATAAAGAATATAACATGAATGTAACGTTATTACTATGTTTAAAAACGCGTTATTATATGATAATTATCGAAAAACGTGTTCGACATACGCGAATTTCGGTATATACGAAGTTAAAATCGTGAAACCTTTAATAATACTCGTGCCCCAGTTTGAAGAAAGTTACCAGTCGATTCAGAACATTGCATTTCATAAGATCAAACATCTATTTTATCTTTGGAATTGAAGTTTTAACCTTGATTCACATCGTATATACGATTTTTCGCTCATATACGCGTACCGCCGAAAAACGAAAAGTTGAAATCTCGTTCAATTTCATTGATTTTATATTCTCTCGATGCAGATCAAAGAATATAACAAGAATATGACGTTTTTACTATGTTTATATACGCGTTCACATATGATAATTATCGAAAAACGTAATCGGCATACGCGAATTTCAGTATATGCGAAGTTAAAATCGTGAAATCTTTAATAATACTTATGCCACAGTTTGAAAAATGATACCAATCGTTCCAGAACATTGCATTTCATAAGATCAAACATCTGTTTTATATTGAAATTAAAGATTTTAACATTGATTCATATCGTATCTACGATTTTTCGCTCAAATAAGCGTATCGTCGAAAAACGAAAAGTTGAAACCTCGTTCAATTTCATTGATTTTATATTCTATTGATACAGAATAATGAATATAACATGCATATAACGTTTTTATTATGTTTAAAAACTCGTTTTCATATGATAATTATCGATAAACTTAATCGAAAACGCGAATTTCGGTATAAGCGAAATTAAAATCGTGAAATCTTTAATAATACTTGTGCCACAATTTAAAAATGGTTTCCAGTCGATTCATAACATTGCATTTCATAAGAACAAGCATCTGTATTATATTGAAATCAAAGTTTTTAACATTGTTTCATATCGTATATACGATTTTTCGCTCATATAAGCGTATCGTCGAAAAACGAAAAGTTGAAATCTCGTTCAATTTCATTGATTTTATATTCTATCGATGCAGAGCAAAGAATATAACAAGAATTTAACGTTTTTACTATGTTTAAATACGCGTTCACATATGATAATTATCGAAAAACGTAATCGGCATACGCTAAATTCAGTATATGCGAAGTTAAAAACGAGAAATCTTTAATAATACTCGTGCCACAGTTTGAAAAATATTACCAATCGAATTAGAACATTGCAATTCATAAGATCAAACATCTATTTTATTTTGGATTCGACGTTATAACCTTGTTTCATATGTTATATGCGATTATTAGCTCATAAAGTATAGTCGAAAAGCGAAATTTGAATTCTCAACAAATTTCAATGCTTTTATATTCTATCGACGCAGAATACATATTGGAACAATAATATAAGTTTGTTACTATGTGTAAATACGAGTTTTAACATGAATATAGTCGAAAAATAAGATCGACCCATGCGAATTTCGAGAATTGCGGAGATGAAATCGTGAAAACATTGAAATTACTTGTACCACCGTTTGAAAAATGTTACCAATCAATTCGAACATTGTATTTCTGAAGATCAAACATCTATTTAATCTTGGAATCGACGTTTTAACCTTGTTTCATATCGTATATACAATTTTTCGTTCATAATGGCGTACCATCGTAATACGAAATATTGAAGTCTCATTCAAATTCAATGAGTTTATATTCTCTCGACGCGGGAATAAAGAATATAACATGAATGTAACGTTATTACTATGTTTAAAAACGCGTTATTATATGATAATTATCGATAAACGTGTTCGACATACGCGAATTTCGGTATATACGAAGTTAAAATCGTGAAACCTTTAATAATACTCGTGCCCCAGTTTGAAGAAAGTTACCAGTCGATTCAGAACATTGCATTTCATAAGATCAAACATCTATTTTATCTTTGGAATTGAAGTTTTAACCTTGATTCACATCGTATATACGATTTTTCGCTCATATACGCGTACCGCCGAAAAACGAAAAGTTGAAATCTCGTTCAATTTCATTGATTTTATATTCTCTCGATGCAGATCAAAGAATATAACAAGAATATGACGTTTTTACTATGTTTATATACGCGTTCACATATGATAATTATCGAAAAACGTAATCGGCATACGCGAATTTCAGTATATGCGAAGTTAAAATCGTGAAATCTTTAATAATACTTATGCCACAGTTTGAAAAATGATACCAATCGTTCCAGAACATTGCATTTCATAAGATCAAACATCTGTTTTATATTGAAATTAAAGATTTTAACATTGATTCATATCGTATCTACGATTTTTCGCTCAAATAAGCGTATCGTCGAAAAACGAAAAGTTGAAACCTCGTTCAATTTCATTGATTTTATATTCTATTGATACAGAATAATGAATATAACATGCATATAACGTTTTTATTATGTTTAAAAACTCGTTTTCATATGATAATTATCGATAAACTTAATCGAAAACGCGAATTTCGGTATAAGCGAAATTAAAATCGTGAAATCTTTAATAATACTTGTGCCACAATTTAAAAATGGTTTCCAGTCGATTCATAACATTGCATTTCATAAGAACAAGCATCTGTATTATATTGAAATCAAAGTTTTTAACATTGTTTCATATCGTATATACGATTTTTCGCTCATATAAGCGTATCGTCGAAAAACGAAAAGTTGAAATCTCGTTCAATTTCATTGATTTTATATTCTATCGATGCAGAGCAAAGAATATAACAAGAATTTAACGTTTTTACTATGTTTAAATACGCGTTCACATATGATAATTATCGAAAAACGTAATCGGCATACGCTAAATTCAGTATATGCGAAGTTAAAAACGAGAAATCTTTAATAATACTCGTGCCACAGTTTGAAAAATATTACCAATCGAATTAGAACATTGCAATTCATAAGATCAAACATCTATTTTATTTTGGATTCGACGTTATAACCTTGTTTCATATGTTATATGCGATTATTAGCTCATAAAGTATAGTCGAAAAGCGAAATTTGAATTCTCAACAAATTTCAATGCTTTTATATTCTATCGACGCAGAATACATATTGGAACAATAATATAAGTTTGTTACTATGTGTAAATACGAGTTTTAACATGAATATAGTCGAAAAATAAGATCGACCCATGCGAATTTCGAGAATTGCGGAGATGAAATCGTGAAAACATTGAAATTACTTGTACCACCGTTTGAAAAATGTTACCAATCAATTCGAACATTGTATTTCTGAAGATCAAACATCTATTTAATCTTGGAATCGACGTTTTAACCTTGTTTCATATCGTATATACAATTTTTCGTTCATAATGGCGTACCATCGTAATACGAAATATTGAAGTCTCATTCAAATTCAATGAGTTTATATTCTCTCGACGCGGGAATAAAGAATATAACATGAATGTAACGTTATTACTATGTTTAAAAACGCGTTATTATATGATAATTATCGAAAAACGTGTTCGACATACGCGAATTTCGGTATATACGAAGTTAAAATCGTGAAACCTTTAATAATACTCGTGCCCCAGTTTGAAGAAAGTTACCAGTCGATTCAGAACATTGCATTTCATAAGATCAAACATCTATTTTATCTTTGGAATTGAAGTTTTAACCTTGATTCACATCGTATATACGATTTTTCGCTCATATACGCGTACCGCCGAAAAACGAAAAGTTGAAATCTCGTTCAATTTCATTGATTTTATATTCTCTCGATGCAGATCAAAGAATATAACAAGAATATGACGTTTTTACTATGTTTATATACGCGTTCACATATGATAATTATCGAAAAACGTAATCGGCATACGCGAATTTCAGTATATGCGAAGTTAAAATCGTGAAATCTTTAATAATACTTATGCCACAGTTTGAAAAATGATACCAATCGTTCCAGAACATTGCATTTCATAAGATCAAACATCTGTTTTATATTGAAATTAAAGATTTTAACATTGATTCATATCGTATCTACGATTTTTCGCTCAAATAAGCGTATCGTCGAAAAACGAAAAGTTGAAACCTCGTTCAATTTCATTGATTTTATATTCTATTGATACAGAATAATGAATATAACATGCATATAACGTTTTTATTATGTTTGAAAACTCGTTTTCATATGATAATTATCGATAAACTTAATCGAAAACGCGAATTTCGGTATAAGCGAAATTAAAATCGTGAAATCTTTAATAATACTTGTGCCACAATTTAAAAATGGTTTCCAGTCGATTCATAACATTGCATTTCATAAGAACAAGCATCTGTATTATATTGAAATCAAAGTTTTTAACATTGTTTCATATCGTATATACGATTTTTCGCTCATATACGCGTACCGCCGAAAAACGAAAAGTTGAAATCTCGTTCAATTTCATTGATTTTATATTCTCTCGATGCAGATCAAAGAATATAACAAGAATATGACCTTTTTACTATGTTTATATACGCGTTCACATATAATAATTATCGAAAAACTTAATCGGCATACGCGAATTTCAGTATATGCGAAGTTAAAATCGTGAAATCTTTAATAATACTTATGCCACAGTTTGAAAAATGATACCAATCGTTCCAGAACATTGCATTTCATAAGATCAAACATCTGTTTTATATTGAAATTAAAGATTTTAACATTGATTCATATCGTATCTACGATTTTTCGCTCAAATAAGCGTATCGTCGAAAAACGAAAAGTTGAAACCTCGTTCAATTTCATTGATTTTATATTCTATTGATACAGAATAATGAATATAACATGCATATAACGTTTTTATTATGTTTAAAAACTCGTTTTCATATGATAATTATCGATAAACTTAATCGAAAACGCGAATTTCGGTATAAGCGAAATTAAAATCGTGAAATCTTTAATAATACTTGTGCCACAATTTAAAAATGGTTTCCAGTCGATACATAACATTGCATCTCATAAGAACAAGCATCTGTATTATATTGAAATCAAAGTTTTTAACATTGTTTCATATCGTATATACGATTTTTCGCTCATATAAGCGTATCGTCGAAAAACGAAAAGTTGAAATCTCGTTCAATTTCATTGATTTCATATTCTATCGATGCAGAGCAAAGAATATAACAAGAATTTAACGTTTTTACTATGTTTAAATACGCGTTCACATATGATAATTATCGAAAAACGTAATCGGCATACGCGAAATTCAGTATATGCGAAGTTAAAAACGAGAAATCTTTAATAATACTCGTGCCACAGTTTGAAAAATATTACCAATCGAATTAGAACATTGCATTTCATAAGATCAAACATCTATTTTATTTTGGATTCGACGTTATAACCTTGTTTCATATGTTATATGCGATTATTAGCTCATAAAGTATAGTCGAAAAGCGAAATTTGAATTCTCAACAAATTTCAATGCTTTTATATTCTATCGACGCAGAATACATATTGGAACAATAATATAAGTTTGTTACTATGTGTAAATACGAGTTTTAACATGAATATAGTCGAAAAATAAGATCGACCCATGCGAATTTCGAGAATTGCGGAGATGAAATCGTGAAAACATTGAAATTACTTGTACCACCGTTTGAAAAATGTTACCAATCAATTCGGACATTGTATTTCTGAAGATCAAACATCTATTTAATCTTGGAATCGACGTTTTAACCTTGTTTCATATCGTATATACAATTTTTCGTTCATAATGGCGTACCATCGTAATACGAAATATTGAAGTCTCATTCAAATTCAATGAGTTTATATTCTCTCGACGCGGGAATAAAGAATATAACATGAATGTAACGTTATTACTATGTTTAAAAACGCGTTATTATATGATAATTATCGAAAAACGTGTTCGACATACGCGAATTTCGGTATATACGAAGTTAAAATCGTGAAACCTTTAATAATACTCGTGCCCCAGTTTGAAGAAAGTTACCAGTCGATTCAGAACATTGCATTTCATAAGATCAAACATCTATTTTATCTTTGGAATTGAAGTTTTAACCTTGATTCACATCGTATATACGATTTTTCGCTCATATACGCGTACCGCCGAAAAACGAAAAGTTGAAATCTCGTTCAATTTCATTGATTTTATATTCTCTCGATGCAGATCAAAGAATATAACAAGAATATGACGTTTTTACTATGTTTATATACGCGTTCACATATGATAATTATCGAAAAACGTAATCGGCATACGCGAATTTCAGTATATGCGAAGTTAAAATCGTGAAATCTTTAATAATACTTATGCCACAGTTTGAAAAATGATACCAATCGTTCCAGAACATTGCATTTCATAAGATCAAACATCTGTTTTATATTGAAATTAAAGATTTTAACATTGATTCATATCGTATCTACGATTTTTCGCTCAAATAAGCGTATCGTCGAAAAACGAAAAGTTGAAACCTCGTTCAATTTCATTGATTTTATATTCTATTGATACAGAATAATGAATATAACATGCATATAACGTTTTTATTATGTTTAAAAACTCGTTTTCATATGATAATTATCGATAAACTTAATCGAAAACGCGAATTTCGGTATAAGCGAAATTAAAATCGTGAAATCTTTAATAATACTTGTGCCACAATTTAAAAATGGTTTCCAGTCGATTCATAACATTGCATTTCATAAGAACAAGCATCTGTATTATATTGAAATCAAAGTTTTTAACATTGTTTCATATCGTATATACGATTTTTCGCTCATATAAGCGTATCGTCGAAAAACGAAAAGTTGAAATCTCGTTCAATTTCATTGATTTTATATTCTATCGATGCAGAGCAAAGAATATAACAAGAATTTAACGTTTTTACTATGTTTAAATACGCGTTCACATATGATAATTATCGAAAAACGTAATCGGCATACGCTAAATTCAGTATATGCGAAGTTAAAAACGAGAAATCTTTAATAATACTCGTGCCACAGTTTGAAAAATATTACCAATCGAATTAGAACATTGCAATTCATAAGATCAAACATCTATTTTATTTTGGATTCGACGTTATAACCTTGTTTCATATGTTATATGCGATTATTAGCTCATAAAGTATAGTCGAAAAGCGAAATTTGAATTCTCAACAAATTTCAATGCTTTTATATTCTATCGACGCAGAATACATATTGGAACAATAATATAAGTTTGTTACTATGTGTAAATACGAGTTTTAACATGAATATAGTCGAAAAATAAGATCGACCCATGCGAATTTCGAGAATTGCGGAGATGAAATCGTGAAAACATTGAAATTACTTGTACCACCGTTTGAAAAATGTTACCAATCAATTCGAACATTGTATTTCTGAAGATCAAACATCTATTTAATCTTGGAATCGACGTTTTAACCTTGTTTCATATCGTATATACAATTTTTCGTTCATAATGGCGTACCATCGTAATACGAAATATTGAAGTCTCATTCAAATTCAATGAGTTTATATTCTCTCGACGCGGGAATAAAGAATATAACATGAATGTAACGTTATTACTATGTTTAAAAACGCGTTATTATATGATAATTATCGATAAACGTGTTCGACATACGCGAATTTCGGTATATACGAAGTTAAAATCGTGAAACCTTTAATAATACTCGTGCCCCAGTTTGAAGAAAGTTACCAGTCGATTCAGAACATTGCATTTCATAAGATCAAACATCTATTTTATCTTTGGAATTGAAGTTTTAACCTTGATTCACATCGTATATACGATTTTTCGCTCATATACGCGTACCGCCGAAAAACGAAAAGTTGAAATCTCGTTCAATTTCATTGATTTTATATTCTCTCGATGCAGATCAAAGAATATAACAAGAATATGACGTTTTTACTATGTTTATATACGCGTTCACATATGATAATTATCGAAAAACGTAATCGGCATACGCGAATTTCAGTATATGCGAAGTTAAAATCGTGAAATCTTTAATAATACTTATGCCACAGTTTGAAAAATGATACCAATCGTTCCAGAACATTGCATTTCATAAGATCAAACATCTGTTTTATATTGAAATTAAAGATTTTAACATTGATTCATATCGTATCTACGATTTTTCGCTCAAATAAGCGTATCGTCGAAAAACGAAAAGTTGAAACCTCGTTCAATTTCATTGATTTTATATTCTATTGATACAGAATAATGAATATAACATGCATATAACGTTTTTATTATGTTTGAAAACTCGTTTTCATATGATAATTATCGATAAACTTAATCGAAAACGCGAATTTCGGTATAAGCGAAATTAAAATCGTGAAATCTTTAATAATACTTGTGCCACAATTTAAAAATGGTTTCCAGTCGATTCATAACATTGCATTTCATAAGAACAAGCATCTGTATTATATTGAAATCAAAGTTTTTAACATTGTTTCATATCGTATATACGATTTTTCGCTCATATACGCGTACCGCCGAAAAACGAAAAGTTGAAATCTCGTTCAATTTCATTGATTTTATATTCTCTCGATGCAGATCAAAGAATATAACAAGAATATGACCTTTTTACTATGTTTATATACGCGTTCACATATAATAATTATCGAAAAACTTAATCGGCATACGCGAATTTCAGTATATGCGAAGTTAAAATCGTGAAATCTTTAATAATACTTATGCCACAGTTTGAAAAATGATACCAATCGTTCCAGAACATTGCATTTCATAAGATCAAACATCTGTTTTATATTGAAATTAAAGATTTTAACATTGATTCATATCGTATCTACGATTTTTCGCTCAAATAAGCGTATCGTCGAAAAACGAAAAGTTGAAACCTCGTTCAATTTCATTGATTTTATATTCTATTGATACAGAATAATGAATATAACATGCATATAACGTTTTTATTATGTTTAAAAACTCGTTTTCATATGATAATTATCGATAAACTTAATCGAAAACGCGAATTTCGGTATAAGCGAAATTAAAATCGTGAAATCTTTAATAATACTTGTGCCACAATTTAAAAATGGTTTCCAGTCGATACATAACATTGCATCTCATAAGAACAAGCATCTGTATTATATTGAAATCAAAGTTTTTAACATTGTTTCATATCGTATATACGATTTTTCGCTCATATAAGCGTATCGTCGAAAAACGAAAAGTTGAAATCTCGTTCAATTTCATTGATTTCATATTCTATCGATGCAGAGCAAAGAATATAACAAGAATTTAACGTTTTTACTATGTTTAAATACGCGTTCACATATGATAATTATCGAAAAACGTAATCGGCATACGCGAAATTCAGTATATGCGAAGTTAAAAACGAGAAATCTTTAATAATACTCGTGCCACAGTTTGAAAAATATTACCAATCGAATTAGAACATTGCATTTCATAAGATCAAACATCTATTTTATTTTGGATTCGACGTTATAACCTTGTTTCATATGTTATATGCGATTATTAGCTCATAAAGTATAGTCGAAAAGCGAAATTTGAATTCTCAACAAATTTCAATGCTTTTATATTCTATCGACGCAGAATACATATTGGAACAATAATATAAGTTTGTTACTATGTGTAAATACGAGTTTTAACATGAATATAGTCGAAAAATAAGATCGACCCATGCGAATTTCGAGAATTGCGGAGATGAAATCGTGAAAACATTGAAATTACTTGTACCACCGTTTGAAAAATGTTACCAATCAATTCGGACATTGTATTTCTGAAGATCAAACATCTATTTAATCTTGGAATCGACGTTTTAACCTTGTTTCATATCGTATATACAATTTTTCGTTCATAATGGCGTACCATCGTAATACGAAATATTGAAGTCTCATTCAAATTCAATGAGTTTATATTCTCTCGACGCGGGAATAAAGAATATAACATGAATGTAACGTTATTACTATGTTTAAAAACGCGTTATTATATGATAATTATCGAAAAACGTGTTCGACATACGCGAATTTCGGTATATACGAAGTTAAAATCGTGAAACCTTTAATAATACTCGTGCCCCAGTTTGAAGAAAGTTACCAGTCGATTCAGAACATTGCATTTCATAAGATCAAACATCTATTTTATCTTTGGAATTGAAGTTTTAACCTTGATTCACATCGTATATACGATTTTTCGCTCATATACGCGTACCGCCGAAAAACGAAAAGTTGAAATCTCGTTCAATTTCATTGATTTTATATTCTCTCGATGCAGATCAAAGAATATAACAAGAATATGACGTTTTTACTATGTTTATATACGCGTTCACATATGATAATTATCGAAAAACGTAATCGGCATACGCGAATTTCAGTATATGCGAAGTTAAAATCGTGAAATCTTTAATAATACTTATGCCACAGTTTGAAAAATGATACCAATCGTTCCAGAACATTGCATTTCATAAGATCAAACATCTGTTTTATATTGAAATTAAAGATTTTAACATTGATTCATATCGTATCTACGATTTTTCGCTCAAATAAGCGTATCGTCGAAAAACGAAAAGTTGAAACCTCGTTCAATTTCATTGATTTTATATTCTATTGATACAGAATAATGAATATAACATGATTATAACGTTTTTATTATGTTTAAAAACTCGTTTTCATATGATAATTATCGATAAACTTAATCGAAAACGCGAATTTCGGTATAAGCGAAATTAAAATCGTGAAATCTTTAATAATACTTGTGCCACAATTTAAAAATGGTTTCCAGTCGATTCATAACATTGCATTTCATAAGAACAAGCATCTGTATTATATTGAAATCAAAGTTTTTAACATTGTTTCATATCGTATATACGATTTTTCGCTCATATAAGCGTATCGTCGAAAAACGAAAAGTTGAAATCTCGTTCAATTTTATTGATTTTATATTCTATCGATGCAGAGCAAAGAATATAAAAAGAATTTAACGTTTTTACTATGTTTAAATACGCGTTCACATATGATAATTATCGAAAAACGTAATCGGCATACGCGAAATTCAGTATATGCGAAGTTAAAAACGAGAAATCTTTAATAATACTCGTGCCACAGTTTGAAAAATATTACCAATCGAATTAGAACATTGCATTTCATAAGATCAAACATCTATTTTATTTTGGATTCGACGTTATAACCTTGTTTCATATGTTATATGCGATTATTAGCTCATAAAGTATAGTCGAAAAGCGAAATTTGAATTCTCAACAAATTTCAATGCTTTTATATTCTATCGACGCAGAATACATATTGGAACAATAATATAAGTTTGTTACTATGTGTAAATACGAGTTTTAACATGAATATAGTCGAAAAATAAGATCGACCCATGCGAATTTCGAGAATTGCGGAGATGAAATCGTGAAAACATTGAAATTACTTGTACCACCGTTTGAAAAATGTTACCAATCAATTCGGACATTGTATTTCTGAAGATCAAACATCTATTTAATCTTGGAATCGACGTTTTAACCTTGTTTCATATCGTATATACAATTTTTCGTTCATAATGGCGTACCATCGTAATACGAAATATTGAAGTCTCATTCAAATTCAATGAGTTTATATTCTCTCGACGCGGGAATAAAGAATATAACATGAATGTAACGTTATTACTATGTTTAAAAACGCGTTATTATATGATAATTATCGAAAAACGTGTTCGACATACGCGAATTTCGGTATATACGAAGTTAAAATCGTGAAACCTTTAATAATACTCGTGCCCCAGTTTGAAGAAAGTTACCAGTCGATTCAGAACATTGCATTTCATAAGATCAAACATCTATTTTATCTTTGGAATTGAAGTTTTAACCTTGATTCACATCGTATATACGATTTTTCGCTCATATACGCGTACCGCCGAAAAACGAAAAGTTGAAATCTCGTTCAATTTCATTGATTTTATATTCTCTCGATGCAGATCAAAGAATATAACAAGAATATGACGTTTTTACTATGTTTATATACGCGTTCACATATGATAATTATCGAAAAACGTAATCGGCATACGCGAATATCAGTATATGCGAAGTTAAAATCGTGAAATCTTTAATAATACTTATGCCACAGTTTGAAAAATGATACCAATCGTTCCAGAACATTGCATTTCATAAGATCAAACATCTGTTTTATATTGAAATTAAAGATTTTAACATTGATTCATATCGTATCTACGATTTTTCGCTCAAATAAGCGTATCGTCGAAAAACGAAAAGTTGAAACCTCGTTCAATTTCATTGATTTTATATTCTATTGATACAGAATAATGAATATAACATGCATATAACGTTTTTATTATGTTTAAAAACTCGCTTTCATATGATAATTATCGATAAACTTAATCGAAAACGCGAATTTCGGTATAAGCGAAATTAAAATCTTGAAATCTTTAATAATACTTGTGCCACAATTTAAAAATGGTTTCCAGTCGATTCATAACATTGCATTTCATAAGAACAAGCATCTGTATTATATTGAAATCAAAGTTTTTAACATTGTTTCATATCGTATATACGATTTTTCGCTCATATAAGCGTATCGTCGAAAAACGAAAAGTTGAAATCTCGTTCAATTTCATTGATTTTATATTCTATCGATGCAGAGCAAAGAATATAACAAGAATTTAACGTTTTTACTATGTTTAAATACGCGTTCACATATGATAATTATCGAAAAACGTAATCGGCATACGCGAAATTCAGTATATGCGAAGTTAAAAACGAGAAATCTTTAATAATACTCGTGCCACAGTTTGAAAAATATTACCAATCGAATCAGAACATTGCATTTTATGAGATCAAACGTCTATTTTATTTTGGAATCGTCGTTATAAACTTGTTTCATATGTTATATACGATTATTAGCTCATAAAGAAGTATCGTCGAAAAGTGAAATTTGAATTCTCAAAAAATTTCAATGCTTTTATATTCTATCGACGCAGAATACATATTGGAACAAGAATATAAGTTTGTTACTATGTGTAAATACGAGTTTCAGCATGAATATTGTCGAAAAATAAGATCGACACATGCGAATTTCGAGAAATGCGGAGATGAAATCGTGAAAACATTGAAATTACTTGTTCCACCGTTTGAAAAATGTCACCAATCAATTCGGACATTGTATTTCTGAAGATCAAACATCTATTTAATCTTGGAATCGACGTTTTAACCTTGTTTCATATCGTATATACAATTTTTCGTTCATAATGGCGTACCATCGTAATACGAAATATTGAAGTCTCATTCAAATTCAATGAGTTTATATTCTCTCGACGCGGGAATAAAGAATATAACATGAATGTAACGTTATTACTATGTTTAAAAACGCGTTATTATATGATAATTATCGAAAAACGTGTTCGACATACGCGAATTTCGGTATATACGAAGTTAAAATCGTGAAACCTTTAATAATACTCGTGCCCCAGTTTGAAGAAAGTTACCAGTCGATTCAGAACATTGCATTTCATAAGATCAAACATCTATTTTATCTTTGGAATTGAAGTTTTAACCTTGATTCACATCGTATATACGATTTTTCGCTCATATACGCGTACCGCCGAAAAACGAAAAGTTGAAATCTCGTTCAATTTCATTGATTTTATATTCTCTCGATGCAGATCAAAGAATATAACAAGAATATGACGTTTTTACTATGTTTATATACGCGTTCACATATGATAATTATCGAAAAACGTAATCGGCATACGCGAATTTCAGTATATGCGAAGTTAAAATCGTGAAATCTTTAATAATACTTATGCCACAGTTTGAAAAATGATACCAATCGTTCCAGAACATTGCATTTCATAAGATCAAACATCTGTTTTATATTGAAATTAAAGATTTTAACATTGATTCATATCGTATCTACGATTTTTCGCTCAAATAAGCGTATCGTCGAAAAACGAAAAGTTGAAACCTCGTTCAATTTCATTGATTTTATATTCTATTGATACAGAATAATGAATATAACATGCATATAACGTTTTTATTATGTTTAAAAACTCGTTTTCATATGATAATTATCGATAAACTTAATCGAAAACGCGAATTTCGGTATAAGCGAAATTAAAATCTTGAAATCTTTAATAATACTTGTGCCACAATTTAAAAATGGTTTCCAGTCGATTCATAACATTGCATTTCATAAGAACAAGCATCTGTATTATATTGAAATCAAAGTTTTTAACATTGTTTCATATCGTATATACGATTTTTCGCTCATATAAGCGTATCGTCGAAAAACGAAAAGTTGAAATCTCGTTCAATTTCATTGATTTTATATTCTATCGATGCAGAGCAAAGAATATAACAAGAATTTAACGTTTTTACTATGTTTAAATACGCGTTCACATATGATAATTATCGAAAAACGTAATCGGCATACGCGAAATTCAGTATATGCGAAGTTAAAAACGAGAAATCTTTAATAATACTCGTGCCACAGTTTGAAAAATATTACCAATCGAATTAGAACATTGCATTTCATAAGATCAAACATCTATTTTATTTTGGATTCGACGTTATAACCTTGTTTCATATGTTATATGCGATTATTAGCTCATAAAGTATAGTCGAAAAGCGATATTTGAATTCTCAACAAATTTCAATGCTTTTATATTCTATCGACGCAGAATACATATTGGAACAATAATATAAGTTTGTTACTATGTGTAAATACGAGTTTTAACATGAATATAGTCGAAAAATAAGATCGACCCATGCGAATTTCGAGAATTGCGGAGATGAAATCGTGAAAACATTGAAATTACTTGTACCACCGTTTGAAAAATGTTACCAATCAATTCGGACATTGTATTTCTGAAGATCAAACATCTATTTAATCTTGGAATCGACGTTTTAACCTTGTTTCATATCGTATATACAATTTTTCGTTCATAATGGCGTACCATCGTAATACGAAATATTGAAGTCTCATTCAAATTCAATGAGTTTATATTCTCTCGACGCGGGAATAAAGAATATAACATGAATGTAACGTTATTACTATGTTTAAAAACGCGTTATTATATGATAATTATCGAAAAACGTGTTCGACATACGCGAATTTCGGTATATACGAAGTTAAAATCGTGAAACCTTTAATAATACTCGTGCCCCAGTTTGAAGAAAGTTACCAGTCGATTCAGAACATTGCATTTCATAAGATCAAACATCTATTTTATCTTTGGAATTGAAGTTTTAACCTTGATTCACATCGTATATACGATTTTTCGCTCATATACGCGTAACGCCGAAAAACGAAAAGTTGAAATCTCGTTCAATTTCATTGATTTTATATTCTCTCGATGCAGAGCAAAGAATATAACAAGAATATGACGTTTTTACTATGTTTATATACGCGTTCACATATGATAATTATCGAAAAACGTAATCGGCATACGCGAATTTCAGTATATGCGAAGTTAAAATCGTGAAATCTTTAATAATACTTATGCCACAGTTTGAAAAATGATACCAATCGTTCCAGAACATTGCATTTCATAAGATCAAACATCTGTTTTATATTGAAATTAAAGATTTTAACATTGATTCATATCGTATCTACGATTTTTCGCTCAAATAAGCGTATCGTCGAAAAACGAAAAGTTGAAACCTCGTTCAATTTCATTGATTTTATATTCTATTGATACAGAATAATGAATATAACATGCATATAACGTTTTTATTATGTTTAAAAACTCGTTTTCATATGATAATTATCGATAAACTTAATCGAAAACGCGAATTTCGGTATAAGCGAAATTAAAATCGTGAAATCTTTAATAATACTTGTGCCACAATTTAAAAATGGTTTCCAGTCGATTCATAACATTGCATTTCATAAGAACAAGCATCTGTATTATATTGAAATCAAAGTTTTTAACATTGTTTCATATCGTATATACGATTTTTCGCTCATATAAGCGTATCGTCGAAAAACGAAAAGTTGAAATCTCGTTCAATTTCATTGATTTTATATTCTATCGATGCAGAGCAAAGAATATAACAAGAATTTAACGTTTTTACTATGTTTAAATACGCGTTCACATATGATAATTATCGAAAAACGTGTTCGACATACGCGAATTTCGGTATATACGAAGTTAAAATCGTGAAACCTTTAATAATACTCGTGCCCCAGTTTGAAGAAAGTTACCAGTCGATTCAGAACATTGCATTTCATAAGATCAAACATCTATTTTATCTTTGGAATTGAAGTTTTAACCTTGATTCACATCGTATATACGATTTTTCGCTCATATACGCGTACCGCCGAAAAACGAAAAGTTGAAATCTCGTTCAATTTCATTGATTTTATATTCTCTCGATGCAGAGCAAATAATATAACAAGAATATGACGTTTTTACTATGTTTATATACGCGTTCACATATGATAATTATCGAAAAACGTAATCGGCATACGCGAATTTCAGTATATGCGAAGTTAAAATCGTGAAATCTTTAATAATACTTATGCCACAGTTTGAAAAATGATACCAATCGTTCCAGAACATTGCATTTCATAAGATCAAACATCTGTTTTATATTGAAATTAAAGATTTTAACATTGATTCATATCGTATCTACGATTTTTCGCTCAAATAAGCGTATCGTCGAAAAACGAAAAGTTGAAACCTCGTTCAATTTCATTGATTTTATATTCTATTGATACAGAATAATGAATATAACATGCATATAACGTTTTTATTATGTTTAAAAACTCGTTTTCATATGATAATTATCGATAAACTTAATCGAAAACGCGAATTTCGGTATAAGCGAAATTAAAATCGTGAAATCTTTAATAATACTTGTGCCACAATTTAAAAATGGTTTCCAGTCGATTCATAACATTGCATTTCATAAGAACAAGCATCTGTATTATATTGAAATCAAAGTTTTTAACATTGTTTCATATCGTATATACGATTTTTCGCTCATATAAGCGTATCGTCGAAAAACGAAAAGTTGAAATCTCGTTCAATTTCATTGATTTTATATTCTATCGATGCAGAGCAAAGAATATAACAAGAATTTAACGTTTTTACTATGTTTAAATACGCGTTCACATATGATAATTATCGAAAAACGTAATCGGCATACGCGAAATTCAGTATATGCGAAGTTAAAAACGAGAAATCTTTAATAATACTCGTGCCACAGTTTGAAAAATATTACCAATCGAATTAGAACATTGCATTTCATAAGATCAAACATCTATTTTATTTTGGATTCGACGTTATAACCTTGTTTCATATGTTATATGCGATTATTAGCTCATAAAGTATAGTCGAAAAGCGAAATTTGAATTCTCAACAAATTTCAATGCTTTTATATTCTATCGACGCAGAATACATATTGGAACAATAATATAAGTTTGTTACTATGTGTAAATACGAGTTTTAACATGAATATAGTCGAAAAATAAGATCGACCCATGCGAATTTCGAGAATTGCGGAGATGAAATCGTGAAAACATTGAAATTACTTGTACCACCGTTTGAAAAATGTTACCAATCAATTCGGACATTGTATTTCTGAAGATCAAACATCTATTTAATCTTGGAATCGACGTTTTAACCTTGTTTCATATCGTATATACAATTTTTCGTTCATAATGGCGTACCATCGTAATACGAAATATTGAAGTCTCATTCAAATTCAATGAGTTTATATTCTCTCGACGCGGGAATAAAGAATATAACATGAATGTAACGTTATTACTATGTTTAAAAACGCGTTATTATATGATAATTATCGAAAAACGTGTTCGACATACGCGAATTTCGGTATATACGAAGTTAAAATCGTGAAACCTTTAATAATACTCGTGCCCCAGTTTGAAGAAAGTTACCAGTCGATTCAGAACATTGCATTTCATAAGATCAAACATCTATTTTATCTTTGGAATTGAAGTTTTAACCTTGATTCACATCGTATATACGATTTTTCGCTCATATACGCGTACCGCCGAAAAACGAAAAGTTGAAATCTCGTTCAATTTCATTGATTTTATATTCTCTCGATGCAGATCAAAGAATATAACAAGAATATGACGTTTTTACTATGTTTATATACGCGTTCACATATGATAATTATCGAAAAACGTAATCGGCATACGCGAATTTCAGTATATGCGAAGTTAAAATCGTGAAATCTTTAATAATACTTATGCCACAGTTTGAAAAATGATACCAATCGTTCCAGAACATTGCATTTCATAAGATCAAACATCTGTTTTATATTGAAATTAAAGATTTTAACATTGATTCATATCGTATCTACGATTTTTCGCTCAAATAAGCGTATCGTCGAAAAACGAAAAGTTGAAACCTCGTTCAATTTCATTGATTTTATATTCTATTGATACAGAATAATGAATATAACATGCATATAACGTTTTTATTATGTTTAAAAACTCGTTTTCATATGATAATTATCGATAAACTTAATCGAAAACGCGAATTTCGGTATAAGCGAAATTAAAATCGTGAAATCTTTAATAATACTTGTGCCACAATTTAAAAATGGTTTCCAGTCGATTCATAACATTGCATTTCATAAGAACAAGCATCTGTATTATATTGAAATCAAAGTTTTTAACATTGTTTCATATCGTATATACGATTTTTCGCTCATATAAGCGTATCGTCGAAAAACGAAAAGTTGAAATCTCGTTCAATTTCATTGATTTTATATTCTATCGATGCAGAGCAAAGAATATAACAAGAATTTAACGTTTTTACTATGTTTAAATACGCGTTCACATATGATAATTATCGAAAAACGTAATCGGCATACGCTAAATTCAGTATATGCGAAGTTAAAAACGAGAAATCTTTAATAATACTCGTGCCACAGTTTGAAAAATATTACCAATCGAATTAGAACATTGCAAATCATAAGATCAAACATCTATTTTATTTTGGATTCGACGTTATAACCTTGTTTCATATGTTATATGCGATTATTAGCTCATAAAGTATAGTCGAAAAGCGAAATTTGAATTCTCAACAAATTTCAATGCTTTTATATTCTATCGACGCAGAATACATATTGGAACAATAATATAAGTTTGTTACTATGTGTAAATACGAGTTTTAACATGAATATAGTCGAAAAATAAGATCGACCCATGCGAATTTCGAGAATTGCGGAGATGAAATCGTGAAAACATTGAAATTACTTGTACCACCGTTTGAAAAATGTTACCAATCAATTCGAACATTGTATTTCTGAAGATCAAACATCTATTTAATCTTGAAATCGACGTTTTAACCTTGTTTCATATCGTATATACAATTTTTCGTTCATAATGGCGTACCATCGTAATACGAAATATTGAAGTCTCATTCAAATTCAATGAGTTTATATTCTCTCGACGCGGGAATAAAGAATATAACATGAATGTAACGTTATTACTATGTTTAAAAACGCGTTATTATATGATAATTATCGAAAAACGTGTTCGACATACGCGAATTTCGGTATATACGAAGTTAAAATCGTGAAACCTTTAATAATACTCGTGCCCCAGTTTGAAGAAAGTTACCAGTCGATTCAGAACATTGCATTTCATAAGATCAAACATCTATTTTATCTTTGGAATTGAAGTTTTAACCTTGATTCACATCGTATATACGATTTTTCGCTCATATACGCGTACCGCCGAAAAACGAAAAGTTGAAATCTCGTTCAATTTCATTGATTTTATATTCTCTCGATGCAGATCAAAGAATATAACAAGAATATGACGTTTTTACTATGTTTATATACGCGTTCACATATGATAATTATCGAAAAACGTAATCGGCATACGCGAATTTCAGTATATGCGAAGTTAAAATCGTGAAATCTTTAATAATACTTATGCCACAGTTTGAAAAATGATACCAATCGTTCCAGAACATTGCATTTCATAAGATCAAACATCTGTTTTATATTGAAATTAAAGATTTTAACATTGATTCATATCGTATCTACGATTTTTCGCTCAAATAAGCGTATCGTCGAAAAACGAAAAGTTGAAACCTCGTTCAATTTCATTGATTTTATATTCTATTGATACAGAATAATGAATATAACATGCATATAACGTTTTTATTATGTTTAAAAACTCGTTTTCATATGATAATTATCGATAAACTTAATCGAAAACGCGAATTTCGGTATAAGCGAAATTAAAATCGTGAAATCTTTAATAATACTTGTGCCACAATTTAAAAATGGTTTCCAGTCGATTCATAACATTGCATTTCATAAGAACAAGCATCTGTATTATATTGAAATCAAAGTTTTTAACATTGTTTCATATCGTATATACGATTTTTCGCTCATATAAGCGTATCGTCGAAAAACGAAAAGTTGAAATCTCGTTCAATTTCATTGATTTTATATTCTATCGATGCAGAGCAAAGAATATAACAAGAATTTAACGTTTTTACTATGTTTAAATACGCGTTCACATATGATAATTATCGAAAAACGTAATCGGCATACGCTAAATTCAGTATATGCGAAGTTAAAAACGAGAAATCTTTAATAATACTCGTGCCACAGTTTGAAAAATATTACCAATCGAATTAGAACATTGCAAATCATAAGATCAAACATCTATTTTATTTTGGATTCGACGTTATAACCTTGTTTCATATGTTATATGCGATTATTAGCTCATAAAGTATAGTCGAAAAGCGAAATTTGAATTCTCAACAAATTTCAATGCTTTTATATTCTATCGACGCAGAATACATATTGGAACAATAATATAAGTTTGTTACTATGTGTAAATACGAGTTTTAACATGAATATAGTCGAAAAATAAGATCGACCCATGCGAATTTCGAGAATTGCGGAGATGAAATCGTGAAAACATTGAAATTACTTGTACCACCGTTTGAAAAATGTTACCAATCAATTCGAACATTGTATTTCTGAAGATCAAACATCTATTTAATCTTGAAATCGACGTTTTAACCTTGTTTCATATCGTATATACAATTTTTCGTTCATAATGGCGTACCATCGTAATACGAAATATTGAAGTCTCATTCAAATTCAATGAGTTTATATTCTCTCGACGCGGGAATAAAGAATATAACATGAATGTAACGTTATTACTATGTTTAAAAACGCGTTATTATATGATAATTATCGAAAAACGTGTTCGACATACGCGAATTTCGGTATATACGAAGTTAAAATCGTGAAACCTTTAATAATACTCGTGCCCCAGTTTGAAGAAAGTTACCAGTCGATTCAGAACATTGCATTTCATAAGATCAAACATCTATTTTATCTTTGGAATTGAAGTTTTAACCTTGATTCACATCGTATATACGATTTTTCGCTCATATACGCGTACCGCCGAAAAACGAAAAGTTGAAATCTCGTTCAATTTCATTGATTTTATATTCTCTCGATGCAGATCAAAGAATATAACAAGAATATGACGTTTTTACTATGTTTATATACGCGTTCACATATGATAATTATCGAAAAACGTAATCGGCATACGCGAATTTCAGTATATGCGAAGTTAAAATCGTGAAATCTTTAATAATACTTATGCCACAGTTTGAAAAATGATACCAATCGTTCCAGAACATTGCATTTCATAAGATCAAACATCTGTTTTATATTGAAATTAAAGATTTTAACATTGATTCATATCGTATCTACGATTTTTCGCTCAAATAAGCGTATCGTCGAAAAACGAAAAGTTGAAACCTCGTTCAATTTCATTGATTTTATATTCTATTGATACAGAATAATGAATATAACATGCATATAACGTTTTTATTATGTTTAAAAACTCGTTTTCATATGATAATTATCGATAAACTTAATCGAAAACGCGAATTTCGGTATAAGCGAAATTAAAATCGTGAAATCTTTAATAATACTTGTGCCACAATTTAAAAATGGTTTCCAGTCGATTCATAACATTGCATTTCATAAGAACAAGCATCTGTATTATATTGAAATCAAAGTTTTTAACATTGTTTCATATCGTATATACGATTTTTCGCTCATATAAGCGTATCGTCGAAAAACGAAAAGTTGAAATCTCGTTCAATTTCATTGATTTTATATTCTATCGATGCAGAGCAAAGAATATAAAAAGAATTTAACGTTTTTACTATGTTTAAATACGCGTTCACATATGATAATTATCGAAAAACGTAATCGGCATACGCGAAATTCAGTATATGCGAAGTTAAAAACGAGAAATCTTTAATAATACTCGTGCCACAGTTTGAAAAATATTACCAATCGAATTAGAACATTGCATTTCATAAGATCAAACATCTATTTTATTTTGGATTCGACGTTATAACCTTGTTTCATATGTTATATGCGATTATTAGCTCATAAAGTATAGTCGAAAAGCGAAATTTGAATTCTCAAAAAATTTCAATGCTTTTATATTCTATCGACGCAGAATACATATTGGAACAAGAATATAAGTTTGTTACTATGTGTAAATACGAGTTTCAGCATGAATATTGTCGAAAAATAAGATCGACACATGCGAATTTCGAGAAATGCGGTGATGAAATCGTGAAAACATTGAAATTACTTGTTCCACCGTTTGAAAAATGTCACCAATCAATTCGGACATTGTATTTCTGAAGATCAAACATCTATTTAATCTTGGAATCGACGTTTTAACCTTGTTTCATATCGTATATACAATTTTTCGTTCATAATGGCGTACCATCGTAATACGAAATATTGAAGTCTCATTCAAATTCAATGAGTTTATATTCTCTCGACGCGGGAATAAAGAATATAACATGCATGTAACGTTATTACTATGTTTAAAAACGCGTTATTATATGATAATTATCGAAAAACGTGTTCGACATACGCGAATTTCGGTATATACGAAGTTAAAATCGTGAAACCTTTAATAACACTCGTGCCCCAGTTTGAAGAAAGTTACCAGTCGATTCAGAACATTGCATTTCATCAGATCAAACATCTATTTTATCTTTGGAATTGAAGTTTTAACCTTGATTCACATCGTATATACGATTTTTCGCTCATATACGCGTACCGCCGAAAAACGAAAAGTTGAAATCTCGTTCAATTTCATTGATTTTATATTCTCTCGATGCAGAGCAAAGAATATAACAAGAATATGACGTTTTTACTATGTTTATATACGCGTTCACATATGATAATTATCGAAAAACGTAATCGGCATACGCGAATTTCAGTATATGCGAAGTTAAAATCGTGAAATCTTTAATAATACTTATGCCACAGTTTGAAAAATGATACCAATCGTTCCAGAACATTGCATTTCATAAGATCAAACATCTGTTTTATATTGAAATTAAAGATTTTAACATTGATTCATATCGTATCTACGATTTTTCGCTCAAATAAGCGTATCGTCGAAAAACGAAAAGTTGAAACCTCGTTCAATTTCATTGATTTTATATTCTATTGATACAGAATAATGAATATAACATGCATATAACGTTTTTATTATGTTTAAAAACTCGTTTTCATATGATAATTATCGATAAACTTAATCGAAAACGCGAATTTCGGTATAAGCGAAATTAAAATCGTGAAATCTTTAATAATACTTGTGCCACAATTTAAAAATGGTTTCCAGTCGATTCATAACATTGCATTTCATAAGAACAAGCATCTGTATTATATTGAAATCAAAGTTTTTAACATTGTTTCATATCGTATATACGATTTTTCGCTCATATAAGCGTATCGTCGAAAAACGAAAAGTTGAAATCTCGTTCAATTTCATTGATTTTATATTCTATCGATGCAGAGCAAAGAATATAACAAGAATTTAACGTTTTTACTATGTTTAAATACGCGTTCACATATGATAATTATCGAAAAACGTAATCGGCATACGCGAAATTCAGTATATGCGAAGTTAAAAACGAGAAATCTTTAATAATACTCGTGCCACAGTTTGAAAAATATTACCAATCGAATCAGAACATTGCATTTTATGAGATCAAACGTCTATTTTATTTTGGAATCGTCGTTATAAACTTGTTTCATATGTTATATACGATTATTAGCTCATAAAGAAGTATCGTCGAAAAGTGAAATTTGAATTCTCAAAAAATTTCAATGCTTTTATATTCTATCGACGCAGAATACATATTGGAACAAGAATATAAGTTTGTTACTATGTGTAAATACGAGTTTCAGCATGAATATTGTCGAAAAATAAGATCGACACATGCGAATTTCGAGAAATGCGGAGATGAAATCGTGAAAACATTGAAATTACTTGTTCCACCGTTTGAAAAATGTCACCAATCAATTCGGACATTGTATTTCTGAAGATCAAACATCTATTTAATCTTGGAATCGACGTTTTAACCTTGTTTCATATCGTATATACAATTTTTCGTTCATAATGGCGTACCATCGTAATACGAAATATTGAAGTCTCATTCAAATTCAATGAGTTTATATTCTCTCGACGCGGGAATAAAGAATATAACATGAATGTAACGTTATTACTATGTTTAAAAACGCGTTATTATATGATAATTATCGAAAAACGTGTTCGACATACGCGAATTTCGGTATATACGAAGTTAAAATCGTGAAACCTTTAATAATACTCGTGCCCCAGTTTGAAGAAAGTTACCAGTCGATTCAGAACATTGCATTTCATAAGATCAAACATCTATTTTATCTTTGGAATTGAAGTTTTAACCTTGATTCACATCGTATATACGATTTTTCGCTCATATACGCGTACCGCCGAAAAACGAAAAGTTGAAATCTCGTTCAATTTCATTGATTTTATATTCTCTCGATGCAGATCAAAGAATATAACAAGAATATGACGTTTTTACTATGTTTATATACGCGTTCACATATAATAATTATCGAAAAACTTAATCGGCATACGCGAATTTCAGTATATGCGAAGTTAAAATCGTGAAATCTTTAATAATACTTATGCCACAGTTTGAAAAATGATACCAATCGTTCCAGAACATTGCATTTCATAAGATCAAACATCTGTTTTATATTGAAATTAAAGATTTTAACATTGATTCATATCGTATCTACGATTTTTCGCTCAAATAAGCGTATCGTCGAAAAACGAAAAGTTGAAACCTCGTTCAATTTCATTGATTTTATATTCTATTGATACAGAATAATGAATATAACATGCATATAACGTTTTTATTATGTTTAAAAACTCGTTTTCATATGATAATTATCGATAAACTTAATCGAAAACGCGAATTTCGGTATAAGCGAAATTAAAATCTTGAAATCTTTAATAATACTTGTGCCACAATTTAAAAATGGTTTCCAGTCGATTCATAACATTGCATTTCATAAGAACAAGCATCTGTATTATATTGAAATCAAAGTTTTTAACATTGTTTCATATCGTATATACGATTTTTCGCTCATATAAGCGTATCGTCGAAAAACGAAAAGTTGAAATCTCGTTCAATTTCATTGATTTTATATTCTATCGATGCAGAGCAAAGAATATAACAAGAATTTAACGTTTTTACTATGTTTAAATACGCGTTCACATATGATAATTATCGAAAAACGTAATCGGCATACGCGAAATTCAGTATATGCGAAGTTAAAAACGAGAAATCTTTAATAATACTCGTGCCACAGTTTGAAAAATATTACCAATCGAATCAGAACATTGCATTTTATGAGATCAAACGTCTATTTTATTTTGGAATCGTCGTTATAAACTTGTTTCATATGTTATATACGATTATTAGCTCATAAAGAAGTATCGTCGAAAAGTGAAATTTGAATTCTCAAAAAATTTCAATGCTTTTATATTCTATCGACGCAGAATACATATTGGAACAAGAATATAAGTTTGTTACTATGTATAAATACGAGTTTCAGCATGAATATTGTCGAAAAATAAGATCGACACATGCGAATTTCGAGAAATGCGGTGATGAAATCGTGAAAACATTGAAATTACTTGTTCCACCGTTTGAAAAATGTCACCAATCAATTCGGACATTGTATTTCTGAAGATCAAACATCTATTTAATCTTGGAATCGACGTTTTAACCTTGTTTCATATCGTATATACAATTTTTCGTTCATAATGGCGTACCATCGTAATACGAAATATTGAAGTCTCATTCAAATTCAATGAGTTTATCTTCTCTCGACGCGGGAATAAAGAATATAACATGAATGTAACGTTATTACTATGTTTAAAAACGCGTTATTATATGATAATTATCGAAAAACGTGTTCGACATACGCGAATTTCGGTATATACGAAGTTAAAATCGTGAAACCTTTAATAATACTCGTGCCCCAGTTTGAAGAAAGTTACCAGTCGATTCAGAACATTGCATTTCATAAGATCAAACATCTATTTTATCTTTGGAATTGAAGTTTTAACCTTGATTCACATCGTATATACGATTTTTCGCTCATATACGCGTACCGCCGAAAAACGAAAAGTTGAAATCTCGTTCAATTTCATTGATTTTATATTCTCTCGATGCAGATCAAAGAATATAACAAGAATATGACGTTTTTACTATGTTTATATACGGGTTCACATATGATAATTATCGAAAAACGTAATCGGCATACGCGAATATCAGTATATGCGAAGTTAAAATCGTGAAATCTTTAATAATACTTATGCCACAGTTTGAAAAATGATACCAATCGTTCCAGAACATTGCATTTCATAAGATCAAACATCTGTTTTATATTGAAATTAAAGATTTTAACATTGATTCATATCGTATCTACGATTTTTCGCTCAAATAAGCGTATCGTCGAAAAACGAAAAGTTGAAACCTCGTTCAATTTCATTGATTTTATATTCTATTGATACAGAATAATGAATATAACATGCATATAACGTTTTTATTATGTTTAAAAACTCGTTTTCATATGATAATTATCGATAAACTTAATCGAAAACGCGAATTTCGGTATAAGCGAAATTAAAATCGTGAAATCTTTAATAATACTTGTGCCACAATTTAAAAATGGTTTCCAGTCGATTCATAACATTGCATTTCATAAGAACAAGCATCTGTATTATATTGAAATCAAAGTTTTTAACATTGTTTCATATCGTATATACGATTTTTCGCTCATATAAGCGTATCGTCGAAAAACGAAAAGTTGAAATCTCGTTCAATTTCATTGATTTTATATTCTATCGATGCAGAGCAAAGAATATAACAAGAATTTAACGTTTTTACTATGTTTAAATACGCGTTCACATATGATAATTATCGAAAAACGTAATCGGCATACGCGAAATTCAGTATATGCGAAGTTAAAAACGAGAAATCTTTAATAATACTCGTGCCACAGTTTGAAAAATATTACCAATCGAATTAGAACATTGCATTTCATAAGATCAAACATCTATTTTATTTTGGATTCGACGTTATAACCTTGTTTCATATGTTATATGCGATTATTAGCTCATAAAGTATAGTCGAAAAGCGAAATTTGAATTCTCAACAAATTTCAATGCTTTTATATTCTATCGACGCAGAATACACATTGGAACAATAATATAAGTTTGTTACTATGTGTAAATACGAGTTATAACATGAATATAGTCGAAAAATAAGATCGACCCATGCGAATTTCGAGAATTGCGGAGATGAAATCGTGAAAACATTGAAATTACTTGTACCACCGTTTGAAAAATGTTACCAATCAATTCGGACATTGTATTTCTGAAGATCAAAAATCTATTTAATATTGGAATCGACGTTTTAACCTTGTTTCATATCGTATATACAATTTTTCGTTCATAATGGCGTACCATCGTAATACGAAATATTGAAGTCTCATTCAAATTCAATGAGTTTATATTCTCTCGACGCGGGAATAAAGAATATAACATGAATGTAACGTTATTACTATGTTTAAAAACGCGTTATTATATGATAATTATCGAAAAACGTGTTCGACATACGCGAATTTCAGTATATACGAAGTTAAAATCGTGAAACCTTTAATAATACTCGTGCCCCAGTTTGAAGAAAGTTACCAGTCGATTCAGAACATTGCATTTCATAAGATCAAACATCTATTTTATCTTTGGAATTGAAGTTTTAACCTTGATTCACATCGTATATACGATTTTTCGCTCATATACGCGTACCGCCGAAAAACGAAAAGTTGAAATCTCGTTCAATTTCATTGATTTTATATTCTCTCGATGCGGAGCAAAGAATATAACAAGAATATGACGTTTTTACTATGTTTATATACGCGTTCACATATGATAATTATCGAAAAACGTAATCGGCATACGCGAATTTCAGTATATGCGAAGTAAAATCGTGAAATCTTTAATAATACTTATGCCACAGTTTGAAAAATGATACCAATCGTTCCAGAACATTGCATTTCATAAGATCAAACATCTGTTTTATATTGAAATTAAAGATTTTAACATTGATTCATATCGTATCTACGATTTTTCGCTCAAATAAGCGTATCTTCGAAAAACGAAAAGTTGAAACCTCGTTCAATTTCATTGATTTTATATTCTATTGATACAGAATAATGAATATAACATGCATATAACGTTTTTATTATGTTTAAAAACTCGTTTTCATATGATAATTATCGATAAACTTAATCGAAAACGCGAATTTCGGTATAAGCGAAATTAAAATCGTGAAATCTTTAATAACACTTGTGCCACAATTTAGAAATGGTTTCCAGTCGATTCATAACATTGCATTTCATAAGAACAAGCATCTGTATTATATTGAAATCAAAGTTTTTAACATTGTTTCATATCGTATATACGATTTTTCGCTCATATAAGCGTATCGTCGAAAAACGAAAAGTTGAAATCTCGTTCAATTTCATTGATTTTATATTCTATCGATGCAGAGCAAAGAATATAACAAGAATTTAACGTTTTTACTATGTTTAAATACGCGTTCACATATGATAATTATCGAAAAACGTAATCGGCATACGCGAAATTCAGTATATGCGAAGTTAAAAACGAGAAATCTTTAATAATACTCGTGCCACAGTTTGAAAAATATTACCAATCGAATTAGAACATTGCATTTCATAAGATCAAACATCTATTTTATTTTGGATTCGACGTTATAACCTTGTTTCATATGTTATATGCGATTATTAGCTCATAAAGTATAGTCGAAAAGCGAAATTTGAATTCTCAACAAATTTCAATGCTTTTATATTCTATCGACGCAGAATACATATTGGAACAATAATATAAGTTTGTTACTATGTGTAAATACGAGTTTTAACATAAATATAGTCGAAAAATAAGATCGACCCATGCGAATTTCGAGAATTGCGGAGATGAAATCGTGAAAACATTGAAATTACTTGTACCACCGTTTGAAAAATGTTACCAATCAATTCGGACATTGTATTTCTGAAGATCAAACATCTATTTAATCTTGGAATCGACGTTTTAACCTTGTTTCATATCGTATATACAATTTTTCGTTCATAATGGCGTACCATCGTAATACGAAATATTGAAGTCTCATTCAAATTCAATGAGTTTATATTCTCTCGACGCGGGAATAAAGAATATAACATGAATGTAACGTTATTACTATGTTTAAAAACGCGTTATTATATGATAATTATCGAAAAACGTGTTCGACATACGCGAATTTCGGTATATACGAAGTTAAAATCGTGAAACCTTTAATAACACTCGTGCCCCAGTTTGAAGAAAGTTACCAGTCGATTCAGAACATTGCATTTCATCAGATCAAACATCTATTTTATCTTTGGAATTGAAGTTTTAACCTTGATTCACATCGTATATACGATTTTTCGCTCATATACGCGTACCGCCGAAAAACGAAAAGTTGAAATCTCGTTCAATTTCATTGATTTTATATTCTCTCGATGCAGAGCAAAGAATATAACAAGAATATGACGTTTTTACTATGTTTATATACGCGTTCACATATGATAATTATCGAAAAACGTAATCGGCATACGCGAATTTCAGTATATGCGAAGTTAAAATCGTGAAATCTTTAATAATACTTGTGCCACAGTTTGAAAAATGATACCAATCGTTCCAGAACATTGCATTTCATAAGATCAAACATCTGTTTTATATTGAAATTAAAGATTTTAACATTGATTCATATCGTATCTACGATTTTTCGCTCAAATAAGCGTATCGTCGAAAAACGAAAAGTTGAAACCTCGTTCAATTTCATTGATTTTATATTCTATTGATACAGAATAATGAATATAACATGCATATAACGTTTTTATTATGTTTAAAAACTCGTTTTCATATGATAATTATCGATAAACTTAATCGAAAACGCGAATTTCGGTATAAGCGAAATTAAAATCTTGAAATCTTTAATAATACTTGTGCCACAATTTAAAAATGGTTTCCAGTCGATTCATAACATTGCATTTCATAAGAACAAGCATCTGTATTATATTGAAATCAAAGTTTTTAACATTGTTTCATATCGTATATACGATTTTTCGCTCATATAAGCGTATCGTCGAAAAACGAAAAGTTGAAATCTCGTTCAATTTCATTGATTTTATATTCTATCGATGCAGAGCAAAGAATATAACAAGAATTTAACGTTTTTACTATGTTTAAATACGCGTTCACATATGATAATTATCGAAAAACGTAATCGGCATACGCGAAATTCAGTATATGCGAAGTTAAAAACGAGAAATCTTTAATAATACTCGTGCCACAGTTTGAAAAATATTACCAATCGAATCAGAACATTGCATTTTATGAGATCAAACGTCTATTTTATTTTGGAATCGTCGTTATAAACTTGTTTCATATGTTATATACGATTATTAGCTCATAAAGAAGTATCGTCGAAAAGTGAAATTTGAATTCTCAAAAAATTTCAATGCTTTTATATTCTATCGACGCAGAATACATATTGGAACAAGAATATAAGTTTGTTACTATGTGTAAATACGAGTTTCAGCATGAATATTGTCGAAAAATAAGATCGACCCATGCGAATTTCGAGAATTGCGGAGATGAAATCGTGAAAACATTGAAATTACTTGTACCACCGTTTGAAAAATGTCACCAATCAATTCGGACATTGTATTTCTGAAGATCAAACATCTATTTAATCTTGGAATCGACGTTTTAACCTTGTTTCATATCGTATATACAATTTTTCGTTCATAATGGCGTACCATCGTAATACGAAATATTGAAGTCTCATTCAAATTCAATGAGTTTATATTCTCTCGACGCGGGAATAAAGAATATAACATGAATGTAACGTTATTACTATGTTTAAAAACGCGTTATTATATGATAATTATCGAAAAACGTGTTCGACATACGCGAATTTCGGTATATACGAAGTTAAAATCGTGAAACCTTTAATAACACTCGTGCCCCAGTTTGAAGAAAGTTACCAGTCGATTCAGAACATTGCATTTCATCAGATCAATCATCTATTTTATCTTTGGAATTGAAGTTTTAACCTTGATTCACATCGTATATACGATTTTTCGCTCATATACGCGTACCGCCGAAAAACGAAAAGTTGAAATCTCGTTCAATTTCATTGATTTTATATTCTCTCGATGCAGAGCAAAGAATATAACAAGAATATGACGTTTTTACTATGTTTATATACGCGTTCACATATGATAATTATCGAAAAACGTAATCGGCATACGCGAATTTCAGTATATGCGAAGTTAAAATCGTGAAATCTTTAATAATACTTATGCCACAGTTTGAAAAATGATACCAATCGTTCCAGAACATTGCATTTCATAAGATCAAACATCTGTTTTATATTGAAATTAAAGATTTTAACATTGATTCATATCGTATCTACGATTTTTCGCTCAAATAAGCGTATCGTCGAAAAACGAAAAGTTGAAACCTCGTTCAATTTCATTGATTTTATATTCTATTGATACAGAATAATGAATATAACATGCATATAACGTTTTTATTATGTTTAAAAACTCGTTTTCATATGATAATTATCGATAAACTTAATCGAAAACGCGAATTTCGGTATAAGCGAAATTAAAATCTTGAAATCTTTAATAATACTTGTGCCACAATTTAAAAATGGTTTCCAGTCGATTCATAACATTGCATTTCATAAGAACAAGCATCTGTATTATATTGAAATCAAAGTTTTTAACATTGTTTCATATCGTATATACGATTTTTCGCTCATATAAGCGTATCGTCGAAAAACGAAAAGTTGAAATCTCGTTCAATTTCATTGATTTTATATTCTATCGATGCAGAGCAAAGAATATAACAAGAATTTAACGTTTTTACTATGTTTAAATACGCGTTCACATATGATAATTATCGAAAAACGTAATCGGCATACGCGAAATTCAGTATATGCGAAGTTAAAAACGAGAAATCTTTAATAATACTCGTGCCACAGTTTGAAAAATATTACCAATCGAATCAGAACATTGCATTTTATGAGATCAAACGTCTATTTTATTTTGGAATCGTCGTTATAAACTTGTTTCATATGTTATATACGATTATTAGCTCATAAAGAAGTATCGTCGAAAAGTGAAATTTGAATTCTCAAAAAATTTCAATGCTTTTATATTCTATCGACGCAGAATACATATTGGAACAAGAATATAAGTTTGTTACTATGTGTAAATACGAGTTTCAGCATGAATATTGTCGAAAAATAAGATCGACACATGCGAATTTCGAGAAATGCGGAGATGAAATCGTGAAAACATTGAAATTACTTGTACCACCGTTTGAAAAATGTCACCAATCAATTCGGACATTGTATTTCTGAAGATCAAACATCTATTTAATCTTGGAATCGACGTTTTAACCTTGTTTCATATCGTATATACAATTTTTCGTTCATAATGGCGTACCATCGTAATACGAAATATTGAAGTCTCATTCAAATTCAATGAGTTTATATTCTCTCGACGCGGGAATAAAGAATATAACATGAATGTAACGTTATTACTATGTTTAAAAACGCGTTATTATATGATAATTATCGAAAAACGTGTTCGACATACGCGAATTTCGGTATATACGAAGTTAAAATCGTGAAACCTTTAATAACACTCGTGCCCCAGTTTGAAGAAAGTTACCAGTCGATTCAGAACATTGCATTTCATCAGATCAATCATCTATTTTATCTTTGGAATTGAAGTTTTAACCTTGATTCACATCGTATATACGATTTTTCGCTCATATACGCGTACCGCCGAAAAACGAAAAGTTGAAATCTCGTTCAATTTCATTGATTTTATATTCTCTCGATGCAGAGCAAAGAATATAACAAGAATATGACGTTTTTACTATGTTTATATACGCGTTCACATATGATAATTATCGAAAAACGTAATCGGCATACGCGAATTTCAGTATATGCGAAGTTAAAATCGTGAAATCTTTAATAATACTTATGCCACAGTTTGAAAAATGATACCAATCGTTCCAGAACATTGCATTTCATAAGATCAAACATCTGTTTTATATTGAAATTAAAGATTTTAACATTGATTCATATCGTATCTACGATTTTTCGCTCAAATAAGCGTATCGTCGAAAAACGAAAAGTTGAAACCTCGTTCAATTTCATTGATTTTATATTCTATTGATACAGAATAATGAATATAACATGCATATAACGTTTTTATTATGTTTAAAAACTCGTTTTCATATGATAATTATCGATAAACTTAATCGAAAACGCGAATTTCGGTATAAGCGAAATTAAAATCTTGAAATCTTTAATAATACTTGTGCCACAATTTAAAAATGGTTTCCAGTCGATTCATAACATTGCATTTCATAAGAACAAGCATCTGTATTATATTGAAATCAAAGTTTTTAACATTGTTTCATATCGTATATACGATTTTTCGCTCATATAAGCGTATCGTCGAAAAACGAAAAGTTGAAATCTCGTTCAATTTCATTGATTTTATATTCTATCGATGCAGAGCAAAGAATATAACAAGAATTTAACGTTTTTACTATGTTTAAATACGCGTTCACATATGATAATTATCGAAAAACGTAATCGGCATACGCGAAATTCAGTATATGCGAAGTTAAAAACGAGAAATCTTTAATAATACTCGTGCCACAGTTTGAAAAATATTACCAATCGAATCAGAACATTGCATTTTATGAGATCAAACGTCTATTTTATTTTGGAATCGTCGTTATAAACTTGTTTCATATGTTATATACGATTATTAGCTCATAAAGAAGTATCGTCGAAAAGTGAAATTTGAATTCTCAAAAAATTTCAATGCTTTTATATTCTATCGACGCAGAATACATATTGGAACAAGAATATAAGTTTGTTACTATGTGTAAATACGAGTTTCAGCATGAATATTGTCGAAAAATAAGATCGACACATGCGAATTTCGAGAAATGCGGAGATGAAATCGTGAAAACATTGAAATTACTTGTTCCACCGTTTGAAAAATGTCACCAATCAATTCGGACATTGTATTTCTGAAGATCAAACATCTATTTAATCTTGGAATCGACGTTTTAACCTTGTTTCATATCGTATATACAATTTTTCGTTCATAATGGCGTACCATCGTAATACGAAATATTGAAGTCTCATTCAAATTCAATGAGTTTATATTCTCTCGACGCGGGAATAAAGAATATAACATGAATGTAACGTTATTACTATGTTTAAAAACGCGTTATCATATGATAATTATCGAAAAACGTGTTCGACATACGCGAATTTCGGTATATACGAAGTTAAAATCGTGAAACCTTTAATAACACTCGTGCCCCAGTTTGAAGAAAGTTACCAGTCGATTCAGAACATTGCATTTCATCAGATCAAACATCTATTTTATCTTTGGAATTGAAGTTTTAACCTTGATTCACATCGTATATACGATTTTTCGCTCATATACGCGTACCGCCGAAAAACGAAAAGTTGAAATCTCGTTCAATTTCATTGATTTTATATTCTCTCGATGCAGAGCAAAGAATATAACAAGAATATGACGTTTTTACTATGTTTATATACGCGTTCACATATGATAATTATCGAAAAACGTAATCGGCATACGCGAATTTCAGTATATGCGAAGTTAAAATCGTGAAATCTTTAATAATACTTATGCCACAGTTTGAAAAATGATACCAATCGTTCCAGAACATTGCATTTCATAAGATCAAACATCTGTTTTATATTGAAATTAAAGATTTTAACATTGATTCATATCGTATCTACGATTTTTCGCTCAAATAAACGTATCGTCGAAAAACGAAAAGTTGAAACCTCGTTCAATTTCATTGATTTTATATTCTATTGATACAGAATAATGAATATAACATGCATATAACGTTTTTATTATGTTTAAAAACTCGTTTTCATATGATAATTATCGATAAACTTAATCGAAAACGCGAATTTCGGTATAAGCGAAATTAAAATCTTGAAATCTTTAATAATACTTGTGCCACAATTTAAAAATGGTTTCCAGTCGATTCATAACATTGCATTTCATAAGAACAAGCATCTGTATTATATTGAAATCAAAGTTTTTAACATTGTTTCATATCGTATATACGATTTTTCGCTCATATAAGCGTATCGTCGAAAAACGAAAAGTTGAAATCTCGTTCAATTTCATTGATTTTATATTCTATCGATGCAGAGCAAAGAATATAACAAGAATTTAACGTTTTTACTATGTTTAAATACGCGTTCACATATGATAATTATCGAAAAACGTAATCGGCATACGCGAAATTCAGTATATGCGAAGTTAAAAACGAGAAATCTTTAATAATACTCGTGCCACAGTTTGAAAAATATTACCAATCGAATCAGAACATTGCATTTTATGAGATCAAACGTCTATTTTATTTTGGAATCGTCGTTATAAACTTGTTTCATATGTTATATACGATTATTAGCTCATAAAGAAGTATCGTCGAAAAGTGAAATTTGAATTCTCAAAAAATTTCAATGCTT
This sequence comes from Vespa crabro, assembly GCF_910589235.1. Classification (NCBI taxonomy): domain Eukaryota; kingdom Metazoa; phylum Arthropoda; class Insecta; order Hymenoptera; family Vespidae; genus Vespa; species Vespa crabro. Next base: position 13,755,027 of record NC_060955.1, read on the forward strand.
TTATATTCTATCGACGCAGAATACATATTGGAACAAGAATATAAGTTTGTTACTATGTGTAAATACGAGTTTCAGCATGAATATTGTCGAAAAATAAGATCGACACATGCGAATTTCGAGAAATGCGGAGATGAAATCGTGAAAACATTGAAATTACTTGTTCCACCGTTTGAAAAATGTCACCAATCAATTCGGACATTGTATTTCTGAAGATCAAACATCTATTTAATCTTGGAATCGACGTTTTAACCTTGTTTCATATCGTATATACAATTTTTCGTTCATAATGGCGTACCATCGTAATACGAAATATTGAAGTCTCATTCAAATTCAATGAGTTTATATTCTCTCGACGCGGGAATAAAGAATATAACATGAATGTAACGTTATTACTATGTTTAAAAACGCGTTATTATATGATAATTATCGAAAAACGTGTTCGACATACGCGAATTTCGGTATATACGAAGTTAAAATCGTGAAACCTTTAATAACACTCGTGCCCCAGTTTGAAGAAAGTTACCAGTCGATTCAGAACATTGCATTTCATCAGATCAAACATCTATTTTATCTTTGGAATTGAAGTTTTAACCTTGATTCACATCGTATATACGATTTTTCGCTCATATACGCGTACCGCCGAAAAACGAAAAGTTGAAATCTCGTTCAATTTCATTGATTTTATATTCTCTCGATGCAGAGCAAAGAATATAACAAGAATATGACGTTTTTACTATGTTTATATACGCGTTCACATATGATAATTATCGAAAAACGTAATCGGCATACGCGAATTTCAGTATATGCGAAGTTAAAATCGTGAAATCTTTAATAATACTTATGCCACAGTTTGAAAAATGATACCAATCGTTCCAGAACATTGCATTTCATAAGATCAAACATCTGTTTTATATTGAAATTAAAGATTTTAACATTGATTCATATCGTATCTACGATTTTTCGCTCAAATAAGCGTATCGTCGAAAAACGAAAAGTTGAAACCTCGTTCAATTTCATTGATTTTATATTCTATTGATACAGAATAATGAATATAACATGCATATAACGTTTTTATTATGTTTAAAAACTCGTTTTCATATGATAATTATCGATAAACTTAATCGAAAACGCGAATTTCGGTATAAGCGAAATTAAAATCGTGAAATCTTTAATAATACTTGTGCCACAATTTAAAAATGGTTTCCAGTCGATTCATAACATTGCATTTCATAAGAACAAGCATCTGTATTATATTGAAATCAAAGTTTTTAACATTGTTTCATATCGTATATACGATTTTTCGCTCATATAAGCGTATCGTCGAAAAACGAAAAGTTGAAATCTCGTTCAATTTCATTGTTTTTATATTCTATCGATGCAGAGCAAAGAATATAACAAGAATATAACGTTTTTACTATGTTTAAATACGCGTTCACATATGATAATTATCGAAAAACGAAATCGGCATACGCGAATTTCAGTATATGCGAAGTTAAAATCGTGAAATCTTTAATAATACTCGTGCCACAGTTTGAAAAATATTACCAATCGAATCAGAACATTGCATTTTATGAGATCAAACGTCTATTTTATTTTGGAATCGTCGTTATAAACTTGTTTCATATGTTATATACGATTATTAGCTCATAAAGAAGTATCGTCGAAAAGTGAAATTTGTATTCTCAAAAAATTTCAATGCTTTTATATTCTATCGACGCAGAATACATATTGGAACAAGAATATAAGTTTGTTACTATGTGTAAATACGAGTTTCAGCATGAATATTGTCGAAAAATAAGATCGACACATGCGAATTTCGAGAAATGCGGAGATGAAATCGTGAAAACATTGAAATTACTTGTTCCACCGTTTTAAAAATGTCACCAATCAATTCGGACATTGTATTTCTGAAGATCAAACATCTATTTAATCTTGGAATCGACGTTTTAACCTTGTTTCATATCGTATATACAATTTTTCGTTCATAATGGCGTACCATCGTAATACGAAATATTGAAGTCTCATTCAAATTCAATGAGTTTATATTCCCTCGACGCGGGAATAAAGAATATAACATGAATGTAACGTTATTACTATGTTTAAAAACGCGTTATTATATGATAATTATCGAAAAACGTGTTCGACATACGCGAATTTCGGTATATACGAAGTTAAAATCGTGAAACCTTTAATAATACTCGTGCCCCAGTTTGAAGAAAGTTACCAGTCGATTCAGAACATTGCATTTCATAAGATTAAACATCTATTTTATCTTTGGAATTGAAGTTTTAACCTTGTTTCACATCGTATATACGATTTTTCGCTCATATACGCGTACCGCCGAAAAACGAAAAGTTGAAATCTCGTTCAATTTCATTGATTTTATATTCTATCGATGCAGAGCAAAGAATATATCAAGAATATAACGTTTTTACTATGTTTAAATACGCGTTCACATATGATAATTATCGAAAAACGTAATCGACATACGCGAATTTCGGTATATGCGAAGTTAAAATCGTGAAATCTTTAATAATACTTGTGCCACAGTTTGAAAAATGTTTCCAATCGATTCAGAACATTGCATTTCATATGATCAAACATCTGTTTTATATTGAAATTAAAGATTTTAACATTGATTCATATCGTATCTACGATTTTTCGCTCAAATAAGCGTATCGTCGAAAAACGAAAAGTTGAAACCTCGTTCAATTTCATTGATTTTATATTCTATTGATACAGAATAATGAATATAACATGCATATAACGTTTTTATTATGTTTAAAAACTCGTTTTCATATGATAATTATCGATAAACTTAATCGAAAACGCTAATTTCGGTATAAGCGAAATTAAAATCGTGAAATCTTTAATAATACTTGTGCCACAATTTAAAAATGGTTTCCAGTCGATTCATAACATTGCATTTCATAAGAACAAGCATCTGTATTATATTGAAATCAAAGTTTTTAACATTGTTTCATATCGTATATACGATTTTTCGCTCATATAAGCGTATCGTCGAAAAACGAAAAGTTGAAATCTCGTTCAATTTCATTGATTTTATATTCTATCGATGCAGAGCAAAGAATATAACAAGAATATAACGTTTTTACTATGTTTAAATACGCGTTCACATATGATAATTATCGAAAAACGAAATCGGCATACGCGAATTTCAGTATATGCGAAGTTAAAATCGTGAAATCTTTAATAATACTCGTGCCACAGTTTGAAAAATATTACCAATCGTTTCAGAACATTGCATTTCATAAGGTCAAACATCTGTTTTATATTGATATCAAAGATTTTAACATTGTTTCATATCGTATATACGATTTTTCGCTCATATACGCTAATCGTCGAAATACGAAAAGTGGAAACCTCGTTCAATTTCATTGTTTTTATATTCTATCGATACAGAATAAAGAATATAACATGAACATAACGTTTTTACTATGTTAAAATACTCGTTTTCATATGATAATTATCGATAAACTTAATCAACATACGCGAATTTCGGTATATGCGAAGTTAAAATCGTGAAATCTTTAATAATACTTGTGCCACAGTTTGAAAAATGTTACCAATCGATTCAGAACATTGCATTTCATATGATCAAACATCTATTTTTATATTTGAATCACAGTTATTAACACTGTTTCATATCGTATATACGATTTTTCGCTCATATACGCGTACCGCCGAAAAACGAAAAGTTGAAATCTCGTTCAATTTCATTGATTTTATATTCTCTCGATGCAGAGCAAAGAATATAACAAGAATATGACGTTTTTACTATGTTTATATACGCGTTCACATATGATAATTATCGAAAAACGTAATCGGCATACGCGAATTTCAGTATATGCGAAGTTAAAATCGTGAAATCTTTAATAATACTTATGCCACAGTTTGAAAAATGATACCAATCGTTCCAGAACATTGCATTTCATAAGATCAAACATCTGTTTTATATTGAAATTAAAGATTTTAACATTGATTCATATCGTATCTACGATTTTTCGCTCAAATAAGCGTATCGTCGAAAAACGAAAAGTTGAAACCTCGTTCAATTTCATTGATTTTATATTCTATTGATACAGAATAATGAATATAACATGCATATAACGTTTTTATTATGTTTAAAAACTCGTTTTCATATGATAATTATCGATAAACTTAATCGAAAACGCGAATTTCGGTATAAGCGAAATTAAAATCGTGAATCTTTAATAATACTTGTGCCACAATTTAAAAATGGTTTCCAGTCGATTCATAACATTGCATTTCATAAGAACAAGCATCTGTATTATATTGAAATCAAAGTTTTTAACATTGTTTCATATCGTATATACGATTTTTCGCTCATATACGCGTACCGCCGAAAAATGAAAAGTTGAAATCTCGTTCAATTTCATTGATTTTATATTCTATCGATGCAGAGCAAAAAATATATCAAGAATATAACGTTTTTACTATGTTTAAATACGCGTTCACATATGATAATTATCGAAAAACGAAAAGTTGAAATCTCGTTCAATTTCATTGATTTTATATTCTATCGATGCAGAGCAAAGAATATAACAAGAATATAACGTTTGTACTATGTTTAAATACGCGTTCACATATGATAATTATCGAAAAACGAAATCGGCATACGCGAATTTCAGTATATGCGAAGTTAAAATCGTGAAATCTTTAATAATACTCGTGCCACAGTTTGAAAAATATTACCAATCGAATCAGAACATTGCATTTTATGAGATCAAACGTCTATTTTATTTTGGAATCGTCGTTATAAACTTGTTTCATATGTTATATACGATTATTAGCTCATAAAGAAGTATCGTCGAAAAGTGAAATTTGAATTCTCAAAAAATTTCAATGCTTTTATATTCTATCGACGCAGAATACATATTGGAACAAGAATATAAGTTTGTTACTATGTGTAAATACGAGTTTCAGCATGAATATTGTCGAAAAATAAGATCGACACATGCGAATTTCGAGAAATGCGGAGATGAAATCGTGAAAACATTGAAATTACTTGTTCCACCGTTTTAAAAATGTCACCAATCAATTCGGACATTGTATTTCTGAAGATCAAACATCTATTTAATCTTGGAATCGACGTTTTAACCTTGTTTCATATCGTATATACAATTTTTCGTTCATAATGGCGTACCATCGTAATACGAAATATTGAAGTCTCATTCAAATTCAATGAGTTTATATTCCCTCGACGCGGGAATAAAGAATATAACATGAATGTAACGTTATTACTATGTTTAAAAACGCGTTATTATATGATAATTATCGAAAAACGTGTTCGACATACGCGAATTTCGGTATATACGAAGTTAAAATCGTGAAACCTTTAATAATACTCGTGCCCCAGTTTGAAGAAAGTACCAGTCGATTCAGAACATTGCATTTCATAAGATCAAACATCTATTTTATCTTTGGAATTGAAGTTTTAACCTTGTTTCACATCGTATATACGATTTTTCGCTCATATACGCGTACCGCCGAAAAACGAAAAGTTGAAATCTCGTTCAATTTCATTGATTTAATATTCTATCGATGCAGAGCAAAGAATATATCAAGAATATAACGTTTTTACTATGTTTAAATACGCGTTCACATATGATAATTATCGAAAAACGTAATCGACATACGCGAATTTTGGTATATGCGAAGTAAAAATCGTGAAATCTTTAATAATACTTGTGCCACAGTTTGAAAAATGTTACCAATCGTTTCAGAACATTGCATTTCATAAGGTCAAACATCTGTTTTATATTGATATCAAAGATTTTAACATTGTTTCATATCGTATATACGATTTTTCGCTCATGTACGCTAATCGTCGAAATACGTAAAGTGGAAACCTCGTTCAATTTCATTGTTTTTATATTCTATTGATACAGAATAAAGAATATAACATGAACATAACGTTTTTACTATGTTAAAATACTCGTTTTCATATGATTATTATCGATAAACTAAATCAACATACGCGAATTTCGGTATATGCGAAGTTAAAATCGTGAAATCTTTAATAATACTTGTGCCACAGTTTGAAAAATGTTACCAATCGATTCAGAACATTGCATTTCATATGATCAAACATCTATTTTTATATTTGAATCACAGTTATTAACACTGTTTCATATCGTATATACGATTTTTCGCTCATATACGCGTACCGCCGAAAAACGAAAAGTTGAAATCTCGTTCAATTTCATTGATTTTATATTCTCTCGATGCAGAGCAAAGAATATAACAAGAATATGACGTTTTTACTATGTTTATATACGCGTTCACATATGATAATTATCGAAAAACGTAATCGGCATACGCGAATTTCAGTATATGCGAAGTTAAAATCGTGAAATCTTTAATAATACTTATGCCACAGTTTGAAAAATGATACCAATCGTTCCAGAACATTGCATTTCATAAGATCAAACATCTGTTTTATATTGAAATTAAAGATTTTAACATTGATTCATTTCGTATCTAAGATTTTTCGCTCAAATAAGCGTATCGTCGAAAAACGAAAAGTTGAAACCTCGTTCAATTTCATTGATTTTATATTCTATTGATACAGAATAATGAATATAACATGCATATAACGTTTTTACTATGTTAAAATACTCGTTTTCATATGATAATTATCGATAAACTTAATCGAAAACGCGAATTTCGGTATAAGCGAAATTAAAATCGTGAAATCTTTAATAATACTTGTGCCACAATTTAAAAATGGTTACCAGTCGATTCATAACATTGCATTTCATAAGAACAAGCATCTGTATTATATTGAAATCAAAGTTTTTAACATTGTTTCATATCGTATATACGATTTTTCGCTCATATACGCGTACCGCCGAAAAACGAAAAGTTGAAATCTCGTTCAATTTCATTGATTTTATATTCTATCAATGCAGAGCAAAGAATATAACAAGAATATGACGTTTTTACTATGTTTAAATACGCGTTCACATATGATAATTATCGAAAAACGTAATCGGCATACGCGAATGTCAGTATATGCGAAGTTAAAATCGAGAAATCTTTAATAATACTCGTGCCACAGTTTGAAAAATATTACCAATCGAATCAGAACATTGCATTTTATGAGATCAAACGTCTATTTTATTTTGGAATCGTCGTTATAAACTTGTTTCATATGTTGTATACGATTATTACCTCATAAAGAAGTATCGTCGAAAAGTGAAATTTGAATTCTCATCAAATTTCAATGCATTTATATTCTATCGACGCAGAATACATATTGGAACAAGAATATAAGTCTGTAGCTATGTGTAAATACGAGTTTCAACATGAATATTGTCGAAAAATAAGAACGACACATGCTAATTTCGAGAATTGCAGAGATGAAATCGTGAAAACATTGAAATTACTTGTTCCACCGTTTGAAAAATGTCACCAATCAATTCGGACATTGTATTTCTGAAGATCAAACATCTATTTAATCTTGGAATCGACGTTTTAACCTTGTTTCATATCGTATATACAATTTTTCGTTCATAATGGCGTACCATCGTAATACGAAATATTGAAATCTCATTCAAATTCAATTAGTTTATATTCTCTCGACGCAGAATGAAGAATATAACATGAATGTAACGTTTTTACTATGTTTAAAAACGCGTTATTATATGATAATTATCGAAAAACGTGTTCGACATACGCGAATTTCGGTATATACGAAGTTAAAATCGTGAAATCTTTAATAATACTCGTGCCCCAGTTTGAAGAAAGTTACCAGTCGATTCAGAACATTGCATTTCATAAGATCAAACATCTATTTTATCTTTGGAATTGAAGTTTTAACCTTGTTTCACATCGTATATACGATTTTTCGCTCATATACGCGTACCGCCGAAAAACGAAAAGTTGAAATCTCGTTCAATTTCATTGATTTTATATTCTATCGATGCAGAGCAAAGAATATATAAAGAATATAACGTTTTTACTATGTTTAAATACGCGTTCACATATGAAAATTATCGAAAAACGTAATCGACATACGCGAATTTCGGTATATGCGAAGTAAAAATCGTGAAATCTTTAATAATACTTGTGCCACAGTTTGAAAAATGATACCAATCGTTTCAGAACATTGCATTTCATAAGGTCAAACTTCTGTTTTATAGTGATATCAAAGATTTTAACATTGTTTCATATCGTATATACGATTTTTCGCTCATATACGCTAATCGTCGAAATACGAAAAGTGGAAACCTCGTTCAATTTCATTGATTTTATATTCTATTGATACAGAATAAAGAATATAACATGAACATAACGTTTTTACTATGTTAAAATACTCGTTTTCATATGATAATTATCGATAAACTTAATCAACATACGCGAATTTCGGTATATGCGAAGTTAAAATCGTGAAATCTTTAATAATACTTGTGCCACAGTTTGAAAAATATTACCAATCGATTCAGAACATTGCATTTCATATGATCAAACATCTATTTTTATATTTGAATCACAGTTATTAACACTGTTTCATATCGTATATACGATTTTTCGCTCATATAAGCGTATCGTCGAAAAACGAAATGTTGAAATCTCGTTCAATTTCATTGATTTTATATTCTATCGATGCAGAGCAAAGAATATAACAAGAATATGACGTTTTTACTATGTTTATATACGCGTTCACATATGATAATTATCGAAAAACGTAATCGGCATACGCGAATTTCAGTATATGCGAAGTTAAAATCGTGAAATCTTTAATAATACCTATGCCACAGTTTGAAAAATGATACCAATCGTTCCAGAACATTGCATTTCATAAGATCAAACATCTGTTTTATATTGAAATTAAAGATTTTAACATTGATTCATATCGTATCTACGATTTTTCGCTCAAATGAGCGTATCGTCGAAAAACGAAAAGTTGAAACCTCGTTCAATTTCATTGATTTTATATTCTATTGATACAGAATAATGAATATAACATGCATATAACGTTTTTATTATGTTTAAAAACTCGTTTTCATATGATAATTATCGATAAACTTAATCGAAAACGCGAATTTCGGTATAAGCGAAATTAAAATCGTGAAATCTTTAATAATACTTGTGCCACAATTTAAAAATGGTTACCAGTCGATTTATAACATTGCATTTCATAAGAACAAGCATCTGTATTATATTGAAATCAAAGTTTTTAACATTGTTTCATATCGTATATACGATTTTTCGCTCATATAAGCGTATCGTCGAAAAACGAAAAGTTGAAATCTCGTTCAATTTCATTGATTTTATATTCTATCGATGTAGAGCAAAGAATATAACAAGAATATAACGTTTTTACTATGTTTAAATACGCGTTCACATATGATAATTATCGAAAAACGTAATCGGCATACGCGAATTTCAGTATATGCGAAGTTAAAAACGAGAAATCTTTAATAATACTCGTGCCACAGTTTGAAAAATATTACCAATCGAATCAGAACATAGCATTTCATAAGATCAAACATCTATTTTATTTTGGAATCGACGTTATAACCTTGTTTCATATGTTATATACGATTATTAGCTCATAAAGAAGTATCGTCGAAAAGCGAAATTTGAATTCTCAACAAATTTCAATGCTTTTATATTCTATCGACGCAGAATACATATTGGAACAATAATATAAGTTTGTTACTATGTGTAAATACGAGTTTTAACATGAATATTGTCGAAAAATAAGATCGACACATGCGAATTTCGAGAATTGCGGAGATGAAATCGTGAAAACATTGAAATTACTTGTACCACCGTTTGAAAAATGTTACCAATCAATTCGGATATTGTATTTCTGAAGATCAAACATCTATTTAATCTTGGAATCGACGTTTTAACCTTGTTTCATATCGTATATACAATTTTTCGTTCATAATGGCGTACCATCGTAATACTAAATATTGAAATCTCATTCAAATTCAATGAGTTTATATTCTCTCGACGCAGAATAAAGAATATTACATGAATGTAACGTTTTTACTATGTTTAAAAACGCGTTATTATATGATAATTATCGAAAAACGTGTTCGACATACGCGAATTTCGGTATATACGAAGTTAAAATCGTGAAACCTTTAATAATACTCGTGCCCCAGTTTGAAAAATGTTACCAATCGATTCAGAACATTGCATTTCATATGATCAAACATCTATTTTTATATTGAAATCAAAGTTTTTAACAATGTTTCATATCGTATATACGATTTTTCGCTCATATAAGCGTATCGTCGAAAAACGAAATTTGAAAACTCGTTCAATTTCATTGATTTTATATTCTATTGATACAGAATAAAGAATATAACATGAACATAACGTTTTTACTATGTTAAAATACTCGTTTTCATATGATAATTATCGATAAACTTAATCAACATACGCGAATTTCGGTATATGCGAAGTTAAAATCGTGAAATCTTTAATAATACTTGTGCCACAGTTTGAAAAAAGTTACCAATCGATTCAGAACATTGCATTTCATATGATCAAACATCTATTTTTATATTTGAATCACAGTTATTAACACTGTTTCATATCGTATATACGATTTTTCGCTCATATAAGCGTATCGTCGAAAAACGAAATGTTGAAATCTCGTTCAATTTCATTGATTTTATATTCTATCGATGCAGAGCAAAGAATATATCAAGAATATAACGTTTTTACTATGTTTAAATACGCGTTCACATATGATAATTATCGAAAAACGTAATCGACATACGCGAATTTCGGTATATGCGAAGTAAAAATCGTGAATTCTTTAATAATACTTGTGCCACAGTTTGAAAAATGTTACCAATCGTTTCAGAACATTGCATTTCATAAGGTCAAACACCTGTTTTATATTGAAATCAAAGATTTTAACATTGTTTCATATCGTATATACCATTTTTCGCTCATATACGCGTATCGTCGAAAAACGAAAAGTTGAAATCTCGTTCAATTTCATTGATTTTATATTCTATTGATACAGAATAAAGAATATAACAAGAATATGACGTTTTTACTATGTTTAAATACGCGTTCACATATAATAATTATCGAAAAACGTAACCGGCATACGCGAATTTCAGTATATGCGAAGTTAAAATCGTGAAATCTTTAGTAATACTCGTGCCACAGTTTGAAAAATATTACCAATCGAATCAGAACATTGCATTTTATGAGATCAAACGTCTATTTTATTTTGGAATCTTCGTTATAAACTTGTTTCATATGTTATATACGATTATTAGCTCATAAAGAAGTATCGTCAAAAGCGAAATTTGAATTCTCAACAAATTTCAATGCATTTATATTCTATCGACGCAGAATACATATTGGAACAAGAATATAAGTTTGTAGCTATGGGTAAATACGAGTTTCAACATGAATATTGTCGAAAAATAAGATCGACACTTGCGAATTTCGAGAATTGCGGAGATGAAATCGGGAAAACATTGAAATTACTTGTTCCACCGTTTGAAAAATGTCACCAATCAATTCGGACATTGTATTTCTGAAGATCAAACATCTATTTAATCTTGGAATCGACGTTTTAACCTTGTTTCATATCGTACATACAATTTTTCGTTCATAATGGCGTACCATCGTAATACGAAATATTGAAATCTCATTCAAATTCAATGAGTTTATATTCTCTCGACGCAGAATGAAGAATATAACATGAATGTAACGTTTTTACTATGTTTAAAAACGCGTTATTATATGATAATTATCGAAAAACGTGTTCGACATACGCGAATTTCGGTATATGCGAAGTAAAAATCGTGAAATCTTTAATAATACTTGTGCCACAGTTTGAAAAATGTTACCAATCGTTTCAGAACATTGCATTTCTTAAGGTCAAACATCTGTTTTATATTGATATCAAAGATTTTAACATTGTTTCATATCGTATATACGATTTTTCGCTCATATACGCTAATCGTCGAAATACGAAAAGTGGAAACCTCGTTCAATTTCATTGATTTTATATTCTATTGATACAGAATAAAGAATATAACATGAACATAACGTTTTTACTATGTTAAAATACTCGTTTTCATATGATAATTATCAAAAACTTAATCGACATACGCGAATTTCGGTATATACGAAGTTAAAATCGTGAAACCTTTAATAATACTCGTGCTCCAGTTTGAAGAAAGTTACCAGTCGATTCAGAACATTGCATTTCATAAGATCAAACATCTATTTTATCTTTGGAATTGAAGTTTTAACCTTGTTTCACATCGTATATACGATTTTTCGCTCATATACGCTAATCGTCGAAATACGAAAAGTGGAAACCTCGTTCAATTTCATTGATTTTATATTCTATTGATACAGAATAAAGAATATAACATGAACATAACGTTTTTACTATGTTAAAATACTCGTTTTCATATAATAATTATCGATAAACTTAATCAACATACGCGAATTTCGGTATATGCGAAGTTAAAATCGTGAAATCTTTAATAATACTTGTGCCACAGTTTGAAAAATGATACCAATCGTTCCAGAACATTGCATTTCATAAGATCAAACATCTATTTTATATTGAAATTAAAGATTTTAACATTGATTCATATCGTATCTACGATTTTTCGCTCAAATAAGCGTATCGTCGAAAAACGAAAAGTTGAAACCTCGTTCAATTTCATTGATTTTATATTCTATTGATACAGAATAATGAATATAACATGCATATAACGTTTTTACTATGTTAAAATACTCGTTTTCATATGATAATTATCGATAAACTTAATCAACATATGCGAATTTCGGTATATGCGAAGTTAAAATCGAGAAATCTTTAATAATACTCATGCCACAGTTTGAAAAATATTACCAATCGAATCAGAACATTGCATTTCATAAGATCAATCATCTATTTTATTTTGGAATCGTCGTTATAACCTTGTATCATATGTTATATACGATTATTAGCTCATAAAGAAGTATCGTAGAAAAGCGAAATTTGAATTCTCAACAAATTTCAATGCATTCATATTCTATCGACGCAGAATACATATTGGAACAAGAATATAAGTTTGTAGCTATGTGTAAATACGAGTTTCAACATGAATATTGTCGAAAAATAAGAACGACACATGCGAATTTCGAGAATTGCGGAGATGAAATCGTGAAAACATTGAAATTACTTGTTCCACCGTTTGAAAAATGTCACCAATCAATTCGGACATTGTAGTTCTGAAGATCAAACATCTATTTAATCTTGGAATCGACGTTTTAACCTTGTTTCATATCGTATATAAAATTTCTCGTTCATAATGGCGTACCATCGTAATACGAAATATTGAAATCTCATTCAAATTCAATGAGTTTATATTCTCTCGACGCAGAATAAAGAATATAACATGAATGTAACGTTATTACTATGTTTAAAAACGCGTTATTATATGATAATTATCGAAAAACGTGTTCGACATACGCGAATTTCGGTATATGCGAAGTTAAAATCGTGAAATCTTTAATAATACTTGTGCCACAGTTTGAAAAATGTTACCAATCGTTTCAGAACATTGCATTTCATAAGGTCAAACATCTGTTTTATATTGATATCAAAGATTTTAACACTGTTTCATATCGTATATACGATTTTTCGCTCATATAAGCGTATCGTCGAAAAACGAAATGTTGAAATCTCGTTCAATTTCATTGATTTTATATTCTATCGATGCAGAGCAAAGAATAAAACAAGAATATGACGTTTTTACTATGTTTATATACGCGTTCACATATGATAATTATCGAAATACGTAATCGGCATACGCGAATTTCAGTATATGCGAAGTTAAAATCGTGAAATCTTTTATAATACTTATGCCACAGTTTGAAAAATGATACCAATCGTTCCAGAACATTGCATTTCATAAGATCAAACATCTGTTTTATATTGAAATTAAAGATTTTAACATTGATTCATATCGTATATACGATTTTTCGCTCAAATAAGCGTATCGTCGAAAAACGAAAAGTTGAAACCTCGTTCAATTTCATTGATTTTATATTCTATTGATACAGAATAATGAATATAACATGCATATAACGTTTTTACTATGTTAAAATACTCGTTTTCATATGATAATTATCGATAAACTTAATCAACATACGCGAATTTCGGTATATGCGAAGTTAGAATCGTGAAATCTTTAATAATACTTGTGCCACAGTTTGAAAAATGTTATCAATCGATTCAGAACATTGCATTTCATATGATCAAACATCTATTTTTATATTTGAATCACAGTTATTAACACTGTTTCATATCGTATATACGATTTTTCGCTCATATAAGCGTATCGTCGAAAAACGAAATGTTGAAATCTCGTTCAATTTCATTGATTTTATATTCTATCGATGCAGAGCAAAGAATATAACAAGAATATGACGTTTTTACTATGTTTATATACGCGTTCACATATGATAATTATCGAAAAACGTAATCGGCATACGCGAATTTCAGTATATGCGAAGTTAAAATCGTGAAATCTTTAATAATACTTATGCCACAGTTTGAAAAATGATACCAATCGTTCCAGAACATTGCATTTCATAAGATCAATCATCTGTTTTATATTGAAATTAAAGATTTTAACATTGATTCATATTGTATCTACGATTTTTCGCTCAAATAAGCGTATCGTCGAAAAACGAAAAGTTGAAACCTCGTTTAATTTCATTGATTTTATATTCTATTGATACAGAATAATGAATATAACATGCATATAACGTTTTTACTATGTTAAAATACTCGTTTTCATATGATAATTATCGATAAACTTAATCAACATACGCGAATTTCGGTATATGCGAAGTTAAAATCGTGAAATCTTTAATAATACTTGTGCCACAGTTTGAAAAATGTTACCAATCGATTCAGAACATTGCATATCATATGATCAAACATCTATTTTTATATTTGAATCACAGTTATTAACACTGTTTCATATCGTATATACGATTTTTCGCTCATATAAGCGTATCGTCGAAAAACGAAATGTTGAAATCTCGTTCAATTTCATTGATTTTATATTCTATCGATGCAGAGCAAAGAATAAAACAAGAATATGACGTTTTTACTATGTTTATATACGCGTTCACATATGATAATTATCGAAAAACGTAATCGGCATACGCGAATTTCAGTATATGCGAAGTTAAAATCGTGAAATCTTTAATAATACTCATGCCACAGTTTGAAAAATATTACCAATCGAATCAGAACATTGCATTTCATAAGATCAAACATCTATTTTATTTTGGAATCGTCGTTATAACCTTGTTTCATATGTTATATACGATTATTAGCTCATATAGAAGTATCGTCGAAAAGCGAAATTTGAATTCTCAACAAATTTCAATGCATTTATATTCTATCGACGCAGAATACATATTGGAACAAGAATATAAGTTTGTAGCTATGTGTAAATACGAGTTTCAACATGAATATTGTCGAAAAATAAGATCGACACATGCGAATTTCGAGAATTGCGGAGATGAAATCGTGAAAACATTGAAATTACTTGTTGCACCGTTTGAAAAATGTCACCAATCAATTCGGACATTGTATTTCTGAAGATCAAACATCTATTTAATCTTGGAATCGACGTTTTAACCTTGTTTCATATCGTATATACAATTTCTCGTTCATAATGGCGTACCATCGTAATACGAAATATTGAAATCTCATTCAAATTCAATGAGTTTATATTCTCTCGACGCAGAATAAAGAATATAACATGAATGTAACGTTTTTACTATGTTTAAAAACGCGTTATTATATGATAATTATCGAAAAACGAGTTCGACATACGCGAATTTCGGTATATACGAAGTTAAAATCGTGAAATCTTTAATAATACTTATGCCACAGTTTGAAAAATGATACCAATCGTTCCAGAACATTGCATTTCATAAGATCAAACATCTGTTTTATATTGAAATTAAAGATTTTAACATTGATTCATATTGAATCTACGATTTTTCGCTCAAATAAGCGTATCGTCGAAAAACGAAAAGTTGAAACCTCGTTCAATTTCATTGATTTTATATTCTATTGATACAGAATAATGAATATAACATGCATATAACGTTTTTACTATGTTAAAATACTCGTTTTCATATGATAATTATCGATAAACTTAATCAACATACGCGAATTTCGGTATATGCGAAGTTAAAATCGTGAAATCTTTAATAATACTTGTGCCACAGTTTGAAAAATGTTACCAATCGATTCAGAACATTGCATATCATATGATCAAACATCTATTTTTATATTTGAATCACAGTTATTAACACTGTTTCATATCGTATATACGATTTTTCTCTCATATACGCTAATCTTCGAAATAAGAAAAGTTGAAACCGTCGTTCAATTTCATTGATTTTATATTCTATTGATATAGAATAAAGAATATAACATGAATATAACGTATTTATTAAGTTTAAATACGCGTTTTCATATGATAATTATCGATAAACTTAATCGATAACGCGAATTTCGGTATAAGCGAAATTAAAATCGTGAAATATTTAATAATACTTGTGCCACAGTTTGAAAAATGTTACCAATCGATTCAGAACATTGCATTTCATAGGATCAAACATCTGTTTTATATTGAAATCAAAGATTTTAACAATGTTTCATATCGTATATACCATTTTTCGCTCATATACGCGTATCGTCGAAAAACGAAAAGTTGAAATCTCGTACAATTTCATTGATTTTATATTCTATCGACGCAGAATAAAGAATACATCAAGAACATAACGTTTTTACTATGTTAAAATACTCGTTTTCATATGATAATTATCGATAAACTTAATCGACATACGCGAATTTCGGTATATGCGAAGTTAAAATCGTGAAATCTTTAATAATACTCGTGCCACAGTTTGAAAAATGTTACCAATCGATTCAGAACATTGCATTTCATATGATTGAACATCTATTTTTATATTGAAATCAAAGTTTTTAACAATGTTTCGTATCGTATATACGATTTTTCGCTCATATAAGCGTATAGTCGAAAAACGAAAAGTTGAAATCTTGTTCAATTTCATTGATTTTATATTCTATTGATGCAGAGCAAAGAATATAACAAGAATATAACGTTTTTACTATGTTTAAATACGCGTTTACATATGATAATTATCGAAAAACCTAATCGGCATACGCGAATTTCAGTATATGCGAAGTTAAAATCGAGAAATCTTTAATAATACTCATGCCAAAGTTTGAAAAATATTACCAATCGAATCAGAACATTGCATTTCATAAGATCAAACATCTATTTTATTTTGGAATCGTCGTTATAACCTTGTTTCATATGTTATATACGATTATTAGCTCATATAGAAGTATCGTCGAAAAGCGAAATTTGAATTCTCAACAAATTTCAATGCATTTATATTCTATCGACGCAGAATACATATTGGAACAAGAATATAAGTTTGTAGCTATGTGTAAATACGAGTTTCAACATGAATATTGTCGAAAAATAAGATCGACACATGCGAATTTCGAGAATTGCGGAGATGAAATCGTGAAAACATTGAAATTACTTGTTCCACCGTTTGAAAAATGTCACCAATCAATTCGGACATTATATTTCTGAAGATCAAACATCTATTTAATCTTGGAATCGACGTTTTAACCTTGTTTCATATCGTATATACAATTTCTCGTTCATAATGGCGTACCATCGTAATACGAAATATTGAAATCTCATTCAAATTCAATGAGTTTATATTCTCTCGACGCAGAATAAAGAATATAACATGAATGTAACGTTATTACTATGTTTAAAAACGCGTTATTATATGATAATTATCGATAAACTTAATCGAAAACGCGAATTTCGGTATAAGCGAAATTAAAATCGTGAAATCTTTAATAATACTTGTGCCACAATTTAAAAATGGTTACCAGTCGATTCATAACATTGCATTTCATAAGAACAAGCATCTGTATTATATTGAAATCAAAGTTTTTAACATTGTTTCGTATCGTATATACGATTTTTCGCTCATATAAGCGTATCGCCGAAAAACGAAAAGTTGAAATCTCGTTCAATTTCATTGATTTTATATTCTATTGATGCAGAGCAAAGAATATAACAAGAATATAACGTTTTTACTATGTTTAAATACGCGTTTACATATGATAATTATCGAAAAACCTAATCGGCATACGCGAATTTCAGTATATGCGAAGTTAAAAACGAGAAATCTTTAATAATACTCGTGCCACAGTTTGAAAAATATTACCAATCGAATCAGAACATTGCATTTCATAAGATCAAACATCTATTTTATTTTGGAATCGACGTTATAACCTTGTTTCATATGTTATATACGATTATTAGCTCATAAAGAAGTATCGTCGAAAAGCGAAATTTGAATTCTCAACAAATTTCAATGCTTTTATATTCTATCGACGCAGAATACATATTGGAACAATAATATAAGTTTGTTACTATGTGTAAATACGAGTTTTAACATGAATATTGTCGAAAAATAAGATCGACACATGCGAATTTCGAGAATTGCGGAGATGAAATCGTGAAAACATTGAAATTACTTGTTCCACCGTTTGAAAAATGTCACCAATCAATTCGGACATTGTATTTCTGAAGATCAAACATCTATTTAATTTTGGAATCGACGTTTTAACCTTGTTTCATATCGTATATACAATTTCTCGTTCATAATGGCGTACCATCGTAATACGAAATATTGAAATCTCATTCAAATTCAATGAGTTTATATTCTCTCGACGCAGAATAAAGAATATAACATGAATGTAACGTTTTTACTATGTTTAAAAACGCGTTATTATATGATAATTATCGAAAAACGAGTTCGACATACGCGAATTTCGGTATATACGAAGTTAAAATCGTGAAATCTTTAATAATACTTATGCCACAGTTTGAAAAATGTTACCAATCGTTTCAGAACATTGCATTTCATAAGATCAAACATCTGTTTTATATTGATATCAAAGATTTTAACATTGTTTCATATCGTATATACGATTTTTCGCTCATATACGCTAATCTTCGAAATAAGAAAAGTTGAAACCGTCGTTCAATTTCATTGATTTTATATTCTATTGATATAGAATAAAGAATATAACATGAATATAACGTTTTTATTAAGTTTAAATACGCGTTTTCATATGATAATTATCGATAAACTTAATCGATAACGCGAATTTCGGTATAAGCGAAATTAAAATCGTGAAATATTTAATAATACTTGTGCCACAGTTTGAAAAATGTTACCAATCGATTCAGAACATTGCATTTCATAGGATCAAACATCTGTTTTATATTGAAATCAAAGATTTTAACAATGTTTCATATCGTATATACCATTTTTCGCTCATATACGCGTATCGTCGAAAAACGAAAAGTTGAAATCTCGTACAATTTCATTGATTTTATATTCTATCGACGCAGAATAAAGAATACATCAAGAACATAACGTTTTTACTATGTTAAAATACTCGTTTTCATATGATAATTATCGATAAACTTAATCGACATACGCGAATTTCGGTATATGCGAAGTTAAAATCGTGAAATCTTTAATAATACTCGTGCCACAGTTTGAAAAATGTTACCAATCGATTCAGAACATTGCATTTCATATGATCAAACATCTATTTTTATATTGAAATCAAAGTTTTTAACAATGTTTCATATCGTATATACGATTTTTCGCTCATATAAGCGTATAGTCGAAAAACGAAAAGTTGAAATCTCGTTCAATTTCATTGATTTTATATTCTATTGATGCAGAGCAAAGAATATAACCAGAATATAACGTTTTTACTATGTTTAAATACGCGTTTACATATGATAATTATCGAAAAACCTAATCGGCATACGCGAATTTCAGTATATGCGAAGTTAAAATCGAGAAATCTTTAATAATACTCATGCCACAGTTTGAAAAATATTACCAATCGAATCAGAACATTGCATTTCATAAGATCAAACATCTATTTTATTTTGGAATCGTCGTTATAACCTTGTTTCATATGTTATATACGATTATTAGCTCATATAGAAGTATCGTCGAAAAGCGAAATTTGAATTCTCAACAAATTTCAATGCATTTATATTCTATCGACGCAGAATACATATTGGAACAAGAATATAAGTTTGTAGCTATGTGTAAATACGAGTTTCAACATGAATATTGTCGAAAAATAAGATCGACACATGCGAATTTCGAGAATTGCGGAGATGAAATCGTGAAAACATTGAAATTACTTGTTCCACCGTTTGAAAAATGTCACCAATCAATTCGGACATTGTATTTCTGAAGATCAAACATCTATTTAATCTTGGAATCGACGTTTTAACCTTGTTTCATATCGTATATACAATTTCTCGTTCATAATGGCGTACCATCGTAATACGAAATATTGAAATCTCATTCAAATTCAATGAGTTTATATTCTCTCGACGCAGAATAAAGAATATAACATGAATGTAACGTTATTACTATGTTTAAAAACGCGTTATTATATGATAATTATCGAAAAACGTGTTCGACATACGCGAATTTCGGTATATACGAAGTTAAAATCGTGAAACCTTTAATAATACTCGTGCCCCAGTTTGAAGAAAGTTACCAGTCGATTCAGAACATTGCATTTCAAAAGATCAAACATCTATTTTATCTTTGGAATTGAAGTTTTAACCTTGTTTCACATCGTATATACGATTTTTCGCTCACATACGCGTACCGCCGAAAAACGAAAAGTTGAAATCTCGTTCAATTTCATTGATTTTATATTCTATCGATGCAGAGCAAAGAATATATCAAGAATATAACGTTTTTACTATGTTTAAATACGCGTTCACATATGATAATTATCGAAAAACGTAATCGACATACGCGAATTTCGGTATATGCGAAGTAAAAATCGTGAAATCTTTAATAATACGTGTGCCACAGTTTGAAAAATGTTACCAATCGTTTCAGAACATTGCATTTCATAAGGTCAAACATCTGTTTTATATTTATATCAAAGATTTTAACATTGTTTCATATCGTATATACGATTTTTCGCTCATATACGCTAATCGTCGAAATACGAAAAGTGGAAATCTCGTTCAATTTCATTGATTTTATATTCTATCGATGCAGAGCAAAGAATATAACAAGAATATGACGTTTCTACTATGTTTATATACGCGTTCACATATGATAATTATCGAAAAACGTAATCGGCATACGCGAATTTCAGTATATGCGAAGTTAAAATCGTGAAATCTTTAATAATACTTATGCCACAGTTTGAAAAATGTTACCAATCGATTCAGAACATTGCATTTCATAGGATCAAACATCTGTTTTATATTGAAATCAAAGATTTTAACAATGTTTCATATCGTATATACCATTTTTCGCTCATATACGCGTATCGTCGAAAAACGAAAAGTTGAAATCTCGTACAATTTCATTGATTTTATATTCTATCGACGCAGAATAAAGAATACATCAAGAACATAACGTTTTTACTATGTTAAAATACTCGTTTTCATATGATAATTATCGATAAACTTAATCGACATACGCGAATTTCGGTATATGCGAAGTTAAAATCGTGAAATCTTTAATAATACTCGTGCCACAGTTTGAAAAATGTTACCAATCGATTCAGAACATTGCATTTCATATGATCAAACATCTATTTTTATATTGAAATCAAAGTTTTTAACAATGTTTCATATCGTATATACGATTTTTCGCTCATATAAGCGTATAGTCGAAAAACGAAAAGTTGAAATCTCGTTCAATTTCATTGATTTTATATTCTATTGATGCAGAGCAAAGAATATAACCAGAATATAACGTTTTTACTATGTTTAAATACGCGTTTACATATGATAATTATCGAAAAACCTAATCGGCATACGCGAATTTCAGTATATGCGAAGTTAAAATCGAGAAATCTTTAATAATACTCATGCCACAGTTTGAAAAATATTACCAATCGAATCAGAACATTGCATTTCATAAGATCAAACATCTATTTTATTTTGGAATCGTCGTTATAACCTTGTTTCATATGTTATATACGATTATTAGCTCATATAGAAGTATCATCGAAAAGCGAAATTTGAATTCTCAACAAATTTCAATGCATTTATATTCTATCGACGCAGAATACATATTGGAACAAGAATATAAGTTTGTAGCTATGTGTAAATACGAGTTTCAACATGAATATTGTCGAAAAATAAGATCGACACATGCGAATTTCGAGAATTGCGGAGATGAAATCGTGAAAACATTGAAATTACTTGTTCCACCGTTTGAAAAATGTCACCAATCAATTCGGACATTGTATTTCTGAAGATCAAACATCTATTTAATCTTGGAATCGACGTTTTAACCTTGTTTCATATCGTATATACAATTTCTCGTTCATAATGGCGTACCATCGTAATACGAAATATTGAAATCTCATTCAAATTCAATGAGTTTATATTCTCTCGACGCAGAATAAAGAATATAACATGAATGTAACGTTATTACTATGTTTAAAAACGCGTTATTATATGATAATTATCGAAAAACGTGTTCGACATACGCGAATTTCGGTATATACGAAGTTAAAATCGTGAAACCTTTAATAATACTCGTGCCCCAGTTTGAAGAAAGTTACCAGTCGATTCAGAACATTGCATTTCAAAAGATCAAACATCTATTTTATCTTTGGAATTGAAGTTTTAACCTTGTTTCACATCGTATATACTATTTTTCGCTCACATACGCGTACCGCCGAAAAACGAAAAGTTGAAATCTCGTTCAATTTCATTGATTTTATATTCTATTGATGCAGAGCAAAGAATATATCAAGAATATAACGTTTTTACTATGTTTAAATACGCGTTCACATATGATAATTATCGAAAAACGTAATCGACATACGCGAATTTCGGTATATGCGAAGTAAAAATCGTGAAATCTTTAATAATACTTGTGCCACAGTTTGAAAAATGTTACCAATCGTTTCAGAACATTGCATTTCATAAGGTCAAACATCTGTTTTATATTTATATCAAAGATTTTAACATTGTTTCATATCGTATATACGATTTTTCGCTCATATACGCTAATCGTCGAAATACGAAAAGTGGAAATCTCGTTCAATTTCATTGATTTTATATTCTATCGATGCAGAGCAAAGAATATAACAAGAATATGACGTTTCTACTATGTTTATATACGCGTTCACATATGATAATTATCGAAAAACGTAATCGGCATACGCGAATTTCAGTATATGCGAAGTTAAAATCGTGAAATCTTTAATAATACTTATGCCACAGTTTGAAAAATGATACCAATCGTTCCAGAACATTGCATTTCATAAGATCAAAAATCTGTTTTATATTGAAATTAAAGATTTTAACATTGATTCATATCGTATCTACGATTTTTCGCTCAAATAAGCGTATCGTCGAAAAACGAAAAGTTGAAACCTCGTTCAAATTCATTGATTTTATATTCTATTGATACAGAATAATGAATATAACATGCATATAACGTTTTTAGTATGTTTAAAAACTCGTTTTCATATGATCATTATCGATAAACTTAATCGAAAACGCGAATTTCGGTATAAGCGAAATTAAAATCGTGAAATCTTTAATAATACTTGTGCCACAATTTAAAAATGGTTACCAGTCGATTCATAACATTGCATTTCATAAGAACAAGCATCTGTATTATATTGAAATCAAAGTTTTTAACATTGTTTCGTATCGTATATACGATTTTTCGCTCATATAAGCGTATCGCCGAAAAACGAAAAGTTGAAATCTCGTTCAATTTCATTGATTTTATATTCTATCGATGCAGAGCAAAGAATATAACAAGAATTTTTTTACTATGTTTAAATACGCGTTCACATATGATAATTATCGAATAACGTAATCGGCATACGCGAATTTCAGTATATGCGAAGTTAAAAACGAGAAATCTTTAATAATACTCGTGCTACAGTTTGAAAAATATTACCAATCGAATCAGAACATTGCATTTCATAAGATCAAACATCTATTTTATTTTGGAATCGACGTTATAACCTTGTTTCATATGTTATATACGATTATTAGCTCATAAAGAAGTATCGTCGAAAAGCGAAATTTGAATTCTCAACAAATTTCAATGCTTTTATATTCTATCGACGCAGAATACATATTGGAACAATAATATAAGTTTGTTACTATGTGTAAATACGAGTTTTAACATGAATATTGTCGAAAAATAAGATCGACACATGCGAATTTCGAGAATTGCGGAGATGAAATCGTGAAAACATTGAAATTACTTGTTCCACCGTTTGAAAAATGTCACCAATCAATTCGGACATTGTATTTCTGAAGATCAAACATCTATTTAATCTTGGAATCGACGTTTTAACCTTGTTTCATATCGTATATACAATTTTTCGTTCATAATGGCGTACCATCGTAATACGAAATATTGAAATCTCATTCAAATTCAATTAGTTTATATTCTCTCGACGCAGAATGAAGAATATAACATGAATGTAACGTTTTTACTATGTTTAAAAACGCGTTATTATATGATAATTATCGAAAAACGTGTTCGACATACGCGAATTTCGGTATATACGAAGTTAAAATCGTGAAATCTTTAATAATACTTATGCCACAGTTTGAAAAATGTTACCAATCGTTTCAAAACATTGCATTTCATAAGATCAAACATCTGTTTTATATTGATATCAAAGATTTTAACATTGTTTCATATCGTATATACGATTTTTCGCTCATATACGCTACTCGTCGAAATAAGAAAAGTTGAAACCTCGTTCAATTTCATTGATTTTATATTCTAATGATATAGAATAAAGAATATTACATGAATATAACGTTTTTATTATGTTTAAATACGCGTTTTCATATGATAATTATCGATAAACTTAATCGATAACGCGAATTTCGGTATAAGCGAAATTAAAATCGTGAAATATTTAATAATACTTGTGCCACAGTTTGAAAAATGTTACCAATCGATTCAGAACATTGCATTCCATAGGATCAAACATCTGTTTTATATTGAAATCAAAGATTTTAACAATGTTTCATATCGTATATACCATTTTTCGCTCATATACGCGTATCGTCGAAAAACGAAAAGTTGAAATCTCGTACAATTTCATTGATTTTATATTCTATCGACGCAGAATAAAGAATACATCAAGAACATAACGTTTTTACTATGTTAAAATACTCGTTTTCATATGATAATTATCGATAAACTTAATCGACATACGCGAATTTCGGTATATGCGAAGTTAAAATCGTGAAATCTTTAATAATACTCGTGCCACAGTTTGAAAAATGTTACGAATCGATTCAGAACATTGCATTTCATATGATCAAACATCTATTTTTATATTGAAATCAAAGTTTTTAACAATGTTTCATATCGTATATACGATTTTTCGCTCATATAAGCGTATAGTCGAAAAACGAAAAGTTGAAAT
The DNA here is from genome assembly GCF_910589235.1 of Vespa crabro. Lineage (NCBI taxonomy): Eukaryota > Metazoa > Arthropoda > Insecta > Hymenoptera > Vespidae > Vespa > Vespa crabro. The sequence goes on from NC_060955.1 coordinate 13,780,657, forward strand.
CTCTTTCAATTTCATTGATTTTATATTCTATTGATGCAGAGCAAAGAATATAACAAGAATATAACGTTTTTACTATGTTTAAATACGCGTTTACATATGATAATTATCGAAAAACCTAATCGGCATACGCGAATTTCAGTATATGCGAAGTTAAAATCGAGAAATCTTTAATAATACTCATGCCACAGTTTGAAAAATATTACCAATCGAATCAGAACATTGCATTTCATAAGATCAAACATCTATTTTATTTTGGAATCGTCGTTATAACCTTGTTTCATATGTTATATACGATTATTAGCTCATATAGAAGTATCGTCGAAAAGCGAAATTTGAATTCTCAACAAATTTCAATGCATTTATATTCTATCGACGCAGAATACATATTGGAACAAGAATATAAGTTTGTAGCTATGTGTAAATACGAGTTTCAACATGAATATTGTCGAAAAATAAGATCGACACATGCGAATTTCGAGAATTGCGGAGATGAAATCGTGAAAACATTGAAATTACTTGTTCCACCGTTTGAAAAATGTCACCAATCAATTCGGACATTGTATTTCTGAAGATCAAACATCTATTTAATCTTGGAATCGACGTTTTAACCTTGTTTCATATCGTATATACAATTTCTCGTTCATAATGGCGTACCATCGTAATACGAAATATTGAAATCTCATTCAAATTCAATGAGTTTATATTCTCTCGACGCAGAATAAAGAATATAACATGAATGTAACGTTATTACTATGTTTAAAAACGCGTTATTATATGATAATTATCGAAAAACGTGTTCGACATACGCGAATTTCGGTATATACGAAGTTAAAATCGTGAAACCTTTAATAATACTCGTGCCCCAGTTTGAAGAAAGTTACCAGTCGATTCAGAACATTGCATTTCAAAAGATCAAACATCTATTTTATCTTTGGAATTGAAGTTTTAACCTTGTTTCACATCGTATATACTATTTTTCGCTCACACACGCGTACCGCCGAAAAACGAAAAGTTGAAATCTCGTTCAATTTCATTGATTTTATATTCTATCGATGCAGAGCAAAGAATATATCAAGAATATAACGTTTTTACTATGTTTAAATACGCGTTCACATATGATAATTATCGAAAAACGTAATCGACATACGCGAATTTCGGTATATGCGAAGTAAAAATCGTGAAATCTTTAATAATACTTGTGCCACAGTTTGAAAAATGTTACCAATCGTTTCAGAACATTGCATTTCATAAGGTCAAACATCTGTTTTATATTTATATCAAAGATTTTAACATTGTTTCATATCGTATATACGATTTTTCGCTCATATACGCTAATCGTCGAAATACGAAAAGTGGAAATCTCGTTCAATTTCATTGATTTTATATTCTATCGATGCAGAGCAAAGAATATAACAAGAATATGACGTTTCTACTATGTTTATATACGCGTTCACATATGATAATTATCGAAAAACGTAATCGGCATACGCGAATTTCAGTATATGCGAAGTTAAAATCGTGAAATCTTTAATAATACTTATGCCACAGTTTGAAAAATGATACCAATCGTTCCAGAACATTGCATTTCATAAGATCAAAAATCTGTTTTATATTGAAATTAAAGATTTTAACATTGATTCATATCGTATCTACGATTTTTCGCTCAAATAAGCGTATCGTCGAAAAACGAAAAGTTGAAACCTCGTTCAATTTCATTGATTTTATATTCTATTGATACAGAATAATGAATATAACATGCATATAACGTTTTTATTATGTTTAAAAACTCGTTTTCATATGATAATTATCGATAAACTTAATTGAAAACGCGAATTTCGGTATAAGCGAAATTAAAATCGTGAAATCTTTAATAATACTTGTGCCACAATTTAAAAATGGTTACCAGTCGATTCATAACATTGCATTTCATAAGAACAAGCATCTGTATTATATTGAAATCAAAGTTTTTAACATTGTTTCGTATCGTATATACGATTTTTCGCTCATATAAGCGTATCGCCGAAAAACGAAAAGTTGAAATCTCGTTCAATTTCATTGATTTTATATTCTATCGATGCAGAGCAAAGAATATAACAAGAATATAACGTTTTTACTATGTTTAAATACGCGTTCACATATGATAATTATCGAATAACGTAATCGGCATACGCGAATTTCAGTATATGCGAAGTTAAAAACGAGAAATCTTTAATAATACTCGTGCTACAGTTTGAAAAATATTACCAATCGAATCAGAACATTGCATTTCATAAGATCAAACATCTATTTTATTTTGGAATCGACGTTATAACCTTGTTTCATATGTTATATACGATTATTAGCTCATAAAGAAGTATCGTCGAAAAGCGAAATTTGAATTCTCAACAAATTTCAATGCTTTTATATTCTATCGACGCAGAATACATATTGGAACAATAATATAAGTTTGTTACTATGTGTAAATACGAGTTTTAACATGAATATTGTCGAAAAATAAGATCGACACATGCGAATTTCGAGAATTGCGGAGATGAAATCGTGAAAACATTGAAATTACTTGTTCCACCGTTTGAAAAATGTCACCAATCAATTCGGACATTGTATTTCTGAAGATCAAACATCTATTTAATCTTGGAATCGACGTTTTAACCTTGTTTCATATCGTATATACAATTTTTCGTTCATAATGGCGTACCATCGTAATACGAAATATTGAAATCTCATTCAAATTCAATTAGTTTATATTCTCTCGACGCAGAATGAAGAATATAACATGAATGTAACGTTTTTACTATGTTTAAAAACGCGTTATTATATGATAATTATCGAAAAACGTGTTCGACATACGCGAATTTCGGTATATACGAAGTTAAAATCGTGAAATCTTTAATAATACTTATGCCACAGTTTGAAAAATGTTACCAATCGTTTCAAAACATTGCATTTCATAAGATCAAACATCTGTTTTATATTGATATCAAAGATTTTAACATTGTTTCATATCGTATATACGATTTTTCGCTCATATACGCTAATCGTCGAAATAAGAAAAGTTGAAACCTCGTTCAATTTCATTGATTTTATACTCTATTGATATAGAATAAAGAATATTACATGAATATAACGTTTTTATTATGTTTAAATACGCGTTTTCATATGATAATTATCGATAAACTTAATCGATAACGCGAATTTCGGTATAAGCGAAATTAAAATCGTGAAATATTTAATAATACTTGTGCCACAGTTTGAAAAATGTTACCAATCGATTCAGAACATTGCATTTCATAGGATCAAACATCTGTTTTATATTGAAATCAAAGATTTTAACAATGTTTCATATCGTATATACCATTTTTCGCTCATATACGCGTATCGTCGAAAAACGAAAAGTTGAAATCTCGTACAATTTCATTGATTTTATATTCTATCGACGCAGAATAAAGAATACATCAAGAACATAACGTTTTTACTATGTTAAAATACTCGTTTTCATATGATAATTATCGATAAACTTAATCGACATACGCGAATTTCGGTATATGCGAAGTTAAAATCGTGAAATCTTTAATAATACTCGTGCCACAGTTTGAAAAATGTTACGAATCGATTCAGAACATTGCATTTCATATGATCAAACATCTATTTTTATATTGAAATCAAAGTTTTTAACAATGTTTCATATCGTATATACGATTTTTCGCTCATATAAGCGTATAGTCGAAAAACGAAAAGTTGAAATCTCTTTCAATTTCATTGATTTTATATTCTATTGATGCAGAGCAAAGAATATAACAAGAATATAACGTTTTTACTATGTTTAAATACGCGTTTACATATGATAATTATCGAAAAACCTAATCGGCATACGCGAATTTCAGTATATGCGAAGTTAAAATCGAGAAATCTTTAATAATACTCATGCCACAGTTTGAAAAATATTACCAATCGAATCAGAACATTGCATTTCATAAGATCAAACATCTATTTTATTTTGGAATCGTCGTTATAACCTTGTTTCATATGTTATATACGATTATTAGCTCATATAGAAGTATCGTCGAAAAGCGAAATTTGAATTCTCAACAAATTTCAATGCATTTATATTCTATCGACGCAGAATACATATTGGAACAAGAATATAAGTTTGTAGCTATGTGTAAATACGAGTTTCAACATGAATATTGTCGAAAAATAAGATCGACACATGCGAATTTCGAGAATTGCGGAGATGAAATCGTGAAAACATTGAAATTACTTGTTCCACCGTTTGAAAAATGTCACCAATCAATTCGGACATTGTATTTCTGAAGATCAAACATCTATTTAATCTTGGAATCGACGTTTTAACCTTGTTTCATATCGTATATACAATTTCTCGTTCATAATGGCGTACCATCGTAATACGAAATATTGAAATCTCATTCAAATTCAATGAGTTTATATTCTCTCGACGCAGAATAAAGAATATAACATGAATGTAACGTTATTACTATGTTTAAAAACGCGTTATTATATGATAATTATCGAAAAACGTGTTCGACATACGCGAATTTCGGTATATACGAAGTTAAAATCGTGAAACCTTTAATAATACTCGTGCCCCAGTTTGAAGAAAGTTACCAGTCGATTCAGAACATTGCATTTCAAAAGATCAAACATCTATTTTATCTTTGGAATTGAAGTTTTAACCTTGTTTCACATCGTATATACTATTTTTCGCTCACACACGCGTACCGCCGAAAAACGAAAAGTTGAAATCTCGTTCAATTTCATTGATTTTATATTCTATCGATGCAGAGCAAAGAATATATCAAGAATATAACGTTTTTACTATGTTTAAATACGCGTTCACATATGATAATTATCGAAAAACGTAATCGACATACGCGAATTTCGGTATATGCGAAGTAAAAATCGTGAAATCTTTAATAATACTTGTGCCACAGTTTGAAAAATGTTACCAATCGTTTCAGAACATTGCATTTCATAAGGTCAAACATCTGTTTTATATTTATATCAAAGATTTTAACATTGTTTCATATCGTATATACGATTTTTCGCTCATATACGCTAATCGTCGAAATACGAAAAGTGGAAATCTCGTTCAATTTCATTGATTTTATATTCTATCGATGCAGAGCAAAGAATATAACAAGAATATGACGTTTCTACTATGTTTATATACGCGTTCACATATGATAATTATCGAAAAACGTAATCGGCATACGCGAATTTCAGTATATGCGAAGTTAAAATCGTGAAATCTTTAATAATACTTATGCCACAGTTTGAAAAATGATACCAATCGTTCCAGAACATTGCATTTCATAAGATCAAAAATCTGTTTTATATTGAAATTAAAGATTTTAACATTGATTCATATCGTATCTACGATTTTTCGCTCAAATAAGCGTATCGTCGAAAAACGAAAAGTTGAAACCTCGTTCAATTTCATTGATTTTATATTCTATTGATACAGAATAATGAATATAACATGCATATAACGTTTTTATTATGTTTAAAAACTCGTTTTCATATGATAATTATCGATAAACTTAATTGAAAACGCGAATTTCGGTATAAGCGAAATTAAAATCGTGAAATCTTTAATAATACTTGTGCCACAATTTAAAAATGGTTACCAGTCGATTCATAACATTGCATTTCATAAGAACAAGCATCTGTATTATATTGAAATCAAAGTTTTTAACATTGTTTCGTATCGTATATACGATTTTTCGCTCATATAAGCGTATCGCCGAAAAACGAAAAGTTGAAATCTCGTTCAATTTCATTGATTTTATATTCTATCGATGCAGAGCAAAGAATATAACAAGAATATAACGTTTTTACTATGTTTAAATACGCGTTCACATATGATAATTATCGAATAACGTAATCGGCATACGCGAATTTCAGTATATGCGAAGTTAAAAACGAGAAATCTTTAATAATACTCGTGCTACAGTTTGAAAAATATTACCAATCGAATCAGAACATTGCATTTCATAAGATCAAACATCTATTTTATTTTGGAATCGACGTTATAACCTTGTTTCATATGTTATATACGATTATTAGCTCATAAAGAAGTATCGTCGAAAAGCGAAATTTGAATTCTCAACAAATTTCAATGCTTTTATATTCTATCGACGCAGAATACATATTGGAACAATAATATAAGTTTGTTACTATGTGTAAATACGAGTTTTAACATGAATATTGTCGAAAAATAAGATCGACACATGCGAATTTCGAGAATTGCGGAGATGAAATCGTGAAAACATTGAAATTACTTGTTCCACCGTTTGAAAAATGTCACCAATCAATTCGGACATTGTATTTCTGAAGATCAAACATCTATTTAATCTTGGAATCGACGTTTTAACCTTGTTTCATATCGTATATACAATTTTTCGTTCATAATGGCGTACCATCGTAATACGAAATATTGAAATCTCATTCAAATTCAATTAGTTTATATTCTCTCGACGCAGAATGAAGAATATAACATGAATGTAACGTTTTTACTATGTTTAAAAACGCGTTATTATATGATAATTATCGAAAAACGTGTTCGACATACGCGAATTTCGGTATATACGAAGTTAAAATCGTGAAATCTTTAATAATACTTATGCCACAGTTTGAAAAATGTTACCAATCGTTTCAAAACATTGCATTTCATAAGATCAAACATCTGTTTTATATTGATATCAAAGATTTTAACATTGTTTCATATCGTATATACGATTTTTCGCTCATATACGCTAATCGTCGAAATAAGAAAAGTTGAAACCTCGTTCAATTTCATTGATTTTATACTCTATTGATATAGAATAAAGAATATTACATGAATATAACGTTTTTATTATGTTTAAATACGCGTTTTCATATGATAATTATCGATAAACTTAATCGATAACGCGAATTTCGGTATAAGCGAAATTAAAATCGTGAAATATTTAATAATACTTGTGCCACAGTTTGAAAAATGTTACCAATCGATTCAGAACATTGCATTTCATAGGATCAAACATCTGTTTTATATTGAAATCAAAGATTTTAACAATGTTTCATATCGTATATACCATTTTTCGCTCATATACGCGTATCGTCGAAAAACGAAAAGTTGAAATCTCGTACAATTTCATTGATTTTATATTCTATCGACGCAGAATAAAGAATACATCAAGAACATAACGTTTTTACTATGTTAAAATACTCGTTTTCATATGATAATTATCGATAAACTTAATCGACATACGCGAATTTCGGTATATGCGAAGTTAAAATCGTGAAATATTTAATAATACTTGTGCCACAGTTTGAAAAATGTTACCAATCGAATCAGAACATTGCATTTCATAAGATCAAACATCTATTTTATTTTGGAATCGTCGTTATAACCTTGTTTCATATGTTATATACGATTATTAGCTCATATAGAAGTATCGTCGAAAAGCGAAATTTGAATTCTCAACAAATTTCAATGCATTTATATTCTATCGACGCAGAATACATATTGGAACAAGAATATAAGTTTGTAGCTATGTGTAAATACGAGTTTCAACATGAATATTGTCGAAAAATAAGATCGACACATGCGAATTTCGAGAATTGCGGAGATGAAATCGTGAAAACATTGAAATTACTTGTTCCACCCTTTGAAAAATGTCACCAATCAATTCGGACATTGTATTTCTGAAGATCAAACATCTATTTAATCTTGGAATCGACGTTTTAACCTTGTTTCATATCGTATATACAATTTCTCGTTCATAATGGCGTACCATCGTAATACGAAATATTGAAATCTCATTCAAATTCAATGAGTTTATATTCTCTCGACGCAGAATAAAGAATATAACATGAATGTAACGTTATTACTATGTTTAAAAACGCGTTATTATATGATAATTATCGAAAAACGTGTTCGACATACGCGAATTTCGGTATATACGAAGTTAAAATCGTGAAACCTTTAATAATACTCGTGCCCCAGTGTGAAGAAAGTTACCAGTCGATTCAGAACATTGCATTTCAAAAGATCAAACATCTATTTTATCTTTGGAATTGAAGTTTTAACCTTGTTTCACATCGTATATACGATTTTTCGCTCAGATACGCGTACCGCCGAAAAACGAAAAGTTGAAATCTCGTTCAATTTCATTGATTTTATATTCTATCGATGCAGAGCAAAGAATATATCAAGAATATAACGTTTTTACTATGTTTAAATACGCGTTCACATATGATAATTATCGAAAAACGTAATCGACATACGCGAATTTCGGTATATGCGAAGTAAAAATCGTGAAATCTTTAATAATACTTGTGCCACAGTTTGAAAAATGTTACCAATCGTTTCAGAACATTGCATTTCATAAGGTCAAACATCTGTTTTATATTTATATCAAAGATTTTAACATTGTTTCATATCGTATATACGATTTTTCGCTCATATACGCTAATCGTCGAAATACGAAAAGTGGAAATCTCGTTCAATTTCATTGATTTTATATTCTATCGATGTAGAGCAAAGAATATAACAAGAATATGACGTTTCTACTATGTTTATATACGCGTTCACATATGATAATTATCGAAAAACGTAATCGGCATACGCGAATTTCAGTATATGCGAAGTTAAAATCGTGAAATCTTTAATAATACTTATGCCACAGTTTGAAAAATGATACCAATCGTTCCAGAACATTGCATTTCATAAGATCAAAAATCTGTTTTATATTGAAATTAAAGATTTTAACATTGATTCATATCGTATCTACGATTTTTCGCTCAAATAAGCGTATCGTCGAAAAACGAAAAGTTGAAACCTCGTTCAATTTCATTGATTTTATATTCTATTGATTCAGAATAATGAATATAACATGCATATAACGTTTTTATTATGTTTAAAAACTCGTTTTCATATGATAATTATCGATAAACTTAATCGAAAACGCGAATTTCGGTATAAGCGAAATTAAAATCGTGAAATCTTTAATAATACTTGTGCCACAATTTAAAAATGGTTACCAGTCGATTCATAACATTGCATTTCATAAGAACAAGCATCTGTATTATATTGAAATCAAAGTTTTTAACATTGTTTCGTATCGTATATACGATTTTTCGCTCATATAAGCGTATCGCCGAAAAACGAAAAGTTGAAATCTCGTTCAATTTCATTGATTTTATATTCTATCGATGCAGAGCAAAGAATATAACAAGAATATAACGTTTTTACTATGTATAAATACGCGTTCACATATGATAATTATCGAATAACGTAATCGGCATACGCGAATTTCAGTATATGCGAAGTTAAAAACGAGAAATCTTTAATAATACTCGTGCTACAGTTTGAAAAATATTACCAATCGAATCAGAACATTGCATTTCATAAGATCAAACATCTATTTTATTTTGGAATCGACGTTATAACCTTGTTTCATATGTTATATACGATTATTAGCTCATAAAGAAGTATCGTCGAAAAGCGAAATTTGAATTCTCAACAAATTTCAATGCTTTTATATTCTATCGACGCAGAATACATATTGGAACAATAATATAAGTTTGTTACTATGTGTAAATACGAGTTTTAACATGAATATTGTCGAAAAATAAGATCGACACATGCGAATTTCGAGAATTGCGGAGATGAAATCGTGAAAACATTGAAATTACTTGTTCCACCGTTTGAAAAATGTCACCAATCAATTCGGACATTGTATTTCTGAAGATCAAACATCTATTTAATCTTGGAATCGACGTTTTATCCTTGTTTCACATCGTATATACAATTTTTCGTTCATAATGGCGTACCATCGTAATACGAAATATTGAAATCTCATTCAAATTCAATTAGTTTATATTCTCTCGACGCAGAATGAAGAATATAACATGAATGTAACGTTTTTACTATGTTTAAAAACGCGTTATTATATGATAATTATCGAAAAACGTGTTCGACATACGCGAATTTCGGTATATACGAAGTTAAAATCGTGAAATCTTTAATAATACTTATGCCACAGTTTGAAAAATGTTACCAATCGTTTCAAAACATTGCATTTCATAAGATCAAACATCTGTTTTATATTGATATCAAAGATTTTAACATTGTTTCATATCGTATATACGATTTTTCGCTCATATAAGCGTATCGTCGAAAAGCGAAATTTGAATTCTCAACAAATTTCAATGCATTTATATTCTATCGACGCAGAATTCATATTGGAACAAGAATATAAGTTTGTAGCTATGTGTAAATACGAGTTTCAACATGAATATTGTCGAAAAATAAGAACGACACATGCGAATTTCGAGAATTGCGGAGATGAAATCGTGAAAACATTGAAATTACTTGTTCCACCGTTTGAAAAATGTCACCAATCAATTCGGACATTGTATTTCTGAAGATCAAACATCTATTTAATCTTGGAATCGACGTTTTAACCTTGTTTCATATCGTATATACAATTTTTCGTTCATAATGGCGTACCATCGTAATACGAAATATTGAAATCTCATTCAAATTCAATTAGTTTATATTCTCTCGACGCAGAATGAAGAATATAACATGAATGTAACGTTTTTACTATGTTTAAAAACGCGTTATTATATGATAATTATCGAAAAACGTGTTCGCCATACGCGAATTTCGGTATATACGAAGTTAAAATCGTGAAATCTTTAATAATACTTATGCCACAGTTTGAAAAATGTTACCAATCGTTTCAGAACATTGCATTTCATAAGATCAAACATCTGTTTTATATTGATATCAAAGATTTTAACATTGTTTCATATCGTATATACGATTTTTCGCTCATATACTCTAATCGTCGAAATAAGAAAAGTTGAAACCTCGTTCAATTTCATTGATTTTATATTCTATTAATATAGAATAAAGAATATTACATGAATATAACGTTTTTATTATGTTTAAATACGCGTTTTCATATGATAATTATCGATAAACTTAATCGATAACGCGAATTTCGGTATAAGCGAAATTAAAATCGTGAAATATTTAATAATACTTGTGCCACAGTTTGAAAAATGTTACCAATCGATTCAGAACATTGCATTTCATAGGATCAAACATCTGTTTTATATTGAAATCAAAGATTTTAACATTGTTTCATATCGTATATACCATTTTTCGCTCATATACGCTAATCGTCGAAATAAGAAAAGTTGAAACCTCGTTCAATTTCATTGATTTTATATTCTATTGATATAGAATAAAGAATATTACATGAATATAACGTTTTTATTATGTTTAAATACGCGTTTTCATATGATAATTATCGATAAACTTAATCGATAACGCGAATTTCGGTATAAGCGAAACTAAAATCGTGAAATATTTAATAATACTTGTGCCACAGTTTGAAAAATGTTACCAATCGATTCAGAACATTGCATTTCATAGGATCAAACATCTGTTTTATATTGAAATCAAAGATTTTAACATTGTTTCATATCGTATATACCATTTTTCGCTCATATACGCGTAACGTCGAAAAACGAAAAGTTGAAATCTCGTTCAATTTCATTGATTTTATATTCTATTGATGCAGAGCAAAGAATATAACAAGAATATAACGTTTTTACTATGTTTAAATACGCGTTCACATATGATAATTATCGAAAAACGTAATCGGCATACGCGAATTTCAGTATATGCGAAATTAAAATCGAGAAATCTTTAATAATACTCATGCCACAGTTTGAAAAATATTACCAATCGAATCAGAACATTGCATTTCATAAGATCAAACATCTATTTTATTTTGGAATCGTCGTTATAACCTTGTTTCATATGTTATATACGATTATTAGCTCATAAAGAAGTATCGTCGAAAAGCGAAATTTGAATTCTCAACAAATTTCAATGCATTTATATTCTATCGACGCAGAATTCATATTGGAACAAGAATATAAGTTTGTAGCTATGTGTAAATACGAGTTTCAACATGAATATTGTCAAAAAATAAGATCGACACATGCGAATTTCGAGAATTGCGGAGATGAAATCGTGAAAACATTGAAATTACTTGTTCCACCGTTTGAAAAATGTCACCAATCAATTCGGACATTGTATTTCTGAAGATCAAACATCTATTTAATCTTGGAATCGACGTTTTAACCTTGTTTCATATCGTATATACAATTTTTCGTTCATAATGGCGTACCATCGTAATACGAAATATTGAAATCTCATTCAAATTCAATGAGCTTATATTCTCTCGACGCAGAATAAAGAATATAACATGAATGTAACGTTTTTACTATGTTTAAAAACGCGTTATTATATGATACTTATCGAAAAACGTGTTCGACATACGCGAATTTCGGTATATACGAAGTTAAAATCGTGAAACCTTTAATAATACTCGTGCCCCAGTTTGAAGAAAGTTACCATTCGATTCAGAACATTGCATTTCATAAGATCAAACATCTATTTTATCTTTGGAATTGACGTTTTAAACCTTGTTTCACATCGTATATACGATTTTTCGCTCATATAAGCGTATCGTCGAAAAACGAAATGTTGAAATCTCGTTCAATTTCATTGATTTTATATTCTATCGATGCAGAGCAAAGAATATAACAAGAATATGACGTTTTTACTCTGTTTATATACGCGTTCACATATGATAATTATCGAAAAACGTAATCGGCATACGCGAATTTCAGTATATGCGAAGTAAAAATCGTGAAATCTTTAATAATACTCGTGCCACAGTTTGAAAAATGTTACCAATCGATTCAGAACATTGCATTTCATATGATCAAACATCTATTTTTATATTGAAATCAAAGTTTTTAACATTGTTTCATATCGTATAAACGATTTTTCGCTCATATAAGCGTATCGTCGAAAAACGAAAAGTTGAAACCTCGTTCAATTTCATTGATTTTATATTCTATTGATACAGAATAAAGAATATAACATGAACATAACGTTTTTACTATGTTAAAATACTCGTTTTCATATGATAATTATCGATAAACTTAATCAACATACGCGAATTTCGGTATATGCGAAGTTAAAATCGTGAAATCTTTAATAATACTTGTGCCACAGTTTGAAAAATGTTACCAATCGATTCAGAACATTGCATTTCATATGATCAAACATCTATTTTTATATTTGAATCACAGTTATTAACACTGATACATATCGTATATACGATTTTTCGCTCATATAAGCGTATCTTCGAAAAACGAAATGTTGAAATCTCGTTCAATTTCATTGATTTTATATTCTATCGATGCAGAGCAAAGAATATAACAAGAATATGACGTTTTTACTATGTTCAAATACGCGTTCACATATGATAATTATCGAAAAACGTAATCGGCATACGCGAATTTCAGTATATGCGAAGTTAAAATCGAGAAATCTTTAATAATACTCATGCCACAGTTTGAAAAATATTACCAATCGAATCAGAACATTGCATTTCATAAGATCAAACATCTATTTTATTTTGGAATCGTCGTTATAACCTTGTTTCATATGTTATATACGATTATTAGCTCATAAAGAAGTATCGTAGAAAAGCGAAATTTGAATTCTCAACAAATTTCAATGCATTTATATTCTATCGACGCAGAATACATATTGGAACAAGAATATAAGTTTGTAGCTATGTGTAAATACGAGTTTCAACATGAATATTGTCGAAAAATAAGAACGACACATGCGAATTTCGAGAATTGCGGAGATGAAATCGTGAAAACATTGAAATTACTTGTTCCACCGTTTGAAAAATGTCACCAATCAATTCGGACATTGTATTTCTGAAGATCAAACATCTATTTAATCTTGGAATCGACGTTTTAACCTTGTTTCATATCGTATATACAATTTTTCGTTCATAATGGCGTACCATCGTAATACGAAATATTGAAATCTCATTCAAATTCAATGAGTTTATATTCTCTCGACGCAGAATAAAGAATATAACATGAATGTAACGTTTTTACTATGTTTAAAAACGCGTTATTATATGATAATTATCGAAAAACGTGTTCGACATACGCGAATTTCGGTATATACGAAGTTAAAATCGTGAAATCTTTAATAATACTTATGCCACAGTTTGAAAAATTTTACCAATCGTTTCAGAACATTGCATTTCATAAGATCAAACATCTGTTTTATATTGATATCAAAGATTTTAACATTGTTTCATATCGTATATACGATTTTTCGCTCATATACGCTAATCGTCGAAATAAGAAAAGTTGAAACCTCGATCAATTTCATTGATTTTATATTCTATTGATATAGAATAAAGAATATTACATGAATATAACGTTTTTATTACGTTTAAATACGCGTTTTCATATGATAATTATCGATAAACTTAATCGATAACGCGAATTTCGGTATAAGCGAAATTAAAATCGTGAAATATTTAATAATACTTGTGCCACAGTTTGAAAAATGTTACCAATCGATTCAGAACATTGCATTTCATAGGATCAAACATCTGTTTTATATTGAAATCAAAGATTTTAACATTGTTTCATATCGTATATACCATTTTTCGCTCATATACGCGTATCGTCGAAAAACGAAAAGTTGAAATCTCGTTCAATTTCATTGATTTTATATTCTATTGATGCAGAGCAAAGAATATAACAAGAATATAACGTTTTTACTATGTTTAAATACGCGTTCACATATGATAATTATCGAAAAACGTAATCGGCATACGCGAATTTCAGTATATGCGAAGTTGAAATCGAGAAATCTTTAATAATACTCATGCCACAGTTTGAAAAATATTACCAATCGAATCAGAACATTGCATTTCATAAGATCAAACATCTATTTTATTTTGGAATCGTCGTTATAACCTTGTTTCATATGTTATATACGATTATTAGCTCATAAAGAAGTATCGTCGAAAAGCGAAATTTGAATTCTCAACAAATTTCAATGCATTTATATTCTATCGACGCAGAATTCATATTGGAACAAGAATATAAGTTTGTAGCTATGTGTAAATACGAGTTTCAACATGAATATTGTCGAAAAATAAGATCGACACATGCCAATTTCGAGAATTGCGGAGATGAAATCGTGAAAACATTGAAATTACTTGTTCCACCGTTTAAAAATGTCATCAATCAATTCGGACATTGTATTTCTGAAGATCAAACATCTATTTATTCTTGGAATCGACGTTTTAACCTTGTTTCATATCGTATATACAATTTTTCGTTCATAATGGCGTACCATCGTAATACGAAATATTGAAATCTCATTCAAATTCAATGAGTTTATATTCTCTCGACGCAGAATAAAGAATATAACATGAATGTAACGTTTTTACTATGTTTAAAAACGCGTTATTATATGATAATTATCGAAAAACGTGTTCGACATACGCGAATTTCGGTATATACGAAGTTAAAATCGTGAAACCTTTAATAATACTCGTGCCCCAGTTTGAAGAAAGTTACCAGTCGATTCAGAACATTGCATTTCATAAGATCAAACATCTATTTTATCTTTGGAATTGACGTTTTAACCTTGTTTCACATCGTATATACGATTTTTCGCTCATATAAGCGTATCGTCGAAAAACGAAATGTTGAAATCTCGTTTAATTTCATTGATTTTATATTCTATCGATGCAGAGCAAAGAATATAACAAGAATATGACGTTTCTACTATGTTTAAATACGCGTTCACATATGATAATTATCGAAAAACGTAATCGGCATACGCGAATTTCAGTATATGCGAAGTTAAAATCGAGAAATCTTTAATAATACTCATGCCACAGTTTGAAAAATATTACCAATCGAATCAGAACATTGCATTTCATAAGATCAAACATCTATTTTATTTTGGAATCGTCGTTATAACCTTGTTTCATATGTTATATACGATTATTAGCTCATAAAGAAGTATCGTCGAAAAGCGAAATTTGAATTCTCAACAAATTTCAATGCATTTATATTCTATCGACGCAGAATTCATATTGGAACAAGAATATAAGTTTGTAGCTATGTGTAAATACGAGTTTCAACATGAATATTGTCGAAAAATAAGATCGACAGATGCGAATTTCGAGAATTGCGGAGATGAAATCGTGAAAACATTGAAATTACTTGTTCCACAGTTTGAAAAATGTCACCAATCAATTCGGACATTGTATTTCTGAAGATCAAACATCTATTTAATCTTGGAATCGACGTTTTAACCTTGTTTCATATCGTATATACAATTTTTCGTTCATAATGGCGTACCATCGTAATACGAAATATTGAAATCTCATTCAAATTCAATGAGTTTATATTCTCTCGACGCAGAATAAAGAATATAACATGAATGTAACGTTTTTACTATGTTTAAAAACGCGTTATTATATGATAATTATCGAAAAACGTGTTCGACATACGCGAATTTCGGTATATACGAAGTTAAAATCGTGAAACCTTTAATAATACTCGTGCCCCAGTTTGAAGAAAGTTACCAGTCGATTCAGAACATTGCATTTCATAAGATCAAACATCTATTTTATCTTTGGAATTGACGTTTTAACCTTGTTTCACATCGTATATACGATTTTTCGCTCATATAAGCGTATCGTCGAAAAACGAAATGTTGAAATCTCGTTCAATTTCATTGATTTTATATTCTATCGATGCAGAGCAAAGAATATAACAAGAATATGACGTTTTTACTATGTTTATATACGCGTTCACATATGATAATTATCGAAAAACGTAATCGGCATACGCGAATTTCAGTATATGCGAAGTAAAAATCGTGAAATCTTTAATAATACTCGTGCCACAGTTTGAAAAATGTTACCAATCGATTCAGAACATTGCATTTCATATGATCAGACATCTATTTTTATATTGAAATCAAAGTTTTTAACATTGTTTCATATCGTATATACGATTTTTCGCTCATATAAGCGTATCGTCGAAAAACGAAAAGTTGAAACCTCGTTCAATTTCATTGATTTTATATTCTATTGATACAGAATAAAGAATATAACATGAACATAACGTTTTTACTATGTTAAAATACTCGTTTTCATATGATAATTATCGATAAACTTAATCAACATACGCGAATTTCGGTATATGCGAAGTTAAAATCGTGAAATCTTTAATAATACTTGTGCCACAGTTTGAAAAATGTTACCAATCGATTCAGAACATTGCATTTCATATGATCAAACATCTATTTTTATATTTGAATCACAGTTATTAACACTGTTTCATATCGTATATACGATTTTTCGCTCATATAAGCGTATCGTCGAAAAACGAAATGTTGAAATCTCGTTCAATTTCATTGATTTTATATTCTATCGATGCAGAGCAAAGAATATAACAAGAATATGACGTTTTTACTATGTTCAAATACGCGTTCACATATGATAATTATCGAAAAACGTAATCGGCATACGCGAATTTCAGTATATGCGAAGTTAAAATCGAGAAATCTTTAATAATACTCATGCCACAGTTTGAAAAATATTACCAATCGAATCAGAACATTGCATTTCATAAGATCAAACATCTATTTTATTTTGGAATCGTCGTTATAACCTTGTTTCATATGTTATATACGATTATTAGCTCATAAAGAAGTATCGTAGAAAAGCGAAATTTGAATTCTCAACAAATTTCAATGCATTTATATTCTATCGACGCAGAATACATATTGGAACAAGAATATAAGTTTGTAGCTATGTGTAAATACGAGTTTCAACATGAATATTGTCGAAAAATAAGAACGACACATGCGAATTTCGAGAATTGCGGAGATGAAATCGTGAAAACATTGAAATTACTTGTTCCACCGTTTGAAAAATGTCACCAATCAATTCGGACATTGTATTTCTGAAGATCAAACATCTATTTAATCTTGGAATCGACGTTTTAACCTTGTTTCATATCGTATATACAATTTTTCGTTCATAATGGCGTACCATCGTAATACGAAATATTGAAATCTCATTCAAATTCAATTAGTTTATATTCTCTCGACGCAGAATGAAGAATATAACATGAATGTAACGTTTTTACTATGTTTAAAAACGCGTTATTATATGATAATTATCGAAGAACGTGTTCGACATACGCGAATTTCGGTATATACGAAGTTAAAATCGTGAAATATTTAATAATACTTGTGCCACAGTTTGAAAAATGTTACCAATCGATTCAGAACATTGCATTTCATAGGATCAAACATCTGTTTTATATTGAAATCAAAGATTTTAACATTGTTTCATATCGTATATACCATTTTTCGCTCATATACGCGTATCGTCGAAAAACGAAAAGTTGAAATCTCGTTCAATTTCATTGATTTTATATTCTATTGATGCAGAGCAAAGAATATAACAAGAATATAACGTTTTTACTATGTTTAAATACGCGTTCACATATGATAATTATCGAAAAACGTAATCGGCATACGCGAATTTCAGTATATGCGAAGTTAAAATCGAGAAATCTTTAATAATACTCATGCCACAGTTTGAAAAATATTACCAATCGAATCAGAACATTGCATTTCATAAGATCAAACATCTATTTTATTTTGGAATCGTCGTTATAACCTTGTTTCAGATGTTATATACGATTATTAGCTCATAAAGAAGTATCGTCGAAAAGCGAAATTTGAATTCTCAACAAATTTCAATGCATTTATATTCTATCGACGCAGAATTCATATTGGAACAAGAATATAAGTTTGTAGCTATGTGTAAATACGAGTTTCAACATGAATATTGTCGAAAAATAAGATCGACACATGCGAATTTCGAGAATTGCGGAGATGAAATCGTGAAAACATTGAAATTACTTGTTCCACCGTTTGAAAAATGTCACCAATCAATTCGGACATTGTATTTCTGAAGATCAAACATCTATTTAATCTTGGAATCGACGTTTTAACCTTGTTTCATATCGTATATACAATTTTTCGTTCATAATGGCGTACCATCGTAATACGAAATATTGAAATCTCATTCAAATTCAATGAGTTTATATTCTCTCGACGCAGAATAAAGAATATAACATGAATGTAACGTTTTTACTATGTTTAAAAACGCGTTATTATATGATAATTATCGAAAAACGTGTTCGACATACGCGAATTTCGGTATATACGAAGTTAAAATCGTGAAACCTTTAATTATACTCGTGCCCCAGTTTGAAGAAAGTTACCAGTCGATTCAGAACATTGCATTTCATAAGATCAAACATCTATTTTATCTTTGGAATTGACGTTTTAACCTTGTTTCACATCGTATATACGATTTTTCGCTCATATAAGCGTATCGTCGAAAAACGAAATGTTGAAATCTCGTTCAATTTCATTGATTTTATATTCTATCGATGCAGAGCAAAGAATATAACAAGAATATGACGTTTTTACTATGTTTAAATAAGCGTTCACATATGATAATTATCGAAAAACGTAATCGGCATACGCGAATTTCAGTATATGCGAAGTTAAAATCGAGAAATCTTTAATAATACTCATGCCACAGTTTGAAAAATATTACCAATCGAATCAGAACATTGCATTTCATAAGATCAAACATCTATTTTATTTTGGAATCGTCGTTATAACCTTGTTTCATATGTTATATACGATTATTAGCTCATAAAGAAGTATCGTAGAAAAGCGAAATTTGAATTCTCAACAAATTTCAATGCATTTATATTCTATCGACGCAGAATACATATTGGAACAAGAATATAAGTTTGTAGCTATGTGTTAATACGAGTTTCAACATGAATATTGTCGAAAAATAAGAACGACACATGCGAATTTCGAGAATTGCGGAGATGAAATCGTGAAAACATTGAAATTACTTGTTCCACCGTTTGAAAAATGTCACCAATCAATTCGGACATTGTATTTCTGAAGATCAAACATCTATTTAATCTTGGAATCGACGTTTTAACCTTGTTTCATATCGTATATACAATTTTTCGTTCATAATGGCGTACCATCGTAATACGAAATATTGAAATCTCATTCAAATTCAATGAGTTTATATTCTCTCGACGCAGAATAAAGAATATAACATGAATGTAACGTTTTTACTATGTTTAAAAACGCGTTATTATATGATAATTATCGAAAAACGTGTTCGACATACGCGAATTTCGGTATATACGAAGTTGAAATCGTGAAACCTTTAATTATACTCGTGCCCCAGTTTGAAGAAAGTTACCAGTCGATTCAGAACATTGCATTTCATAAGATCAAACATCTATTTTATCTTTGGAATTGACGTTTTAACCTTGTTTCACATCGTATATACGATTTTTCGCTCATATAAGCGTATCGTCGAAAAACGAAATGTTGAAATCTCGTTCAATTTCATTGATTTTATATTCTATCGATGCAGAGCAAAGAATATAACAAGAATATGACGTTTTTACTATGTTTAAATACGCGTTCACATATGATAATTATCGAAAAACGTAATCGGCATACGCGAATTTCAGTATATGCGAAGTTAAAATCGAGAAATCTTTAATAATACTCATGCCACAGTTTGAAAAATATTACCAATCGAATCAGAACATTGCATTTCATAAGATCAAACATCTATTTTATTTTGAAATCGTCGTTATAACCTTGTTTCATATGTTATATACGATTATTAGCTCATAAAGAAGTATCGTCGAAAAGCGAAATTTGAATTCTCAACAAATTTCAATGCATTTATATTCTATCGACGCAGAATTCATATTGTAACAAGAATATAAGTTTGTAGCTATGTGTAAATACGAGTTTCAACATGAATATTGTCGAAAAATAAGATCGACACATGCGAATTTCGAGAATTGCGGAGATGAAATCGTGAAAACATTGAAATTACATGTTCCACCGTTTGAAAAATGTCACCAATCAATTCGGACATTGTATTTCTGAAGATCAAACATCTATTTAATCTTGGAATCGACGTTTTAACCTTGTTTCATATCGTATATACAATTTTTCGTTCATAATGGCGTACCATCGTAATACGAAATATTGAAATCTCATTCAAATTCAATGAGTTTATATTCTCTCGACGCAGAATAAAGAATATAACATGAATGTAACGTTTTTACTATGTTTAAAAACGCGTTATTATATGATAATTATCGAAAAACGTGTTCGACATACGCGAATTTCGGTATATACGAAGTTAAAATCGTGAAATCTTTAATAATACTTATGCCACAGTTTGAAAAATTTTACCAATCGTTTCAGAACATTGCATTTCATAAGATCAAACATCTGTTTTATATTGATATCAAAGATTTTAACATTGTTTCATATCGTATATACGATTTTTCGCTCATATACGCTAATCGTCGAAATAAGAAAAGTTGAAACCTCGATCAATTTCATTGATTTTATATTCTATTGATATAGAATAAAGAATATTACATGAATATAACGTTTTTATTACGTTTAAATACGCGTTTTCATATGATAATTATCGATAAACTTAATCGATAACGCGAATTTCGGTATAAGCGAAATTAAAATCGTGAAATATTTAATAATACTTGTGCCACAGTTTGAAAAATGTTACCAATCGATTCAGAACATTGCATTTCATAGGATCAAACATCTGTTTTATATTGAAATCAAAGATTTTAACATTGTTTCATATCGTATATACCATTTTTCGCTCATATACGCGTATCGTCGAAAAACGAAAAGTTGAATTCTCGTTCAATTTCATTGATTTTATATTCTATTGATGCAGAGCAAAGAATATAACAAGAATATAACGTTTTTACTATGTTTAAATACGCGTTCACATATGATAATTATCGAAAAACGTAATCGGCATACGCGAATTTCAGTATATGCGAAGTTGAAATCGAGAAATCTTTAATAATACTCATGCCACAGTTTGAAAAATATTACCAATCGAATCAGAACATTGCATTTCATAAGATCAAACATCTATTTTATTTTGGAATCGTCGTTATAACCTTGTTTCATATGTTATATACGATTATTAGCTCATAAAGAAGTATCGTCGAAAAGCGAAATTTGAATTCTCAACAAATTTCAATGCATTTATATTCTATCGACGCAGAATTCATATTGGAACAAGAATATAAGTTTGTAGCTATGTGTAAATACGAGTTTCAACATGAATATTGTCGAAAAATAAGATCGACACATGCGAATTTCGAGAATTGCGGAGATGAAATCGTGAAAACATTGAAATTACTTGTTCCACCGTTTGAAAAATGTCACCAATCAATTCGGACATTGTATTTCTGAAGATCAAACATCTATTTAATCTTGGAATCGACGTTTTAACCTTGTTTCATATCGTATATACAATTTTTCGTTCATAATGGCGTACCATCGTAATACGAAATATTGAAATCTCATTCAAATTCAATGAGCTTATATTCTCTCGACGCAGAATAAAGAATATAACATGAATGTAACGTTTTTACTATGTTTAAAAACGCGTTATTATATGATAATTATCGAAAAACGTGTTCGACATACGCGAATTTCGGTATATACGAAGTTAAAATCGTGAAACCTTTAATAATACTCGTGCCCCAGTTTGAAGAAAGTTACCATTCGATTCAGAACATTGCATTTCATAAGATCAAACATCTATTTTATCTTTGGAATTGACGTTTTAACCTTGTTTCACATCGTATATACGATTTTTCGCTCATATAAGCGTATCGTCGAAAAACGAAATGTTGAAATCTCGTTCAATTTCATTGATTTTATATTCTATCGATGCAGAGCAAAGAATATAACAAGAATATGACGTTTTTACTATGTTTATATACGCGTTCACATATGATAATTATCGAAAAACGTAATCGGCATACGCGAATTTCAGTATATGCGAAGTAAAAATCGTGAAATCTTTAATAATACTCGTGCCACAGTTTGAAAAATGTTACCAATCGATTCAGAACATTGCATTTCATATGATCAAACATCTATTTTTATATTGAAATCAAAGTTTTTAACATTGTTTCATATCGTATAAACGATTTTTCGCTCATATAAGCGTATCGTCGAAAAACGAAAAGTTGAAACCTCGTTCAATTTCATTGATTTTATATTCTATTGATACAGAATAAAGAATATAACATGAACATAACGTTTTTACTATGTTAAAATACTCGTTTTCATATGATAATTATCGATAAACTTAATCAACATACGCGAATTTCGGTATATGCGAAGTTAAAATCGTGAAATCTTTAATAATACTTGTGCCACAGTTTGAAAAATGTTACCAATCGATTCAGAACATTGCATTTCATATGATCAAACATCTATTTTTATATTTGAATCACAGTTATTAACACTGATACATATCGTATATACGATTTTTCGCTCATATAAGCGTATCTTCGAAAAACGAAATGTTGAAATCTCGTTCAATTTCATTGATTTTATATTCTATCGATGCAGAGCAAAGAATATAACAAGAATATGACGTTTTTACTATGTTCAAATACGCGTTCACATATGATAATTATCGAAAAACGTAATCGGCATACGCGAATTTCAGTATATGCGAAGTTAAAATCGAGAAATCTTTAATAATACTCATGCCACAGTTTGAAAAATATTACCAATCGAATCAGAACATTGCATTTCATAAGATCAAACATCTATTTTATTTTGGAATCGTCGTTATAACCTTGTTTCATATGTTATATACGATTATTAGCTCATAAAGAAGTATCGTAGAAAAGCGAAATTTGAATTCTCAACAAATTTCAATGCATTTATATTCTATCGACGCAGAATACATATTGGAACAAGAATATAAGTTTGTAGCTATGTGTAAATACGAGTTTCAACATGAATATTGTCGAAAAATAAGAACGACACATGCGAATTTCGAGAATTGCGGAGATGAAATCGTGAAAACATTGAAATTACTTGTTCCACCGTTTGAAAAATGTCACCAATCAATTCGGACATTGTATTTCTGAAGATCAAACATCTATTTAATCTTGGAATCGACGTTTTAACCTTGTTTCATATCGTATATACAATTTTTCGTTCATAATGGCGTACCATCGTAATACGAAATATTGAAATCTCATTCAAATTCAATTAGTTTATATTCTCTCGACGCAGAATGAAGAATATAACATGAATGTAACGTTTTTACTATGTTTAAAAACGCGTTATTATATGATAATTATCGAAAAACGTGTTCGACATACGCGAATTTCGGTATATACGAAGTTAAAATCGTGAAATATTTAATAATACTTGTGCCACAGTTTGAAAAATGTTACCAATCGATTCAGAACATTGCATTTCATAGGATCAAACATCTGTTTTATATTGAAATCAAAGATTTTAACATTGTTTCATATCGTATATACCATTTTTCGCTCATATACGCGTATCGTCGAAAAACGAAAAGTTGAAATCTCGTTCAATTTCATTGATTTTATATTCTATTGATGCAGAGCAAAGAATATAACAAGAATATAACGTTTTTACTATGTTTAAATACGCGTTCACATATGATAATTATCGAAAAACTTAATCGGCATACGCGAATTTCAGTATATGCGAAGTTAAAATCGAGAAATCTTTAATAATACTCATGCCACAGTTTGAAAAATATTACCAATCGAATCAGAACATTGCATTTCATAAGATCAAACATCTATTTTATTTTGGAATCGTCGTTATAACCTTGTTTCATATGTTATATACGATTATTAGCTCATAAAGAAGTATCGTCGAAAAGCGAAATTTGAATTCTCAACAAATTTCAATGCATTTATATTCTATCGACGCAGAATTCATATTGGAACAAGAATATAAGTTTGTAGCTATGTGTAAATACGAGTTTCAACATGAATATTGTCGAAAAATAAGATCGACACATGCGAATTTCGAGAATTGCGGAGATGAAATCGTGAAAACATTGAAATTACTTGTTCCACCGTTTGAAAAATGTCACCAATCAATTCGGACATTGTATTTCTGAAGATCAAACATCTATTTAATCTTGGAATCGACGTTTTAACCTTGTTTCATATCGTATATACAATTTTTCGTTCATAATGGCGTACCATCGTAATACGAAATATTGAAATCTCATTCAAATTCAATGAGTTTATATTCTCTCGACGCAGAATAAAGAATATAACATGAATGTAACGTTTTTACTATGTTTAAAAACGCGTTATTATATGATAATTATCGAAAAACGTGTTCGACATACGCGAATTTCGGTATATACGAAGTTAAAATCGTGAAACCTTTAATTATACTCGTGCCCCAGTTTGAAGAAAGTTACCAGTCGATTCAGAACATTGCATTTCATAAGATCAAACATCTATTTTATCTTTGGAATTGACGTTTTAACCTTGTTTCACATCGTATATACGATTTTTCGCTCATATAAGCGTATCGTCGAAAAACGAAATGTTGAAATCTCGTTCAATTTCATTGATTTTATATTCTATTGATGCAGAGCAAAGAATATAACAAGAATATGACGTTTTTACTATGTTTAAATACGCGTTCACATATGATAATTATCGAAAAACGTAATCGGCATACGCGAATTTCAGTATATGCGAAGTTAAAATCGAGAAATCTTTAATAATACTCATGCCACAGTTTGAAAAATATTACCAATCGAATCAGAACATTGCATTTCATAAGATCAAACATCTATTTTATTTTGGAATCGTCGTTATAACCTTGTTTCATATGTTATATACGATTATTAGCTCATAAAGAAGTATCGTAGAAAAGCGAAATTTGAATTCTCAACAAATTTCAATGCATTTATATTCTATCGACGCAGAATACATATTGGAACAAGAATATAAGTTTGTAGCTATGTGTTAATACGAGTTTCAACATGAATATTGTCGAAAAATAAGAACGACACATGCGAATTTCGAGAATTGCGGAGATGAAATCGTGAAAACATTGAAATTACTTGTTCCACCGTTTGAAAAATGTCACCAATCAATTCGGACATTGTATTTCTGAAGATCAAACATCTATTTAATCTTGGAATCGACGTTTTAACCTTGTTTCATATCGTATATACAATTTTTCGTTCATAATGGCGTACCATCGTAATACGAAATATTGAAATCTCATTCAAATTCAATGAGTTTATATTCTCTCGACGCAGAATAAAGAATATAACATGAATGTAACGTTTTTACTATGTTTAAAAACGCGTTATTATATGATAATTATCGAAAAACGTGTTCGACATACGCGAATTTCGGTATATACGAAGTTAATATCGTGAAACCTTTAATTATACTCGTGCCCCAGTTTGAAGAAAGTTACCAGTCGATTCAGAACATTGCATTTCATAAGATCAAACATCTATTTTATCTTTGGAATTGACGTTTTAACCTTGTTTCACATCGTATATACGATTTTTCGCTCATATAAGCGTATCGTCGAAAAACGAAATGTTGAAATCTCGTTCAATTTCATTGATTTTATATTCTATCGATGCAGAGCAAAGAATATAACAAGAATATGACGTTTTTACTATGTTTAAATACGCGTTCACATATGATAATTATCGAAAAACGTAATCGGCATACGCGAATTTCAGTATATGCGAAGTTAAAATCGTGAAATCTTTAATAATACTCATGCCACAGTTTGAAAAATATTACCAATCGAATCAGAACATTGCATTTCATAAGATCAAACATCTATTTTATTTTGGAATCGTCGTTATAACCTTGTTTCATATGTTATATACGATTATTAGCTCATAAAGAAGTATCGTCGAAAAGCGAAATTTGAATTCTCAACAAATTTCAATGCATTTATATTCTATCGACGCAGAATTCATATTGGAACAAGAATATAAGTTTGTAGCTATGTGTAAATACGAGTTTCAACATGAATATTGTCGAAAAATAAGATCGACACATGCGAATTTCGAGAATTGCGGAGATGAAATCGTGAAAACATTGAAATTACTTGTTCCACCGTTTGAAAAATGTCACCAATCAATTCGGACATTGTATTTCTGAAGATCAAACATCTATTTAATCTTGGAATCGACGTTTTAACCTTGTTTCATATCGTATATACAATTTTTCGTTCATAATGGCGTACCATCGTAATACGAAATATTGAAATCTCATTCAAATTCAATGAGTTTATATTCTCTCGACGCAGAATAAAGAATATAACATGAATGTAACGTTTTTACTATGTTTAAAAACGCGTTATTATATGATAATTATCGAAAAACGTGTTCGACATACGCGAATTTCGGTATATACGAAGTTAATATCGTGAAACCTTTAATTATACTCGTGCCCCAGTTTGAAGAAAGTTACCAGTCGATTCAGAACATTGCATTTCATAAGATCAAACATCTATTTTATCTTTGGAATTGACGTTTTAACCTTGTTTCACATCGTATATACGATTTTTCGCTCATATAAGCGTATCGTCGAAAAACGAAATGTTGAAATCTCGTTCAATTTCATTGATTTTATATTCTATCGATGCAGAGCAAAGAATATAACAAGAATATGACGTTTTTACTATGTTTAAATACGCGTTCACATATGATAATTATCGAAAAACGTAATCGGCATACGCGAATTTCAGTATATGCGAAGTTAAAATCGAGAAATCTTTAATAATACTCATGCCACAGTTTGAAAAATATTACCAATCGAATCAGAACATTGCATTTCATAAGATCAAACATCTATTTTATTTTGGAATCGTCGTTATAACCTTGTTTCATATGTTATATACGATTATTAGCTCATAAAGAAGTATCGTCGAAAAGCGAAATTTGAATTCTCAACAAATTTCAATGCATTTATATTCTATCGACGCAGAATTCATATTGGAACAAGAATATAAGTTTGTAGCTATGTGTAAATACGAGTTTCAACATGAATATTGTCGAAAAATAAGATCGACACATGCGAATTTCGAGAATTGCGGAGATGAAATCGTGAAAACATTGAAATTACTTGTTCCACCGTTTGAAAAATGTCACCAATCAATTCGGACATTGTATTTCTGAAGATCAAACATCTATTTAATCTTGGAATCGACGTTTTAACCTTGTTTCATATCGTATATACAATTTTTCGTTCATAATGGCGTACCATCGTAATACGAAATATTGAAATCTCATTCAAATTCAATGAGTTTATATTCTCTCGACGCAGAATAAAGAATATAACATGAATGTAACGTTTTTACTATGTTTAAAAACGCGTTATTATATGATAATTATCGAAAAACGTGTTCGACATACGCGAATTTCGGTATATACGAAGTTAAAATCGTGAAACCTTTAATTATACTCGTGCCCCAGTTTGAAGAAAGTTACCAGTCGATTCAGAACATTGCATTTCATAAGATCAAACATCTATTTTATCTTTGGAATTGACGTTTTAACCTTGTTTCACATCGTATATACGATTTTTCGCTCATATAAGCGTATCGTCGAAAAACGAAATGTTGAAATCTCGTTCAATTTCATTGATTTTATATTCTATCGATGCAGAGCAAAGAATATAACAAGAATATGACGTTTTTACTATGTTTAAATACGCGTTCACATATGATAATTATCGAAAAACGTAATCGGCATACGCGAATTTCAGTATATGCGAAGTTGAAATCGAGAAATCTTTAATAATACTCATGCCACAGTTTGAAAAATATTACCAATCGAATCAGAACATTGCATTTCATAAGATCAAACATCTATTTTATTTTGGAATCGTCGTTATAACCTTGTTTCATATGTTATATACGATTATTAGCTCATAAAGAAGTATCGTAGAAAAGCGAAATTTGAATTCTCAACAAATTTCAATGCATTTATATTCTATCGACGCAGAATACATATTGGAACAAGAATATAAGTTTGTAGCTATGTGTTAATACGAGTTTCAACATGAATATTGTCGAAAAATAAGAACGACACATGCGAATTTCGAGAATTGCGGAGATGAAATCGTGAAAACATTGAAATTACTTGTTCCACCGTTTGAAAAATGTCACCAATCAATTCGGACATTGTATTTCTGAAGATCAAACATCTATTTAATCTTGGAATCGACGTTTTAACCTTGTTTCATATCGTATATACAATTTTTCGTTCATAATGGGGTACCATCGTAATACGAAATATTGAAATCTCATTCAAATTCAATGAGTTTATATTCTCTCGACGCAGAATAAAGAATATAACATGAATGTAACGTTTTTACTATGTTTAAAAACGCGTTATTATATGATAATTATCGAAAAACGTGTTCGACATACGCGAATTTCGGTATATACGAAGTTAAAATCGTGAAACCTTTAATAATACTCGTGCCCCAGTTTGAAGAAAGTTACCAGTCGATTCAGAACATTGCATTTCATAAGATCAAACTTCTATTTTATCTTTGGAATTGACGTTTTAACCTTGTTTCACATCGTATATACGATTTTTCGCTCATATAAGCGTATCGTCGAAAAACGAAATGTTGAAATCTCGTTCAATTTCATTGATTTTATATTCTATCGATGCAGAGCAAAGAATATAACAAGAATATGACGTTTTTACTATGTTTATATACGCGTTCACATATGATAATTATCGAAAAACGTAATCGGCATACGCGAATTTCAGTATATGCGAAGTAAAAATCGTGAAATCTTTAATAATACTCGTGCCACAGTTTGAAAAATGTTACCAATCGATTCAGAACATTGCATTTCATATGATCAAACATCTATTTTTATATTGAAATCAAAGTTTTTAACATTGTTTCATATCGTATAAACGATTTTTCGCTCATATAAGCGTATCGTCGAAAAACGAAAAGTTGAAACCTCGTTCAATTTCATTGATTTTATATTCTATTGATACAGAATAAAGAATATAACATGAACATAACGTTTTTACTATGTTAAAATACTCGTTTTCATATGATAATTATCGATAAACTTAATCAACATACGCGAATTTCGGTATATGCGAAGTTAAAATCGTGAAATCTTTAATAATACTTGTGCCACAGTTTGAAAAATGTTACCAATCGATTCAGAACATTGCATTTCATATGATCAAACATCTATTTTTATATTTGAATCACAGTTATTAACACTGTTTCATATCGTATATACGATTTTTCGCTGATATAAGCGTATCGTCGAAAAACGAAATGTTGAAATCTCGTTCAATTTCATTGATTTTATATTCTATCGATGCAGAGCAAAGAATATAACAAGAATATGACGTTTTTACTATGTTTAAATACGCGTTCACATATGATAATTATCGAAAAACGTAATCGGCATACGCGAATTTCAGTATATGCGAAGTTAAAATCGAGAAATCTTTAATAATACTCATGCCACAGTTTGAAAAATATTACCAATCGAATCAGAACATTGCATTTCATAAGATCAAACATCTATTTTATTTTGGAATCGTCGTTATAACCTTGTTTCATATGTTATATACGATTATTAGCTCATAAAGAAGTATCGTCGAAAAGCGAAATTTGAATTCTCAACAAATTTCAATGCATTTATATTCTATCGACGCAGAATTCATATTGGAACAAGAATATAAGTTTGTAGCTATGTGTAAATACGAGTTTCAACATGAATATTGTCGAAAAATAAGATCGACACATGCGAATTTCGAGAATTGCGGAGATGAAATCGTGAAAACATTGAAATTACTTGTTCCACCGTTTGAAAAATGTCACCAATCAATTCGGACATTGTATTTCTGAAGATCAAACATCTATTTAATCTTGGAATCGACGTTTTAACCTTGTTTCATATCGTATATACAATTTTTCGTTCATAATGGCGTACCATCGTAATACGAAATATTGAAATCTCATTCAAATTCAATGAGTTTATATTCTCTCGACGCAGAATAAAGAATATAACATGAATGTAACGTTTTTACTATGTTTAAAAACGCGTTATTATATGATAATTATCGAAAAACGTGTTCGACATACGCGAATTTCGGTATATACGAAGTTAAAATCGCGAAACCTTTAATAATACTCGTGCCCCAGTTTGAAGAAAGTTACCAGTCGATTCAGAACATTGCATTTCATAAGATCAAACATCTATTTTATCTTTGGAATTGACGTTTTAACCTTGTTTCACATCGTATATACGATTTTTCGCTCATATAAGCGTATCGTCGAAAAACGAAATGTTGAAATCTCGTTCAATTTCATTGATTTTATATTCTATCGATGCAGAGCAAAGAATATAACAAGAATATGACGTTTTTACTATGTTTAAATACGCGTTCACATATGATAATTATCGAAAAACTTAATCGGCATACGCGAATTTCAGTATATGCGAAGTTAAAATCGAGAAATCTTTAATAATACTCATGCCACAGTTTGAAAAATATTACCAATCGAATCAGAACATTGCATTTCATAAGATCAAACATCTATTTTATTTTGGAATCGTCGTTATAACATTGTTTCATATGTTATATAGGATTATTAGCTCATAAAGAAGTATCGTCGAAAAGCGAAATTTGAATTCTCAACAAATTTCAATGCATTTATATTCTATCGACGCAGAATTCATATTGGAACAAGAATATAAGTTTGTAGCTATGTGTAAATACGAGTTTCAACATGAATATTGTCGAAAAATAAGATCGACACATGCGAATTTCGAGAATTGCGGAGATGAAATCGTGAAAACATTGAAATTACTTGTTCCACCGTTTGAAAAATGTCACCAATCAATTCGGACATTGTATTTCTGAAGATCAAACATCTATTTAATCTTGGAATCGACGTTTTAACCTTGTTTCATATCGTATATACAATTTTTCGTTCATAATGGCGTACCATCGTAATACGAAATATTGAAATCTCATTCAAATTCAATGAGTTTATATTCTCTCGACGCAGAATAAAGAATATAACATGAATGTAACGTTTTTACTATGTTTAAAAACGCGTTATTATATGATAATTATCGAAAAACGTGTTCGACATACGCGAATTTCGGTATATACGAAGTTAAAATCGTGAAACCTTTAATAATACTCGTGCCCCAGTTTGAAGAAAGTTACCAGTCGATTCAGAACATTGCATTTCATAAGATCAAACATCTATTTTATCTTTGGAATTGACGTTTTAACCTTGTTTCACATCGTATATACGATTTTTCGCTCATATAAGCGTATCGTCGAAAAACGAAATGTTGAAATCTCGTTCAATTTCATTGATTTTATATTCTATCGATGCAGAGCAAAGAATATAACAAGAATATGACGTTTTTACTATGTTTATATACGCGTTCACATATGATAATTATCGAAAAACGTAATCGGCATACGCGAATTTCAGTATATGCGAAGTAAAAATCGTGAAATCTTTAATAATACTCGTGCCACAGTTTGAAAAATGTTACCAATCGATTCAGAACATTGCATTTCATATGATCAAACATCTATTTTTATATTGAAATCAAAGTTTTTAACATTGTTTCATATCGTATAAACGATTTTTCGCTCATATAAGCGTAT
Organism: Vespa crabro; assembly: GCF_910589235.1. Taxonomy (NCBI): domain Eukaryota; kingdom Metazoa; phylum Arthropoda; class Insecta; order Hymenoptera; family Vespidae; genus Vespa; species Vespa crabro. The sequence goes on from NC_060955.1 coordinate 13,813,275, forward strand.
CGTCGAAAAACGAAAAGTTGAAACCTCGTTCAATTTCATTGATTTTATATTCTATTGATACAGAATAAAGAATATAACATGAACATAACGTTTTTACTATGTTAAAATACTCGTTTTCATATGATAATTATCGATAAACTTAATCAACATACGCGAATTTCGGTATATGCGAAGTTAAAATCGTGAAATCTTTAATAATACTTGTGCCACAGTTTGAAAAATGTTACCAATCGATTCAGAACATTGCATTTCATATGATCAAACATCTATTTTTATATTTGAATCACAGTTATTAACACTGTTTCATATCGTATATACGATTTTTCGCTGATATAAGCGTATCGACGAAAAACGAAATGTTGAAATCTCGTTCAATTTCATTGATTTTATATTCTATCGATGCAGAGCAAAGAATATAACAAGAATATGACGTTTTTACTATGTTTAAATACGCGTTCACATATGATAATTATCGAAAAACGTAATCGGCATACGCGAATTTCAGTATATGCGAAGTTAAAATCGAGAAATCTTTAATAATACTCATGCCACAGTTTGAAAAATATTACCAATCGAATCAGAACATTGCATTTCATAAGATCAAACATCTATTTTATTTTGGAATCGTCGTTATAACCTTGTTTCATATGTTATATACGATTATTAGCTCATAAAGAAGTATCGTCGAAAAGCGAAATTTGAATTCTCAACAAATTTCAATGCATTTATATTCTATCGACGCAGAATTCATATTGGAACAAGAATATAAGTTTGTAGCTATGTGAAAATACGAGTTTCAACATGAATATTGTCGAAAAATAAGATCGACACATGCGAATTTCGAGAATTGCGGAGATGAAATCGTGAAAACATTGAAATTACTTGTTCCACCGTTTGAGAAATGTCACCAATCAATTCGGACATTGTATTTCTGAAGATCAAACATCTATTTAATCTTGGAATCGACGTTTTAACCTTGTTTCATATCGTATATACAATTTTTCGTTCATAATGGCGTACCATCGTAATACGAAATATTGAAATCTCATTCAAATTCAATGAGTTTATATTCTCTCGACGCAGAATAAAGAATATAACATGAATGTAACGTTTTTACTATGTTCAAAAACGCGTTATTATATGATAATTATCGAAAAACGTGTTCGACATACGCGAATTTCGGTATATACGAAGTTAAAATCGTGAAACCTTTAATAATACTCGTGCCCCAGTTTGAAGAAAGTTACCAGTCGATTCAGAACATTGCATTTCATAAGATCAAACATCTATTTTATCTTTGGAATTGACGTTTTAACCTTGTTTCACATCGTATATACGATTTTTCGCTCATATAAGCGTATCGTCGAAAAACGAAATGTTGAAATCTCGTTCAATTTCATTGATTTTATATTCTATCGATGCAGAGCAAAGAATATAACAAGAATATGACGTTTTTACTATGTTTATATACGCGTTCACATATGATAATTAACGAAAAACCTAATCGGCATACGCGAATTTCAGTATATGCGAAGTAAAAATCGTGAAATCTTTAATAATACTCGTGCCACAGTTTGAAAAATGTTACCAATCGATTCAGAACATTGCATTTCATATGATCAAACATCTATTTTTATATTGAAATCAAAGTTTTTAACATTGTTTCATATCGTATAAACGATTTTTCGCTCATATAAGCGTATCGTCGAAAAACGAAAAGTTGAAACCTCGTTCAATTTCATTGATTTTATATCCTATTGATACAGAATAAAGAATATAACATGAACATAACGTTTTTACTATGTTAAAATACTCGTTTTCATATGATAATTATCGATAAACTTAATCAACATACGCGAATTTCGGTATATGCGAAGTTAAAATCGTGAAATCTTTAATAATACTTGTGCCACAGTTTGAAAAATGTTACCAATCGATTCAGAACATTGCATTTCATATGATCAAACATCTATTTTTATATTTGAATCACAGTTATTAACACTGTTTCATATCGTATATACGATTTTTCGCTCATATAAGCGTATCGTCGAAAAACGAAATGTTGAAATCTCGTTCAATTTCATTGATTTTATATTCTATCGATGCAGAGCAAAGAATATAACAAGAATATGACGTTTTTACTATGTTTAAATACGCGTTCACATATGATAATTATCGAAAAACGTAATCGGCATACGCGAATTTCAGTATATGCGAAGTTAAAATCGAGAAATCTTTAATAATACTCATGCCACAGTTTGAAAAATATTACCAATCGAATCAGAACATTGCATTTCATAAGATCAAACATCTATTTTATTTTGGAATCGTCGTTATAACCTTGTTTCATATGTTATATACGATTATTAGCTCATAAAGAAGTATCGTCGAAAAGCGAAATTTGAATTCTCAACAAATTTCAATGCATTTATATTCTATCGACGCAGAATTCATATTGGAACAAGAATATAAGTTTGTAGCTATGTGTAAATACGAGTTTCAACATGAATATTGTCGAAAAATAAGATCGACACATGCGAATTTCGAGAATTGCGGAGATGAAATCGTGAAAACATTGAAATTACTTGTTCCACCGTTTGAAAAATGTCACCAATCAATTCGGACATTGTATTTCTGAAGATCAAACATCTATTTAATCTTGGAATCGACGTGTTAACCTTGTTTCATATCGTATATACAATTTTTCGTTCATAATGGCGTACCATCGTAATACGAAATATTGAACTCTCATTCAAATTCAATGAGTTTATATTCTCTCGACGCAGAATAAAGAATATAACATGAATGTAACGTTTTTACTATGTTTAAAAACGCGTTATTATATGATAATTATCGAAAAACGTGTTCGACATACGCGAATTTCGGTATATACGAAGTTAAAATCGTGAAACCTTTAATAATACTCGTGCCCCAGTTTGAAGAAAGTTACCAGTCGATTCAGAACATTGCATTTCATAAGATCAAACATCTATTTTATCTTTGGAATTGACGTTTTAACCTTGTTTCACATCGTATATACGATTTTTCGCTCATATAAGCGTATCGTCGAAAAACGAAATGTTGAAATCTCGTTCAATTTCATTGATTTTATATTCTATCGATGCAGAGCAAAGAATATAACAAGAATATGACGTTTTTACTATGTTTATATACGCGTTCACATATGATAATTAACGAAAAACGTAATCGGCATACGCGAATTTCAGTATATGCGAAGTAAAAATCGTGAAATCTTTAATAATACTCGTGCCACAGTTTGAAAAATGTTACCAATCGATTCAGAACATTGCATTTCATATGATCAAACATCTATTTTTATATTGAAATCAAAGTTTTTAACATTGTTTCATATCGTATAAACGATATTTCGCTCATATAAGCGTATCGTCGAAAAACGAAAAGTTGAAACCTCGTTCAATTTCATTGATTTTATATTCTATTGATACAGAATAAAGAATATAACATGAACATAACGTTTTTACTATGTTAAAATACTCGTTTTCATATGATAATTATCGATAAACTTAATCAACATACGCGAATTTCGGTATATGCGAAGTTAAAATCGTGAAATCTTTAATAATACTTATGCCACAGTTTGAAAAATGTTACCAATCGATTCAGAACATTGCATTTCATATGATCAAACATCTATTTTTATATTTGAATCACAGTTATTAACACTGTTTCATATCGTATATACGATTTTTCGCTCATATAAGCGTATCGTCGAAAAACGAAATGTTGAAATCTCGTTCAATTTCATTGATTTTATATTCTATCGATGCAGAGCAAAGAATATAACAAGAATATGACGTTTTTACTATGTTTAAATACGCGTTCACATATGATAATTATCGAAAAACGTAATCGGCATACGCGAATTTCAGTATATGCGAAGTTAAAATCGAGAAATCTTTAATAATACTCATGCCACAGTTTGAAAAATATTACCAATCGAATCAGAACATTGCATTTCATAAGATCAAACATCTATTTTATTTTGGAATCGTCGTTATAACCTTGTTTCATATGTTATATACGATTATTAGCTCATAAAGAAGTATCGTAGAAAAGCGAAATTTGAATTCTCAACAAATTTCAATGCATTTATATTCTATCGACGCAGAATACATATTGGAACAAGAATATAAGTTTGTAGCTATGTGTTAATACGAGTTTCAACATGAATATTGTCGAAAAATAAGAACGACACATGCGAATTTCGAGAATTGCGGAGATGAAATCGTGAAAACATTGAAATTACTTGTTCCACCGTTTGAAAAATGTCACCAATCAATTCGGACATTGTATTTCTGAAGATCAAACATCTATTTAATCTTGGAATCGACGTTTTAACCTTGTTTCATATCGTATATACAATTTTTCGTTCATAATGGCGTACCATCGTAATACGAAATATTGAACTCTCATTCAAATTCAATGAGTTTATATTCTCTCGACGCAGAATAAAGAATATAACATGAATGTAACGTTTTTACTATGTTTAAAAACGCGTTATTATATGATAATTATCGAAAAACGTGTTCGACATACGCGAATTTCGGTATATACGAAGTTAAAATCGTGAAACCTTTAATAATACTCGTGCCCCAGTTTGAAGAAAGTTACCAGTCGATTCAGAACATTGCATTTCATAAGATCAAACATCTATTTTATCTTTGGAATTGACGTTTTAACCTTGTTTCACATCGTATATACGATTTTTCGCTCATATAAGCGTATCGTCGAAAAACGAAATGTTGAAATCTCGTTCAATTTCATTGATTTTATATTCTATCGATGCAGAGCAAAGAATATAACAAGAATATGACGTTTTTACTATGTTTATATACGCGTTCACATATGATAATTAACGAAAAACGTAATCGGCATACGCGAATTTCAGTATATGCGAAGTAAAAATCGTGAAATCTTTAATAATACTCGTGCCACAGTTTGAAAAATGTTACCAATCGATTCAGAACATTGCATTTCATATGATCAAACATCTATTTTTATATTGAAATCAAAGTTTTTAACATTGTTTCATATCGTATAAACGATATTTCGCTCATATAAGCGTATCGTCGAAAAACGAAAAGTTGAAACCTCGTTCAATTTCATTGATTTTATATTCTATTGATACAGAATAAAGAATATAACATGAACATAACGTTTTTACTATGTTAAAATACTCGTTTTCATATGATAATTATCGATAAACTTAATCAACATACGCGAATTTCGGTATATGCGAAGTTAAAATCGTGAAATCTTTAATAATACTTATGCCACAGTTTGAAAAATGTTACCAATCGATTCAGAACATTGCATTTCATATGATCAAACATCTATTTTTATATTTGAATCACAGTTATTAACACTGTTTCATATCGTATATACGATTTTTCGCTCATATAAGCGTATCGTCGAAAAACGAAATGTTGAAATCTCGTTCAATTTCATTGATTTTATATTCTATCGATGCAGAGCAAAGAATATAACAAGAATATGACGTTTTTACTATGTTTAAATACGCGTTCACATATGATAATTATCGAAAAACGTAATCGGCATACGCGAATTTCAGTATATGCGAAGTTAAAATCGAGAAATCTTTAATAATACTCATGCCACAGTTTGAAAAATATTACCAATCGAATCAGAACATTGCATTTCATAAGATCAAACATCTATTTTATTTTGGAATCGTCGTTATAACCTTGTTTCATATGTTATATACGATTATTAGCTCATAAAGAAGTATCGTAGAAAAGCGAAATTTGAATTCTCAACAAATTTCAATGCATTTATATTCTATCGACGCAGAATACATATTGGAACAAGAATATAAGTTTGTAGCTATGTGTTAATACGAGTTTCAACATGAATATTGTCGAAAAATAAGAACGACACATGCGAATTTCGAGAATTGCGGAGATGAAATCGTGAAAACATTGAAATTACTTGTTCCACCGTTTGAAAAATGTCACCAATCAATTCGGACATTGTATTTCTGAAGATCAAACATCTATTTAATCTTGGAATCGACGTTTTAACCTTGTTTCATATCGTATATACAATTTTTCGTTCATAATGGCGTACCATCGTAATACGAAATATTGAAATCTCATTCAAATTCAATGAGTTTATATTCTCTCGACGCAGAATAAAGAATATAACATGAATGTAACGTTTTTACTATGTTTAAAAACGCGTTATTATATGATAATTATCGAAAAACGTGTTCGACATACGCGAATTTCGGTATATACGAAGTTAAAATCGTGAAACCTTTAATAATACTCGTGCCCCAGTTTGAAGAAAGTTAACAGTCGATTCAGAACATTGCATTTCATAAGATCAAACATCTATTTTATCTTTGGAATTGACGTTTTAACATTGTTTCACATCGTATATACGATTTTTCGCTCATATAAGCGTATCGTCGAAAAACGAAATGTTGAAATCTCGTTCAATTTCATTGATTTTATATTCTATCGATGCAGAGCAAAGAATATAACAAGAATATGACGTTTTTACTATGTTTATATGCGCGTTCACATATGATAATTATCGAAAAACGTAATCGGCATACGCGAATTTCAGTATATGCGAAGTAAAAATCGTGAAATCTTTAATAATACTCGTGCCACAGTTTGAAAAATGTTACCAATCGATTCAGAACATTGCATTTCATATGATCAAACATCTATTTTTATATTGAAATCAAAGTTTTTAACATTGTTTCATATCGTATAAACGATTTTTCGCTCATATAAGCGTATCGTCGAAAAACGAAAAGTTGAAACCTCGTTCAATTTCATTGATTTTATATTCTATTGATACAGAATAAAGAATATAACATGAACATAACGTTTTTACTATGTTAAAATACTCGTTTTCATATGATAATTATCGATAAACTTAATCAACATACGCGAATTTCGGTATATGCGAAGTTAAAATCGTGAAATCTTTAATAATACTTATGCCACAGTTTGAAAAATGTTACCAATCGATTCAGAACATTGCATTTCATATGATCAAACATCTATTTTTATATTTGAATCACAGTTATTAACACTGTTTCATATCGTATATACGATTTTTCGCTCATATAAGCGTATCGTCGAAAAACGAAATGTTGAAATCTCGTTCAATTTCATTGATTTTATATTCTATCGATGCAGAGCAAAGAATATAACAAGAATATGACGTTTTTACTATGTTTAAATACGCGTTCACATATGATAATTATCGAAAAACGTAATCGGCATACGCGAATTTCAGTATATGCGAAGTTAAAATCGAGAAATCTTTAATAATACTCATGCCACAGTTTGAAAAATATTACCAATCGAATCAGAACATTGCATTTCATAAGATCAAACATCTATTTTATTTTGGAATCGTCGTTATAACCTTGTTTCATATGTTATATACGATTATTAGCTCATAAAGAAGTATCGTAGAAAAGCGAAATTTGAATTCTCAACAAATTTCAATGCATTTATATTCTATCGACGCAGAATACATATTGGAACAAGAATATAAGTTTGTAGCTATGTGTTAATACGAGTTTCAACATGAATATTGTCGAAAAATAAGAACGACACATGCGAATTTCGAGAATTGCGGAGATGAAATCGTGAAAACATTGAAATTACTTGTTCCACCGTTTGAAAAACGTCACCAATCAATTCGGACATTGTATTTCTGAAGATCAAACATCTATTTAATCTTGGAATCGACGTTTTAACCTTGTTTCATATCGTATATACAATTTTTCGTTCATAATGGCGTACCATCGTAATACGAAATATTGAAATCTCATTCAAATTCAATGAGTTTATATTCTCTCGACGCAGAATAAAGAATATAACATGAATGTAACGTTTTTACTATGTTCAAAAACGTGTTATTATATGATAATTATCGAAAAACGTGTTCGACATACGCGAATTTCGGTATATACGAAGTTAAAATCGTGAAACCTTTAATAATACTCGTGCCCCAGTTTGAAGAAAGTTACCAGTCGATTCAGAACATTGCATTTCATAAGATCAAACATCTATTTTATCTTTGGAATTGACGTTTTAACCTTGTTTCACATCGTATATACGATTTTTCGCTCATATAAGCGTATTGTTGAAAAACGAAATGTTGAAATCTCGTTCAATTTCATTGATTTTATATTCTATCGATGCAGAGCAAAGAATATAACAAGAATATGACGTTTTTACTATGTTTATATACGCGTTCACATATGATAATTAACGAAAAACGTAATCGGCATACGCGAATTTCAGTATATGCGAAGTAAAAATCGTGAAATCTTTAATAATACTCGTGCCACAGTTTGAAAAATGTTACCAATCGATTCAGAACATTGCATTTCATATGATCAAACATCTATTTTTATATTGAAATCAAAGTTTTTAACATTGTTTCATATCGTATAAACGATTTTTCGCTCATATAAGCGTATCGTCGAAAAACGAAAAGTTGAAACCTCGTTCAATTTCATTGATTTTATATTCTATTGATACAGAATAAAGAATATAACATGAACATAACGTTTTTACTATGTTAAAATACTCGTTTTCATATGATAATTATCGATAAACTTAATCAACATACGCGAATTTCGGTATATGCGAAGTTAAAATCGTGAAATCTTTAATAATACTTGTGCCACAGTTTGAAAAATGTTACCAATCGATTCAGAACATTGCATTTCATATGATCAAACATCTATTTTTATATTTGAATCACAGTTATTAACACTGTTTCATATCGTATATACGATTTTTCGCTCATATAAGCGTATCGTCGAAAAACGAAATGTTGAAATCTCGTTCAATTTCATTGATTTTATATTCTATCGATGCAGAGCAAAGAATATAACAAGAATATGACGTTTTTACTATGTTTATATACGCGTTCACATATGATAATTAACGAAAAACGTAATCGGCATACGCGAATTTCAGTATATGCGAAGTTAAAATCGTGAAATCTTTAATAATACTCGTGCCACAGTTTGAAAAATGTTACCAATCGATTCAGAACATTGCATTTCATATGATCAAACATCTATTTTTATATTGAAATCAAAGTTTTTAACATTGTTTCATATCGTATAAACGATTTTTCGCTCATATAAGCGTATCGTCGAAAAACGAAAAGTTGAAACCTCGTTCAATTTCATTGATTTTATATTCTATTGATACAGAATAAAGAATATAACATGAACATAACGTTTTTACTATGTTAAAATACTCGTTTTCATATGATAATTATCGATAAACTTAATCAACATACGCGAATTTCGGTATATGCGAAGTTAAAATCGTGAAATCTTTAATAATACTTGTGCCACAGTTTGAAAAATGTTACCAATCGATTCAGAACATTGCATTTCATATGATCAAACATCTATTTTTATATTTGAATCACAGTTATTAACACTGTTTCATATCGTATATACGATTTTTCGCTCATATAAGCGTATCGTCGAAAAACGAAATGTTGAAATCTCGTTCAATTTCATTGATTTTATATTCTATCGATGCAGAGCAAAGAATATAACAAGAATATGACGTTTTTACTATGTTTAAATACGCGTTCACATATGATAATTATCGAAAAACGTAATCGGCATACGCGAATTTCAGTATATGCGAAGTTAAAATCGAGAAATCTTTAATAATACTCATGCCACAGTTTGAAAAATATTACCAATCGAATCAGAACATTGCATTTCATATGATCAAACATCTATTTTTATATTTGAATCACAGTTATTAACACTGTTTCATATCGTATATACGATTTTTCGCTCATATAAGCGTATCGTCGAAAAACGAAATGTTGAAATCTCGTTCAATTTCATTGATTTTATATTCTATCGATGCAGAGCAAAGAATATAACAAGAATATGACGTTTTTACTATGTTTAAATACGCGTTCACATATGATAATTATCGAAAAACGTAATCGGCATACGCGAATTTCAGTATATGCGAAGTTAAAATCGAGAAATCTTTAATAATACTCATGCCACAGTTTGAAAAATATTACCAATCGAATCAGAACATTGCATTTCATAAGATCAAACATCTATTTTATTTTGGAATCGTCGTTATAACCTTGTTTCATATGTTATATACGATTATTAGCTCATAAAGAAGTATCGTAGAAAAGCGAAATTTGAATTCTCAACAAATTTCAATGCATTTATATTCTATCGACGCAGAATACATATTGGAACAAGAATATAAGTTTGTAGCTATGTGTTAATACGAGTTTCAACATGAATATTGTCGAAAAATAAGAACGACACATGCGAATTTCGAGAATTGCGGAGATGAAATCGTGAAAACATTGAAATTACTTGTTCCACCGTTTGAAAAATGTCACCAATCAATTCGGACATTGTATTTCTGAAGATCAAACATCTATTTAATCTTGGAATCGACGTGTTAACCTTGTTTCATATCGTATATACAATTTTTCGTTCATAATGGCGTACCATCGTAATACGAAATATTGAACTCTCATTCAAATTCAATGAGTTTATATTCTCTCGACGCAGAATAAAGAATATAACATGAATGTAACGTTTTTACTATGTTTAAAAACGCGTTATTATATGATAATTATCGAAAAACGTGTTCGACATACGCGAATTTCGGTATATACGAAGTTAAAATCGTGAAACCTTTAATAATACTCGTGCCCCAGTTTGAAGAAAGTTACCAGTCGATTCAGAACATTGCATTTCATAAGATCAAACATCTATTTTATCTTTGGAATTGACGTTTTAACCTTGTTTCACATCGTATATACGATTTTTCGCTCATATAAGCGTATCGTCGAAAAACGAAATGTTGAAATCTCGTTCAATTTCATTGATTTTATATTCTATCGATGCAGAGCAAAGAATATAACAAGAATATGACGTTTTTACTATGTTTATATACGCGTTCACATATGATAATTAACGAAAAACGTAATCGGCATACGCGAATTTCAGTATATGCGAAGTAAAAATCGTGAAATCTTTAATAATACTCGTGCCACAGTTTGAAAAATGTTACCAATCGATTCAGAACATTGCATTTCATATGATCAAACATCTATTTTTATATTGAAATCAAAGTTTTTAACATTGTTTCATATCGTATAAACGATATTTCGCTCATATAAGCGTATCGTCGAAAAACGAAAAGTTGAAACCTCGTTCAATTTCATTGATTTTATATTCTATTGATACAGAATAAAGAATATAACATGAACATAACGTTTTTACTATGTTAAAATACTCGTTTTCATATGATAATTATCGATAAACTTAATCAACATACGCGAATTTCGGTATATGCGAAGTTAAAATCGTGAAATCTTTAATAATACTTATGCCACAGTTTGAAAAATGTTACCAATCGATTCAGAACATTGCATTTCATATGATCAAACATCTATTTTTATATTTGAATCACAGTTATTAACACTGTTTCATATCGTATATACGATTTTTCGCTCATATAAGCGTATCGTCGAAAAACGAAATGTTGAAATCTCGTTCAATTTCATTGATTTTATATTCTATCGATGCAGAGCAAAGAATATAACAAGAATATGACGTTTTTACTATGTTTAAATACGCGTTCACATATGATAATTATCGAAAAACGTAATCGGCATACGCGAATTTCAGTATATGCGAAGTTAAAATCGAGAAATCTTTAATAATACTCATGCCACAGTTTGAAAAATATTACCAATCGAATCAGAACATTGCATTTCATAAGATCAAACATCTATTTTATTTTGGAATCGTCGTTATAACCTTGTTTCATATGTTATATACGATTATTAGCTCATAAAGAAGTATCGTAGAAAAGCGAAATTTGAATTCTCAACAAATTTCAATGCATTTATATTCTATCGACGCAGAATACATATTGGAACAAGAATATAAGTTTGTAGCTATGTGTTAATACGAGTTTCAACATGAATATTGTCGAAAAATAAGAACGACACATGCGAATTTCGAGAATTGCGGAGATGAAATCGTGAAAACATTGAAATTACTTGTTCCACCGTTTGAAAAATGTCACCAATCAATTCGGACATTGTATTTCTGAAGATCAAACATCTATTTAATCTTGGAATCGACGTTTTAACCTTGTTTCATATCGTATATACAATTTTTCGTTCATAATGGCGTACCATCGTAATACGAAATATTGAAATCTCATTCAAATTCAATGAGTTTATATTCTCTCGACGCAGAATAAAGAATATAACATGAATGTAACGTTTTTACTATGTTTAAAAACGCGTTATTATATGATAATTATCGAAAAACGTGTTCGACATACGCGAATTTCGGTATATACGAAGTTAAAATCGTGAAACCTTTAATAATACTCGTGCCCCAGTTTGAAGAAAGTTAACAGTCGATTCAGAACATTGCATTTCATAAGATCAAACATCTATTTTATCTTTGGAATTGACGTTTTAACATTGTTTCACATCGTATATACGATTTTTCGCTCATATAAGCGTATCGTCGAAAAACGAAATGTTGAAATCTCGTTCAATTTCATTGATTTTATATTCTATCGATGCAGAGCAAAGAATATAACAAGAATATGACGTTTTTACTATGTTTATATGCGCGTTCACATATGATAATTATCGAAAAACGTAATCGGCATACGCGAATTTCAGTATATGCGAAGTAAAAATCGTGAAATCTTTAATAATACTCGTGCCACAGTTTGAAAAATGTTACCAATCGATTCAGAACATTGCATTTCATATGATCAAACATCTATTTTTATATTGAAATCAAAGTTTTTAACATTGTTTCATATCGTATAAACGATTTTTCGCTCATATAAGCGTATCGTCGAAAAACGAAAAGTTGAAACCTCGTTCAATTTCATTGATTTTATATTCTATTGATACAGAATAAAGAATATAACATGAACATAACGTTTTTACTATGTTAAAATACTCGTTTTCATATGATAATTATCGATAAACTTAATCAACATACGCGAATTTCGGTATATGCGAAGTTAAAATCGTGAAATCTTTAATAATACTTATGCCACAGTTTGAAAAATGTTACCAATCGATTCAGAACATTGCATTTCATATGATCAAACATCTATTTTTATATTTGAATCACAGTTATTAACACTGTTTCATATCGTATATACGATTTTTCGCTCATATAAGCGTATCGTCGAAAAACGAAATGTTGAAATCTCGTTCAATTTCATTGATTTTATATTCTATCGATGCAGAGCAAAGAATATAACAAGAATATGACGTTTTTACTATGTTTAAATACGCGTTCACATATGATAATTATCGAAAAACGTAATCGGCATACGCGAATTTCAGTATATGCGAAGTTAAAATCGAGAAATCTTTAATAATACTCATGCCACAGTTTGAAAAATATTACCAATCGAATCAGAACATTGCATTTCATAAGATCAAACATCTATTTTATTTTGGAATCGTCGTTATAACCTTGTTTCATATGTTATATACGATTATTAGCTCATAAAGAAGTATCGTAGAAAAGCGAAATTTGAATTCTCAACAAATTTCAATGCATTTATATTCTATCGACGCAGAATACATATTGGAACAAGAATATAAGTTTGTAGCTATGTGTTAATACGAGTTTCAACATGAATATTGTCGAAAAATAAGAACGACACATGCGAATTTCGAGAATTGCGGAGATGAAATCGTGAAAACATTGAAATTACTTGTTCCACCGTTTGAAAAATGTCACCAATCAATTCGGACATTGTATTTCTGAAGATCAAACATCTATTTAATCTTGGAATCGACGTTTTAACCTTGTTTCATATCGTATATACAATTTTTCGTTCATAATGGCGTACCATCGTAATACGAAATATTGAAATCTCATTCAAATTCAATGAGTTTATATTCTCTCGACGCAGAATAAAGAATATAACATGAATGTAACGTTTTTACTATGTTCAAAAACGTGTTATTATATGATAATTATCGAAAAGCGTGTTCGACATACGCGAATTTCGGTATATACGAAGTTAAAATCGTGAAACCTTTAATAATACTCGTGCCCCAGTTTGAAGAAAGTTACCAGTCGATTCAGAACATTGCATTTCATAAGATCAAACATCTATTTTATCTTTGGAATTGACGTTTTAACCTTGTTTCACATCGTATATACGATTTTTCGCTCATATAAGCGTATTGTTGAAAAACGAAATGTTGAAATCTCGTTCAATTTCATTGATTTTATATTCTATCGATGCAGAGCAAAGAATATAACAAGAATATGACGTTTTTACTATGTTTATATACGCGTTCACATATGATAATTAACGAAAAACGTAATCGGCATACGCGAATTTCAGTATATGCGAAGTAAAAATCGTGAAATCTTTAATAATACTCGTGCCACAGTTTGAAAAATGTTACCAATCGATTCAGAACATTGCATTTCATATGATCAAACATCTATTTTTATATTGAAATCAAAGTTTTTAACATTGTTTCATATCGTATAAACGATTTTTCGCTCATATAAGCGTATCGTCGAAAAACGAAAAGTTGAAACCTCGTTCAATTTCATTGATTTTATATTCTATTGATACAGAATAAAGAATATAACATGAACATAACGTTTTTACTATGTTAAAATACTCGTTTTCATATGATAATTATCGATAAACTTAATCAACATACGCGAATTTCGGTATATGCGAAGTTAAAATCGTGAAATCTTTAATAATACTTGTGCCACAGTTTGAAAAATGTTACCAATCGATTCAGAACATTGCATTTCATATGATCAAACATCTATTTTTATATTTGAATCACAGTTATTAACACTGTTTCATATCGTATATACGATTTTTCGCTCATATAAGCGTATCGTCGAAAAACGAAATGTTGAAATCTCGTTCAATTTCATTGATTTTATATTCTATCGATGCAGAGCAAAGAATATAACAAGAATATGACGTTTTTACTATGTTTATATACGCGTTCACATATGATAATTAACGAAAAACGTAATCGGCATACGCGAATTTCAGTATATGCGAAGTAAAAATCGTGAAATCTTTAATAATACTCGTGCCACAGTTTGAAAAATGTTACCAATCGATTCAGAACATTGCATTTCATATGATCAAACATCTATTTTTATATTGAAATCAAAGTTTTTAACACTGTTTCATATCGTATATACGATTTTTCGCTCATATAAGCGTATCGTCGAAAAACGAAAAGTTGAAACCTCGTTCAATTTCATTGATTTTATATTCTATTGATACAGAATAAAGAATATAACATGAACATAACGTTTTTACTATGTTAAAATACTCGTTTTCATATGATAATTATCGATAAACTTAATCAACATACGCGAATTTCGGTATATGCGAAGTTAAAATCGTGAAATCTTTAATAATACTTGTGCCACAGTTTGAAAAATGTTACCAATCGATTCAGAACATTGCATTTCATATGATCAAACATCTATTTTTATATTTGAATCACAGTTATTAACACTGTTTCATATCGTATATACGATTTTTCGCTCATATAAGCGTATCGTCGAAAAACGAAATGTTGAAATCTCGTTCAATTTCATTGATTTTATATTCTATCGATGCAGAGCAAAGAATATAACAAGAATATGACGTTTTTACTATGTTTAAATACGCGTTCACATATGATAATTATCGAAAAACGTAATCGGCATACGCGAATTTCAGTATATGCGAAGTTAAAATCGAGAAATCTTTAATAATACTCATGCCACAGTTTGAAAAATATTACCAATCGAATCAGAACATTGCATTTCATATGATCAAACATCTATTTTTATATTTGAATCACAGTTATTAACACTGTTTCATATCGTATATACGATTTTTCGCTCATATAAGCGTATCGTCGAAAAACGAAATGTTGAAATCTCGTTCAATTTCATTGATTTTATATTCTATCGATGCAGAGCAAAGAATATAACAAGAATATGACGTTTTTACTATGTTTAAATACGCGTTCACATATGATAATTATCGAAAAACGTAATCGGCATACGCTAATTTCAGTATATGCGAAGTTAAAATCGAGAAATCTTTAATAATACTCATGCCACAGTTTGAAAAATATTACCAATCGAATCAGAACATTGCATTTCATAAGATCAAACATCTATTTTATTTTGGAATCGTCGTTATAACCTTGTTTCATATGTTATATACGATTATTAGCTCATAAAGAAGTATCGTAGAAAAGCGAAATTTGAATTCTCAACAAATTTCAATGCATTTATATTCTATCGACGCAGAATACATATTGGAACAAGAATATAAGTTTGTAGCTATGTGTTAATACGAGTTTCAACATGAATATTGTCGAAAAATAAGAACGACACATGCGAATTTCGAGAATTGCGGAGATGAAATCGTGAAAACATTGAAATTACTTGTTCCACCGTTTGAAAAATGTCACCAATCAATTCGGACATTGTATTTCTGAAGATCAAACATCTATTTAATCTTGGAATCGACGTTTTAACCTTGTTTCATATCGTATATACAATTTTTCGTTCATAATGGCGTACCATCGTAATACGAAATATTGAAATCTCATTCAAATTCAATGAGTTTATATTCTCTCGACGCAGAATAAAGAATATAACATGAATGTAACGTTTTTACTATGTTTAAAAACGCGTTATTATATGATAATTATCGAAAAACGTGTTCGACATACGCGAATTTCGGTATATACGAAGTTAAAATCGTGAAACCTTTAATAATACTCGTGCCCCAGTTTGAAGAAAGTTACCAGTCGATTCAGAACATTGCATTTCATAAGATCAAACATCTATTTTATCTTTGGAATTGACGTTTTAACATTGTTTCACATCGTATATACGATTTTTCGCTCATATAAGCGTATCGTCGAAAAACGAAATGTTGAAATCTCGTTCAATTTCATTGATTTTATATTCTATCGATGCAGAGCAAAGAATATAACAAGAATATGACGTTTTTACTATGTTTATATGCGCGTTCACATATGATAATTATCGAAAAACGTAATCGGCATACGCGAATTTCAGTATATGCGAAGTAAAAATCGTGAAATCTTTAATAATACTCGTGCCACAGTTTGAAAAATGTTACCAATCGATTCAGGACATTGCATTTCATATGATCAAACATCTATTTTTATATTGAAATCAAAGTTTTTAACATTGTTTCATATCGTATAAACGATTTTTCGCTCATATAAGCGTATCGTCGAAAAACGAAAAGTTGAAACCTCGTTCAATTTCATTGATTTTATATTCTATTGATACAGAATAAAGAATATAACATGAACATAACGTTTTTACTATGTTAAAATACTCGTTTTCATATGATAATTATCGATAAACTTAATCAACATACGCGAATTTCGGTATATGCGAAGTTAAAATCGTGAAATCTTTAATAATACTTATGCCACAGTTTGAAAAATGTTACCAATCGATTCAGAACATTGCATTTCATATGATCAAACATCTATTTTTATATTTGAATCACAGTTATTAACACTGTTTCATATCGTATATACGATTTTTCGCTCATATAAGCGTATCGTCGAAATACGAAATGTTGAAATCTCGTTCAATTTCATTTATTTTATATTCTATCGATGCAGAGCAAAGAATATAACAAGAATATGACGTTTTTACTATGTTTAAATACGCGTTCACATATGATAATTATCGAAAAACGTAATCGGCATACGCGAATTTCAGTATATGCGAAGTTAAAATCGAGAAATCTTTAATAATACTCATGCCACAGTTTGAAAAATATTACCAATCGAATCAGAACATTGCATTTCATAAGATCAAACATCTATTTTATTTTGGAATCGTCGTTATAACCTTGTTTCATATGTTATATACGATTATTAGCTCATAAAGAAGTATCGTAGAAAAGCGAAATTTGAATTCTCAACAAATTTCAATGCATTTATATTCTATCGACGCAGAATACATATTGGTACAAGAATATAAGTTTGTAGCTATGTGTTAATACGAGTTTCAACATGAATATTGTCGAAAAATAAGAAAGACACAAGCGAATTTCGAGAATTGCGGAGATGAAATCGTGAAAACATTGAAATTACTTGTTCCACCGTTTGAAAAATGTCACCAATCAATTCGGACATTGTATTTCTGAAGATCAAACATCTATTTAATCTTGGAATCGACGTTTTAACCTTGTTTCATATCGTATATACAATTTTTCGTTCATAATAGCGTACCATCGTAATACGAAATATTGAAATCTCATTCAAATTCAATTAGTTTATATTCTCTCGACGCAGAATGAAGAATATAACATGAATGTAACGTTTTTACTATGTTTAAAAACGCGTTATTATATGATAATTATCGAAAAACGTGTTCGACATACGAGAATTTCGGTATATACGAAGTTAAAATCGTGAAATCTTTAATAATACTTATGCCACAGTTTGAAAAATGTTACCAATCGTTTCAGAACATTGCATTTCATAAGATCAAACATCTGTTTTATATTGATATCAAAGATTTTAACATTGTTTCATATCGTATATACGATTTTTCGCTCATATACGCTAATCGTCGAAATAAGAAAAGTTGAAACCTCGTTCAATTTCATTGATTTTATATTCTATTCATATAGAATAAAGAATATTACATGAATATAACGTTTTTATTATGTTTAAATACGCGTTTTCATATGATAATTATCGATAAACTTAATCGATAACGCGAATTTCGGTATAAGCGAAATTAAAATCGTGAAATATTTAATAATACTTGTGCCACAGTTTGAAAAATGTTACCAATCGATTCAGAACATTGCATTTCATAGGATCAAACATCTGTTTTATATTGAAATCAAAGATATTAACATTGTTTCATATCGTATATACCATTTTTCGCTCATATACGCGTATCGTCGAAAAACGAAAAGTTGAAATCTCGTTCAATTTCATTGATTTTATATTCTATTGATGCAGAGCAAAGAATATAACAAGAATATAACGTTTTTACTATGTTTAGATACGCGTTCACATATGATAATTATCGAAAAACGTAATCGGCATACGCGATTTTCAGTATATGCGAAGTTAAAATCGAGAAATCTTTAATAATACTCATGCCACAGTTTGAAAAATATTACCAATCGAATCAGAACATTGCATTTCATAAGATCAAACATCTATTTTATTTTGGAATCGTCGTTATAACCTTGTTTCATATGTTATATACGATTATTAGCTCATAAAGAAGTATCGTCGAAAAGCGAAATTTGAATTCTCAACAAATTTCAATGCATTTATATTCTATCGACGCAGAATTCATATTGGAACAAGAATATAAGTTTGTAGCTATGTGTAAATACGAGTTTCAACATGAATATTGTCGAAAAATAAGATCGACACATGCGAATTTCGAGAATTGCGGAGATGAAATCGTGAAAACATTGAAATTACTTGTTCCACCGTTTGAAAAATGTCACCAATCAATTCGGACATTGTATTTCTGAAGATCAAACATCTATTTAATCTTGGAATCGACGTTTTAACCTTGTTTCATATCGTATATACAATTTTTCGTTCATAATGGCGTACCATCGTAATACGAAATATTGAAATCTCATTCAAATTCAATGAGTTTATATTCTCTCGACGCAGAATAAAGAATATAAAATGAATGTAACGTTTTTACTATGTTTAAAAACGCGTTATTATATGATAATTATCGAAAAACGTGTTCGACATACGCGAATTTCGGTATATACGAAGTTAAAATCGTGAAACCTTTAATAATACTCGTGCCCCAGTTTGAAGAAAGTTACCAGTCGATTCAGAACATTGCATTTCATAAGATCAAACATCTATTTTATCTTTGGAATTGACGTTTTAATCTTGTTTCACATCGTATATACGATTTTTCGCTCATATAAGCGTATCGTCGAAAAACGAAATGTTGAAATCTCGTTCAATTTCATTGATTTTATATTCTATCGATGCAGAGCAAAGAATATAACAAGAATATGACGTTTTTACTATGTTTAAATACGCGTTCACATATGATAATTATCGAAAAACGTAATCGGCATACGCGAATTTCAGTATATGCGAAGTTAAAATCGAGAAATCTTTAATAATACTCATGCCACAGTTTGAAAAATATTACCAATCGAATCAGAACATTGCATTTCATAAGATCAAACATCTATTTTATTTTGGAATCGTCGTTATAACCTTGTTTCATATGTTATATACGATTATTAGCTCATAAAGAAGTATCGTCGAAAAGCGAAATTTGAATTCTCAACAAATTTCAATGCATTTATATTCTATCGACGCAGAATTCATATTGGAACAAGAATATAAGTTTGTAGCTATGTGTAAATACGAGTTTCAACATGAATATTTTCGAAAAATAAGATCGACACATGCGAATTTCGAGAATTGCGGAGATGAAATCGTGATAACATTGAAATTACTTGTTCCAGCGTTTGAAAAATGTCACCAATCAATTCGGACATTGTATTTCTGAAGATCAAACATCTATTTAATCTTGGAATCGACGTTTTAACCTTGTTTCATATCGTATATACAATTTTTCGTTCATAATGGCGTACCATCGTAATACGAAATATTGAAATCTCATTCAAATTCAATGAGTTTATATTCTCTCGACGCAGAATAAAGAATATAACATGAATGTAACGTTTTTACTATGTTTAAAAACGCGTTATTATATGATAATTATCGAAAAACGTGTTCGACATACGCGAATTTCGGTATATACGAAGTTAAAATCGTGAAACCTTTAATAATACTCGTGCCCCAGTTTGAAGAAAGTTACCAGTCGATTCAGAACATTGCATTTCATAAGATCAAACATCTATTTTATCTTTGGAATTGACGTTTTAACCCTGTTTCACATCGTATATACGATTTTTCGCTCATATAAGCGTATCGTCGAAAAACGAAATGTTGAAATCTCGTTCAATTTCATTGATTTTATATTCTATCGATGCAGAGCAAAGAATATAACAAGAATATAACGTTTTTACTATGTTTAGATACGCGTTCACATATGATAATTATCGAAAAACGTAATCGGCATACGCGAATTTCAGTATATGCGAAGTTAAAAACGAGAAATCTTTAATAATACTCATGCCACAGTTTGAAAAATATTACCAATCGAATCAGAACATTGCATTTCATAAGATCAAACATCTATTTTATTTTGGAATCGTCGTTATAACCTTGTTTCATATGTTATATACGATTATTAGCTCATAAAGAAGTATCGTCGAAAAGCGAAATTTGAATTCTCAACAAATTTCAATGCATATATATTCTATCGACGCAGAATTCATATTGGAACAAGAATATAAGTTTGTAGCTATGTGTAAATACGAGTTTCAACATGAATATTGTCGAAAAATAAGATCGACACATGCGAATTTCGAGAATTGCGGAGATGAAATCGTGAAAACATTGAAATTACTTGTTCCACCGTTTGAAAAATGTCACCAATCAATTCGGACATTGTATTTCTGAAGATCAAACATCTATTTAATCTTGGAATCGACGTTTTAACCTTGTTTCATATCGTATATACAATTTTTCGTTCATAATGGCGTACCATCGTAATACGAAATATTGAAATCTCATTCAAATTCAATGAGTTTATATTCTCTCGACGCAGAATAAAGAATATAACATGAATGTAACGTTTTTACTATGTTTAAAAACGCGTTATTATATGATAATTATCGAAAAACGTGTTCGACATACGCGAATTTCGGTATATACGAAGTTAAAATCGTGAAACCTTTAATAATACTCGTGCCCCAGTTTGAAGAAAGTTACCAGTCGATTCAGAACATTGCATTTCATAAGATCAAACATCTATTTTATCTTTGGAATTGACGTTTTAACCCTGTTTCACATCGTATATACGATTTTTCGCTCATATAAGCGTATCGTCGAAAAACGAAATGTTGAAATCTCGTTCAATTTCATTGATTTTATATTCTATCGATGCAGAGCAAAGAATATAACAAGAATATGACGTTTTTACTATGTTTAAATACGCGTTCACATATGATAATTATCGAAAAACGTAATCGGCATACGCGAATTTCAGTATATGCGAAGTTAAAAACGAGAAATCTTTAATAATACTCATGCCACAGTTTGAAAAATATTACCAATCGAATCAGAACATTGCATTTCATAAGATCAAACATCTATTTTATTTTGGAATCGTCGTTATAACCTTGTTTCATATGTTATATACGATTATTAGCTCATAAAGAAGTATCGTCGAAAAGCGAAATTTGAATTCTCAACAAATTTCAATGCATTTATATTCTATCGACGCAGAATTCATATTGGAACAAGAATATAAGTTTGTAGCTATGTGTAAATACGAGTTTCAACATGAATATTGTCGAAAAATAAGATCGACACATGCGAATTTCGAGAATTGCGGAGATGAAATCGTGAAAACATTGAAATTACTTGTTCCACCGTTTGAAAAATGTCACCAATCAATTCGGACATTGTATTTCTGAAGATCAAACATCTATTTAATCTTGGAATCGACGTTATAACCTTGTTTCATATCGTATATACAATTTTTCGTTCATAATGGCGTACCATCGTAATACGAAATATTGAAATCTCATTCAAATTCAATGAGTTTATATTCTCTCGACGCAGAATAAAGAATATAACATGAATGTAACGTTTTTACTATGTTTAAAAACGCGTTATTATATGATAATTATCGAAAAACGTGTTCGACATACGCGAATTTCGGTATATACGAATTTAAAATCGTGAAACCTTTAATAATACTCGTGCCCCAGTTTGAAGAAAGTTACCAGTCGATTCAGAACATTGCATTTCATAAGATCAAACATCTATTTTATCTTTGGAATTGACGTTTTAATCTTGTTTCACATAGTATATACGATTTTTCGCTCATATAAGCGTATCGTCGAAAAACGAAATGTTGAAATCTCGTTCAATTTCATTGATTTTATATTCTATCGATGCAGAGCAAAGAATATAACAAGAATATAACGTTTTTACTATGTTTAGATACGCGTTCACATATGATAATTATCGAAAAACGTAATCGGCATACGCGAATTTCAGTATATGCGAAGTTAAAATCGAGAAATCTTTAATAATACTCATGCCACAGTTTGAAAAATATTACCAATCGAATCAGAACATTGCATTTCATAAGATCAAACATCTATTTTATTTTGGAATCGTCGTTATAACCTTGTTTCATATGTTATATACGATTATTAGCTCATAAAGAAGTATCGTCGAAAAGCGAAATTTGAATTCTCAACAAATTTCAATGCATTTATATTCTATCGACGCAGAATTCATATTGGAACAAGAATATAAGTTTGTAGCTATGTGTAAATACGAGTTTCAACATGAATATTGTCGAAAAATAAGATCGACACATGCGAATTTCGAGAATTGCGGAGATGAAATCGTGAAAACATTGAAATTACTTGTTCCACCGTTTGAAAAATGTCACCAATCAATTCGGACATTGTATTTCTGAAGATCAAACATCTATTTAATCTTGGAATCGACGTTTTAACCTTGTTTCATATCGTATATACAATTTTTCGTTCATAATGGCGTACCATCGTAATACGAAATATTGAAATCTCATTCAAATTCAATGAGTTTATATTCTCTCGACGCAGAATAAAGAATATAACATGAATGTAACGTTTTTACTATGTTTAAAAACGCGTTATTATATGATAATTATCGAAAAACGTGTTCGACATACGCGAATTTCGGTATATACGAATTTAAAATCGTGAAACCTTTAATAATACTCGTGCCCCAGTTTGAAGAAAGTTACCAGTCGATTCAGAACATTGCATTTCATAAGATCAAACATCTATTTTATCTTTGGAATTGACGTTTTAATCTTGTTTCACATAGTATATACGATTTTTCGCTCATATAAGCGTATCGTCGAAAAACGAAATGTTGAAATCTCGTTCAATTTCATTGATTTTATATTCTATCGATGCAGAGCAAAGAATATAACAAGAATATAACGTTTTTACTATGTTTAGATACGCGTTCACATATGATAATTATCGAAAAACGTAATCGGCATACGCGAATTTCAGTATATGCGAAGTTAAAATCGAGAAATCTTTAATAATACTCATGCCACAGTTTGAAAAATATTACCAATCGAATCAGAACATTGCATTTCATAAGATCAAACATCTATTTTATTTTGGAATCGTCGTTATAACCTTGTTTCATATGTTATATACGATTATTAGCTCATAAAGAAGTATCGTCGAAAAGCGAAATTTGAATTCTCAACAAATTTCAATGCATTTATATTCTATCGACGCAGAATTCATATTGGAACAAGAATATAAGTTTGTAGCTATGTGTAAATACGAGTTTCAACATGAATATTGTCGAAAAATAAGATCGACACATGCGAATTTCGAGAATTGCGGAGATGAAATCGTGAAAACATTGAAATTACTTGTTCCACCGTTTGAAAAATGTCACCAATCAATTCGGACATTGTATTTCTGAAGATCAAACATCTATTTAATCTTGGAATCGACGTTTTAACCTTGTTTCATATCGTATAAACAATTTTTCGTTCATAATGGCGTACCATCGTAATACGAAATATTGAAATCTCATTCAAATTCAATGAGTTTATATTCTCTCGACGCAGAATAAAGAATATAACATGAATGTAACGTTTTTACTATGTTTAAAAACGCGTTATTATATGATAATTATCGAAAAACGTGTTCGACATACGCGAATTTCGGTATATACGAATTTAAAATCGTGAAACCTTTAATAATACTCGTGCCCCAGTTTGAAGAAAGTTACCAGTCGATTCAGAACATTGCATTTCATAAGATCAAACATCTATTTTATCTTTGGAATTGACGTTTTAATCTTGTTTCACATCGTATATACGATTTTTCGCTCATATAAGCGTATCGTCGAAAAACGAAATGTTGAAATCTCGTTCAATTTCATTGATTTTATATTCTATCGATGCAGAGCAAAGAATATAACAAGAATATGACGTTTTTACTATGTTTAAATACGCGTTCACATATGATAATTATCGAAAAACGTAATCGGCATACGCGAATTTCAGTATATGCGAAGTTAAAATCGAGAAATCTTTAATAATACTCATGCCACAGTTTGAAAAATATTACCAATCGAATCAGAACATTGCATTTCATAAGATCAAACATCTATTTTATTTTGGAATCGTCGTTATAACCTTGTTTCATATGTTATATACGATTATTAGCTCATAAAGAAGTATCGTCGAAAAGCGAAATTTGAATTCTCAACAAATTTCAATGCATTTATATTCTATCGACGCAGAATTCATATTGGAACAAGAATATAAGTTTGTAGCTATGTGTAAATACGAGTTTCAACATGAATATTGTCGAAAAATAAGATCGACACATGCGAATTTCGAGAATTGCGGAGATGAAATCGTGAAAACATTGAAATTACTTGTTCCACCGTTTGAAAAATGTCACCAATCAATTCGGACATTGTATTTCTGAAGATCAAACATCTATTTAATCTTGGAATCGACGTTTTAACCTTGTTTCATATCGTATATACAATTTTTCGTTCATAATGGCGTACCATCGTAATACGAAATATTGAAATCTCATTCAAATTCAATGAGTTTATATTCTCTCGACGCAGAATAAAGAATATAACATGAATGTAACGTTTTTACTATGTTTAAAAACGCGTTATTATATGATAATTATCGAAAAACGTGTTCGACATACGCGAATTTCGGTATATACGAAGTTAAAATCGTGAAACCTTTAATAATACTCGTGCCCCAGTTTGAAGAAAGTTACCAGTCGATTCAGAACATTGCATTTCATAAGATCAAACATCTATTTTATCTTTGGAATTGACGTTTTAATCTTGTTTCACATCGTATATACGATTTTTCGCTCATATAAGCGTATCGTCGAAAAACGAAATGTTGAAATCTCGTTCAATTTCATTGATTTTATATTCTATCGATGCAGAGCAAAGAATATAACAAGAATATGACGTTTTTACTATGTTTAAATACGCGTTCACATATGATAATTATCGAAAAACGTAATCGGCATACGCGAATTTCAGTATATGCGAAGTTAAAATCGAGAAATCTTTAATAATACTCATGCCACAGTTTGAAAAATATTACCAATCGAATCAGAACATTGCATTTCATAAGATCAAACATCTATTTTATTTTGGAATCGTCGTTATAACCTTGTTTCATATGTTATATACGATTATTAGCTCATAAAGAAGTATCGTCGAAAAGCGAAATTTGAATTCTCAACAAATTTCAATGCATTTATATTCTATCGACGCAGAATTCATATTGGAACAAGAATATAAGTTTGTAGCTATGTGTAAATACGAGTTTCAACATGAATATTGTCGAAAAATAAGATCGACACATGCGAATTTCGAGAATTGCGGAGATGAAATCGTGAAAACATTGAAATTACTTGTTCCACCGTTTGAAAAATGTCACCAATCAATTCGGACATTGTATTTCTGAAGATCAAACATCTATTTAATCTTGGAATCGACGTTTTAACCTTGTTTCATATCGTATATACAATTTTTCGTTCATAATGGCGTACCATCGTAATACGAAATATTGAAATCTCATTCAAATTCAATGAGTTTATATTCTCTCGACGCAGAATAAAGAATATAACATGAATGTAACGTTTTTACTATGTTTAAAAACGCGTTATTATATGATAATTATCGAAAAACGTGTTCGACATACGCGAATTTCGGTATATACGAATTTAAAATCGTGAAACCTTTAATAATACTCGTGCCCCAGTTTGAAGAAAGTTACCAGTCGATTCAGAACATTGCATTTCATAAGATCAAACATCTATTTTATCTTTGGAATTGACGTTTTAATCTTGTTTCACATCGTATATACGATTTTTCGCTCATATAAGCGTATCGTCGAAAAACGAAATGTTGAAATCTCGTTCAATTTCATTGATTTTATATTCTATCGATGCAGAGCAAAGAATATAACAAGAATATGACGTTTTTACTATGTTTAAATACGCGTTCACATATGATAATTATCGAAAAACGTAATCGGCTTACGCGAATTTCAGTATATGCGAAGTTAAAATCGAGAAATCTTTAATAATACTCATGCCACAGTTTGAAAAATATTACCAATCGAATCAGAACATTGCATTTCATAAGATCAAACATCTATTTTATTTTGGAATCGTCGTTATAACCTTGTTTCATATGTTATATACGATTATTAGCTCATAAAGAAGTATCGTCGAAAAGCGAAATTTGAATTCTCAACAAATTTCAATGCATTTATATTCTATCGACGCAGAATTCATATTGGAACAAGAATATAAGTTTGTAGCTATGTGTAAATACGAGTTTCAACATGAATATTGTCGAAAAATAAGATCGACACATGCGAATTTCGAGAATTGCGGAGATGAAATCGTGAAAACATTGAAATTACTTGTTCCACCGTTTGAAAAATGTCACCAATCAATTCGGACATTGTATTTCTGAAGATCAAACATCTATTTAATCTTGGAATCGACGTTTTAACCTTGTTTCACATCGTATATACAATTTTTCGTTCATAATGGCGTACCATCGTAATACGAAATATTGAAATCTCATTCAAATTCAATGAGTTTATATTCTCTCGACGCAGAATAAAGAATATAACATGAATGTAACGTTTTTACTATGTTTAAAAACGCGTTATTATATGATAATTATCGAAAAACGTGTTCGACATACGCGAATTTCGGTATATACGAATTTAAAATCGTGAAACCTTTAATAATACTCGTGCCCCAGTTTGAAGAAAGTTACCAGTCGATTCAGAACATTGCATTTCATAAGATCAAACATCTATTTTATCTTTGGAATTGACGTTTTAATCTTGTTTCACATCGTATATACGATTTTTCGCTCATATAAGCGTATCGTCGAAAAACGAAATGTTGAAATCTCGTTCAATTTCATTGATTTTATATTCTATCGATGCAGAGCAAAGAATATAACAAGAATATGACGTTTTTACTATGTTTAAATACGCGTTCACATATGATAATTATCGAAAAACGTAATCGGCATACGCGAATTTCAGTATATGCGAAGTTAAAATCGAGAAATCTTTAATAATACTCATGCCACAGTTTGAAAAATATTACCAATCGAATCAGAACATTGCATTTCATAAGATCAAACATCTATTTTATTTTGGAATCGTCGTTATAACATTGTTTCATATGTTATATACGATTATTAGCTCATAAAGAAGTATCGTCGAAAAGCGAAATTTGAATTCTCAACAAATTTCAATGCATTTATATTCTATCGACGCAGAATTCATATTGGAACAAGAATATAAGTTTGTAGCTATGTGTAAATACGAGTTTCAACATGAATATTGTCGAAAAATAAGATCGACACATGCGAATTTCGAGAATTGCGGAGATGAAATCGTGAAAACATTGAAATTACTTGTTCCACCGTTTGAAAAATGTCACCAATCAATTCGGACATTGTATTTCTGAAGATCAAACATCTATTTAATCTTGGAATCGACGTTTTAACCTTGTTTCATATCGTATATACAATTTTTCGTTCATAATGGCGTACCATAGTAATACGAAATATTGAAATCTCATTCAAATTCAATGAGTTTATATTCTCTCGACGCAGAATAAAGAATATAACATGAATGTAACGTTTTTACTATGTTTAAAAACGCGTTATTATATGATAATTATCGAAAAACGTGTTCGACATACGCGAATTTCGGTATATACGAAGTTAAAATCGTGAAACCTTTAATAATACTCGTGCCCCAGTTTGAAGAAAGTTACCAGTCGATTCAGAACATTGCATTTCATAAGATCAAACATCTATTTTATCTTTGGAATTGACGTTTTAACCTTGTTTCACATCGTATGTACGATTTTTCGCTCATATAAGCGTATCGTCGAAAAACGAAATGTTGAAATCTCGTTCAATTTCATTGATTTTATATTCTATCGATGCAGAGCAAAGAATATAACAAGAATATGACGTTTTTACTATGTTTAAATACGCGTTCACATATGATAATTATCGAAAAACGTAATCGGCATACGCGAATTTCAGTATATGCGAAGTTAAAATCGAGAAATCTTTAATAATACTCATGCCACAGTTTGAAAAATATTACCAATCGAATCAGAACATTGCATTTCATAAGATCAAACATCTATTTTATTTTGGAATCGTCGTTATAACCTTGTTTCATATGTTATATACGATTATTAGCTCATAAAGAAGTATCGTCGAAAAGCGAAATTTGAATTCTCAACAAATTTCAATGCATTTATATTCTATCGACGCAGAATTCATATTGGAACAAGAATATAAGTTTGTAGCTATGTGTAAATACGAGTTTCAACATGAATATTGTCGAAAAATAAGATCGACACATGCGAATTTCGAGAATTGCGGAGATGAAATCGTGAAAACATTGAAATTACTTGTTCCACCGTTTGAAAAATGTCACCAATCAATTCGGACATTGTATTTCTGAAGATCAAACATCTATTTAATCTTGGAATCGACGTTTTAACCTTGTTTCATATCGTATATACAATTTTTCGTTCATAATGGCGTACCATAGTAATACGAAATATTGAAATCTCATTCAAATTCAATGAGTTTATATTCTCTCGACGCAGAATAAAGAATATAACATGAATGTAACGTTTTTACTATGTTTAAAAACGCGTTATTATATGATAATTATCGAAAAACGTGTTCGACATACGCGAATTTCGGTATATACGAAGTTAAAATCGTGAAACCTTTAATAATACTCGTGCCCCAGTTTGAAGAAAGTTACCAGTCGATTCAGAACATTGCATTTCATAAGATCAAACA
This sequence comes from Vespa crabro, assembly GCF_910589235.1. NCBI lineage: Eukaryota > Metazoa > Arthropoda > Insecta > Hymenoptera > Vespidae > Vespa > Vespa crabro. Next base: position 13,843,488 of record NC_060955.1, read on the forward strand.
TCTATTTTATCTTTGGAATTGACGTTTTAACCTTGTTTCACATCGTATGTACGATTTTTCGCTCATATAAGCGTATCGTCGAAAAACGAAATGTTGAAATCTCGTTCAATTTCATTGATTTTATATTCTATCGATGCAGAGCAAAGAATATAACAAGAATATGACGTTTTTACTATGTTTAAATACGCGTTCACATATGATAATTATCGAAAAACTTAATCGGCATACGCGAATTTCAGTATATGCGAAGTTAAAATCGAGAAATCTTTAATAATACTCATGCCACAGTTTGAAAAATATTACCAATCGAATCAGAACATTGCATTTCATAAGATCAAACATCTATTTTATTTTGGAATCGTCGTTATAACATTGTTTCATATGTTATATACGATTATTAGCTCATAAAGAAGTATCGTCGAAAAGCGAAATTTGAATTCTCAACAAATTTCAATGCATTTATATTCTATCGACGCAGAATTCATATTGGAACAAGAATATAAGTTTGTAGCTATGTGTAAATACGAGTTTCAACATGAATATTGTCGAAAAATAAGATCGACGCATGCGAATTTCGAGAATTGCGGAGATGAAATCGTGAAAACATTGAAATTACATGTTCCACCGTTTGAAAAATGTCACCAATCAATTCGGACATTGTATTTCTGAAGATCAAACATCTATTTAATCTTGGAATCGACGTTTTAACCTTGTTTCATATCGTATATACAATTTTTCGTTCATAATGGCGTACCATCGTAATACGAAATATTGAAATCTCATTCAAATTCAATGAGTTTATATTCTCTCGACGCAGAATAAAGAATATAACATGAATGTAACGTTTTTACTATGTTTAAAAACGCGTTATTATATAAATAATTATCGAAAAACGTGTTCGACATACGCGAATTTCGGTATATACGAATTTAAAATCGTGAAACCTTTAATAATACTCGTGCCCCAGTTTGAAGAAAGTTACCAGTCGATTCAGAACATTGCATTTCATAAGATCAAACATCTATTTTATCTTTGGAATTGACGTTTTAATCTTGTTTCACATCGTATATACGATTTTTCGCTCATATAAGCGTATCGTCGAAAAACGAAATGTTGAAATCTCGTTCAATTTCATTGATTTTATATTCTATCGATGCAGAGCAAAGAATATAACAAGAATATGACGTTTTTACTATGTTTAAATACGCGTTCACATATGATAATTATCGAAAAACGTAATCGGCATACGCGAATTTCAGTATATGCGAAGTTAAAATCGAGAAATCTTTAATAATACTCATGCCACAGTTTGAAAAATATTACCAATCGAATCAGAACATTGCATTTCATAAGATCAAACATCTATTTTATTTTGGAATCGTCGTTATAACCTTGTTTCATATGTTATATACGATTATTAGCTCATAAAGAAGTATCGTCGAAAAGCGAAATTTGAATTCTCAACAAATTTCAATGCATTTATATTCTATCGACGCAGAATTCATATTGGAACAAGAATATAAGTTTGTAGCTATGTGTAAATACGAGTTTCAACATGAATATTGTCGAAAAATAAGATCGACACATGCGAATTTCGAGAATTGCGGAGATGAAATCGTGAAAACATTGAAATTACTTGTTCCACCGTTTGAAAAATGTCACCAATCAATTCGGACATTGTATTTCTGAAGATCAAACATCTATTTAATCTTGGAATCGACGTTTTAACCTTGTTTCATATCGTATATACAATTTTTCGTTCATAATGGCGTACCATCGTAATACGAAATATTGAAATCTCATTCAAATTCAATGAGTTTATATTCTCTCGACGCAGAATAAAGAATATAACATGAATGTAACGTTTTTACTATGTTTAAAAACGCGTTATTATATGATAATTATCGAAAAACGTGTTCGACATACGCGAATTTCGGTATATACGAAGTTAAAATCGTGAAACCTTTAATAATACTCGTGCCCCAGTTTGAAGAAAGTTACCAGTCGATTCAGAACATTGCATTTCATAAGATCAAACATCTATTTTATCTTTGGAATTGACGTTTTAACCTTGTTTCACATCGTATATACGATTTTTCGCTCATATAAGCGTATCGTCGAAAAACGAAATGTTGAAATCTCGTTCAATTTCATTGATTTTATATTCTATCGATGCAGAGCAAAGAATATAACAAGAATATGACGTTTTTACTATGTTTAAATACGCGTTCACATATGATAATTATCGAAAAACTTAATCGGCATACGCGAATTTCAGTATATGCGAAGTTAAAATCGAGAAATCTTTAATAATACTCATGCCACAGTTTGAAAAATATTACCAATCGAATCAGAACATTGCATTTCATAAGATCAAACATCTATTTTATTTTGGAATCGTCGTTATAACATTGTTTCATATGTTATATACGATTATTAGCTCATAAAGAAGTATCGTCGAAAAGCGAAATTTGAATTCTCAACAAATTTCAATGCATTTATATTCTATCGACGCAGAATTCATATTGGAACAAGAATATAAGTTTGTAGCTATGTGTAAATACGAGTTTCAACATGAATATTGTCGAAAAATAAGATCGACACATGCGAATTTCGAGAATTGCGGAGATGAAATCGTGAAAACATTGAAATTACTTGTTCCACCGTTTGAAAAATGTCACCAATCAATTCGGACATTGTATTTCTGAAGATCAAACATCTATTTAATCTTGGAATCGACGTTTTAACCTTGTTTCATATCGTATATACAATTTTTCGTTCATAATGGCGTACCATAGTAATACGAAATATTGAAATCTCATTCAAATTCAATGAGTTTATATTCTCTCGACGCAGAATAAAGAATATAACATGAATGTAACGTTTTTACTATGTTTAAAAACGCGTTATTATATGATAATTATCGAAAAACGTGTTCGACATACGCGAATTTCGGTATATACGAAGTTAAAATCGTGAAACCTTTAATAATACTTGTGCCCCAGTTTGAAGAAAGTTACCAGTCGATTCAGAACATTGCATTTCATAAGATCAAACATCTATTTTATCTCTGGAATTGACGTTTTAACCTTGTTTCACATCGTATATACGATTTTTCGCTCATATAAGCGTATCGTCGAAAAACGAAATGTTGAAATCTCGTTCAATTTCATTGATTTTATATTCTATCGATGCAGAGCAAAGAATATAACAAGAATATGACGTTTTTACTATGTTTAAATACGCGTTCACATATGATAATTATCGAAAAACTTAATCGGCATACGCGAATTTCAGTATATGCGAAGTTAAAATCGAGAAATCTTTAATAATACTCATGCCACAGTTTGAAAAATATTACCAATCGAATCAGAACATTGCATTTAATAAGATCAAACATCTATTTTATTTTGGAATCGTCGTTATAACCTTGTTTCATATGTTATATACGATTATTAGCTCATAAAGAAGTATAGTCGAAAAGCGAAATTTGAATTCTCAACAAATTTCAATGCATTTATATTCTATCGACGCAGAATTCATATTGGAACAAGAATATAAGTTTGTAGCTATGTGTAAATACGAGTTTCAACATGAATATTGTCGAAAAATAAGATCGACACATGCGAATTTCGAGAATTGCGGAGATGAAATCGTGAAAACATTGAAATTACTTGTTCCACCGTTTGAAAAATGTCACCAATCAATTCGGACATTGTATTTCTGAAGATCAAACATCTATTTAATCTTGGAATCGACGTTTTAACCTTGTTTCATATCGTATATACAATTTTTCGTTCATAATGGCGTACCATCGTAATACGAAATATTGAAATCTCATTCAAATTCAATGAGTTTATATTCTCTCGACGCAGAATAAAGAATATAACATGAATGTAACGTTTTTACTATGTTTAAAAACGCGTTATTATATGATAATTATCGAAAAACGTGTTCGACATACGCGAATTTCGGTATATACGAATTTAAAATCGTGAAACCTTTAATAATACTCGTGCCCCAGTTTGAAGAAAGTTACCAGTCGATTCAGAACATTGCATTTCATAAGATCAAACATCTATTTTATCTTTGGAATTGACGTTTTAATCTTGTTTCACATCGTATATACGATTTTTCGCTCATATAAGCGTATCGTCGAAAAACGAAATGTTGAAATCTCGTTCAATTTCATTGATTTTATATTCTATCGATGCAGAGCAAAGAATATAACAAGAATATGACGTTTTTACTATGTTTAAATACGCGTTCACATATGATAATTATCGAAAAACGTAATCGGCATACGCGAATTTCAGTATATGCGAAGTTAAAATCGAGAAATCTTTAATAATACTCATGCCACAGTTTGAAAAATATTACCAATCGAATCAGAACATTGCATTTCATAAGATCAAACATCTATTTTATTTTGGAATCGTCGTTATAACCTTGTTTCATATGTTATATACGATTATTAGCTCATAAAGAAGTATCGTCGAAAAGCGAAATTTGAATTCTCAACAAATTTCAATGCATTTATATTCTATCGACGCAGAATTCATATTGGAACAAGAATATAAGTTTGTAGCTATGTGTAAATACGAGTTTCAACATGAATATTGTCGAAAAATAAGATCGACACATGCGAATTTCGAGAATTGCGGAGATGAAATCGTGAAAACATTGAAATTACTTGTTCCACCGTTTGAAAAATGTCACCAATCAATTCGGACATTGTATTTCTGAAGATCAAACATCTATTTAATCTTGGAATCGACGTTTTAACCTTGTTTCATATCGTATATACAATTTTTCGTTCATAATGGCGTACCATCGTAATACGAAATATTGAAATCTCATTCAAATTCAATGAGTTTATATTCTCTCGACGCAGAATAAAGAATATAACATGAATGTAACGTTTTTACTATGTTTAAAAACGCGTTATTATATGATAATTATCGAAAAACGTGTTCGACATACGCGAATTTCGGTATATACGAATTTAAAATCGTGAAACCTTTAATAATACTCGTGCCCCAGTTTGAAGAAAGTTACCAGTCGATTCAGAACATTGCATTTCATAAGATCAAACATCTATTTTATCTTTGGAATTGACGTTTTAACCTTGTTTCACATCGTATATACGATTTTTCGCTCATATAAGCGTATCGTCGAAAAACGAAATGTTGAAATCTCGTTCAATTTCATTGATTTTATATTCTATCGATGCAGAGCAAAGAATATAACAAGAATATGACGTTTTTACTATGTTTAAATACGCGTTCACATATGATAATTATCGAAAAACTTAATCGGCATACGCGAATTTCAGTATATGCGAAGTTAAAATCGAGAAATCTTTAATAATACTCATGCCACAGTTTGAAAAATATTACCAATCGAATCAGAACATTGCATTTCATAAGATCAAACATCTATTTTATTTTGGAATCGTCGTTATAACATTGTTTCATATGTTATATACGATTATTAGCTCATAAAGAAGTATCGTCGAAAAGCGAAATTTGAATTCTCAACAAATTTCAATGCATTTATATTCTATCGACGCAGAATTCATATTGGAACAAGAATATAAGTTTGTAGCTATGTGTAAATACGAGTTTCAACATGAATATTGTCGAAAAATAAGATCGACACATGCGAATTTCGAGAATTGCGGAGATGAAATCGTGAAAACATTGAAATTACTTGTTCCACCGTTTGAAAAATGTCACCAATCAATTCGGACATTGTATTTCTGAAGATCAAACATCTATTTAATCTTGGAATCGACGTTTTAACCTTGTTTCATATCGTATATACAATTTTTCGTTCATAATGGCGTACCATCGTAATACGAAATATTGAAATCTCATTCAAATTCAATGAGTTTATATTCTCTCGACGCAGAATAAAGAATATAACATGAATGTAACGTTTTTACTATGTTTAAAAACGCGTTATTATATGATAATTATCGAAAAACGTGTTCGACATACGCGAATTTCGGTATATACGAATTTAAAATCGTGAAACCTTTAATAATACTCGTGCCCCAGTTTGAAGAAAGTTACCAGTCGATTCAGAACATTGCATTTCATAAGATCAAACATCTATTTTATCTTTGGAATTGACGTTTTAATCTTGTTTCACATCGTATATACGATTTTTCGCTCATATAAGCGTATCGTCGAAAAACGAAATGTTGAAATCTCGTTCAATTTCATTGATTTTATATTCTATCGATGCAGAGCAAAGAATATAACAAGAATATGACGTTTTTACTATGTTTAAATACGCGTTCACATATGATAATTATCGAAAAACGTAATCGGCATACGCGAATTTCAGTATATGCGAAGTTAAAATCGAGAAATCTTTAATAATACTCATGCCACAGTTTGAAAAATATTACCAATCGAATCAGAACATTGCATTTCATAAGATCAAACATCTATTTTATTTTGGAATCGTCGTTATAACCTTGTTTCATATGTTATATACGATTATTAGCTCATAAAGAAGTATCGTCGAAAAGCGAAATTTGAATTCTCAACAAATTTCAATGCATTTATATTCTATCGACGCAGAATTCATATTGGAACAAGAATATAAGTTTGTAGCTATGTGTAAATACGAGTTTCAACATGAATATTGTCGAAAAATAAGATCGACACATGCGAATTTCGAGAATTGCGGAGATGAAATCGTGAAAACATTGAAATTACTTGTTCCACCGTTTGAAAAATGTCACCAATCAATTCGGACATTGTATTTCTGAAGATCAAACATCTATTTAATCTTGGAATCGACGTTTTAACCTTGTTTCATATCGTATATACAATTTTTCGTTCATAATGGCGTACCATCGTAATACGAAATATTGAAATCTCATTCAAATTCAATGAGTTTATATTCTCTCGACGCAGAATAAAGAATATAACATGAATGTAACGTTTTTACTATGTTTAAAAACGCGTTATTATATGATAATTATCGAAAAACGTGTTCGACATACGCGAATTTCGGTATATACGAATTTAAAATCGTGAAACCTTTAATAATACTCGTGCCCCAGTTTGAAGAAAGTTACCAGTCGATTCAGAACATTGCATTTCATAAGATCAAACATCTATTTTATCTTTGGAATTGACGTTTTAATCTTGTTTCACATCGTATATACGATTTTTCGCTCATATAAGCGTATCGTCGAAAAACGAAATGTTGAAATCTCGTACAATTTCATTGATTTTATATTCTATCGATGCAGAGCAAAGAATATAACAAGAATATGACGTTTTTACTATGTTTAAATACGCGTTCACATATGATAATTATCGAAAAACCTAATCGGCATACGCGAATTTCAGTATATGCGAAGTTAAAATCGAGAAATCTTTAATAATACTCATGCCACAGTTTGAAAAATATTACCAATCGAATCAGAACATTGCATTTCATAAGATCAAACATCTATTTTATTTTGGAATCGTCGTTATAACCTTGTTTCATATGTTATATACGATTATTAGCTCATAAAGAAGTATCGTCGAAAAGCGAAATTTGAATTCTCAACAAATTTCAATGCATTTATATTCTATCGACGCAGAATTCATATTGGAACAAGAATATAAGTTTGTAGCTATGTGTAAATACGAGTTTCAACATGAATATTGTCGAAAAATAAGATCGACACATGCGAATTTCGAGAATTGCGGAGATGAAATCGTGAAAACATTGAAATTACTTGTTCCACCGTTTGAAAAATGTCACCAATCAATTCGGACATTGTATTTCTGAAGATCAAACATCTATTTAATCTTGGAATCGACGTTTTAACCTTGTTTCATATCGTATATACAATTTTTCGTTCATAATGGCGTACCATAGTAATACGAAATATTGAAATCTCATTCAAATTCAATGAGTTTATATTCTCTCGACGCAGAATAAAGAATATAACATGAATGTAACGTTTTTACTATGTTTAAAAACGCGTTATTATATGATAATTATCGAAAAACGTGTTCGACATACGCGAATTTCGGTATATACGAAGTTAAAATCGTGAAACCTTTAATAATACTCGTGCCCCAGTTTGAAGAAAGTTACCAGTCGATTCAGAACATTGCATTTCATAAGATCAAACATCTATTTTATCTTTGGAATTGACGTTTTAACCTTGTTTCACATCGTATATACGATTTTTCGCTCATATAAGCGTATCGTCGAAAAACGAAATGTTGAAATCTCGTTCAATTTCATTGATTTTATATTCTATCGATGCAGAGCAAAGAATATAACAAGAATATGACGTTTTTACTATGTTTAAATACGCGTTCACATATGATAATTATCGAAAAACTTAATCGGCATACGCGAATTTCAGTATATGCGAAGTTAAAATCGAGAAATCTTTAATAATACTCATGCCACAGTTTGAAAAATATTACCAATCGAATCAGAACATTGCATTTCATAAGATCAAACATCTATTTTATTTTGGAATCGTCGTTATAACCTTGTTTCATATGTTATATACGATTATTAGCTCATAAAGAAGTATAGTCGAAAAGCGAAATTTGAATTCTCAACAAATTTCAATGCATTTATATTCTATCGACGCAGAATTCATATTGGAACAAGAATATAAGTTTGTAGCTATGTGTAAATACGAGTTTCAACATGAATATTGTCGAAAAATAAGATCGACACATGCGAATTTCGAGAATTGCGGAGATGAAATCGTGAAAACATTGAAATTACTTGTTCCACCGTTTGAAAAATGTCACCAATCAATTCGGACATTGTATTTCTGAAGATCAAACATCTATTTAATCTTGGAATCGACGTTTTAACCTTGTTTCATATCGTATATACCATTTTTCGTTCATAATGGCGTACCATCGTAATACGAAATATTGAAATCTCATTCAAATTCAATGAGTTTATATTCTCTCGACGCAGAATAAAGAATATAACATGAATGTAACGTTTTTACTATGTTTAAAAACGCGTTATTATATGATAATTATCGAAAAACGTGTTCGACATACGCGAATTTCGGTATATACGAATTTAAAATCGTGAAACCTTTAATAATACTCGTGCCCCAGTTTGAAGAAAGTTACCAGTCGATTCAGAACATTGCATTTCATAAGATCAAACATCTATTTTATCTTTGGAATTGACGTTTTAATCTTGTTTCACATCGTATATACGATTTTTCGCTCATATAAGCGTATCGTCGAAAAACGAAATGTTGAAATCTCGTACAATTTCATTGATTTTATATTCTATCGATGCAGAGCAAAGAATATAACAAGAATATGACGTTTTTACTATGTTTAAATACGCGTTCACATATGATAATTATCGAAAAACCTAATCGGCATACGCGAATTTCAGTATATGCGAAGTTAAAATCGAGAAATCTTTAATAATACTCATGCCACAGTTTGAAAAATATTACCAATCGAATCAGAACATTGCATTTCATAAGATCAAACATCTATTTTATTTTGGAATCGTCGTTATAACCTTGTTTCATATGTTATATACGATTATTAGCTCATAAAGAAGTATCGTCGAAAAGCGAAATTTGAATTCTCAACAAATTTCAATGCATTTATATTCTATCGACGCAGAATTCATATTGGAACAAGAATATAAGTTTGTAGCTATGTGTAAATACGAGTTTCAACATGAATATTGTCGAAAAATAAGATCGACACATGCGAATTTCGAGAATTGCGGAGATGAAATCGTGAAAACATTGAAATTACTTGTTCCACCGTTTGAAAAATGTCACCAATCAATTCGGACATTGTATTTCTGAAGATCAAACATCTATTTAATCTTGGAATCGACGTTTTAACCTTGTTTCATATCGTATATACAATTTTTCGTTCATAATGGCGTACCATAGTAATACGAAATATTGAAATCTCATTCAAATTCAATGAGTTTATATTCTCTCGACGCAGAATAAAGAATATAACATGAATGTAACGTTTTTACTATGTTTAAAAACGCGTTATTATATGATAATTATCGAAAAACGTGTTCGACATACGCGAATTTCGGTATATACGAAGTTAAAATCGTGAAACCTTTAATAATACTCGTGCCCCAGTTTGAAGAAAGTTACCAGTCGATTCAGAACATTGCATTTCATAAGATCAAACATCTATTTTATCTTTGGAATTGACGTTTTAACCTTGTTTCACATCGTATATACGATTTTTCGCTCATATAAGCGTATCGTCGAAAAACGAAATGTTGAAATCTCGTTCAATTTCATTGATTTTATATTCTATCGATGCAGAGCAAAGAATATAACAAGAATATGACGTTTTTACTATGTTTAAATACGCGTTCACATATGATAATTATCGAAAAACTTAATCGGCATACGCGAATTTCAGTATATGCGAAGTTAAAATCGAGAAATCTTTAATAATACTCATGCCACAGTTTGAAAAATATTACCAATCGAATCAGAACATTGCATTTCATAAGATCAAACATCTATTTTATTTTGGAATCGTCGTTATAACCTTGTTTCATATGTTATATACGATTATTAGCTCATAAAGAAGTATCGTCGAAAAGCGAAATTTGAATTCTCAACAAATTTCAATGCATTTATATTCTATCGACGCAGAATTCATATTGGAACAAGAATATAAGTTTGTAGCTATGTGTAAATACGAGTTTCAACATGAATATTGTCGAAAAATAAGATCGACACATGCGAATTTCGAGAATTGCGGAGATGAAATCGTGAAAACATTGAAATTACTTGTTCCACCGTTTGAAAAATGTCACCAATCAATTCGGACATTGTATTTCTGAAGATCAAACATCTATTTAATCTTGGAATCGACGTTTTAACCTTGTTTCATATCGTATATACAATTTTTCGTTCATAATGGCGTACCATCGTAATACGAAATATTGAAATCTCATTCAAATTCAATGAGTTTATATTCTCTCGACGCAGAATAAAGAATATAACATGAATGTAACGTTTTTACTATGTTTAAAAACGCGTTATTATATGATAATTATCGAAAAACGTGTTCGACATACGCGAATTTCGGTATATACGAAGTTAAAATCGTGAAACCTTTAATAATACTCGTGCCCCAGTTTGAAGAAAGTTACCAGTCGATTCAGAACATTGCATTTCATAAGATCAAACATCTATTTTATCTTTGGAATTGACGTTTTAACCTTGTTTCACATCGTATATACGATTTTTCGCTCATATAAGCGTATCGTCGAAAAACGAAATGTTGAAATCTCGTTCAATTTCATTGATTTTATATTCTATCGATGCAGAGCAAAGAATATAACAAGAATATGACGTTTTTACTATGTTTAAATACGCGTTCACATATGATAATTATCGAAAAACGTAATCGGCATACGCGAATTTCAGTATATGCGAAGTTAAAATCGAGAAATCTTTAATAATACTCATGCCACAGTTTGAAAAATATTACCAATCGAATCAGAACATTGCATTTCATAAGATCAAACATCTATTTTATTTTGGAATCGTCGTTATAACCTTGTTTCATATGTTATATACGATTATTAGCTCATAAAGAAGTATCGTCGAAAAGCGAAATTTGAATTCTCAACAAATTTCAATGCATTTATATTCTATCGACGCAGAATTCATATTGGAACAAGAATATAAGTTTGTAGCTATGTGTAAATACGAGTTTCAACATGAATATTGTCGAAAAATAAGATCGACACATGCGAATTTCGAGAATTGCGGAGATGAAATCGTGAAAACATTGAAATTACTTGTTCCACCGTTTGAAAAATGTCACCAATCAATTCGGACATTGTATTTCTGAAGATCAAACATCTATTTAATCATGGAATCGACGTTTTAACCTTGTTTCATATCGTATATACAATTTTTCGTTCATAATGGCGTACCATCGTAATACGAAATATTGAAATCTCATTCAAATTCAATGAGTTTATATTCTCTCGACGCAGAATAAAGAATATAACATGAATGTAACGTTTTTACTATGTTTAAAAACGCGTTATTATATGATAATTATCGAAAAACGTGTTCGACATACGCGAATTTCGGTATATACGAAGTTAAAATCGTGAAACCTTTAATAATACTCGTGCCCCAGTTTGAAGAAAGTTACCAGTCGATTCAGAACATTGCATTTCATAAGATCAAACATCTATTTTATCTTTGGAATTGACGTTTTAACCTTATTTCACATCGTATATACGATTTTTCGCTCATATAAGCGTATCGTCGAAAAACGAAAAGTTGAAATCTCGTTCAATTTCATTGATTTTATATTCTATTGATGCAGAGCAAAGAATATAACAAGAATATAACGTTTTTACTATGTTTAAATACGCGTTCACATATGATAATTATCGAAAAACGTAATCGGCATACGCGAATTTCAGTATATGCGAAGTTAAAATCGAGAAATCTTTAATAATACTCATGCCACAGTTTGAAAAATATTACCAATCGAATCAGAACATTGCATTTCATAAGATCAAACATCTATTTTATTTTGGAATCGTCGTTATAACCTTGTTTCATATGTTATATACGATGATTAGCTCATAAAGAAGTATCGTCGAAAAGCGAAATTTGAATTCTCAACAAATTTCAATGCATTTATATTCTATCGACGCAGAATTCATATTGGAACAAGAATATAAGTTTGTAGCTATGTGTAAATACGAGTTTCAACATGAATATTGTCGAAAAATAAGATCGACACATGCGAATTTCGAGAATTGCGGAGATGAAATCGTGAAAACATTGAAATTACTTGTTCCACCGTTTGAAAAATGTCACCAATCAATTCGGACATTGTATTTCTGAAGATCAAACATCTATTTAATCTTGGAATCGACGTTTTAACATTGTTTCATATCGTATATACAATTTTTCGTTCATAATGGCGTACCATCGTAATACGAAATATTGAAATCTCATTCAAATTCAATGAGTTTATATTCTCTCGACGCAGAATAAAGAATATAACATGAATGTAACGTTTTTACTATGTTTAAAAACGCGTTATTATATGATAATTATCGAAAAACGTGTTCGACATACGCGAATTTCGGTATATACGAAGTTAAAATCGTGAAACCTTTAATAATACTCGTGCCCCAGTTTGAAGAAAGTTACCAGTCGATTCAGAACATTGCATTTCATAAGATCAAACATCTATTTTATCTTTGGAATTGACGTTTTAACCTTGTTTCACATCGTATATACGATTTTTCGCTCATATAAGCGTATCGTCGAAAAACGAAATGTTGAAATCTCGTTCAATTTCATTGATTTTATATTCTATCGATGCAGAGCAAAGAATATAACAAGAATATGACGTTTTTACTATGTTTAAATACGCGTTCACATATGATAATTATCGAAAAACGTAATCGGCATACTCGAATTTCAGTATATGCGAAGTTAAAATCGAGAAATCTTTAATAATACTCATGCCACAGTTTGAAAAATATTACCAATCGAATCAGAACATTGCATTTCATAAGATCAAACATCTATTTTATTTTGGAATCGTCGTTATAACCTTGTTTCATATGTTATATACGATTATTAGCTCATAAAGAAGTATAGTCGAAAAGCGAAATTTGAATTCTCAACAAATTTCAATGCATTTATATTCTATCGACGCAGAATTCATATTGGAACAAGAATATAAGTTTGTAGCTATGTGTAAATACGAGTTTCAACATGAATATTGTCGAAAAATAAGATCGACACATGCGAATTTCGAGAATTGCGGAGATGAAATCGTGAAAACATTGAAATTACTTGTTCCACCGTTTGAAAAATGTCACCAATCAATTCGGACATTGTATTTCTGAAGATCAAACATCTATTTAATCTTGGAATCGACGTTTTAACCTTGTTTCATATCGTATATACAATTTTTCGTTCATAATGACGTACCATCGTAATACGAAATATTGAAATCTCATTCAAATTCAATGAGTTTATATTCTCTCGACGCAGAATAAAGAATATAACATGAATGTAACGTTTTTACTATGTTTAAAAACGCGTTATTATATGATAATTATCGAAAAACGTGTTCGACATACGCGAATTTCGGTATATACGAAGTTAAAATCGTGAAACCTTTAATAATACTCGTGCCCCAGTTTGAAGAAAGTTACCAGTCGATTCAGAACATTGCATTTCATAAGATCAAACATCCATTTTATTTTGGAATCGTCGTTATAACCTTGTTTCATATGTTATATACGATTATTAGCTCATAAAGAAGTATCGTCGAAAAGCGAAATTTGAATTCTCAACAAATTTCAATGCATTTATATTCTATCGACGCAGAATTCATATTGGAACAAGAATATAAGTTTGTAGCTATGTGTAAATACGAGTTTCAACATGAATATTGTCGAAAAATAAGATCGACACATGCGAATTTCGAGAATTGCGGAGATGAAATCGTGAAAACATTGAAATTACTTGTTCCACCGTTTGAAAAATGTCACCAATCAATTCGGACATTGTATTTCTGAAGATCAAACATCTATTTAATCTTGGAATCGACGTTTTAACCTTGTTTCATATCGTATATACAATTTTTCTTTCATAATGGCGTACCATCGTAATACGAAATATTGGAATCTCATTCAAATTCAATGAGTTTATATTCTCTCGACGCAGAATAAAGAATATAACATGAATGTAACGTTTTTACTATGTTTAAAAACGCGTTATTATATGATAATTATCGAAAAACGTGTTCGACATACGCGAATTTCGGTATATACGAAGTTAAAATCGTGAAACCTTTAATAATACTCGTGCCCCAGTTTGAAGAAAGTTACCAGTCGATTCAGAACATTGCATTTCATAAGATCAAACATCTATTTTATCTTTGGAATTGACGTTTTAATCTTGTTTCACATCGTATATACGATTTTTCGCTCATATAAGCGTATCGTCGAAAAACGAAATGTTGAAATCTCGTTCAATTTCATTGATTTTATATTCTATCGATGCAGAGCAAAGAATATAACAAGAATATGACGTTTTTACTATGTTTAAATACGCGTTCACATATGATAATTATCGAAAAACGTAATCGGCATACGCGAATTTCAGTATATGCGAAGTTAAAATCGAGAAATCTTTAATAATACTCATGCCACAGTTTGAAAAATATTACCAATCGAATCAGAACATTGCATTTCATAAGATCAAACATCTATTTTATTTTGGAATCGTCGTTATAACCTTGTTTCATATGTTATATACGATTATTAGCTCATAAAGAAGTATCGTCGAAAAGCGAAATTTGAATTCTCAACAAATTTCAATGCATTTATATTCTATCGACGCAGAATTCATATTGGAACAAGAATATAAGTTTGTAGCTATGTGAAAATACGAGTTTCAACATGAATATTGTCGAAAAATAAGATCGACACATGCGAATTTCGAGAATTGCGGAGATGAAATCGTGAAAACATTGAAATTACTTGTTCCACCGTTTGAAAAATGTCACCAATCAATTCGGACATTGTATTTCTGAAGATCAAACATCTATTTAATCTTGGAATCGACGTTTTAACCTTGTTTCATATCGTATATACAATTTTTCGTTCATAATGGCGTACCATCGTAATACGAAATATTGAAATCTCATTCAAATTCAATGAGTTTATATTCTCTCGACGCAGAATAAAGAATATAACATGAATGTAACGTTTTTACTATGTTCAAAAACGCGTTATTATATGATAATTATCGAAAAACGTGTTCGACATACGCGAATTTCGGTATATACGAAGTTAAAATCGTGAAACCTTTAATAATACTCGTGCCCCAGTTTGAAGAAAGTTACCAGTCGATTCAGAACATTGCATTTCATAAGATCAAACATCTATTTTATCTTTGGAATTGACGTTTTAACCTTGTTTCACATCGTATATACGATTTTTCGCTCATATAAGCGTATCGTCGAAAAACGAAATGTTGAAATCTCGTTCAATTTCATTGATTTTATATTCTATCGATGCAGAGCAAAGAATATAACAAGAATATGACGTTTTTACTATGTTTATATACGCGTTCACATATGATAATTAACGAAAAACGTAATCGGCATACGCGAATTTCAGTATATGCGAAGTAAAAATCGTGAAATCTTTAATAATACTCGTGCCACAGTTTGAAAAATGTTACCAATCGATTCAGAACATTGCATTTCATATGATCAAACATCTATTTTTATATTGAAATCAAAGTTTTTAACATTGTTTCATATCGTATAAACGATTTTTCGCTCATATAAGCGTATCGTCGAAAAACGAAAAGTTGAAACCTCGTTCAATTTCATTGATTTTATATTCTATTGATACAGAATAAAGAATATAACATGAACATAACGTTTTTACTATGTTAAAATACTCGTTTTCATATGATAATTATCGATAAACTTAATCAACATACGCGAATTTCGGTATATGCGAAGTTAAAATCGTGAAATCTTTAATAATACTTGTGCCACAGTTTGAAAAATGTTACCAATCGATTCAGAACATTGCATTTCATAAGATCAAACATCTATTTTTATATTTGAATCACAGTTATTAACACTGTTTCATATCGTATATACGATTTTTCGCTCATATAAGCGTATCGTCGAAAAACGAAATGTTGAAATCTCGTTCAATTTCATTGATTTTATATTCTATCGATGCAGAGCAAAGAATATAACAAGAATATGACGTTTTTACTATGTTTAAATACGCGTTCACATATGATAATTATCGAAAAACGTAATCGGCATACGCGAATTTCAGTATATGCGAAGTTAAAATCGAGAAATCTTTAATAATACTCATGCCACAGTTTGAAAAATATTACCAATCGAATCAGAACATTGCATTTCATAAGATCAAACATCTATTTTATTTTGGAATCGTCGTTATAACCTTGTTTCATATGTTATATACGATTATTAGCTCATAAAGAAGTATCGTAGAAAAGCGAAATTTGAATTCTCAACAAATTTCAATGCATTTATATTCTATCGACGCAGAATACATATTGGAACAAGAATATAAGTCTGTAGCTATGTGTTAATACGAGTTTCAACATGAATATTGTCGAAAAATAAGAACGACACATGCGAATTTCGAGAATTGCGGAGATGAAATCGTGAAAACATTGAAATTACTTGTTCCACCGTTTGAAAAATGTCACCAATCAATTCGGACATTGTATTTCTGAAGATCAAACATCTATTTAATCTTGGAATCGACGTTTTAACCTTGTTTCATATCGTATATACAATTTTTCGTTCATAATGGCGTACCATCGTAATACGAAATATTGAAATCTCATTCAAATTCAATGAGTTTATATTCTCTCGACGCAGAATAAAGAATATAACATGAATGTAACGTTTTTACTATGTTTAAAAACGCGTTATTATATGATAATTATCGAAAAACGTGTTCGACATACGCGAATTTCGGTATATACGAAGTTAAAATCGTGAAACCTTTAATAATACTCGTGCCCCAGTTTGAAGAAAGTTACCAGTCGATTCAGAACATTGCATTTCATAAGATCAAACATCTATTTTATCTTTGGAATTGACGTTTTAACATTGTTTCACATCGTATATACGATTTTTCGCTCATATAAGCGTATCGTCGAAAAACGAAATGTTGAAATCTCGTTCAATTTCATTGATTTTATATTCTATCGATGCAGAGCAAAGAATATAACAAGAATATGACGTTTTTACTATGTTTATATGCGCGTTCACATATGATAATTATCGAAAAACGTAATCGGCATACGCGAATTTCAGTATATGCGAAGTAAAAATCGTGAAATCTTTAATAATACTCGTGCCACAGTTTGAAAAATGTTACCAATCGATTCAGAACATTGCATTTCATATGATCAAACATCTATTTTTATATTGAAATCAAAGTTTTTAACATTGTTTCATATCGTATAAACGATTTTTCGCACATATAAGCGTATCGTCGAAAAACGAAAAGTTGAAACCTCGTTCAATTTCATTGATTTTATATTCTATTGATACAGAATAAAGAATATAACATGAACATAACGTTTTTACTATGTTAAAATACTCGTTTTCATATGATAATTATCGATAAACTTAATCAACATACGCGAATTTCGGTATATGCGAAGTTAAAATCGTGAAATCTTTAATAATACTTATGCCACAGTTTGAAAAATGTTACCAATCGATTCAGAACATTGCATTTCATATGATCAAACATCTATTTTTATATTTGAATCACAGTTATTAACACTGTTTCATATCGTATATACGATTTTTCGCTCATATAAGCGTATCGTCGAAAAACGAAATGTTGAAATCTCGTTCAATTTCATTGATTTTATATTCTATCGATGCAGAGCAAAGAATATAACAAGAATATGACGTTTTTACTATGTTTATATACGCGTTCACATATGATAATTAACGAAAAACGTAATCGGCATACGCGAATTTCAGTATATGCGAAGTAAAAATCGTGAAATCTTTAATAATACTCGTGCCACAGTTTGAAAAATGTTACCAATCGATTCAGAACATTGCATTTCATATGATCAAACATCTATTTTTATATTGAAATCAAAGTTTTTAACATTGTTTCATATCGTATAAACGATTTTTCGCTCATATAAGCGTATCGTCGAAAAACGAAAAGTTGAAACCTCGTTCAATTTCATTGATTTTATATTCTATTGATACAGAATAAAGAATATAACATGAACATAACGTTTTTACTATGTTAAAATACTCGTTTTCATATGATAATTATCGATAAACTTAATCAACATACGCGAATTTCGGTATATGCGAAGTTAAAATCGTGAAATCTTTAATAATACTTGTGCCACAGTTTGAAAAATGTTACCAATCGATTCAGAACATTGCATTTCATATGATCAAACATCTATTTTTATATTTGAATCACAGTTATTAACACTGTTTCATATCGTATATACGATTTTTCGCTCATATAAGCGTATCGTCGAAAAACGAAATGTTGAAATCTCGTTCAATTTCATTGATTTTATATTCTATCGATGCAGAGCAAAGAATATAACAAGAATATGACGTTTTTACTATGTTTATATACGCGTTCACATATGATAATTAACGAAAAACGTAATCGGCATACGCGAATTTCAGTATATGCGAAGTAAAAATCGTGAAATCTTTAATAATACTCGTGCCACAGTTTGAAAAATGTTACCAATCGATTCAGAACATTGCATTTCATATGATCAAACATCTATTTTTATATTGAAATCAAAGTTTTTAACATTGTTTCATATCGTATATACGATTTTTCGCTCATATAAGCGTATCGTCGAAAAACGAAAAGTTGAAACCTCGTTCAATTTCATTGATTTTATATTCTATTGATACAGAATAAAGAATATAACATGAACATAACGTTTTTACTATGTTAAAATACTCGTTTTCATATGATAATTATTGAAATACTTAATCAACATACGCGAATTTCGGTATATGCGATGAAGAAATCGTGAAATCTTTAATAATACTTGTGCCACAGTTTTATAAATGTCACCAATCTATTCAGAACATTGTATTTCATATGATCAAACATCTATTTTTATATTTGAATCACAGTTATTAACACTGTTTCATATCGTATATACGATTTTTCGCTCATATAAGCGTATCGTCGAAAAACGAAATGTTGAAATCTCGTTCAATTTCATTGATTTTATATTCTATCGATGCAGATCAAAGAATATAACAAGAATATGACGTTTTTACTATGTTTAAATACGCGTTCACATATGATAATTATCGAAAAACGTAATCGGCATACGCGAATTTCAGTATATGCGAAGTTAAAATCGAGAAATCTTTAATAATACTCATGCCACAGTTTGAAAAATATTACCAATCGAATCAGAACATTGCATTTCATAAGATCAAACATCTATTTTATTTTGGAATCGTCGTTATAACCTTGTTTCATATGTTATATACGATTATTAGCTCATAAAGAAGTATCGTAGAAAAGCGAAATTTGAATTCTCAACAAATTTCAATGCATTTATATTCTATCGACGCAGAATACATATTGGAACAAGAATATAAGTCTGTAGCTATGTGTTAATACGAGTTTCAACATGAATATTGTCGAAAAATAAGAACGACACATGCGAATTTCGAGAATTGCGGAGATGAAATCGTGAAAACATTGAAATTACTTGTTCCACCGTTTGAAAAATGTCACCAATCAATTCGGACATTGTATTTCTGAAGATCAAACATCTATTTAATCTTGGAATCGACGTTTTAACCTTGTTTCATATCGTATATACAATTTTTCGTTCATAATGGCGTACCATCGTAATACGAAATATTGAAATCTCATTCAAATTCAATGAGTTTATATTCTCTCGACGCAGAATAAAGAATATAACATGAATGTAACGTTTTTACTATGTTTAAAAACGCGTTATTATATGATAATTATCGAAAAACGTGTTCGACATACGCGAATTTCGGTATATACGAAGTTAAAATCGTGAAACCTTTAATAATACTCGTGCCCCAGTTTGAAGAAAGTTACCAGTCGATTCAGAACATTGCATTTCATAAGATCAAACATCTATTTTATCTTTGGAATTGACGTTTTAACATTGTTTCACATCGTATATACGATTTTTCGCTCATATAAGCGTATCGTCGAAAAACGAAATGTTGAAATCTCGTTCAATTTCATTGATTTTATATTCTATCGATGCAGAGCAAAGAATATAACAAGAATATGACGTTTTTACTATGTTTATATGCGCGTTCACATATGATAATTATCGAAAAACGTAATCGGCATACGCGAATTTCAGTATATGCGAAGTAAAAATCGTGAAATCTTTAATAATACTCGTGCCACAGTTTGAAAAATGTTACCAATCGATTCAGAACATTGCATTTCATATGATCAAACATCTATTTTTATATTGAAATCAAAGTTTTTAACATTGTTTCATATCGTATAAACGATTTTTCGCACATATAAGCGTATCGTCGAAAAACGAAAAGTTGAAACCTCGTTCAATTTCATTGATTTTATATTCTATTGATACAGAATAAAGAATATAACATGAACATAACGTTTTTACTATGTTAAAATACTCGTTTTCATATGATAATTATCGATAAACTTAATCAACATACGCGAATTTCGGTATATGCGAAGTTAAAATCGTGAAATCTTTAATAATACTTATGCCACAGTTTGAAAAATGTTACCAATCGATTCAGAACATTGCATTTCATATGATCAAACATCTATTTTTATATTTGAATCACAGTTATTAACACTGTTTCATATCGTATATACGATTTTTCGCTCATATAAGCGTATCGTCGAAAAACGAAATGTTGAAATCTCGTTCAATTTCATTGATTTTATATTCTATCGATGCAGAGCAAAGAATATAACAAGAATATGACGTTTTTACTATGTTTATATACGCGTTCACATATGATAATTAACGAAAAACGTAATCGGCATACGCGAATTTCAGTATATGCGAAGTAAAAATCGTGAAATCTTTAATAATACTCGTGCCACAGTTTGAAAAATGTTACCAATCGATTCAGAACATTGCATTTCATATGATCAAACATCTATTTTTATATTGAAATCAAAGTTTTTAACATTGTTTCATATCGTATAAACGATTTTTCGCTCATATAAGCGTATCGTCGAAAAACGAAAAGTTGAAACCTCGTTCAATTTCATTGATTTTATATTCTATTGATACAGAATAAAGAATATAACATGAACATAACGTTTTTACTATGTTAAAATACTCGTTTTCATATGATAATTATCGATAAACTTAATCAACATACGCGAATTTCGGTATATGCGAAGTTAAATTCGTGAAATCTTTAATAATACTTATGCCACAGTTTGAAAAATGTTACCAATCGATTCAGAACATTGCATTTCATATGATCAAACATCTATTTTTATATTTGAATCACAGTTATTAACACTGTTTCATATCGTATATACGATTTTTCGCTCATATAAGCGTATCGTCGAAAAACGAAATGTTGAAATCTCGTTCAATTTCATTGATTTTATATTCTATCGATGCAGAGCAAAGAATATAACAAGAATATGACGTTTTTACTATGTTTAAATACGCGTTCACATATGATAATTATCGAAAAACGTAATCGGCATACGCGAATTTCAGTATATGCGAAGTTAAAATCGAGAAATCTTTAATAATACTCATGCCACAGTTTGAAAAATATTACCAATCGAATCAGAACATTGCATTTCATAAGATCAAATATCTATTTTATTTTGGAATCGTCGTTATAACCTTGTTTCATATGTTATATACGATTATTAGCTCATAAAGAAGTATCGTAGAAAAGCGAAATTTGAATTCTCAACAAATTTCAATGCATTTATATTCTATCGACGCAGAATACATATTGGAACAAGAATATAAGTTTGTAGCTATGTGTTAATACGAGTTTCAACATGAATATTGTCGAAAAATAAGAACGACACATGCGAATTTCGAGAATTGCGGAGATGAAATCGTGAAAACATTGAAATTACTTGTTCCACCGTTTGAAAAATGTCACCAATCAATTCGGACATTGTATTTCTGAAGATCAAACATCTATTTAATCTTGGAATCGACGTTTTAACCTTGTTTCATATCGTATATACAATTTTTCGTTCATAATGGCGTACCATCGTAATACGAAATATTGAAATCTCATTCAAATTCAATGAGTTTATATTCTCTCGACGCAGAATAAAGAATATAACATGAATGTAACGTTTTTACTATGTTCAAAAACGTGTTATTATATGATAATTATCGAAAAACGTGTTCGACATACGCGAATTTCGGTATATACGAAGTTAAAATCGTGAAACCTTTAATAATACTCGTGCCCCAGTTTGAAGAAAGTTACCAGTCGATTCAGAACATTGCATTTCATAAGATCAAACATCTATTTTATCTTTGGAATTGACGTTTTAACCTTGTTTCACATCGTATATACGATTTTTCGCTCATATAAGCGTATTGTCGAAAAACGAAATGTTGAAATCTCGTTCAATTTCATTGATTTTATATTCTATCGATGCAGAGCAAAGAATATAACAAGAATATGACGTTTTTACTATGTTTATATACGCGTTCACATATGATAATTAACGAAAAACGTAATCGGCATACGCGAATTTCAGTATATGCGAAGTAAAAATCGTGAAATCTTTAATAATACTCGTGCCACAGTTTGAAAAATGTTACCAATCGATTCAGAACATTGCATTTCATATGATCAAACATCTATTTTTATATTGAAATCAAAGTTTTTAACATTGTTTCATATCGTATAAACGATTTTTCGCTCATATAAGCGTATCGTCGAAAAACGAAAAGTTGAAACCTCGTTCAATTTCATTGATTTTATATTCTATTGATACAGAATAAAGAATATAACATGAACATAACGTTTTTACTATGTTAAAATACTCGTTATCATATGATAATTATCGATAAACTTAATCAACATACGCGAATTTCGGTATATGCGAAGTTAAAATCGTGAAATCTTTAATAATACTTGTGCCACAGTTTGAAAAATGTTACCAATCGATTCAGAACATTGCTTTTCATATGATCAAACATCTATTTTTATATTTGAATCACAGTTATTAACACTGTTTCATATCGTATATACGATTTTTCGCTCATATAAGCGTATCGTCGAAAAACGAAATGTTGAAATCTCGTTCAATTTCATTGATTTTATATTCTATCGATGCAGAGCAAAGAATATAACAAGAATATGACGTTTTTACTATGTTTAAATACGCGTTCACATATGATAATTATCGAAAAACGTAATCGGCATACGCGAATTTCAGTATATGCGAAGTTAAAATCGAGAAATCTTTAATAATACTCATGCCACAGTTTGAAAAATATTACCAATCGAATCAGAACATTGCATTTCATAAGATCAAACATCTATTTTATTTTGGAATCGTCGTTATAACCTTGTTTCATATGTTATATACGATTATTAGCTCATAAAGAAGTATCGTCGAAAAGCGAAATTTGAATTCTCAACAAATTTCAATGCATTTATATTCTATCGACGCAGAATTCATATTGGAACAAGAATATAAGTTTGTAGCTATGTGTAAATACGAGTTTCAACATGAATATTGTCGAAAAATAAGATCGACACATGCGAATTTCGAGAATTGCGGAGATGAAATCGTGAAAACATTGAAATTACTTGTTCCACCGTTTGAAAAATGTCACCAATCAATTCGGACATTGTATTTCTGAAGATCAAACATCTATTTAATCTTGGAATCGACGTTTTAACCTTGTTTCATATCGTATATACAATTTTTCGTTCATAATGGCGTACCATCGTAATACGAAATATTGAACTCTCATTCAAATTCAATGAGTTTATATTCTCTCGACGCAGAATAAAGAATATAACATGAATGTAACGTTTTTACTATGTTTAAAAACGCGTTATTATATGATAATTATCGAAAAACGTGTTCGACATACGCGAATTTCGGAATATACGAAGTTAAAATCGTGAAACCTTTAATAATACTCGTGCCCCAGTTTGAAGAAAGTTACCAGTCGATTCAGAACATTGCATTTCATAAGATCAAACATCTATTTTATCTTTGGAATTGACGTTTTAACCTTGTTTCACATCGTATATACGATTTTTCGCTCATATAAGCGTATCGTCGAAAAACGAAATGTTGAAATCTCGTTCAATTTCATTGCTTTTATATTCTATCGATGCAGAGCAAAGAATATAACAAGAATATGACGTTTTTACTATGTTTATATACGCGTTCACATATGATAATTAACGAAAAACGTAATCGGCATACGCGAATTTCAGTATATGCGAAGTAAAAATCGTGAAATCTTTAATAATACTCGTGCCACAGTTTGAAAAATGTTACCAATCGATTCAGAACATTGCATTTCATATGATCAAACATCTATTTTTATATTGAAATCAAAGTTTTTAACATTGTTTCATATCGTATAAACGATTTTTCGCTCATATAAGCGTATCGTCGAAAAACGAAAAGTTGAAACCTCGTTCAATTTCATTGATTTTATATTCTATTGATACAGAATAAAGAATATAACATGAACATAACGTTTTTACTATGTTAAAATACTCGTTTTCATATGATAATTATCGATAAACTTAATCAACATACGCGAATTTCGGTATATGCGAAGTTAAAATCGTGAAATCTTTAATAATACTTATGCCACAGTTTGAAAAATGTTACCAATCGATTCAGAACATTGCATTTCATATGATCAAACATCTATTTTTATATTTGAATCACAGTTATTAACACTGTTTCATATCGTATATACGATTTTTCGCTCATATAAGCGTATCGTCGAAAAACGAAATGTTGAAATCTCGTTCAATTTCATTGATTTTATATTCTATCGATGCAGAGCAAAGAATATAACAAGAATATGACGTTTTTACTATGTTTAAATACGCGTTCACATATGATAATTATCGAAAAACGTAATCGGCATACGCGAATTTCAGTATATGCGAAGTTAAAATCGAGAAATCTTTAATAATACTCATGCCACAGTTTGAAAAATATTACCAATCGAATCAGAACATTGCATTTCATAAGATCAAACATCTATTTTATTTTGGAATCGTCGTTATAACCTTGTTTCATATGTTATATACGATTATTAGCTCATAAAGAAGTATCGTCGAAAAGCGAAATTTGAATTCTCAACAAATTTCAATGCATTTATATTCTATCGACGCAGAATTCATATTGGAACAAGAATATAAGTTTGTAGCTATGTGTAAATACGAGTTTCAACATGAATATTTTCGAAAAATAAGATCGACACATGCGAATTTCGAGAATTGCGGAGATGAAATCGTGATAATATTGAAATTACTTGTTCCACCGTTTGAAAAATGTCACCAATCAATTCGGACATTGTATTTCTGAATATCAAACATCTATTTAATCTTGGAATAGACGTTTTAACCTTGTTTCATATCGTATATACAATTTTTCGTTCATAATGGCGTACCATCGTAATACGAAATATTGAAATCTCATTCAAATTCAATGAGTTTATATTCTCTCGACGCAGAATAAAGAATATAACATGAATGTAACGTTTTTACTATGTTTAAAAACGCGTTATTATATGATAATTATCGAAAAACGTGTTCGACATACGCGAATTTCGGTATATACGAAGTTAAAATCGTGAAACCTTTAATAATACTCGTGCCCCAGTTTGAAGAAAGTTACCAGTCGATTCAGAACATTGCATTTCATAAGATCAAACATCTATTTTATCTTTGGAATTGACGTTTTAACCCTGTTTCACATCGTATATACGATTTTTCGCTCATATAAGCGTATCGTAGAAAAACGAAATGTTGAAATCTCGTTCAATTTCATTGATTTTATATTCTATCGATGCAGAGCAAAGAATATAACAAGAATATGACGTTTTTACTATGTTTAAATACGCGTTCACATATGATAATTATCGAAAAACGTAATCGGCATACGCGAATTTCAGTATATGCGAAGTTAAAATCGAGAAATCTTTAATAATACTCATGCCACAGTTTGAAAAATATTACCAATCGAATCAGAACATTGCATTTCATAAGATCAAACATCTATTTTATTTTGGAATCGTCGTTATAACCTTGTTTCATATGTTATATACGATTATTAGCTCATAAAGAAGTATCGTCGAAAAGCGAAATTTGAATTCTCAACAAATTTCAATGCATTTATATTCTATCGACGCAGAATACATATTGGTACAAGAATATAAGTTTGTAGCTATGTGTTAATACGAGTTTCAACATGAATATTGTCGAAAAATAAGAACGACACAAGCGAATTTCGAGAATTGCGGAGATGAAATCGTGAAAACATTGAAATTACTTGTTCCACCGTTTGAAAAATGTCACCAATCAATTCGGACATTGTATTTCTGAAGATCAAACATCTATTTAATCTTGGAATCGACGTTTTAACCTTGTTTCATATCGTATATACAATTTTTCGTTCATAATAGCGTACCATCGTAATACGAAATATTGAAATCTCATTCAAATTCAATTAGTTTATATTCTCTCGACGCAGAATAAAGAATATAACATGAATGTAACGTTTTTACTATGTTTAAAAACGCGTTATTATATGATAATTATCGAAAAACGTGTTCGACATACGCGAATTTCGGTATATACGAAGTTAAAATCGTGAAACCTTTAATAATACTCGTGCCCCAGTTTGAAGAAAGTTACCAGTCGTTTCAGAACATTGCATTTCATAAGATCAAACATCTATTTTATCTTTGGAATTGACGTTTTAACATTGTTTCACATCGTATATACGATTTTTCGCTCATATAAGCGTATCGTCGAAAAACGAAATGTTGAAATCTCGTTCAATTTCATTGATTTTATATTCTATCGATGCAGAGCAAAGAATATAACAAGAATATGACGTTTTTACTATGTTTATATGCGCGTTCACATATGATAATTATCGAAAAACGTAATCGGCATACGCGAATTTCAGTATATGCGAAGTAAAAATCGTGAAATCTTTAATAATACTCGTGCCACAGTTTGAAAAATGTTACCAATCGATTCAGAACATTGCATTTCATATGATCAAACATCTATTTTTATATTGAAATCAAAGTTTTTAACATTGTTTCATATCGTATAAACGATTTTTCGCTCATATAAGCGTATCGTCGAAAAACGAAAAGTTGAAACCTCGTTCAATTTCATTGATTTTATATTCTATTGATACAGAATAAAGAATATAACATGAACATAACGTTTTTACTATGTTAAAATACTCGTTTTCATATGATAATTATCGATAAACTTAATCAACATACGCGAATTTCGGTATATGCGAAGTTAAAATCGTGAAATCTTTAATAATACTTATGCCACAGTTTGAAAAATGTTACCAATCGATTCAGAACATTGCATTTCATATGATCAAACATCTATTTTTATATTTGAATCACAGTTATTAACACTGTTTCATATCGTATATACGATTTTTCGCTCATATAAGCGTATCGTCGAAAAACGAAATGTTGAAATCTCGTTCAATTTCATTGATTTTATATTCTATCGATGCAGAGCAAAGAATATAACAAGAATATGACGTTTTTACTATGTTTAAATACGCGTTCACATATGATAATTATCGAAAAACGTAATCGGCATACGCGAATTTCAGTATATGCGAAGTTAAAATCGAGAAATCTTTAATAATACTCATGCCACAGTTTGAAAAATATTACCAATCGAATCAGAACATTGCATTTCATAAGATCAAACATCTATTTTATTTTGGAATCGTCGTTATAACCTTGTTTCATATGTTATATACGATTATTAGCTCATAAAGAAGTATCGTAGAAAAGCGAAATTTGAATTCTCAACAAATTTCAATGCATTTATATTCTATCGACGCAGAATACATATTGGTACAAGAATATAAGTTTGTAGCTATGTGTTAATACGAGTTTCAACATGAATATTGTCGAAAAATAAGAACGACACAAGCGAATTTCGAGAATTGCGGAGATGAAATCGTGAAAACATTGAAATTACTTGTTCCACCGTTTGAAAAATGTCACCAATCAATTCGGACATTGCATTTCTGAAGATCAAACATCTATTTAATCTTGGAATCGACGTTTTAACCTTGTTTCATATCGTATATACAATTTTTCGTTCATAATAGCGTACCATCGTAATACGAAATATTGAAATCTCATTCAAATTCAATTAGTTTATATTCTCTCGACGCAGAATGAAGAATATAACATGAATGTAACGTTTTTACTATGTTTAAAAACGCGTTATTATATGATAATTATCGAAAAACGTGTTCGACATACGAGAATTTCGGTATATACGAAGTTAAAATCGTGAAATCTTTAATAATACTTATGCCACAGTTTGAAAAATGTTACCAATCGTTTCAGAACATTGCATTTCATAAGATCAAACATCTGTTTTATATTGATATCAAAGATTTTAACATTGTTTCATATCGTATATACGATTTTTCGCTCATATACGCTAATCGTCGACATAAGAAAAGTTGAAACCTCGTTCAATTTCATTGATTTTATATTCTATTCATATAGAATAAAGAATATTACATGAATATAACGTTTTTATTATGTTTAAATACGCGTTTTCATATGATAATTATCGATAAACTTAATCGATAACGCGAATTTCGGTATAAGCGAAATTAAAATCGTGAAATATTTAATAATACTTGTGCCACAGTTTGAAAAATGTTACCAATCGATTCAGAACATTGCATTTCATAGGATCAAACATCTGTTTTATATTGAAATCAAAGATTTTAACATTGTTTCATATCGTATATACCATTTTTCGCTCATATACGCGTATCGTCGAAAAACGAAAAGTTGAAATCTCGTTCAATTTCATTGATTTTATATTCTATTGATGCAGAGCAAAGAATATAACAAGAATATAACGTTTTTACTATGTTTAAATACGCGTTCACATATGATAATTATCGAAAAACGTAATCGGCATACGCGAATTTCAGTATATGCGAAGTTAAAATCGAGAAATCTTTAATAATACTCATGCCACAGTTTGAAAAATATTACCAATCGAATCAGAACATTGCATTTCATAAGATCAAACATCTATTTTATTTTGGAATCGTCGTTATAACCTTGTTTCATATGTTATATACGATTATTAGCTCATAAAGAAGTATCGTCGAAAAGCGAAATTTGAATTCTCAACAAATTTCAATGCATTTATATTCTATCGACGCAGAATTCATATTGGAACAAGAATATAAGTTTGTAGCTATGTGTAAATACGAGTTTCAACATGAATATTGTCGAAAAATAAGATCGACACATGCGAATTTCGAGAATTGCGGAGATGAAATCGTGAAAACATTGAAATTACTTGTTCCACCGTTTGAAAAATGTCACCAATCAATTCGGACATTGTATTTCTGAAGATCAAACATCTATTTAATCTTGGAATCGACGTTTTAACCTTGTTTCATATCGTATATACCATTTTTCGTTCATAATGGCGTACCATCGTAATACGAAATATTGAAATCTCATTCAAATTCAATGAGTTTATATTCTCTCGACGCAGAATAAAGAATATAACATGAATGTAACGTTTTTACTATGTTTAAAAACGCGTTATTATATGATAATTATCGAAAAACGTGTTCGACATACGCGAATTTCGGTATATACGAAGTTAAAATCGTGAAACCTTTAATAATACTCGTGCCCCAGTTTGAAGAAAGTTACCAGTCGATTCAGAACATTGCATTTCATAAGATCAAACATCTATTTTATTTTTGGAATTGACGTTTTAATCTTGTTTCACATCGTATATACGATTTTTCGCTCATATAAGCGTATCGTCGAAAAACGAAATGTTGAAATCTCGTTCAATTTCATTGATTTTATATTCTATCGATGCAGAGCAAAGAATATAACAAGAATATGACGTTTTTACTATGTTTAAATACGCGTTCACATATGATAATTATCGAAAAACGTAATCGGCATACGCGAATTTCAGTATATGCGAAGTTAAAATCGAGAAATCTTTAATAATACTCATGCCACAGTTTGAAAAATATTACCAATCGAATCAGAACATTGCATTTCATAAGATCAAACATCTATTTTATTTTGGAATCGTCGTTATAACCTTGTTTCATATGTTATATACGATTATTAGCTCATAAAGAAGTATCGTCGAAAAGCGAAATTTGAATTCTCAACAAATTTCAATGCATTTATATTCTATCGACGCAGAATTCATATTGGAACAAGAATATAAGTTTGTAGCTATGTGTAAATACGAGTTTCAACATGAATATTGTCGAAAAATAAGATCGACACATGCGAATTTCGAGAATTGCGGAGATGAAATCGTGAAAACATTGAAATTACTTGTTCCACCGTTTGAAAAATGTCACCAATCAATTCGGACATTGTATTTCTGAAGATCAAACATCTATTTAATCTTGGAATCGACGTTTTAACCTTGTTTCATATCGTATATACAATTTTTCGTTCATAATGGCGTACCATCGTAATACGAAATATTGAAATCTCATTCAAATTCAATGAGTTTATATTCTCTCGACGCAGAATAAAGAATATAACATGAATGTAACGTTTTTACTATGTTTAAAAACGCGTTATTATATGATAATTATCGAAAAACGTGTTCGACATACGCGAATTTCGGTATATACGAAGTTAAAATCGTGAAACCTTTAATAATACTCGTGCCCCAGTTTGAAGAAAGTTACCAGTCGATTCAGAACATTGCATTTCATAAGATCAAACATCTATTTTATCTTTGGAATTGACGTTTTAACCCTGTTTCACATCGTATATACGATTTTTCGCTCATATAAGCGTATCGTCGAAAAACGAAATGTTGAAATCTCGTTCAATTTCATTGATTTTATATTCTATCGATGCAGAGCAAAGAATATAACAAGAATATGACGTTTTTACTATGTTTAAATACGCGTTCACATATGATAATTATCGAAAAACGTAATCGGCATACGCGAATTTCAGTATATGCGAAGTTAAAATCGAGAAATCTTTAATAATACTCATGCCACAGTTTGAAAAATATTACCAATCGAATCAGAACATTGCATTTCATAAGATCAAACATCTATTTTATTTTGGAATCGTCGTTATAACCTTGTTTCATATGTTATATACGATTATTAGCTCATAAAGAAGTATCGTCGAAAAGCGAAATTTGAATTCTCAACAAATTTCAATGCATTTATATTCTATCGACGCAGAATTCATATTGGAACAAGAATATAAGTTTGTAGCTATGTGTAAATACGAGTTTCAACATGAATATTGTCGAAAAATAAGATCGACACATGCGAATTTCGAGAATTGCGGAGATGAAATCGTGAAAACATTGAAATTACTTGTTCCACCGTTTGAAAAATGTCACCAATCAATTCGGACATTGTATTTCTGAAGATCAAACATCTATTTAATCTTGGAATCGACGTTTTAACCTTGTTTCATATCGTATATACAATTTTTCGTTCATAATGGCGTACCATCGTAATACGAAATATTGAAATCTCATTCAAATTCAATGAGTTTATATTCTCTCGACGCAGAATAAAGAATATAACATGAATGTAACGTTTTTACTATGTTTAAAAACGCGTTATTATATGATAATTATCGAAAAACGTGTTCGACATACGCGAATTTCGGTATATACGAAGTTAAAATCGTGAAACCTTTAATAATACTCGTGCCCCAGTTTGAAGAAAGTTACCAGTCGATTCAGAACATTGCATTTCATAAGATCAAACATCTATTTTATCTTTGGAATTGACGTTTTAATCTTGTTTCACATCGTATATACGATTTTTCGCTCATATAAGCGTATCGTCGAAAAACGAAATGTTGAAATCTCGTTCAATTTCATTGATTTTATATTCTATCGATGCAGAGCAAAGAATATAACAAGAATATGACGTTTTTACTATGTTTAAATACGCGTTCACATATGATAATTATCGAAAAACGTAATCGGCATACGCGAATTTCAGTATATGCGAAGTTAAAATCGAGAAATCTTTAATAATACTCATGCCACAGTTTGAAAAATATTACCAATCGAATCAGAACATTGCATTTCATAAGATCAAACATCTATTTTATTTTGGAATCGTCGTTATAACCTTGTTTCATATGTTATATACGATTATTAGCTCATAAAGAAGTATCGTCGAAAAGCGAAATTTGAATTCTCAACAAATTTCAATGCATTTATATTCTATCGACGCAGAATTCATATTGGAACAAGAATATAAGTTTGTAGCTATGTGTAAATACGAGTTTCAACATGAATATTGTCGAAAAATAAGATCGACACATGCGAATTTCGAGAATTGCGGAGATGAAATCGTGAAAACATTGAAATTACTTGTTCCACCGTTTGAAAAATGTCACCAATCAATTCGGACATTGTATTTCTGAAGATCAAACATCTATTTAATCTTGGAATCGACGTTTTAACCTTGTTTCATATCGTATATACAATTTTTCGTTCATAATGGCGTACCATAGTAATACGAAATATTGAAATCTCATTCAAATTCAATGAGTTTATATTCTCTCGACGCAGAATGAAGAATATAACATGAATGTAACGTTTTTACTATGTTTAAAAACGCGTTATTATATGATAATTATCGAAAAACGTGTTCGACATACGCGAATTTCGGTATATACGAAGTTAAAATCGTGAAACCTTTAATAATACTCGTGCCCCAGTTTGAAGAAAGTTACCAGTCGATTCAGAACATTGCATTTCATAAGATCAAACATCTATTTTATCTTTGGAATTGACGTTTTAACCTTGTTTCACATCGTATATACGATTTTTCGCTCATATAAGCGTATCGTCGAAAAACGAAATGTTGAAATCTCGTTCAATTTCATTGATTTTATATTCTATCGATGCAGAGCAAAGAATATAACAAGAATATGACGTTTTTACTATGTTTAAATACGCGTTCACATATGATAATTATCGAAAAACTTAATCGGCATACGCGAATTTCAGTATATGCGAAGTTAAAATCGAGAAATCTTTAATAATACTCATGCCACAGTTTGAAAAATATTACCAATCGAATCAGAACATTGCATTTCATAAGATCAAACATCTATTTTATTTTGGAATCGTCGTTATAACATTGTTTCATATGTTATATACGATTATTAGCTCATAAAGAAGTATCGTCGAAAAGCGAAATTTGAATTCTCAACAAATTTCAATGCATTTATATTCTATCGACGCAGAATTCATATTGGAACAAGAATATAAGTTTGTAGCTATGTGTAAATACGAGTTTCAACATGAATATTGTCGAAAAATAAGATCGACACATGCGAATTTCGAGAATTGCGGAGATGAAATCGTGAAAACATTGAAATTACTTGTTCCACCGTTTGAAAAATGTCACCAATCAATTCGGACATTGTATTTCTGAAGATCAAACATCTATTTAATCATGGAATCGACGTTTTAACCTTGTTTCATATCGTATATACAATTTTTCGTTCATAATGGCGTACCATCGTAATACGAAATATTGAAATCTCATTCAAATTCAATGAGTTTATATTCTCTCGACGCAGAATAAAGAATATAACATGAATGTAACGTTTTTACTATGTTTAAAAACGCGTTATTATATGATAATTATCGAAAAACGTGTTCGACATACGCGAATTTCGGTATATACGAATTTAAAATCGTGAAACCTTTAATAATACTCGTGCCCCAGTTTGAAGAAAGTTACCAGTCGATTCAGAACATTGCATTTCATAAGATCAAACATCTATTTTATCTTTGGAATTGACGTTTTAATCTTGTTTCACATCGTATATACGATTTTTCGCTCATATAAGCGTATCGTCGAAAAACGAAATGTTGAAATCTCGTTCAATTTCATTGATTTTATATTCTATCGATGCAGAGCAAAGAATATAACAAGAATATGACGTTTTTACTATGTTTAAATACGCGTTCACATATGATAATTATCGAAAAACGTAATCGGCATACGCGAATTTCAGTATATGCGAAGTTAAAATCGAGAAATCTTTAATAATACTCATGCCACAGTTTGAAAAATATTACCAATCGAATCAGAACATTGCATTTCATAAGATCAAACATCTATTTTATTTTGGAATCGTCGTTATAACCTTGTTTCATATGTTATATACGATTATTAGCTCATAAAGAAGTATCGTCGAAAAGCGAAATTTGAATTCTCAACAAATTTCAATGCATTTATATTCTATC
Organism: Vespa crabro; assembly: GCF_910589235.1. NCBI lineage: Eukaryota > Metazoa > Arthropoda > Insecta > Hymenoptera > Vespidae > Vespa > Vespa crabro. The sequence continues at coordinate 13,878,647 of NC_060955.1, forward strand.
GACGCAGAATTCATATTGGAACAAGAATATAAGTTTGTAGCTATGTGTAAATACGAGTTTCAACATGAATATTGTCGAAAAATAAGATCGACACATGCGAATTTCGAGAATTGCGGAGATGAAATCGTGAAAACATTGAAATTACTTGTTCCACCGTTTGAAAAATGTCACCAATCAATTCGGACATTGTATTTCTGAAGATCAAACATCTATTTAATCTTGGAATCGACGTTTTAACCTTGTTTCATATCGTATATACAATTTTTCGTTCATAATGGCGTACCATAGTAATACGAAATATTGAAATCTCATTCAAATTCAATGAGTTTATATTCTCTCGACGCAGAATAAAGAATATAACATGAATGTAACGTTTTTACTATGTTTAAAAACGCGTTATTATATGATCATAATCGAAAAACGTGTTCGACATACGCGAATTTCGGTATATACGAAGTTAAAATCGTGAAACCTTTAATAATACTCGTGCCCCAGTTTGAAGAAAGTTACCAGTCGATTCAGAACATTGCATTTCATAAGATCAAACATCTATTTTATCTTTGGAATTGACGTTTTAACCTTGTTTCACATCGTATATACGATTTTTCGCTCATATAAGCGTATCGTCGAAAAACGAAATGTTGAAATCTCGTTCAATTTCATTGATTTTATATTCTATCGATGCAGAGCAAAGAATATAACAAGAATATGACGTTTTTACTATGTTTAAATACGCGTTCACATATGATAATTATCGAAAAACGTAATCGGCATACGCGAATTTCAGTATATGCGAAGTTAAAATCGAGAAATCTTTAATAATACTCATGCCACAGTTTGAAAAATATTACCAATCGAATCAGAACATTGCATTTCATAAGATCAAACATCTATTTTATTTTGGAATCGTCGTTATAACCTTGTTTCATATGTTATATACGATTATTAGCTCATAAAGAAGTATCGTCGAAAAGCGAAATTTGAATTCTCAACAAATTTCAATGCATTTATATTCTATCGACGCAGAATTCATATTGGAACAAGAATATAAGTTTGTAGCTATGTGTAAATACGAGTTTCAACATGAATATTGTCGAAAAATAAGATCGACACATGCGAATTTCGAGAATTGCGGAGATGAAATCGTGAAAACATTGAAATTACTTGTTCCACCGTTTGAAAAATGTCACCAATCAATTCGGACATTGTATTTCTGAAGATCAAACATCTATTTAATCTTGGAATCGACGTTTTAACCTTGTTTCATATCGTATATACCATTTTTCGTTCATAATGGCGTACCATCGTAATACGAAATATTGAAATCTCATTCAAATTCAATGAGTTTATATTCTCTCGACGCAGAATAAAGAATATAACATGAATGTAACGTTTTTACTATGTTTAAAAACGCGTTATTATATGATAATTATCGAAAAACGTGTTCGACATACGCGAATTTCGGTATATACGAAGTTAAAATCGTGAAACCTTTAATAATACTCGTGCCCCAGTTTGAAGAAAGTTACCAGTCGATTCAGAACATTGCATTTCATAAGATCAAACATCTATTTTATTTTTGGAATTGACGTTTTAATCTTGTTTCACATCGTATATACGATTTTTCGCTCATATAAGCGTATCGTCGAAAAACGAAATGTTGAAATCTCGTTCAATTTCATTGATTTTATATTCTATCGATGCAGAGCAAAGAATATAACAAGAATATGACGTTTTTACTATGTTTAAATACGCGTTCACATATGATAATTATCGAAAAACGTAATCGGCATACGCGAATTTCAGTATATGCGAAGTTAAAATCGAGAAATCTTTAATAATACTCATGCCACAGTTTGAAAAATATTACCAATCGAATCAGAACATTGCATTTCATAAGATCAAACATCTATTTTATTTTGGAATCGTCGTTATAACCTTGTTTCATATGTTATATACGATTATTAGCTCATAAAGAAGTATCGTCGAAAAGCGAAATTTGAATTCTCAACAAATTTCAATGCATTTATATTCTATCGACGCAGAATTCATATTGGAACAAGAATATAAGTTTGTAGCTATGTGTAAATACGAGTTTCAACATGAATATTGTCGAAAAATAAGATCGACACATGCGAATTTCGAGAATTGCGGAGATGAAATCGTGAAAACATTGAAATTACTTGTTCCACCGTTTGAAAAATGTCACCAATCAATTCGGACATTGTATTTCTGAAGATCAAACATCTATTTAATCTTGGAATCGACGTTTTAACCTTGTTTCATATCGTATATACAATTTTTCGTTCATAATGGCGTACCATCGTAATACGAAATATTGAAATCTCATTCAAATTCAATGAGTTTATATTCTCTCGACGCAGAATAAAGAATATAACATGAATGTAACGTTTTTACTATGTTTAAAAACGCGTTATTATATGATAATTATCGAAAAACGTGTTCGACATACGCGAATTTCGGTATATACGAATTTAAAATCGTGAAACCTTTAATAATACTCGTGCCCCAGTTTGAAGAAAGTTACCAGTCGATTCAGAACATTGCATTTCATAAGATCAAACATCTATTTTATCTTTGGAATTGACGTTTTAATCTTGTTTCACATCGTATATACGATTTTTCGCTCATATAAGCGTATCGTCGAAAAACGAAATGTTGAAATCTCGTTCAATTTCATTGATTTTATATTCTATCGATGCAGAGCAAAGAATATAACAAGAATATGACGTTTTTACTATGTTTAAATACGCGTTCACATATGATAATTATCGAAAAACGTAATCGGCATACGCGAATTTCAGTATATGCGAAGTTAAAATCGAGAAATCTTTAATAATACTCATGCCACAGTTTGAAAAATATTACCAATCGAATCAGAACATTGCATTTCATAAGATCAAACATCTATTTTATTTTGGAATCGTCGTTATAACCTTGTTTCATATGTTATATACGATTATTAGCTCATAAAGAAGTATCGTCGAAAAGCGAAATTTGAATTCTCAACAAATTTCAATGCATTTATATTCTATCGACGCAGAATTCATATTGGAACAAGAATATAAGTTTGTAGCTATGTGTAAATACGAGTTTCAACATGAATATTGTCGAAAAATAAGATCGACACATGCGAATTTCGAGAATTGCGGAGATGAAATCGTGAAAACATTGAAATTACTTGTTCCACCGTTTGAAAAATGTCACCAATCAATTCGGACATTGTATTTCTGAAGATCAAACATCTATTTAATCTTGGAATCGACGTTTTAACCTTGTTTCATATCGTATATACAATTTTTCGTTCATAATGGCGTACCATAGTAATACGAAATATTGAAATCTCATTCAAATTCAATGAGTTTATATTCTCTCGACGCAGAATAAAGAATATAACATGAATGTAACGTTTTTACTATGTTTAAAAACGCGTTATTATATGATAATTATCGAAAAACGTGTTCGACATACGCGAATTTCGGTATATACGAATTTAAAATCGTGAAACCTTTAATAATACTCGTGCCCCAGTTTGAAGAAAGTTACCAGTCGATTCAGAACATTGCATTTCATAAGATCAAACATCTATTTTATCTTTGGAATTGACGTTTTAACCTTGTTTCACATCGTATATACGATTTTTCGCTCATATAAGCGTATCGTCGAAAAACGAAATGTTGAAATCTCGTTCAATTTCATTGATTTTATATTCTATCGATGCAGAGCAAAGAATATAACAAGAATATGACGTTTTTACTATGTTTAAATACGCGTTCACATATGATAATTATCGAAAAACTTAATCGGCATACGCGAATTTCAGTATATGCGAAGTTAAAATCGAGAAATCTTTAATAATACTCATGCCACAGTTTGAAAAATATTACCAATCGAATCAGAACATTGCATTTCATAAGATCAAACATCTATTTTATTTTGGAATCGTCGTTATAACCTTGTTTCATATGTTATATACGATTATTAGCTCATAAAGAAGTATAGTCGAAAAGCGAAATTTGAATTCTCAACAAATTTCAATGCATTTATATTCTATCGACGCAGAATTCATATTGGAACAAGAATATAAGTTTGTAGCTATGTGTAAATACGAGTTTCAACATGAATATTGTCGAAAAATAAGATCGACACATGCGAATTTCGAGAATTGCGGAGATGAAATCGTGAAAACATTGAAATTACTTGTTCCACCGTTTGAAAAATGTCACCAATCAATTCGGACATTGTATTTCTGAAGATCAAACATCTATTTAATCTTGGAATCGACGTTTTAACCTTGTTTCATATCGTATATACCATTTTTCGTTCATAATGGCGTACCATCGTAATACGAAATATTGAAATCTCATTCAAATTCAATGAGTTTATATTCTCTCGACGCAGAATAAAGAATATAACATGAATGTAACGTTTTTACTATGTTTAAAAACGCGTTATTATATGATAATTATCGAAAAACGTGTTCGACATACGCGAATTTCGGTATATACGAATTTAAAATCGTGAAACCTTTAATAATACTCGTGCCCCAGTTTGAAGAAAGTTACCAGTCGATTCAGAACATTGCATTTCATAAGATCAAACATCTATTTTATCTTTGGAATTGACGTTTTAATCTTGTTTCACATCGTATATACGATTTTTCGCTCATATAAGCGTATCGTCGAAAAACGAAATGTTGAAATCTCGTTCAATTTCATTGATTTTATATTCTATCGATGCAGAGCAAAGAATATAACAAGAATATGACGTTTTTACTATGTTTAAATACGCGTTCACATATGATAATTATCGAAAAACGTAATCGGCATACGCGAATTTCAGTATATGCGAAGTTAAAATCGAGAAATCTTTAATAATACTCATGCCACAGTTTGAAAAATATTACCAATCGAATCAGAACATTGCATTTCATAAGATCAAACATCTATTTTATTTTGGAATCGTCGTTATAACCTTGTTTCATATGTTATATACGATTATTAGCTCATAAAGAAGTATCGTCGAAAAGCGAAATTTGAATTCTCAACAAATTTCAATGCATTTATATTCTATCGACGCAGAATTCATATTGGAACAAGAATATAAGTTTGTAGCTATGTGTAAATACGAATTTCAACATGAATATTGTCGAAAAATAAGATCGACACATGCGAATTTCGAGAATTGCGGAGATGAAATCGTGAAAACATTGAAATTACTTGTTCCACCGTTTGAAAAATGTCACCAATCAATTCGGACATTGTATTTCTGAAGATCAAACATCTATTTAATCTTGGAATCGACGTTTTAACCTTGTTTCATATCGTATATACAATTTTTCGTTCATAATGGCGTACCATCGTAATACGAAATATTGAAATCTCATTCAAATTCAATGAGTTTATATTCTCTCGACGCAGAATAAAGAATATAACATGAATGTAACGTTTTTACTATGTTTAAAAACGCGTTATTATATGATAATTATCGAAAAACGTGTTCGACATACGCGAATTTCGGTATATACGAATTTAAAATCGTGAAACCTTTAATAATACTCGTGCCCCAGTTTGAAGAAAGTTACCAGTCGATTCAGAACATTGCATTTCATAAGTTCAAACATCTATTTTATCTTTGGAATTGACGTTTTAATCTTGTTTCACATCGTATATACGATTTTTCGCTCATATAAGCGTATCGTCGAAAAACGAAATGTTGAAATCTCGTTCAATTTCATTGATTTTATATTCTATCGATGCAGAGCAAAGAATATAACAAGAATATGACGTTTTTACTATGTTTAAATACGCGTTCACATATGATAATTATCGAAAAACGTAATCGGCATACGCGAATTTCAGTATATGCGAAGTTAAAATCGAGAAATCTTTAATAATACTCATGCCACAGTTTGAAAAATATTACCAATCGAATCAGAACATTGCATTTCATAAGATCAAACATCTATTTTATTTTGGAATCGTCGTTATAACCTTGTTTCATATGTTATATACGATTATTAGCTCATAAAGAAGTATCGTCGAAAAGCGAAATTTGAATTCTCAACAAATTTCAATGCATTTATATTCTATCGACGCAGAATTCATATTGGAACAAGAATATAAGTTTGTAGCTATGTGTAAATACGAGTTTCAACATGAATATTGTCGAAAAATAAGATCGACACATGCGAATTTCGAGAATTGCGGAGATGAAATCGTGAAAACATTGAAATTACTTGTTCCACCGTTTGAAAAATGTCACCAATCAATTCGGACATTGTATTTCTGAAGATCAAACATCTATTTAATCTTGGAATCGACGTTTTAACCTTGTTTCATATCGTATATACAATTTTTCGTTCATAATGGCGTACCATAGTAATACGAAATATTGAAATCTCATTCAAATTCAATGAGTTTATATTCTCTCGACGCAGAATAAAGAATATAACATGAATGTAACGTTTTTACTATGTTTAAAAACGCGTTATTATATGATAATTATCGAAAAACGTGTTCGACATACGCGAATTTCGGTATATACGAAGTTAAAATCGTGAAACCTTTAATAATACTCGTGCCCCAGTTTGAAGAAAGTTACCAGTCGATTCAGAACATTGCATTTCATAAGATCAAACATCTATTTTATCTTTGGAATTGACGTTTTAACCTTGTTTCACATCGTATATACGATTTTTCGCTCATATAAGCGTATCGTCGAAAAACGAAATGTTGAAATCTCGTTCAATTTCATTGATTTTATATTCTATCGATGCAGAGCAAAGAATATAACAAGAATATGACGTTTTTACTATGTTTAAATACGCGTTCACATATGATAATTATCGAAAAACTTAATCGGCATACGCGAATTTCAGTATATGCGAAGTTAAAATCGAGAAATCTTTAATAATACTCATGCCACAGTTTGAAAAATATTACCAATCGAATCAGAACATTGCATTTCATAAGATCAAACATCTATTTTATTTTGGAATCGTCGTTATAACCTTGTTTCATATGTTATATACGATTATTAGCTCATAAAGAAGTATAGTCGAAAAGCGAAATTTGAATTCTCAACAAATTTCAATGCATTTATATTCTATCGACGCAGAATTCATATTGGAACAAGAATATAAGTTTGTAGCTATGTGTAAATACGAGTTTCAACATGAATATTGTCGAAAAATAAGATCGACACATGCGAATTTCGAGAATTGCGGAGATGAAATCGTGAAAACATTGAAATTACTTGTTCCACCGTTTGAAAAATGTCACCAATCAATTCGGACATTGTATTTCTGAAGATCAAACATCTATTTAATCTTGGAATCGACGTTTTAACCTTGTTTCATATCGTATATACCATTTTTCGTTCATAATGGCGTACCATCGTAATACGAAATATTGAAATCTCATTCAAATTCAATGAGTTTATATTCTCTCGACGCAGAATAAAGAATATAACATGAATGTAACGTTTTTACTATGTTTAAAAACGCGTTATTATATGATAATTATCGAAAAACGTGTTCGACATACGCGAATTTCGGTATATACGAATTTAAAATCGTGAAACCTTTAATAATACTCGTGCCCCAGTTTGAAGAAAGTTACCAGTCGATTCAGAACATTGCATTTCATAAGATCAAACATCTATTTTATCTTTGGAATTGACGTTTTAATCTTGTTTCACATCGTATATACGATTTTTCGCTCATATAAGCGTATCGTCGAAAAACGAAATGTTGAAATCTCGTTCAATTTCATTGATTTTATATTCTATCGATGCAGAGCAAAGAATATAACAAGAATATGACGTTTTTACTATGTTTAAATACGCGTTCACATATGATAATTATCGAAAAACGTAATCGGCATACGCGAATTTCAGTATATGCGAAGTTAAAATCGAGAAATCTTTAATAATACTCATGCCACAGTTTGAAAAATATTACCAATCGAATCAGAACATTGCATTTCATAAGATCAAACATCTATTTTATTTTGGAATCGTCGTTATAACCTTGTTTCATATGTTATATACGATTATTAGCTCATAAAGAAGTATAGTCGAAAAGCGAAATTTGAATTCTCAACAAATTTCAATGCATTTATATTCTATCGACGCAGAATTCATATTGGAACAAGAATATAAGTTTGTAGCTATGTGTAAATACGAGTTTCAACATGAATATTGTCGAAAAATAAGATCGACACATGCGAATTTCGAGAATTGCGGAGATGAAATCGTGAAAACATTGAAATTACTTGTTCCACCGTTTGAAAAATGTCACCAATCAATTCGGACATTGTATTTCTGAAGATCAAACATCTATTTAATCTTGGAATCGACGTTTTAACCTTGTTTCATATCGTATATACAATTTTTCGTTCATAATGGCGTACCATCGTAATACGAAATATTGAAATCTCATTCAAATTCAATGAGTTTATATTCTCTCGACGCAGAATAAAGAATATAACATGAATGTAACGTTTTTACTATGTTTAAAAACGCGTTATTATATGATAATTATCGAAAAACGTGTTCGACATACGCGAATTTCGGTATATACGAAGTTAAAATCGTGAAACCTTTAATAATACTCGTGCCCCAGTTTGAAGAAAGTTACCAGTCGATTCAGAACATTGCATTTCATAAGATCAAACATCTATTTTATCTTTGGAATTGACGTTTTAACCTTGTTTCACATCGTATATACGATTTTTCGCTCATATAAGCGTATCGTCGAAAAACGAAATGTTGAAATCTCGTTCAATTTCATTGATTTTATATTCTATCGATGCAGAGCAAAGAATATAACAAGAATATGACGTTTTTACTATGTTTAAATACGCGTTCACATATGATAATTATCGAAAAACGTAATCGGCATACGCGAATTTCAGTATATGCGAAGTTAAAATCGAGAAATCTTTAATAATACTCATGCCACAGTTTGAAAAATATTACCAATCGAATCAGAACATTGCATTTCATAAGATCAAACATCTATTTTATTTTGGAATCGTCGTTATAACCTTGTTTCATATGTTATATACGATTATTAGCTCATAAAGAAGTATCGTCGAAAAGCGAAATTTGAATTCTCAACAAATTTCAATGCATTTATATTCTATCGACGCAGAATTCATATTGGAACAAGAATATAAGTTTGTAGCTATGTGTAAATACGAGTTTCAACATGAATATTGTCGAAAAATAAGATCGACACATGCGAATTTCGAGAATTGCGGAGATGAAATCGTGAAAACATTGAAATTACTTGTTCCACCGTTTGAAAAATGTCACCAATCAATTCGGACATTGTATTTCTGAAGATCAAACATCTATTTAATCTTGGAATCGACGTTTTAACCTTGTTTCATATCGTATATACAATTTTTCGTTCATAATGGCGTACCATCGTAATACGAAATATTGAAATCTCATTCAAATTCAATGAGTTTATATTCTCTCGACGCAGAATAAAGAATATAACATGAATGTAACGTTTTTACTATGTTTAAAAACGCGTTATTATATGATAATTATCGAAAAACGTGTTCGACATACGCGAATTTCGGTATATACGAAGTTAAAATCGTGAAACCTTTAATAATACTCGTGCCCCAGTTTGAAGAAAGTTACCAGTCGATTCAGAACATTGCATTTCATAAGATCAAACATCTATTTTATCTTTGGAATTGACGTTTTAACCTTGTTTCACATCGTATATACGATTTTTCGCTCATATAAGCGTATCGTCGAAAAACGAAATGTTGAAATCTCGTTCAATTTCATTGATTTTATATTCTATCGATGCAGAGCAAAGAATATAACAAGAATATGACGTTTTTACTATGTTTAAATACGCGTTCACATATGATAATTATCGAAAAACGTAATCGGCATACGCGAATTTCAGTATATGCGAAGTTAAAATCGAGAAATCTTTAATAATACTCATGCCACAGTTTGAAAAATATTACCAATCGAATCAGAACATTGCATTTCATAAGATCAAACATCTATTTTATTTTGGAATCGTCGTTATAACCTTGTTTCATATGTTATATACGATTATTAGCTCATAAAGAAGTATCGTCGAAAAGCGAAATTTGAATTCTCAACAAATTTCAATGCATTTATATTCTATCGACGCAGAATTCATATTGGAACAAGAATATAAGTTTGTAGCTATGTGTAAATACGAGTTTCAACATGAATATTGTCGAAAAATAAGATCGACACATGCGAATTTCGAGAATTGCGGAGATGAAATCGTGAAAACATTGAAATTACTTGTTCCACCGTTTGAAAAATGTCACCAATCAATTCGGACATTGTATTTCTGAAGATCAAACATCTATTTAATCTTGGAATCGACGTTTTAACCTTGTTTCATATCGTATATACAATTTTTCGTTCATAATGGCGTACCATCGTAATACGAAATATTGAAATCTCATTCAAATTCAATGAGTTTATATTCTCTCGACGCAGAATAAAGAATATAACATGAATGTAACGTTTTTACTATGTTTAAAAACGCGTTATTATATGATAATTATCGAAAAACGTGTTCGACATACGCGAATTTCGGTATATACGAAGTTAAAATCGTGAAACCTTTAATAATACTCGTGCCCCAGTTTGAAGAAAGTTACCAGTCGATTCAGAACATTGCATTTCATAAGATCAAACATCTATTTTATCTTTGGAATTGACGTTTTAACCTTATTTCACATCGTATATACGATTTTTCGCTCATATAAGCGTATCGTCGAAAAACGAAAAGTTGAAATCTCGTTCAATTTCATTGATTTTATATTCTATTGATGCAGAGCAAAGAATATAACAAGAATATAACGTTTTTACTATGTTTAAATACGCGTTCACATATGATAATTATCGAAAAACGTAATCGGCATACGCGAATTTCAGTATATGCGAAGTTAAAATCGAGAAATCTTTAATAATACTCATGCCACAGTTTGAAAAATATTACCAATCGAATCAGAACATTGCATTTCATAAGATCAAACATCTATTTTATTTTGGAATCGTCGTTATAACCTTGTTTCATATGTTATATACGATGATTAGCTCATAAAGAAGTATCGTCGAAAAGCGAAATTTGAATTCTCAACAAATTTCAATGCATTTATATTCTATCGACGCAGAATTCATATTGGAACAAGAATATAAGTTTGTAGCTATGTGTAAATACGAGTTTCAACATGAATATTGTCGAAAAATAAGATCGACACATGCGAATTTCGAGAATTGCGGAGATGAAATCGTGAAAACATTGAAATTACTTGTTCCACCGTTTGAAAAATGTCACCAATCAATTCGGACATTGTATTTCTGAAGATCAAACATCTATTTAATCTTGGAATCGACGTTTTAACCTTGTTTCATATCGTATATACAATTTTTCGTTCATAATGGCGTACCATCGTAATACGAAATATTGAAATCTCATTCAAATTCAATGAGTTTATATTCTCTCGACGCAGAATAAAGAATATAACATGAATGTAACGTTTTTACTATGTTTAAAAACGCGTTATTATATGATAATTATCGAAAAACGTGTTCGACATACGCGAATTTCGGTATATACGAAGTTAAAATCGTGAAACCATTAATAATACTCGTGCCCCAGTTTGAAGAAAGTTACCAGTCGATTCAGAACATTGCATTTCATAAGATCAAACATCTATTTTATCTTTGGAATTGACGTTTTAACCTTGTTTCACATCGTATATACGATTTTTCGCTCATATAAGCGTATCGTCGAAAAACGAAATGTTGAAATCTCGTTCAATTTCATTGATTTTATATTCTATCGATGCAGAGCAAAGAATATAACAAGAATATGACGTTTTTACTATGTTTAAATACGCGTTCACATATGATAATTATCGAAAAACGTAATCGGCATACGCGAATTTCAGTATATGCGAAGTTAAAATCGAGAAATCTTTAATAATACTCATGCCACAGTTTGAAAAATATTACCAATCGAATCAGAACATTGCATTTCATAAGATCAAACATCTATTTTATTTTGGAATCGTCGTTATAACCTTGTTTCATATGTTATATACGATTATTAGCTCATAAAGAAGTATAGTCGAAAAGCGAAATTTGAATTCTCAACAAATTTCAATGCATTTATATTCTATCGACGCAGAATTCATATTGGAACAAGAATATAAGTTTGTAGCTATGTGTAAATACGAGTTTCAACATGAATATTGTCGAAAAATAAGATCGACACATGCGAATTTCGAGAATTGCGGAGATGAAATCGTGAAAACATTGAAATTACTTGTTCCACCGTTTGAAAAATGTCACCAATCAATTCGGACATTGTATTTCTGAAGATCAAACATCTATTTAATCTTGGAATCGACGTTTTAACCTTGTTTCATATCGTATATACAATTTTTCGTTCATAATGACGTACCATCGTAATACGAAATATTGAAATCTCATTCAAATTCAATGAGTTTATATTCTCTCGACGCAGAATAAAGAATATAACATGAATGTAACGTTTTTACTATGTTTAAAAACGCGTTATTATATGATAATTATCGAAAAACGTGTTCGACATACGCGAATTTCGGTATATACGAAGTTAAAATCGTGAAACCTTTAATAATACTCGTGCCCCAGTTTGAAGAAAGTTACCAGTCGATTCAGAACATTGCATTTCATAAGATCAAACATCTATTTTATCTTTGGAATTGACGTTTTAACCTTGTTTCACATCGTATATACGATTTTTCGCTCATATACGCGTACCGCCGAAAAACGAAAAGTTGAAATCTCGTTCAATTTCATTGATTTTATATTCTCTCGATGCAGAGCAAAGAATATAACAAGAATATGACGTTTTTACTATGTTTAAATACGCGTTCACATATGATAATTATCGAAAAACGTAATCGGCATACGCGAATTTCAGTATATGCGAAGTTAAAATCGAGAAATCTTTAATAATACTCATGCCACAGTTTGAAAAATATTACCAATCGAATCAGAACATTGCATTTCATAAGATCAAACATCTATTTTATTTTGGAATCGTCGTTATAACCTTGTTTCATATGTTATATACGATTATTAGCTCATAAAGAAGTATCGTCGAAAAGCGAAATTTGAATTCTCAACAAATTTCAATGCATTTATATTCTATCGACGCAGAATTCATATTGGAACAAGAATATAAGTTTGTAGCTATGTGTAAATACGAGTTTCAACATGAATATTGTCGAAAAATAAGATCGACACATGCGAATTTCGAGAATTGCGGAGATGAAATCGTGAAAACATTGAAATTACTTGTTCCACCGTTTGAAAAATGTCACCAATCAATTCGGACATTGTATTTCTGAAGATCAAACATCTATTTAATCTTGGAATCGACGTTTTAACCTTGTTTCATATCGTATATACAATTTTTCTTTCATAATGGCGTACCATCGTAATACGAAATATTGAAATCTCATTCAAATTCAATGAGTTTATATTCTCTCGACGCAGAATAAAGAATATAACATGAATGTAACGTTTTTACTATGTTTAAAAACGCGTTATTATATGATAATTATCGAAAAACGTGTTCGACATACGCGAATTTCGGTATATACGAAGTTAAAATCGTGAAACCTTTAATAATACTCGTGCCCCAGTTTGAAGAAAGTTACCAGTCGATTCAGAACATTGCATTTCATAAGATCAAACATCTATTTTATCTTTGGAATTGACGTTTTAACCTTGTTTCACATCGTATATACGATTTTTCGCTCATATAAGCGTATCGTCGAAAAACGAAATGTTGAAATCTCGTTCAATTTCATTGATTTTATATTCTATCGATGCAGAGCAAAGAATATAACAAGAATATGACGTTTTTACTATGTTTAAATACGCGTTCACATATGATAATTATCGAAAAACGTAATCGGCATACGCGAATTTCAGTATATGCGAAGTTAAAATCGAGAAATCTTTAATAATACTCATGCCACAGTTTGAAAAATATTACCAATCGAATCAGAACATTGCATTTCATAAGATCAAACATCTATTTTATTTTGGAATCGTCGTTATAACCTTGTTTCATATGTTATATACGATTATTAGCTCATAAAGAAGTATCGTCGAAAAGCGAAATTTGAATTCTCAACAAATTTCAATGCATTTATATTCTATCGACGCAGAATTCATATTGGAACAAGAATATAAGTTTGTAGCTATGTGTAAATACGAGTTTCAACATGAATATTGTCGAAAAATAAGATCGACACATGCGAATTTCGAGAATTGCGGAGATGAAATCGTGAAAACATTGAAATTACTTGTTCCACCGTTTGAAAAATGTCACCAATCAATTCGGACATTGTATTTCTGAAGATCAAACATCTATTTAATCTTGGAATCGACGTTTTAACCTTGTTTCATATCGTATATACAATTTTTCTTTCATAATGGCGTACCATCGTAATACGAAATATTGAAATCTCATTCAAATTCAATGAGTTTATATTCTCTCGACGCAGAATAAAGAATATAACATGAATGTAACGTTTTTACTATGTTTAAAAACGCGTTATTATATGATAATTATCGAAAAACGTATTCGACATACGCGAATTTCGGTATATACGAAGTTAAAATCGTGAAACCTTTAATAATACTCGTGCCCCAGTTTGAAGAAAGTTACCAGTCGATTCAGAACATTGCATTTCATAAGATCAAACATCTATTTTATCTTTGGAATTGACGTTTTAACCTTGTTTCACATCGTATATACGATTTTTCGCTCATATACGCGTACCGCCGAAAAACGAAAAGTTGAAATCTCGTTCAATTTCATTGATTTTATATTCTCTCGATGCAGAGCAAAGAATATAACAAGAATATGACGTTTTTACTATGTTTAAATACGCGTTCACATATGATAATTATCGAAAAACGTAATCGGCATACGCGAATTTCAGTATATGCGAAGTTAAAATCGAGAAATCTTTAATAATACTCATGCCACAGTTTGAAAAATATTACCAATCGAATCAGAACATTGCATTTCATAAGATCAAACATCTATTTTATTTTGGAATCGTCGTTATAACCTTGTTTCATATGTTATATACGATTATTAGCTCATAAAGAAGTATCGTCGAAAAGCGAAATTTGAATTCTCAACAAATTTCAATGCATTTATATTCTATCGACGCAGAATTCATATTGGAACAAGAATATAAGTTTGTAGCTATGTGTAAATACGAGTTTCAACATGAATATTGTCGAAAAATAAGATCGACACATGCGAATTTCGAGAATTGCGGAGATGAAATCGTGAAAACTTTGAAATTACTTGTTCCACCGTTTGAAAAATGTCACCAATCAATTCGGACATTGTATTTCTGAAGATCAAACATCTATTTAATCTTGGAATCGACGTTTTAACCTTGTTTCATATCGTATATACAATTTTTCTTTCATAATGGCGTACCATCGTAATACGAAATATTGAAATCTCATTCAAATTCAATGAGTTTATATTCTCTCGACGCAGAATAAAGAATATAACATGAATGTAACGTTTTTACTATGTTTAAAAACGCGTTATTATATGATAATTATCGAAAAACGTGTTCGACATACGCGAATTTCGGTATATACGAAGTTAAAATCGTGAAACCTTTAATAATACTCGTGCCCCAGTTTGAAGAAAGTTACCAGTCGATTCAGAACATTGCATTTCATAAGATCAAACATCTATTTTATCTTTGGAATTGACGTTTTAACCTTGTTTCACATCGTATATACGATTTTTCGCTCATATAAGCGTATCGTCGAAAAACGAAATGTTGAAATCTCGTTCAATTTCATTGATTTTATATTCTATTGATGCAGAGCAAAGAATATAACAAGAATATAACGTTTTTACTATGTTTAAATACGCGTTCACATATGATAATTATCGAAAAACGTAATCGGCATACGCGAATTTCAGTATATGCGAAGTTAAAATCGAGAAATCTTTAATAATACTCATGCCACAGTTTGAAAAATATTACCAATCGAATCAGAACATTGCATTTCATAAGATCAAACATCTATTTTATTTTGGAATCGTCGTTATAACCTTGTTTCATATGTTATATACGATTATTAGCTCATAAAGAAGTATCGTCGAAAAGCGAAATTTGAATTCTCAACAAATTTCAATGCATTTATATTCTATCGAGGCAGAATTCATATTGGAACAAGAATATAAGTTTGTAGCTATGTGTAAATACGAGTTTCAACATGAATATTGTCGAAAAATAAGATCGACACATGCGAATTTCGAGAATTGCGGAGATGAAATCGTGAAAACATTGAAATTACTTGTTCCACCGTTTGAAAAATGTCACCAATCAATTCGGACATTGTATTTCTGAAGATCAAACATCTATTTAATCTTGGAATCGACGTTTTAACCTTGTTTCATATCGTATATACAATTTTTCGTTCATAATGGCGTACCATCGTAATACGAAATATTGAAATCTCATTCAAATTCAATGAGTTTATATTCTCTCGACGCAGAATAAAGAATATAACATGAATGTAACGTTTTTACTATGTTTAAAAACGCGTTATTATATGATAATTATCGAAAAACGTGTTCGACATACGCGAATTTCGGTATATACGAAGTTAAAATCGTGAAACCTTTAATAATACTCGTGCCCCAGTTTGAAGAAAGTTACCAGTCGATTCAGAACATTGCATTTCATAAGATCAAACATCTATTTTATCTTTGGAATTGACGTTATAACCTTGTTTCACATCGTATATACGATTTTTCGCTCATATAAGCGTATCGTCGAAAAACGAAATGTTGAAATCTCGTTCAATTTCATTGATTTTATATTCTATTGATATAGAATAAAGAATATTACATGAATATAACGTTTTTATTATGTTTAAATACGCGTTTTCATATGATAATTATCGATAAACTTAATCGATAACGCGAATTTCGGTATAAGCGAAATTAAAATCGTGAAATATTTAATAATACTTGTGCCACAGTTTGAAAAATGTTACCAATCGATTCAGAACATTGCATTTCATAGGATCAAACATCTGTTTTATATTGAAATCAAAGATTTTAACATTGTTTCATATCGTTTATACCATATTTCGCTCATATACGCGTATCGTCGAAAAACGAAAAGTTGAAATCTCGTTCAATTTCATTGATTTTATATTCTATTGATGCAGAGCAAAGAATATAACAAGAATATAACGTTTTTACTATGTTTAAATACGCGTTCACATATGATAATTATCGAAAAACGTAATCGGCATACGCGAATTTCAGTATATGCGAAGTTAAAATCGAGAAATCTTTAATAATACTCATGCCACAGTTTGAAAAATATTACCAATCGAATCAGAACATTGCATTTCATAAGATCAAACATCTATTTTATTTTGGAATCGTCGTTATAACCTTGTTTCATATGTTATATACGATTATTAGCTCATAAAGAAGTATCGTCGAAAAGCGAAATTTGAATTCTCAACAAATTTCAATGCATTTATATTCTATCGACGCAGAATTCATATTGGAACAAGAATATAAGTTTGTAGCTATGTGTAAATACGAGTTTCAACATGAATATTGTCGAAAAATAAGATCGACACATGCGAATTTCGAGAATTGCGGAGATGAAATCGTGAAAACATTGAAATTACTTGTTCCACCGTTTGAAAAATGTCACCAATCAATTCGGACATTGTATTTCTGAAGATCAAACATCTATTTAATCTTGGAATCGACGTTTTAACCTTGTTTCATATCGTATATACAATTTTTCGTTCATAATGGCGTACCATCGTAATACGAAATATTGAAATCTCATTCAAATTCAATGAGTTTATATTCTCTTGACGCAGAATAAAGAATATAACATGAATGTAACGTTTTTACTATGTTTAAAAACGCGTTATTATATGATAATTATCGAAAAACGTGTTCGACATACGCGAATTTCGGTATATACGAAGTTAAAATCGTGAAACCTTTAATAATACTCGTGCCCCAGTTTGAAGAAAGTTACCAGTCGATTCAGAACATTGCATTTCATAAGATCAAACATCTATTTTATCTTTGGAATTGACGTTTTAACCTTGTTTCACATCGTATATACGATTTTTCGCTCATATAAGCGTATCGTCGAAAAACGAAATGTTGAAATCTCGTTCAATTTCATTGATTTTATATTCTATCGATGCAGAGCAAAGAATATAACAAGAATATGACGTTTTTACTATGTTTAAATACGCGTTCACATATGATAATTATCGAAAAACGTAATCGGCATACGCGAATTTCAGTATATGCGAAGTTAAAATCGAGAAATCTTTAATAATACTCATGCCACAGTTTGAAAAATATTACCAATCGAATCAGAACATTGCATTTCATAAGATCAAACATCTATTTTATTTTGGAATCGTCGTTATAACCTTGTTTCATATGTTATATACGATTATTAGCTCATAAAGAAGTATCGTCGAAAAGCGAAATTTGAATTCTCAACAAATTTCAATGCATTTATATTCTATCGACGCAGAATTCATATTGGAACAAGAATATAAGTTTGTAGCTATGTGTAAATACGAGTTTCAACATGAATATTGTCGAAAAATAAGATCGACACATGCGAATTTCGAGAATTGCGGAGATGAAATCGTGAAAACATTGAAATTACTTGTTCCACCGTTTGAAAAATGTCACCAATCAATTCGGACATTGTATTTCTGAAGATCAAACATCTATTTAATCTTGGAATCGACGTTTTAACCTTGTTTCATATCGTATATACAATTTTTCGTTCATAATGGCGTACCATCGTAATACGAAATATTGAAATCTCATTCAAATTCAATGAGTTTATATTCTCTCGACGCAGAATAAAGAATATAACATGAATGTAACGTTTTTACTATGTTTAAAAACGCGTTATTATATGATAATTATCGAAAAACGTGTTCGACATACGCGAATTTCGGTATATACGAAGTTAAAATCGTGAAACCTTTAATAATACTCGTGCCCCAGTTTGAAGAAAGTTACCAGTCGTTTCAGAACATTGCATTTCATAAGATCAAACATCTGTTTTATATTGATATCAAAGATTTTAACATTGTTTCATATCGTATATACGATTTTTCGCTCATATACGCTAATCGTCGAAATAAGAAAAGTTGAAACCTCGTTCAATTTCATTGATTTTATACTCTATTGATATAGAATAAAGAATATTACATGAATATAACGTTTTTATTATGTTTAAATACGCGTTTTCATATGATAATTATCGATAAACTTAATCGATAACGCGAATTTCGGTATAAGCGAAATTAAAATCGTGAAATATTTAATAATACTTGTGCCACAGTTTGAAAAATGTTACCAATCGATTCAGAACATTGCATTTCATAGGATCAAACATCTGTTTTATATTGAAATCAAAGATTTTAACATTGTTTCATATCGTTTATACCATTTTTCGCTCATATACGCGTATCGTCGAAAAACGAAAAGTTGAAATCTCGTTCAATTTCATTGATTTTATATTCTATTGATGCAGAGCAAAGAATATAACAAGAATATAACGTTTTTACTATGTTTAAATACGCGTTCACATATGATAATTATCGAAAAACGTAATCGGCATACGCGAATTTCAGTATATGCGAAGTTAAAATCGAGAAATCTTTAATAATACTCATGCCACAGTTTGAAAAATATTACCAATCGAATCAGAACATTGCATTTCATAAGATCAAACATCTATTTTATTTTGGAATCGTCGTTATAACCTTGTTTCATATGTTATATACGATTATTAGCTCATAAAGAAGTATCGTCGAAAAGCGAAATTTGAATTCTCAACAAATTTCAATGCATTTATATTCTATCGACGCAGAATTCATATTGGAACAAGAATATAAGTTTGTAGCTATGTGTAAATACGAGTTTCAACATGAATATTGTCGAAAAATAAGATCGACACATGCGAATTTAGAGAATTGCGGAGATGAAATCGTGAAAACATTGAAATTACTTGTTCCACCGTTTGAAAAATGTCACCAATCAATTCGGACATTGTATTTCTGAAGATCAAACATCTATTTAATCTTGGAATCGACGTTTTAACCTTGTTTCATATCGTATATACAATTTTTCGTTCATAATGGCGTACCATCGTAATACGAAATATTGAAATCTCATTCAAATTCAATGAGTTTATATTCTCTCGACGCAGAATAAAGAATATAACATGAATGTAACGTTTTTACTATGTTTAAAAACGCGTTATTATATGATAATTATCGAAAAACGTGTTCGACATACGCGAATTTCGGTATATACGAAGTTAAAATCGTGAAACCTTTAATAATACTCGTGCCCCAGTTTGAAGAAAGTTACCAGTCGATTCAGAACATTGCATTTCATAAGATCAAACATCTATTTTATCTTTGGAATTGACGTTTTAACCTTGTTTCACATCGTATATACGATTTTTCGCTCATATAAGCGTATCGTCGAAAAACGAAATGTTGAAATCTCGTTCAATTTCATTGATTTTATATTCTATCGATGCAGAGCAAAGAATATAACAAGAATATGACGTTTTTACTATGTTTAAATACGCGTTCACATATGATAATTATCGAAAAACGTAATCGGCATACGCGAATTTCAGTATATGCGAAGTTAAAATCGAGAAATCTTTAATAATACTCATGCCACAGTTTGAAAAATATTACCAATCGAATCAGAACATTGCATTTCATAAGATCAAACATCTATTTTATTTTGGAATCGTCGTTATAACCTTGTTTCATATGTTATATACGATTATTAGCTCATAAAGAAGTATCGTCGAAAAGCGAAATTTGAATTCTCAACAAATTTCAATGCATTTATATTCTATCGACGCAGAATTCATATTGGAACAAGAATATAAGTTTGTAGCTATGTGTAAATACGAGTTTCAACATGAATATTGTCGAAAAATAAGATCGACACATGCGAATTTCGAGAATTGCGGAGATGAAATCGTGAAAACATTGAAATTACTTGTTCCACCGTTTGAAAAATGTCACCAATCAATTCGGACATTGTATTTCTGAAGATCAAACATCTATTTAATCTTGGAATCGACGTTTTAACCTTGTTTCATATCGCATATACAATTTTTCGTTCATAATGGCGTACCATCGTAATACGAAATATTGAAATCTCATTCAAATTCAATGAGTTTATATTCTCTCGACGCAGAATAAAGAATATAACATGAATGTAACGTTTTTACTATGTTTAAAAACGCGTTATTATATGATAATTATCGAAAAACGTGTTCGACATACGCGAATTTCGGTATATACGAAGTTAAAATCGTGAAACCTTTAATAATACTCGTGCCCCAGTTTGAAGAAAGTTACCAGTCGTTTCAGAACATTGCATTTCATGAGATCAAACATCTGTTTTATATTGATATCAAAGATTTTAACATTGTTTCATATCGTATATACGATTTTTCGCTCATATACGCTAATCGTCGAAATAAGAAAAGTTGAAACCTCGTTCAATTTCATTGATTTTATATTCTATTGATATAGAATAAAGAATATTACATGAATATAACGTTTTTATTATGTTTAAATACGCGTTTTCATATGATAATTATCGATAAACTTAATCGATAACGCGAATTTCGGTATAAGCGAAATTAAAATCGTGAAATATTTAATAATACTTGTGCCACAGTTTGAAAAATGTTACCAATCGATTCAGAACATTGCATTTCATAGGATCAAACATCTGTTTTATATTGAAATCAAAGATTTTAACATTGTTTCATATCGTTTATACCATTTTTCGCTCATATACGCGTATCGTCGAAAAACGAAAAGTTGAAATCTCGTTCAATTTCATTGATTTTATATTCTATTGATGCAGAGCAAAGAATATAACAAGAATATAACGTTTTTACTATGTTTAAATACGCGTTCACATATGATAATTATCGAAAAACGTAATCGGCATACGCGAATTTCAGTATATGCGAAGTTAAAATCGAGAAATCTTTAATAATACTCATGCCACAGTTTGAAAAATATTACCAATCGAATCAGAACATTGCATTTCATAAGATCAAACATCTATTTTATTTTGGAATCGTCGTTATAACCTTGTTTCATATGTTATATACGATTATTAGCTCATAAAGAAGTATCGTCGAAAAGCGAAATTTGAATTCTCAACAAATTTCAATGCATTTATATTCTATCGACGCAGAATTCATATTGGAACAAGAATATAAGTTTGTAGCTATGTGTAAATACGAGTTTCAACATGAATATTGTCGAAAAATAAGATCGACACATGCGAATTTCGAGAATTGCGGAGATGAAATCGTGAAAACATTGAAATTACTTGTTCCACCGTTTGAAAAATGTCACCAATCAATTCGGACATTGTATTTCTGAAGATCAAACATCTATTTAATCTTGGAATCGACGTTTTAACCTTGTTTCATATCGTATATACAATTTTTCGTTCATAATGGCGTACCATCGTAATACGAAATATTGAAATCTCATTCAAATTCAATGAGTTTATATTCTCTCGACGCAGAATAAAGAATATAACATGAATGTAACGTTTTTACTATGTTTAAAAACGCGTTATTATATGATAATTATCGAAAAACGTGTTCGACATACGCGAATTTCGGTATATACGAAGTTAAAATCGTGAAACCTTTAATAATACTCGTGCCCCAGTTTGAAGAAAGTTACCAGTCGATTCAGAACATTGCATTTCATAAGATCAAACATCTATTTTATCTTTGGAATTGACGTTTTAACCTTGTTTCACATCGTATATACGATTTTTCGCTCATATAAGCGTATCGTCGAAAAACGAAATGTTGAAATCCCGTTCAATTTCATTGATTTTATATTCTATCGATGCAGAGCAAAGAATATAACAAGAATATGACGTTTTTACTATGTTTAAATACGCGTTCACATATGATAATTATCGAAAAACGTAATCGGCATACGCGAATTTCAGTATATGCGAAGTTAAAATCGAGAAATCTTTAATAATACTCATGCCACAGTTTGAAAAATATTACCAATCGAATCAGAACATTGCATTTCATAAGATCAAACATCTATTTTATTTTGGAATCGTCGTTATAAACTTGTTTCATATGTTATATACGATTATTAGCTCATAAAGAAGTATCGTCGAAAAGCGAAATTTGAATTCTCAACAAATTTCAATGCATTTATATTCTATCGACGCAGAATTCATATTGGAACAAGAATATAAGTTTGTAGCTATGTGTAAATACGAGTTTCAACATGAATATTGTCGAAAAATAAGATCGACACATGCGAATTTAGAGAATTGCGGAGATGAAATCGTGAAAACATTGAAATTACTTGTTCCACCGTTTGAAAAATGTCACCAATCAATTCGGACATTGTATTTCTGAAGATCAAACATCTATTTAATCTTGGAATCGACGTTTTAACCTTGTTTCATATCGTATATACAATTTTTCGTTCATAATGGCGTACCATCGTAATACGAAATATTGAAATCTCATTCAAATTCAATGAGTTTATATTCTCTCGACGCAGAATAAAGAATATAACATGAATGTAACGTTTTTACTATGTTTAAAAACGCGTTATAATATGATAATTATCGAAAAACGTGTTCGACATACGCGAATTTCGGTATATACGAAGTTAAAATCGTGAAACCTTTAATAATACTCGTGCCCCAGTTTGAAGAAAGTTACCAGTCGATTCAGAACATTGCATTTCATAAGATCAAACATCTATTTTATCTTTGGAATTGAAGTTTTAACCTTGATTCACATCGTATATACGATTTTTCGCTCATATACGCGTACCGCCGAAAAACGAAAAGTTGAAATCTCGTTCAATTTCATTGATTTTATATTCTCTCGATGCAGAGCAAAGAATATAACAAGAATATGACGTTTTTACTATGTTTAAATACGCGTTCACATATGATAATTATCGAAAAACGTAATCGGCATACGCGAATTTCAGTATATGCGAAGTTAAAATCGAGAAATCTTTAATAATACTCATGCCACAGTTTGAAAAATATTACCAATCGAATCAGAACATTGCATTTCATAAGATCAAACATCTATTTTATTTTGGAATCGTCGTTATAACCTTGTTTCATATGTTATATACGATTATTAGCTCATAAAGAAGTATCGTCGAAAAGCGAAATTTGAATTCTCAACAAATTTCAATGCATTTATATTCTATCGACGCAGAATTCATATTGGAACAAGAATATAAGTTTGTAGCTATGTGTAAATACGAGTTTCAACATGAATATTGTCGAAAAATAAGATCGACACATGCGAATTTCGAGAATTGCGGAGATGAAATCGTGAAAACATTGAAATTACTTGTTCCACCGTTTGAAAAATGTCACCAATCAATTCGGACATTGTATTTCTGAAGATCAAACATCTATTTAATCTTGGAATCGACGTTTTAACCTTGTTTCATATCGTATATACAATTTTTCGTTCATAATGGCGTACCATCGTAATACGAAATATTGAAATCTCATTCAAATTCAATGAGTTTATATTCTCTCGACGCAGAATAAAGAATATAACATGAATGTAACGTTTTTACTATGTTTAAAAACGCGTTATTATATGATAATTATCGAAAAACGTGTTCGACATACGCGAATTTCGGTATATACGAAGTTAAAATCGTGAAACCTTTAATAATACTCGTGCCCCAGTTTGAAGAAAGTTACCAGTCGATTCAGAACATTGCATTTCATAAGATCAAACATCTATTTTATCTTTGGAATTGACGTTTTAACCTTGTTTCACATCGTATATACGATTTTTCGCTCATATACGCTAATCGTCGAAATAAGAAAAGTTGAAACCTCGTTCAATTTCATTGATTTTATATTCTATTGATATAGAATAAAGAATATTACATGAATATAACGTTTTTATTATGTTTAAATACGCGTTTTCATATGATAATTATCGATAAACTTAATCGATAACGCGAATTTCGGTATAAGCGAAATTAAAATCGTGAAATATTTAATAATACTTGTGCCACAGTTTGAAAAATGTTACCAATCGATTCAGAACATTGCATTTCATAGGATCAAACATCTGTTTTATATTGAAATCAAAGATTTTAACATTGTTTCATATCGTTTATACCATTTTTCGCTCATATACGCGTATCGTCGAAAAACGAAAAGTTGAAATCTCGTTCAATTTCATTGATTTTATATTCTATTGATGCAGAGCAAAGAATATAACAAGAATATAACGTTTTTACTATGTTTAAATACGCGTTCACATATGATAATTATCGAAAAACGTAATCGGCATACGCGAATTTCAGTATATGCGAAGTTAAAATCGAGAAATCTTTAATAATACTCATGCCACAGTTTGAAAAATATTACCAATCGAATCAGAACATTGCATTTCATAAGATCAAACATCTATTTTATTTTGGAATCGTCGTTATAACCTTGTTTCATATGTTATATACGATTATTAGCTCATAAAGAAGTATCGTCGAAAAGCGAAATTTGAATTCTCAACAAATTTCAATGCATTTATATTCTATCGACGCAGAATTCATATTGGAACAAGAATATAAGTTTGTAGCTATGTGTAAATACGAGTTTCAACATGAATATTGTCGAAAAATAAGATCGACACATGCGAATTTCGAGAATTGCGGAGATGAAATCGTGAAAACATTGAAATTACTTGTTCCACCGTTTGAAAAATGTCACCAATCAATTCGGACATTGTATTTCTGAAGATCAAACATCTATTTAATCTTGGAATCGACGTTTTAACCTTGTTTCATATCGCATATACAATTTTTCGTTCATAATGGCGTACCATCGTAATACGAAATATTGAAATCTCATTCAAATTCAATGAGTTTATATTCTCTCGACGCAGAATAAAGAATATAACATGAATGTAACGTTTTTACTATGTTTAAAAACGCGTTATTATATGATAATTATCGAAAAACGTGTTCGACATACGCGAATTTCGGTATATACGAAGTTAAAATCGTGAAACCTTTAATAATACTCGTGCCCCAGTTTGAAGAAAGTTACCAGTCGATTCAGAACATTGCATTTCATAAGATCAAACATCTGTTTTATATTGATATCAAAGATTTTAACATTGTTTCATATCGTATATACGATTTTTCGCTCATATACGCTAATCGTCGAAATAAGAAAAGTTGAAACCTCGTTCAATTTCATTGATTTTATATTCTATTGATATAGAATAAAGAATATTACATGAATATAACGTTTTTATTATGTTTAAATACGCGTTTTCATATGATAATTATCGATAAACTTAATCGATAACGCGAATTTCGGTATAAGCGAAATTAAAATCGTGAAATATTTAATAATACTTGTGCCACAGTTTGAAAAAAGTTACCAATCGATTCAGAACATTGCATTTCATAAGATCAAACATCTGTTTTATATTGAAATCAAAGATTTTAACATTGTTTCATATCGTTTATACCATTTTTCGCTCATATACGCGTATCGTCGAAAAACGAAAAGTTGAAATCTCGTTCAATTTCATTGATTTTATATTCTATTGATGCAGAGCAAAGAATATAACAAGAATATAACGTTTTTACTATGTTTAAATACGCGTTCACATATGATAATTATCGAAAAACGTAATCGGCATACGCGAATTTCAGTATATGCGAAGTTAAAATCGAGAAATCTTTAATAATACTCATGCCACAGTTTGAAAAATATTACCAATCGAATCAGAACATTGCATTTCATAAGATCAAACATCTATTTTATTTTGGAATCGTCGTTATAACCTTGTTTCATATGTTATATACGATTATTAGCTCATAAAGAAGTATCGTCGAAAAGCGAAATTTGAATTCTCAACAAATTTCAATGCATTTATATTCTATCGACGCAGAATTCATATTGGAACAAGAATATAAGTTTGTAGCTATGTGTAAATACGAGTTTCAACATGAATATTGTCGAAAAATAAGATCGACACATGCGAATTTCGAGAATTGCGGAGATGAAATCGTGAAAACATTGAAATTACTTGTTCCACCGTTTGAAAAATGTCACCAATCAATTCGGACATTGTATTTCTGAAGATCAAACATCTATTTAATCTTGGAATCGACGTTTTAACCTTGTTTCATATCGTATATACAATTTTTCGTTCATAATGGCGTACCATCGTAATACGAAATATTGAAATCTCATTCAAATTCAATGAGTTTATATTCTCTCGACGCAGAATAAAGAATATAACATGAATGTAACGTTTTTACTATGTTTAAAAACGCGTTATTATATGATAATTATCGAAAAACGTGTTCGACATACGCGAATTTCGGTATATACGAAGTTAAAATCGTGAAACCTTTAATAATACTCGTGCCCCAGTTTGAAGAAAGTTACCAGTCGATTCAGAACATTGCATTTCATAAGATCAAACATCTATTTTATCTTTGGAATTGACGTTTTAACCTTGTTTCACATCGTATATACGATTTTTCGCTCATATAAGCGTATCGTCGAAATAAGAAAAGTTGAAATCTCGTTCAATTTCATTGATTTTATATTCTATCGATGCAGAGCAAAGAATATAACAAGAATATGACGTTTTTACTATGTTTAAATACGCGTTCACATATGATAATTATCGAAAAACGTAATCGGCATACGCGAATTTCAGTATAAGCGAAGTTAAAATCGAGAAATCTTTAATAATACTCATGCCACAGTTTGAAAAATATTACCAATCGAATCAGAACATTGCATTTCATAAGATCAAACATCTATTTTATTTTGGAATCGTCGTTATAACCTTGTTTCATATGTTATATACGATTATTAGCTCATAAAGAAGTATCGTCGAAAAGCGAAATTTAAATTCTCAAGAAATTTCAATGCATTTATATTCTATCGACGCAGAATTCATATTGGAACAAGAATATAAGTTTGTAGCTATGTGTAAATACGAGTTTCAACATGAATATTGTCGAAAAATAAGATCGACACATGCGAATTTCGAGAATTGCGGAGATGAAATCGTGAAAACATTGAAATTACTTGTTCCACCGTTTGAAAAATGTCACCAATCAATTCGGACATTGTATTTCTGAAGATCAAACATCTATTTAATCTTGGAATCGACGTTTTAACCTTGTTTCATATCGTATATACAATTTTTCGTTCATAATGGCGTACCATCGTAATACGAAATATTGAAATCTCATTCAAATTCAATGAGTTTATATTCTCTCGACGCAGAATAAAGAATATAACATGAATGTAACGTTTTTACTATGTTTAAAAACGCGTTATTATATGATAATTATCGAAAAACGTGTTCGACATACGCGAATTTCGGTATATACGAAGTTAAAATCGTGAAACCTTTAATAATACTCGTGCCCCAGTTTGAAGAAAGTTACCAGTCGATTCAGAACATTGCATTTCATAAGATCAAACATCTGTTTTATATTGATATCAAAGATTTTAACATTGTTTCATATCGTATATACGATTTTTCGCTCATATACGCTAATCGTCGAAATAAGAAAAGTTGAAACCTCGTTCAATTTCATTGATTTTATATTCTATTGATATAGAATAAAGAATATTACATGAATATAACGTTTTTATTATGTTTAAATACGCGTTTTCATATGATAATTATCGATAAACTTAATCGATAACGCGAATTTCGGTATAAGCGAAATTAAAATCGTGAAATATTTAATAATACTTGTGCCACAGTTTGAAAAATGTTACCAATCGATTCAGAACATTGCATTTCATAGGATCAAACATCTGTTTTATATTGAAATCAAAGATTTTAACATTGTTTCATATCGTTTATACCATTTTTCGCTCATATACGCGTATCGTCGAAAAACGAAAAGTTGAAATCTCGTTCAATTTCATTGATTTTATATTCTATTGATGCAGAGCAAAGAATATAACAAGAATATAACGTTTTTACTATGTTTAAATACGCGTTCACATATGATAATTATCGAAAAACGTAATCGGCATACGCGAATTTCAGTATATGCGAAGTTAAAATCGAGAAATCTTTAATAATACTCATGCCACAGTTTGAAAAATATTACCAATCGAATCAGAACATTGCATTTCATAAGATCAAACATCTATTTTATTTTGGAATCGTCGTTATAACCTTGTTTCATATGTTATATACGATTATTAGCTCATAAAGAAGTATCGTCGAAAAGCGAAATTTGAATTCTCAACAAATTTCAATGCATTTATATTCTATCGACGCAGAATTCATATTGGAACAAGAATATAAGTTTGTAGCTATGTGTAAATACGAGTTTCAACATGAATATTGTCGAAAAATAAGATCGACACATGCGAATTTCGAGAATTGCGGAGATGAAATCGTGAAAACATTGTAATTACTTGTTCCACCGTTTGAAAAATGTCACCAATCAATTCGGACATTGTATTTCTGAAGATCAAACATCTATTTAATCTTGGAATCGACGTTTTAACCTTGTTTCATATCGTATATACAATTTTTCGTTCATAATGGCGTACCATCGTAATACGAAATATTGAAATCTCATTCAAATTCAATGAGTTTATATTCTCTCGACGCAGAATAAAGAATATAACATGAATGTAACGTTTTTACTATGTTTAAAAACGCGTTATTATATGATAATTATCGAAAAACGTGTTCGACATACGCGAATTTCGGTATATACGAAGTTAAAATCGTGAAACCTTTAATAATACTCGTGCCCCAGTTTGAAGAAAGTTACCAGTCGATTCAGAACATTGCATTTCATAAGATCAAACATCTATTTTATCTTTGGAATTGACGTTTTAACCTTGTTTCACATCGTATATACGATTTTTCGCTCATATAAGCGTATCGTCGAAATAAGAAAAGTTGAAATCTCGTTCAATTTCATTGATTTTATATTCTATCGATGCAGAGCAAAGAATATAACAAGAATATGACGTTTTTACTATGTTTAAATACGCGTTCACATATGATAATTATCGAAAAACGTAATCGGCATACGCGAATTTCAGTATATGCGAAGTTAAAATCGAGAAATCTTTAATAATACTCATGCCACAGTTTGAAAAATATTACCAATCGAATCAGAACATTGCATTTCATAAGATCAAACATCTATTTTATTTTGGAATCGTCGTTATAACCTTGTTTCATATGTTATATACGATTATTAGCTCATAAAGAAGTATCGTCGAAAAGCGAAATTTGAATTCTCAACAAATTTCAATGCATTTATATTCTATCGACGCAGAATTCATATTGGAACAAGAATATAAGTTTGTAGCTATGTGTAAATACGAGTTTCAACATGAATATTGTCGAAAAATAAGATCGACACATGCGAATTTCGAGAATTGCGGAGATGAAATCGTGAAAACATTGAAATTACTTGTTCCACCGTTTGAAAAATGTCACCAATCAATTCGGACATTGTATTTCTGAAGATCAAACATCTATTTAATCTTGGAATCGACGTTTTAACCTTGTTTCATATCGTATATACAATTTTTCGTTCATAATGGCGTACCATCGTAATACGAAATATTGAAATCTCATTCAAATTCAATGAGTTTATATTCTCTCGACGCAGAATAAAGAATATAACATGAATGTAACGTTTTTACTATGTTTAAAAACGCGTTATAATATGATAATTATCGAAAAACGTGTTCGACATACGCGAA
This sequence comes from Vespa crabro, assembly GCF_910589235.1. Lineage (NCBI taxonomy): Eukaryota > Metazoa > Arthropoda > Insecta > Hymenoptera > Vespidae > Vespa > Vespa crabro. The sequence goes on from NC_060955.1 coordinate 13,909,659, forward strand.
TTTCGGTATATACGAAGTTAAAATCGTGAAACCTTTAATAATACTCGTGCCCCAGTTTGAAGAAAGTTACCAGTCGATTCAGAACATTGCATTTCATAAGATCAAACATCTATTTTATCTTTGGAATTGAAGTTTTAACCTTGATTCACATCGTATATACGATTTTTCGCTCATATACGCGTACCGCCGAAAAACGAAAAGTTGAAATCTCGTTCAATTTCATTGATTTTATATTCTCTCGATGCAGAGCAAAGAATATAACAAGAATATTACGTTTTTACTATGTTTAAATACGCGTTCACATATGATAATTATCGAAAAACGTAATCGGCATACGCGAATTTCAGTATATGCGAAGTTAAAATCGAGAAATCTTTAATAATACTCATGCCACAGTTTGAAAAATATTACCAATCGAATCAGAACATTGCATTTCATAAGATCAAACATCTATTTTATTTTGGAATCGTCGTTATAACCTTGTTTCATATGTTATATACGATTATTAGCTCATAAAGAAGTATCGTCGAAAAGCGAAATTTGAATTCTCAACAAATTTCAATGCATTTATATTCTATCGACGCAGAATTCATATTGGAACAAGAATATAAGTTTGTAGCTATGTGTAAATACGAGTTTCAACATGAATATTGTCGAAAAATAAGATCGACACATGCGAATTTCGAGAATTGCGGAGATGAAATCGTGAAAACATTGAAATTACTTGTTCCACCGTTTGAAAAATGTCACCAATCAATTCGGACATTGTATTTCTGAAGATCAAACATCTATTTAATCTTGGAATCGACGTTTTAACCTTGTTTCATATCGTATATACAATTTTTCGTTCATAATGGCGTACCATCGTAATACGAAATATTGAAATCTCATTCAAATTCAATGAGTTTATATTCTCTCGACGCAGAATAAAGAATATAACATGAATGTAACGTTTTTACTATGTTTAAAAACGCGTTATTATATGATAATTATCGAAAAACGTGTTCGACATACGCGAATTTCGGTATATACGAAGTTAAAATCGTGAAACCTTTAATAATACTCGTGCCCCAGTTTGAAGAAAGTTACCAGTCGTTTCAGAACATTGCATTTCATAAGATCAAACATCTGTTTTATATTGATATCAAAGATTTTAACATTGTTTCATATCGTATATACGATTTTTCGCTCATATACGCTAATCGTCGAAATAAGAAAAGTTGAAACCTCGTTCAATTTCATTGATTTTATATTCTATTAATATAGAATAAAGAATATTACATGAATATAACGTTTTTATTATGTTTAAATACGCGTTTTCATATGATAATTATCGATAAACTTAATCGATAACGCGAATTTCGGTATAAGCGAAATTAAAATCGTGAAATATTTAATAATACTTGTGCCACAGTTTGAAAAATGTTACCAATCGATTCAGAACATTGCATTTCATAGGATCAAACATCTGTTTTATATTGAAATCAAAGATTTTAACATTGTTTCATATCGTTTATACCATTTTTCGCTCATATACGCGTATCGTCGAAAAACGAAAAGTTGAAATCTCGTTCAATTTCATTGATTTTATATTCTATTGATGCAGAGCAAAGAATATAACAAGAATATAACGTTTTTACTATGTTTAAATACGCGTTCACATATGATAATTATCGAAAAACGTAATCGGCATACGCGAATTTCAGTATATGCGAAGTTAAAATCGAGAAATCTTTAATAATACTCATGCCACAGTTTGAAAAATATTACCAATCGAATCAGAACATTGCATTTCATAAGATCAAACATCTATTTTATTTTGGAATCGTCGTTATAACCTTGTTTCATATGTTATATACGATTATTAGCTCATAAAGAAGTATCGTCGAAAAGCGAAATTTGAATTCTCAACAAATTTCAATGCATTTATATTCTATCGACGCAGAATTCATATTGGAACAAGAATATAAGTTTGTAGCTATGTGTAAATACGAGTTTCAACATGAATATTGTCGAAAAATAAGATCGACACATGCGAATTTCGAGAATTGCGGAGATGAAATCGTGAAAACATTGAAATTACTTGTTCCACCGTTTGAAAAATGTCACCAATCAATTCGGACATTGTATTTCTGAAGATCAAACATCTATTTAATCTTGGAATCGACGTTTTAACCTTGTTTCATATCGTATATACAATTTTTCGTTCATAATGGCGTACCATCGTATTACGAAATATTGAAATCTCATTCAAATTCAATGAGTTTATATTCTCTCGACGCAGAATAAAGAATATAACATGAATGTAACGTTTTTACTATGTTTAAAAACGCGTTATTATATGATAATTATCGAAAAACGTGTTCGACATACGCGAATTTCGGTATATACGAAGTTAAAATCGTGAAACCTTTAATAATACTCGTGCCCCAGTTTGAAGAAAGTTACCAGTCGATTCAGAACATTGCATTTCATAAGATCAAACATCTATTTTATCTTTGGAATTGACGTTTTAACCTTGTTTCACATCGTATATACGATTTTTCGCTCATATAAGCGTATCGTCGAAAAACGAAATGTTGAAATCTCGTTCAATTTCATTGATTTTATATTCTATCGATGCAGAGCAAAGAATATAACAAGAATATGACGTTTTTACTATGTTTAAATACGCGTTCACATATGATAATTATCGAAAAACGTAATCGGCATACGCGAATTTCAGTATATGCGAAGTTAAAATCGAGAAATCTTTAATAATACTCATGCCACAGTTTGAAAAATATTACCAATCGAATCAGAACATTGCATTTCATAAGATCAAACATCTATTTTATTTTGGAATCGTCGTTATAACCTTGTTTCATATGTTATATACGATTATTAGCTCATAAAGAAGTATCGTCGAAAAGCGAAATTTGAATTCTCAACAAATTTCAATGCATTTATATTCTATCGACGCAGAATTCATATTGGAACAAGAATATAAGTTTGTAGCTATGTGTAAATACGAGTTTCAACATGAATATTGTCGAAAAATAAGATCGACACATGCGAATTTCGAGAATTGCGGAGATGAAATCGTGAAAACATTGAAATTACTTGTTCCACCGTTTGAAAAATGTCACCAATCAATTCGGACATTGTATTTCTGAAGATCAAACATCTATTTAATCTTGGAATCGACGTTTTAACCTTGTTTCATATCGTATATACAATTTTTCGTTCATAATGGCGTACCATCGTAATACGAAATATTGAAATCTCATTCAAATTCAATGAGTTTATATTCTCTCGACGCAGAATAAAGAATATAACATGAATGTAACGTTTTTACTATGTTTAAAAACGCGTTATTATATGATAATTATCGAAAAACGTGTTCGACATACGCGAATTTCGGTATATACGAAGTTAAAATCGTGAAACCTTTAATAATACTCGTGCCCCAGTTTGAAGAAAGTTACCAGTCGATTCAGAACATTGCATTTCATAAGATCAAACATCTATTTTATCTTTGGAATTGACGTTTTAACCTTGTTTCACATCGTATATACGATTTTTCGCTCATATAAGCGTATCGTCGAAATAAGAAAAGTTGAAATCTCGTTCAATTTCATTGATTTTATATTCTATCGATGCAGAGCAAAGAATATAACAAGAATATGACGTTTTTACTATGTTTAAATACGCGTTCACATATGATAATTATCGAAAAACGTAATCGGCATACGCGAATTTCAGTATATGCGAAGTTAAAATCGAGAAATCTTTAATAATACTCATGCCACAGTTTGAAAAATATTACCAATCGAATCAGAACATTGCATTTCATAAGATCAAACATCTATTTTATTTTGGAATCGTCGTTATAACCTTGTTTCATATGTTATATACGATTATTAGCTCATAAAGAAGTATCGTCGAAAAGCGAAATTTGAATTCTCAACAAATTTCAATGCATTTATATTCTATCGACGCAGAATTCATATTGGAACAAGAATATAAGTTTGTAGCTATGTGTAAATACGAGTTTCAACATGAATATTGTCGAAAAATAAGATCGACACATGCGAATTTCGAGAATTGCGGAGATGAAATCGTGAAAACATTGAAATTACTTGTTCCACCGTTTGAAAAATGTCACCAATCAATTCGGACATTGTATTTCTGAAGATCAAACATCTATTTAATCTTGGAATCGACGTTTTAACCTTGTTTCATATCGTATATACAATTTTTCGTTCATAATGGCGTACCATCGTAATACGAAATATTGAAATCTCATTCAAATTCAATGAGTTTATATTCTCTCGACGCAGAATAAAGAATATAACATGAATGTAACGTTTTTACTATGTTTAAAAACGCGTTATTATATGATAATTATCGAAAAACGTGTTCGACATACGCGAATTTCGGTATATACGAAGTTAAAATCGTGAAACCTTTAATAATACTCGTGCCCCAGTTTGAAGAAAGTTACCAGTCGATTCAGAACATTGCATTTCATAAGATCAAACATCTATTTTATCTTTGGAATTGACGTTTTAACCTTGTTTCACATCGTATATACGATTTTTCGCTCATATAAGCGTATCGTCGAAATAAGAAAAGTTGAAATCTCGTTCAATTTCATTGATTTTATATTCTATCGATGCAGAGCAAAGAATATAACAAGAATATGACGTTTTTACTATGTTTAAATACGCGTTCACATATGATAATTATCGAAAAACGTAATCGGCATACGCGAATTTCAGTATATGCGAAGTTAAAATCGAGAAATCTTTAATAATACTCATGCCACAGTTTGAAAAATATTACCAATCGAATCAGAACATTGCATTTCATAAGATCAAACATCTATTTTATTTTGGAATCGTCGTTATAACCTTGTTTCATATGTTATATACGATTATTAGCTCATAAAGAAGTATCGTCGAAAAGCGAAATTTGAATTCTCAACAAATTTCAATGCATTTATATTCTATCGACGCAGAATTCATATTGGAACAAGAATATAAGTTTGTAGCTATGTGTAAATACGAGTTTCAACATGAATATTGTCGAAAAATAAGATCGACACATGCGAATTTCGAGAATTGCGGAGATGAAATCGTGAAAACATTGAAATTACTTGTTCCACCGTTTGAAAAATGTCACCAATCAATTCGGACATTGTATTTCTGAAGATCAAACATCTATTTAATCTTGGAATCGACGTTTTAACCTTGTTTCATATCGTATATACAATTTTTCGTTCATAATGGCGTACCATCGTAATACGAAATATTGAAATCTCATTCAAATTCAATGAGTTTATATTCTCTCGACGCAGAATAAAGAATATAACATGAATGTAACGTTTTTACTATGTTTAAAAACGCGTTATAATATGATAATTATCGAAAAACGTGTTCGACATACGCGAATTTCGGTATATACGAAGTTAAAATCGTGAAACCTTTAATAATACTCGTGCCCCAGTTTGAAGAAAGTTACCAGTCGATTCAGAACATTGCATTTCATAAGATCAAACATCTATTTTATCTTTGGAATTGACGTTTTAACCTTGTTTCACATCGTATATACGATTTTTCGCTCATATAAGCGTATCGTCGAAAAACGAAATGTTGAAATCTCGTTCAATTTCATTGATTTTATATTCTATCGATGCAGAGCAAAGAATATAACAAGAATATGACGTTTTTACTATGTTTAAATACGCGTTCACATATGATAATTATCGAAAAACGTAATCGGCATACGCGAATTTCAGTATATGCGAAGTTAAAATCGAGAAATCTTTAATAATACTCATGCCACAGTTTGAAAAATATTACCAATCGAATCAGAACATTGCATTTCATAAGATCAAACATCTATTTTATTTTGGAATCGTCGTTATAACCTTGTTTCATATGTTATATACGATTATTAGCTCATAAAGAAGTATCGTCGAAAAGCGAAATTTGAATTCTCAACAAATTTCAATGCATTTATATTCTATCGACGCAGAATTCATATTGGAACAAGAATATAAGTTTGTAGCTATGTGTAAATACGAGTTTCAACATGAATATTGTCGAAAAATAAGATCGACACATGCGAATTTCGAGAATTGCGGAGATGAAATCGTGAAAACATTGAAATTACTTGTTCCACCGTTTGAAAAATGTCACCAATCAATTCGGACATTGTATTTCTGAAGATCAAACATCTATTTAATCTTGGAATCGACGTTTTAACCTTGTTTCATATCGTATATACAATTTTTCGTTCATAATGGCGTACCATCGTAATACGAAATATTGAAATCTCATTCAAATTCAATGAGTTTATATTCTCTCGACGCAGAATAAAGAATATAACATGAATGTAACGTTTTTACTATGTTTAAAAACGCGTTATTATATGATAATTATCGAAAAACGTGTTCGACATACGCGAATTTCGGTATATACGAAGTTAAAATCGTGAAACCTTTAATAATACTCGTGCCCCAGTTTGAAGAAAGTTACCAGTCGTTTCAGAACATTGCATTTCATAAGATCAAACATCTGTTTTATATTGATATCAAAGATTTTAACATTGTTTCATATCGTATATACGATTTTTCGCTCATATACGCTAATCGTCGAAATAAGAAAAGTTGAAACCTCGTTCAATTTCATTGATTTTATATTCTATTGATATAGAATAAAGAATATTACATGAATATAACGTTTTTATTATGTTTAAATACGCGTTTTCATATGATAATTATCGATAAACTTAATCGATAACGCGAATTTCGGTATAAGCGAAATTAAAATCGTGAAATATTTAATAATACTTGTGCCACAGTTTGAAAAATGTTACCAATCGATTCAGAACATTGCATTTCATAGGATCAAACATCTGTTTTATATTGAAATCAAAGATTTTAACATTGTTTCATATCGTTTATACCATTTTTCGCTCATATACGCGTATCGTCGAAAAACGAAAAGTTGAAATCTCGTTCAATTTCATTGATTTTATATTCTATTGATGCAGAGCAAAGAATATAACAAGAATATAACGTTTTTACTATGTTTAAATACGCGTTCACATATGATAATTATCGAAAAACGTAATCGGCATACGCGAATTTCAGTATATGCGAAGTTAAAATCGAGAAATCTTTAATAATACTCATGCCACAGTTTGAAAAATATTACCAATCGAATCAGAACATTGCATTTCATAAGATCAAACATCTATTTTATTTTGGAATCGTCGTTATAACCTTGTTTCATATGTTATATACGATTATTAGCTCATAAAGAAGTATCGTCGAAAAGCGAAATTTGAATTCTCAACAAATTTCAATGCATTTATATTCTATCGACGCAGAATTCATATTGGAACAAGAATATAAGTTTGTAGCTATGTGTAAATACGAGTTTCAACATGAATATTGTCGAAAAATAAGATCGACACATGCGAATTTCGAGAATTGCGGAGATGAAATCGTGAAAACATTGAAATTACTTGTTCCACCGTTTGAAAAATGTCACCAATCAATTCGGACATTGTATTTCTGAAGATCAAACATCTATTTAATCTTGGAATCGACGTTTTAACCTTGTTTCATATCGTATATACAATTTTTCGTTCATAATGGCGTACCATCGTAATACGAAATATTGAAATCTCATTCAAATTCAATGAGTTTATATTCTCTCGACGCAGAATAAAGAATATAACATGAATGTAACGTTTTTACTATGTTTAAAAACGCGTTATTATATGATAATTATCGAAAAACGTGTTCGACATACGCGAATTTCGGTATATACGAAGTTAAAATCGTGAAACCTTTAATAATACTCGTGCCCCAGTTTGAAGAAAGTTACCAGTCGATTCAGAACATTGCATTTCATAAGATCAAACATCTATTTTATCTTTGGAATTGACGTTTTAACCTTGTTTCACATCGTATATACGATTTTTCGCTCATATAAGCGTATCGTCGAAATAAGAAAAGTTGAAATCTCGTTCAATTTCATTGATTTTATATTCTATCGATGCAGAGCAAAGAATATAACAAGAATATGACGTTTTTACTATGTTTAAATACGCGTTCACATATGATAATTATCGAAAAACGTAATCGGCATACGCGAATTTCAGTATATGCGAAGTTAAAATCGAGAAATCTTTAATAATACTCATGCCACAGTTTGAAAAATATTACCAATCGAATCAGAACATTGCATTTCATAAGATCAAACATCTATTTTATTTTGGAATCGTCGTTATAACCTTGTTTCATATGTTATATACGATTATTAGCTCATAAAGAAGTATCGTCGAAAAGCGAAATTTGAATTCTCAACAAATTTCAATGCATTTATATTCTATCGACGCAGAATTCATATTGGAACAAGAATATAAGTTTGTAGCTATGTGTAAATACGAGTTTCAACATGAATATTGTCGAAAAATAAGATCGACACATGCGAATTTCGAGAATTGCGGAGATGAAATCGTGAAAACATTGAAATTACTTGTTCCACCGTTTGAAAAATGTCACCAATCAATTCGGACATTGTATTTCTGAAGATCAAACATCTATTTAATCTTGGAATCGACGTTTTAACCTTGTTTCATATCGTATATACAATTTTTCGTTCATAATGGCGTACCATCGTAATACGAAATATTGAAATCTCATTCAAATTCAATGAGTTTATATTCTCTCGATGCAGAATAAAGAATATAACATGAATGTAACGTTTTTACTATGTTTAAAAACGCGTTATTATATGATAATTATCGAAAAACGTGTTCGACATACGCGAATTTCGGTATATACGAAGTTAAAATCGTGAAACCTTTAATAATACTCGTGCCCCAGTTTGAAGAAAGTTACCAGTCGATTCAGAACATTGCATTTCATAAGATCAAACATCTATTTTATCTTTGGAATTGACGTTTTAACCTTGTTTCACATCGTATATACGATTTTTCGCTCATATAAGCGTATCGTCGAAAAACGAAATGTTGAAATCTCGTTCAATTTCATTGATTTTATATTCTATCGATGCAGAGCAAAGAATATAACAAGAATATGACGTTTTTACTATGTTTAAATACGCGTTCACATATGATAATTATCGAAAAACGTAATCGGCATACGCGAATTTCAGTATATGCGAAGTTAAAATCGAGAAATCTTTAATAATACTCATGCCACAGTTTGAAAAATATTACCAATCGAATCAGAACATTGCATTTCATAAGATCAAACATCTATTTTATTTTGGAATCGTCGTTATAACCTTGTTTCATATGTTATATACGATTATTAGCTCATAAAGAAGTATCGTCGAAAAGCGAAATTTGAATTCTCAACAAATTTCAATGCATTTATATTCTATCGACGCAGAATTCATATTGGAACAAGAATATAAGTTTGTAGCTATGTGTAAATACGAGTTTCAACATGAATATTGTCGAAAAATAAGATCGACACATGCGAATTTCGAGAATTGCGGAGATGAAATCGTGAAAACATTGAAATTACTTGTTCCACCGTTTGAAAAATGTCACCAATCAATTCGGACATTGTATTTCTGAAGATCAAACATCTATTTAATCTTGGAATCGACGTTTTAACCTTGTTTCATATCGTATATACAATTTTTCGTTCATAATGGCGTACCATCGTAATACGAAATATTGAAATCTCATTCAAATTCAATGAGTTTATATTCTCTCGACGCAGAATAAAGAATATAACATGAATGTAACGTTTTTACTATGTTTAAAAACGCGTTATTATATGATAATTATCGAAAAACGTGTTCGACATACGCGAATTTCGGTATATACGAAGTTAAAATCGTGAAACCTTTAATAATACTCGTGCCCCAGTTTGAAGAAAGTTACCAGTCGATTCAGAACATTGCATTTCATAAGATCAAACATCTATTTTATCTTTGGAATTGAAGTTTTAACCTTGATTCACATCGTATATACGATTTTTCGCTCATATACGCGTACCGCCGAAAAACGAAAAGTTGAAATCTCGTTCAATTTCATTGATTTTATATTCTCTCGATGCAGAGCAAAGAATATAACATGAATATGACGTTTTTACTATGTTTAAATACGCGTTCACATATGATAATTATCGAAAAACGTAATCGGCATACGCGAATTTCAGTATATGCGAAGTTAAAATCGAGAAATCTTTAATAATACTCATGCCACAGTTTGAAAAATATTACCAATCGAATCAGAACATTGCATTTCATAAGATCAAACATCTATTTTATTTTGGAATCGTCGTTATAACCTTGTTTCATATGTTATATACGATTATTAGCTCATAAAGAAGTATCGTCGAAAAGCGAAATTTGAATTCTCAACAAATTTCAATGCATTTATATTCTATCGACGCAGAATTCATATTGGAACAAGAATATAAGTTTGTAGCTATGTGTAAATACGAGTTTCAACATGAATATTGTCGAAAAATAAGATCGACACATGCGAATTTCGAGAATTGCGGAGATGAAATCGTGAAAACATTGAAATTACTTGTTCCACCGTTTGAAAAATGTCACCAATCAATTCGGACATTGTATTTCTGAAGATCAAACATCTATTTAATCTTGGAATCGACGTTTTAACCTTGTTTCATATCGTATATACAATTTTTCGTTCATAATGGCGTACCATCGTAATACGAAATATTGAAATCTCATTCAAATTCAATGAGTTTATATTCTCTCGACGCAGAATAAAGAATATAACATGAATGTAACGTTTTTACTATGTTTAAAAACGCGTTATTATATGATAATTATCGAAAAACGTGTTCGACATACGCGAATTTCGGTATATACGAAGTTAAAATCGTGAAACCTTTAATAATACTCGTGCCCCAGTTTGAAGAAAGTTACCAGTCGTTTCAGAACATTGCATTTCATAAGATCAAACATCTGTTTTATATTGATATCAAAGATTTTAACATTGTTTCATATCGTATATACGATTTTTCGCTCATATACGCTAATCGTCGAAATAAGAAAAGTTGAAACCTCGTTCAATTTCATTGATTTTATATTCTATTGATATAGAATAAAGAATATTACATGAATATAACGTTTTTATTATGTTTAAATACGCGTTTTCATATGATAATTATCGATAAACTTAATCGATAACGCGAATTTCGGTATAAGCGAAATTAAAATCGTGAAATATTTAATAATACTTGTGCCACAGTTTGAAAAATGTTACCAATCGATTCAGAACATTGCATTTCATAGGATCAAACATCTGTTTTATATTGAAATCAAAGATTTTAACATTGTTTCATATCGTTTATACCATTTTTCGCTCATATACGCGTATCGTCGAAAAACGAAAAGTTGAAATCTCGTTCAATTTCATTGATTTTATATTCTATTGATGCAGAGCAAAGAATATAACAAGAATATAACGTTTTTACTATGTTTAAATACGCGTTCACATATGATAATTATCGAAAAACGTAATCGGCATACGCGAATTTCAGTATATGCGAAGTTAAAATCGAGAAATCTTTAATAATACTCATGCCACAGTTTGAAAAATATTACCAATCGAATCAGAACATTGCATTTCATAAGATCAAACATCTATTTTATTTTGGAATCGTCGTTATAACCTTGTTTCATATGTTATATACGATTATTAGCTCATAAAGAAGTATCGTCGAAAAGCGAAATTTGAATTCTCAACAAATTTCAATGCATTTATATTCTATCGACGCAGAATTCATATTGGAACAAGAATATAAGTTTGTAGCTATGTGTAAATACGAGTTTCAACATGAATATTGTCGAAAAATAAGATCGACACATGCGAATTTCGAGAATTGCGGAGATGAAATCGTGAAAACATTGAAATTACTTGTTCCACCGTTTGAAAAATGTCACCAATCAATTCGGACATTGTATTTCTGAAGATCAAACATCTATTTAATCTTGGAATCGACGTTTTAACCTTGTTTCATATCGTATATACAATTTTTCGTTCATAATGGCGTACCATCGTAATACGAAATATTGAAATCTCATTCAAATTCAATGAGTTTATATTCTCTCGACGCAGAATAAAGAATATAACATGAATGTAACGTTTTTACTATGTTTAAAAACGCGTTATTATATGATAATTATCGAAAAACGTGTTCGACATACGCGAATTTCGGTATATACGAAGTTAAAATCGTGAAACCTTTAATAATACTCGTGCCCCAGTTTGAAGAAAGTTACCAGTCGATTCAGAACATTGCATTTCATAAGATCAAACATCTATTTTATCTTTGGAATTGAAGTTTTAACCTTGATTCACATCGTATATACGATTTTTCGCTCATATACGCGTACCGCCGAAAAACGAAAAGTTGAAATCTCGTTCAATTTCATTGATTTTATATTCTCTCGATGCAGAGCAAAGAATATAACAAGAATATGACGTTTTTACTATGTTTAAATACGCGTTCACATATGATAATTATCGAAAAACGTAATCGGCATACGCGAATTTCAGTATATGCGAAGTTAAAATCGAGAAATCTTTAATAATACTCATGCCACAGTTTGAAAAATATTACCAATCGAATCAGAACATTGCATTTCATAAGATCAAACATCTATTTTATTTTGGAATCGTCGTTATAACCTTGTTTCATATGTTATATACGATTATTAGCTCATAAAGAAGTATCGTCGAAAAGCGAAATTTGAATTCTCAACAAATTTCAATGCATTTATATTCTATCGACGCAGAATTCATATTGGAACAAGAATATAAGTTTGTAGCTATGTGTAAATACGAGTTTCAACATGAATATTGTCGAAAAATAAGATCGACACATGCGAATTTCGAGAATTGCGGAGATGAAATCGTGAAAACATTGAAATTACTTGTTCCACCGTTTGAAAAATGTCACCAATCAATTCGGACATTGTATTTCTGAAGATCAAACATCTATTTAATCTTGGAATCGACGTTTTAACCTTGTTTCATATCGTATATACAATTTTTCGTTCATAATGGCGTACCATCGTAATACGAAATATTGAAATCTCATTCAAATTCAATGAGTTTATATTCTCTCGACGCAGAATAAAGAATATAACATGAATGTAACGTTTTTACTATGTTTAAAAACGCGTTATTATATGATAATTATCGAAAAACGTGTTCGACATACGCGAATTTCGGTATATACGAAGTTAAAATCGTGAAACCTTTAATAATACTCGTGCCCCAGTTTGAAGAAAGTTACCAGTCGTTTCAGAACATTGCATTTCATAAGATCAAACATCTGTTTTATATTGATATCAAAGATTTTAACATTGTTTCATATCGTATATACGATTTTTCGCTCATATACGCTAATCGTCGAAATAAGAAAAGTTGAAACCTCGTTCAATTTCATTGATTTTATATTCTATTGATATAGAATAAAGAATATTACATGAATATAACGTTTTTATTATGTTTAAATACGCGTTTTCATATGATAATTATCGATAAACTTAATCGATAACGCGAATTTCGGTATAAGCGAAATTAAAATCGTGAAATATTTAATAATACTTGTGCCACAGTTTGAAAAATGTTACCAATCGATTCAGAACATTGCATTTCATAGGATCAAACATCTGTTTTATATTGAAATCAAAGATTTTAACATTGTTTCATATCGTTTATACCATTTTTCGCTCATATACGCGTATCGTCGAAAAACGAAAAGTTGAAATCTCGTTCAATTTCATTGATTTTATATTCTATTGATGCAGAGCAAAGAATATAACAAGAATATAACGTTTTTACTATGTTTAAATACGCGTTCACATATGATAATTATCGAAAAACGTAATCGGCATACGCGAATTTCAGTATATGCGAAGTTAAAATCGAGAAATCTTTAATAATACTCATGCCACAGTTTGAAAAATATTACCAATCGAATCAGAACATTGCATTTCATAAGATCAAACATCTATTTTATTTTGGAATCGTCGTTATAACCTTGTTTCATATGTTATATACGATTATTAGCTCATAAAGAAGTATCGTCGAAAAGCGAAATTTGAATTCTCAACAAATTTCAATGCATTTATATTCTATCGACGCAGAATTCATATTGGAACAAGAATATAAGTTTGTAGCTATGTGTAAATACGAGTTTCAACATGAATATTGTCGAAAAATAAGATCGACACATGCGAATTTCGAGAATTGCGGAGATGAAATCGTGAAAACATTGAAATTACTTGTTCCACCGTTTGAAAAATGTCACCAATCAATTCGGACATTGTATTTCTGAAGATCAAACATCTATTTAATCTTGGAATCGACGTTTTAACCTTGTTTCATATCGTATATACAATTTTTCGTTCATAATGGCGTACCATCGTAATACGAAATATTGAAATCTCATTCAAATTCAATGAGTTTATATTCTCTCGACGCAGAATAAAGAATATAACATGAATGTAACGTTTTTACTATGTTTAAAAACGCGTTATTATATGATAATTATCGAAAAACGTGTTCGACATACGCGAATTTCGGTATATACGAAGTTAAAATCGTGAAACCTTTAATAATACTCGTGCCCCAGTTTGAAGAAAGTTACCAGTCGATTCAGAACATTGCATTTCATAAGATCAAACATCTATTTTATCTTTGGAATTGAAGTTTTAACCTTGATTCACATCGTATATACGATTTTTCGCTCATATACGCGTACCGCCGAAAAACGAAAAGTTGAAATCTCGTTCAATTTCATTGATTTTATATTCTCTCGATGCAGAGCAAAGAATATAACAAGAATATGACGTTTTTACTATGTTTAAATACGCGTTCACATATGATAATTATCGAAAAACGTAATCGGCATACGCGAATTTCAGTATATGCGAAGTTAAAATCGAGAAATCTTTAATAATACTCATGCCACAGTTTGAAAAATATTACCAATCGAATCAGAACATTGCATTTCATAAGATCAAACATCTATTTTATTTTGGAATCGTCGTTATAACCTTGTTTCATATGTTATATACGATTATTAGCTCATAAAGAAGTATCGTCGAAAAGCGAAATTTGAATTCTCAACAAATTTCAATGCATTTATATTCTATCGACGCAGAATTCATATTGGAACAAGAATATAAGTTTGTAGCTATGTGTAAATACGAGTTTCAACATGAATATTGTCGAAAAATAAGATCGACACATGCGAATTTCGAGAATTGCGGAGATGAAATCGTGAAAACATTGAAATTACTTGTTCCACCGTTTGAAAAATGTCACCAATCAATTCGGACATTGTATTTCTGAAGATCAAACATCTATTTAATCTTGGAATCGACGTTTTAACCTTGTTTCATATCGTATATACCATTTTTCGTTCATAATGGCGTACCATCGTAATACGAAATATTGAAATCTCATTCAAATTCAATGAGTTTATATTCTCTCGACGCAGAATAAAGAATATAACATGAATGTAACGTTTTTACTATGTTTAAAAACGCGTTATTATATGATAATTATCGAAAAACGTGTTCGACATACGCGAATTTCGGTATATACGAATTTAAAATCGTGAAACCTTTAATAATACTCGTGCCCCAGTTTGAAGAAAGTTACCAGTCGATTCAGAACATTGCATTTCATAAGATCAAACATCTATTTTATCTTTGGAATTGACGTTTTAATCTTGTTTCACATCGTATATACGATTTTTCGCTCATATAAGCGTATCGTCGAAAAACGAAATGTTGAAATCTCGTTCAATTTCATTGATTTTATATTCTATCGATGCAGAGCAAAGAATATAACAAGAATATGACGTTTTTACTATGTTTAAATACGCGTTCACATATGATAATTATCGAAAAACGTAATCGGCATACGCGAATTTCAGTATATGCGAAGTTAAAATCGAGAAATCTTTAATAATACTCATGCCACAGTTTGAAAAATATTACCAATCGAATCAGAACATTGCATTTCATAAGATCAAACATCTATTTTATTTTGGAATCGTCGTTATAACCTTGTTTCATATGTTATATACGATTATTAGCTCATAAAGAAGTATCGTCGAAAAGCGAAATTTGAATTCTCAACAAATTTCAATGCATTTATATTCTATCGACGCAGAATTCATATTGGAACAAGAATATAAGTTTGTAGCTATGTGTAAATACGAGTTTCAACATGAATATTGTCGAAAAATAAGATCGACACATGCGAATTTCGAGAATTGCGGAGATGAAATCGTGAAAACATTGAAATTACTTGTTCCACAGTTTGAAAAATGTCACCAATCAATTCGGACATTGTATTTCTGAAGATCAAACATCTATTTAATCTTGGAATCGACGTTTTAACCTTGTTTCATATCGTATATACAATTTTTCGTTCATAATGGCGTACCATCGTAATACGAAATATTGAAATCTCATTCAAATTCAATGAGTTTATATTCTCTCGACGCAGAATAAAGAATATAACATGAATGTAACGTTTTTACTATGTTTAAAAACGCGTTATAATATGATAATTATCGAAAAACGTGTTCGACATACGCGAATTTCGGTATATACGAAGTTAAAATCGTGAAACCTTTAATAATACTCGTGCCCCAGTTTGAAGAAAGTTACCAGTCGTTTCAGAACATTGCATTTCATAAGATCAAACATCTGTTTTATATTGATATCAAAGATTTTAACATTGTTTCATATCGTATATACGATTTTTCGCTCATATACGCTAATCGTCGAAATAAGAAAAGTTGAAACCTCGTTCAATTTCATTGATTTTATATTCTATTGATATAGAATAAAGAATATTACATGAATATAACGTTTTTACTATGTTTAAATACGCGTTCACATATGATAATTATCGAAAAACGTAATCGGCATACGCGAATTTCAGTATATGCGAAGTTAAAATCGAGAAATCTTTAATAATACTCATGCCACAGTTTGAAAAATATTACCAATCGAATCAGAACATTGCATTTCATAAGATCAAACATCTATTTTATTTTGGAATCGTCGTTATAACCTTGTTTCATATGTTATATACGATTATTAGCTCATAAAGAAGTATCGTCGAAAAGCGAAATTTGAATTCTCAACAAATTTCAATGCATTTATATTCTATCGACGCAGAATTCATATTGGAACAAGAATATAAGTTTGTAGCTATGTGTAAATACGAGTTTCAACATGAATATTGTCGAAAAATAAGATCGACACATGCGAATTTCGAGAATTGCGGAGATGAAATCGTGAAAACATTGAAATTACTTGTTCCACCGTTTGAAAAATGTCACCAATCAATTCGGACATTGTATTTCTGAAGATCAAACATCTATTTAATCTTGGAATCGACGTTTTAACCTTGTTTCATATCGTATATACAATTTTTCGTTCATAATGGCGTACCATCGTAATACGAAATATTGAAATCTCATTCAAATTCAATGAGTTTATATTCTCTCGACGCAGAATAAAGAATATAACATGAATGTAACGTTTTTACTATGTTTAAAAACGCGTTATAATATGATAATTATCGAAAAACGTGTTCGACATACGCGAATTTCGGTATATACGAAGTTAAAATCGTGAAACCTTTAATAATACTCGTGCCCCAGTTTGAAGAAAGTTACCAGTCGTTTCAGAACATTGCATTTCATAAGATCAAACATCTGTTTTATATTGATATCAAAGATTTTAACATTGTTTCATATCGTATATACGATTTTTCGCTCATATACGCTAATCGTCGAAATAAGAAAAGTTGAAACCTCGTTCAATTTCATTGATTTTATATTCTATCGATGCAGAGCAAAGAATATAACAAGAATATGACGTTTTTACTATGTTTAAATACGCGTTCACATATGATAATTATCGAAAAACGTAATCGGCATACGCGAATTTCAGTATATGCGAAGTTAAAATCGAGAAATCTTTAATAATACTCATGCCACAGTTTGAAAAATATTACCAATCGAATCAGAACATTGCATTTCATAAGATCAAACATCTATTTTATTTTGGAATCGTCGTTATAACCTTGTTTCATATGTTATATACGATTATTAGCTCATAAAGAAGTATCGTCGAAAAGCGAAATTTGAATTCTCAACAAATTTCAATGCATTTATATTCTATCGACGCAGAATTCATATTGGAACAAGAATATAAGTTTGTAGCTATGTGTAAATACGAGTTTCAACATGAATATTGTCGAAAAATAAGATCGACACATGCGAATTTCGAGAATTGCGGAGATGAAATCGTGAAAACATTGAAATTACTTGTTCCACCGTTTGAAAAATGTCACCAATCAATTCGGACATTGTATTTCTGAAGATCAAACATCTATTTAATCTTGGAATCGACGTTTTAACCTTGTTTCATATCGTATATACAATTTTTCGTTCATAATGGCGTACCATCGTAATACGAAATATTGAAATCTCATTCAAATTCAATGAGTTTATATTCTCTCGACGCAGAATAAAGAATATAACATGAATGTAACGTTTTTACTATGTTTAAAAACGCGTTATTATATGATAATTATCGAAAAACGTGTTCGACATACGCGAATTTCGGTATATACGAAGTTAAAATCGTGAAACCTTTAATAATACTCGTGCCCCAGTTTGAAGAAAGTTACCAGTCGTTTCAGAACATTGCATTTCATAAGATCAAACATCTGTTTTATATTGATATCAAAGATTTTAACATTGTTTCATATCGTATATACGATTTTTCGCTCATATACGCTAATCGTCGAAATAAGAAAAGTTGAAACCTCGTTCAATTTCATTGATTTTATATTCTATTAATATAGAATAAAGAATATTACATGAATATAACGTTTTTATTATGTTTAAATACGCGTTTTCATATGATAATTATCGATAAACTTAATCGATAACGCGAATTTCGGTATAAGCGAAATTAAAATCGTGAAATATTTAATAATACTTGTGCCACAGTTTGAAAAATGTTACCAATCGATTCAGAACATTGCATTTCATAGGATCAAACATCTGTTTTATATTGAAATCAAAGATTTTAACATTGTTTCATATCGTTTATACCATTTTTCGCTCATATACGCGTATCGTCGAAAAACGAAAAGTTGAAATCTCGTTCAATTTCATTGATTTTATATTCTATTGATGCAGAGCAAAGAATATAACAAGAATATAACGTTTTTACTATGTTTAAATACGCGTTCACATATGATAATTATCGAAAAACGTAATCGGCATACGCGAATTTCAGTATATGCGAAGTTAAAATCGAGAAATCTTTAATAATACTCATGCCACAGTTTGAAAAATATTACCAATCGAATCAGAACATTGCATTTCATAAGATCAAACATCTATTTTATTTTGGAATCGTCGTTATAACCTTGTTTCATATGTTATATACGATTATTAGCTCATAAAGAAGTATCGTCGAAAAGCGAAATTTGAATTCTCAACAAATTTCAATGCATTTATATTCTATCGACGCAGAATTCATATTGGAACAAGAATATAAGTTTGTAGCTATGTGTAAATACGAGTTTCAACATGAATATTGTCGAAAAATAAGATCGACACATGCGAATTTCGAGAATTGCGGAGATGAAATCGTGAAAACATTGAAATTACTTGTTCCACCGTTTGAAAAATGTCACCAATCAATTCGGACATTGTATTTCTGAAGATCAAACATCTATTTAATCTTGGAATCGACGTTTTAACCTTGTTTCATATCGTATATACAATTTTTCGTTCATAATGGCGTACCATCGTAATACGAAATATTGAAATCTCATTCAAATTCAATGAGTTTATATTCTCTCGACGCAGAATAAAGAATATAACATGAATGTAACGTTTTTACTATGTTTAAAAACGCGTTATTATATGATAATTATCGAAAAACGTGTTCGACATACGCGAATTTCGGTATATACGAAGTTAAAATCGTGAAACCTTTAATAATACTCGTGCCCCAGTTTGAAGAAAGTTACCAGTCGATTCAGAACATTGCATTTCATAAGATCAAACATCTATTTTATCTTTGGAATTGACGTTTTAACCTTGTTTCACATCGTATATACGATTTTTCGCTCATATAAGCGTATCGTCGAAAAACGAAATGTTGAAATCTCGTTCAATTTCATTGATTTTATATTCTATCGATGCAGAGCAAAGAATATAACAAGAATATGACGTTTTTACTATGTTTAAATACGCGTTCACATATGATAATTATCGAAAAACGTAATCGGCATACGCGAATTTCAGTATATGCGAAGTTAAAATCGAGAAATCTTTAATAATACTCATGCCACAGTTTGAAAAATATTACCAATCGAATCAGAACATTGCATTTCATAAGATCAAACATCTATTTTATTTTGGAATCGTCGTTATAACCTTGTTTCATATGTTATATACGATTATTAGCTCATAAAGAAGTATCGTCGAAAAGCGAAATTTGAATTCTCAACAAATTTCAATGCATTTATATTCTATCGACGCAGAATTCATATTGGAACAAGAATATAAGTTTGTAGCTATGTGTAAATACGAGTTTCAACATGAATATTGTCGAAAAATAAGATCGACACATGCGAATTTCGAGAATTGCGGAGATGAAATCGTGAAAACATTGAAATTACTTGTTCCACAGTTTGAAAAATGTCACCAATCAATTCGGACATTGTATTTCTGAAGATCAAACATCTATTTAATCTTGGAATCGACGTTTTAACCTTGTTTCATATCGTATATACAATTTTTCGTTCATAATGGCGTACCATCGTAATACGAAATATTGAAATCTCATTCAAATTCAATGAGTTTATATTCTCTCGACGCAGAATAAAGAATATAACATGAATGTAACGTTTTTACTATGTTTAAAAACGCGTTATAATATGATAATTATCGAAAAACGTGTTCGACATACGCGAATTTCGGTATATACGAAGTTAAAATCGTGAAACCTTTAATAATACTCGTGCCCCAGTTTGAAGAAAGTTACCAGTCGATTCAGAACATTGCATTTCATAAGATCAAACATCTATTTTATCTTTGGAATTGAAGTTTTAACCTTGATTCACATCGTATATACGATTTTTCGCTCATATACGCGTACCGCCGAAAAACGAAAAGTTGAAATCTCGTTCAATTTCATTGATTTTATATTCTCTCGATGCAGAGCAAAGAATATAACAAGAATATGACGTTTTTACTATGTTTAAATACGCGTTCACATATGATAATTATCGAAAAACGTAATCGGCATACGCGAATTTCAGTATATGCGAAGTTAAAATCGAGAAATCTTTAATAATACTCATGCCACAGTTTGAAAAATATTACCAATCGAATCAGAACATTGCATTTCATAAGATCAAACATCTATTTTATTTTGGAATCGTCGTTATAACCTTGTTTCATATGTTATATACGATTATTAGCTCATAAAGAAGTATCGTCGAAAAGCGAAATTTGAATTCTCAACAAATTTCAATGCATTTATATTCTATCGACGCAGAATTCATATTGGAACAAGAATATTAGTTTGTAGCTATGTGTAAATACGAGTTTCAACATGAATATTGTCGAAAAATAAGATCGACACATGCGAATTTCGAGAATTGCGGAGATGAAATCGTGAAAACATTGAAATTACTTGTTCCACCGTTTGAAAAATGTCACCAATCAATTCGGACATTGTATTTCTGAAGATCAAACATCTATTTAATCTTGGAATCGACGTTTTAACCTTGTTTCATATCGTATATACAATTTTTCGTTCATAATGGCGTACCATCGTAATACGAAATATTGAAATCTCATTCAAATTCAATGAGTTTATATTCTCTCGACGCAGAATAAAGAATATAACATGAATGTAACGTTTTTACTATGTTTAAAAACGCGTTATAATATGATAATTATCGAAAAACGTGTTCGACATACGCGAATTTCGGTATATACGAAGTTAAAATCGTGAAACCTTTAATAATACTCGTGCCCCAGTTTGAAGAAAGTTACCAGTCGTTTCAGAACATTGCATTTCATAAGATCAAACATCTGTTTTATATTGATATCAAAGATTTTAACATTGTTTCATATCGTATATACGATTTTTCGCTCATATACGCTAATCGTCGAAATAAGAAAAGTTGAAACCTCGTTCAATTTCATTGATTTTATATTCTATTGATATAGAATAAAGAATATTACATGAATATAACGTTTTTATTATGTTTAAATACGCGTTTTCATATGATAATTATCGATAAACTTAATCGATAACGCGAATTTCGGTATAAGCGAAATTAAAATCGTGAAATATTTAATAATACTTGTGCCACAGTTTGAAAAATGTTACCAATCGATTCAGAACATTGCATTTCATAGGATCAAACATCTGTTTTATATTGAAATCAAAGATTTTAACATTGTTTCATATCGTTTATACCATTTTTCGCTCATATACGCGTATCGTCGAAAAACGAAAAGTTGAAATCTCGTTCAATTTCATTGATTTTATATTCTATTGATGCAGAGCAAAGAATATAACAAGAATATAACGTTTTTACTATGTTTAAATACGCGTTCACATATGATAATTATCGAAAAACGTAATCGGCATACGCGAATTTCAGTATATGCGAAGTTAAAATCGAGAAATCTTTAATAATACTCATGCCACAGTTTGAAAAATATTACCAATCGAATCAGAACATTGCATTTCATAAGATCAAACATCTATTTTATTTTGGAATCGTCGTTATAACCTTGTTTCATATGTTATATACGATTATTAGCTCATGAAGAAGTATCGTCGAAAAGCGAAATTTGAATTCTCAACAAATTTCAATGCATTTATATTCTATCGACGCAGAATTCATATTGGAACAAGAATATAAGTTTGTAGCTATGTGTAAATACGAGTTTCAACATGAATATTGTCGAAAAATAAGATCGACACATGCGAATTTCGAGAATTGCGGAGATGAAATCGTGAAAACATTGAAATTACTTGTTCCACCGTTTGAAAAATGTCACCAATCAATTCGGACATTGTATTTCTGAAGATCAAACATCTATTTAATCTTGGAATCGACGTTTTAACCTTGTTTCATATCGTATATACAATTTTTCGTTCATAATGGCGTACCATCGTAATACGAAATATTGAAATCTCATTCAAATTCAATGAGTTTATATTCTCTCGACGCAGAATAAAGAATATAACATGAATGTAACGTTTTTACTATGTTTAAAAACGCGTTATAATATGATAATTATCGAAAAACGTGTTCGACATACGCGAATTTCGGTATATACGAAGTTAAAATCGTGAAACCTTTAATAATACTCGTGCCCCAGTTTGAAGAAAGTTACCAGTCGATTCAGAACATTGCATTTCATAAGTTCAAACATCTATTTTATCTTTGGAATTGAAGTTTTAACCTTGATTCACATCGTATATACGATTTTTCGCTCATATACGCGTACCGCCGAAAAACGAAAAGTTGAAATCTCGTTCAATTTCATTGATTTTATATTCTCTCGATGCAGAGCAAAGAATATAACAAGAATATGACGTTTTTACTATGTTTAAATACGCGTTCACATATGATAATTATCGAAAAACGTAATCGGCATACGCGAATTTCAGTATATGCGAAGTTAAAATCGAGAAATCTTTAATAATACTCATGCCACAGTTTGAAAAATATTACCAATCGAATCAGAACATTGCATTTCATAAGATCAAACATCTATTTTATTTTGGAATCGTCGTTATAACCTTGTTTCATATGTTATATACGATTATTAGCTCATAAAGAAGTATCGTCGAAAAGCGAAATTTGAATTCTCAACAAATTTCAATGCATTTATATTCTATCGACGCAGAATTCATATTGGAACAAGAATATTAGTTTGTAGCTATGTGTAAATACGAGTTTCAACATGAATATTGTCGAAAAATAAGATCGACACATGCGAATTTCGAGAATTGCGGAGATGAAATCGTGAAAACATTGAAATTACTTGTTCCACCGTTTGAAAAATGTCACCAATCAATTCGGACATTGTATTTCTGAAGATCAAACATCTATTTAATCTTGGAATCGACGTTTTAACCTTGTTTCATATCGTATATACAATTTTTCGTTCATAATGGCGTACCATCGTAATACGAAATATTGAAATCTCATTCAAATTCAATGAGTTTATATTCTCTCGACGCAGAATAAAGAATATAACATGAATGTAACGTTTTTACTATGTTTAAAAACGCGTTATAATATGATAATTATCGAAAAACGTGTTCGACATACGCGAATTTCGGTATATACGAAGTTAAAATCGTGAAACCTTTAATAATACTCGTGCCCCAGTTTGAAGAAAGTTACCAGTCGTTTCAGAACATTGCATTTCATAAGATCAAACATCTGTTTTATATTGATATCAAAGATTTTAACATTGTTTCATATCGTATATACGATTTTTCGCTCATATACGCTAATCGTCGAAATAAGAAAAGTTGAAACCTCGTTCAATTTCATTGATTTTATATTCTATTGATATAGAATAAAGAATATTACATGAATATAACGTTTTTATTATGTTTAAATACGCGTTTTCATATGATAATTATCGATAAACTTAATCGATAACGCGAATTTCGGTATAAGCGAAATTAAAATCGTGAAATATTTAATAATACTTGTGCCACAGTTTGAAAAATGTTACCAATCGATTCAGAACATTGCATTTCATAGGATCAAACATCTGTTTTATATTGAAATCAAAGATTTTAACATTGTTTCATATCGTTTATACCATTTTTCGCTCATATACGCGTATCGTCGAAAAACGAAAAGTTGAAATCTCGTTCAATTTCATTGATTTTATATTCTATTGATGCAGAGCAAAGAATATAACAAGAATATAACGTTTTTACTATGTTTAAATACGCGTTCACATATGATAATTATCGAAAAACGTAATCGGCATACGCGAATTTCAGTATATGCGAAGTTAAAATCGAGAAATCTTTAATAATACTCATGCCACAGTTTGAAAAATATTACCAATCGAATCAGAACATTGCATTTCATAAGATCAAACATCTATTTTATTTTGGAATCGTCGTTATAACCTTGTTTCATATGTTATATACGATTATTAGCTCATGAAGAAGTATCGTCGAAAAGCGAAATTTGAATTCTCAACAAATTTCAATGCATTTATATTCTATCGACGCAGAATTCATATTGGAACAAGAATATAAGTTTGTAGCTATGTGTAAATACGAGTTTCAACATGAATATTGTCGAAAAATAAGATCGACACATGCGAATTTCGAGAATTGCGGAGATGAAATCGTGAAAACATTGAAATTACTTGTTCCACCGTTTGAAAAATGTCACCAATCAATTCGGACATTGTATTTCTGAAGATCAAACATCTATTTAATCTTGGAATCGACGTTTTAACCTTGTTTCATATCGTATATACAATTTTTCGTTCATAATGGCGTACCATCGTAATACGAAATATTGAAATCTCATTCAAATTCAATGAGTTTATATTCTCTCGACGCAGAATAAAGAATATAACATGAATGTAACGTTTTTACTATGTTTAAAAACGCGTTATAATATGATAATTATCGAAAAACGTGTTCGACATACGCGAATTTCGGTATATACGAAGTTAAAATCGTGAAACCTTTAATAATACTCGTGCCCCAGTTTGAAGAAAGTTACCAGTCGATTCAGAACATTGCATTTCATAAGTTCAAACATCTATTTTATCTTTGGAATTGAAGTTTTAACCTTGATTCACATCGTATATACGATTTTTCGCTCATATACGCGTACCGCCGAAAAACGAAAAGTTGAAATCTCGTTCAATTTCATTGATTTTATATTCTCTCGATGCAGAGCAAAGAATATAACAAGAATATGACGTTTTTACTATGTTTAAATACGCGTTCACATATGATAATTATCGAAAAACGTAATCGGCATACGCGAATTTCAGTATATGCGAAGTTAAAATCGAGAAATCTTTAATAATACTCATGCCACAGTTTGAAAAATATTACCAATCGAATCAGAACATTGCATTTCATAAGATCAAACATCTATTTTATTTTGGAATCGTCGTTATAACCTTGTTTCATATGTTATATACGATTATTAGCTCATAAAGAAGTATCGTCGAAAAGCGAAATTTGAATTCTCAACAAATTTCAATGCATTTATATTCTATCGACGCAGAATTCATATTGGAACAAGAATATTAGTTTGTAGCTATGTGTAAATACGAGTTTCAACATGAATATTGTCGAAAAATAAGATCGACACATGCGAATTTCGAGAATTGCGGAGATGAAATCGTGAAAACATTGAAATTACTTGTTCCACCGTTTGAAAAATGTCACCAATCAATTCGGACATTGTATTTCTGAAGATCAAACATCTATTTAATCTTGGAATCGACGTTTTAACCTTGTTTCATATCGTATATACAATTTTTCGTTCATAATGGCGTACCATCGTAATACGAAATATTGAAATCTCATTCAAATTCAATGAGTTTATATTCTCTCGACGCAGAATAAAGAATATAACATGAATGTAACGTTTTTACTATGTTTAAAAACGCGTTATAATATGATAATTATCGAAAAACGTGTTCGACATACGCGAATTTCGGTATATACGAAGTTAAAATCGTGAAACCTTTAATAATACTCGTGCCCCAGTTTGAAGAAAGTTACCAGTCGTTTCAGAACATTGCATTTCATAAGATCAAACATCTGTTTTATATTGATATCAAAGATTTTAACATTGTTTCATATCGTATATACGATTTTTCGCTCATATACGCTAATCGTCGAAATAAGAAAAGTTGAAACCTCGTTCAATTTCATTGATTTTATATTCTATTGATATAGAATAAAGAATATTACATGAATATAACGTTTTTATTATGTTTAAATACGCGTTTTCATATGATAATTATCGATAAACTTAATCGATAACGCGAATTTCGGTATAAGCGAAATTAAAATCGTGAAATATTTAATAATACTTGTGCCACAGTTTGAAAAATGTTACCAATCGATTCAGAACATTGCATTTCATAGGATCAAACATCTGTTTTATATTGAAATCAAAGATTTTAACATTGTTTCATATCGTTTATACCATTTTTCGCTCATATACGCGTATCGTCGAAAAACGAAAAGTTGAAATCTCGTTCAATTTCATTGATTTTATATTCTATTGATGCAGAGCAAAGAATATAACAAGAATATAACGTTTTTACTATGTTTAAATACGCGTTCACATATGATAATTATCGAAAAACGTAATCGGCATACGCGAATTTCAGTATATGCGAAGTTAAAATCGAGAAATCTTTAATAATACTCATGCCACAGTTTGAAAAATATTACCAATCGAATCAGAACATTGCATTTCATAAGATCAAACATCTATTTTATTTTGGAATCGTCGTTATAACCTTGTTTCATATGTTATATACGATTATTAGCTCATGAAGAAGTATCGTCGAAAAGCGAAATTTGAATTCTCAACAAATTTCAATGCATTTATATTCTATCGACGCAGAATTCATATTGGAACAAGAATATAAGTTTGTAGCTATGTGTAAATACGAGTTTCAACATGAATATTGTCGAAAAATAAGATCGACACATGCGAATTTCGAGAATTGCGGAGATGAAATCGTGAAAACATTGAAATTACTTGTTCCACCGTTTGAAAAATGTCACCAATCAATTCGGACATTGTATTTCTGAAGATCAAACATCTATTTAATCTTGGAATCGACGTTTTAACCTTGTTTCATATCGTATATACAATTTTTCGTTCATAATGGCGTACCATCGTAATACGAAATATTGAAATCTCATTCAAATTCAATGAGTTTATATTCTCTCGACGCAGAATAAAGAATATAACATGAATGTAACGTTTTTACTATGTTTAAAAACGCGTTATAATATGATAATTATCGAAAAACGTGTTCGACATACGCGAATTTCGGTATATACGAAGTTAAAATCGTGAAACCTTTAATAATACTCGTGCCCCAGTTTGAAGAAAGTTACCAGTCGATTCAGAACATTGCATTTCATAAGTTCAAACATCTATTTTATCTTTGGAATTGAAGTTTTAACCTTGATTCACATCGTATATACGATTTTTCGCTCATATACGCGTACCGCCGAAAAACGAAAAGTTGAAATCTCGTTCAATTTCATTGATTTTATATTCTCTCGATGCAGAGCAAAGAATATAACAAGAATATGACGTTTTTACTATGTTTAAATACGCGTTCACATATGATAATTATCGAAAAACGTAATCGGCATACGCGAATTTCAGTATATGCGAAGTTAAAATCGAGAAATCTTTAATAATACTCATGCCACAGTTTGAAAAATATTACCAATCGAATCAGAACATTGCATTTCATAAGATCAAACATCTATTTTATTTTGGAATCGTCGTTATAACCTTGTTTCATATGTTATATACGATTATTAGCTCATAAAGAAGTATCGTCGAAAAGCGAAATTTGAATTCTCAACAAATTTCAATGCATTTATATTCTATCGACGCAGAATTCATATTGGAACAAGAATATTAGTTTGTAGCTATGTGTAAATACGAGTTTCAACATGAATATTGTCGAAAAATAAGATCGACACATGCGAATTTCGAGAATTGCGGAGATGAAATCGTGAAAACATTGAAATTACTTGTTCCACCGTTTGAAAAATGTCACCAATCAATTCGGACATTGTATTTCTGAAGATCAAACATCTATTTAATCTTGGAATCGACGTTTTAACCTTGTTTCATATCGTATATACAATTTTTCGTTCATAATGGCGTACCATCGTAATACGAAATATTGAAATCTCATTCAAATTCAATGAGTTTATATTCTCTCGACGCAGAATAAAGAATATAACATGAATGTAACGTTTTTACTATGTTTAAAAACGCGTTATAATATGATAATTATCGAAAAACGTGTTCGACATACGCGAATTTCGGTATATACGAAGTTAAAATCGTGAAACCTTTAATAATACTCGTGCCCCAGTTTGAAGAAAGTTACCAGTCGTTTCAGAACATTGCATTTCATAAGATCAAACATCTGTTTTATATTGATATCAAAGATTTTAACATTGTTTCATATCGTATATACGATTTTTCGCTCATATACGCTAATCGTCGAAATAAGAAAAGTTGAAACCTCGTTCAATTTCATTGATTTTATATTCTATTGATATAGAATAAAGAATATTACATGAATATAACGTTTTTATTATGTTTAAATACGCGTTTTCATATGATAATTATCGATAAACTTAATCGATAACGCGAATTTCGGTATAAGCGAAATTAAAATCGTGAAATATTTAATAATACTTGTGCCACAGTTTGAAAAATGTTACCAATCGATTCAGAACATTGCATTTCATAGGATCAAACATCTGTTTTATATTGAAATCAAAGATTTTAACTTTGTTTCAAATCGTTTATACGATTTTTCGCTCATATTCGCGTATCGTCAAAAAACGATAAGTTGAAATCTCGTTCAATTTCATTGATTTTATATTCTATTGATGCAGAGCAAAGAATATAACAAGAATATAACGTTTTTACTATGTTTAAATACGCGTTCACATATGATAATTATCGAAAAACGTAATCGGCATACGCGAATTTCAGTATATGCGAAGTTAAAATCGAGAAATCTTTAATAATACTCATGCCACAGTTTGAAAAATATTACCAATCGAATCAGAACATTGCATTTCATAAGATCAAACATCTATTTTATTTTGGAATCGTCGTTATAACCTTGTTTCATATGTTATATACGATTATTAGCTCATAAAGAAGTATCGTCGAAAAGCGAAATTTGAATTCTCAACAAATTTCAATGCATTTATATTCTATCGACGCAGAATTCATATTGGAACAAGAATATAAGTTTGTAGCTATGTGTAAATACGAGTTTCAACATGAATATTGTCGAAAAATAAGATCGACACATGCGAATTTCGAGAATTGCGGAGATGAAATCGTGAAAACATTGAAATTACTTGTTCCACCGTTTGAAAAATGTCACCAATCAATTCGGACATTGTATTTCTGAAGATCAAACATCTATTTAATCTTGGAATCGACGTTTTAACCTTGTTTCATATCGTATATACAATTTTTCGTTCATAATGGCGTACCATCGTAATACGAAATATTGAAATCTCATTCAAATTCAATGAGTTTATATTCTCTCGACGCAGAATAAAGAATATAACATGAATGTAACGTTTTTACTATGTTTAAAAACGCGTTATTATATGATAATTATCGAAAAACGTGTTCGACATACGCGAATTTCGGTATATACGAATTTAAAATCGTGAAACCTTTAATAATACTCGTGCCCCAGTTTGAAGAAAGTTACCAGTCGATTCAGAACATTGCATTTCATAAGATCAAACATCTATTTTATCTTTGGAATTGACGTTTTAATCTTGTTTCACATAGTATATACGATTTTTCGCTCATATAAGCGTATCGTCGAAAAACGAAATGTTGAAATCTCGTTCAATTTCATTGATTTTATATTCTATCGATGCAGAGCAAAGAATATAACAAGAATATGACGTTTTTACTATGTTTAAATACGCGTTCACATATGATAATTATCGAAAAACTTAATCGGCATACGCGAATTTCAGTATATGCGAAGTTAAAATCGAGAAATCTTTAATAATACTCATGCCACAGTTTGAAAAATATTACCAATCGAATCAGAACATTGCATTTCATAAGATCAAACATCTATTTTATTTTGGAATCGTCGTTATAACCTTGTTTCATATGTTATATACGATTATTAGCTCATAAAGAAGTATAGTCGAAAAGCGAAATTTGAATTCTCAACAAATTTCAATGCATTTATATTCTATCGACGCAGAATTCATATTGGAACAAGAATATAAGTTTGTAGCTATGTGTAAATACGAGTTTCAACATGAATATTGTCGAAAAATAAGATCGACACATGCGAATTTCGAGAATTGCGGAGATGAAATCGTGAAAACATTGAAATTACTTGTTCCACCGTTTGAAAAATGTCACCAATCAATTCGGACATTGTATTTCTGAAGATCAAACATCTATTTAATCTTGGAATCGACGTTTTAACCTTGTTTCATATCGTATATACAATTTTTCGTTCATAATGGCGTACCATCGTAATACGAAATATTGAAATCTCATTCAAATTCAATGAGTTTATATTCTCTCGACGCAGAATAAAGAATATAACATGAATGTAACGTTTTTACTATGTTTAAAAACGCGTTATTATATGATAATTATCGAAAAACGTGTTCGACATACGCGAATTTCGGTATATACGAAGTTAAAATCGTGAAACCTTTAATAATACTCGTGCCCCAGTTTGAAGAAAGTTACCAGTCGATTCAGAACATTGCATTTCATAAGATCAAACATCTATTTTATCTTTGGAATTGACGTTTTAACCTTGTTTCACATCGTATATACGATTTTTCGCTCATATAAGCGTATCGTCGAAAAACGAAATGTTGAAATCTCGTTCAATTTCATTGATTTTATATTCTATCGATGCAGAGCAAAGAATATAACAAGAATATGACGTTTTTACTATGTTTAAATACGCGTTCACATATGATAATTATCGAAAAACGTAATCGGCATACGCGAATTTCAGTATATGCGAAGTTAAAATCGAGAAATCTTTAATAATACTCATGCCACAGTTTGAAAAATATTACCAATCGAATCAGAACATTGCATTTCATAAGATCAAACATCTATTTTATTTTGGAATCGTCGTTATAACCTTGTTTCATATGTTATATACGATTATTAGCTCATAAAGAAGTATCGTCGAAAAGCGAAATTTGAATTCTCAACAAATTTCAATGCATTTATATTCTATCGACGCAGAATTCATATTGGAACAAGAATATAAGTTTGTAGCTATGTGTAAATACGAGTTTCAACATGAATATTGTCGAAAAATAAGATCGACACATGCGAATTTCGAGAATTGCGGAGATGAAATCGTGAAAACATTGAAATTACTTGTTCCACCGTTTGAAAAATGTCACCAATCAATTCGGACATTGTATTTCTGAAGATCAAACATCTATTTAATCTTGGAATCGACGTTTTAACCTTGTTTCATATCGTATATACAATTTTTCGTTCATAATGGCGTACCATCGTAATACGAAATATTGAAATCTCATTCAAATTCAATGAGTTTATATTCTCTCGACGCAGAATAAAGAATATAACATGAATGTAACGTTTTTACTATGTTTAAAAACGCGTTATTATATGATAATTATCGAAAAACGTGTTCGACATACGCGAATTTCGGTATATACGAAGTTAAAATCGTGAAACCTTTAATAATACTCGTGCCCCAGTTTGAAGAAAGTTACCAGTCGATTCAGAACATTGCATTTCATAAGATCAAACATCTATTTTATCTTTGGAATTGACGTTTTAACCTTATTTCACATCGTATATACGATTTTTCGCTCATATAAGCGTATCGTCGAAAAACGAAAAGTTGAAATCTCGTTCAATTTCATTGATTTTATATTCTATTGATGCAGAGCAAAGAATATAACAAGAATATAACGTTTTTACTATGTTTAAATACGCGTTCACATATGATAATTATCGAAAAACGTAATCGGCATACGCGAATTTCAGTATATGCGAAGTTAAAATCGAGAAATCTTTAATAATACTCATGCCACAGTTTGAAAAATATTACCAATCGAATCAGAACATTGCATTTCATAAGATCAAACATCTATTTTATTTTGGAATCGTCGTTATAACCTTGTTTCATATGTTATATACGATTATTAGCTCATAAAGAAGTATCGTCGAAAAGCGAAATTTGAATTCTCAACAAATTTCAATGCATTTATATTCTATCGACGCAGAATTCATATTGGAACAAGAATATAAGTTTGTAGCTATGTGTAAATACGAGTTTCAACATGAATATTGTCGAAAAATAAGATCGACACATGCGAATTTCGAGAATTGCGGAGATGAAATCGTGAAAACATTGAAATTACTTGTTCCACCGTTTGAAAAATGTCACCAATCAATTCGGACATTGTATTTCTGAAGATCAAACATCTATTTAATCTTGGAATCGACGTTTTAACCTTGTTTCATATCGTATATACAATTTTTCGTTCATAATGGCGTACCATCGTAATACGAAATATTGAAATCTCATTCAAATTCAATGAGTTTATATTCTCTCGACGCAGAATAAAGAATATAACATGAATGTAACGTTTTTACTATGTTTAAAAACGCGTTATTATATGATAATTATCGAAAAACGTGTTCGACATACGCGAATTTCGGTATATACGAAGTTAAAATCGTGAAACCTTTAATAATACTCGTGCCCCAGTTTGAAGAAAGTTACCAGTCGTTTCAGAACATTGCATTTCATAAGATCAAACATCTGTTTTATATTGATATCAAAGATTTTAACATTGTTTCATATCGTATATACGATTTTTCGCTCATATACGCTAATCGTCGAAATAAGAAAAGTTGAAACCTCGTTCAATTTCATTGATTTTATATTCTATTAATATAGAATAAAGAATATTACATGAATATAACGTTTTTATTATGTTTAAATACGCGTTTTCATATGATAATTATCGATAAACTTAATCGATAACGCGAATTTCGGTATAAGCGAAATTAAAATCGTGAAATATTTAATAATACTTGTGCCACAGTTTGAAAAATGTTACCAATCGATTCAGAACATTGCATTTCATAGGATCAAACATCTGTTTTATATTGAAATCAAAGATTTTAACATTGTTTCATATCGTTTATACCATTTTTCGCTCATATACGCGTATCGTCGAAAAACGAAAAGTTGAAATCTCGTTCAATTTCATTGATTTTATATTCTATTGATGCAGAGCAAAGAATATAACAAGAATATAACGTTTTTACTATGTTTAAATACGCGTTCACATATGATAATTATCGAAAAACGTAATCGGCATACGCGAATTTCAGTATATGCGAAGTTAAAATCGAGAAATCTTTAATAATACTCATGCCACAGTTTGAAAAATATTACCAATCGAATCAGAACATTGCATTTCATAAGATCAAACATCTATTTTATTTTGGAATCGTCGTTATAACCTTGTTTCATATGTTATATACGATTATTAGCTCATAAAGAAGTATCGTCGAAAAGCGAAATTTGAATTCTCAACAAATTTCAATGCATTTATATTCTATCGACGCAGAATTCATATTGGAACAAGAATATAAGTTTGTAGCTATGTGTAAATACGAGTTTCAACATGAATATTGTCGAAAAATAAGATCGACACATGCGAATTTCGAGAATTGCGGAGATGAAATCGTGAAAACATTGAAATTACTTGTTCCACCGTTTGAAAAATGTCACCAATCAATTCGGACATTGTATTTCTGAAGATCAAACATCTATTTAATCTTGGAATCGACGTTTTAACCTTGTTTCATATCGTATATACCATTTTTCGTTCATAATGGCGTACCATCGTAATACGAAATATTGAAATCTCATTCAAATTCAATGAGTTTATATTCTCTCGACGCAGAATAAAGAATATAACATGAATGTAACGTTTTTACTATGTTTAAAAACGCGTTATTATATGATAATTATCGAAAAACGTGTTCGACATACGCGAATTTCGGTATATACGAATTTAAAATCGTGAAACCTTTAATAATACTCGTGCCCCAGTTTGAAGAAAGTTACCAGTCGATTCAGAACATTGCATTTCATAAGATCAAACATCTATTTTATCTTTGGAATTGACGTTTTAATCTTGTTTCACATCGTATATACGATTTTTCGCTCATATAAGCGTATCGTCGAAAAACGAAATGTTGAAATCTCGTTCAATTTCATTGATTTTATATTCTATCGATGCAGAGCAAAGAATATAACAAGAAT
The DNA here is from genome assembly GCF_910589235.1 of Vespa crabro. Taxonomy (NCBI): domain Eukaryota; kingdom Metazoa; phylum Arthropoda; class Insecta; order Hymenoptera; family Vespidae; genus Vespa; species Vespa crabro. The sequence goes on from NC_060955.1 coordinate 13,944,916, forward strand.
ATGACGTTTTTACTATGTTTAAATACGCGTTCACATATGATAATTATCGAAAAACGTAATCGGCATACGCGAATTTCAGTATATGCGAAGTTAAAATCGAGAAATCTTTAATAATACTCATGCCACAGTTTGAAAAATTTTACCAATCGAATCAGAACATTGCATTTCATAAGATCAAACATCTATTTTATTTTGGAATCGTCGTTATAACCTTGTTTCATATGTTATATACGATTATTAGCTCATAAAGAAGTATAGTCGAAAAGCGAAATTTGAATTCTCAACAAATTTCAATGCATTTATATTCTATCGACGCAGAATTCATATTGGAACAAGAATATAAGTTTGTAGCTATGTGTAAATACGAGTTTCAACATGAATATTGTCGAAAAATAAGATCGACACATGCGAATTTCGAGAATTGCGGAGATGAAATCGTGAAAACATTGAAATTACTTGTTCCACCGTTTGAAAAATGTCACCAATCAATTCGGACATTGTATTTCTGAAGATCAAACATCTATTTAATCTTGGAATCGACGTTTTAACCTTGTTTCATATCGTATATACAATTTTTCGTTCATAATGGCGTACCATCGTAATACGAAATATTGAAATCTCATTCAAATTCAATGAGTTTATATTCTCTCGACGCAGAATAAAGAATATAACATGAATGTAACGTTTTTACTATGTTTAAAAACGCGTTATTATATGATAATTATCGAAAAACGTGTTCGACATACGCGAATTTCGGTATATACGAAGTTAAAATCGTGAAACCTTTAATAATACTCGTGCCCCAGTTTGAAGAAAGTTACCAGTCGTTTCAGAACATTGCATTTCATAAGATCAAACATCTGTTTTATATTGATATCAAAGATTTTAACATTGTTTCATATCGTATATACGATTTTTCGCTCATATACGCTAATCGTCGAAATAAGAAAAGTTGAAACCTCGTTCAATTTCATTGATTTTATATTCTATTGATATAGAATAAAGAATATTACATGAATATAACGTTTTTATTATGTTTAAATACGCGTTTTCATATGATAATTATCGATAAACTTAATCGATAACGCGAATTTCGGTATAAGCGAAATTAAAATCGTGAAATATTTAATAATACTTGTGCCACAGTTTGAAAAATGTTACCAATCGATTCAGAACATTGCATTTCATAGGATCAAACATCTGTTTTATATTGAAATCAAAGATTTTAACATTGTTTCATATCGTTTATACCATTTTTCGCTCATATACGCGTATCGTCGAAAAACGAAAAGTTGAAATCTCGTTCAATTTCATTGATTTTATATTCTATTGATGCAGAGCAAAGAATATAACAAGAATATAACGTTTTTACTATGTTTAAATACGCGTTCACATATGATAATTATCGAAAAACGTAATCGGCATACGCGAATTTCAGTATATGCGAAGTTAAAATCGAGAAATCTTTAATAATACTCATGCCACAGTTTGAAAAATATTACCAATCGAATCAGAACATTGCATTTCATAAGATCAAACATCTATTTTATTTTGGAATCGTCGTTATAACCTTGTTTCATATGTTATATACGATTATTAGCTCATAAAGAAGTATCGTCGAAAAGCGAAATTTGAATTCTCAACAAATTTCAATGCATTTATATTCTATCGACGCAGAATTCATATTGGAACAAGAATATAAGTTTGTAGCTATGTGTAAATACGAGTTTCAACATGAATATTGTCGAAAAATAAGATCGACACATGCGAATTTCGAGAATTGCGGAGATGAAATCGTGAAAACATTGAAATTACTTGTTCCACCGTTTGAAAAATGTCACCAATCAATTCGGACATTGTATTTCTGAAGATCAAACATCTATTTAATCTTGGAATCGACGTTTTAACCTTGTTTCATATCGTATATACAATTTTTCGTTCATAATGGCGTACCATCGTAATACGAAATATTGAAATCTCATTCAAATTCAATGAGTTTATATTCTCTCGACGCAGAATAAAGAATATAACATGAATGTAACGTTTTTACTATGTTTAAAAACGCGTTATTATGTGATAATTATCGAAAAACGTGTTCGACATACGCGAATTTCGGTATATACGAATTTAAAATCGTGAAACCTTTAATAATACTCGTGCCCCAGTTTGAAGAAAGTTACCAGTCGATTCAGAACATTGCATTTCATAAGATCAAACATCTATTTTATCTTTGGAATTGACGTTTTAATCTTGTTTCACATCGTATATACGATTTTTCGCTCATATAAGCGTATCGTCGAAAAACGAAATGTTGAAATCTCGTTCAATTTCATTGATTTTATATTCTATCGATGCAGAGCAAAGAATATAACAAGAATATGACGTTTTTACTATGTTTAAATACGCGTTCACATATGATAATTATCGAAAAACGTAATCGGCATACGCGAATTTCAGTATATGCGAAGTTAAAATCGAGAAATCTTTAATAATACTCATGCCACAGTTTGAAAAATTTTACCAATCGAATCAGAACATTGCATTTCATAAGATCAAACATCTATTTTATTTTGGAATCGTCGTTATAACCTTGTTTCATATGTTATATACGATTATTAGCTCATAAAGAAGTATAGTCGAAAAGCGAAATTTGAATTCTCAACAAATTTCAATGCATTTATATTCTATCGACGCAGAATTCATATTGGAACAAGAATATAAGTTTGTAGCTATGTGTAAATACGAGTTTCAACATGAATATTGTCGAAAAATAAGATCGACACATGCGAATTTCGAGAATTGCGGAGATGAAATCGTGAAAACATTGAAATTACTTGTTCCACCGTTTGAAAAATGTCACCAATCAATTCGGACATTGTATTTCTGAAGATCAAACATCTATTTAATCTTGGAATTGACGTTTTAACCTTGTTTCATATCGTATATACAATTTTTCGTTCATAATGGCGTACCATCGTAATACGAAATATTGAAATCTCATTCAAATTCAATGAGTTTATATTCTCTCGACGCAGAATAAAGAATATAACATGAATGTAACGTTTTTACTATGTTTAAAAACGCGTTATTATATGATAATTATCGAAAAACGTGTTCGACATACGCGAATTTCGGTATATACGAAGTTAAAATCGTGAAACCTTTAATAATACTCGTGCCCCAGTTTGAAGAAAGTTACCAGTCGATTCAGAACATTGCATTTCATAAGATCAAACATCTATTTTATCTTTGGAATTGACGTTTTAACCTTGTTTCACATCGTATATACGATTTTTCGCTCATATAAGCGTATCGTCGAAAAACGAAATGTTGAAATCTCGTTCAATTTCATTGATTTTATATTCTATCGATGCAGAGCAAAGAATATAACAAGAATATGACGTTTTTACTATGTTTAAATACGCGTTCACATATGATAATTATCGAAAAACGTAATCGGCATACGCGAATTTCAGTATATGCGAAGTTAAAATCGAGAAATCTTTAATAATACTCATGCCACAGTTTGAAAAATATTACCAATCGAATCAGAACATTGCATTTCATAAGATCAAACATCTATTTTATTTTGGAATCGTCGTTATAACCTTGTTTCATATGTTATATACGATTATTAGCTCATAAAGAAGTATCGTCGAAAAGCGAAATTTGAATTCTCAACAAATTTCAATGCATTTATATTCTATCGACGCAGAATTCATATTGGAACAAGAATATAAGTTTGTAGCTATGTGTAAATACGAGTTTCAACATGAATATTGTCGAAAAATAAGATCGACACATGCGAATTTCGAGAATTGCGGAGATGAAATCGTGAAAACATTGAAATTACTTGTTCCACCGTTTGAAAAATGTCACCAATCAATTCGGACATTGTATTTCTGAAGATCAAACATCTATTTAATCTTGGAATCGACGTTTTAACCTTGTTTCATATCGTATATACAATTTTTCGTTCATAATGGCGTACCATCGTAATACGAAATATTGAAATCTCATTCAAATTCAATGAGTTTATATTCTCTCGACGCAGAATAAAGAATATAACATGAATGTAACGTTTTTACTATGTTTAAAAACGCGTTATAATATGATAATTATCGAAAAACGTGTTCGACATACGCGAATTTCGGTATATACGAAGTTAAAATCGTGAAACCTTTAATAATACTCGTGCCCCAGTTTGAAGAAAGTTACCAGTCGATTCAGAACATTGCATTTCATAAGATCAAACATCTATTTTATCTTTGGAATTGAAGTTTTAACCTTGATTCACATCGTATATACGATTTTTCGCTCATATACGCGTACCGCCGAAAAACGAAAAGTTGAAATCTCGTTCAATTTCATTGATTTTATATTCTCTCGATGCAGAGCAAAGAATATAACAAGAATATGACGTTTTTACTATGTTTAAATACGCGTTCACATATGATAATTATCGAAAAACGTAATCGGCATACGCGAATTTCAGTATATGCGAAGTTAAAATCGAGAAATCTTTAATAATACTCATGCCACAGTTTGAAAAATATTACCAATCGAATCAGAACATTGCATTTCATAAGATCAAACATCTATTTTATTTTGGAATCGTCGTTATAACCTTGTTTCATATGTTATATACGATTATTAGCTCATAAAGAAGTATCGTCGAAAAGCGAAATTTGAATTCTCAACAAATTTCAATGCATTTATATTCTATCGACGCAGAATTCATATTGGAACAAGAATATAAGTTTGTAGCTATGTGTAAATACGAGTTTCAACATGAATATTGTCGAAAAATAAGATCGACACATGCGAATTTCGAGAATTGCGGAGATGAAATCGTGAAAACATTGAAATTACTTGTTCCACCGTTTGAAAAATGTCACCAATCAATTCGGACATTGTATTTCTGAAGATCAAACATCTATTTAATCTTGGAATCGACGTTTTAACCTTGTTTCATATCGTATATACAATTTTTCGTTCATAATGGCGTACCATCGTAATACGAAATATTGAAATCTCATTCAAATTCAATGAGTTTATATTCTCTCGACGCACAATAAAGAATATAACATGAATGTAACGTTTTTACTATGTTTAAAAACGCGTTATAATATGATAATTATCGAAAAACGTGTTCGACATACGCGAATTTCGGTATATACGAAGTTAAAATCGTGAAACCTTTAATAATACTCGTGCCCCAGTTTGAAGAAAGTTACCAGTCGATTCAGAACATTGCATTTCATAAGATCAAACATCTATTTTATCTTTGGAATTGAAGTTTTAACCTTGATTCACATCGTATATACGATTTTTCGCTCATATACGCGTACCGCCGAAAAACGAAAAGTTGAAATCTCGTTCAATTTCATTGATTTTATATTCTCTCGATGCAGAGCAAAGAATATAACAAGAATATGACGTTTTTACTATGTTTAAATACGCGTTCACATATGATAATTATCGAAAAACGTAATCGGCATACGCGAATTTCAGTATATGCGAAGTTAAAATCGAGAAATCTTTAATAATACTCATGCCACAGTTTGAAAAATATTACCAATCGAATCAGAACATTGCATTTCATAAGATCAAACATCTATTTTATTTTGGAATCGTCGTTATAACCTTGTTTCATATGTTATATACGATTATTAGCTCATAAAGAAGTATCGTCGAAAAGCGAAATTTGAATTCTCAACAAATTTCAATGCATTTATATTCTATCGACGCAGAATTCATATTGGAACAAGAATATAAGTTTGTAGCTATGTGTAAATACGAGTTTCAACATGAATATTGTCGAAAAATAAGATCGACACATGCGAATTTCGAGAATTGCGGAGATGAAATCGTGAAAACATTGAAATTACTTGTTCCACCGTTTGAAAAATGTCACCAATCAATTCGGACATTGTATTTCTGAAGATCAAACATCTATTTAATCTTGGAATCGACGTTTTAACCTTGTTTCATATCGTATATACAATTTTTCGTTCATAATGGCGTACCATCGTAATACGAAATATTGAAATCTCATTCAAATTCAATGAGTTTATATTCTCTCGACGCAGAATAAAGAATATAACATGAATGTAACGTTTTTACTATGTTTAAAAACGCGTTATTATATGATAATTATCGAAAAACGTGTTCGACATACGCGAATTTCGGTATATACGAAGTTAAAATCGTGAAACCTTTAATAATACTCGTGCCCCAGTTTGAAGAAAGTTACCAGTCGTTTCAGAACATTGCATTTCATAAGATCAAACATCTGTTTTATATTGATATCAAAGATTTTAACATTGTTTCATATCGTATATACGATTTTTCGCTCATATACGCTAATCGTCGAAATAAGAAAAGTTGAAACCTCGTTCAATTTCATTGATTTTATATTCTATTGATATAAAATAAAGAATATTACATGAATATAACGTTTTTATTATGTTTAAATACGCGTTTTCATATGATAATTATCGATAAACTTAATCGATAACGCGAATTTCGGTATAAGCGAAATTAAAATCGTGAAATATTTAATAATACTTGTGCCACAGTTTGAAAAATGTTACCAATCGATTCAGAACATTGCATTTCATAGGATCAAACATCTGTTTTATATTGAAATCAAAGATTTTAACATTGTTTCATATCGTTTATACCATTTTTCGCTCATATACGCGTATCGTCGAAAAACGAAAAGTTGAAATCTCGTTCAATTTCATTGATTTTATATTCTATTGATGCAGAGCAAAGAATATAACAAGAATATAACGTTTTTACTATGTTTAAATACGCGTTCACATATGATAATTATCGAAAAACGTAATCGGCATACGCGAATTTCAGTATATGCGAAGTTAAAATCGAGAAATCTTTAATAATACTCATGCCACAGTTTGAAAAATATTACCAATCGAATCAGAACATTGCATTTCATAAGATCAAACATCTATTTTATTTTGGAATCGTCGTTATAAACTTGTTTCATATGTTATATACGATTATTAGCTCATAAAGAAGTATCGTCGAAAAGCGAAATTTGAATTCTCAACAAATTTCAATGCATTTATATTCTATCGACGCAGAATTCATATTGGAACAAGAATATAAGTTTGTAGCTATGTGTAAATACGAGTTTCAACATGAATATTGTCGAAAAATAAGATCGACACATGCGAATTTCGAGAATTGCGGAGATGAAATCGTGAAAACATTGAAATTACTTGTTCCACCGTTTGAAAAATGTCACCAATCAATTCGGACATTGTATTTCTGAAGATCAAACATCTATTTAATCTTGGAATCGACGTTTTAACCTTGTTTCATATCGTATATACAATTTTTCGTTCATAATGGCGTACCATCGTAATACGAAATATTGAAATCTCATTCAAATTCAATGAGTTTATATTCTCTCGACGCAGAATAAAGAATATAACATGAATGTAACGTTTTTACTATGTTTAAAAACGCGTTATTATATGATAATTATCGAAAAACGTGTTCGACATACGCGAATTTCGGTATATACGAAGTTAAAATCGTGAAACCTTTAATAATACTCGTGCCCCAGTTTGAAGAAAGTTACCAGTCGATTCAGAACATTGCATTTCATAATATCAAACATCTATTTTATCTTTGGAATTGACGTTTTAACCTTGTTTCACATCGTATATACGATTTTTCGCTCATATAAGCGTATCGTCGAAAAACGAAATGTTGAAATCTCGTTCAATTTCATTGATTTTATATTCTATCGATGCAGAGCAAAGAATATAACAAGAATATGACGTTTTTACTATGTTTAAATACGCGTTCACATATGATAATTATCGAAAAACGTAATCGGCATACGCGAATTTCAGTATATGCGAAGTTAAAATCGAGAAATCTTTAATAATACTCATGCCACAGTTTGAAAAATATTACCAATCGAATCAGAACATTGCATTTCATAAGATCAAACATCTATTTTATTTTGGAATCGTCGTTATAACCTTGTTTCATATGTTATATACGATTATTAGCTCATAAAGAAGTATCGTCGAAAAGCGAAATTTGAATTCTCAACAAATTTCAATGCATTTATATTCTATCGACGCAGAATTCATATTGGAACAAGAATATAAGTTTGTAGCTATGTGTAAATACGAGTTTCAACATGAATATTGTCGAAAAATAAGATCGACACATGCGAATTTCGAGAATTGCGGAGATGAAATCGTGATAACATTGAAATTACTTGTTCCACCGTTTGAAAAATGTCACCAATCAATTCGGACATTGTATTTCTGAAGATCAAACATCTATTTAATCTTGGAATCGACGTTTTAACCTTGTTTCATATCGTATATACAATTTTTCGTTCATAATGGCGTACCATCGTAATACGAAATATTGAAATCTCATTCAAATTCAATGAGTTTATATTCTCTCGACGCAGAATAAAGAATATAACATGAATGTAACGTTTTTACTATGTTTAAAAACGCGTTATTATATGATAATTATCGAAAAACGTGTTCGACATACGCGAATTTCGGTATATACGAAGTTAAAATCGTGAAACCTTTAATAATACTCGTGCCCCAGTTTGAAGAAAGTTACCAGTCGATTCAGAACATTGCATTTCATAAGATCAAACATCTATTTTATCTTTGGAATTGACGTTTTAACCTTGTTTCACATCGTATATACGATTTTTCGCTCATATAAGCGTATCGTCGAAAAACGAAATGTTGAAATCTCGTTCAATTTCATTGATTTTATATTCTATCGATGCAGAGCAAAGAATATAACAAGAATATGACGTTTTTACTATGTTTAAATACGCGTTCACATATGATAATTATCGAAAAACGTAATCGGCATACGCGAATTTCAGTATATGCGAAGTTAAAATCGAGAAATCTTTAATAATACTCATGCCACATTTTGAAAAATATTACCAATCGAATCAGAACATTGCATTTCATAAGATCAAACATCTATTTTATTTTGGAATCGTCGTTATAACCTTGTTTCATATGTTATATACGATTATTAGCTCATAAAGAAGTATCGTCGAAAAGCGAAATTTGAATTCTCAACAAATTTCAATGCATTTATATTCTATCGACGCAGAATTCATATTGGAACAAGAATATAAGTTTGTAGCTATGTGTAAATACGAGTTTCAACATGAATATTGTCGAAAAATAAGATCGACACATGCGAATTTCGAGAATTGCGGAGATGAAATCTTGATAACATTGAAATTACTTGTTCCACCGTTTGAAAAATGTCACCAATCAATTCGGACATTGTATTTCTGAAGATCAAACATCTATTTAATCTTGGAATCGACGTTTTAACCTTGTTTCATATCGTATATACAATTTTTCGTTCATAATGGCGTACCATCGTAATACGAAATATTGAAATCTCATTCAAATTCAATGAGTTTATATTCTCTCGACGCAGAATAAAGAATATAACATGAATGTAACGTTTTTACTATGTTTAAAAACGCGTTATTATATGATAATTATCGAAAAACGTGTTCGACATACGCGAATTTCGGTATATACGAAGTTAAAATCGTGAAACCTTTAATAATACTCGTGCCCCAGTTTGAAGAAAGTTACCAGTCGATTCAGAACATTGCATTTCATAAGATCAAACATCTATTTTATCTTTGGAATTGACGTTTTAACCTTGTTTCACATCGTATATACGATTTTTCGCTCATATAAGCGTATCGTCGAAAAACGAAATGTTGAAATCTCGTTCAATTTCATTGATTTTATATTCTATCGATGCAGAGCAAAGAATATAACAAGAATATGACGTTTTTACTATGTTTAAATACGCGTTCACATATGATAATTATCGAAAAACGTAATCGGCATACGCGAATTTCAGTATATGCGAAGTTAAAATCGAGAAATCTTTAATAATACTCATGCCACAGTTTGAAAAATATTACCAATCGAATCAGAACATTGCATTTCATAAGATCAAACATCTATTTTATTTTGGAATCGTCGTTATAACCTTGTTTCATATGTTATATACGATTATTAGCTCATAAAGAAGTATCGTCGAAAAGCGAAATTTGAATTCTCAACAAATTTCAATGCATTTATATTCTATCGACGCAGAATTCATATTGGAACAAGAATATAAGTTTGTAGCTATGTGTAAATACGAGTTTCAACATGAATATTGTCGAAAAATAAGATCGACACATGCGAATTTCGAGAATTGCGGAGATGAAATCGTGAAAACATTGAAATTACTTGTTCCACCGTTTGAAAAATGTCACCAATCAATTCGGACATTGTATTTCTGAAGATCAAACATCTATTTAATCTTGGAATCGACGTTTAAACCTTGTTTCATATCGTATATACAATTTTTCGTTCATAATGGCGTACCATCGTAATACGAAATATTGAAATCTCATTCAAATTCAATGAGTTTATATTCTCTCGACGCAGAATAAAGAATATAACATGAATGTAACGTTTTTACTATGTTTAAAAACGCGTTATTATATGATAATTATCGAAAAACGTGTTCGACATACGCGAATTTCGGTATATACGAAGTTAAAATCGTGAAACCTTTAATAATACTCGTGCCCCAGTTTGAAGAAAATTACCAGTCGATTCAGAACATTGCATTTCATAAGATCAAACATCTATTTTATCTTTGGAATTGACGTTTTAACCTTGTTTCACATTGTATATACGATTTTTCGCTCATATACGCGTACCGCCGAAAAACGAAAAGTTGAAACCTCGTTCAATTTCATTGATTTTATATTCTATTGATATAAAATAAAGAATATTACATGAATATAACGTTTTTATTATGTTTAAATACGCGTTTTCATATGATAATTATCGATAAACTTAATCGATAACGCGAATTTCGGTATAAGCGAAATTAAAATCGTGAAATATTTAATAATACTTGTGCCACAGTTTGAAAAATGTTACCAATCGATTCAGAACATTGCATTTCATAGGATCAAACATCTGTTTTATATTGAAATCAAAGATTTTAACATTGTTTCATATCGTTTATACCATTTTTCGCTCATATACGCGTATCGTCGAAAAACGAAAAGTTGAAATCTCGTTCAATTTCATTGATTTTATATTCTATTGATGCAGAGCAAAGAATATAACAAGAATATAACGTTTTTACTATGTTTAAATACGCGTTCACATATGATAATTATCGAAAAACGTAATCGGCATACGCGAATTTCAGTATATGCGAAGTTAAAATCGAGAAATCTTTAATAATACTCATGCCACAGTTTGAAAAATATTACCAATCGAATCAGAACATTGCATTTCATAAGATCAAACATCTATTTTATTTTGGAATCGTCGTTATAACCTTGTTTCATATGTTATATACGATTATTAGCTCATAAAGAAGTATCGTCGAAAAGCGAAATTTGAATTCTCAACAAATTTCAATGCATTTATATTCTATCGACGCAGAATTCATATTGGAACAAGAATATAAGTTTGTAGCTATGTGTAAATACGAGTTTCAACATGAATATTGTCGAAAAATAAGATCGACACATGCGAATTTCGAGAATTGCGGAGATGAAATCGTGAAAACATTGAAATTACTTGTTCCACCGTTTGAAAAATGTCACCAATCAATTCGGACATTGTATTTCTGAAGATCAAACATCTATTTAATCTTGGAATCGACGTTTTAACCTTGTTTCATATCGTATATACAATTTTTCGTTCATAATGGCGTACCATCGTAATACGAAATATTGAAATCTCATTCAAATTCAATGAGTTTATATTCTCTCGACGCAGAATAAAGAATATAACATGAATGTAACGTTTTTACTATGTTTAAAAACGCGTTATTATATGATAATTATCGAAAAACGTGTTCGACATACGCGAATTTCGGTATATACGAAGTTAAAATCGTGAAACCTTTAATAATACTCGTGCCCCAGTTTGAAGAAAGTTACCAGTCGATTCAGAACATTGCATTTCATAAGATCAAACATCTATTTTATCTTTGGAATTGACGTTTTAACCTTGTTTCACATCGTATATACGATTTTTCGCTCATATAAGCGTATCGTCGAAAAACGAAATGTTGAAATCTCGTTCAATTTCATTGATTTTATATTCTATCGATGCAGAGCAAAGAATATAACAAGAATATGACGTTTTTACTATGTTTAAATACGCGTTCACATATGATAATTATCGAAAAACGTAATCGGCATACGCGAATTTCAGTATATGCGAAGTTAAAATCGAGAAATCTTTAATAATACTCATGCCACAGTTTGAAAAATATTACCAATCGAATCAGAACATTGCATTTCATAAGATCAAACATCTATTTTATTTTGGAATCGTCGTTATAACCTTGTTTCATATGTTATATACGATTATTAGCTCATAAAGAAGTATCGTCGAAAAGCGAAATTTGAATTCTCAACAAATTTCAATGCATTTATATTCTATCGACGCAGAATTCATATTGGAACAAGAATATAAGTTTGTAGCTATGTGTAAATACGAGTTTCAACATGAATATTGTCGAAAAATAAGATCGACACATGCGAATTTCGAGAATTGCGGAGATGAAATCGTGATAACATTGAAATTACTTGTTCCACCGTTTGAAAAATGTCACCAATCAATTCGGACATTGTATTTCTGAAGATCAAACATCTATTTAATCTTGGAATCGACGTTTTAACCTTGTTTCATATCGTATATACAATTTTTCGTTCATAATGGCGTACCATCGTAATACGAAATATTGAAATCTCATTCAAATTCAATGAGTTTATATTCTCTCGACGCAGAATAAAGAATATAACATGAATGTAACGTTTTTACTATGTTTAAAAACGCGTTATTATATGATAATTATCGAAAAACGTGTTCGACATACGCGAATTTCGGTATATACGAAGTTAAAATCGTGAAACCTTTAATAATACTCGTGCCCCAGTTTGAAGAAAGTTACCAGTCGATTCAGAACATTGCATTTCATAAGATCAAACATCTATTTTATCTTTGGAATTGACGTTTTAACCTTGTTTCACATCGTATATACGATTTTTCGCTCATATAAGCGTATCGTCGAAAAACGAAATGTTGAAATCTCGTTCAATTTCATTGATTTTATATTCTATCGATGCAGAGCAAAGAATATAACAAGAATATGACGTTTTTACTATGTTTAAATACGCGTTCACATATGATAATTATCGAAAAACGTAATCGGCATACGCGAATTTCAGTATATGCGAAGTTAAAATCGAGAAATCTTTAATAATACTCATGCCACAGTTTGAAAAATATTACCAATCGAATCAGAACATTGCATTTCATAAGATCAAACATCTATTTTATTTTGGAATCGTCGTTATAACCTTGTTTCATATGTTATATACGATTATTAGCTCATAAAGAAGTATCGTCGAAAAGCGAAATTTGAATTCTCAACAAATTTCAATGCATTTATATTCTATCGACGCAGAATTCATATTGGAACAAGAATATAAGTTTGTAGCTATGTGTAAATACGAGTTTCAACATGAATATTGTCGAAAAATAAGATCGACACATGCGAATTTCGAGAATTGCGGAGATGAAATCTTGATAACATTGAAATTACTTGTTCCACCGTTTGAAAAATGTCACCAATCAATTCGGACATTGTATTTCTGAAGATCAAACATCTATTTAATCTTGGAATCGACGTTTTAACCTTGTTTCATATCGTATATACAATTTTTCGTTCATAATGGCGTACCATCGTAATACGAAATATTGAAATCTCATTCAAATTCAATGAGTTTATATTCTCTCGACGCAGAATAAAGAATATAACATGAATGTAACGTTTTTACTATGTTTAAAAACGCGTTATTATATGATAATTATCGAAAAACGTGTTCGACATACGCGAATTTCGGTATATACGAAGTTAAAATCGTGAAACCTTTAATAATACTCGTGCCCCAGTTTGAAGAAAGTTACCAGTCGATTCAGAACATTGCATTTCATAAGATCAAACATCTATTTTATCTTTGGAATTGACGTTTTAACCTTGTTTCACATCGTATATACGATTTTTCGCTCATATAAGCGTATCGTCGAAAAACGAAATGTTGAAATCTCGTTCAATTTCATTGATTTTATATTCTATCGATGCAGAGCAAAGAATATAACAAGAATATGACGTTTTTACTATGTTTAAATACGCGTTCACATATGATAATTATCGAAAAACGTAATCGGCATACGCGAATTTCAGTATATGCGAAGTTAAAATCGAGAAATCTTTAATAATACTCATGCCACAGTTTGAAAAATATTACCAATCGAATCAGAACATTGCATTTCATAAGATCAAACATCTATTTTATTTTGGAATCGTCGTTATAACCTTGTTTCATATGTTATATACGATTATTAGCTCATAAAGAAGTATCGTCGAAAAGCGAAATTTGAATTCTCAACAAATTTCAATGCATTTATATTCTATCGACGCAGAATTCATATTGGAACAAGAATATAAGTTTGTAGCTATGTGTAAATACGAGTTTCAACATGAATATTGTCGAAAAATAAGATCGACACATGCGAATTTCGAGAATTGCGGAGATGAAATCGTGATAACATTGAAATTACTTGTTCCACCGTTTGAAAAATGTCACCAATCAATTCGGACATTGTATTTCTGAAGATCAAACATCTATTTAATCTTGGAATCGACGTTTTAACCTTGTTTCATATCGTATATACAATTTTTCGTTCATAATGGCGTACCATCGTAATACGAAATATTGAAATCTCATTCAAATTCAATGAGTTTATATTCTCTCGACGCAGAATAAAGAATATAACATGAATGTAACGTTTTTACTATGTTTAAAAACGCGTTATTATATGATAATTATCGAAAAACGTGTTCGACATACGCGAATTTCGGTATATACGAAGTTAAAATCGTGAAACCTTTAATAATACTCGTGCCCCAGTTTGAAGAAAGTTACCAGTCGATTCAGAACATTGCATTTCATAAGATCAAACATCTATTTTATCTTTGGAATTGACGTTTTAACCTTGTTTCACATCGTATATACGATTTTTCGCTCATATAAGCGTATCGTCGAAAAACGAAATGTTGAAATCTCGTTCAATTTCATTGATTTTATATTCTATCGATGCAGAGCAAAGAATATAACAAGAATATGACGTTTTTACTATGTTTAAATACGCGTTCACATATGATAATTATCGAAAAACGTAATCGGCATACGCGAATTTCAGTATATGCGAAGTTAAAATCGAGAAATCTTTAATAATACTCATGCCACAGTTTGAAAAATATTACCAATCGAATCAGAACATTGCATTTCATAAGATCAAACATCTATTTTATTTTGGAATCGTCGTTATAACCTTGTTTCATATGTTATATACGATTATTAGCTCATAAAGAAGTATCGTCGAAAAGCGAAATTTGAATTCTCAACAAATTTCAATGCATTTATATTCTATCGACGCAGAATTCATATTGGAACAAGAATATAAGTTTGTAGCTATGTGTAAATACGAGTTTCAACATGAATATTGTCGAAAAATAAGATCGACACATGCGAATTTCGAGAATTGCGGAGATGAAATCTTGATAACATTGAAATTACTTGTTCCACCGTTTGAAAAATGTCACCAATCAATTCGGACATTGTATTTCTGAAGATCAAACATCTATTTAATCTTGGAATCGACGTTTTAACCTTGTTTCATATCGTATATACAATTTTTCGTTCATAATGGCGTACCATCGTAATACGAAATATTGAAATCTCATTCAAATTCAATGAGTTTATATTCTCTCGACGCAGAATAAAGAATATAACATGAATGTAACGTTTTTACTATGTTTAAAAACGCGTTATTATATGATAATTATCGAAAAACGTGTTCGACATACGCGAATTTCGGTATATACGAAGTTAAAATCGTGAAACCTTTAATAATACTCGTGCCCCAGTTTGAAGAAAGTTACCAGTCGATTCAGAACATTGCATTTCATAAGATCAAACATCTATTTTATCTTTGGAATTGACGTTTTAACCTTGTTTCACATCGTATATACGATTTTTCGCTCATATAAGCGTATCGTCGAAAAACGAAATGTTGAAATCTCGTTCAATTTCATTGATTTTATATTCTATCGATGCAGAGCAAAGAATATAACAAGAATATGACGTTTTTACTATGTTTAAATACGCGTTCACATATGATAATTATCGAAAAACGTAATCGGCATACGCGAATTTCAGTATATGCGAAGTTAAAATCGAGAAATCTTTAATAATACTCATGCCACAGTTTGAAAAATATTACCAATCGAATCAGAACATTGCATTTCATAAGATCAAACATCTATTTTATTTTGGAATCGTCGTTATAACCTTGTTTCATATGTTATATACGATTATTAGCTCATAAAGAAGTATCGTCGAAAAGCGAAATTTGAATTCTCAACAAATTTCAATGCATTTATATTCTATCGACGCAGAATTCATATTGGAACAAGAATATAAGTTTGTAGCTATGTGTAAATACGAGTTTCAACATGAATATTGTCGAAAAATAAGATCGACACATGCGAATTTCGAGAATTGCGGAGATGAAATCGTGAAAACATTGAAATTACTTGTTCCACCGTTTGAAAAATGTCACCAATCAATTCGGACATTGTATTTCTGAAGATCAAACATCTATTTAATCTTGGAATCGACGTTTTAACCTTGTTTCATATCGTATATACAATTTTTCGTTCATAATGGCGTACCATCGTAATACGAAATATTGAAATCTCATTCAAATTCAATGAGTTTATATTCTCTCGACGCAGAATAAAGAATATAACATGAATGTAACGTTTTTACTATGTTTAAAAACGCGTTATTATATGATAATTATCGAAAAACGTGTTCGACATACGCGAATTTCGGTATATACGAAGTTAAAATCGTGAAACCTTTAATAATACTCGTGCCCCAGTTTGAAGAAAGTTACCAGTCGATTCAGAACATTGCATTTCATAAGATCAAACATCTATTTTATCTTTGGAATTGACGTTTTAACCTTGTTTCACATCGTATATACGATTTTTCGCTCATATAAGCGTATCGTCGAAAAACGAAATGTTGAAATCTCGTTCAATTTCATTGATTTTATATTCTATCGATGCAGAGCAAAGAATATAACAAGAATATGACGTTTTTACTATGTTTAAATACGCGTTCACATATGATAATTATCGAAAAACGTAATCGGCATACGCGAATTTCAGTATATGCGAAGTTAAAATCGAGAAATCTTTAATAATACTCATGCCACAGTTTGAAAAATATTACCAATCGAATCAGAACATTGCATTTCATAAGATCAAACATCTATTTTATTTTGGAATCGTCGTTATAACCTTGTTTCATATGTTATATACGATTATTAGCTCATAAAGAAGTATCGTCGAAAAGCGAAATTTGAATTCTCAACAAATTTCAATGCATTTATATTCTATCGACGCAGAATTCATATTGGAACAAGAATATAAGTTTGTAGCTATGTGTAAATACGAGTTTCAACATGAATATTGTCGAAAAATAAGATCGACACATGCGAATTTCGAGAATTGCGGAGATGAAATCGTGAAAACATTGAAATTACTTGTTCCACCGTTTGAAAAATGTCACCAATCAATTCGGACATTGTATTTCTGAAGATCAAACATCTATTTAATCTTGGAATCGACGTTTTAACCTTGTTTCATATCGTATATACAATTTTTCGTTCATAATGGCGTACCATCGTAATACGAAATATTGAAATCTCATTCAAATTCAATGAGTTTATATTCTCTCGACGCAGAATAAAGAATATAACATGAATGTAACGTTTTTACTATGTTTAAAAACGCGTTATTATATGATAATTATCGAAAAACGTGTTCGACATACGCGAATTTCGGTATATACGAAGTTAAAATCGTGAAACCTTTAATAATACTCGTGCCCCAGTTTGAAGAAAGTTACCAGTCGATTCAGAACATTGCATTTCATAAGATCAAACATCTATTTTATCTTTGGAATTGACGTTTTAACCTTGTTTCACATCGTATATACGATTTTTCGCTCATATAAGCGTATCGTCGAAAAACGAAATGTTGAAATCTCGTTCAATTTCATTGATTTTATATTCTATCGATGCAGAGCAAAGAATATAATAAGAATATGACGTTTTTACAATGTTTATATACGCGTTCACATATGATAATTATCGAAAAACGTAATCGGCATACGCGAATTTCAGTATATGCGAAGTAAAAATCGTGAAATCTTTAATAATACTCGTGCCACAGATTGAAAAATGTTACCAATCGATTCAGAACATTGCATTTCAAATGATCAAACATCTATTTTTATATTGAAATCAAAGTTTTTAACATTGTTTCATATCGTATATACGATTTTTCGCTCATATAAGCGTATCGTCGAAAAACGAAAAGTTGAAACATCGTTCAATTTCATTGATTTTATATTCTATTAATATAGAATAAAGAATATTACATGAATATAACGTTTTTATTATGTTTAAATACGCGTTTTCATATGATAATTATCGATAAACTTAAACGATAACGCGAATTTCGGTATAAGCGAAGTTAAAATCGTGAAACCTTTAATAATACTCGTGCCCCAGTTTGAAGAAAGTTACCAGTCGATTCAGAACATTGCATTTCATAAGATCAAACATCTATTTTATCTTTGGAAGTGACGTTTTAACCATGTTTCACATCGTATATACGATTTTTCGCTCATATAAGCGTATCGTCGAAAAACGAAATGTTGAAATCTCGTTCAATTTCATTGATTTTATACTCTATCGATGCAGAGCAAAGAATATAACAAGAATATGACGTTTTTACTATGTTTATATACGCGTTCACATATGATAATTATCGAAAAACTTAATCGGCATACGCGAATTTCAGTATATGCGAAGTAAAAATCGTGAAATCTTTAATAATACTCGTGCCACAGATTGAAAAATGTTACCAATCGATTCAGAACATTGCATTTCATATGATCAAACATCTATTTTTATATTGAAATCAAAGTTTTTAACATTGTTTCATATCGTATATACGATTTTTCGCTCATATAAGCGTATCGTCGAAAAACGAAAAGTTGAAACCTCGTTCAATTTCATTGATTTTATATTCTATTGATATAGAATAAAGAATATTACATGAATATAACGTTTTTATTATGTTTAAATACGCGTTTTCATATGATAATTATCGATAAACTTAATCGATAACGCGAATTTCGGTATAAGCGAAATTAAAATCGTGAAATATTTAATAATACTTGTGCCACAGTTTGAAAAATGTTACCAATCGATTCAGAACATTGCATTTCATAGGATCAAACATCTGTTTTATATTGAAATCAAAGATTTTAACATTGTTTCATATCGTTTATACCATTTTTCGCTCATATACGCGTATCGTCGAAAAACGAAAAGTTGAAATCTCGTTCAATTTCATTGATTTTATATTCTAATGATGCAGAGCAAAGAATATAACAAGAATATAACGTTTTTACTATGTTTAAATACGCGTTCACATATGATAATTATCGAAAAACGTAATCGGCATACGCGAATTTCAGTATATGCGAAGTTAAAATCGAGAAATCTTTAATAATACTCATGCCACAGTTTGAAAAATATTACCAATCGAATCAGAACATTGCATTTCATAAGATCAAACATCTATTTTATTTTGGAATCGTCGTTATAACCTTGTTTCATATGTTATATACGATTATTAGCTCATAAAGAAGTATCGTCGAAAAGCGAAATTTGAATTCTCAACAAATTTCAATGCATTTATATTCTATCGACGCAGAATTCATATTGGAACAAGAATATAAGTTTGTAGCTATGTGTAAATACGAGTTTCAACATGAATATTGTCGAAAAATAAGATCGACACATGCGAATTTCGAGAATTGCGGAGATGAAATCGTGAAAACATTGAAATTACTTGTTCCACCGTTTGAAAAATGTCACCAATCAATTCGGACATTGTATTTCTGAAGATCAAACATCTATTTAATCTTGGAATCGACGTTTTAACCTTGTTTCATATCGTATATACAATTTTTCGTTCATAATGGCGTACCATCGTAATACGAAATATTGAAATCTCATTCAAATTCAATGAGTTTATATTCTCTCGACGCAGAATAAAGAATATAACATGAATGTAACGTTTTTACTATGTTTAAAAACGCGTTATTATATGATAATTATCGAAAAACGTGTTCGACATACGCGAATTTCGGTATATACGAAGTTAAAATCGTGAAACCTTTAATAATACTCGTGCCCCAGTTTGAAGAAAGTTACCAGTCGATTCAGAACATTGCATTTCATAAGATCAAACATATATTTTATCTTTGGAATTGACGTTTTAACCTTGTTTCACATCGTATATACGATTTTTCGCTCATATAAGCGTATCGTCGAAAAACGAAATGTTGAAATCTCGTTCAATTTCATTGATTTTATATTCTATCGATGCAGAGCAAAGAATATAACAAGAATATGACGTTTTTACTATGTTTAAATACGCGTTCACATATGATAATTATCGAAAAACGTAATCGGCATACGCGAATTTCAGTATATGCGAAGTTAAAATCGAGAAATCTTTAATAATACTCATGCCACAGTTTGAAAAATATTACCAATCGAATCAGAACATTGCATTTCATAAGATCAAACATCTATTTTATTTTGGAATCGTCGTTATAACCTTGTTTCATATGTTATATACGATTATTAGCTCATAAAGAAGTATCGTCGAAAAGCGAAATTTGAATTCTCAACAAATTTCAATGCATTTATATTCTATCGACGCAGAATTCATATTGGAACAAGAATATAAGTTTGTAGCTATGTGTAAATACGAGTTTCAACATGAATATTGTCGAAAAATAAGATCGACACATGCGAATTTCGAGAATTGCGGAGATGAAATCGTGATAACATTGAAATTACTTGTTCCACCGTTTGAAAAATGTCACCAATCAATTCGGACATTGTATTTCTGAAGATCAAACATCTATTTAATCTTGGAATCGACGTTTTAACCTTGTTTCATATCGTATATACAATTTTTCGTTCATAATGGCGTACCATCGTAATACGAAATATTGAAATCTCATTCAAATTCAATGAGTTTATATTCTCTCGACGCAGAATAAAGAATATAACATGAATGTAACGTTTTTACTATGTTTAAAAACGCGTTATTATATGATAATTATCGAAAAACGTGTTCGACATACGCGAATTTCGGTATATACGAAGTTAAAATCGTGAAACCTTTAATAATACTCGTGCCCCAGTTTGAAGAAAGTTACCAGTCGATTCAGAACATTGCATTTCATAAGATCAAACATCTATTTTATCTTTGGAATTGACGTTTTAACCTTGTTTCACATCGTATATACGATTTTTCGCTCATATAAGCGTATCGTCGAAAAACGAAATGTTGAAATCTCGTTCAATTTCATTGATTTTATATTCTATCGATGCAGAGCAAAGAATATAACAAGAATATGACGTTTTTACTATGTTTAAATACGCGTTCACATATGATAATTATCGAAAAACGTAATCGGCATACGCGAATTTCAGTATATGCGAAGTTAAAATCGAGAAATCTTTAATAATACTCATGCCACAGTTTGAAAAATATTACCAATCGAATCAGAACATTGCATTTCATAAGATCAAACATCTATTTTATTTTGGAATCGTCGTTATAACCTTGTTTCATATGTTATATACGATTATTAGCTCATAAAGAAGTATCGTCGAAAAGCGAAATTTGAATTCTCAACAAATTTCAATGCATTTATATTCTATCGACGCAGAATTCATATTGGAACAAGAATATAAGTTTGTAGCTATGTGTAAATACGAGTTTCAACATGAATATTGTCGAAAAATAAGATCGACACATGCGAATTTCGAGAATTGCGGAGATGAAATCGTGATAACATTGAAATTACTTGTTCCACCGTTTGAAAAATGTCACCAATCAATTCGGACATTGTATTTCTGAAGATCAAACATCTATTTAATCTTGGAATCGACGTTTTAACCTTGTTTCATATCGTATATACAATTTTTCGTTCATAATGGCGTACCATCGTAATACGAAATATTGAAATCTCATTCAAATTCAATGAGTTTATATTCTCTCGACGCAGAATAAAGAATATAACATGAATGTAACGTTTTTACTATGTTTAAAAACGCGTTATTATATGATAATTATCGAAAAACGTGTTCGACATACGCGAATTTCGGTATATACGAAGTTAAAATCGTGAAACCTTTAATAATACTCGTGCCCCAGTTTGAAGAAAGTTACCAGTCGATTCAGAATATTGCATTTCATAAGATCAAACATCTATTTTATCTTTGGAATTGACGTTTTAACCTTGTTTCACATCGTATATACGATTTTTCGCTCATATAAGCGTATCGTCGAAAAACGAAATGTTGAAATCTCGTTCAATTTCATTGATTTTATATTCTATCGATGCAGAGCAAAGAATATAACAAGAATATGACGTTTTTACTATGTTTAAATACGCGTTCACATATGATAATTATCGAAAAACGTAATCGGCATACGCGAATTTCAGTATATGCGAAGTTAAAATCGAGAAATCTTTAATAATACTCATGCCACAGTTTGAAAAATATTACCAATCGAATCAGAACATTGCATTTCATAAGATCAAACATCTATTTTATTTTGGAATCGTCGTTATAACCTTGTTTCATATGTTATATACGATTATTAGCTCATAAAGAAGTATCGTCGAAAAGCGAAATTTGAATTCTCAACAAATTTCAATGCATTTATATTCTATCGATGCAGAATTCATATTGGAACAAGAATATAAGTTTGTAGCTATGTGTAAATACGAGTTTCAACATGAATATTGTCGAAAAATAAGATCGACACATGCGAATTTCGAGAATTGCGGAGATGAAATCGTGATAACATTGAAATTACTTGTTCCACCGTTTGAAAAATGTCACCAATCAATTCGGACATTGTATTTCTGAAGATCAAACATCTATTTAATCTTGGAATCGACGTTTTAACCTTGTTTCATATCGTATATACAATTTTTCGTTCATAATGGCGTACCATCGTAATACGAAATATTGAAATCTCATTCAAATTCAATGAGTTTATATTCTCTCGACGCAGAATAAAGAATATAACATGAATGTAACGTTTTTACTATGTTTAAAAACGCGTTATTATATGATAATTATCGAAAAACGTGTTCGACATACGCGAATTTCGGTATATACGAAGTTAAAATCGTGAAACCTTTAATAATACTCGTGCCCCAGTTTGAAGAAAGTTACCAGTCGATTCAGAACATTGCATTTCATAAGATCAAACATCTATTTTATCTTTGGAATTGACGTTTTAACCTTGTTTCACATCGTATATACGATTTTTCGCTCATATAAGCGTATCGTCGAAAAACGAAATGTTGAAATCTCGTTCAATTTCATTGATTTTATATTCTATCGATGCAGAGCAAAGAATATAACAAGAATATGACGTTTTTACTATGTTTAAATACGCGTTCACATATGATAATTATCGAAAAACGTAATCGGCATACGCGAATTTCAGTATATGCGAAGTTAAAATCGAGAAATCTTTAATAATACTCATGCCACAGTTTGAAAAATATTACCAATCGAATCAGAACATTGCATTTCATAAGATCAAACATCTATTTTATTTTGGAATCGTCGTTATAACCTTGTTTCATATGTTATATACGATTATTAGCTCATAAAGAAGTATCGTCGAAAAGCGAAATTTGAATTCTCAACAAATTTCAATGCATTTATATTCTATCGACGCAGAATTCATATTGGAACAAGAATATAAGTTTGTAGCTATGTGTAAATACGAGTTTCAACATGAATATTGTCGAAAAATAAGATCGACACATGCGAATTTCGAGAATTGCGGAGATGAAATCGTGAAAACATTGAAATTACTTGTTCCACCGTTTGAAAAATGTCACCAATCAATTCGGACATTGTATTTCTGAAGATCAAACATCTATTTAATCTTGGAATCGACGTTTTAACCTTGTTTCATATCGTATATACAATTTTTCGTTCATAATGGCGTACCATCGTAATACGAAATATTGAAATCTCATTCAAATTCAATGAGTTTATATTCTCTCGACGCAGAATAAAGAATATAACATGAATGTAACGTTTTTACTATGTTTAAAAACGCGTTATTATATGATAATTATCGAAAAACGTGTTCGACATACGCGAATTTCGGTATATACGAAGTTAAAATCGTGAAACCTTTAATAATACTCGTGCCCCAGTTTGAAGAAAGTTACCAGTCGATTCAGAACATTGCATTTCATAAGATCAAACATCTATTTTATCTTTGGAATTGACGTTTTAACCTTGTTTCACATCGTATATACGATTTTTCGCTCATATAAGCGTATCGTCGAAAAACGAAATGTTGAAATCTCGTTCAATTTCATTGATTTTATATTCTATCGATGCAGAGCAAAGAATATAACAAGAATATGACGTTTTTACTATGTTTAAATACGCGTTCACATATGATAATTATCGAAAAACGTAATCGGCATACGCGAATTTCAGTATATGCGAAGTTAAAATCGAGAAATCTTTAATAATACTCATGCCACAGTTTGAAAAATATTACCAATCGAATCAGAACATTGCATTTCATAAGATCAAACATCTATTTTATTTTGGAATCGTCGTTATAACCTTGTTTCATATGTTATATACGATTATTAGCTCATAAAGAAGTATCGTCGAAAAGCGAAATTTGAATTCTCAACAAATTTCAATGCATTTATATTCTATCGACGCAGAATTCATATTGGAACAAGAATATAAGTTTGTAGCTATGTGTAAATACGAGTTTCAACATGAATATTGTCGAAAAATAAGATCGACACATGCGAATTTCGAGAATTGCGGAGATGAAATCGTGAAAACATTGAAATTACTTGTTCCACCGTTTGAAAAATGTCACCAATCAATTCGGACATTGTATTTCTGAAGATCAAACATCTATTTAATCTTGGAATCGACGTTTTAACCTTGTTTCATATCGTATATACAATTTTTCGTTCATAATGGCGTACCATCGTAATACGAAATATTGAAATCTCATTCAAATTCAATGAGTTTATATTCTCTCGACGCAGAATAAAGAATATAACATGAATGTAACGTTTTTACTATGTTTAAAAACGCGTTATTATATGATAATTATCGAAAAACGTGTTCGACATACGCGAATTTCGGTATATACGAAGTTAAAATCGTGAAACCTTTAATAATACTCGTGCCCCAGTTTGAAGAAAATTACCAGTCGATTCAGAACATTGCATTTCATAAGATCAAACATCTATTTTATCTTTGGAATTGACGTTTTAACCTTGTTTCACATCGTATATACGATTTTTCGCTCATATACGCGTACCGCCGAAAAACGAAAAGTTGAAATCTCGTTCAATTTCATTGATTTTATATTCTATCGATGCAGAGCAAAGAATATAACAAGAATATGACGTTTTTACTTGTTTAAATACGCGTTCACATATGATAATTATCGAAAAACGTAATCGGCATACGCGAATTTCAGTATATGCGAAGTTAAAATCGAGAAATCTTTAATAATACTCATGCCACAGTTTGAAAAATATTACCAATCGAATCAGAACATTGCATTTCATAAGATCAAACATCTATTTTATTTTGGAATCGTCGTTATAACCTTGTTTCATATGTTATATACGATTATTAGCTCATAAAGAAGTATCGTCGAAAAGCGAAATTTGAATTCTCAACAAATTTCAATGCATTTATATTCTATCGACGCAGAATTCATATTGGAACAAGAATATAAGTTTGTAGCTATGTGTAAATACGAGTTTCAACATGAATATTGTCGAAAAATAAGATCGACACATGCGAATTTCGAGAATTGCGGAGATGAAATCGTGAAAACATTGAAATTACTTGTTCCACCGTTTGAAAAATGTCACCAATCAATTCGGACATTGTATTTCTGAAGATCAAACATCTATTTAATCTTGGAATCGACGTTTTAACCTTGTTTCATATCGTATATACAATTTTTCGTTCATAATGGCGTACCATCGTAATACGAAATATTGAAATCTCATTCAAATTCAATGAGTTTATATTCTCTCGACGCAGAATAAAGAATATAACATGAATGTAACGTTTTTACTATGTTTAAAAACGCGTTATTATATGATAATTATCGAAAAACGTGTTCGACATACGCGAATTTCGGTATATACGAAGTTAAAATCGTGAAACCTTTAATAATACTCGTGCCCCAGTTTGAAGAAAGTTACCAGTCGATTCAGAACATTGCATTTCATAAGATCAAACATCTATTTTATCTTTGGAATTGACGTTTTAACCTTGTTTCACATCGTATATACGATTTTTCGCTCATATAAGCGTATCGTCGAAAAACGAAATGTTGAAATCTCGTTCAATTTCATTGATTTTATATTCTATCGATGCAGAGCAAAGAATATAACAAGAATATGACGTTTTTACTATGTTTAAATACGCGTTCACATATGATAATTATCGAAAAACGTAATCGGCATACGCGAATTTCAGTATATGCGAAGTTAAAATCGAGAAATCTTTAATAATACTCATGCCACAGTTTGAAAAATATTACCAATCGAATCAGAACATTGCATTTCATAAGATCAAACATCTATTTTATTTTGGAATCGTCGTTATAACCTTGTTTCATATGTTATATACGATTATTAGCTCATAAAGAAGTATCGTCGAAAAGCGAAATTTGAATTCTCAACAAATTTCAATGCATTTATATTCTATCGACGCAGAATTCATATTGGAACAAGAATATAAGTTTGTAGCTATGTGTAAATACGAGTTTCAACATGAATATTGTCGAAAAATAAGATCGACACATGCGAATTTCGAGAATTGCGGAGATGAAATCGTGAAAACATTGAAATTACTTGTTCCACCGTTTGAAAAATGTCACCAATCAATTCGGACATTGTATTTCTGAAGATCAAACATCTATTTAATCTTGGAATCGACGTTTTAACCTTGTTTCATATCGTATATACAATTTTTCGTTCATAATGGCGTACCATCGTAATACGAAATATTGAAATCTCATTCAAATTCAATGAGTTTATATTCTCTCGACGCAGAATAAAGAATATAACATGAATGTAACGTTTTTACTATGTTTAAAAACGCGTTATTATATGATAATTATCGAAAAACGTGTTCGACATACGCGAATTTCGGTATATACGAAGTTAAAATCGTGAAACCTTTAATAATACTCGTGCCCCAGTTTGAAGAAAGTTACCAGTCGATTCAGAACATTGCATTTCATAAGATCAAACATCTATTTTATCTTTGGAATTGACGTTTTAACCTTGTTTCACATCGTATATACGATTTTTCGCTCATATAAGCGTATCGTCGAAAAACGAAATGTTGAAATCTCGTTCAATTTCATTGATTTTATATTCTATCGATGCAGAGCAAAGAATATAACAAGAATATGACGTTTTTACTATGTTTAAATACGCGTTCACATATGATAATTATCGAAAAACGTAATCGGCATACGCGAATTTCAGTATATGCGAAGTTAAAATCGAGAAATCTTTAATAATACTCATGCCACAGTTTGAAAAATATTACCAATCGAATCAGAACATTGCATTTCATAAGATCAAACATCTATTTTATTTTGGAATCGTCGTTATAACCTTGTTTCATATGTTATATACGATTATTAGCTCATAAAGAAGTATCGTCGAAAAGCGAAATTTGAATTCTCAACAAATTTCAATGCATTTATATTCTATCGACGCAGAATTCATATTGGAACAAGAATATAAGTTTGTAGCTATGTGTAAATACGAGTTTCAACATGAATATTGTCGAAAAATAAGATCGACACATGCGAATTTCGAGAATTGCGGAGATGAAATCGTGAAAACATTGAAATTACTTGTTCCACCGTTTGAAAAATGTCACCAATCAATTCGGACATTGTATTTCTGAAGATCAAACATCTATTTAATCTTGGAATCGACGTTTTAACCTTGTTTCATATCGTATATACAATTTTTCGTTCATAATGGCGTACCATCGTAATACGAAATATTGAAATCTCATTCAAATTCAATGAGTTTATATTCTCTCGACGCAGAATAAAGAATATAACATGAATGTAACGTTTTTACTATGTTTAAAAACGCGTTATTATATGATAATTATCGAAAAACGTGTTCGACATACGCGAATTTCGGTATATACGAAGTTAAAATCGTGAAACCTTTAATAATACTCGTGCCCCAGTTTGAAGAAAGTTACCAGTCGATTCAGAACATTGCATTTCATAAGATCAAACATCTATTTTATCTTTGGAATTGACGTTTTAACCTTGTTTCACATCGTATATACGATTTTTCGCTCATATAAGCGTATCGTCGAAAAACGAAATGTTGAAATCTCGTTCAATTTCATTGATTTTATATTCTATCGATGCAGAGCAAAGAATATAACAAGAATATGACGTTTTTACTATGTTTAAATACGCGTTCACATATGATAATTATCGAAAAACGTAATCGGCATACGCGAATTTCAGTATATGCGAAGTTAAAATCGAGAAATCTTTAATAATACTCATGCCACAGTTTGAAAAATATTACCAATCGAATCAGAACATTGCATTTCATAAGATCAAACATCTATTTTATTTTGGAATCGTCGTTATAACCTTGTTTCATATGTTATATACGATTATTAGCTCATAAAGAAGTATCGTCGAAAAGCGAAATTTGAATTCTCAACAAATTTCAATGCATTTATATTCTATCGACGCAGAATTCATATTGGAACAAGAATATAAGTTTGTAGCTATGTGTAAATACGAGTTTCAACATGAATATTGTCGAAAAATAAGATCGACACATGCGAATTTCGAGAATTGCGGAGATGAAATCGTGAAAACATTGAAATTACTTGTTCCACCGTTTGAAAAATGTCACCAATCAATTCGGACATTGTATTTCTGAAGATCAAACATCTATTTAATCTTGGAATCGACGTTTTAACCTTGTTTCATATCGTATATACAATTTTTCGTTCATAATGGCGTACCATCGTAATACGAAATATTGAAATCTCATTCATATTCAATGAGTTTATATTCTCTCGACGCAGAATAAAGAATATAACATGAATGTAACGTTTTTACTATGTTTAAAAACGCGTTATTATATGATAATTATCGAAAAACGTGTTCGACATACGCGAATTTCGGTATATACGAAGTTAAAATCGTGAAACCTTTAATAATACTCGTGCCCCAGTTTGAAGAAAGTTACCAGTCGATTCAGAACATTGCATTTCATAAGATCAAACATCTATTTTATCTTTGGAATTGACGTTTTAACCTTGTTTCACATCGTATATACGATTTTTCGCTCATATAAGCGTATCGTCGAAAAACGAAATGTTGAAATCTCGTTCAATTTCATTGATTTTATATTCTATCGATGCAGAGCAAAGAATATAACAAGAATATGACGTTTTTACTATGTTTAAATACGCGTTCACATATGATAATTATCGAAAAACGTAATCGGCATACGCGAATTTCAGTATATGCGAAGTTAAAATCGAGAAATCTTTAATAATACTCATGCCACAGTTTGAAAAATATTACCAATCGAATCAGAACATTGCATTTCATAAGATCAAACATCTATTTTATTTTGGAATCGTCGTTATAACCTTGTTTCATATGTTATATACGATTATTAGCTCATAAAGAAGTATCGTCGAAAAGCGAAATTTGAATTCTCAACAAATTTCAATGCATTTATATTCTATCGACGCAGAATTCATATTGGAACAAGAATATAAGTTTGTAGCTATGTGTAAATACGAGTTTCAACATGAATATTGTCGAAAAATAAGATCGACACATGCGAATTTCGAGAATTGCGGAGATGAAATCGTGAAAACATTGAAATTACTTGTTCCACCGTTTGAAAAATGTCACCAATCAATTCGGACATTGTATTTCTGAAGATCAAACATCTATTTAATCTTGGAATCGACGTTTTAACCTTGTTTCATATCGTATATACAATTTTTCGTTCATAATGGCGTACCATCGTAATACGAAATATTGAAATCTCATTCAAATTCAATGAGTTTATATTCTCTCGACGCAGAATAAAGAATATAACATGAATGTAACGTTTTTACTATGTTTAAAAACGCGTTATTATATGATAATTATCGAAAAACGTGTTCGACATACGCGAATTTCGGTATATACGAAGTTAAAATCGTGAAACCTTTAATAATACTCGTGCCCCAGTTTGAAGAAAGTTACCAGTCGATTCAGAACATTGCATTTCATAAGATCAAACATCTATTTTATCTTTGGAATTGACGTTTTAACCTTGTTTCACATCGTATATACGATTTTTCGCTCATATAAGCGTATCGTCGAAAAACGAAATGTTGAAATCTCGTTCAATTTCATTGATTTTATATTCTATCGATGCAGAGCAAAGAATATAACAAGAATATGACGTTTTTACTATGTTTAAATACGCGTTCACATATGATAATTATCGAAAAACGTAATCGGCATACGCGAATTTCAGTATATGCGAAGTTAAAATCGAGAAATCTTTAATAATACTCATGCCACAGTTTGAAAAATATTACCAATCGAATCAGAACATTGCATTTCATAAGATCAAACATCTATTTTATTTTGGAATCGTCGTTATAACCTTGTTTCATATGTTATATACGATTATTAGCTCATAAAGAAGTATCGTCGAAAAGCGAAATTTGAATTCTCAACAAATTTCAATGCATTTATATTCTATCGACGCAGAATTCATATTGGAACAAGAATATAAGTTTGTAGCTATGTGTAAATACGAGTTTCAACATGAATATTGTCGAAAAATAAGATCGACACATGCGAATTTCGAGAATTGCGGAGATGAAATCGTGATAACATTGAAATTACTTGTTCCACCGTTTGAAAAATGTCACCAATCAATTCGGACATTGTATTTCTGAAGATCAAACATCTATTTAATCTTGGAATCGACGTTTTAACCTTGTTTCATATCGTATATACAATTTTTCGTTCATAATGGCGTACCATCGTAATACGAAATATTGAAATCTCATTCAAATTCAATGAGTTTATATTCTCTCGACGCAGAATAAAGAATATAACATGAATGTAACGTTTTTACTATGTTTAAAAACGCGTTATTATATGATAATTATCGAAAAACGTGTTCGACATACGCGAATTTCGGTATATACGAAGTTAAAATCGTGAAACCTTTAATAATACTCGTGCCCCAGTTTGAAGAAAGTTACCAGTCGATTCAGAATATTGCATTTCATAAGATCAAACATCTATTTTATCTTTGGAATTGACGTTTTAACCTTGTTTCACATCGTATATACGATTTTTCGCTCATATAAGCGTATCGTCGAAAAACGAAATGTTGAAATCTCGTTCAATTTCATTGATTTTATATTCTATCGATGCAGAGCAAAGAATATAATAAGAATATGACGTTTTTACTATGTTTATATACGCGTTCACATATGATAATTATCGAAAAACGTAATCGGCATACGCGAATTTCAGTATATGCGAAGTAAAAATCGTGAAATCTTTAATAATACTCGTGCCACAGATTGAAAAATGTTACCAATCGATTCAGAACATTGCATTTCAAATGATCAAACATCTATTTTTATATTGAAATCAAAGTTTTTAACATTGTTTCATATCGTATATACGATTTTTCGCTCATATAAGCGTATCGTCGAAAAACGAAAAGTTGAAACATCGTTCAATTTCATTGATTTTATATTCTATTAATATAGAATAAAGAATATTACATGAATATAACGTTTTTATTATGTTTAAATACGCGTTTTCATATGATAATTATCGATAAACTTAAACGATAACGCGAATTTCGGTATAAGCGAAGTTAAAATCGTGAAACCTTTAATAATACTCGTGCCCCAGTTTGAAGAAAGTTACCAGTCGATTCAGAACATTGCATTTCATAAGATCAAACATCTATTTTATCTTTGGAATTGACGTTTTAACCATGTTTCACATCGTATATACGATTTTTCGCTCATATAAGCGTATCGTCGAAAAACGAAATGTTGAAATCTCGTTCAATTTCATTGATTTTATACTCTATCGATGCAGAGCAAAGAATATAACAAGAATATGACGTTTTTACTATGTTTATATACGCGTTCACATATGATAATTATCGAAAAACTTAATCGGCATACGCGAATTTCAGTATATGCGAAGTAAAAATCGTGAAATCTTTAATAATACTCGTGCCACAGATTGAAAAATGTTACCAATCGATTCAGAACATTGCATTTCATATGATCAAACATCTATTTTTATATTGAAATCAAAGTTTTTAACATTGTTTCATATCGTATATACGATTTTTCGCTCATATAAGCGTATCGTCGAAAAACGAAAAGTTGGAACCTCGTTCAATTTCATTGATTTTATATTCTATTGATATAGAATAAAGAATATTACATGAATATAACGTTTTTATTATGTTTAAATACGCGTTTTCATATGATAATTATCGATAAACTTAATCGATAACGCGAATTTCGGTATAAGCGAAATTAAATCGTGAAATATTTAATAATACTTGTGCCACAGTTTGAAAAATGTTACCAATCGATTCAGAACATTGCATTTCATAGGATCAAACATCTGTTTTATATTGAAATCAAAGATTTTAACATTGTTTCATATCGTATATACCATTTTTCGCTCATATACTCGTATCGTCGAAAAACGAAAAGTTGAAATCTCGTTCAATTTCATTGATTTTATATTCTATTGATGCAGAGCAAAGAATATAACAAGAATATAACGTTTTTACTATGTTTAAATACGCGTTCACATATGATAATTATCGAAAAACGTAATCGGCATACGCGAATTTCAGTATATGCGAAGTTAAAATCGAGAATTCTTTAATAATGCTCATGCCACAGTTTGAAAAATATTACCAATCGAATCAGAACATTGCATTTCATAAGATCAAACATCTATTTTATTTTGGAATCGTCGTTATAACCTTGTTTCATATGTTATATACGATTATTAGCTCATAAAGAAGTATCGTCGAAAAGCGAAATTTGAATTCTCAACAAATTTCAATGCATTTATATTCTATCGACGCAGAATACATATTGGAACAAGAATATAAGTTTGTAGCTATGTGTAAATACGAGTTTCAACATGAATATTGTCGAAAAATAAGATCGACACATGCGAATTTCGAGAATTGCGGAGATGAAATCGTGAAAACATTGAAATTACTTGTTCCACCGTTTGAAAAATGTCACCAATCAATTCGGACATTGTATTTCTGAAGATCAAACATCTATTTAATCTTGGAATCGACGTTTTAACCTTGTTTCATATCGTACATACAATTTTTCGTTCATAATGGCGTACCATCGTAATACGAAATATTGAAATCTCATTCAAATTCAATGAGTTTATATTCTCTCGACGCAGAATGAAGAATATAACATGAATGTAACGTTTTTACTATGTTTAAAAACGCGTTATTATATGATAATTATCGAAAAACGTGTTCGACATACGCGAATTTCGGTATATGCGAAGTAAAAATCGTGAAATCTTTAATAATACTTGTGCCACAGTTTGAAAAATGTTACCAATCGTTTCAGGACATTGCATTTCTTAAGGTCAAACATCTGTTTTATATTGATATCAAAGATTTTAACATTGTTTCATATCGTATATACGATTTTTCGCTCATATACGCTAATCGTCGAAATACGAAAAGTTGAAACCTCGTTCAATTTCATTGATTTTATATTCTATTGATACAGAATAAAGAATATAACAAGAATATGACGTTTTTACTATGTTTAAATACGCGTTCACATATGATAATTATCGAAAAACGTAATCGGCATACGCGAATTTCAGTATATGCGAAGTTAAAATCGTGAAATCTTTAATAATACTCGTGCCACAGTTTGAAAAATATTACCAATCGAATCAGAACATTGCATTTTATGAGATCAAACGTCTATTTTATTTTGGAATCTTCGTTATAAACTTGTTTCATATGTTATATACGATTATTAGCACATAAAGAAGTATCGTCAAAAGCGAAATTTGAATTCTCAACAAATTTCAATGCATTTATATTCTATCGACGCAGAATACATATTGGAAAAAGAATATAAGTTTGTAGCTATGGGTAAATACGAGTTTCAACATGAATATTGTCGAAAAATAAGATCGACACATGCGAATTTCGAGAATTGCGGAGATGAAATCGTGATAACATTGAAATTACTTGTTCCACCGTTTGAAAAATGTCACCAATCAATTCGGACATTGTATTTCTGAAGATCAAACATCTATTTAATCTTGGAATCGACGTTTTAACCTTGTTTCATATCGTACATACAATTTTTCGTTCATAATGGCGTACCATCGTAATACGAAATATTGAAATCTCATTCAAATTCAATGAGTTTATATTCTCTCGACGCAGAATGAAGAATATAACATGAATGTAACGTTTTTACTATGTTTAAAAACGCGTTATTATATGATAATTATCGAAAAACTTGTTCGACATACGCGAATTTCGGTATATGCGAAGTAAAAATCGTGAAATCTTTAATAATACTTGTGCCACAGTTTGAAAAATGTTACCAATCGTTTCAGAACATTGCATTTCTTAAGGTCAAACATCTGTTTTATATTGATATCAAAGATTTTAACATTGTTTCATATCGTATATACGATTTTTCGCTCATATACGCTAATCTTCGAAATAAGAAAAGTTGAAACATCGTTCAATTTCATTGATTTTATATTCTATCGACGCAGAATAAAGAATACATCAAGAACATAACGTTTTTACTATGTTAAAATACTCGTTTTCATATGATAATTATCGATAAACTTAATCGACATACGCGAATTTCGGTATATGCGAAGTTAAAATCGTGAAATCTTTAATAATACTCGTGCCACAG
The DNA here is from genome assembly GCF_910589235.1 of Vespa crabro. Lineage (NCBI taxonomy): Eukaryota > Metazoa > Arthropoda > Insecta > Hymenoptera > Vespidae > Vespa > Vespa crabro. Next base: position 13,980,378 of record NC_060955.1, read on the forward strand.
TTTGAAAAATGTTACCAATCGATTCAGAACATTGCATTTCATATGATCAAACATCTATTTTTATATTGAAATCAAAGATTTTAACATTGTTTCATATCGTATATACGATTTTTCGCTCATATACGCTAATCGTCGAAATACGAAAAGTTGAAACCTCGTTCAATTTCATTGATTTTATATTCTATTGATACAGAATAAAGAATATAACAAGAATATGACGTTTTTACTATGTTTAAATACGCGTTCACATATGATAATTATCGAAAAACATAATCGGCATACGCGAATTTCAGTATATGCGAAGTTAAAATCGTGAAATCTTTAATAATACTTGTGCCAAAGTTTGAAAAATGTTATCAATCGATTCAGAACATTGCATTTCATATGATCAAACATCTATTTTTATATTTGAATCAAAGTTATTAACACTGTTTCATATCGTATATACGATTTTTCGCTCATATACGCTAATCGTCGAAATACGAAAAGTTGAAACCTCGTTCAATTTCATTGATTTTATATTCTATTGATGCAGAGCAAAGAATATAATAAGAATATAACGTTTTTACTATGTTTAAATACGCGTTCACATATGATAATTATCGAAAAACGTAATCGGCATACGCGAATTTCAGTATATGCGAAGTTAAAATCGTGAAATCTTTAATAATACTCGTGCCCCAGTTTGAAGAAAGTTACCAGTCGATTCAGAACATTGCATTTCATAAGATCAAACATCTATTTTATCTTTGGAATTGACGTTTTAACCTTGTTTCACATCGTATATACGATTTTTCGCTCATATAAGCGTATCGTCGAAAAACGAAATGTTGAAATCTCGTTCAATTTCATTGATTTTATATTCTATCGATGCAGAGCAAAGAATATAACAAGAATATGACGTTTTTACTATGTTTAAATACGCGTTCACATATGATAATTATCGAAAAACGTAATCGGCATACGCGAATTTCAGTATATGCGAAGTTAAAATCGAGAAATCTTTAATAATACTCATGCCACAGTTTGAAAAATATTACCAATCGAATCAGAACATTGCATTTCATAAGATCAAACATCTATTTTATTATGGAATCGTCGTTATAACCTTGTTTCATATGTTATATACGATTATTAGCTCATAAAGAAGTATCGTCGAAAAGCGAAATTTGAATTCTCAACAAATTTCAATGCATTTATATTCTATCGACGCAGAATTCATATTGGAACAAGAATATAAGTTTGTAGCTATGTGTAAATACGAGTTTCAACATGAATATTGTCGAAAAATAAGATCGACACATGCGAATTTCGAGAATTGCGGAGATGAAATCGTGATAACATTGAAATTACTTGTTCCACCGTTTGAAAAATGTCACCAATCAATTCGGACATTGTATTTCTGAAGATCAAACATCTATTTAATCTTGGAATCGACGTTTTAACCTTGTTTCATATCGTACATACAATTTTTCGTTCATAATGGCGTACCATCGTAATACGAAATATTGAAATCTCATTCAAATTCAATGAGTTTATATTCTCTCGACGCAGAATGAAGAATATAACATGAATGTAACGTTTTTACTATGTTTAAAAACGCGTTATTATATGATAATTATCGAAAAACTTGTTCGACATACGCGAATTTCGGTATATGCGAAGTAAAAATCGTGAAATCTTTAATAATACTTGTGCCACAGTTTGAAAAATGTTACCAATCGTTTCAGGACATTGCATTTCTTAAGGTCAAACATCTGTTTTATATTGATATCAAAGATTTTAACATTGTTTCATATCGTATATACGATTTTTCGCTCATATACGCTAATCGTCGAAATACGAAAAGTTGAAACCTCGTTCAATTTCATTGATTTTATATTCTATTGATACAGAATAAAGAATATAACAAGAATATGACGTTTTTACTATGTTTAAATACGCGTTCACATATGATAATTATCGAAAAACGTAATCGGCATACGCGAATTTCAGTATATGCGAAGTTAAAATAGTGAAATCTTTAATAATACTCGTGCCACAGTTTGAAAAATATTACCAATCGAATCAGAACATTGCATTTTATGAGATCAAACGTCTATTTTATTTTGGAATCTTCGTTATAAACTTGTTTCATATGTTATATACGATTATTAGCACATAAAGAAGTATCGTCAAAAGCGAAATTTGAATTCTCAACAAATTTCAATGCATTTATATTCTATCGACGCAGAATACATATTGGAACAAGAATATAAGTTTGTAGCTATGGGTAAATACGAGTTTCAACATGAATATTGTCGAAAAATAAGATCGACACATGCGAATTTCGAGAATTGCGGAGATGAAATCGTGATAACATTGAAATTACTTGTTCCACCGTTTGAAAAATGTCACCAATCAATTCGGACATTGTATTTCTGAAGATCAAACATCTATTTAATCTTGGAATCGACGTTTTAACCTTGTTTCATATCGTACATACAATTTTTCGTTCATAATGGCGTACCATCGTAATACGAAATATTGAAATCTCATTCAAATTCAATGAGTTTATATTCTCTCGACGCAGAATGAAGAATATAACATGAATGTAACGTTTTTACTATGTTTAAAAACGCGTTATTATATGATAATTATCGAAAAACTTGTTCGACATACGCGAATTTCGGTATATGCGAAGTAAAAATCGTGAAATCTTTAATAATACTTGTGCCACAGTTTGAAAAATGTTACCAATCGTTTCAGAACATTGCATTTCTTAAGGTCAAACATCTGTTTTATATTGATATCAAAGATTTTAACATTGTTTCATATCGTATATACGATTTTTCGCTCATATACGCTAATCTTCGAAATAAGAAAAGTTGAAACATCGTTCAATTTCATTGATTTTATATTCTATCGACGCAGAATAAAGAATACATCAAGAACATAACGTTTTTACTATGTTAAAATACTCGTTTTCATATGATAATTATCGATAAACTTAATCGACATACGCGAATTTCGGTATATGCGAAGTTAAAATCGTGAAATCTTTAATAATACTCGTGCCACAGTTTGAAAAATGTTACCAATCGATTCAGAACATTGCATTTCATATGATCAAACATCTATTTTTATATTGAAATCAAAGATTTTAACATTGTTTCATATCGTATATACGATTTTTCGCTCATATACGCTAATCGTCGAAATACGAAAAGTTGAAACCTCGTTCAATTTCATTGATTTTATATTCTATTGATACAGAATAAAGAATATAACAAGAATATGACGTTTTTACTATGTTTAAATACGCGTTCACATATGATAATTATCGAAAAACGTAATCGGCATACGCGAATTTCAGTATATGCGAAGTTAAAATCGTGAAATCTTTAATAATACTTGTGCCAAAGTTTGAAAAATGTTATCAATCGATTCAGAACATTGCATTTCATATGATCAAACATCTATTTTTATATTTGAATCAATGTTATTAACACTGTTTCATATCGTATATACGATTTTTCGCTCATATACGCTAATCGTCGAAATACGAAAAGTTGAAACCTCGTTCAATTTCATTGATTTTATATTCTATTGATGCAGAGCAAAGAATATAATAAGAATATAACGTTTTTACTATGTTTAAATACGCGTTCACATATGATAATTATCGAAAAACGTAATCGGCATACGCGAATTTCAGTATATGCGAAGTTAAAATCGTGAAATCTTTAATAATACTCGTGCCCCAGTTTGAAGAAAGTTACCAGTCGATTCAGAACATTGCATTTCATAAGATCAAACATCTATTTTATCTTTGGAATTGACGTTTTAACCTTGTTTCACATCGTATATACGATTTTTCGCTCATATAAGCGTATCGTCGAAAAACGAAATGTTGAAATCTCGTTCAATTTCATTGATTTTATATTCTATCGATGCAGAGCAAAGAATATAACAAGAATATGACGTTTTTACTATGTTTAAATACGCGTTCACATATGATAATTATCGAAAAACGTAATCGGCATACGCGAATTTCAGTATATGCGAAGTTAAAATCGAGAAATCTTTAATAATACTCATGCCACAGTTTGAAAAATATTACCAATCGAATCAGAACATTGCATTTCATAAGATCAAACATCTATTTTATTATGGAATCGTCGTTATATCCTTGTTTCATATGTTATATACGATTATTAGCTCATAAAGAAGTATCGTCGAAAAGCGAAATTTGAATTCTCAACAAATTTCAATGCATTTATATTCTATCGACGCAGAATTCATATTGGAACAAGAATATAAGATTGTAGCTATGTGTAAATACGAGTTTCAACATGAATATTGTCGAAAAATAAGATCGACACATGCGAATTTCGAGAATTGCGGAGATGAAATCGTGATAACATTGAAATTACTTGTTCCACCGTTTGAAAAATGTCACCAATCAATTCGGACATTGTATTTCTGAAGATCAAACATCTATTTAATCTTGGAATCGACGTTTTAACCTTGTTTCATATCGTACATACAATTTTTCGTTCATAATGGCGTACCATCGTAATACGAAATATTGAAATCTCATTCAAATTCAATGAGTTTATATTCTCTCGACGCAGAATGAAGAGTATAACATGAATGTAACGTTTTTACTATGTTTAAAAACGCGTTATTATATGATAATTATCGAAAAACTTGTTCGACATACGCGAATTTCGGTATATGCGAAGTAAAAATCGTGAAATCTTTAATAATACTTGTGCCACAGTTTGAAAAATGTTACCAATCGTTTCAGAACATTGCATTTCTTAAGGTCAAACATCTGTTTTATATTGATATCAAAGATTTTAACATTGTTTCATATCGTATATACGATTTTTCGCTCATATACGCTAATCTTCGAAATAAGAAAAGTTGAAACATCGTTCAATTTCATTGATTTTATATTCTATCGACGCAGAATAAAGAATACATCAAGAACATAACGTTTTTACTATGTTAAAATACTCGTTTTCATATGATAATTATCGATAAACTTAATCGACATACGCGAATTTCGGTATATGCGAAGTTAAAATCGTGAAATCTTTAATAATACTCGTGCCACAGTTTGAAAAATGTTACCAATCGATTCAGAACATTGCATTTCATATGATCAAACATCTATTTTTATATTGAAATCAAAGATTTTAACATTGTTTCATATCGTATATACGATTTTTCTCTCATATACGCTAATCGTCGAAATACGAAAAGTTGAAACCTCGTTCAATTTCATTGATTTTATATTCTATTGATACAGAATAAAGAATATAACAAGAATATGACGTTTTTACTATGTTTAAATACGCGTTCACATATGATAATTATCGAAAAACGTAATCGGCATACGCGAATTTCAGTATATGCGAAGTTAAAATCGTGAAATCTTTAATAATACTTGTGCCAAAGTTTGAAAAATGTTATCAATCGATTCAGAACATTGCATTTCATATGATCAAACATCTATTTTTATATTTGAATCAAAGTTATTAACACTGTTTCATATCGTATATACGATTTTTCGCTCATATACGCTAATCGTCGAAATACGAAAAGTTGAAACCTCGTTCAATTTCATTGATTTTATATTCTATTGATGCAGAGCAAAGAATATAATAAGAATATAACGTTTTTACTATGTTTAAATACGCGTTCACATATGATAATTATCGAAAAACGTAATCGGCATACGCGAATTTCAGTATATGCGAAGTTAAAATCGTGAAATCTTTAATAATACTCGTGCCCCAGTTTGAAGAAAGTTACCAGTCGATTCAGAACATTGCATTTCATAAGATCAAACATCTATTTTATCTTTGGAATTGACGTTTTAACCTTGTTTCACATCGTATATACGATTTTTCGCTCATATAAGCGTATCGTCGAAAAACGAAATGTTGAAATCTCGTTCAATTTCATTGATTTTATATTCTATCGATGCAGAGCAAAGAATATAACAAGAATATGACGTTTTTACTATGTTTAAATACGCGTTCACATATGATAATTATCGAAAAACGTAATCGGCATACGCGAATTTCAGTATATGCGAAGTTAAAATCGAGAAATCTTTAATAATACTCATGCCACAGTTTGAAAAATATTACCAATCGAATCAGAACATTGCATTTCATAAGATCAAACATCTATTTTATTATGGAATCGTCGTTATAACCTTGTTTCATATGTTATATACGATTATTAGCTCATAAAGAAGTATCGTCGAAAAGCGAAATTTGAATTCTCAACAAATTTCAATGCATTTATATTCTATCGACGCAGAATTCATATTGGAACAAGAATATAAGTTTGTAGCTATGTGTAAATACGAGTTTCAACATGAATATTGTCGAAAAATAAGATCGACACATGCGAATTTCGAGAATTGCGGAGATGAAATCGTGATAACATTGAAATTACTTGTTCCACCGTTTGAAAAATGTCACCAATCAATTCGGACATTGTATTTCTGAAGATCAAACATCTATTTAATCTTGGAATCGACGTTTTAACCTTGTTTCATATCGTATATACAATTTTTCGTTCATAATGGCGTACCATCGTAATACGAAATATTGAAATCTCATTCAAATTCAATGAGTTTATATTCTCTCGACGCAGAATAAAGAATATAACATGAATGTAACGTTTTTACTATGTTTAAAAACGCGTTATTATATGATAATTATCGAAAAACGTGTTCGACATACGCGAATTTCGGTATATACGAAGTTAAAATCGTGAAACCTTTAATAATACTCGTGCCCCAGTTTGAAGAAAGTTACCAGTCGATTCAGAACATTGCATTTCATAAGATCAAACATCTATTTTATCTTTGGAATTGACGTTTTAACCTTGTTTCACATCGTATATACGATTTTTCGCTCATATAAGCGTATCGTCGAAAAACGAAATGTTGAAATCTCGTTCAATTTCATTGATTTTATATTCTATCGATGCAGAGCAAAGAATATAACAAGAATATGACGTTTTTACTATGTTTAAATACGCGTTCACATATGATAATTATCGAAAAACGTAATCGGCATACGCGAATTTCAGTATATGCGAAGTTAAAATCGAGAAATCTTTAATAATACTCATGCCACAGTTTGAAAAATATTACCAATCGAATCAGAACATTGCATTTCATAAGATCAAACATCTATTTTATTTTGGAATCGTCGTTATAACCTTGTTTCATATGTTATATACGATTATTAGCTCATAAAGAAGTATCGTCGAAAAGCGAAATTTGAATTCTCAACAAATTTCAATGCATTTATATTCTATCGACGCAGAATTCATATTGGAACAAGAATATAAGTTTGTAGCTATGTGTAAATACGAGTTTCAACATGAATATTGTCGAAAAATAAGATCGACACATGCGAATTTCGAGAATTGCGGAGATGAAATCGTGATAACATTGAAATTACTTGTTCCACCGTTTGAAAAATGTCACCAATCAATTCGGACATTGTATTTCTGAAGATCAAACATCTATTTAATCTTGGAATCGACGTTTTAACCTTGTTTCATATCGTATATACAATTTTTCGTTCATAATGGCGTACCATCGTAATACGAAATATTGAAATCTCATTCAAATTCAATGAGTTTATATTCTCTCGACGCAGAATAAAGAATATAACATGAATGTAACGTTTTTACTATGTTTAAAAACGCGTTATTATATGATAATTATCGAAAAACGTGTTCGACATACGCGAATTTCGGTATATACGAAGTTAAAATCGTGAAACCTTTAATAATACTCGTGCCCCAGTTTGAAGAAAGTTACCAGTCGATTCAGAACATTGCATTTCATAAGATCAAACATCTATTTTATCTTTGGAATTGACGTTTTAACCTTGTTTCACATCGTATATACGATTTTTCGCTCATATAAGCGTATCGTCGAAAAACGAAATGTTGAAATCCCGTTCAATTTCATTGATTTTATATTCTATCGATGCAGAGCAAAGAATATAACAAGAATATGACGTTTTTACTATGTTTAAATACGCGTTCACATATGATAATTATCGAAAAACGTAATCGGCATACGCGAATTTCAGTATATGCGAAGTTAAAATCGAGAAATCTTTAATAATACTCATGCCACAGTTTGAAAAATATTACCAATCGAATCAGAACATTGCATTTCATAAGATCAAACATCTATTTTATTTTGGAATCGTCGTTATAACCTTGTTTCATATGTTATATACGATTATTAGCTCATAAAGAAGTATCGTCGAAAAGCGAAATTTGAATTCTCAACAAATTTCAATGCATTTATATTCTATCGACGCAGAATTCATATTGGAACAAGAATATAAGTTTGTAGCTATGTGTAAATACGAGTTTCAACATGAATATTGTCGAAAAATAAGATCGACACATGCGAATTTCGAGAATTGCGGAGATGAAATCGTGATAACATTGAAATTACTTGTTCCACCGTTTGAAAAATGTCACCAATCAATTCGGACATTGTATTTCTGAAGATCAAACATCTATTTAATCTTGGAATCGACGTTTTAACCTTGTTTCATATCGTATATACAATTTTTCGTTCATAATGGCGTACCATCGTAATACGAAATATTGAAATCTCATTCAAATTCAATGAGTTTATATTCTCTCGACGCAGAATAAAGAATATAACATGAATGTAACGTTTTTACTATGTTTAAAAACGCGTTATTATATGATAATTATCGAAAAACGTGTTCGACATACGCGAATTTCGGTATATACGAAGTTAAAATCGTGAAACCTTTAATAATACTCGTGCCCCAGTTTGAAGAAAGTTACCAGTCGATTCAGAACATTGCATTTCATAAGATCAAACATCTATTTTATCTTTGGAATTGACGTTTTAACCTTGTTTCACATCGTATATACGATTTTTCGCTCATATAAGCGTATCGTCGAAAAACGAAATGTTGAAATCTCGTTCAATTTCATTGATTTTATATTCTATCGATGCAGAGCAAAGAATATAACAAGAATATGACGTTTTTACTATGTTTAAATACGCGTTCACATATGATAATTATCGAAAAACGTAATCGGCATACGCGAATTTCAGTATATGCGAAGTTAAAATCGAGAAATCTTTAATAATACTCATGCCACAGTTTGAAAAATATTACCAATCGAATCAGAACATTGCATTTCATAAGATCAAACATCTATTTTATTTTGGAATCGTCGTTATAACCTTGTTTCATATGTTATATACGATTATTAGCTCATAAAGAAGTATCGTCGAAAAGCGAAATTTGAATTCTCAACAAATTTCAATGCATTTATATTCTATCGACGCAGAATTCATATTGGAACAAGAATATAAGTTTGTAGCTATGTGTAAATACGAGTTTCATAATGAATATTGTCGAAAAATAAGATCGACACATGCGAATTTCGAGAATTGCGGAGATGAAATCGTGAAAACATTGAAATTACTTGTTCCACCGTTTGAAAAATGTCACCAATCAATTCGGACATTGTATTTCTGAAGATCAAACATCTATTTAATCTTGGAATCGACGTTTTAACCTTGTTTCATATCGTATATACAATTTTTCGTTCATAATGGCGTACCATCGTAATACGAAATATTGAAATCTCATTCAAATTCAATGAGTTTATATTCTCTCGACGCAGAATAAAGAATATAACATGAATGTAACGTTTTTACTATGTTTAAAAACGCGTTATTATATGATAATTATCGAAAAACGTGTTCGACATACGCGAATTTCGGTATATACGAAGTTAAAATCGTGAAACCTTTAATAATACTCGTGCCCCAGTTTGAAGAAAATTACCAGTCGATTCAGAACATTGCATTTCATAAGATCAAACATCTATTTTATCTTTGGAATTGACGTTTTAACCTTGTTTCACATCGTATATACGATTTTTCGCTCATATACGCGTACCGCCGAAAAACGAAAAGTTGAAATCTCGTTCAATTTCATTGATTTTATATTCTATCGATGCAGAGCAAAGAATATAACAAGAATATGACGTTTTTACTATGTTTAAATACGCGTTCACTTATGATAATTATCGAAAAACGTAATCGGCATACGCGAATTTCAGTATATGCGAAGTTAAAATCGAGAAATCTTTAATAATACTCATGCCACAGTTTGAAAAATATTACCAATCGAATCAGAACATTGCATTTCATAAGATCAAACATCTATTTTATTTTGGAATCGTCGTTATAACCTTGTTTCATATGTTATATACGATTATTAGCTCATAAAGAAGTATCGTCGAAAAGCGAAATTTGAATTCTCAACAAATTTCAATGCATTTATATTCTATCGACGCAGAATTCATATTGGAACAAGAATATAAGTTTGTAGCTATGTGTAAATACGAGTTTCAACATGAATATTGTCGAAAAATAAGATCGACACATGCGAATTTCGAGAATTGCGGAGATGAAATCGTGATAACATTGAAATTACTTGTTCCACCGTTTGAAAAATGTCACCAATCAATTCGGACATTGTATTTCTGAAGATCAAACATCTATTTAATCTTGGAATCGACGTTTTAACCTTGTTTCATATCGTATATACAATTTTTCGTTCATAATGGCGTACCATCGTAATACGAAATATTGAAATCTCATTCAAATTCAATGAGTTTATATTCTCTCGACGCAGAATAAAGAATATAACATGAATGTAACGTTTTTACTATGTTTAAAAACGCGTTATTATATGATAATTATCGAAAAACGTGTTCGACATACGCGAATTTCGGTATATACGAAGTTAAAATCGTGAAACCTTTAATAATACTCGTGCCCCAGTTTGAAGAAAGTTACCAGTCGATTCAGAACATTGCATTTCATAAGATCAAACATCTATTTTATCTTTGGAATTGACGTTTTAACCTTGTTTCACATCGTATATACGATTTTTCGCTCATATAAGCGTATCGTCGAAAAACGAAATGTTGAAATCTCGTTCAATTTCATTGATTTTATATTCTATCGATGCAGAGCAAAGAATATAACAAGAATATGACGTTTTTACTATGTTTAAATACGCGTTCACATATGATAATTATCGAAAAACGTAATCGGCATACGCGAATTTCAGTATATGCGAAGTTAAAATCGAGAAATCTTTAATAATACTCATGCCACAGTTTGAAAAATATTACCAATCGAATCAGAACATTGCATTTCATAAGATCAAACATCTATTTTATTTTGGAATCGTCGTTATAACCTTGTTTCATATGTTATATACGATTATTAGCTCATAAAGAAGTATCGTCGAAAAGCGAAATTTGAATTCTCAACAAATTTCAATGCATTTATATTCTATCGACGCAGAATTCATATTGGAACAAGAATATAAGTTTGTAGCTATGTGTAAATACGAGTTTCAACATGAATATTGTCGAAAAATAAGATCGACACATGCGAATTTCGAGAATTGCGGAGATGAAATCGTGATAACATTGAAATTACTTGTTCCACCGTTTGAAAAATGTCACCAATCAATTCGGACATTGTATTTCTGAAGATCAAACATCTATTTAATCTTGGAATCGACGTTTTAACCTTGTTTCATATCGTATATACAATTTTTCGTTCATAATGGCGTACCATCGTAATACGAAATATTGAAATCTCATTCAAATTCAATGAGTTTATATTCTCTCGACGCAGAATAAAGAATATAACATGAATGTAACGTTTTTACTATGTTTAAAAACGCGTTATTATATGATAATTATCGAAAAACGTGTTCGACATACGCGAATTTCGGTATATACGAAGTTAAAATCGTGAAACCTTTAATAATACTCGTGCCCCAGTTTGAAGAAAGTTACCAGTCGATTCAGAACATTGCATTTCATAAGATCAAACATCTATTTTATCTTTGGAATTGACGTTTTAACCTTGTTTCACATCGTATATACGATTTTTCGCTCATATAAGCGTATCGTCGAAAAACGAAATGTTGAAATCTCGTTCAATTTCATTGATTTTATATTCTATCGATGCAGAGCAAAGAATATAACAAGAATATGACGTTTTTACTATGTTTAAATACGCGTTCACTTATGATAATTATCGAAAAACGTAATCGGCATACGCGAATTTCAGTATATGCGAAGTTAAAATCGAGAAATCTTTAATAATACTCATGCCACAGTTTGAAAAATATTACCAATCGAATCAGAACATTGCATTTCATAAGATCAAACATCTATTTTATTTTGGAATCGTCGTTATAACCTTGTTTCATATGTTATATACGATTATTAGCTCATAAAGAAGTATAGTCGAAAAGCGAAATTTGAATTCTCAACAAATTTCAATGCATTTATATTCTATCGACGCAGAATTCATATTGGAACAAGAATATAAGTTTGTAGCTATGTGTAAATACGAGTTTCAACATGAATATTGTCGAAAAATAAGATCGACACATGCGAATTTCGAGAATTGCGGAGATGAAATCGTGATAACATTGAAATTACTTGTTCCACCGTTTGAAAAATGTCACCAATCAATTCGGACATTGTATTTCTGAAGATCAAACATCTATTTAATCTTGGAATCGACGTTTTAACCTTGTTTCATATCGTATATACAATTTTTCGTTCATAATGGCGTACCATCGTAATACGAAATATTGAAATCTCATTCAAATTCAATGAGTTTATATTCTCTCGACGCAGAATAAAGAATATAACATGAATGTAACGTTTTTACTATGTTTAAAAACGCGTTATTATATGATAATTATCGAAAAACGTGTTCGACATACGCGAATTTCGGTATATACGAAGTTAAAATCGTGAAACCTTTAATAATACTCGTGCCCCAGTTTGAAGAAAGTTACCAGTCGATTCAGAACATTGCATTTCATAAGATCAAACATCTATTTTATCTTTGGAATTGACGTTTTAACCTTGTTTCACATCGTATATACGATTTTTCGCTCATATAAGCGTATCGTCGAAAAACGAAATGTTGAAATCTCGTTCAATTTCATTGATTTTATATTCTATCGATGCAGAGCAAAGAATATAACAAGAATATGACGTTTTTACTATGTTTAAATACGCGTTCACATATGATAATTATCGAAAAACGTAATCGGCATACGCGAATTTCAGTATATGCGAAGTTAAAATCGAGAAATCTTTAATAATACTCATGCCACAGTTTGAAAAATATTACCAATCGAATCAGAACATTGCATTTCATAAGATCAAACATCTATTTTATTTTGGAATCGTCGTTATAACCTTGTTTCATATGTTATATACGATTATTAGCTCATAAAGAAGTATCGTCGAAAAGCGAAATTTGAATTCTCAACAAATTTCAATGCATTTATATTCTATCGACGCAGAATTCATATTGGAACAAGAATATAAGTTTGTAGCTATGTGTAAATACGAGTTTCATAATGAATATTGTCGAAAAATAAGATCGACACATGCGAATTTCGAGAATTGCGGAGATGAAATCGTGAAAACATTGAAATTACTTGTTCCACCGTTTGAAAAATGTCACCAATCAATTCGGACATTGTATTTCTGAAGATCAAACATCTATTTAATCTTGGAATCGACGTTTTAACCTTGTTTCATATCGTATATACAATTTTTCGTTCATAATGGCGTACCATCGTAATACGAAATATTGAAATCTCATTCAAATTCAATGAGTTTATATTCTCTCGACGCAGAATAAAGAATATAACATGAATGTAACGTTTTTACTATGTTTAAAAACGCGTTATTATATGATAATTATCGAAAAACGTGTTCGACATACGCGAATTTCGGTATATACGAAGTTAAAATCGTGAAACCTTTAATAATACTCGTGCCCCAGTTTGAAGAAAATTACCAGTCGATTCAGAACATTGCATTTCATAAGATCAAACATCTATTTTATCTTTGGAATTGACGTTTTAACCTTGTTTCACATCGTATATACGATTTTTCGCTCATATACGCGTACCGCCGAAAAACGAAAAGTTGAAATCTCGTTCAATTTCATTGATTTTATATTCTATCGATGCAGAGCAAAGAATATAACAAGAATATGACGTTTTTACTATGTTTAAATACGCGTTCACTTATGATAATTATCGAAAAACGTAATCGGCATACGCGAATTTCAGTATATGCGAAGTTAAAATCGAGAAATCTTTAATAATACTCATGCCACAGTTTGAAAAATATTACCAATCGAATCAGAACATTGCATTTCATAAGATCAAACATCTATTTTATTTTGGAATCGTCGTTATAACCTTGTTTCATATGTTATATACGATTATTAGCTCATAAAGAAGTATCGTCGAAAAGCGAAATTTGAATTCTCAACAAATTTCAATGCATTTATATTCTATCGACGCAGAATTCATATTGGAACAAGAATATAAGTTTGTAGCTATGTGTAAATACGAGTTTCAACATGAATATTGTCGAAAAATAAGATCGACACATGCGAATTTCGAGAATTGCGGAGATGAAATCGTGAAAACATTGAAATTACTTGTTCCACCGTTTGAAAAATGTCACCAATCAATTCGGACATTGTATTTCTGAAGATCAAACATCTATTTAATCTTGGAATCGACGTTTTAACCTTGTTTCATATCGTATATACAATTTTTCGTTCATAATGGCGTACCATCGTAATACGAAATATTGAAATCTCATTCAAATTCAATGAGTTTATATTCTCTCGACGCAGAATAAAGAATATAACATGAATGTAACGTTTTTACTATGTTTAAAAACGCGTTATTATATGATAATTATCGAAAAACGTGTTCGACATACGCGAATTTCGGTATATACGAAGTTAAAATCGTGAAACCTTTAATAATACTCGTGCCCCAGTTTGAAGAAAATTACCAGTCGATTCAGAACATTGCATTTCATAAGATCAAACATCTATTTTATCTTTGGAATTGACGTTTTAACCTTGTTTCACATCGTATATACGATTTTTCGCTCATATACGCGTACCGCCGAAAAACGAAAAGTTGAAATCTCGTTCAATTTCATTGATTTTATATTCTATCGATGCAGAGCAAAGAATATAACAAGAATATGACGTTTTTACTATGTTTAAATACGCGTTCACATATGATAATTATCGAAAAACGTAATCGGCATACGCGAATTTCAGTATATGCGAAGTTAAAATCGAGAAATCTTTAATAATACTCATGCCACAGTTTGAAAAATATTACCAATCGAATCAGAACATTGCATTTCATAAGATCAAACATCTATTTTATTTTGGAATCGTCGTTATAACCTTGTTTCATATGTTATATACGATTATTAGCTCATAAAGAAGTATCGTCGAAAAGCGAAATTTGAATTCTCAACAAATTTCAATGCATTTATATTCTATCGACGCAGAATTCATATTGGAACAAGAATATAAGTTTGTAGCTATGTGTAAATACGAGTTTCATAATGAATATTGTCGAAAAATAAGATCGACACATGCGAATTTCGAGAATTGCGGAGATGAAATCGTGAAAACATTGAAATTACTTGTTCCACCGTTTGAAAAATGTCACCAATCAATTCGGACATTGTATTTCTGAAGATCAAACATCTATTTAATCTTGGAATCGACGTTTTAACCTTGTTTCATATCGTATATACAATTTTTCGTTCATAATGGCGTACCATCGTAATACGAAATATTGAAATCTCATTCAAATTCAATGAGTTTATATTCTCTCGACGCAGAATAAAGAATATAACATGAATGTAACGTTTTTACTATGTTTAAAAACGCGTTATTATATGATAATTATCGAAAAACGTGTTCGACATACGCGAATTTCGGTATATACGAAGTTAAAATCGTGAAACCTTTAATAATACTCGTGCCCCAGTTTGAAGAAAATTACCAGTCGATTCAGAACATTGCATTTCATAAGATCAAACATCTATTTTATCTTTGGAATTGACGTTTTAACCTTGTTTCACATCGTATATACGATTTTTCGCTCATATACGCGTACCGCCGAAAAACGAAAAGTTGAAATCTCGTTCAATTTCATTGATTTTATATTCTATCGATGCAGAGCAAAGAATATAACAAGAATATGACGTTTTTACTATGTTTAAATACGCGTTCACTTATGATAATTATCGAAAAACGTAATCGGCATACGCGAATTTCAGTATATGCGAAGTTAAAATCGAGAAATCTTTAATAATACTCATGCCACAGTTTGAAAAATATTACCAATCGAATCAGAACATTGCATTTCATAAGATCAAACATCTATTTTATTTTGGAATCGTCGTTATAACCTTGTTTCATATGTTATATACAATTATTAGCTCATAAAGAAGTATCGTCGAAAAGCGAAATTTGAATTCTCAACAAATTTCAATGCATTTATATTCTATCGACGCAGAATTCATATTGGAACAAGAATATAAGTTTGTAGCTATGTGTAAATACGAGTTTCAACATGAATATTGTCGAAAAATAAGATCGACACATGCGAATTTCGAGAATTGCGGAGATGAAATCGTGAAAACATTGAAATTACTTGTTCCACCGTTTGAAAAATGTCACCAATCAATTCGGACATTGTATTTCTGAAGATCAAACATCTATTTAATCTTGGAATCGACGTTTTAACCTTGTTTCATATCGTATATACAATTTTTCGTTCATAATGGCGTACCATCGTAATACGAAATATTGAAATCTCATTCAAATTCAATGAGTTTATATTCTCTCGACGCAGAATAAAGAATATAACATGAATGTAACGTTTTTACTATGTTTAAAAACGCGTTATTATATGATAATTATCGAAAAACGTGTTCGACATACGCGAATTTCGGTATATACGAAGTTAAAATCGTGAAACCTTTAATAATACTCGTGCCCCAGTTTGAAGAAAATTACCAGTCGATTCAGAACATTGCATTTCATAAGATCAAACATCTATTTTATCTTTGGAATTGACGTTTTAACCTTGTTTCACATCGTATATACGATTTTTCGCTCATATACGCGTACCGCCGAAAAACGAAAAGTTGAAATCTCGTTCAATTTCATTGATTTTATATTCTATCGATGCAGAGCAAAGAATATAACAAGAATATGACGTTTTTACTATGTTTAAATACGCGTTCACTTATGATAATTATCGAAAAACGTAATCGGCATACGCGAATTTCAGTATATGCGAAGTTAAAATCGAGAAATCTTTAATAATACTCATGCCACAGTTTGAAAAATATTACCAATCGAATCAGAACATTGCATTTCATAAGATCAAACATCTATTTTATTTTGGAATCGTCGTTATAACCTTGTTTCATATGTTATATACGATTATTAGCTCATAAAGAAGTATCGTCGAAAAGCGAAATTTGAATTCTCAACAAATTTCAATGCATTTATATTCTATCGACGCAGAATTCATATTGGAACAAGAATATAAGTTTGTAGCTATGTGTAAATACGAGTTTCAACATGAATATTGTCGAAAAATAAGATCGACACATGCGAATTTCGAGAATTGCGGAGATGAAATCGTGAAAACATTGAAATTACTTGTTCCACCGTTTGAAAAATGTCACCAATCAATTCGGACATTGTATTTCTGAAGATCAAACATCTATTTAATCTTGGAATCGACGTTTTAACCTTGTTTCATATCGTATATACAATTTTTCGTTCATAATGGCGTACCATCGTAATACGAAATATTGAAATCTCATTCAAATTCAATGAGTTTATATTCTCTCGACGCAGAATAAAGAATATAACATGAATGTAACGTTTTTACTATGTTTAAAAACGCGTTATTATATGATAATTATCGAAAAACGTGTTCGACATACGCGAATTTCGGTATATACGAAGTTAAAATCGTGAAACCTTTAATAATACTCGTGCCCCAGTTTGAAGAAAATTACCAGTCGATTCAGAACATTGCATTTCATAAGATCAAACATCTATTTTATCTTTGGAATTGACGTTTTAACCTTGTTTCACATCGTATATACGATTTTTCGCTCATATACGCGTACCGCCGAAAAACGAAAAGTTGAAATCTCGTTCAATTTCATTGATTTTATATTCTATCGATGCAGAGCAAAGAATATAACAAGAATATGACGTTTTTACTATGTTTAAATACGCGTTCACTTATGATAATTATCGAAAAACGTAATCGGCATACGCGAATTTCAGTATATGCGAAGTTAAAATCGAGAAATCTTTAATAATACTCATGCCACAGTTTGAAAAATATTACCAATCGAATCAGAACATTGCATTTCATAAGATCAAACATCTATTTTATTTTGGAATCGTCGTTATAACCTTGTTTCATATGTTATATACGATTATTAGCTCATAAAGAAGTATCGTCGAAAAGCGAAATTTGAATTCTCAACAAATTTCAATGCATTTATATTCTATCGACGCAGAATTCATATTGGAACAAGAATATAAGTTTGTAGCTATGTGTAAATACGAGTTTCAACATGAATATTGTCGAAAAATAAGATCGACACATGCGAATTTCGAGAATTGCGGAGATGAAATCGTGAAAACATTGAAATTACTTGTTCCACCGTTTGAAAAATGTCACCAATCAATTCGGACATTGTATTTCTGAAGATCAAACATCTATTTAATCTTGGAATCGACGTTTTAACCTTGTTTCATATCGTATATACAATTTTTCGTTCATAATGGCGTACCATCGTAATACGAAATATTGAAATCTCATTCAAATTCAATGAGTTTATATTCTCTCGACGCAGAATAAAGAATATAACATGAATGTAACGTTTTTACTATGTTTAAAAACGCGTTATTATATGATAATTATCGAAAAACGTGTTCGACATACGCGAATTTCGGTATATACGAAGTTAAAATCGTGAAACCTTTAATAATACTCGTGCCCCAGTTTGAAGAAAATTACCAGTCGATTCAGAACATTGCATTTCATAAGATCAAACATCTATTTTATCTTTGGAATTGACGTTTTAACCTTGTTTCACATCGTATATACGATTTTTCGCTCATATACGCGTACCGCCGAAAAACGAAAAGTTGAAATCTCGTTCAATTTCATTGATTTTATATTCTATCGATGCAGAGCAAAGAATATAACAAGAATATGACGTTTTTACTATGTTTAAATACGCGTTCACATATGATAATTATCGAAAAACGTAATCGGCATACGCGAATTTCAGTATATGCGAAGTTAAAATCGAGAAATCTTTAATAATACTCATGCCACAGTTTGAAAAATATTACCAATCGAATCAGAACATTGCATTTCATAAGATCAAACATCTATTTTATTTTGGAATCGTCGTTATAAACTTGTTTCATATGTTATATACGATTATTAGCTCATAAAGAAGTATCGTCGAAAAGCGAAATTTGAATTCTCAACAAATTTCAATGCATTTATATTCTATCGACGCAGAATTCATATTGGAACAAGAATATAAGTTTGTAGCTATGTGTAAATACGAGTTTCAACATGAATATTGTCGAAAAATAAGATCGACACATGCGAATTTCGAGAATTGCGGAGATGAAATCGTGATAACATTGAAATTACTTGTTCCACCGTTTGAAAAATGTCACCAATCAATTCGGACATTGTATTTCTGAAGATCAAACATCTATTTAATCTTGGAATCGACGTTTTAACCTTGTTTCATATCGTATATACAATTTTTCGTTCATAATGGCGTACCATCGTAATACGAGATATTGAAATCTCATTCAAATTCAATGAGTTTATATTCTCTCGACGCAGAATAAAGAATATAACATGAATGTAACGTTTTTACTATGTTTAAAAACGCGTTATTATATGATAATTATCGAAAAACGTGTTCGACATACGCGAATTTCGGTATATACGAAGTTAAAATCGTGAAACCTTTAATAATACTCGTGCCCCAGTTTGAAGAAAATTACCAATCGATTCAGAACATTGCATTTCATAAGATCAAACATCTATTTTATCTTTGGAATTGACGTTTTAACCTTGTTTCACATCGTATATACGATTTTTCGCTCATATACGCGTACCGCCGAAAAACGAAAAGTTGAAATCTCGTTCAATTTCATTGATTTTATATTCTATCGATGCAGAGCAAAGAATATAACAAGAATATGACGTTTTTACTATGTTTAAATACGCGTTCACATATGATAATTATCGAAAAACGTAATCGGCATACGCGAATTTCAGTATATGCGAAGTTAAAATCGAGAAATCTTTAATAATACTCATGCCACAGTTTGAAAAATATTACCAATCGAATCAGAACATTGCATTTCATAAGATCAAACATCTATTTTATTTTGGAATCGTCGTTATAACCTTGTTTCATATGTTATATACGATTATTAGCTCATAAAGAAGTATCGTCGAAAAGCGAAATTTGAATTCTCAACAAATTTCAATGCATTTATATTCTATCGACGCAGAATTCATATTGGAACAAGAATATAAGTTTGTAGCTATGTGTAAATACGAGTTTCAACATGAATATTGTCGAAAAATAAGATCGACACATGCGAATTTCGAGAATTGCGGAGATGAAATCGTGATAACATTGAAATTACTTGTTCCACCGTTTGAAAAATGTCACCAATCAATTCGGACATTGTATTTCTGAAGATCAAACATCTATTTAATCTTGGAATCGACGTTTTAACCTTGTTTCATATCGTATATACAATTTTTCGTTCATAATGGCGTACCATCGTAATACGAAATATTGAAATCTCATTCAAATTCAATGAGTTTATATTCTCTCGACGCAGAATAAAGAATATAACATGAATGTAACGTTTTTACTATGTTTAAAAACGCGTTATTATATGATAATTATCGAAAAACGTGTTCGACATACGCGAATTTCGGTATATACGAAGTTAAAATCGTGAAACCTTTAATAATACTCGTGCCCCAGTTTGAAGAAAATTACCAGTCGATTCAGAACATTGCATTTCATAAGATCAAACATCTATTTTATCTTTGGAATTGACGTTTTAACCTTGTTTCATATCGTATATACGATTTTTCGCTCATATACGCGTACCGCCGAAAAACGAAAAGTTGAAATCTCGTTCAATTTCATTGATTTTATATTCTATCGATGCAGAGCAAAGAATATAACAAGAATATGACGTTTTTACTATGTTTAAATACGCGTTCACTTATGATAATTATCGAAAAACGTAATCGGCATACGCGAATTTCAGTATATGCGAAGTTAAAATCGAGAAATCTTTAATAATACTCATGCCACAGTTTGAAAAATATTACCAATCGAATCAGAACATTGCATTTCATAAGATCAAACATCTATTTTATTTTGGAATCGTCGTTATAACCTTGTTTCATATGTTATATACGATTATTAGCTCATAAAGAAGTATCGTCGAAAAGCGAAATTTGAATTCTCAACAAATTTCAATGCATTTATATTCTATCGACGCAGAATTCATATTGGAACAAGAATATAAGTTTGTAGCTATGTGTAAATACGAGTTTCAACATGAATATTGTCGAAAAATAAGATCGACACATGCGAATTTCGAGAATTGCGGAGATGAAATCGTGAAAACATTGAAATTACTTGTTCCACCGTTTGAAAAATGTCACCAATCAATTCGGACATTGTATTTCTGAAGATCAAACATCTATTTAATCTTGGAATCGACGTTTTAACCTTGTTTCATATCGTATATACAATTTTTCGTTCATAATGGCGTACCATCGTAATACGAAATATTGAAATCTCATTCAAATTCAATGAGTTTATATTCTCTCGACGCAGAATAAAGAATATAACATGAATGTAACGTTTTTACTATGTTTAAAAACGCGTTATTATATGATAATTATCGAAAAACGTGTTCGACATACGCGAATTTCGGTATATACGAAGTTAAAATCGTGAAACCTTTAATAATACTCGTGCCCCAGTTTGAAGAAAATTACCAGTCGATTCAGAACATTGCATTTCATAAGATCAAACATCTATTTTATCTTTGGAATTGACGTTTTAACCTTGTTTCACATCGTATATACGATTTTTCGCTCATATACGCGTACCGCCGAAAAACGAAAAGTTGAAATCTCGTTCAATTTCATTGATTTTATATTCTATCGATGCAGAGCAAAGAATATAACAAGAATATGACGTTTTTACTATGTTTAAATACGCGTTCACATATGATAATTATCGAAAAACGTAATCGGCATACGCGAATTTCAGTATATGCGAAGTTAAAATCGAGAAATCTTTAATAATACTCATGCCACAGTTTGAAAAATATTACCAATCGAATCAGAACATTGCATTTCATAAGATCAAACATCTATTTTATTTTGGAATCGTCGTTATAAACTTGTTTCATATGTTATATACGATTATTAGCTCATAAAGAAGTATCGTCGAAAAGCGAAATTTGAATTCTCAACAAATTTCAATGCATTTATATTCTATCGACGCAGAATTCATATTGGAACAAGAATATAAGTTTGTAGCTATGTGTAAATACGAGTTTCAACATGAATATTGTCGAAAAATAAGATCGACACATGCGAATTTCGAGAATTGCGGAGATGAAATCGTGATAACATTGAAATTACTTGTTCCACCGTTTGAAAAATGTCACCAATCAATTCGGACATTGTATTTCTGAAGATCAAACATCTATTTAATCTTGGAATCGACGTTTTAACCTTGTTTCATATCGTATATACAATTTTTCGTTCATAATGGCGTACCATCGTAATACGAAATATTGAAATCTCATTCAAATTCAATGAGTTTATATTCTCTCGACGCAGAATAAAGAATATAACATGAATGTAACGTTTTTACTATGTTTAAAAACGCGTTATTATATGATAATTATCGAAAAACGTGTTCGACATACGCGAATTTCGGTATATACGAAGTTAAAATCGTGAAACCTTTAATAATACTCGTGCCCCAGTTTGAAGAAAATTACCAGTCGATTCAGAACATTGCATTTCATAAGATCAAACATCTATTTTATCTTTGGAATTGACGTTTTAACCTTGTTTCACATCGTATATACGATTTTTCGCTCATATACGCGTACCGCCGAAAAACGAAAAGTTGAAATCTCGTTCAATTTCATTGATTTTATATTCTATCGATGCAGAGCAAAGAATATAACAAGAATATGACGTTTTTACTATGTTTAAATACGCGTTCACTTATGATAATTATCGAAAAACGTAATCGGCATACGCGAATTTCAGTATATGCGAAGTTAAAATCGAGAAATCTTTAATAATACTCATGCCACAGTTTGAAAAATATTACCAATCGAATCAGAACATTGCATTTCATAAGATCAAACATCTATTTTATTTTGGAATCGTCGTTATAACCTTGTTTCATATGTTATATACGATTATTAGCTCATAAAGAAGTATCGTCGAAAAGCGAAATTTGAATTCTCAACAAATTTCAATGCATTTATATTCTATCGACGCAGAATTCATATTGGAACAAGAATATAAGTTTGTAGCTATGTGTAAATACGAGTTTCAACATGAATATTGTCGAAAAATAAGATCGACACATGCGAATTTCGAGAATTGCGGAGATGAAATCGTGAAAACATTGAAATTACTTGTTCCACCGTTTGAAAAATGTCACCAATCAATTCGGACATTGTATTTCTGAAGATCAAACATCTATTTAATCTTGGAATCGACGTTTTAACCTTGTTTCATATCGTATATACAATTTTTCGTTCATAATTGCGTACCATCGTAATACGAAATATTGAAATCTCATTCAAATTCAATGAGTTTATATTCTCTCGACGCAGAATAAAGAATATAACATGAATGTAACGTTTTTACTATGTTTAAAAACGCGTTATTATATGATAATTATCGAAAAACGTGTTCGACATACGCGAATTTCGGTATATACGAAGTTAAAATCGTGAAACCTTTAATAATACTCGTGCCCCAGTTTGAAGAAAATTACCAGTCGATTCAGAACATTGCATTTCATAAGATCAAACATCTATTTTATCTTTGGAATTGACGTTTTAACCTTGTTTCACATCGTATATACGATTTTTCGCTCATATACGCGTACCGCCGAAAAACGAAAAGTTGAAATCTCGTTCAATTTCATTGATTTTATATTCTATCGATGCAGAGCAAAGAATATAACAAGAATATGACGTTTTTACTATGTTTAAATACGCGTTCACATATGATAATTATCGAAAAACGTAATCGGCATACGCGAATTTCAGTATATGCGAAGTTAAAATCGAGAAATCTTTAATAATACTCATGCCACAGTTTGAAAAATATTACCAATCGAATCAGAACATTGCATTTCATAAGATCAAACATCTATTTTATTTTGGAATCGTCGTTATAAACTTGTTTCATATGTTATATACGATTATTAGCTCATAAAGAAGTATCGTCGAAAAGCGAAATTTGAATTCTCAACAAATTTCAATGCATTTATATTCTATCGACGCAGAATTCATATTGGAACAAGAATATAAGTTTGTAGCTATGTGTAAATACGAGTTTCAACATGAATATTGTCGAAAAATAAGATCGACACATGCGAATTTCGAGAATTGCGGAGATGAAATCGTGATAACATTGAAATTACTTGTTCCACCGTTTGAAAAATGTCACCAATCAATTCGGACATTGTATTTCTGAAGATCAAACATCTATTTAATCTTGGAATCGACGTTTTAACCTTGTTTCATATCGTATATACGATTTTTCGCTCATATACGCGTACCGCCGAAAAACGAAAAGTTGAAATCTCGTTCAATTTCATTGATTTTATATTCTATCGATGCAGAGCAAAGAATATAACAAGAATATGACGTTTTTACTATGTTTAAATACGCGTTCACATATGATAATTATCGAAAAACGTAATCGGCATACGCGAATTTCAGTATATGCGAAGTTAAAATCGAGAAATCTTTAATAATACTCATGCCACAGTTTGAAAAATATTACCAATCGAATCAGAACATTGCATTTCATAAGATCAAACATCTATTTTATTTTGGAATCGTCGTTATAACCTTGTTTCATATGTTATATACGATTATTAGCTCATAAAGAAGTATCGTCGAAAAGCGAAATTTGAATTCTCAACAAATTTCAATGCATTTATATTCTATCGACGCAGAATTCATATTGGAACAAGAATATAAGTTTGTAGCTATGTGTAAATACGAGTTTCAACATGAATATTGTCGAAAAATAAGATCGACACATGCGAATTTCGAGAATTGCGGAGATGAAATCGTGATAACATTGAAATTACTTGTTCCACCGTTTGAAAAATGTCACCAATCAATTCGGACATTGTATTTCTGAAGATCAAACATCTATTTAATCTTGGAATCGACGTTTTAACCTTGTTTCATATCGTATATACAATTTTTCGTTCATAATGGCGTACCATCGTAATACGAAATATTGAAATCTCATTCAAATTCAATGAGTTTATATTCTCTCGACGCAGAATAAAGAATATAACATGAATGTAACGTTTTTACTATGTTTAAAAACGCGTTATTATATGATAATTATCGAAAAACGTGTTCGACATACGCGAATTTCGGTATATACGAAGTTAAAATCGTGAAACCTTTAATAATACTCGTGCCCCAGTTTGAAGAAAATTACCAGTCGATTCAGAACATTGCATTTCATAAGATCAAACATCTATTTTATCTTTGGAATTGACGTTTTAACCTTGTTTCACATCGTATATACGATTTTTCGCTCATATACGCGTACCGCCGAAAAACGAAAAGTTGAAATCTCGTTCAATTTCATTGATTTTATATTCTATCGATGCAGAGCAAAGAATATAACAAGAATATGACGTTTTTACTATGTTTAAATACGCGTTCACTTATGATAATTATCGAAAAACGTAATCGGCATACGCGAATTTCAGTATATGCGAAGTTAAAATCGAGAAATCTTTAATAATACTCATGCCACAGTTTGAAAAATATTACCAATCGAATCAGAACATTGCATTTCATAAGATCAAACATCTATTTTATTTTGGAATCGTCGTTATAACCTTGTTTCATATGTTATATACGATTATTAGCTCATAAAGAAGTATCGTCGAAAAGCGAAATTTGAATTCTCAACAAATTTCAATGCATTTATATTCTATCGACGCAGAATTCATATTGGAACAAGAATATAAGTTTGTAGCTATGTGTAAATACGAGTTTCAACATGAATATTGTCGAAAAATAAGATCGACACATGCGAATTTCGAGAATTGCGGAGATGAAATCGTGAAAACATTGAAATTACTTGTTCCACCGTTTGAAAAATGTCACCAATCAATTCGGACATTGTATTTCTGAAGATCAAACATCTATTTAATCTTGGAATCGACGTTTTAACCTTGTTTCATATCGTATATACAATTTTTCGTTCATAATGGCGTACCATCGTAATACGAAATATTGAAATCTCATTCAAATTCAATGAGTTTATATTCTCTCGACGCAGAATAAAGAATATAACATGAATGTAACGTTTTTACTATGTTTAAAAACGCGTTATTATATGATAATTATCGAAAAACGTGTTCGACATACGCGAATTTCGGTATATACGAAGTTAAAATCGTGAAACCTTTAATAATACTCGTGCCCCAGTTTGAAGAAAATTACCAGTCGATTCAGAACATTGCATTTCATAAGATCAAACATCTATTTTATCTTTGGAATTGACGTTTTAACCTTGTTTCACATCGTATATACGATTTTTCGCTCATATACGCGTACCGCCGAAAAACGAAAAGTTGAAATCTCGTTCAATTTCATTGATTTTATATTCTATCGATGCAGAGCAAAGAATATAACAAGAATATGACGTTTTTACTATGTTTAAATACGCGTTCACATATGATAATTATCGAAAAACGTAATCGGCATACGCGAATTTCAGTATATGCGAAGTTAAAATCGAGAAATCTTTAATAATACTCATGCCACAGTTTGAAAAATATTACCAATCGAATCAGAACATTGCATTTCATAAGATCAAACATCTATTTTATTTTGGAATCGTCGTTATAACCTTGTTTCATATGTTATATACGATTATTAGCTCATAAAGAAGTATCGTCGAAAAGCGAAATTTGAATTCTCAACAAATTTCAATGCATTTATATTCTATCGACGCAGAATTCATATTGGAACAAGAATATAAGTTTGTAGCTATGTGTAAATACGAGTTTCAACATGAATATTGTCGAAAAATAAGATCGACACATGCGAATTTCGAGAATTGCGGAGATGAAATCGTGAAAACATTGAAATTACTTGTTCCACCGTTTGAAAAATGTCACCAATCAATTCGGACATTGTATTTCTGAAGATCAAACATCTATTTAATCTTGGAATCGACGTTTTAACCTTGTTTCATATCGTATATACAATTTTTCGTTCATAATGGCGTACCATCGTAATACGAAATATTGAAATCTCATTCAAATTCAATGAGTTTATATTCTCTCGACGCAGAATAAAGAATATAACATGAATGTAACGTTTTTACTATGTTTAAAAACGCGTTATTATATGATAATTATCGAAAAACGTGTTCGACATACGCGAATTTCGGTATATACGAAGTTAAAATCGTGAAACCTTTAATAATACTCGTGCCCCAGTTTGAAGAAAATTACCAGTCGATTCAGAACATTGCATTTCATAAGATCAAACATCTATTTTATCTTTGGAATTGACGTTTTAACCTTGTTTCACATCGTATATACGATTTTTCGCTCATATACGCGTACCGCCGAAAAACGAAAAGTTGAAATCTCGTTCAATTTCATTGATTTTATATTCTATCGATGCAGAGCAAAGAATATAACAAGAATATGACGTTTTTACTATGTTTAAATACGCGTTCACATATGATAATTATCGAAAAACGTAATCGGCATACGCGAATTTCAGTATATGCGAAGTTAAAATCGAGAAATCTTTAATAATACTCATGCCACAGTTTGAAAAATATTACCAATCGAATCAGAACATTGCATTTCATAAGATCAAACATCTATTTTATTTTGGAATCGTCGATATAAACTTGTTTCATATGTTATATACGATTATTAGCTCATAAAGAAGTATCGTCGAAAAGCGAAATTTGAATTCTCAACAAATTTCAATGCATTTATATTCTATCGACGCAGAATTCATATTGGAACAAGAATATAAGTTTGTAGCTATGTGTAAATACGAGTTTCAACATGAATATTGTCGAAAAATAAGATCGACACATGCGAATTTCGAGAATTGCGGAGATGAAATCGTGATAACATTGAAATTACTTGTTCCACCGTTTGAAAAATGTCACCAATCAATTCGGACATTGTATTTCTGAAGATCAAACATCTATTTAATCTTGGAATCGACGTTTTAACCTTGTTTCATATCGTATATACGATTTTTCGCTCATATACGCGTACCGCCGAAAAACGAAAAGTTGAAATCTCGTTCAATTTCATTGATTTTATATTCTATCGATGCAGAGCAAAGAATATAACAAGAATATGACGTTTTTACTATGTTTAAATACGCGTTCACATATGATAATTATCGAAAAACGTAATCGGCATACGCGAATTTCAGTATATGCGAAGTTAAAATCGAGAAATCTTTAATAATACTCATGCCACAGTTTGAAAAATATTACCAATCGAATCAGAACATTGCATTTCATAAGATCAAACATCTATTTTATTTTGGAATCGTCGTTATAACCTTGTTTCATATGTTATATACGATTATTAGCTCATAAAGAAGTATCGTCGAAAAGCGAAATTTGAATTCTCAACAAATTTCAATGCATTTATATTCTATCGACGCAGAATTCATATTGGAACAAGAATATAAGTTTGTAGCTATGTGTAAATACGAGTTTCAACATGAATATTGTCGAAAAATAAGATCGACACATGCGAATTTCGAGAATTGCGGAGATGAAATCGTGATAACATTGAAATTACTTGTTCCACCGTTTGAAAAATGTCACCAATCAATTCGGACATTGTATTTCTGAAGATCAAACATCTATTTAATCTTGGAATCGACGTTTTAACCTTGTTTCATATCGTATATACAATTTTTCGTTCATAATGGCGTACCATCGTAATACGAAATATTGAAATCTCATTCAAATTCAATGAGTTTATATTCTCTCGACGCAGAATAAAGAATATAACATGAATGTAACGTTTTTACTATGTTTAAAAACGCGTTATTATATGATAATTATCGAAAAACGTGTTCGACATACGCGAATTTCGGTATATACGAAGTTAAAATCGTGAAACCTTTAATAATACTCGTGCCCCAGTTTGAAGAAAATTACCAGTCGATTCAGAACATTGCATTTCATAAGATCAAACATCTATTTTATCTTTGGAATTGACGTTTTAACCTTGTTTCACATCGTATATACGATTTTTCGCTCATATACGCGTACCGCCGAAAAACGAAAAGTTGAAATCTCGTTCAATTTCATTGATTTTATATTCTATCGATGCAGAGCAAAGAATATAACAAGAATATGACGTTTTTACTATGTTTAAATACGCGTTCACTTATGATAATTATCGAAAAACGTAATCGGCATACGCGAATTTCAGTATATGCGAAGTTAAAATCGAGAAATCTTTAATAATACTCATGCCACAGTTTGAAAAATATTACCAATCGAATCAGAACATTGCATTTCATAAGATCAAACATCTATTTTATTTTGGAATCGTCGTTATAACCTTGTTTCATATGTTATATACGATTATTAGCTCATAAAGAAGTATCGTCGAAAAGCGAAATTTGAATTCTCAACAAATTTCAATGCATTTATATTCTATCGACGCAGAATTCATATTGGAACAAGAATATAAGTTTGTAGCTATGTGTAAATACGAGTTTCAACATGAATATTGTCGAAAAATAAGATCGACACATGCGAATTTCGAGAATTGCGGAGATGAAATCGTGATAACATTGAAATTACTTGTTCCACCGTTTGAAAAATGTCACCAATCAATTCGGACATTGTATTTCTGAAGATCAAACATCTATTTAATCTTGGAATCGACGTTTTAACCTTGTTTCATATCGTATATACAATTTTTCGTTCATAATGGCGTACCATCGTAATACGAAATATTGAAATCTCATTCAAATTCAATGAGTTTATATTCTCTCGACGCAGAATAAAGAATATAACATGAATGTAACGTTTTTACTATGTTTAAAAACGCGTTATTATATGATAATTATCGAAAAACGTGTTCGACATACGCGAATTTCGGTATATACGAAGTTAAAATCGTGAAACCTTTAATAATACTCGTGCCCCAGTTTGAAGAAAATTACCAGTCGATTCAGAACATTGCATTTCATAAGATCAAACATCTATTTTATCTTTGGAATTGACGTTTTAACCTTGTTTCACATCGTATATACGATTTTTCGCTCATATACGCGTACCGCCGAAAAACGAAAAGTTGAAATCTCGTTCAATTTCATTGATTTTATATTCTATCGATGCAGAGCAAAGAATATAACAAGAATATGACGTTTTTACTATGTTTAAATACGCGTTCACATATGATAATTATCGAAAAACGTAATCGGCATACGCGAATTTCAGTATATGCGAAGTTAAAATCGAGAAATCTTTAATAATACTCATGCCACAGTTTGAAAAATATTACCAATCGAATCAGAACATTGCATTTCATAAGATCAAACATCTATTTTATTTTGGAATCGTCGTTATAAACTTGTTTCATATGTTATATACGATTATTAGCTCATAAAGAAGTATCGTCGAAAAGCGAAATTTGAATTCTCAACAAATTTCAATGCATTTATATTCTATCGACGCAGAATTCATATTGGAACAAGAATATAAGTTTGTAGCTATGTGTAAATACGAGTTTCAACATGAATATTGTCGAAAAATAAGATCGACACATGCGAATTTCGAGAATTGCGGAGATGAAATCGTGATAACATTGAAATTACTTGTTCCACCGTTTGAAAAATGTCACCAATCAATTCGGACATTGTATTTCTGAAGATCAAACATCTATTTAATCTTGGAATCGACGTTTTAACCTTGTTTCATATCGTATATACAATTTTTCGTTCATAATGGCGTACCATCGTAATACGAAATATTGAAATCTCATTCAAATTCAATGAGTTTATATTCTCTCGACGCAGAATAAAGAATATAACATGAATGTAACGTTTTTACTATGTTTAAAAACGCGTTATTATATGATAATTATCGAAAAACGTGTTCGACATACGCGAATTTCGGTATATACGAAGTTAAAATCGTGAAACCTTTAATAATACTCGTGCCCCAGTTTGAAGAAAGTTACCAGTCGATTCAGAACATTGCATTTCATAAGATCAAACATCTATTTTATCTTTGGAATTGACGTTTTAACCTTGTTTCACATCGTATATACGATTTTTCGCTCATATAAGCGTATCGTCGAAAAACGAAATGTTGAAATCTCGTTCAATTTCATTGATTTTATATTCTATCGATGCAGAGCAAAGAATATAATAAGAATATGACGTTTTTACTATGTTTATATACGCGTTCACATATGATAATTATCGAAAAACGTAATCGGCATACGCGAATTTCAGTATATGCGAAGTAAAAATCGTGAAATCTTTAATAATACTCGTGCCACAGATTGAAAAATGTTACCAATCGATTCAGAACATTGCATTTCAAATGATCAAACATCTATTTTTATATTGAAATCAAAGTTTTTAACATTGTTTCATATCGTATATACGATTTTTCGCTCATATAAGCGTATCGTCGAAAAACGAAAAGTTGAAACATCGTTCAATTTCATTGATTTTATATTCTATTAATATAGAATAAAGAATATTACATGAATATAACGTTTTTATTATGTTTAAATACGCGTTTTCATATGATAATTATCGATAAACTTAAACGATAACGCGAATTTCGGTATAAGCGAAGTTAAAATCGTGAAACCTTTAATAATACTCGTGCCCCAGTTTGAAGAAAGTTACCAGTCGATTCAGAACATTGCATTTCATAAGATCAAATATCTATTTTATCTTTGGAATTGACGTTTTAACCATGTTTCACATCGTATATACGATTTTTCGCTCATATAAGCGTATCGTCGAAAAACGAAATGTTGAAATCTCGTTCAATTTCATTGATTTTATACTCTATCGATGCAGAGCAAAGAATATAACAAGAATATGACGTTTTTACTATGTTTATATACGCGTTCACATATGATAATTATCGAAAAACTTAATCGGCATACGCGAATTTCAGTATATGCGAAGTAAAAATCGTGAAATCTTTAATAATACTCATGCCACAGTTTGAAAAATATTACCAATCGAATCAGAACATTGCATTTCATAAGATCAAACATCTATTTTATTTTGGAATCGTCGTTATAACCTTGTTTCATATGTTATATACGATTATTAGCTCATAAAGAAGTATCGTCGAAAAGCGAAATTTGAATTCTCAACAAATTTCAATGCATTTATATTCTATCGACGCAGAATTCATATTGGAACAAGAATATAAGTTTGTAGCTATGTGTAAATACGAGTTTCAACATGAATATTGTCGAAAAATAAGATCGACACATGCGAATTTCGAGAATTGCGGAGATGAAATCGTGAAAACATTGAAATTACTTGTTCCACCGTTTGAAAAATGTCACCAATCAATTCGGACATTGTATTTCTGAAGATCAAATATCTATTTAATCTTGGAATCGACGTTTTAACCTTGTTCATATCGTATATACAATTTTTCGTTCATAATGGCGTACCATCGTAATACGAAATATTGAAATCTCATTCAAATTCAATGAGTTTATATTCTCTCGACGCAGAATAAAGAATATAACATGAATGTAACGTTTTTACTATGTTTAAAAACGCGTTATTATATGATAATTATCGAAAAACGTGTTCGACATACGCGAATTTCGGTATATACGAAGTTAAAATCGTGAAACCTTTAATAATACTCGTGCCCCAGTTTGAAGAAAATTACCAGTCGATTCAGAACATTGCATTTCATAAGATCAAACATCTATTTTATCTTTGGAATTGACGTTTTAACCTTGTTTCACATCGTATATACGATTTTTCGCTCATATACGCGTACCGCCGAAAAACGAAAAGTTGAAATCTCGTTCAATTTCATTGATTTTATATTCTATCGATGCAGAGCAAAGAATATAACAAGAATATGACGTTTTTACTATGTTTAAATACGCGTTCACATATGATAATTATCGAAAAACGTTATCGGCATACGCGAATTTCAGTATATGCGAAGTTAAAATCGAGAAATCTTTAATAATACTCATGCCACAGTTTGAAAAATATTACCAATCGAATCAGAACATTGCATTTCATAAGATCAAACATCTATTTTATTTTGGAATCGTCGTTATAACCTTGTTTCATATGTTATATACGATTATTAGCTCATAAAGAAGTATCGTCGAAAAGCGAAATTTGAATTCTCAACAAATTTCAATGCATTTATATTCTATCGACGCAGAATTCATATTGGAACAAGAATATAAGTTTGTAGCTATGTGTAAATACGAGTTTCAACATGAATATTGTCGAAAAATAAGATCGACACATGCGAATTTCGAGAATTGCGGAGATGAAATCGTGATAACATTGAAATTACTTGTTCCACCGTTTGAAAAATGTCACCAATCAATTCGGACATTGTATTTCTGAAGATCAAACATCTATTTAATCTTGGAATCGACGTTTTAACCTTGTTTCATATCGTATATACAATTTTTCGTTCATAATGGCGTACCATCGTAATACGAAATATTGAAATCTCATTCAAATTCAATGAGTTTATATTCTCTCGACGCAGAATAAAGAATATAACATGAATGTAACGTTTTTACTATGTTTAAAAACGCGTTATTATATGATAATTATCGAAAAACGTGTTCGACATACGCGAATTTCGGTATATACGAAGTTAAAATCGTGAAACCTTTAATAATACTCGTGCCCCAGTTCGAAGAAAATTACCAGTCGATTCAGAACATTGCATTTCATAAGATCAAACATCTATTTTATCTTTGGAATTGACGTTTTAACCTTGTTTCACATCGTATATACGATTTTTCGCTCATATACGCGTACCATCGTAATACGAAATATTGAAATCTCATTCAAATTCAATGAGTTTATATTCTCTCGACGCAGAATAAAGAATATAACATGAATGTAACGTTTTTACTATGTTTAAAAACGCGTTATTATATGATAATTATCGAAAAACGTGTTCGACATACGCGAATTTCGGTATATACGAAGTTAAAATCGTGAAACCTTTAATAATACTCGTGCCCCAGTTTGAAGAAAGTTACCAGTCGATTCAGAACATTGCATTTCATAAGATCAAACATCTATTTTATCTTTGGAATTGACGTTTTAACCTTGTTTCACATCGTATATACGATTTTTCGCTCATATAAGCGTATCGTCGAAAAACGAAATGTTGAAATCTCGTTCAATTTCATTGATTTTATATTCTATCGATGCAGAGCAAAGAATATAATAAGAATATGACGTTTTTACTATGTTTATATACGCGTTCACATATGATAATTATCGAAAAACGTAATCGGCATACGCGAATTTCAGTATATGCGAAGTAAAAATCGTGAAATCTTTAATAATACTCGTGCCACAGATTGAAAAATGTTACCAATCGATTCAGAACATTGCATTTCAAATGATCAAACATCTATTTTTATATTGAAATCAAAGTTTTTAACATTGTTTCATATCGTATATACGATTTTTCGCTCATATAAGCGTATCGTCGAAAAACGAAAAGTTGAAACATCGTTCAATTTCATTGATTTTATATTCTATTAATATAGAATAAAGAATATTACATGAATATAACGTTTTTATTATGTTTAAATACGCGTTTTCATATGATAATTATCGATAAACTTAAACGATAACGCGAATTTCGGTATAAGCGAAGTTAAAATCGTGAAACCTTTAATAATACTCGTGCCCCAGTTTGAAGAAAGTTACCAGTCGATTCAGAACATTGCATTTCATAAGATCAAACATCTATTTTATCTTTGGAATTGACGTTTTAACCATGTTTCACATCGTATATACGATTTTTCGCTCATATAAGCGTATCGTCGAAAAACGAAATGTTGAAATCTCGTTCAATTTCATTGATTTTATACTCTATCGATGCAGAGCAAAGAATATAACAAGAATATGACGTTTTTACTATGTTTATATACGCGTTCACATATGATAATTATCGAAAAACTTAATCGGCATACGCGAATTTCAGTATATGCGAAGTAAAAATCGTGAAATCTTTAATAATACTCGTGCCACAGATTGAAAAATGTTACCAATCGATTCAGAACATTGCATTTCATATGATCAAACATCTATTTTTATATTGAAATCAAAGTTTTTAACATTGTTTCATATCGTATATACGATTTTTCGCTCATATAAGCGTATCGTCGAAAAACGAAAAGTTGAAACCTCGTTCAATTTCATTGATTTTATATTCTATTGAAATAGAATAAAGAATATTACATGAATATAACGTTTTTATTATGTTTAAATACGCGTTTTCATATGATAATTATCGATAAACTTAATCGATAACGCGAATTTCGGTATAAGCGAAATTAAATCGTGAAATATTTAATAATACTTGTGCCACAGTTTGAAAAATGTTACCAATCGATTCAGAACATTGCATTTCATAGGATCAAACATCTGTTTTATATTGAAATCAAAGATTTTAACATTGTTTCATATCGTATATACCATTTTTCGCTCATATACTCGTATCGTCGAAAAACGAAAAGTTGAAATCTCGTTCAATTTCATTGATTTTATATTCTATTGATGCAGAGCAAAGAATATAACAAGAATATAACGTTTTTACTATGTTTAAATACGCGTTCACATATGATAATTATCGAAAAACGTAATCGGCATACGCGAATTTCAGTATATGCGAAGTTAAAATCGAGAATTCTTTAATAATGCTCATGCCACAGTTTGAAAAATATTACCAATCGAATCAGAACATTGCATTTCATAAGATCAAACATCTATTTTATTTTGGAATCGTCGTTATAACCTTGTTTCATATGTTATATACGATTATTAGCTCATAAAGAAGTATCGTCGAAAAGCGAAATTTGAATTCTCAACAAATTTCAATGCATTTATATTCTATCGACGCAGAATTCATATTGGAACAAGAATATAAGTTTGTAGCTATGTGTAAATACGAGTTTCAACATGAATATTGTCGAAAAATAAGATCGACACATGCGAATTTCGAGAATTGCGGAGATGAAATCGTGATAACATTGAAATTACTTGTTCCACCGTTTGAAAAATGTCACCAATCAATTCGGACATTGTATTTCTGAAGATCAAACATCTATTTAATCTTGGAATCGACGTTTTAACCTTGTTTCATATCGTATATACAATTTTTCGTTCATAATGGCGTACCATCGTAATACGAAATATTGAAATCTCATTCAAATTCAATGAGTTTATATTCTCTCGACGCAGAATAAAGAATATAACATGAATGTAACGTTTTTACTATGTTTAAAAACGCGTTATTATATGATAATTATCGAAAAACGTGTTCGACATACGCGAATTTCGGTATATACGAAGTTAAAATCGTGAAACCTTTAATAATACTCGTGCCCCAGTTTGAAGAAAGTTACCAGTCGATTCAGAACATTGCATTTCATAAGATCAAACATCTATTTTATCTTTGGAATTGACGTTTTAACCTTGTTTCACATCGTATATACGATTTTTCGCTCATATAAGCGTATCGTCGAAAAACGAAATGTTGAAATCTCGTTCAATTTCATTGATTTTATATTCTATCGATGCAGAGCAAAGAATATAACAAGAATATGACGTTTTTACTATGTTTAAATACGCGTTCACATATGATAATTATCGAAAAACGTAATCGGCATACGCGAATTTCAGTATATGCGAATTTAAATTCGAGAAATCTTTAATAATACTCATGCCACAGTTTGAAAAATATTACCAATCGAATCAGAACATTGCATTTCATAAGATCAAACATCTATTTTATTTTGGAATCGTCGTTATAACCTTGTTTCATATGTTATATACGATTATTAGCTCATAAAGAAGTATCGTCGAAAAGCGAAATTTGAATTCTCAACAAATTTCAATGCATTTATATTCTATCGACGCAGAATTCATATTGGAACAAGAATATAAGTTTGTAGCTATGTGTAAATACGAGTTTCAACATGAATATTGTCGAAAAATAAGATCGACACATGCGAATTTCGAGAATTGCGGAGATGAAATCGTGATAACATTGAAATTACTTGTTCCACCGTTTGAAAAATGTCACCAATCAATTCGGACATTGTATTTCTGAAGATCAAACATCTATTTAATCTTGGAATCGACGTTTTAACCTTGTTTCATATCGTATATACAATTTTTCGTTCATAATGGCGTACCATCGTAATACGAAATATTGAAATCTCATTCAAATTCAATGAGTTTATATTCTCTCGACGCAGAATAAAGAATATAACATGAATGTAACGTTTTTACTATGTTTAAAAACGCGTTATTATATGATAATTATCGAAAAACGTGTTCGACATACGCGAATTTCGGTATATACGAAGTTAAAATCGTGAAACCTTTAATAATACTCGTGCCCCAGTTTGAAGAAAGTTACCAGTCGATTCAGAACATTGCATTTCATAAGATCAAACATCTATTTTATCTTTGGAATTGACGTTTTAACCTTGTTTCACATCGTATATACGATTTTTCGCTCATATAAGCGTATCGTCGAAAAACGAAATGTTGAAATCTCGTTCAATTTCATTGATTTTATATTCTATCGATGCAGAGCAAAGAATATAACAAGAATATGACGTTTTTACTATGTTTAAATACGCGTTCACATATGATAATTATCGAAAAACGTAATCGGCATACGCGAATTTCAGTATATGCGAAGTTAAAATCGAGAAATCTTTAATAATACTCATGCCACAGTTTGAAAAATATTACCAATCGAATCAGAACATTGCATTTCATAAGATCAAACATCTATTTTATTTTGGAATCGTCGTTATAACCTTGTTTCATATGTTATATACGATTATTAGCTCATAAAGAAGTATCGTCGAAAAGCGAAATTTGAATTCTCAACAAATTTCAATGCATTTATATTCTATCGACGCAGAATACATATTGGAACAAGAATATAAGTTTGTAGCTATGTGTAAATACGAGTTTCAACATGAATATTGTCGAAAAATAAGATCGACACATGCGAATTTCGAGAATTGCGGAGATGAAATCGTGATAACATTGAAATTACTTGTTCCACCGTTTGAAAAATGTCACCAATCAATTCGGACATTGTATTTCTGAAGATCAAACATCTATTTAATCTTGGAATCGACGTTTTAACCTTGTTTCATATCGTATATACAATTTTTCGTTCATAATGGCGTACCATCGTAATACGAAATATTGAAATCTCATTCAAATTCAATGAGTTTATATTCTCTCGACGCAGAATAAAGAATATAACATGAATGTAACGTTTTTACTATGTTTAAAAACGCGTTATTATATGATAATTATCGAAAAACGTGTTCGACATACGCGAATTTCGGTATATACGAAGTTAAAATCGTGAAACCTTTAAAAATACTCGTGCCCCAGTTTGAAGAAAGTTACCAGTCGATTCAGAACATTGCATTTCATAAGATCAAACATCTATTTTATCTTTGGAATTGACGTTTTAACCTTGTTTCACATCGTATATACGATTTTTCGCTCATATAAGCGTATCGTCGAAAAACGAAATGTTGAAATCTCGTTCAATTTCATTGATTTTATATTCTATCGATGCAGAGCAAAGAATATAATAAGAATATGACGTTTTTACTATGTTTATATACGCGTTCACATATGATAATTATCGAAAAACGTAATCGGCATACGCGAATTTCAGTATATGCGAAGTAAAAATCGTGAAATCTTTAATAATACTCGTGCCACAGATTGAAAAATGTTACCAATCGATTCAGAACATTGCATTTCAAATGATCAAACATCTATTTTTATATTGAAATCAAAGTTTTTAACATTGTTTCATATCGTATATACGATTTTTCGCTCATATAAGCGTATCGTCGAAAAACGAAAAGTTGAAACATCGTTCAATTTCATTGATTTTATATTCTATTAATATAGAATAAAGAATATTACATGAATATAACGTTTTTATTATGTTTAAATACGCGTTTTCATATGATAATTATCGATAAACTTAAACGATAACGCGAATTTCGGTATAAGCGAAGTTAAAATCGTGAAACCTTTAATAATACTCGTGCCCCAGTTTGAAGAAAGTTACCAGTCGATTCAGAACATTGCATTTCATAAGATCAAACATCTATTTTATCTTTGGAATTGACGTTTTAACCATGTTTCACATCGTATATACGATTTTTCGCTCATATAAGCGTATCGTCGAAAAACGAAATGTTGAAATCTCGTTCAATTTCATTGATTTTATACTCTATCGATGCAGAGCAAAGAATATAACAAGAATATGACGTTTTTACTATGTTTATATACGCGTTCACATATGATAATTATCGAAAAACTTAATCGGCATACGCGAATTTCAGTATATGCGAAGTAAAAATCGTGAAATCTTTAATAATACTCGTGCCACAGATTGAAAAATGTTACCAATCGATTCAGAACATTGCATTTCATATGATCAAACATCTATTTTTATATTGAAATCAAAGTTTTTAACATTGTTTCATATCGTATATACGATTTTTCGCTCATATAAGCGTATCGTCGAAAAACGAAAAGTTGAAACCTCGTTCAATTTCATTGATTTTATATTCTATTTATATAGAATAAAGAATATTACATGAATATAACGTTTTTATTATGTTTAAATACGCGTTTTCATATGAAAATTATCGATAAACTTAATCGATAACGCGAATTTCGGTATAAGCGAAATTAAATCGTGAAATATTTAATAATACTTGTGCCACAGTTTGAAAAATGTTACCAATCGATTCAGAACATTGCATTTCATAGGATCAAACATCTGTTTTATATTGAAATCAAAGATTTTAACATTGTTTCATATCGTATATACCATTTTTCGCTCATATACTCGTATCGTCGAAAAACGAAAAGTTGAAATCTCGTTCAATTTCATTGATTTTATATTCTATTGATGCAGAGCAAAGAATATAACAAGAATATAACGTTTTTACTATGTTTAAATACGCGTTCACATATGATAATTATCGAAAAACGTAATCGGCATACGCGAATTTCAGTATATGCGAAGTTAAAATCGAGAATTCTTTAATAATGCTCATGCCACAGTTTGAAAAATATTACCAATCGAATCAGAACATTGCATTTCATAAGATCAAACATCTATTTTATTTTGGAATCGTCGTTATAACCTTGTTTCATATGTTATATACGATTATTAGCTCATAAAGAAGTATCGTCGAAAAGCGAAATTTGAATTCTCAACAAATTTCAATGCATTTATATTCTATCGACGCAGAATTCATATTGGAACAAGAATATAAGTTTGTAGCTATGTGTAAATACGAGTTTCAACATGAATATTGTCGAAAAATAAGATCGACACATGCGAATTTCGAGAATTGCGGAGATGAAATCGTGATAACATTGAAATTACTTGTTCCACCGTTTGAAAAATGTCACCAATCAATTCGGACATTGTATTTCTGAAGATCAAACATCTATTTAATCTTGGAATCGACGTTTTAACCTTGTTTCATATCGTATATACAATTTTTCGTTCATAATGGCGTACCATCGTAATACGAAATATTGAAATCTCATTCAAATTCAATGAGTTTATATTCTCTCGACGCAGAATAAAGAATATAACATGAATGTAACGTTTTTACTATGTTTAAAAACGCGTTATTATATGATAATTATCGAAAAACGTGTTCGACATACGCGAATTTCGGTATATACGAAGTTAAAATCGTGAAACCTTTAAAAATACTCGTGCCCCAGTTTGAAGAAAGTTACCAGTCGATTCAGAACATTGCATTTCATAAGATCAAACATCTATTTTATCTTTGGAATTGACGTTTTAACCTTGTTTCACATCGTATATACGATTTTTCGCTCATATAAGCGTATCGTCGAAAAACGAAATGTTGAAATCTCGTTCAATTTCATTGATTTTATATTCTATCGATGCAGAGCAAAGAATATAATAAGAATATGACGTTTTTACTATGTTTATATACGCGTTCACATATGATAATTATCGAAAAACGTAATCGGCATACGCGAATTTCAGTATATGCGAAGTAAAAATCGTGAAATCTTTAATAATACTAGTGCCACAGATTGAAAAATGTTACCAATCGATTCAGAACATTGCATTTCAAATGATCAAACATCTATTTTTATATTGAAATCAAAGTTTTTAACATTGTTTCATATCGTATATACGATTTTTCGCTCATATAAGCGTATCGTCGAAAAACGAAAAGTTGAAACATCGTTCAATTTCATTGATTTTATATTCTATTAATATAGAATAAAGAATATTACATGAATATAACGTTTTTATTATGTTTAAATACGCGTTTTCATATGATAATTATCGATAAACTTAAACGATAACGCGAATTTCGGTATAAGCGAAGTTAAAATCGTGAAACCTTTAATAATACTCGTGCCCCAGTTTGAAGAAAGTTACCAGTCGATTCAGAACATTGCATTTCATAAGATCAAACATCTATTTTATCTTTGGAATTGACGTTTTAACCATGTTTCACATCGTATATACGATTTTTCGCTCATATAAGCGTATCGTCGAAAAACGAAATGTTGAAATCTCGTTCAATTTCATTGATTTTATACTCTATCGATGCAGAGCAAAGAATATAACAAGAATATGACGTTTTTACTATGTTTATATACGCGTTCACATATGATAATTATCGAAAAACTTAATCGGCATACGCGAATTTCAGTATATGCGAAGTAAAAATCGTGAAATCTTTAATAATACTCGTGCCACAGATTGAAAAATGTTACCAATCGATTCAGAACATTGCATTTCATATGAACAAACATCTATTTTTATATTGAAATCAAAGTTTTTAACATTGTTTCATATCGTATATACGATTTTTCGCTCATATAAGCGTATCGTCGAAAAACGAAAAGTTGAAACCTCGTTCAATTTCATTGATTTTATATTCTATTGATATAGAATAAAGAATATTACATGAATATAACGTTTTTATTATGTTTAAATACGCGTTTTCATATGATAATTATCGATAAACTTAATCGATAACGCGAATTTCGGTATAAGCGAAATTAAATCGTGAAATATTTAATAATACTTGTGCCACAGTTTGAAAAATGTTACCAATCGATTCAGAACATTGCATTTCATAGGATCAAACATCTGTTTTATATTGAAATCAAAGATTTTAACATTGTTTCATATCGTATATACCATTTTTCGCTCATATACTCGTATCGTCGAAAAACGAAAAGTTGAAATCTCGTTCAATTTCATTGATTTTATATTCTATTGATGCAGAGCAAAGAATATAACAAGAATATAACGTTTTTACTATGTTTAAATACGCGTTCACATATGATAATTATCGAAAAACGTAATCGGCATACGCGAATTTCAGTATATGCGAAGTTAAAATCGAGAATTCTTTAATAATGCTCATGCCACAGTTTGAAAAATATTACCAATCGAATCAGAACATTGCATTTCATAAGATCAAACATCTATTTTATTTTGGAATCGTCGTTATAACCTTGTTTCATATGTTATATACGATTATTAGCTCATAAAGAAGTATCGTCGAAAAGCGAAATTTGAATTCTCAACAAATTTCAATGCATTTATATTCTATCGACGCAGAATTCATATTGGAACAAGAATATAAGTTTGTAGCTATGTGTAAATACGAGTTTCAACATGAATATTGTCGAAAAATAAGATCGACACATGCGAATTTCGAGAATTGCGGAGATGAAATCGTGATAACATTGAAATTACTTGTTCCACCGTTTGAAAAATGTCACCAATCAATTCGGACATTGTATTTCTGAAGATCAAACATCTATTTAATCTTGGAATCGACGTTTTAACCTTGTTTCATATCGTATATACAATTTTTCGTTCATAATGGCGTACCATCGTAATACGAAATATTGAAATCTCATTCAAATTCAATGAGTTTATATTCTCTCGACGCAGAATAAAGAATATAACATGAATGTAACGTTTTTACTATGTTTAAAAACGCGTTATTATATGATAATTATCGAAAAACGTGTTCGACATACGCGAATTTCGGTATATACGAAGTTAAAATCGTGAAACCTTTAATAATACTCGTGCCCCAGTTTGAAGAAAGTTACCAGTCGATTCAGAACATTGCATTTCATAAGATCAAACATCTATTTTATCTTTGGAATTGACGTTTTAACCTTGTTTCACATCGTATATACGATTTTTCGCTCATATAAGCGTATCGTCGAAAAACGAAATGTTGAAATCTCGTTCAATTTCATTGATTTTATATTCTATCGATGCAGAGCAAAGAATATAACAAGAATATGACGTTTTTACTATGTTTAAATACGCGTTCACATATGATAATTATCGAAAAACGTAATCGGCATACGCGAATTTCAGTATATGCGAAGTTAAAATCGAGAATTCTTTAATAATGCTCATGCCACAGTTTGAAAAATATTACCAATCGAATCAGAACATTGCATTTCATAAGATCAAACATCTATTTTATTTTGGAATCGTCGTTATAACCTTGTT
Organism: Vespa crabro; assembly: GCF_910589235.1. Lineage (NCBI taxonomy): Eukaryota > Metazoa > Arthropoda > Insecta > Hymenoptera > Vespidae > Vespa > Vespa crabro. Next base: position 14,024,654 of record NC_060955.1, read on the forward strand.
TCATATGTTATATACGATTATTAGCTCATAAAGAAGTATCGTCGAAAAGCGAAATTTGAATTCTCAACAAATTTCAATGCATTTATATTCTATCGACGCAGAATTCATATTGGAACAAGAATATAAGTTTGTAGCTATGTGTAAATACGAGTTTCAACATGAATATTGTCGAAAAATAAGATCGACACATGCGAATTTCGAGAATTGCGGAGATGAAATCGTGATAACATTGAAATTACTTGTTCCACCGTTTGAAAAATGTCACCAATCAATTCGGACATTGTATTTCTGAAGATCAAACATCTATTTAATCTTGGAATCGACGTTTTAACCTTGTTTCATATCGTATATACAATTTTTCGTTCATAATGGCGTACCATCGTAATACGAAATATTGAAATCTCATTCAAATTCAATGAGTTTATATTCTCTCGACGCAGAATAAAGAATATAACATGAATGTAACGTTTTTACTATGTTTAAAAACGCGTTATTATATGATAATTATCGAAAAACGTGTTCGACATACGCGAATTTCGGTATATACGAAGTTAAAATCGTGAAACCTTTAATAATACTCGTGCCCCAGTTTGAAGAAAGTTACCAGTCGATTCAGAACATTGCATTTCATAAGATCAAACATCTATTTTATCTTTGGAATTGACGTTTTAACCTTGTTTCACATCGTATATACGATTTTTCGCTCATATAAGCGTATCGTCGAAAAACGAAATGTTGAAATCTCGTTCAATTTCATTGATTTTATATTCTATCGATGCAGAGCAAAGAATATAACAAGAATATGACGTTTTTACTATGTTTAAATACGCGTTCACATATGATAATTATCGAAAAACGTAATCGGCATACGCGAATTTCAGTATATGCGAAGTTAAAATCGAGAAATCTTTAATAATACTCATGCCACAGTTTGAAAAATATTACCAATCGAATCAGAACATTGCATTTCATAAGATCAAACATCTATTTTATTTTGGAATCGTCGTTATAACCTTGTTTCATATGTTATATACGATTATTAGCTCATAAAGAAGTATCGTCGAAAAGCGAAATTTGAATTCTCAACAAATTTCAATGCATTTATATTCTATCGACGCAGAATTCATATTGGAACAAGAATATAAGTTTGTAGCTATGTGTAAATACGAGTTTCAACATGAATATTGTCGAAAAATAAGATCGACACATGCGAATTTCGAGAATTGCGGAGATGAAATCGTGAAAACATTGAAATTACTTGTTCCACCGTTTGAAAAATGTCACCAATCAATTCGGACATTGTATTTCTGAAGATCAAACATCTATTTAATCTTGGAATCGACGTTTTAACCTTGTTTCATATCGTATATACAATTTTTCGTTCATAATGGCGTACCATCGTAATACGAAATATTGAAATCTCATTCAAATTCAATGAGTTTATATTCTCTCGACGCAGAATAAAGAATATAACATGAATGTAACGTTTTTACTATGTTTAAAAACGCGTTATTATATGATAATTATCGAAAAACGTGTTCGACATACGCGAATTTCGGTATATACGAAGTTAAAATCGTGAAACCTTTAATAATACTCGTGCCCCAGTTTGAAGAAAATTACCAGTCGATTCAGAACATTGCATTTCATAAGATCAAACATCTATTTTATCTTTGGAATTGACGTTTTAACCTTGTTTCACATCGTATATACGATTTTTCGCTCATATACGCGTACCGCCGAAAAACGAAAAGTTGAAATCTCGTTCAATTTCATTGATTTTATATTCTATCGATGCAGAGCAAAGAATATAACAAGAATATGACGTTTTTACTATGTTTAAATACGCGTTCACATATGATAATTATCGAAAAACGTAATCGGCATACGCGAATTTCAGTATATGCGAAGTTAAAATCGAGAAATCTTTAATAATACTCATGCCACAGTTTGAAAAATATTACCAATCGAATCAGAACATTGCATTTCATAAGATCAAACATCTATTTTATTTTGGAATCGTCGTTATAACCTTGTTTCATATGTTATATACGATTATTAGCTCATAAAGAAGTATCGTCGAAAAGCGAAATTTGAATTCTCAACAAATTTCAATGCATTTATATTCTATCGACGCAGAATTCATATTGGAACAAGAATATAAGTTTGTAGCTATGTGTAAATACGAGTTTCAACATGAATATTGTCGAAAAATAAGATCGACACATGCGAATTTCGAGAATTGCGGAGATGAAATCGTGATAACATTGAAATTACTTGTTCCACCGTTTGAAAAATGTCCCCAATCAATTCGGACATTGTATTTCTGAAGATCAAACATCTATTTAATCTTGGAATCGACGTTTTAACCTTGTTTCATATCGTATATACAATTTTTCGTTCATAATGGCGTACCATCGTAATACGAAATATTGAAATCTCATTCAAATTCAATGAGTTTATATTCTCTCGACGCAGAATAAAGAATATAACATGAATGTAACGTTTTTACTATGTTTAAAAACGCGTTATTATATGATAATTATCGAAAAACGTGTTCGACATACGCGAATTTCGGTATATACGAAGTTAAAATCGTGAAACCTTTAATAATACTCGTGCCCCAGTTTGAAGAAAGTTACCAGTCGATTCAGAACATTGCATTTCATAAGATCAAACATCTATTTTATCTTTGGAATTGACGTTTTAACCTTGTTTCACATCGTATATACGATTTTTCGCTCATATAAGCGTATCGTCGAAAAACGAAATGTTGAAATCTCGTTCAATTTCATTGATTTTATATTCTATCGATGCAGAGCAAAGAATATAACAAGAATATGACGTTTTTACTATGTTTAAATACGCGTTCACATATGATAATTATCGAAAAACGTAATCGGCATACGCGAATTTCAGTATATGCGAAGTTAAAATCGAGAAATCTTTAATAATACTCATGCCACAGTTTGAAAAATATTACCAATCGAATCAGAACATTGCATTTCATAAGATCAAACATCTATTTTATTTTGGAATCGTCGTTATAACCTTGTTTCATATGTTATATACGATTATTAGCTCATAAAGAAGTATCGTCGAAAAGCGAAATTTGAATTCTCAACAAATTTCAATGCATTTATATTCTATCGACGCAGAATTCATATTGGAACAAGAATATAAGTTTGTAGCTATGTGTAAATACGAGTTTCAACATGAATATTGTCGAAAAATAAGATCGACACATGCGAATTTCGAGAATTGCGGAGATGAAATCGTGAAAACATTGAAATTACTTGTTCCACCGTTTGAAAAATGTCACCAATCAATTCGGACATTGTATTTCTGAAGATCAAACATCTATTTAATCTTGGAATCGACGTTTTAACCTTGTTTCATATCGTATATACAATTTTTCGTTCATAATGGCGTACCATCGTAATACGAAATATTGAAATCTCATTCAAATTCAATGAGTTTATATTCTCTCGACGCAGAATAAAGAATATAACATGAATGTAACGTTTTTACTATGTTTAAAAACGCGTTATTATATGATAATTATCGAAAAACGTGTTCGACATACGCGAATTTCGGTATATACGAAGTTAAAATCGTGAAACCTTTAATAATACTCGTGCCCCAGTTTGAAGAAAATTACCAGTCGATTCAGAACATTGCATTTCATAAGATCAAACATCTATTTTATCTTTGGAATTGACGTTTTAACCTTGTTTCACATCGTATATACGATTTTTCGCTCATATACGCGTACCGCCGAAAAACGAAAAGTTGAAATCTCGTTCAATTTCATTGATTTTATATTCTATCGATGCAGAGCAAAGAATATAACAAGAATATGACGTTTTTACTATGTTTAAATACGCGTTCACATATGATAATTATCGAAAAACGTAATCGGCATACGCGAATTTCAGTATATGCGAAGTTAAAATCGAGAAATCTTTAATAATACTCATGCCACATTTTGAAAAATATTACCAATCGAATCAGAACATTGCATTTCATAAGATCAAACATCTATTTTATTTTGGAATCGTCGTTATAACCTTGTTTCATATGTTATATACGATTATTAGCTCATAAAGAAGTATCGTCGAAAAGCGAAATTTGAATTCTCAACAAATTTCAATGCATTTATATTCTATCGACGCAGAATTCATATTGGAACAAGAATATAAGTTTGTAGCTATGTGTAAATACGAGTTTCAACATGAATATTGTCGAAAAATAAGATCGACACATGCGAATTTCGAGAATTGCGGAGATGAAATCGTGAAAACATTGAAATTACTTGTTCCACCGTTTGAAAAATGTCACCAATCAATTCGGACATTGTATTTCTGAAGATCAAACATCTATTTAATCTTGGAATCGACGTTTTAACCTTGTTTCATATCGTATATACAATTTTTCGTTCATAATGGCGTACCATCGTAATACGAAATATTGAAATCTCATTCAAATTCAATGAGTTTATATTCTCTCGACGCAGAATAAAGAATATAACATGAATGTAACGTTTTTACTATGTTTAAAAACGCGTTATTATATGATAATTATCGAAAAACGTGTTCGACATACGCGAATTTCGGTATATACGAAGTTAAAATCGTGAAACCTTTAATAATACTCGTGCCCCAGTTTGAAGAAAATTACCAGTCGATTCAGAACATTGCATTTCATAAGATCAAACATCTATTTTATCTTTGGAATTGACGTTTTAACCTTGTTTCACATCGTATATACGATTTTTCGCTCATATACGCGTACCGCCGAAAAACGAAAAGTTGAAATCTCGTTCAATTTCATTGATTTTATATTCTATCGATGCAGAGCAAAGAATATAACAAGAATATGACGTTTTTACTATGTTTAAATACGCGTTCACATATGATAATTATCGAAAAACGTAATCGGCATACGCGAATTTCAGTATATGCGAAGTTAAAATCGAGAAATCTTTAATAATACTCATGCCACAGTTTGAAAAATATTACCAATCGAATCAGAACATTGCATTTCATAAGATCAAACATCTATTTTATTTTGGAATCGTCGTTATAACCTTGTTTCATATGTTATATACGATTATTAGCTCATAAAGAAGTATCGTCGAAAAGCGAAATTTGAATTCTCAACAAATTTCAATGCATTTATATTCTATCGACGAAGAATTCATATTGGAACAAGAATATAAGTTTGTAGCTATGTGTAAATACGAGTTTCAACATGAATATTGTCGAAAAATAAGATCGACACATGCGAATTTCGAGAATTGCGGAGATGAAATCGTGATAACATTGAAATTACTTGTTCCACCGTTTGAAAAATGTCACCAATCAATTCGGACATTGTATTTCTGAAGATCAAACATCTATTTAATCTTGGAATCGACGTTTTAACCTTGTTTCATATCGTATATACAATTTTTCGTTCATAATGGCGTACCATCGTAATACGAAATATTGAAATCTCATTCAAATTCAATGAGTTTATATTCTCTCGACGCAGAATAAAGAATATAACATGAATGTAACGTTTTTACTATGTTTAAAAACGCGTTATTATATGATAATTATCGAAAAACGTGTTCGACATACGCGAATTTCGGTATATACGAAGTTAAAATCGTGAAACCTTTAATAATACTCGTGCCCCAGTTTGAAGAAAGTTACCAGTCGATTCAGAACATTGCATTTCATAAGATCAAACATCTATATTATCTTTGGAATTGACGTTTTAACCTTGTTTCACATCGTATATACGATTTTTCGCTCATATAAGCGTATCGTCGAAAAACGAAATGTTGAAATCTCGTTCAATTTCATTGATTTTATATTCTATCGATGCAGAGCAAAGAATATAATAAGAATATGACGTTTTTACTATGTTTATATACGCGTTCACATATGATAATTATCGAAAAACGTAATCGGCATACGCGAATTTCAGTATATGCGAAGTTAAAATCGAGAAATCTTTAATAATACTCATGCCACAGTTTGAAAAATATTACCAATCGAATCAGAACATTGCATTTCATAAGATCAAACATCTATTTTATTTTGGAATCGTCGTTATAACCTTGTTTCATATGTTATATACGATTATTAGCTCATAAAGAAGTATCGTCGAAAAGCGAAATTTGAATTCTCAACAAATTTCAATGCATTTATATTCTATCGACGCAGAATTCATATTGGAACAAGAATATAAGTTTGTAGCTATGTGTAAATACGAGTTTCAACATGAATATTGTCGAAAAATAAGATCGACACATGCGAATTTCGAGAATTGCGGAGATGAAATCGTGATAACATTGAAATTACTTGTTCCACCGTTTGAAAAATGTCACCAATCAATTCGGACATTGTATTTCTGAAGATCAAACATCTATTTAATCTTGGAATCGACGTTTTAACCTTGTTTCATATCGTATATACAATTTTTCGTTCATAATGGCGTACCATCGTAATACGAAATATTGAAATCTCATTCAAATTCAATGAGTTTATATTCTCTCGACGCAGAATAAAGAATATAACATGAATGTAACGTTTTTACTATGTTTAAAAACGCGTTATTATATGATAATTATCGAAAAACGTGTTCGACATACGCGAATTTCGGTATATACGAAGTTAAAATCGTGAAACCTTTAATAATACTCGTGCCCCAGTTTGAAGAAAATTACCAATCGAATCAGAACATTGCATTTCATAAGATCAAACATCTATTTTATCTTTGGAATTGACGTTTTAACCTTGTTTCACATCGTATATACGATTTTTCGCTCATATACGCGTACCGCCGAAAAACGAAAAGTTGAAATCTCGTTCAATTTCATTGATTTTATATTCTATCGATGCAGAGCAAAGAATATAACAAGAATATGACGTTTTTACTATGTTTAAATACGCGTTCACATATGATAATTATCGAAAAACGTAATCGGCATACGCGAATTTCAGTATATGCGAAGTTAAAATCGAGAAATCTTTAATAATACTCATGCCACAGTTTGAAAAATATTACCAATCGAATCAGAACATTGCATTTCATAAGATCAAACATCTATTTTATTTTGGAATCGTCGTTATAACCTTGTTTCATATGTTATATACGATTATTAGCTCATAAAGAAGTATCGTCGAAAAGCGAAATTTGAATTCTCAACAAATTTCAATGCATTTATATTCTATCGACGAAGAATTCATATTGGAACAAGAATATAAGTTTGTAGCTATGTGTAAATACGAGTTTCAACATGAATATTGTCGAAAAATAAGATCGACACATGCGAATTTCGAGAATTGCGGAGATGAAATCGTGATAACATTGAAATTACTTGTTCCACCGTTTGAAAAATGTCACCAATCAATTCGGACATTGTATTTCTGAAGATCAAACATCTATTTAATCTTGGAATCGACGTTTTAACCTTGTTTCATATCGTATATACAATTTTTCGTTCATAATGGCGTACCATCGTAATACGAAATATTGAAATCTCATTCAAATTCAATGAGTTTATATTCTCTCGACGCAGAATAAAGAATATAACATGAATGTAACGTTTTTACTATGTTTAAAAACGCGTTATTATATGATAATTATCGAAAAACGTGTTCGACATACGCGAATTTCGGTATATACGAAGTTAAAATCGTGAAACCTTTAATAATACTCGTGCCCCAGTTTGAAGAAAGTTACCAGTCGATTCAGAACATTGCATTTCATAAGATCAAACATCTATTTTATCTTTGGAATTGACGTTTTAACCTTGTTTCACATCGTATATACGATTTTTCGCTCATATAAGCGTATCGTCGAAAAACGAAATGTTGAAATCTCGTTCAATTTCATTGATTTTATATTCTATCGATGCAGAGCAAAGAATATAATAAGAATATGACGTTTTTACTATGTTTATATACGCGTTCACATATGATAATTATCGAAAAACGTAATCGGCATACGCGAATTTCAGTATATGCGAAGTAAAAATCGTGAAATCTTTAATAATACTCGTGCCACAGATTGAAAAATGTTACCAATCGATTCAGAACATTGCATTTCAAATGATCAAACATCTATTTTTATATTGAAATCAAAGTTTTTAACATTGTTTCATATCGTATATACGATTTTTCGCTCATATAAGCGTATCGTCGAAAAACGAAAAGTTGAAACATCGTTCAATTTCATTGATTTTATATTCTATTAATATAGAATAAAGAATATTACATGAATATAACGTTTTTATTATGTTTAAATACGCGTTTTCATATGATAATTATCGATAAACTTAAACGATAACGCGAATTTCGGTATAAGCGAAGTTAAAATCGTGAAACCTTTAATAATACTCGTGCCCCAGTTTGAAGAAAGTTACCAGTCGATTCAGAACATTGCATTTCATAAGATCAAACATCTATTTTATCTTTGGAATTGACGTTTTAACCATGTTTCACATCGTATATACGATTTTTCGCTCATATAAGCGTATCGTCGAAAAACGAAATGTTGAAATCTCGTTCAATTTCATTGATTTTATACTCTATCGATGCAGAGCAAAGAATATAACAAGAATATGACGTTTTTACTATGTTTATATACGCGTTCACATATGATAATTATCGAAAAACTTAATCGGCATACGCGAATTTCAGTATATGCGAAGTAAAAATCGTGAAATCTTTAATAATACTCGTGCCACAGATTGAAAAATGTTACCAATCGATTCAGAACATTGCATTTCATATGATCAAACATCTATTTTTATATTGAAATCAAAGTTTTTAACATTGTTTCATATCGTATATACGATTTTTCGCTCATATAAGCGTATCGTCGAAAAACGAAAAGTTGAAACCTCGTTCAATTTCATTGATTTTATATTCTATTGATATAGAATAAAGAATATTACATGAATATAACGTTTTTATTATGTTTAAATACGCGTTTTCATATGATAATTATCGATAAACTTAATCGATAACGCGAATTTCGGTATAAGCGAAATTAAATCGTGAAATATTTAATAATACTTGTGCCACAGTTTGAAAAATGTTACCAATCGATTCAGAACATTGCATTTCATAGGATCAAACATCTGTTTTATATTGAAATCAAAGATTTTAACATTGTTTCATATCGTATATACCATTTTTCGCTCATATACTCGTATCGTCGAAAAACGAAAAGTTGAAATCTCGTTCAATTTCATTGATTTTATATTCTATTGATGCAGAGCAAAGAATATAACAAGAATATAACGTTTTTACTATGTTTAAATACGCGTTCACATATGATAATTATCGAAAAACGTAATCGGCATACGCGAATTTCAGTATATGCGAAGTTAAAATCGAGAATTCTTTAATAATGCTCATGCCACAGTTTGAAAAATATTACCAATCGAATCAGAACATTGCATTTCATAAGATCAAACATCTATTTTATTTTGGAATCGTCGTTATAACCTTGTTTCATATGTTATATACGATTATTAGCTCATAAAGAAGTATCGTCGAAAAGCGAAATTTGAATTCTCAACAAATTTCAATGCATTTATATTCTATCGACGCAGAATACATATTGGAACAAGAATATAAGTTTGTAGCTATGTGTAAATACGAGTTTCAACATGAATATTGTCGAAAAATAAGATCGACACATGCGAATTTCGAGAATTGCGGAGATGAAATCGTGAAAACATTGAAATTACTTGTTCCACCGTTTGAAAAATGTCACCAATGAATTCGGACATTGTATTTCTGAAGATCAAACATCTATTTAATCTTGGAATCGACGTTTTAACCTTGTTTCATATCGTACATAAAATTTTTCGTTCATAATGGCGTACCATCGTAATACGAAATATTGAAATCTCATTCAAATTCAATGAGTTTATATTCTCTCGACGCAGAATGAAGAATATAACATGAATGTAACGTTTTTACTATGTTTAAAAACGCGTTATTATATGATAATTATCGAAAAACGTGTTCGACATACGCGAATTTCGGTATATGCGAAGTAAAAATCGTGAAATCTTTAATAATACTTGTGCCACAGTTTGAAAAATGTTACCAATCGTTTCAGGACATTGCATTTCTTAAGGTCAAACATCTGTTTTATATTGATATCAAAGATTTTAACATTGTTTCATATCGTATATACGATTTTTCGCTCATATACGCTAATCGTCGAAATACGAAAAGTTGAAACCTCGTTCAATTTCATTGATTTTATATTCTATTGATACAGAATAAAGAATATAACAAGAATATGACGTTTTTACTATATTTAAATACGCGTTCACATATGATAATTATCGAAAAACGTAATCGGCATACGCGAATTTCAGTATATGCGAAGTTAAAATCGTGAAATCTTTAATAATACTCGTGCCACAGTTTGAAAAATATTACCAATCGAATCAGAACATTGCATTTTATGAGATCAAACGTTTATTTTATTTTGGAATCTTCGTTATAAACTTGTTTCATATGTTATATACGATTATTAGCACATAAAGAAGTATCGTCAAAAGCGAAATTTGAATTCTCAACAAATTTCAATGCATTTATATTCTATCGACGCAGAATACATATTGGAACAAGAATATAAGTTTGTAGCTATGGGTAAATACGAGTTTCAACATGAATATTGTCGAAAAATAAGATCGACACATGCGAATTTCGAGAATTGCGGAGATGAAATCGTGAAAACATTGAAATTACTTGTTCCACCGTTTGAAAAATGTCACCAATCAATTCGGACATTGTATTTCTGAAGATCAAACATCTATTTAATCTTGGAATCGACGTTTTAACCTTGTTTCATATCGTACATACAATTTTTCGTTCATAATGGCGTACCATCGTAATACGAAATATTGAAATCTCATTCAAATTCAATGAGTTTATATTCTCTCGACGCAGAATGAAGAATATAACATGAATGTAACGTTTTTACTATGTTTAAAAACGCGTTATTATATGATAATTATCGAAAAACTTGTTCGACATACGCGAATTTCGGTATATGCGAAGTAAAAATCGTGAAATCTTTAATAATACTTGTGCCACAGTTTGAAAAATGTTACCAATCGTTTCAGAACATTGCATTTCTTAAGGTCAAACATCTGTTTTATATTGATATCAAAGATTTTAACATTGTTTCATATCGTATATACGATTTTTCGCTCATATACGCTAATCTTCGAAATAAGAAAAGTTGAAACATCGTTCAATTTCATTGATTTTATATTCTATCGACGCAGAATAAAGAATACATCAAGAACATAACGTTTTTACTATGTTAAAATACTCGTTTTCATATGATAATTATCGATAAACTTAATCGACATACGCGAATTTCGGTATATGCGAAGTTAAAATCGTGAAATCTTTAATAATACTCGTGCCACAGTTTGAAAAATGTTACCAATCGATTCAGAACATTGCATTTCATATGATCAAACATCTATTTTTATATTGAAATCAAAGATTTTAACATTGTTTCATATCGTATATACGATTTTTCGCTCATATACGCTAATCGTCGAAATACGAAAAGTTGAAACCTCGTTCAATTTCATTGATTTTATATTCTATTGATACAGAATAAAGAATATAACAAGAATATGACGTTTTTACTATGTTTAAATACGCGTTCACATATGATAATTATCGAAAAACGTAATCGGCATACGCGAATTTCAGTATATGCGAAGTTAAAATCGTGAAATCTTTAATAATACTTGTGCCAAAGTTTGAAAAATGTTATCAATCGATTCAGAACATTGCATTTCATATGATCAAACATCTATTTTTATATTTGAATCAAAGTTATTAACACTGTTTCATATCGTATATACGATTTTTCGCTCATATACGCTAATCGTCGAAATACGAAAAGTTGAAACCTCGTTCAATTTCATTGATTTTATATTCTATTGATGCAGAGCAAAGAATATAATAAGAATATAACGTTTTTACTATGTTTAAATACGCGTTCACATATGATAATTATCGAAAAACGTAATCGGCATACGCGAATTTCAGTATATGCGAAGTTAAAATCGTGAAATCTTTAATAATACTCGTGCCCCAGTTTGAAGAAAGTTACCAGTCGATTCAGAACATTGCATTTCATAAGATCAAACATCTATTTTATCTTTGGAATTGACGTTTTAACCTTGTTTCACATCGTATATACGATTTTTCGCTCATATAAGCGTATCGTCGAAAAACGAAATGTTGAAATCTCGTTCAATTTCATTGATTTTATATTCTATCGATGCAGAGCAAAGAATATAACAAGAATATGACGTTTTTACTATGTTTAAATACGCGTTCACATATGATAATTATCGAAAAACGTAATCGGCATACGCGAATTTCAGTATATGCGAAGTTAAAATCGAGAAATCTTTAATAATACTCATGCCACAGTTTGAAAAATATTACCAATCGAATCAGAACATTGCATTTCATAAGATCAAACATCTATTTTATTATGGAATCGTCGTTATAACCTTGTTTCATATGTTATATACGATTATTAGCTCATAAAGAAGTATCGTCGAAAAGCGAAATTTGAATTCTCAACAAATTTCAATGCATTTATATTCTATCGACGCAGAATTCATATTGGAACAAGAATATAAGTTTGTAGCTATGTGTAAATACGAGTTTCAACATGAATATTGTCGAAAAATAAGATCGACACATGCGAATTTCGAGAATTGCGGAGATGAAATCGTGATAACATTGAAATTACTTGTTCCACCGTTTGAAAAATGTCACCAATCAATTCGGACATTGTATTTCTGAAGATCAAACATCTATTTAATCTTGGAATCGACGTTTTAACCTTGTTTCATATCGTATATACAATTTTTCGTTCATAATGGCGTACCATCGTAATACGAAATATTGAAATCTCATTCAAATTCAATGAGTTTATATTCTCTCGACGCAGAATAAAGAATATAACATGAATGTAACGTTTTTACTATGTTTAAAAACGCGTTATTATATGATAATTATCGAAAAACGTGTTCGACATACGCGAATTTCGGTATATACGAAGTTAAAATCGTGAAACCTTTAATAATACTCGTGCCCCAGTTTGAAGAAAGTTACCAGTCGATTCAGAACATTGCATTTCATAAGATCAAACATCTATTTTATCTTTGGAATTGACGTTTTAACCTTGTTTCACATCGTATATACGATTTTTCGCTCATATAAGCGTATCGTCGAAAAACGAAATGTTGAAATCTCGTTCAATTTCATTGATTTTATATTCTATCGATGCAGAGCAAAGAATATAATAAGAATATGACGTTTTTACTATGTTTATATACGCGTTCACATATGATAATTATCGAAAAACGTAATCGGCATACGCGAATTTCAGTATATGCGAAGTAAAAATCGTGAAATCTTTAATAATACTCGTGCCACAGATTGAAAAATGTTACCAATCGATTCAGAACATTGCATTTCAAATGATCAAACATCTATTTTTATATTGAAATCAAAGTTTTTAACATTGTTGCATATCGTATATACGATTTTTCGCTCATATAAGCGTATCGTCGAAAAACGAAAAGTTGAAACATCGTTCAATTTCATTGATTTTATATTCTATTAATATAGAATAAAGAATATTACATGAATATAACGTTTTTATTATGTTTAAATACGCGTTTTCATATGATAATTATCGATAAACTTAAACGATAACGCGAATTTCGGTATAAGCGAAGTTAAAATCGTGAAACCTTTAATAATACTCGTGCCCCAGTTTGAAGAAAGTTACCAGTCGATTCAGAACATTGCATTTCATAAGATCAAACATCTATTTTATCTTTGGAATTGACGTTTTAACCATGTTTCACATCGTATATACGATTTTTCGCTCATATAAGCGTATCGTCGAAAAACGAAATGTTGAAATCTCGTTCAATTTCATTGATTTTATACTCTATCGATGCAGAGCAAAGAATATAACAAGAATATGACGTTTTTACTATGTTTATATACGCGTTCACATATGATAATTATCGAAAAACTTAATCGGCATACGCGAATTTCAGTATATGCGAAGTAAAAATCGTGAAATCTTTAATAATACTCGTGCCACAGATTGAAAAATGTTACCAATCGATTCAGAACATTGCATTTCATATGATCAAACATCTATTTTTATATTGAAATCAAAGTTTTTAACATTGTTTCATATCGTATATACGATTTTTCGCTCATATAAGCGTATCGTCGAAAAACGAAAAGTTGAAACCTCGTTCAATTTCATTGATTTTATATTCTCTCGACGCAGAATGAAGAATATAACATGAATGTAACGTTTTTACTATGTTTAAAAACGCGTTATTATATGATAATTATCGAAAAACTTGTTCGACATACGCGAATTTCGGTATATGCGAAGTAAAAATCGTGAAATCTTTAATAATACTTGTGCCACAGTTTGAAAAATGTTACCAATCGTTTCAGAACATTGCATTTCATAAGGTCAAACATCTGTTTTATATTGATATCAAAGATTTTAACATTGTTTCATATCGTATATACGATTTTTCGCTCATATACGCTAATCTTCGAAATAAGAAAAGTTGAAACATCGTTCAATTTCATTGATTTTATATTCTATCGACGCAGAATAAAGAATACATCAAGAACATAACGTTTTTACTATGTTAAAATACTCGTTTTCATATGATAATTATCAATAAACTTAATCGACATACGCGAATTTCGGTATATGCGAAGTTAAAATCGTGAAATCTTTAATAATACTCGTGCCACAGTTTGAAAAATGTTACCAATCGATTCAGAACATTGCATTTCATATGATCAAACATCTATTTTTATATTGAAATCAAAGATTTTAACATTGTTTCATATCGTATATACGATTTTTCGCTCATATACGCTAATCGTCGAAATACGAAAAGTTGAAACCTCGTTCAGTTTCATTGATTTTATATTCTATTGATACAGAATAAAGAATATAACAAGAATATGACGTTTTTACTATGTTTAAATACGCGTTCACATATGATAATTATCGAAAAACGTAATCGGCATACGCGAATTTCAGTATATGCGAAGTTAAAATCGTGAAATCTTTAATAATACTTGTGCCAAAGTTTGAAAAATGTTATCAATCGATTCAGAACATTGCATTTCATATGATCAAACATCTATTTTTATATTTGAATCAAAGTTATTAACACTGTTTCATATCGTATATACGATTTTTCGCTCATATACGCTAATCGTCGAAATACGAAAAGTTGAAACCTCGTTCAATTTCATTGATTTTATATTCTATTGATGCAGAGCAAAGAATATAATAAGAATATAACGTTTTTACTATGTTTAAATACGCGTTCACATATGATAATTATCGAAAAACGTAATCGGCATACGCGAATTTCAGTATATGCGAAGTTAAAATCGTGAAATCTTTAATAATACTCGTGCCCCAGTTTGAAGAAAGTTACCAGTCGATTCAGAACATTGCATTTCATAAGATCAAACATCTATTTTATCTTTGGAATTGACGTTTTAACCTTGTTTCACATCGTATATACGATTTTTCGCTCATATAAGCGTATCGTCGAAAAACGAAATGTTGAAATCTCGTTCAATTTCATTGATTTTATACTCTATCGATGCAGAGCAAAGAATATAACAAGAATATGACGTTTTTACTATGTTTATATACGCGTTCACATATGATAATTATCGAAAAACTTAATCGGCATACGCGAATTTCAGTATATGCGAAGTAAAAATCGTGAAATCTTTAATAATACTCGTGCCTCAGATTGAAAAATGTTACCAATCGATTCAGAACATTGCATTTCATATGATCAAACATCTATTTTTATATTGAAATCAAAGTTTTTAACATTGTTTCATATCGTATATACGATTTTTCGCTCATATAAGCGTATCGTCGAAAAACGAAAAGTTGAAACCTCGTTCAATTTCATTGATTTTATATTCTCTCGACGCAGAATGAAGAATATAACATGAATGTAACGTTTTTACTATGTTTAAAAACGCGTTATTATATGATAATTATCGAAAAACTTGTTCGACATACGCGAATTTCGGTATATGCGAAGTAAAAATCGTGAAATCTTTAATAATACTTGTGCCACAGTTTGAAAAATGTTACCAATCGTTTCAGAACATTGCATTTCATAAGGTCAAACATCTGTTTTATATTGATATCAAAGATTTTAACATTGTTTCATATCGTATATACGATTTTTCGCTCATATACGCTAATCTTCGAAATAAGAAAAGTTGAAACATCGTTCAATTTCATTGATTTTATATTCTATCGACGCAGAATAAAGAATACATCAAGAACATAACGTTTTTACTATGTTAAAATACTCGTTTTCATATGATAATTATCAATAAACTTAATCGACATACGCGAATTTCGGTATATGCGAAGTTAAAATCGTGAAATCTTTAATAATACTCGTGCCACAGTTTGAAAAATGTTACCAATCGATTCAGAACATTGCATTTCATATGATCAAACATCTATTTTTATATTGAAATCAAAGATTTTAACATTGTTTCATATCGTATATACGATTTTTCGCTCATATACGCTAATCGTCGAAATACGAAAAGTTGAAACCTCGTTCAGTTTCATTGATTTTATATTCTATTGATACAGAATAAAGAATATAACAAGAATATGACGTTTTTACTATGTTTAAATACGCGTTCACATATGATAATTATCGAAAAACGTAATCGGCATACGCGAATTTCAGTATATGCGAAGTTAAAATCGTGAAATCTTTAATAATACTTGTGCCAAAGTTTGAAAAATGTTATCAATCGATTCAGAACATTGCATTTCATATGATCAAACATCTATTTTTATATTTGAATCAAAGTTATTAACACTGTTTCATATCGTATATACGATTTTTCGCTCATATACGCTAATCGTCGAAATACGAAAAGTTGAAACCTCGTTCAATTTCATTGATTTTATATTCTATTGATGCAGAGCAAAGAATATAATAAGAATATAACGTTTTTACTATGTTTAAATACGCGTTCACATATGATAATTATCGAAAAACGTAATCGGCATACGCGAATTTCAGTATATGCGAAGTTAAAATCGTGAAATCTTTAATAATACTCGTGCCCCAGTTTGAAGAAAGTTACCAGTCGATTCAGAACATTGCATTTCATAAGATCAAACATCTATTTTATCTTTGGAATTGACGTTTTAACCTTGTTTCACATCGTATATACGATTTTTCGCTCATATAAGCGTATCGTCGAAAAACGAAATGTTGAAATCTCGTTCAATTTCATTGATTTTATATTCTATCGAAGCAGAGCAAAGAATATAACAAGAATATGACGTTTTTACTATGTTTAAATACGCGTTCACATATGATAATTATCGAAAAACGTAATCGGCATACGCGAATTTCAGTATATGCGAAGTTAAAATCGAGAAATCTTTAATAATACTCATGCCACAGTTTGAAAAATATTACCAATCGAATCAGAACATTGCATTTCATAAGATCAAACATCTATTTTATTATGGAATCGTCGTTATAACCTTGTTTCATATGTTATATACGATTATTAGCTCATAAAGAAGTATCGTCGAAAAGCGAAATTTGAATTCTCAACAAATTTCAATGCATTTATATTCTATCGACGCAGAATTCATATTGGAACAAGAATATAAGTTTGTAGCTATGTGTAAATACGAGTTTCAACATGAATATTGTCGAAAAATAAGATCGACACATGCGAATTTCGAGAATTGCGGAGATGAAATCGTGATAACATTGAAATTACTTGTTCCACCGTTTGAAAAATGTCACCAATCAATTCGGACATTGTATTTCTGAAGATCAAACATCTATTTAATCTTGGAATCGACGTTTTAACCTTGTTTCATATCGTATATACCATTTTTCGTTCATAATGGCGTACCATCGTAATACGAAATATTGAAATCTCATTCAAATTCAATGAGTTTATATTCTCTCGACGCAGAATAAAGAATATAACATGAATGTAACGTTTTTACTATGTTTAAAAACGCGTTATTATATGATAATTATCGAAAAACGTGTTCGACATACGCGAATTTCGGTATATACGAAGTTAAAATCGTGAAACCTTTAATAATACTCGTGCCCCAGTTTGAAGAAAGTTACCAGTCGATTCAGAACATTGCATTTCATAAGATCAAACATCTATTTTATCTTTGGAATTGACGTTTTAACCTTGTTTCACATCGTATATACGATTTTTCGCTCATATAAGCGTATCGTCGAAAAACGAAATGTTGAAATCTCGTTCAATTTCATTGATTTTATATTCTATCGATGCAGAGCAAAGAATATAATAAGAATATGACGTTTTTACTATGTTTATATACGCGTTCACATATGATAATTATCGAAAAACGTAATCGGCATACGCGAATTTCAGTATATGCGAAGTAAAAATCGTGAAATCTTTAATAATACTCGTGCCACAGATTGAAAAATGTTACCAATCGATTCAGAACATTGCATTTCAAATGATCAAACATCTATTTTTATATTGAAATCAAAGTTTTTAACATTGTTTCATATCGTATATACGATTTTTCGCTCATATAAGCGTATCGTCGAAAAACGAAAAGTTGAAACATCGTTCAATTTCATTGATTTTATATTCTATTAATATAGAATAAAGAATATTACATGAATATAACGTTTTTATTATGTTTAAATACGCGTTTTCATATGATAATTATCGATAAACTTAAACGATAACGCGAATTTCGGTATAAGCGAAGTTAAAATCGTGAAACCTTTAATAATACTCGTGCCCCAGTTTGAAGAAAGTTACCAGTCGATTCAGAACATTGCATTTCATAAGATCAAACATCTATTTTATCTTTGGAATTGACGTTTTAACCATGTTTCACATCGTATATACGATTTTTCGCTCATATAAGCGTATCGTCGAAAAACGAAATGTTGAAATCTCGTTCAATTTCATTGATTTTATACTCTATCGATGCAGAGCAAAGAATATAACAAGAATATGACGTTTTTACTATGTTTATATACGCGTTCACATATGATAATTATCGAAAAACTTAATCGGCATACGCGAATTTCAGTATATGCGAAGTAAAAATCGTGAAATCTTTAATAATACTCGTGCCACAGATTGAAAAATGTTACCAATCGATTCAGAACATTGCATTTCATATGATCAAACATCTATTTTTATATTGAAATCAAAGTTTTTAACATTGTTTCATATCGTATATACGATTTTTCGCTCATATAAGCGTATCGTCGAAAAACGAAAAGTTGAAACCTCGTTCAATTTCATTGATTTTATATTCTCTCGACGCAGAATGAAGAATATAACATGAATGTAACGTTTTTACTATGTTTAAAAACGCGTTATTATATGATAATTATCGAAAAACGTGTTCGACATACGCGAATTTCGGTATATGCGAAGTAAAAATCGTGAAATCTTTAATAATACTTGTGCCACAGTTTGAAAAATGTTACCAATCGTTTCAGGACATTGCATTTCTTAAGGTCAAACATCTGTTTTATATTGATATCAAAGATTTTAACATTGTTTCATATCGTATATACGATTTTTCGCTCATATAAGCGTATCGTCGAAAAACGAAATGTTGAAATCTCGTTCAATTTCATTGATTTTATATTCTATCGATGCAGAGCAAAGAATATAATAAGAATATGACGTTTTTACTATGTTTATATACGCGTTCACATATGATAATTATCGAAAAACGTAATCGGCATACGCGAATTTCAGTATATGCGAAGTAAAAATCGTGAAATCTTTAATAATACTCGTGCCACAGATTGAAAAATGTTACCAATCGATTCAGAACATTGCATTTCAAATGATCAAACATCTATTTTTATATTGAAATCAAAGTTTTTAACATTGTTTCATATCGTATATACGATTTTTCGCTCATATAAGCGTATCGTCGAAAAACGAAAAGTTGAAACATCGTTCAATTTCATTGATTTTATATTCTATTAATATAGAATAAAGAATATTACATGAATATAACGTTTTTATTATGTTTAAATACGCGTTTTCATATGATAATTATCGATAAACTTAAACGATAACGCGAATTTCGGTATAAGCGAAGTTAAAATCGTGAAACCTTTAATAATACTCGTGCCCCAGTTTGAAGAAAGTTACCAGTCGATTCAGAACATTGCATTTCATAAGATCAAACATCTATTTTATCTTTGGAATTGACGTTTTAACCATGTTTCACATCGTATATACGATTTTTCGCTCATATAAGCGTATCGTCGAAAAACGAAATGTTGAAATCTCGTTCAATTTCATTGATTTTATACTCTGTCGATGCAGAGCAAAGAATATAACAAGAATATGACGTTTTTACTATGTTTATATACGCGTTCACATATGATAATTATCGAAAAACTTAATCGGCATACGCGAATTTCAGTATATGCGAAGTAAAAATCGTGAAATCTTTAATAATACTCGTGCCACAGATTGAAAAATGTTACCAATCGATTCAGAACATTGCATTTCATATGATCAAACATCTATTTTTATATTGAAATCAAAGTTTTTAACATTGTTTCATATCGTATATACGATTTTTCGCTCATATAAGCGTATCGTCGAAAAACGAAAAGTTGAAACCTCGTTCAATTTCATTGATTTTATATTCTCTCGACGCAGAATGAAGAATATAACATGAATGTAACGTTTTTACTATGTTTAAAAACGCGTTATTATATGATAATTATCGAAAAACGTGTTCGACATACGCGAATTTCGGTATATGCGAAGTAAAAATCGTGAAATCTTTAATAATACTTGTGCCACAGTTTGAAAAATGTTACCAATCGTTTCAGGACATTGCATTTCTTAAGGTCAAACATCTGTTTTATATTGATATCAAAGATTTTAACATTGTTTCATATCGTATATACGATTTTTCGCTCATATAAGCGTATCGTCGAAAAACGAAATGTTGAAATCTCGTTCAATTTCATTGATTTTATATTCTATCGATGCAGAGCAAAGAATATAATAAGAATATGACGTTTTTACTATGTTTATATACGCGTTCACATATGATAATTATCGAAAAACGTAATCGGCATACGCGAATTTCAGTATATGCGAAGTAAAAATCGTGAAATCTTTAATAATACTCGTGCCACAGATTGAAAAATGTTACCAATCGATTCAGAACATTGCATTTCAAATGATCAAACATCTATTTTTATATTGAAATCAAAGTTTTTAACATTGTTTCATATCGTATATACGATTTTTCGCTCATATAAGCGTATCGTCGAAAAACGAAAAGTTGAAACATCGTTCAATTTCATTGATTTTATATTCTATTGATACAGAATAAAGAATATAACAAGAATATGACGTTTTTACTATGTTTAAATACGCGTTCACATATGATAATTATCGAAAAACGTAATCGGCATACGCGAATTTCAGTATATGCGAAGTTAAAATCGTGAAATCTTTAATAATACTCGTGCCACAGTTTGAAAAATATTACCAATCGAATCAGAACATTGCATTTTATGAGATCAAACGTCTATTTTATTTTGGAATCTTCGTTATAAACTTGTTTCATATGTTATATACGATTATTAGCACATAAAGAAGTATCGTCAAAAGCGAAATTTGAATTCTCAACAAATTTCAATGCATTTATATTCTATCGACGCAGAATACATATTGGAACAAGAATATAAGTTTGTAGCTATGGGTAAATACGAGTTTCAACATGAATATTGTCGAAAAATAAGATCGACACATGCGAATTTCGAGAATTGCGGAGATGAAATCGTGAAAACATTGAAATTACTTGTTCCACCGTTTGAAAAATGTCACCAATCAATTCGGACATTGTATTTCTGAAGATCAAACATCTATTTAATCTTGGAATCGACGTTTTAACCTTGTTTCATATCGTACATACAATTTTTCGTTCATAATGGCGTACCATCGTAATACGAAATATTGAAATCTCATTCAAATTCAATGAGTTTATATTCTCTCGACGCAGAATGAAGAATATAACATGAATGTAACGTTTTTACTATGTTTAAAAACGCGTTATTATATGATAATTATCGAAAAACTTGTTCGACATACGCGAATTTCGGTATATGCGAAGTAAAAATCGTGAAATCTTTAATAATACTTGTGCCACAGTTTGAAAAATGTTACCAATCGTTTCAGAACATTGCATTTCTTAAGGTCAAACATCTGTTTTATATTGATATCAAAGATTTTAACATTGTTTCATATCGTATATACGATTTTTCGCTCATATACGCTAATCTTCGAAATAAGAAAAGTTGAAACATCGTTCAATTTCATTGATTTTATATTCTATCGACGCAGAATAAAGAATACATCAAGAACATAACGTTTTTACTATGTTAAAATACTCGTTTTCATATCATAATTATCAATAAACTTAATCGACATACGCGAATTTCGGTATATGCGAAGTTAAAATCGTGAAATCTTTAATAATACTCGTGCCACAGTTTGAAAAATGTTACCAATCGATTCAGAACATTGCATTTCATATGATCAAACATCTATTTTTATATTGAAATCAAAGATTTTAACATTGTTTCATATCGTATATACGATTTTTCGCTCATATACGCTAATCGTCGAAATACGAACAGTTGAAACCTCGTTCAATTTCATTGATTTTATATTCTATTGATACAGAATAAAGAATATAACAAGAATATGACGTTTTTACTATGTTTAAATACGCGTTCACATATGATAATTATCGAAAAACGTAATCGGCATACGCGAATTTCAGTATATGCGAAGTTAAAATCGTGAAATCTTTAATAATACTTGTGCCAAAGTTTGAAAAATGTTATCAATCGATTCAGAACATTGCATTTCATATGATCAAACATCTATTTTTATATTTGAATCAAAGTTATTAACACTGTTTCATATCGTATATACGATTTTTCGCTCATATACGCTAATCGTCGAAATACGAAAAGTTGAAACCTCGTTCAATTTCATTGATTTTATATTCTATTGATGCAGAGCAAAGAATATAATAAGGATATAACGTTTTTACTATGTTTAAATACGCGTTCACATATGATAATTATCGAAAAACGTAATCGGCATACGCGAATTTCAGTATATGCGAAGTTAAAATCGTGAAATCTTTAATAATACTCGTGCCCCAGTTTGAAGAAAGTTACCAGTCGATTCAGAACATTGCATTTCATAAGATCAAACATCTATTTTATCTTTGGAATTGACGTTTTAACCTTGTTTCACATCGTATATACGATTTTTCGCTCATATAAGCGTATCGTCGAAAAACGAAATGTTGAAATCTCGTTCAATTTCATTGATTTTATATTCTATCGATGCAGAGCAAAGAATATAACAAGAATATGACGTTTTTACTATGTTTAAATACGCGTTCACATATGATAATTATCGAAAAACGTAATCGGCATACGCGAATTTCAGTATATGCGAAGTTAAAATCGAGAAATCTTTAATAATACTCATGCCACAGTTTGAAAAATATTACCAATCGAATCAGAACATTGCATTTCATAAGATCAAACATCTATTTTATTATGGAATCGTCGTTATAACCTTGTTTCATATGTTATATACGATTATTAGCTCATAAAGAAGTATCGTCGAAAAGCGAAATTTGAATTCTCAACAAATTTCAATGCATTTATATTCTATCGACGCAGAATTCATATTGGAACAAGAATATAAGTTTGTAGCTATGTGTAAATACGAGTTTCAACATGAATATTGTCGAAAAATAAGATCGACACATGCGAATTTCGAGAATTGCGGAGATGAAATCGTGATAACATTGAAATTACTTGTTCCACCGTTTGAAAAATGTCACCAATCAATTCGGACATTGTATTTCTGAAGATCAAACATCTATTTAATCTTGGAATCGACGTTTTAACCTTGTTTCATATCGTATATACAATTTTTCGTTCATAATGGCGTACCATCGTAATACGAAATATTGAAATCTCATTCAAATTCAATGAGTTTATATTCTCTCGACGCAGAATAAAGAATATAACATGAATGTAACGTTTTTACTATGTTTAAAAACGCGTTATTATATGATAATTATCGAAAAACGTGTTCGACATACGCGAATTTCGGTATATACGAAGTTAAAATCGTGAAACCTTTAATAATACTCGTGCCCCAGTTTGAAGAAAGTTACCAGTCGATTCAGAACATTGCATTTCATAAGATCAAACATCTATTTTATCTTTGGAATTGACGTTTTAACCTTGTTTCACATCGTATATACGATTTTTCGCTCATATAAGCGTATCGTCGAAAAACGAAATGTTGAAATCTCGTTCAATTTCATTGATTTTATATTCTATCGATGCAGAGCAAAGAATATAACAAGAATATGACGTTTTTACTATGTTTAAATACGCGTTCACATATGATAATTATCGAAAAACGTAATCGGCATACGCGAATTTCAGTATATGCGAAGTTAAAATCGAGAAATCTTAAATAATACTCATGCCACAGTTTGAAAAATATTACCAATCGAATCAGAACATTGCATTTCATAAGATCAAACATCTATTTTATTTTGGAATCGTCGTTATAACCTTGTTTCATATGTTATATACGATTATTAGCTCATAAAGAAGTATCGTCGAAAAGCGAAATTTGAATTCTCAACAAATTTCAATGCATTTATATTCTATCGACGCAGAATTCATATTGGAACAAGAATATAAGTTTGTAGCTATGTGTAAATACGAGTTTCAACATGAATATTGTCGAAAAATAAGATCGACACATGCGAATTTCGAGAATTGCGGAGATGAAATCGTGAAAACATTGAAATTACTTGTTCCACCGTTTGAAAAATGTCACCAATCAATTCGGACATTGTATTTCTGAAGATCAAACATCTATTTAATCTTGGAATCGACGTTTTAACCTTGTTTCATATCGTATATACAATTTTTCGTTCATAATGGCGTACCATCGTAATACGAAATATTGAAATCTCATTCAAATTCAATGAGTTTATATTCTCTCGACGCAGAATAAAGAATATAACATGAATGTAACGTTTTTACTATGTTTAAAAACGCGTTATTATATGATAATTATCGAAAAACGTGTTCGACATACGCGAATTTCGGTATATACGAAGTTAAAATCGTGAAACCTTTAATAATACTCGTGCCCCAGTTTGAAGAAAGTTACCAGTCGATTCAGAACATTGCATTTCATAAGATCAAACTTCTATTTTATCTTTGGAATTGACGTTTTAACCTTGTTTCACATCGTATATACGATTTTTCGCTCATATACGCGTACCGCCGAAAAACGAAAAGTTGAAATCTCGTTCAATTTCATTGATTTTATATTCTATCGATGCAGAGCAAAGAATATAACAAGAATATGACGTTTTTACTATGTTTAAATACGCGTTCACATATGATAATTATCGAAAAACGTAATCGGCATACGCGAATTTCAGTATATGCGAAGTTAAAATCGAGAAATCTTTAATAATACTCATGCCACAGTTTGAAAAATATTACCAATCGAATCAGAACATTGCATTTCATAAGATCAAACATCTATTTTATTTTGGAATCGTCGTTATAACCTTGTTTCATATGTTATATACGATTATTAGCTCATAAAGAAGTATCGTCGAAAAGCGAAATTTGAATTCTCAACAAATTTCAATGCATTTATATTCTATCGACGCAGAATTCATATTGGAACAAGAATATAAGTTTGTAGCTATGTGTAAATACGAGTTTCAACATGAATATTGTCGAAAAATAAGATCGACACATGCGAATTTCGAGAATTGCGGAGATGAAATCGTGATAACATTGAAATTACTTGTTCCACCGTTTGAAAAATGTCACCAATCAATTCGGACATTGTATTTCTGAAGATCAAACATCTATTTAATCTTGGAATCGACGTTTTAACCTTGTTTCATATCGTATATACAATTTTTCGTTCATAATGGCGTACCATCGTAATACGAAATATTGAAATCTCATTCAAATTCAATGAGTTTATATTCTCTCGACGCAGAATAAAGAATATAACATGAATGTAACGTTTTTACTATGTTTAAAAACGCGTTATTATATGATAATTATCGAAAAACGTGTTCGACATACGCGAATTTCGGTATATACGAAGTTAAAATCGTGAAACCTTTAATAATACTCGTGCCCCAGTTTGAAGAAAGTTACCAGTCGATTCAGAACATTGCATTTCATAAGATCAAACATCTATTTTATCTTTGGAATTGACGTTTTAACCTTGTTTCACATCGTATATACGATTTTTCGCTCATATACGCGTACCGCCGAAAAACGAAAAGTTGAAATCTCGTTCAATTTCATTGATTTTATATTCTATCGATGCAGAGCAAAGAATATAACAAGAATATGACGTTTTTACTATGTTTAAATACGCGTTCACATATGATAATTATCGAAAAACGTAATCGGCATACGCGAATTTCAGTATATGCGAAGTTAAAATCGAGAAATCTTTAATAATAATCATGCCACAGTTTGAAAAATATTACCAATCGAATCAGAACATTGCATTTCATAAGATCAAACATCTATTTTATTTTGGAATCGTCGTTATAACCTTGTTTCATATGTTATATACGATTATTAGCTCATAAAGAAGTATCGTCGAAAAGCGAAATTTGAATTCTCAACAAATTTCAATGCATTTATATTCTATCGACGCAGAATTCATATTGGAACAAGAATATAAGTTTGTAGCTATGTGTAAATACGAGTTTCAACATGAATATTGTCGAAAAATAAGATCGACACATGCGAATTTCGAGAATTGCGGAGATGAAATCGTGATAACATTGAAATTACTTGTTCCACCGTTTGAAAAATGTCACCAATCAATTCGGACATTGTATTTCTGAAGATCAAACATCTATTTAATCTTGGAATCGACGTTTTAACCTTGTTTCATATCGTATATACAATTTTTCGTTCATAATGGCGTACCATCGTAATACGAAATATTGAAATCTCATTCAAATTCAATGAGTTTATATTCTCTCGACGCAGAATAAAGAATATAACATGAATGTAACGTTTTTACTATGTTTAAAAACGCGTTATTATATGATAATTATCGAAAAACGTGTTCGACATACGCGAATTTCGGTATATACGAAGTTAAAATCGTGAAACCTTTAATAATACTCGTGCCCCAGTTTGAAGAAAGTTACCAGTCGATTCAGAACATTGCATTTCATAAGATCAAACATCTATTTTATCTTTGGAATTGACGTTTTAACCTTGTTTCACATCGTATATACGATTTTTCGCTCATATAAGCGTATCGTCGAAAAACGAAATGTTGAAATCTCGTTCAATTTCATTGATTTTATATTCTATCGATGCAGAGCAAAGAATATAACAAGAATATGACGTTTTTACTATGTTTAAATACGCGTTCACATATGATAATTATCGAAAAACGTAATCGGCATACGCGAATTTCAGTATATGCGAAGTTAAAATCGAGAAATCTTTAATAATACTCATGCCACAGTTTGAAAAATATTACCAATCGAATCAGAACATTGCATTTCATAAGATCAAACATCTATTTTATTTTGGAATCGTCGTTATAACCTTGTTTCATATGTTATATACGATTATTAGCTCATAAAGAAGTATCGTCGAAAAGCGAAATTTGAATTCTCAACAAATTTCAATGCATTTATATTCTATCGACGCAGAATTCATATTGGAACAAGAATATAAGTTTGTAGCTATGTGTAAATACGAGTTTCAACATGAATATTGTCGAAAAATAAGATCGACACATGCGAATTTCGAGAATTGCGGAGATGAAATCGTGATAACATTGAAATTACTTGTTCCACCGTTTGAAAAATGTCACCAATCAATTCGGACATTGTATTTCTGAAGATCAAACATCTATTTAATCTTGGAATCGACGTTTTAACCTTGTTTCATATCGTATATACAATTTTTCGTTCATAATGGCGTACCATCGTAATACGAAATATTGAAATCTCATTCAAATTCAATGAGTTTATATTCTCTCGACGCAGAATAAAGAATATAACATGAATGTAACGTTTTTACTATGTTTAAAAACGCGTTATTATATGATAATTATCGAAAAACGTGTTCGACATACGCGAATTTCGGTATATACGAAGTTAAAATCGTGAAACCTTTAATAATACTCGTGCCCCAGTTTGAAGAAAGTTACCAGTCGATTCAGAACATTGCATTTCATAAGATCAAACATCTATTTTATCTTTGGAATTGACGTTTTAACCTTGTTTCACATCGTATATACGATTTTTCGCTCATATACGCGTACCGCCGAAAAACGAAAAGTTGAAATCTCGTTCAATTTCATTGATTTTATATTCTATCGATGCAGAGCAAAGAATATAACAAGAATATGACGTTTTTACTATGTTTAAATACGCGTTCACATATGATAATTATCGAAAAACGTAATCGGCATACGCGAATTTCAGTATATGCGAAGTTAAAATCGAGAAATCTTTAATAATAATCATGCCACAGTTTGAAAAATATTACCAATCGAATCAGAACATTGCATTTCATAAGATCAAACATCTATTTTATTTTGGAATCGTCGTTATAACCTTGTTTCATATGTTATATACGATTATTAGCTCATAAAGAAGTATCGTCGAAAAGCGAAATTTGAATTCTCAACAAATTTCAATGCATTTATATTCTATCGACGCAGAATTCATATTGGAACAAGAATATAAGTTTGTAGCTATGTGTAAATACGAGTTTCAACATGAATATTGTCGAAAAATAAGATCGACACATGCGAATTTCGAGAATTGCGGAGATGAAATCGTGATAACATTGAAATTACTTGTTCCACCGTTTGAAAAATGTCACCAATCAATTCGGACATTGTATTTCTGAAGATCAAACATCTATTTAATCTTGGAATCGACGTTTTAACCTTGTTTCATATCGTATATACAATTTTTCGTTCATAATGGCGTACCATCGTAATACGAAATATTGAAATCTCATTCAAATTCAATGAGTTTATATTCTCTCGACGCAGAATAAAGAATATAACATGAATGTAACGTTTTTACTATGTTTAAAAACGCGTTATTATATGATAATTATCGAAAAACGTGTTCGACATACGCGAATTTCGGTATATACGAAGTTAAAATCGTGAAACCTTTAATAATACTCGTGCCCCAGTTTGAAGAAAGTTACCAGTCGATTCAGAACATTGCATTTCATAAGATCAAACATCTATTTTATCTTTGGAATTGACGTTTTAACCTTGTTTCACATCGTATATACGATTTTTCGCTCATATAAGCGTATCGTCGAAAAACGAAATGTTGAAATCTCGTTCAATTTCATTGATTTTATATTCTATCGATGCAGAGCAAAGAATATAACAAGAATATGACGTTTTTACTATGTTTAAATACGCGTTCACATATGATAATTATCGAAAAACGTAATCGGCATACGCGAATTTCAGTATATGCGAAGTTAAAATCGAGAAATCTTTAATAATACTCATGCCACAGTTTGAAAAATATTACCAATCGAATCAGAACATTGCATTTCATAAGATCAAACATCTATTTTATTTTGGAATCGTCGTTATAACCTTGTTTCATATGTTATATACGATTATTAGCTCATAAAGAAGTATCGTCGAAAAGCGAAATTTGAATTCTCAACAAATTTCAATGCATTTATATTCTATCGACGCAGAATTCATATTGGAACAAGAATATAAGTTTGTAGCTATGTGTAAATACGAGTTTCAACATGAATATTGTCGAAAAATAAGATCGACACATGCGAATTTCGAGAATTGCGGAGATGAAATCGTGAAAACATTGAAATTACTTGTTCCACCGTTTGAAAAATGTCACCAATCAATTCGGACATTGTATTTCTGAAGATCAAACATCTATTTAATCTTGGAATCGACGTTTTAACCTTGTTTCATATCGTATATACAATTTTTCGTTCATAATGGCGTACCATCGTAATACGAAATATTGAAATCTCATTCAAATTCAATGAGTTTATATTCTCTCGACGCAGAATAAAGAATATAACATGAATGTAACGTTTTTACTATGTTTAAAAACGCGTTATTATATGATAATTATCGAAAAACGTGTTCGACATACGCGAATTTCGGTATATACGAAGTTAAAATCGTGAAACCTTTAATAATACTCGTGCCCCAGTTTGAAGAAAGTTACCAGTCGATTCAGAACATTGCATTTCATAAGATCAAACATCTATTTTATCTTTGGAATTGACGTTTTAACCTTGTTTCACATCGTATATACGATTTTTCGCTCATATACGCGTACCGCCGAAAAACGAAAAGTTGAAATCTCGTTCAATTTCATTGATTTTATATTCTATCGATGCAGAGCAAAGAATATAACAAGAATATGACGTTTTTACTATGTTTAAATACGCGTTCACATATGATAATTATCGAAAAACGTAATCGGCATACGCGAATTTCAGTATATGCGAAGTTAAAATCGAGAAATCTTTAATAATACTCATGCCACAGTTTGAAAAATATTACCAATCGAATCAGAACATTGCATTTCATAAGATCAAACATCTATTTTATTTTGGAATCGTCGTTATAACCTTGTTTCATATGTTTTATACGATTATTAGCTCATAAAGAAGTATCGTCGAAAAGCGAAATTTGAATTCTCAACAAATTTCAATGCATTTATATTCTATCGACGCAGAATTCATATTGGAACAAGAATATAAGTTTGTAGCTATGTGTAAATACGAGTTTCAACATGAATATTGTCGAAAAATAAGATCGACACATGCGAATTTCGAGAATTGCGGAGATGAAATCGTGATAACATTGAAATTACTTGTTCCACCGTTTGAAAAATGTCACCAATCAATTCGGACATTGTATTTCTGAAGATCAAACATCTATTTAATCTTGGAATCGACGTTTTAACCTTGTTTCATATCGTATATACAATTTTTCGTTCATAATGGCGTACCATCGTAATACGAAATATTGAAATCTCATTCAAATTCAATGAGTTTATATTCTCTCGACGCAGAATAAAGAATATAACATGAATGTAACGTTTTTACTATGTTTAAAAACGCGTTATTATATGATAATTATCGAAAAACGTGTTCGACATACGCGAATTTCGGTATATACGAAGTTAAAATCGTGAAACCTTTAATAATACTCGTGCCCCAGTTTGAAGAAAGTTACCAGTCGATTCAGAACATTGCATTTCATAAGATCAAACATCTATTTTATCTTTGGAATTGACGTTTTAACCTTGTTTCACATCGTATATACGATTTTTCGCTCATATACGCGTACCGTCGAAAAACGAAAAGTTGAAATCTCGTTCAATTTCATTGATTTTATATTCTATCGATGCAGAGCAAAGAATATAACAAGAATATGACGTTTTTACTATGTTTAAATACGCGTTCACATATGATAATTATCGAAAAACGTAATCGGCATACGCGAATTTCAGTATATGCGAAGTTAAAATCGAGAAATCTTTAATAATGCTCATGCCACAGTTTGAAAAATATTACCAATCGAATCAGAACATTGCATTTCATAAGATCAAACATCTATTTTATTTTGGAATCGTCGTTATAACCTTGTTTCATATGTTATATACGATTATTAGCTCATAAAGAAGTATCGTCGAAAAGCGAAATTTGAATTCTCAACAAATTTCAATGCATTTATTTTCTATCGACGCAGAATACATATTGGAACAAGAATATAAGTTTGTAGCTATGTGTAAATACGAGTTTCAACATGAATATTGTCGAAAAATAAGATCGACACATGCGAATTTCGAGAATTGCGGAGATGAAATCGTGAAAACATTGAAATTACTTGTTCCACCGTTTGAAAAATGTCACCAATCAATTCGGACATTGTATTTCTGAAGATCAAACATCTATTTAATCTTGGAATCGACGTTTTAACCTTGTTTCATATCGTACATACAATTTTTCGTTCATAATGGCGTACCATCGTAATACGAAATATTGAAATCTCATTCAAATTCAATGAGTTTATATTCTCTCGACGCAGAATGAAGAATATAACATGAATGTAACGTTTTTACTATGTTTAAAAACGCGTTATTATATGATAATTATCGAAAAACTTGTTCGACATACGCGAATTTCGGTATATGCGAAGTAAAAATCGTGAAATCTTTAATAATACTTGTGCCACAGTTTGAAAAATGTTACCAATCGTTTCAGAACATTGCATTTCTTAAGGTCAAACATCTGTTTTATATTGATATCAAAGATTTTAACATTGTTTCATATCGTATATACGATTTTTCGCTCATATACGCTAATCTTCGAAATAAGAAAAGTTGAAACATCGTTCAATTTCATTGATTTTATATTCTATCGACGCAGAATAAAGAATACATCAAGAACATAACGTTTTTACTATGTTAAAATACTCGTTTTCATATGATAATTATCGATAAACTTAATCGACATACGCGAATTTCGGTATATGCGAAGTTAAAATCGTGAAATCTTTAATAATACTCGTGCCACAGTTTGAAAAATGTTACCAATCGATTCAGAACATTGCATTTCATATGATCAAACATCTATTTTTATATTGAAATCAAAGATTTTAACATTGTTTCATATCGTATATACGATTTTTCGCTCATATACGCTAATCGTCGAAATACGAAAAGTTGAAACCTCGTTCAATTTCATTGATTTTATATTCTATTGATACAGAATAAAGAATATAACAAGAATATGACGTTTTTACTATGTTTAAATACGCGTTCACATATGATAATTATCGAAAAACGTAATCGGCATACGCGAATTTCAGTATATGCGAAGTTAAAATCGTGAAATCTTTAATAATACTTGTGCCAAAGTTTGAAAAATGTTATCAATCGATTCAGAACATTGCATTTCATATGATCAAACATCTATTTTTATATTTGAATCAAAGTTATTAACACTGTTTCATATCGTATATACGATTTTTCGCTCATATACGCTAATCGTCGAAATACGAAAAGTTGAAACCTCGTTCAATTTCATTGATTTTATATTCTATTGATGCAGAGCAAAGAATATAATAAGAATATAACGTTTTTACTATGTTTAAATACGCGTTCACATATGATAATTATCGAAAAACGTAATCGGCATACGCGAATTTCAGTATATGCGAAGTTAAAATCGTGAAATCTTTAATAATACTCGTGCCCCAGTTTGAAGAAAGTTACCAGTCGATTCAGAACATTGCATTTCATAAGATCAAACATCTATTTTATCTTTGGAATTGACGTTTTAACCTTGTTTCACATCGTATATACGATTTTTCGCTCATATAAGCGTATCGTCGAAAAACGAAATGTTGAAATCTCGTTCAATTTCATTGATTTTATATTCTATCGATGCAGAGCAAAGAATATAACAAGAATATGACGTTTTTACTATGTTTAAATACGCGTTCACATATGATAATTATCGAAAAACGTAATCGGCATACGCGAATTTCAGTATATGCGAAGTTAAAATCGAGAAATCTTTAATAATACTCATGCCACAGTTTGAAAAATATTACCAATCGAATCAGAACATTGCATTTCATAAGATCAAACATCTATTTTATTATGGAATCGTCGTTATAACCTTGTTTCATATGTTATATACGATTATTAGCTCATAAAGAAGTATCGTCGAAAAGCGAAATTTGAATTCTCAACAAATTTCAATGCATTTATATTCTATCGAAGCAGAATTCATATTGGAACAAGAATATAAGTTTGTAGCTATGTGTAAATACGAGTTTCAACATGAATATTGTCGAAAAATAAGATCGACACATGCGAATTTCGAGAATTGCGGAGATGAAATCGTGATAACATTGAAATTACTTGTTCCACCGTTTGAAAAATGTCACCATTCAATTCGGACATTGTATTTCTGAAGATCAAACATCTATTTAATCTTGGAATCGACGTTTTAACCTTGTTTCATATCGTATATACAATTTTTCGTTCATAATGGCGTACCATCGTAATACGAAATATTGAAATCTCATTCAAATTCAATGAGTTTATATTCTCTCGACGCAGAATAAAGAATATAACATGAATGTAACGTTTTTACTATGTTTAAAAACGCGTTATTATATGATAATTATCGAAAAACGTGTTCGACATACGCGAATTTCGGTATATACGAAGTTAAAATCGTGAAACCTTTAATAATACTCGTGCCCCAGTTTGAAGAAAGTTACCAGTCGATTCAGAACATTGCATTTCATAAGATCAAACATCTATTTTATCTTTGGAATTGACGTTTTAACCTTGTTTCACATCGTATATACGATTTTTCGCTCATATAAGCGTATCGTCGAAAAACGAAATGTTGAAATCTCGTTCAATTTCATTGATTTTATATTCTATCGATGCAGAGCAAAGAATATAACAAGAATATGACGTTTTTACTATGTTTAAATACGCGTTCACATATGATAATTATCGAAAAACGTAATCGGCATACGCGAATTTCAGTATATGCGAAGTTAAAATCGAGAAATCTTTAATAATACTCATGCCACAGTTTGAAAAATATTACCAATCGAATCAGAACATTGCATTTCATAAGATCAAACATCTATTTTATTTTGGAATCGTCGTTATAACCTTGTTTCATATGTTAAATACGATTATTAGCTCATAAAGAAGTATCGTCGAAAAGCGAAATTTGAATTCTCAACAAATTTCAATGCATTTATATTCTATCGACGCAGAATTCATATTGGAACAAGAATATAAGTTTGTAGCTATGTGTAAATACGAGTTTCAACATGAATATTGTCGAAAAATAAGATCGACACATGCGAATTTCGAGAATTGCGGAGATGAAATCGTGATAACATTGAAATTACTTGTTCCACCGTTTGAAAAATGTCACCAATCAATTCGGACATTGTATTTCTGAAGATCAAACATCTATTTAATCTTGGAATCGACGTTTTAACCTTGTTTCATATCGTATATACAATTTTTCGTTCATAATGGCGTACCATCGTAATACGAAATATTGAAATCTCATTCAAATTCAATGAGTTTATATTCTCTCGACGCAGAATAAAGAATATAACATGAATGTAACGTTTTTACTATGTTTAAAAACGCGTTATTATATGATAATTATCGAAAAACGTGTTCGACATACGCGAATTTCGGTATATACGAAGTTAAAATCGTGAAACCTTTAATAATACTCGTGCCCCAGTTTGAAGAAAGTTACCAGTCGATTCAGAACATTGCATTTCATAAGATCAAACATCTATTTTATCTTTGGAATTGAGGTTTTAACCTTGTTTCACATCGTATATACGATTTTTCGCTCATATACGCGTACCTCCGAAAAACGAAAAGTTGAAATCTCGTTCAATTTCATTGATTTTATATTCTATCGATGCAGAGCAAAGAATATAACAAGAATATGACGTTTTTACTATGTTTAAATACGCGTTCACATATGATAATTATCGAAAAACGTAATCGGCATACGCGAATTTCAGTATATGCGAAGTTAAAATCGAGAAATCTTTAATAATACTCATGCCACAGTTTGAAAAATATTACCAATCGAATCAGAACATTGCATTTCATAAGATCAAACATCTATTTTATTTTGGAATCGTCGTTATAACCTTGTTTCATATGTTATATACGATTATTAGCTCATAAAGAAGTATCGTCGAAAAGCGAAATTTGAATTCTCAACAAATTTCAATGCATTTATATTCTATCGACGCAGAATTCATATTGGAACAAGAATATAAGTTTGTAGCTATGTGTAAATACGAGTTTCAACATGAATATTGTCGAAAAATAAGATCGACACATGCGAATTTCGAGAATTGCGGAGATGAAATCGTGATAACATTGAAATTACTTGTTCCACCGTTTGAAAAATGTCACCAATCAATTCGGACATTGTATTTCTGAAGATCAAACATCTATTTAATCTTGGAATCGACGTTTTAACCTTGTTTCATATCGTATATACAATTTTTCGTTCATAATGGCGTACCATCGTAATACGAAATATTGAAATCTCATTCAAATTCAATGAGTTTATATTCTCTCGACGCAGAATAAAGAATATAACATGAATGTAACGTTTTTACTATGTTTAAAAACGCGTTATTATATGATAATTATCGAAAAACGTGTTCGACATACGCGAATTTCGGTATATACGAAGTTAAAATCGTGAAACCTTTAATAATACTCGTGCCCCAGTTTGAAGAAAGTTACCAGTCGATTCAGAACATTGCATTTCAAAAGATCAAACATCTATTTTATCTTTGGAATTGACGTTTTAACCTTGTTTCACATCGTATATACGATTTTTCGCTCATATAAGCGTATCGTCGAAAAACGAAATGTTGAAATCTCGTTCAATTTCATTGATTTTATATTCTATCGATGCAGAGCAAAGAATATAATAAGAATATGACGTTTTTACTATGTTTATATACGCGTTCACATATGATAATTATCGAAAAACGTAATCGGCATACGCGAATTTCAGTATATGCGAAGTAAAAATCGTGAAATCTTTAATAATACTCGTGCCACAGATTGAAAAATGTTACCAATCGATTCAGAACATTGCATTTCAAATGATCAAACATCTATTTTTATATTGAAATCAAAGTTTTTAACATTGTTTCATATCGTATATACGATTTTTCGCTCATATAAGCGTATCGTCGAAAAACGAAAAGTTGAAACATCGTTCAATTTCATTGATTTTATATTCTATTAATATAGAATAAAGAATATTACATGAATATAACGTTTTTATTATGTTTAAATACGCGTTTTCATATGATAATTATCGATAAACTTAAACGATAACGCGAATTTCGGTATAAGCGAAGTTAAAATCGTGAAACCTTTAATAATACTCGTGCCCCAGTTTGAAGAAAGTTACCAGTCGATTCAGAACATTGCATTTCATAAGATCAAACATCTATTTTATCTTTGGAATTGACGTTTTAACCATGTTTCACATCGTATATACGATTTTTCGCTCATATAAGCGTATCGTCGAAAAACGAAATGTTGAAATCTCGTTCAATTTCATTGATTTTATACTCTATCGATGCAGAGCAAAGAATATAACAAGAATATGACGTTTTTACTATGTTTATATACGCGTTCACATATGATAATTATCGAAAAACTTAATCGGCATACGCGAATTTCAGTATATGCGAAGTAAAAATCGTGAACTCTTTAATAATACTCGTGCCACAGATTGAAAAATGTTACCAATCGATTCAGAACATTGCATTTCATATGATCAAACATCTATTTTTATATTGAAATCAAAGTTTTTAACATTGTTTCATATCGTATATACGATTTTTCGCTCATATAAGCGTATCGTCGAAAAACGAAATGTTGAAATCTCGTTCAATTTCATTGATTTTATACTCTATCGATGCAGAGCAAAGAATATAACAAGAATATGACGTTTTTACTATGTTTATATACGCGTTCACATATGATAATTATCGAAAAACTTAATCGGCATACGCGAATTTCAGTATATGCGAAGTAAAAATCGTGAAATCTTTAATAATACTCGTGCCACAGATTGAAAAATGTTACCAATCGATTCAGAACATTGCATTTCATATGATCAAACATCTATTTTTATATTGAAATCAAAGTTTTTAACATTGTTTCATATCGTATATACGATTTTTCGCTCATATAAGCGTATCGTCGAAAAACGAAAAGTTGAAACCTCGTTCAATTTCATTGATTTTATATTCTATTGATATAGAATAAAGAATATTACATGAATATAACGTTTTTATTATGTTTAAATACGCGTTTTCATATGATAATTATCGATAAACTTAATCGATAACGCGAATTTCGGTATAAGCGAAATTAAATCGTGAAATATTTAATAATACTTGTGCCACAGTTTGAAAAATGTTACCAATCGAATCAGAACATTGCATTTCATAAGATCAAACATCTATTTTATTTTGGAATCGTCGTTATAACCTTGTTTCATATGTTATATACGATTATTAGCTCATAAAGAAGTATCGTCGAAAAGCGAAATTTGAATTCTCAACAAATTTCAATGCATTTATTTTCTATCGACGCAGAATACATATTGGAACAAGAATATAAGTTTGTAGCTATGGGTAAATACGAGTTTCAACATGAATATTGTCGAAAAATAAGATCGACACATGCGAATTTCGAGAATTGCGGAGATGAAATCGTGAAAACATTGAAATTACTTGTTCCACCGTTTGAAAAATGTCACCAATCAATTCGGACATTGTATTTCTGAAGATCAAACATCTATTTAATCTTGGAATCGACGTTTTAACCTTGTTTCATATCGTACATACAATTTTTCGTTCATAATGGCGTACCATCGTAATACGAAATATTGAAATCTCATTCAAATTCAATGAGTTTATATTCTCTCGACGCAGAATGAAGAATATAACATGAATGTAACGTTTTTACTATGTTTAAAAACGCGTTATTATATGATAATTATCGAAAAACTTGTTCGACATACGCGAATTTCGGTATATGCGAAGTAAAAATCGTGAAATCTTTAATAATACTTGTGCCACAGTTTGAAAAATGTTACCAATCGTTTCAGAACATTGCATTTCTTAAGGTCAAACATCTGTTTTATATTGATATCAAAGATTTTAACATTGTTTCATATCGTATATACGATTTTTCGCTCATATACGCTAATCTTCGAAATAAGAAAAGTTGAAACATCGTTCAATTTCATTGATTTTATATTCTATCGACGCAGAATAAAGAATACATCAAGAACATAACGTTTTTACTATGTTAAAATACTCGTTTTCATATGATAATTATCGATAAACTTAATCGACATACGCGAATTTCGGTATATGCGAAGTTAAAATCGTGAAATCTTTAATAATACTCGTGCCACAGTTTGAAAAATGTTACCAATCGATTCAGAACATTGCATTTCATATGATCAAACATCTATTTTTATATTGAAATCAAAGATTTTAACATTGTTTCATATCGTATATACGATTTTTCGCTCATATACGCTAATCGTCGAAATACGAAAAGTTGAAACCTCGTTCAATTTCATTGATTTTATATTCTATTGATACAGAATAAAGAATATAACAAGAATATGACGTTTTTACTATGTTTAAATACGCGTTCACATATGATAATTATCGAAAAACGTAATCGGCATACGCGAATTTCAGTATATGCGAAGTAAAAATCGTGAAATCTTTAATAATACTCGTGCCACAGATTGAAAAATGTTACCAATCGATTCAGAACATTGCATTTCATATGATCAAACATCTATTTTTATATTGAAATCAAAGTTTTTAACATTGTTTCATATCGTATATACGATTTTTCGCTCATATAAGCGTATCGTCGAAAAACGAAATGTTGAAATCTCGTTCAATTTCATTGATTTTATACTCTATCGATGCAGAGCAAAGAATATAACAAGAATATGACGTTTTTACTATGTTTATATACGCGTTCACATATGATAATTATCGAAAAACTTAATCGGCATACGCGAA
This sequence comes from Vespa crabro, assembly GCF_910589235.1. Taxonomy (NCBI): domain Eukaryota; kingdom Metazoa; phylum Arthropoda; class Insecta; order Hymenoptera; family Vespidae; genus Vespa; species Vespa crabro. The sequence continues at coordinate 14,064,658 of NC_060955.1, forward strand.
TTTCAGTATATGCGAAGTAAAAATCGTGAAATCTTTAATAATACTCGTGCCACAGATTGAAAAATGTTACCAATCGATTCAGAACATTGCATTTCATATGATCAAACATCTATTTTTATATTGAAATCAAAGTTTTTAACATTGTTTCATATCGTATATACGATTTTTCGCTCATATAAGCGTATCGTCGAAAAACGAAAAGTTGAAACCTCGTTCAATTTCATTGATTTTATATTCTATTGATATAGAATAAAGAATATTACATGAATATAACGTTTTTATTATGTTTAAATACGCGTTTTCATATGATAATTATCGATAAACTTAATCGATAACGCGAATTTCGGTATAAGCGAAATTAAATCGTGAAATATTTAATAATACTTGTGCCACAGTTTGAAAAATGTTACCAATCGAATCAGAACATTGCATTTCATAAGATCAAACATCTATTTTATTTTGGAATCGTCGTTATAACCTTGTTTCATATGTTATATACGATTATTAGCTCATAAAGAAGTATCGTCGAAAAGCGAAATTTGAATTCTCAACAAATTTCAATGCATTTATTTTCTATCGACGCAGAATACATATTGGAACAAGAATATAAGTTTGTAGCTATGGGTAAATACGAGTTTCAACATGAATATTGTCGAAAAATAAGATCGACACATGCGAATTTCGAGAATTGCGGAGATGAAATCGTGAAAACATTGAAATTACTTGTTCCACCGTTTGAAAAATGTCACCAATCAATTCGGACATTGTATTTCTGAAGATCAAACATCTATTTAATCTTGGAATCGACGTTTTAACCTTGTTTCATATCGTACATACAATTTTTCGTTCATAATGGCGTACCATCGTAATACGAAATATTGAAATCTCATTCAAATTCAATGAGTTTATATTCTCTCGACGCAGAATGAAGAATATAACATGAATGTAACGTTTTTACTATGTTTAAAAACGCGTTATTATATGATAATTATCGAAAAACTTGTTCGACATACGCGAATTTCGGTATATGCGAAGTAAAAATCGTGAAATCTTTAATAATACTTGTGCCACAGTTTGAAAAATGTTACCAATCGTTTCAGAACATTGCATTTCTTAAGGTCAAACATCTGTTTTATATTGATATCAAAGATTTTAACATTGTTTCATATCGTATATACGATTTTTCGCTCATATACGCTAATCTTCGAAATAAGAAAAGTTGAAACATCGTTCAATTTCATTGATTTTATATTCTATCGACGCAGAATAAAGAATACATCAAGAACATAACGTTTTTACTATGTTAAAATACTCGTTTTCATATGATAATTATCGATAAACTTAATCGACATACGCGAATTTCGGTATATGCGAAGTTAAAATCGTGAAATCTTTAATAATACTCGTGCCACAGTTTGAAAAATGTTACCAATCGATTCAGAACATTGCATTTCATATGATCAAACATCTATTTTTATATTGAAATCAAAGATTTTAACATTGTTTCATATCGTATATACGATTTTTCGCTCATATACGCTAATCGTCGAAATACGAAAAGTTGAAACCTCGTTCAATTTCATTGATTTTATATTCTATTGATACAGAATAAAGAATATAACAAGAATATGACGTTTTTACTATGTTTAAATACGCGTTCACATATGATAATTATCGAAAAACGTAATCGGCATACGCGAATTTCAGTATATGCGAAGTTAAAATCGTGAAATCTTTAATAATACTTGTGCCAAAGTTTGAAAAATGTTATCAATCGATTCAGAACATTGCATTTCATATGATCAAACATCTATTTTTATATTTGAATCAAAGTTATTAACACTGTTTCATATCGTATATACGATTTTTCGCTCATATACGCTAATCGTCGAAATACGAAAAGTTGAAACCTCGTTCAATTTCATTGATTTTATATTCTATTGATGCAGAGCAAAGAATATAATAAGAATATAACGTTTTTACTATGTTTAAATACGCGTTCACATATGATAATTATCGAAAAACGTAATCGGCATACGCGAATTTCAGTATATGCGAAGTTAAAATCGTGAAATCTTTAATAATACTCGTGCCACAGTTTGAAAAATATTACCAATCGAATCAGAACATTGCATTTTATGAGATCAAACGTCTATTTTATTTTGGAATCTTCGTTATAAACTTGTTTCATATGTTATATACGATTATTAGCACATAAAGAAGTATCGTCAAAAGCGAAATTTGAATTCTCAACAAATTTCAATGCATTTATATTCTATCGACGCAGAATACATATTGGAACAAGAATATAAGTTTGTAGCTATGGGTAAATACGAGTTTCAACATGAATATTGTCGAAAAATAAGATCGACACATGCGAATTTCGAGAATTGCGGAGATGAAATCGTGAAAACATTGAAATTACTTGTCCCACCGTTTGAAAAATGTCACCAATCAATTCGGACATTGTATTTCTGAAGATCAAACATCTATTTAATCTTGGAATCGACGTTTTAACCTTGTTTCATATCGTACATACAATTTTTCGTTCATAATGGCGTACCATCGTAATACGAAATATTGAAATCTCATTCAAATTCAATGAGTTTATATTCTCTCGACGCAGAATGAAGAATATAACATGAATGTAACGTTTTTACTATGTTTAAAAACGCGTTATTATATGATAATTATCGAAAAACTTGTTCGACATACGCGAATTTCGGTATATGCGAAGTAAAAATCGTGAAATCTTTAATAATACTTGTGCCACAGTTTGAAAAATGTTACCAATCGTTTCAGAACATTGCATTTCTTAAGGTCAAACATCTGTTTTATATTGATATCAAAGATTTTAACATTGTTTCATATCGTATATACGATTTTTCGCTCATATACGCTAATCTTCGAAATAAGAAAAGTTGAAACATCGTTCAATTTCATTGATTTTATATTCTATCGACGCAGAATAAAGAATACATCAAGAACATAACGATTTTACTATGTTAAAATACTCGTTTTCATATGATAATTATCGATAAACTTAATCGACATACGCGAATTTCGGTATATGCGAAGTTAAAATCGTGAAATCTTTAATAATACTCGTGCCACAGTTTGAAAAATGTTACCAATCGATTCAGAACATTGCATTTCATATGATCAAACATCTATTTTTATATTGAAATCAAAGTTTTTAACATTGTTTCATATCGTATATACGATTTTTCGCTCATATACGCGTACCGCCGAAAAACGAAAAGTTGAAATCTCGTTCAATTTCATTGATTTTATATTCTATCGATGCAGAGCAAAGAATATATCAAGAATATAACGTTTTTACTATGTATAAATACGCGTTCACATATGATAATTATCGAAAAACGTAATCGACATACGCGAATTTCGGTATATGCGAAGTAAAAATCGTGAAATCTTTAATAATACTTGTGCCACAGTTTGATAAATGATACCAATCGTTCCAGAACATTGCATTTCATAAGATCAAACATCTGTTTTATATTGAAATTAAAGATTTTAACATTGATTCATATCGTATCTACGATTTTTCGCTCAAATACGCGTATCGTCGAAAAACGAAAAGTTGAAACCTCGTTCAATTTCATTGATTTTATATTCTATTGATACAGAATAAAGAATATAACATGCATATAACGTTTTTATTATGTTTAAATACGCGTTCACATATGATAATTATTGAAAAACGTAATCGGCATACGCGAATTTCAGTATATGCGAAGTTAAAATCGTGAAATCTTTAATAATACTCGTGCCACAGTTTGAAAAATATTACCAATCGAATCAGAACATTGCATTTCATGAGATCAAACATCTATTTTATCTTTGGAATTGACGTTTTAACCTTGTTTCACATCGTATATACGATTTTTCGCTCATATACGCGTACCGCCGAAAAACGAAAAGTTGAAATCTCGTTCAATTTCATTGATTTTATATTCTATCGATGCAGAGCAAAGAATATATCAAGAATATAACGTTTTTACTATGTTTAAATACGCGTTCACATATGATAATTATCGAAAAACGTAATCGACATACGCGAATTTCAGTATATGCGAAGTTAAAATCGTGAAATCTTTAATAATACTTGTGCCACAGTTTGAAAAATGTTACCAATCGTTTCAGAACATTGCATTTCTTAAGGTCAAACATCTGTTTTATATTGATATCAAAGATTTTAACATTGTTTCATATCGTATATACGATTTTTCGCTCATATACGCTAATCGTCGAAATACGAAAAGTTGAAACCTCGTTCAATTTCATTGATTTTATATTCTATTGATACAGAATAAAGAATATAACAAGAATATGACGTTTTTACTATGTTTAAATACGCGTTCACATATGATAATTATCGAAAAACGTAATCGGCATACGCGAATTTCAGTATATGCGAAGTTAAAATCGTGAAATGTTTAATAATACTTGTGCCAAAGTTTGAAAAATGTTATCAATCGATTCAGAACATTGCATTTCATATGATCAAACATCTATTTTTATATTTGAATCAAAGTTATTAACACTGTTTCATATCGTATATACGATTTTTCGCTCATATAAGCGTATCGTCGAAAAACGAAAAGTTGAAATCTCGTTCAATTTCATTGATTTTATATTCTATCGATGCAGAGCAAAGAATATAACAAGAATATGACGTTTTTACTATGTTTAAATACGCGTTCACATATGATAATTATTGAAAAACGTAATCGGCATACGCGAATTTCAGTATATGCGAAGTTAAAATCGTGAAATCTTTAATAATACTCGTGCCACAGTTTGAAAAATATTACCAATCGAATCAGAACATTGCATTTCATGAGATCAAACATCTATTTTATCTTTGGAATTGACGTTTTAACCTTGTTTCACATCGTATATACGATTTTTCGCTCATATACGCGTACCGCCGAAAAACGAAAAGTTGAAATCTCGTTCAATTTCATTGATTTTATATTCTATCGATGCAGAGCAAAGAATATATCAAGAATATAACGTTTTTACTATGTTTAAATACGCGTTCACATATGATAATTATCGAAAAACGTAATCGACATACGCGAATTTCGGTATATGCGAAGTAAAAATCGTGAAATCTTTAATAATACTTGTGCCACAGTTTGATAAATGATACCAATCGTTCCAGAACATTGCATTTCATAAGATCAAACATCTGTTTTATATTGAAATTAAAGATTTTAACATTGATTCATACCGTATCTACGATTTTTCGCTCAAATACGCGTATCGTCGAAAAACGAAAAGTTGAAACCTCGTTCAATTTCATTGATTTTATATTCTATTGATACAGAATAAAGAATATAACATGCATATAACGTTTTTATTATGTATAAAAACTCGTTTTCATATGATAATTATCGATAAACTTAATCGAAAACGCGAATTTCGGTATAAGCGAAATTAAAATCCTGAAATCTTTAATAATACTTGTGCCACAATTTGAAAATGGTTACCAGTCGATTTATAACATTGCATTTCATAAGAACAAGCATCTGTTTTATATTGAAATCAAAGTTTTTAACATTGTTTCATATCGTATATACGATTTTTCGCTCATATAAGCGTATCGTCGAAAAAAGAAAAGTTGATACCACGTTCTATTTCATTGATTTTATACTCTATCAATGCAGAATAAAGAATATAACAAGAACATAACGTTTTTACTACGTTTAAAAACGCGTTTTCATATAATAATTATCGAAAAACGTAACCGGCATACGCGAATTTCAGTATATGCGAAGTTAAAATCGTGAAATCTTTAATAATACTCGTGCCACAGTTTGAAAAATATTACCAATCGAATCAGAACATTGCATTTTATGAGATCAAACGTCTATTTTATTTTGGAATCTTCGTTATAAACTTGTTTCATATGTTATATACGATTATTAGCACATAAAGAAGTATCGTCAAAAGCGAAATTTGAATTCTCAACAAATTTCAATGCATTTATATTCTATCGACGCAGAATACATATTGGAACAAGAATATAAGTTTGTAGCTATGGGTAAATACGAGTTTCAACATGAATATTGTCGAAAAATAAGATCGACACATGCGAATTTCGAGAATTGCGGAGATGAAATCGTGAAAACATTGAAATTACTTGTTCCACCGTTTGAAAAATGTCACCAATCAATTCGGACATTGTATTTCTGAAGATCAAACATCTATTTAATCTTGGAATCGACGTTTTAACCTTGTTTCATATCGTACATACAATTTTTCGTTCATAATGGCGTACCATCGTAATACGAAATATTGAAATCTCATTCAAATTCAATGAGTTTATATTCTCTCGACGCAGAATGAAGAATATAACATGAATGTAACGTTTTTACTATGTTTAAAAACGCGTTATTATATGATAATTATCGAAAAACTTGTTCGACATACGCGAATTTCGGTATATGCGAAGTAAAAATCGTGAAATCTTTAATAATACTTGTGCCACAGTTTGAAAAATGTTACCAATCGTTTCAGAACATTGCATTTCTTAAGGTCAAACATCTGTTTTATATTGATATCAAAGATTTTAACATTGTTTCATATCGTATATACGATTTTTCGCTCATATACGCTAATCTTCGAAATAAGAAAAGTTGAAACATCGTTCAATTTCATTGATTTTATATTCTATCGACGCAGAATAAAGAATACATCAAGAACATAACGATTTTACTATGTTAAAATACTCGTTTTCATATGATAATTATCGATAAACTTAATCGACATACGCGAATTTCGGTATATGCGAAGTTAAAATCGTGAAATCTTTAATAATACTCGTGCCACAGTTTGAAAAATGTTACCAATCGATTCAGAACATTGCATTTCATATGATCAAACATCTATTTTTATATTGAAATCAAAGTTTTTAACATTGTTTCATATCGTATATACGATTTTTCGCTCATATACGCGTACCGCCGAAAAACGAAAAGTTGAAATCTCGTTCAATTTCATTGATTTTATATTCTATCGATGCAGAGCAAAGAATATATCAAGAATATAACGTTTTTACTATGTTTAAATACGCGTTCACATATGATAATTATCGAAAAACGTAATCGACATACGCGAATTTCGGTATATGCGAAGTAAAAATCGTGAAATCTTTAATAATACTTGTGCCACAGTTTGATAAATGATACCAATCGTTCCAGAACATTGCATTTCATAAGATCAAACATCTGTTTTATATTGAAATTAAAGATTTTAACATTGATTCATATCGTATCTACGATTTTTCGCTCAAATACGCGTATCGTCGAAAAACGAAAAGTTGAAACCTCGTTCAATTTCATTGATTTTATATTCTATTGATACAGAATAAAGAATATAACATGCATATAACGTTTTTATTATGTTTAAATACGCGTTCACATATGATAATTATTGAAAAACGTAATCGGCATACGCGAATTTCAGTATATGCGAAGTTAAAATCGTGAAATCTTTAATAATACTCGTGCCACAGTTTGAAAAATATTACCAATCGAATCAGAACATTGCATTTCATGAGATCAAACATCTATTTTATCTTTGGAATTGACGTTTTAACCTTGTTTCACATCGTATATACGATTTTTCGCTCATATACGCGTACCGCCGAAAAACGAAAAGTTGAAATCTCGTTCAATTTCATTGATTTTATATTCTATCGATGCAGAGCAAAGAATATATCAAGAATATAACGTTTTTACTATGTTTAAATACGCGTTCACATATGATAATTATCGAAAAACGTAATCGACATACGCGAATTTCAGTATATGCGAAGTTAAAATCGTGAAATCTTTAATAATACTTGTGCCACAGTTTGAAAAATGTTACCAATCGTTTCAGAACATTGCATTTCTTAAGGTCAAACATCTGTTTTATATTGATATCAAAGATTTTAACATTGTTTCATATCGTATATACGATTTTTCGCTCATATACGCTAATCGTCGAAATACGAAAAGTTGAAACCTCGTTCAATTTCATTGATTTTATATTCTATTGATACAGAATAAAGAATATAACAAGAATATGACGTTTTTACTATGTTTAAATACGCGTTCACATATGATAATTATCGAAAAACGTAATCGGCATACGCGAATTTCAGTATATGCGAAGTTAAAATCGTGAAATGTTTAATAATACTTGTGCCAAAGTTTGAAAAATGTTATCAATCGATTCAGAACATTGCATTTCATATGATCAAACATCTATTTTTATATTTGAATCAAAGTTATTAACATTGTTTCATATCGTATATACGATTTTTCGCTCATATAAGCGTATCATCGAAAAACGAAAAGTTGAAATCTCGTTCAATTTCATTGATTTTATATTCTATCGATGCAGAGCAAAGAATATAACAAGAATATGACGTTTTTACTATGTTTAAATACGCGTTCACATATGATAATTATTGAAAAACGTAATCGGCATACGCGAATTTCAGTATATGCGAAGTTAAAATCGTGAAATCTTTAATAATACTCGTGCCACAGTTTGAAAAATATTACCAATCGAATCAGAACATTGCATTTCATGAGATCAAACATCTATTTTATCTTTGGAATTGACGTTTTAACCTTGTTTCACATCGTATATACGATTTTTCGCTCATATACGCGTACCGCCGAAAAACGAAAAGTTGAAATCTCGTTCAATTTCATTGATTTTATATTCTATCGATGCAGAGCAAAGAATATATCAAGAATATAACGTTTTTACTATGTTTAAATACGCGTTCACATATGATAATTATCGAAAAACGTAATCGACATACGCGAATTTCGGTATATGCGAAGTAAAAATCGTGAAATCTTTAATAATACTTGTGCCACAGTTTGATAAATGATACCAATCGTTCCAGAACATTGCATTTCATAAGATCAAACATCTGTTTTATATTGAAATTAAAGATTTTAACATTGTTTCATATCGTATATACGATTTTTCGCTCAAATACGCGTATCGTCGAAAAACGAAAAGTTGAAACCTCGTTCAATTTCATTGATTTTATATTCTATTGATACAGAATAAAGAATATAACATGCATATAACGTTTTTATTATGTTTAAATACGCGTTCACATATGATAATTATTGAAAAACGTAATCGGCATACGCGAATTTCAGTATATGCGAAGTTAAAATCGTGAAATCTTTAATAATACTCGTGCCACAGTTTGAAAAATATTACCAATCGAATCAGAACATTGCATTTCATGAGATCAAACATCTATTTTATCTTTGGAATTGACGTTTTAACCTTGTTTCACATCGTATATACGATTTTTCGCTCATATACGCGTACCGCCGAAAAACGAAAAGTTGAAATCTCGTTCAATTTCATTGATTTTATATTCTATCGATGCAGAGCAAAGAATATATCAAGAATATAACGTTTTTACTATGTTTAAATACGCGTTCACATATGATAATTATCGAAAAACGTAATCGACATACGCGAATTTCAGTATATGCGAAGTTAAAATCGTGAAATCTTTAATAATACTTGTGCCACAGTTTGAAAAATGTTACCAATCGTTTCAGAACATTGCATTTCTTAAGGTCAAACATCTGTTTTATATTGATATCAAAGATTTTAACATTGTTTCATATCGTATATACGATTTTTCGCTCATATACGCTAATCTTCGAAATAAGAAAAGTTGAAACATCGTTCAATTTCATTGATTTTATATTCTATCGACGCAGAATAAAGAATACATCAAGAACATAACGTTTTTACTATGTTAAAATACTCGTTTTCATATGATAATTATCGATAAACTTAATCGACATACGCGAATTTCGGTATATGCGAAGTTAAAATCGTGAAATCTTTAATAATACTCGTGCCACAGTTTGAAAAATGTTACCAATCGATTCAGAACATTGCATTTCATATGATCAAACATCTATTTTTATATTGAAATCAAAGATTTTAACATTGTTTCATATCGTATATACGATTTTTCGCTCATATACGCTAATCGTCGAAATACGAAAAGTTGAAACCTCGTTCAATTTCATTGATTTTATATTCTATTGATACAGAATAAAGAATATAACAAGAATATGACGTTTTTACTATGTTTAAATACGCGTTCACATATGATAATTATCGAAAAACGTAATCGGCATACGCGAATTTCAGTATATGCGAAGTTAAAATCGTGAAATCTTTAATAATACTTGTGCCAAAGTTTGAAAAATGTTATCAATCGATTCAGAACATTGCATTTCATATGATCAAACATCTATTTTTATATTTGAATCAAAGTTATTAACACTGTTTCATATCGTATATACGATTTTTCGCTCATATACGCTAATCGTCGAAATACGAAAAGTTGAAACCTCGTTCAATTTCATTGATTTTATATTCTATTGATGCAGAGCAAAGAATATAATAAGAATATAACGTTTTTACTATGTTTAAATACGCGTTCACATATGATAATTATCGAAAAACGTAATCGGCATACGCGAATTTCAGTATATGCGAAGTTAAAATCGTGAAATCTTTAATAATACTCGTGCCACAGTTTGAAAAATATTACCAATCGAATCAGAACATTGCATTTTATGAGATCAAACGTCTATTTTATTTTGGAATCTTCGTTATAAACTTGTTTCATATGTTATATACGATTATTAGCACATAAAGAAGTATCGTCAAAAGCGAAATTTGAATTCTCAACAAATTTCAATGCATTTATATTCTATCGACGCAGAATACATATTGGAACAAGAATATAAGTTTGTAGCTATGGGTAAATACGAGTTTCAACATGAATATTGTCGAAAAATAAGATCGACACATGCGAATTTCGAGAATTGCGGAGATGAAATCGTGAAAACATTGAAATTACTTGTTCCACCGTTTGAAAAATGTCACCAATCAATTCGGACATTGTATTTCTGAAGATCAAACATCTATTTAATCTTGGAATCGACGTTTTAACCTTGTTTCATATCGTACATACAATTTTTCGTTCATAATGGCGTACCATCGTAATACGAAATATTGAAATCTCATTCAAATTCAATGAGTTTATATTCTCTCGACGCAGAATGAAGAATATAACATGAATGTAACGTTTTTACTATGTTTAAAAACGCGTTATTATATGATAATTATCGAAAAACTTGTTCGACATACGCGAATTTCGGTATATGCGAAGTAAAAATCGTGAAATCTTTAATAATACTTATGCCACAGTTTGAAAAATGTTACCAATCGTTTCAGAACATTGCATTTCTTAAGGTCAAACATCTGTTTTATATTGATATCAAAGATTTTAACATTGTTTCATATCGTATATACGATTTTTCGCTCATATACGCTAATCTTCGAAATAAGAAAAGTTGAAACATCGTTCAATTTCATTGATTTTATATTCTATCGACGCAGAATAAAGAATACATCAAGAACATAACGATTTTACTATGTTAAAATACTCGTTTTCATATGATAATTATCGATAAACTTAATCGACATACGCGAATTTCGGTATATGCGAAGTTAAAATCGTGAAATCTTTAATAATACTCGTGCCACAGTTTGAAAAATGTTACCAATCGATTCAGAACATTGCATTTCATATGATCAAACATCTATTTTTATATTGAAATCAAAGTTTTTAACATTGTTTCATATCGTATATACGATTTTTCGCTCATATACGCGTACCGCCGAAAAACGAAAAGTTGAAATCTCGTTCAATTTCATTGATTTTATATTCTATCGATGCAGAGCAAAGAATATATCAAGAATATAACGTTTTTACTATGTTTAAATACGCGTTCACATATGATAATTATCGAAAAACGTAATCGACATACGCGAATTTCGGTATATGCGAAGTAAAAATCGTGAAATCTTTAATAATACTTGTGCCACAGTTTGATAAATGATACCAATCGTTCCAGAACATTGCATTTCATAAGATCAAACATCTGTTTTATATTGAAATTAAAGATTTTAACATTGATTCATATCGTATCTACGATTTTTCGCTCAAATACGCGTATTGTCGAAAAACGAAAAGTTGAAACCTCGTTCAATTTCATTGATTTTATATTCTATTGATACAGAATAAAGAATATAACATGCATATAACGTTTTTATTATGTTTAAATACGCGTTCACATATGATAATTATTGAAAAACGTAATCGGCATACGCGAATTTCAGTATATGCGAAGTTAAAATCGTGAAATCTTTAATAATACTCGTGCCACAGTTTGAAAAATATTACCAATCGAATCAGAACATTGCATTTCATGAGATCAAACATCTATTTTATCTTTGGAATTGACGTTTTAACCTTGTTTCACATCGTATATACGATTTTTCGCTCATATACGCGTACCGCCGAAAAACGAAAAGTTGAAATCTCGTTCAATTTCATTGATTTTATATTCTATCGATGCAGAGCAAAGAATATATCAAGAATATAACGTTTTTACTATGTTTAAATACGCGTTCACATATGATAATTATCGAAAAACGTAATCGACATACGCGAATTTCAGTATATGCGAAGTTAAAATCGTGAAATCTTTAATAATACTTGTGCCACAGTTTGAAAAATGTTACCAATCGTTTCAGAACATTGCATTTCTTAAGGTCAAACATCTGTTTTATATTGATATCAAAGATTTTAACATTGTTTCATATCGTATATACGATTTTTCGCTCATATACGCTAATCGTCGAAATACGAAAAGTTGAAACCTCGTTCAATTTCATTGATTTTATATTCTATTGATACAGAATAAAGAATATAACAAGAATATGACGTTTTTACTATGTTTAAATACGCGTTCACATATGATAATTATCGAAAAACGTAATCGGCATACGCGAATTTCAGTATATGCGAAGTTAAAATCGTGAAATGTTTAATAATACTTGTGCCAAAGTTTGAAAAATGTTATCAATCGATTCAGAACATTGCATTTCATATGATCAAACATCTATTTTTATATTTGAATCAAAGTTATTAACACTGTTTCATATCGTATATACGATTTTTCGCTCATATAAGCGTATCATCGAAAAACGAAAAGTTGAAATCTCGTTCAATTTCATTGATTTTATATTCTATCGATGCAGAGCAAAGAATATAACAAGAATATGACGTTTTTACTATGTTTAAATACGCGTTCACATATGATAATTATTGAAAAACGTAATCGGCATACGCGAATTTCAGTATATGCGAAGTTAAAATCGTGAAATCTTTAATAATACTCGTGCCACAGTTTGAAAAATATTACCAATCGAATCAGAACATTGCATTTCATGAGATCAAACATCTATTTTATCTTTGGAATTGACGTTTTAACCTTGTTTCACATCGTATATACGATTTTTCGCTCATATACGCGTACCGCCGAAAAACGAAAAGTTGAAATCTCGTTCAATTTCATTGATTTTATATTCTATCGATGCAGAGCAAAGAATATAACAAGAATATGACGTTTTTACTATGTTTAAAAACGCGTTATTATATGATAATTATCGAAAAACTTGTTCGACATACGCGAATTTCGGTATATGCGAAGTAAAAATCGTGAAATCTTTAATAATACTTGTGCCACAGTTTGAAAAATGTTACCAATCGTTTCAGAACATTGCATTTCTTAAGGTCAAACATCTGTTTTATATTGATATCAAAGATTTTAACATTGTTTCATATCGTATATACGATTTTTCGCTCATATACGCTAATCTTCGAAATAAGAAAAGTTGAAACATCGTTCAATTTCATTGATTTTATATTCTATCGACGCAGAATAAAGAATACATCAAGAACATAACGATTTTACTATGTTAAAATACTCGTTTTCATATGATAATTATCGATAAACTTAATCGACATACGCGAATTTCGGTATATGCGAAGTTAAAATCGTGAAATCTTTAATAATACTCGTGCCACAGTTTGAAAAATGTTACCAATCGATTCAGAACATTGCATTTCATATGATCAAACATCTATTTTTATATTGAAATCAAAGTTTTTAACATTGTTTCATATCGTATATACGATTTTTCGCTCATATACGCGTACCGCCGAAAAACGAAAAGTTGAAATCTCGTTCAATTTCATTGATTTTATATTCTATCGATGCAGAGCAAAGAATATATCAAGAATATAACGTTTTTACTATGTTTAAATACGCGTTCACATATGATAATTATCGAAAAACGTAATCGACATACGCGAATTTCGGTATATGCGAAGTAAAAATCGTGAAATCTTTAATAATACTTGTGCCACAGTTTGATAAATGATACCAATCGTTCCAGAACATTGCATTTCATAAGATCAAACATCTGTTTTATATTGAAATTAAAGATTTTAACATTGATTCATATCGTATCTACGATTTTTCGCTCAAATACGCGTATCGTCGAAAAACGAAAAGTTGAAACCTCGTTCAATTTCATTGATTTTATATTCTATTGATACAGAATAAAGAATATAACATGCATATAACGTTTTTATTATGTTTAAATACGCGTTCACATATGATAATTATTGAAAAACGTAATCGGCATACGCGAATTTCAGTATATGCGAAGTTAAAATCGTGAAATCTTTAATAATACTCGTGCCACAGTTTGAAAAATATTACCAATCGAATCAGAACATTGCATTTCATGAGATCAAACATCTATTTTATCTTTGGAATTGACGTTTTAACCTTGTTTCACATCGTATATACGATTTTTCGCTCATATACGCGTACCGCCGAAAAACGAAAAGTTGAAATCTCGTTCAATTTCATTGATTTTATATTCTATCGATGCAGAGCAAAGAATATATCAAGAATATAACGTTTTTACTATGTTTAAATACGCGTTCACATATGATAATTATCGAAAAACGTAATCGACATACGCGAATTTCAGTATATGCGAAGTTAAAATCGTGAAATCTTTAATAATACTTGTGCCACAGTTTGAAAAATGTTACCAATCGTTTCAGAACATTGCATTTCTTAAGGTCAAACATCTGTTTTATATTGATATCAAAGATTTTAACATTGTTTCATATCGTATATACGATTTTTCGCTCATATACGCTAATCGTCGAAATACGAAAAGTTGAAACCTCGTTCAATTTCATTGATTTTATATTCTATTGATACAGAATAAAGAATATAACAAGAATATGACGTTTTTACTATGTTTAAATACGCGTTCACATATGATAATTATCGAAAAACGTAATCGGCATACGCGAATTTCAGTATATGCGAAGTTAAAATCGTGAAATGTTTAATAATACTTGTGCCAAAGTTTGAAAAATGTTATCAATCGATTCAGAACATTGCATTTCATATGATCAAACATCTATTTTTATATTTGAATCAAAGTTATTAACACTGTTTCATATCGTATATACGATTTTTCGCTCATATAAGCGTATCATCGAAAAACGAAAAGTTGAAATCTCGTTCAATTTCATTGATTTTATATTCTATCGATGCAGAGCAAAGAATATAACAAGAATATGACGTTTTTACTATGTTTAAATACGCGTTCACATATGATAATTATTGAAAAACGTAATCGGCATACGCGAATTTCAGTATATGCGAAGTTAAAATCGTGAAATCTTTAATAATACTCGTGCCACAGTTTGAAAAATATTACCAATCGAATCAGAACATTGCATTTCATGAGATCAAACATCTATTTTATCTTTGGAATTGACGTTTTAACCTTGTTTCACATCGTATATACGATTTTTCGCTCATATACGCGTACCGCCGAAAAACGAAAAGTTGAAATCTCGTTCAATTTCATTGATTTTATATTCTATCGATGCAGAGCAAAGAATATATCAAGAATATAACGTTTTTACTATGTTTAAATACGCGTTCACATATGATAATTATCGAAAAACGTAATCGACATACGCGAATTTCGGTATATGCGAAGTTAAAATCGTGAAATCTTTAATAATACTTGTGCCACAGTTTGATAAATGATACCAATCGTTCCAGAACATTGCATTTCATAAGATCAAACATCTGTTTTATATTGAAATTAAAGATTTTAACATTGATTCATATCGTATCTACGATTTTTCGCTCAAATACGCGTATCGTCGAAAAACGAAAAGTTGAAACCTCGTTCAATTTCATTGATTTTATATTCTATTGATACAGAATAAAGAATATAACATGCATATAACGTTTTTATTATGTTTAAATACGCGTTCACATATGATAATTATTGAAAAACGTAATCGGCATACGCGAATTTCAGTATATGCGAAGTTAAAATCGTGAAATCTTTAATAATACTCGTGCCACAGTTTGAAAAATATTACCAATCGAATCAGAACATTGCATTTCATGAGATCAAACATCTATTTTATCTTTGGAATTGACGTTTTAACCTTGTTTCACATCGTATATACGATTTTTCGCTCATATACGCGTACCGCCGAAAAACGAAAAGTTGAAATCTCGTTCAATTTCATTGATTTTATATTCTATCGATGCAGAGCAAAGAATATATCAAGAATATAACGTTTTTACTATGTTTAAATACGCGTTCACATATGATAATTATCGAAAAACGTAATCGACATACGCGAATTTCAGTATATGCGAAGTTAAAATCGTGAAATCTTTAATAATACTTGTGCCACAGTTTGAAAAATGTTACCAATCGTTTCAGAACATTGCATTTCTTAAGGTCAAACATCTGTTTTATATTGATATCAAAGATTTTAACATTGTTTCATATCGTATATACGATTTTTCGCTCATATACGCTAATCGTCGAAATACGAAAAGTTGAAACCTCGTTCAATTTCATTGATTTTATATTCTATTGATACAGAATAAAGAATATAACAAGAATATGACGTTTTTACTATGTTTAAATACGCGTTCACATATGATAATTATCGAAAAACGTAATCGGCATACGCGAATTTCAGTATATGCGAAGTTAAAATCGTGAAATGTTTAATAATACTTGTGCCAAAGTTTGAAAAATGTTATCAATCGATTCAGAACATTGCATTTCATATGATCAAACATCTATTTTTATATTTGAATCAAAGTTATTAACACTGTTTCATATCGTATATACGATTTTTCGCTCATATAAGCGTATCATCGAAAAACGAAAAGTTGAAATCTCGTTCAATTTCATTGATTTTATATTCTATCGATGCAGAGCAAAGAATATAACAAGAATATGACGTTTTTACTATGTTTAAATACGCGTTCACATATGATAATTATTGAAAAACGTAATCGGCATACGCGAATTTCAGTATATGCGAAGTTAAAATCGTGAAATCTTTAATAATACTCGTGCCACAGTTTGAAAAATATTACCAATCGAATCAGAACATTGCATTTCATGAGATCAAACATCTATTTTATCTTTGGAATTGACGTTTTAACCTTGTTTCACATCGTATATACGATTTTTCGCTCATATACGCGTACCGCCGAAAAACGAAAAGTTGAAATCTCGTTCAATTTCATTGATTTTATATTCTATCGATGCAGAGCAAAGAATATATCAAGAATATAACGTTTTTACTATGTTTAAATACGCGTTCACATATGATAATTATCGAAAAACGTAATCGACATACGCGAATTTCGGTATATGCGAAGTAAAAATCGTGAAATATTTAATAATACTTGTGCCACAGTTTGAAAAATGTTACCAATCGTTTCAGAACATTGCATTTCTTAAGGTCAAACATCTGTTTTATATTGATATCAAAGATTTTAACATTGTTTCATATCGTATATACGATTTTTCGCTCATATACGCTAATCGTCGAAATACGAAAAGTTGAAACCTCGTTCAATTTCATTGATTTTATATTCTATTGATACAGAATAAAGAATATAACAAGAATATGACGTTTTTACTATGTTTAAATACGCGTTCACATATGATAATTATTGAAAAACGTAATCGGCATACGCGAATTTCAGTATATGCGAAGTTAAAATCGTGAAATCTTTAATAATACTTATGCCACAGTTTGATAAATGATACCAATCGTTCCAGAACATTGCATTTCATAAGATCAAACATCTGTTTCATATTGAAATTAAAGATTTTAACATTGATTCATACCGTATCTACGATTTTTCGCTCAAATACGCGTATCGTCGAAAAACGAAAAGTTGAAACCTCGTTCAATTTCATTGATTTTATATTCTATTGATACAGAATAAAGAATATAACATGCATATAACGTTTTTATTATGTATAAAAACTCGTTTTCATATGATAATTATCGATAAACTTAATCGAAAACGCGAATTTCGGTATAAGCGAAATTAAAATCGTGAAATCTTTAATAATACTTGTGCCACAATTTGAAAATGGTTACCAGTCGATTCATAACATTGCATTTCATAAGAACAAGCATCTGTTTTATATTGAAATCAAAGTTTTTAACATTGTTTCATATCGTATATACGATTTTTCGCTCATATAAGCGTATCGTCGAAAAAAGAAAAGTTGATACCTCGTTCAATTTCATTGATTTTATATTCTATTGATACAGAATAAAGAATATAACATGCATATAACGTTTTTATTATGTATAAAAACTCGTTTTCATATGATAATTATCGATAAACTTAATCGAAAACGCGAATTTCGGTATAAGCGAAATTAAAATCGTGAAATCTTTAATAATACTTGTGCCACAATTTGAAAATGGTTACCAGTCGATTCATAACATTGCATTTCATAAGAACAAGCATCTGTTTTATATTGAAATCAAAGTTTTTAACATTGTTTCATATCGTATATACGATTTTTCGCTCATATAAGCGTATCGTCGAAAAAAGAAAAGTTGATACCACGTTCTATTTCATTGATTTTATACTCTATCAATGCAGAATAAAGAATATAACAAGAACATAACGTTTTTACTACGTTTAAAAACGCGTTTTCATATAATAATTATCGAAAAACGTAACCGGCATACGCGAATTTCAGTATATGCGAAGTTAAAATCGTGAAATCTTTAATAATACTCGTGCCACAGTTTGAAAAATATTACCAATCGAATCAGAACATTGCATTTTATGAGATCAAACGTCTATTTTATTTTGGAATCTTCGTTATAAACTTGTTTCATATGTTATATACGATTATTAGCTCATAAAGAAGTATCGTAAAAAGCGAAATTTGAATTCTCAACAAATTTCAATGCATTTATATTCTATCGACGCAGAATACATATTGGAACAAGAATATAAGTTTGTAGCTATGGGTAAATACGAGTTTCAACATGAATATTGTCGAAAAATAAGATCGACACATGCGAATTTCGAGAATTGCGGAGATGAAATCGTGAAAACATTGAAATTACTTGTCCCACCGTTTGAAAAATGTCACCAATCAATTCGGACATTGTATTTCTGAAGATCAAACATCTATTTAATCTTGGAATCGACGTTTTAACCTTGTTTCATATCGTACATACAATTTTTCGTTCATAATGGCGTACCATCGTAATACGAAATATTGAAATCTCATTCAAATTCAATGAGTTTATATTCTCTCGACGCAGAATGAAGAATATAACATGAATGTAACGTTTTTACTATGTTTAAAAACGCGTTATTATATGATAATTATCGAAAAACGTGTTCGACATACGCGAATTTCGGTATATGCGAAGTAAAAATCGTGAAATCTTTAATAATACTTGTGCCACAGTTTGAAAAATGTTACCAATCGTTTCAGAACATTGCATTTCTTAAGGTCAAACATCTGTTTTATATTGATATCAAAGATTTTAACATTGTTTCATATCGTATATACGATTTTTCGCTCATATACGCTAATCGTCGAAATACGAAAAGTTGAAACCTCGTTCAATTTCATTGATTTTATATTCTATTGATACAGAATAAAGAATATAACAAGAATATGACGTTTTTACTATGTTTAAATACGCGTTCACATATGATAATTATCGAAGAACGTAATCGGCATACGCGAATTTCAGTATATGCGAAGTTAAAATCGTGCAATCTTTAATAATACTTGTGCCAAAGTTTGAAAAATGTTATCAATCGATTCAGAACATTGCATTTCATATGATCAAACATCTATTTTTATATTTGAATCAAAGTTATTAACACTGTTTCATATCGTATATACGATTTTTCGCTCATATAAGCGTATCATCGAAAAACGAAAAGTTGAAATCTCGTTCAATTTCATTGATTTTATATTCTATCGATGCAGAGCAAAGAATATAACAAGAATATGACGTTTTTACTATGTTTAAATACGCGTTCACATATGATAATTATTGAAAAACGTAATCGGCATACGCGAATTTCAGTATATGCGAAGTTAAAATCGTGAAATCTTTAATAATACTTATGCCACAGTTTGATAAATGATACCAATCGTTCCAGAACATTGCATTTCATAAGATCAAACATCTGTTTTATATTGAAATTAAAGATTTTAACATTGATTCATACCGTATCTACGATTTTTCGCTCAAATACGCGTATCGTCGAAAAACGAAAAGTTGAAACCTCGTTCAATTTCATTGATTTTATATTCTATTGATACAGAATAAAGAATATAACATGCATATAACGTTTTTATTATGTATAAAAACTCGTTTTCATATGATAATTATCGATAAACTTAATCGAAAACGCGAATTTCGGTATAAGCGAAATTAAAATCGTGAAATCTTTAATAATACTTGTGCCACAATTTGAAAATGGTTACCAGTCGATTCATAACATTGCATTTCATAAGAACAAGCATCTGTTTTATATTGAAATCAAAGTTTTTAACATTGTTTCATATCGTATATACGATTTTTCGCTCATATAAGCGTATCGTCGAAAAAAGAAAAGTTGATACCACGTTCTATTTCATTGATTTTATACTCTATCAATGCAGAATAAAGAATATAACAAGAACATAACGTTTTTACTACGTTTAAAAACGCGTTTTCATATAATAATTATCGAAAAACGTAACCGGCATACGCGAATTTCAGTATATGCGAAGTTAAAATCGTGAAATCTTTAATAATACTCGTGCCACAGTTTGAAAAATATTACCAATCGAATCAGAACATTGCATTTTATGAGATCAAACGTCTATTTTATTTTGGAATCTTCGTTATAAACTTGTTTCATATGTTATATACGATTATTAGCTCATAAAGAAGTATCGTAAAAAGCGAAATTTGAATTCTCAACAAATTTCAATGCATTTATATTCTATCGACGCAGAATACATATTGGAACAAGAATATAAGTTTGTAGCTATGGGTAAATACGAGTTTCAACATGAATATTGTCGAAAAATAAGATCGACACATGCGAATTTCGAGAATTGCGGAGATGAAATCGTGAAAACATTGAAATTACTTGTCCCACCGTTTGAAAAATGTCACCAATCAATTCGGACATTGTATTTCTGAAGATCAAACATCTATTTAATCTTGGAATCGACGTTTTAACCTTGTTTCATATCGTACATACAATTTTTCGTTCATAATGGCGTACCATCGTAATACGAAATATTGAAATCTCATTCAAATTCAATGAGTTTATATTCTCTCGACGCAGAATGAAGAATATAACATGAATGTAACGTTTTTACTATGTTCAAAAACGCGTTATTATATGATAATTATCGAAAAACTTGTTCGACATACGCGAATTTCGGTATATGCGAAGTAAAAATCGTGAAATCTTTAATAATACTTGTGCCACAGTTTGAAAAATGTTACCAATCGTTTCAGAACATTGCATTTCTTAAGGTCAAACATCTGTTTTATATTGATATCAAAGATTTTAACATTGTTTCATATCGTATATACGATTTTTCGCTCATATACGCTAATCTTCGAAATAAGAAAAGTTGAAACATCGTTCAATTTCATTGATTTTATATTCTATCGACGCAGAATAAAGAATACATCAAGAACATAACGTTTTTACTATGTTAAAATACTCGTTTTCATATGATAATTATCGATAAACTTAATCGACATACGCGAATTTCGGTATATGCGAAGTTAAAATCGTGAAATCTTTAATAATACTCGTGCCACAGTTTGAAAAATGTTACCAATCGATTCAGAACATTGCATTTCATATGATCAAACATCTATTTTTATATTGAAATCAAAGTTTTTAACATTGTTTCATATCGTATATACGATTTTTCGCTCATATACGCTAATCGTCGAAATACGAAAAGTTGAAACCTCGTTCAATTTCATTGATTTTATATTCTATTGATACAGAATAAAGAATATAACAAGAATATGACGTTTTTACTATGTTTAAATACGCGTTCACATATGATAATTATCGAAAAACGTAATCGGCATACGCGAATTTCAGTATATGCGAAGTTAAAATCGTGAAATCTTTAATAATACTTGTGCCAAAGTTTGAAAAATGTTATCAATCGATTCAGAACATTGCATTTCATATGATCAAACATCTATTTTTATATTTGAATCAAAGTTATTAACACTGTTTCATATCGTATATACGATTTTTCGCTCATATACGCTAATCGTCGAAATACGAAAAGTTGAAACCTCGTTCAATTTCATTGATTTTATATTCTATTGATGCAGAGCAAAGAATATAATAAGAATATAACGTTTTTACTATGTTTAAAAACGCGTTTTCATATAATAATTATCGAAAAACGTAACCGGCATACGCGAATTTCAGTATATGCGAAGTTAAAATCGTGAAATCTTTAATAATACTCGTGCCACAGTTTGAAAAATATTACCAATCGAATCAGAACATTGCATTTTATGAGATCAAACGTCTATTTTATTTTGGAATCTTCGTTATAAACTTGTTTCATATGTTATATACGATTATTAGCTCATAAAGAAGTATCGTAAAAAGCGAAATTTGAATTCTCAACAAATTTCAATGCATTTATATTCTATCGACGCAGAATACATATTGGAACAAGAATATAAGTTTGTAGCTATGGGTAAATACGAGTTTCAACATGAATATTGTCGAAAAATAAGATCGACACATGCGAATTTCGAGAATTGCGGAGATGAAATCGTGAAAACATTGAAATTACTTGTCCCACCGTTTGAAAAATGTCACCAATCAATTCGGACATTGTATTTCTGAAGATCAAACATCTATTTAATCTTGGAATCGACGTTTTAACCTTGTTTCATATCGTACATACAATTTTTCGTTCATAATGGCGTACCATCGTAATACGAAATATTGAAATCTCATTCAAATTCAATGAGTTTATATTCTCTCGACGCAGAATGAAGAATATAACATGAATGTAACGTTTTTACTATGTTCAAAAACGCGTTATTATATGATAATTATCGAAAAACTTGTTCGACATACGCGAATTTCGGTATATGCGAAGTAAAAATCGTGAAATCTTTAATAATACTTGTGCCACAGTTTGAAAAATGTTACCAATCGTTTCAGAACATTGCATTTCTTAAGGTCAAACATCTGTTTTATATTGATATCAAAGATTTTAACATTGTTTCATATCGTATATACGATTTTTCGCTCATATACGCTAATCTTCGAAATAAGAAAAGTTGAAACATCGTTCAATTTCATTGATTTTATATTCTATCGACGCAGAATAAAGAATACATCAAGAACATAACGATTTTACTATGTTAAAATACTCGTTTTCATATGATAATTATCGATAAACTTAATCGACATACGCGAATTTCGGTATATGCGAAGTTAAAATCGTGAAATCTTTAATAATACTCGTGCCACAGTTTGAAAAATGTTACCAATCGATTCAGAACATTGCATTTCATATGATCAAACATCTATTTTTATATTGAAATCAAAGTTTTTAACATTGTTTCATATCGTATATACGATTTTTCGCTCATATACGCGTACCGCCGAAAAACGAAAAGTTGAAATCTCGTTCAATTTCATTGATTTTATATTCTATCGATGCAGAGCAAAGAATATATCAAGAATATAACGTTTTTACTATGTTTAAATACGCGTTCACATATGATAATTATCGAAAAACGTAATCGACATACGCGAATTTCGGTATATGCGAAGTAAAAATCGTGAAATCTTTAATAATACTTGTGCCACAGTTTGATAAATGATACCAATCGTTCCAGAACATTGCATTTCATAAGATCAAACATCTGTTTTATATTGAAATTAAAGATTTTAACATTGATTCATATCGTATCTACGATTTTTCGCTCAAATACGCGTATCGTCGAAAAACGAAAAGTTGAAACCTCGTTCAATTTCATTGATTTTATATTCTATTGATACAGAATAAAGAATATAACATGCATATAACGTTTTTATTATGTTTAAATACGCGTTCACATATGATAATTATTGAAAAACGTAATCGGCATACGCGAATTTCAGTATATGCGAAGTTAAAATCGTGAAATCTTTAATAATACTCGTGCCACAGTTTGAAAAATATTACCAATCGAATCAGAACATTGCATTTCATGAGATCAAACATCTATTTTATCTTTGGAATTGACGTTTTAACCTTGTTTCACATCGTATATACGATTTTTCGCTCATATACGCGTACCGCCGAAAAACGAAAAGTTGAAATCTCGTTCAATTTCATTGATTTTATATTCTATCGATGCAGAGCAAAGAATATATCAAGAATATAACGTTTTTACTATGTTTAAATACGCGTTCACATATGATAATTATCGAAAAACGTAATCGGCATACGCGAATTTCAGTATATGCGAAGTTAAAATCGTGAAATCTTTAATAATACTTGTGCCACAGTTTGAAAAATGTTACCAATCGTTTCAGAACATTGCATTTCTTAAGGTCAAACATCTGTTTTATATTGATATCAAAGATTTTAACATTGTTTCATATCGTATATACGATTTTTCGCTCATATACGCTAATCGTCGAAATACGAAAAGTTGAAACCTCGTTCAATTTCATTGATTTTATATTCTATTGATACAGAATAAAGAATATAACAAGAATATGACGTTTTTACTATGTTTAAATACGCGTTCACATATGATAATTATCGAAAAACGTAATCGGCATACGCGAACTTCAGTATATGCGAAGTTAAAATCGTGAAATGTTTAATAATACTTGTGCCAAAGTTTGAAAAATGTTATCAATCGATTCAGAACATTGCATTTCATATGATCAAACATCTATTTTTATATTTGAATCAAAGTTATTAACACTGTTTCATATCGTATATACGATTTTTCGCTCATATAAGCGTATCATCGAAAAACGAAAAGTTGAAATCTCGTTCAATTTCATTGATTTTATATTCTATCGATGCAGAGCAAAGAATATAACAAGAATATGACGTTTTTACTATGTTTAAATACGCGTTCACATATGATAATTATTGAAAAACGTAATCGGCATACGCGAATTTCAGTATATGCGAAGTTAAAATCGTGAAATCTTTAATAATACTCGTGCCACAGTTTGAAAAATATTACCAATCGAATCAGAACATTGCATTTCATGAGATCAAACATCTATTTTATCTTTGGAATTGACGTTTTAACCTTGTTTCACATCGTATATACGATTTTTCGCTCATATACGCGTACCGCCGAAAAACGAAAAGTTGAAATCTCGTTCAATTTCATTGATTTTATATTCTATCGATGCAGAGCAAAGAATATATCAAGAATATAACGTTTTTACTATGTTTAAATACGCGTTCACATATGATAATTATCGAAAAACGTAATCGACATACGCGAATTTCGGTATATGCGAAGTAAAAATCGTGAAATCTTTAATAATACTTGTGCCACAGTTTGATAAATGATACCAATCGTTCCAGAACATTGCATTTCATAAGATCAAACATCTGTTTTATATTGAAATTAAAGATTTTAACATTGATTCATATCGTATCTACGATTTTTCGCTCAAATACGCGTATCGTCGAAAAACGAAAAGTTGAAACCTCGTTCAATTTCATTGATTTTATATTCTATTGATACAGAATAAAGAATATAACATGCATATAACGTTTTTATTATGTTTAAATACGCGTTCACATATGATAATTATTGAAAAACGTAATCGGCATACGCGAATTTCAGTATATGCGAAGTTAAAATCGTGAAATCTTTAATAATACTCGTGCCACAGTTTGAAAAATATTACCAATCGAATCAGAACATTGCATTTCATGAGATCAAACATCTATTTTATCTTTGGAATTGACGTTTTAACCTTGTTTCACATCGTATATACGATTTTTCGCTCATATACGCGTACCGCCGAAAAACGAAAAGTTGAAATCTCGTTCAATTTCATTGATTTTATATTCTATCGATGCAGAGCAAAGAATATATCAAGAATATAACGTTTTTACTATGTTTAAATACGCGTTCACATATGATAATTATCGAAAAACGTAATCGACATACGCGAATTTCAGTATATGCGAAGTTAAAATCGTGAAATCTTTAATAATACTTGTGCCACAGTTTGAAAAATGTTACCAATCGTTTCAGAACATTGCATTTCTTAAGGTCAAACATCTGTTTTATATTGATATCAAAGATTTTAACATTGTTTCATATCGTATATACGATTTTTCGCTCATATACGCTAATCGTCGAAATACGAAAAGTTGAAACCTCGTTCAATTTCATTGATTTTATATTCTATTGATACAGAATAAAGAATATAACAAGAATATGACGTTCTTACTATGTTTAAATACGCGTTCACATATGATAATTATCGAAAAACGTAATCGGCATACGCGAATTTCAGTATATGCGAAGTTAAAATCGTGAAATGTTTAATAATACTTGTGCCAAAGTTTGAAAAATGTTATCAATCGATTCAGAACATTGCATTTCATATGATCAAACATCTATTTTTATATTTGAATCAAAGTTATTAACACTGTTTCATATCGTATATACGATTTTTCGCTCATATAAGCGTATCATCGAAAAACGAAAAGTTGAAATCTCGTTCAATTTCATTGATTTTATATTCTATCGATGCAGAGCAAAGAATATAACAAGAATATGACGTTTTTACTATGTTTAAATACGCGTTCACATATGATAATTATTGAAAAACGTAATCGGCATACGCGAATTTCAGTATATGCGAAGTTAAAATCGTGAAATCTTTAATAATACTCGTGCCACAGTTTGAAAAATATTACCAATCGAATCAGAACATTGCATTTCATGAGATCAAACATCTATTTTATCTTTGGAATTGACGTTTTAACCTTGTTTCACATCGTATATACGATTTTTCGCTCATATACGCGTACCGCCGAAAAACGAAAAGTTGAAATCTCGTTCAATTTCATTGATTTTATATTCTATCGATGCAGAGCAAAGAATATATCAAGAATAAAACGTTTTTACTATGTTTAAATACGCGTTCACATATGATAATTATCGAAAAACGTAATCGACATACGCGAATTTCGGTATATGCGAAGTAAAAATCGTGAAATCTTTAATAATACTTGTGCCACAGTTTGAAAAATGTTACCAATCGTTTCAGAACATTGCATTTCTTAAGGTCATACATCTGTTTTATATTGATATCAAAGATTTTAACATTGTTTCATATCGTATATACGATTTTTCGCTCATATACGCTAATCGTCGAAATACGAAAAGTTGAAACCTCGTTCAATTTCATTGATTTTATATTCTATTGATACAGAATAAAGAATATAACAAGAATATGACGCTTTTACTATGTTTAAATACGCGTTCACATATGATAATTATTGAAAAACGTAATCGGCATACGCGAATTTCAGTATATGCGAAGTTAAAATCGTGAAATCTTTAATAATACTTATGCCACAGTTTGATAAATGATACCAATCGTTCCAGAACATTGCATTTCATAAGATCAAACATCTGTTTTATATTGAAATTAAAGATTTTAACATTGATTCATACCGTATCTACGATTTTTCGCTCAAATACGCGTATCGTCGAAAAACGAAAAGTTGAAACCTCGTTCAATTTCATTGATTTTATATTCTATTGATACAGAATAAAGAATATAACATGCATATAACGTTTTTATTATGTATAAAAACTCGTTTTCATATGATAATTATCGATAAACTTAATCGAAAACGCGAATTTCGGTATAAGCGAAATTAAAATCGTGAAATCTTTAATAATACTTGTGCCACAATTTGAAAATGGTTACCAGTCGATTCATAACATTGCATTTCATAAGAACAAGCATCTGTTTTATATTGAAATCAAAGTTTTTAACATTGTTTCATATCGTATATACGATTTTTCGCTCATATAAGCGTATCGTCGAAAAAAGAAAAGTTGATACCTCGTTCAATTTCATTGATTTTATATTCTATTGATACAGAATAAAGAATATAACATGCATATAACGTTTTTATTATGTATAAAAACTCGTTTTCATATGATAATTATCGATAAACTTAATCGAAAACGCGAATTTCGGTATAAGCGAAATTAAAATCGTGAAATCTTTAATAATACTTGTGCCACAATTTGAAAATGGTTAGCAGTCGATTCATAACATTGCATTTCATAAGAACAAGCATCTGTTTTATATTGAAATCAAAGTTTTTAACATTGTTTCATATCGTATATACGATTTTTCGCTCATATAAGCGTATCGTCGAAAAAAGAAAAGTTGATACCACGTTCTATTTCATTGATTTTATACTCTATCAATGCAGAATAAAGAATATAACAAGAACATAACGTTTTTACTACGTTTAAAAACGCGTTTTCATATAATAATTATCGAAAAACGTAACCGGCATACGCGAATTTCAGTATATGCGAAGTTAAAATCGTGAAATCTTTAATAATACTCGTGCCACAGTTTGAAAAATATTACCAATCGAATCAGAACATTGCATTTTATGAGATCAAACGTCTATTTTATTTTGGAATCTTCGTTATAAACTTGTTTCATATGTTATATACGATTATTAGCTCATAAAGAAGTATCGTAAAAAGCGAAATTTGAATTCTCAACAAATTTCAATGCATTTATATTCTATCGACGCAGAATACATATTGGAACAAGAATATAAGTTTGTAGCTATGGATAAATACGAGTTTCAACATGAATATTGTCGAAAAATAAGATCGACACATGCGAATTTCGAGAATTGCGGAGATGAAATCGTGAAAACATTGAAATTACTTGTCCCACCGTTTGAAAAATGTCACCAATCAATTCGGACATTGTATTTCTGAAGATCAAACATCTATTTAATCTTGGAATCGACGTTTTAACCTTGTTTCATATCGTACATACAATTTTTCGTTCATAATGGCGTACCATCGTAATACGAAATATTGAAATCTCATTCAAATTCAATGAGTTTATATTCTCTCAACGCAGAATGAAGAATATAACATGAATGTAACGTTTTTACTATGTTTAAAAACGCGTTATTATATGATAATTATCGAAAAACGTGTTCGACATACGCGAATTTCGGTATATGCGAAGTAAAAATCGTGAAATCTTTAATAATACTTGTGCCACAGTTTGAAAAATGTTACCAATCGTTTCAGAACATTGCATTTCTTAAGGTCAAACATCCGTTTTATATTGATATCAAAGATTTTAACATTGTTTCATATCGTATATACGATTTTTCGCTCATATACGCTAATCGTCGAAATACGAAAAGTTGAAACCTCGTTCAATTTCATTGATTTTATATTCTATTGATACAGAATAAAGAATATAACAAGAATATGACGTTTTTACTATGTTTAAATACGCGTTCACATATGATAATTATCGAAGAACGTAATCGGCATACGCGAATTTCAGTATATGCGAAGTTAAAATCGTGAAATCTTTAATAATACTTGTGCCAAAGTTTGAAAAATGTTATCAATCGATTCAGAACATTGCATATCATATGATCAAACATCTATTTTTATATTTGAATCAAAGTTATTAACACTGTTTCATATCGTATATACGATTTTTCGCTCATATAAGCGTATCATCGAAAAACGAAAAGTTGAAATCTCGTTCAATTTCATTGATTTTATATTCTATCGATGCAGAGCAAAGAATATAACAAGAATATGACGTTTTTACTATGTTTAAATACGCGTTCACATATGATAATTATTGAAAAACGTAATCGGCATACGCGAATTTCAGTATATGCGAAGTTAAAATCGTGAAATCTTTAATAATACTTATGCCACAGTTTGATAAATGATACCAATCGTTCCAGAACATTGCATTTCATAAGATCAAACATCTGTTTTATATTGAAATTAAAGATTTTAACATTGATTCATACCGTATCTACGATTTTTCGCTCAAATACGCGTATCGTCGAAAAACGGAAAGTTGAAACCTCGTTCAATTTCATTGATTTTATATTCTATTGATACAGAATAAAGAATATAACATGCATATAACGTTTTTATTATGTATAAAAACTCGTTTTCATATGATAATTATCGATAAACTTAATCGAAAACGCGAATTTCGGTATAAGCGAAATTAAAATCGTGAAATCTTTAATAATACTTGTGCCACAATTTGAAAATGGTTACCAGTCGATTCATAACATTGCATTTCATAAGAACAAGCATCTGTTTTATATTGAAATCAAAGTTTTTAACATTGTTTCATATCGTATATACGATTTTTCGCTCATATAAGCGTATCGTCGAAAAAAGAAAAGTTGATACCACGTTCTATTTCATTGATTTTATACTCTATCAATGCAGAATAAAGAATATAACAAGAACATAACGTTTTTACTACGTTTAAAAACGCGTTTTCATATAATAATTATCGAAAAACGTAACCGGCATACGCGAATTTCAGTATATGCGAAGTTAAAATCGTGAAATCTTTAATAATACTCGTGCCACAGTTTGAAAAATATTACCAATCGAATCAGAACATTGCATTTTATGAGATCAAACGTCTATTTTATTTTGGAATCTTCGTTATAAACTTGTTTCATATGTTATATACGATTATTAGCTCATAAAGAAGTATCGTAAAAAGCGAAATTTGAATTCTCAACAAATTTCAATGCATTTATATTCTATCGACGCAGAATACATATTGGAACAAGAATATAAGTTTGTAGCTATGGGTAAATACGAGTTTCAACATGAATATTGTCGAAAAATAAGATCGACACATGCGAATTTCGAGAATTGCGGAGATGAAATCGTGAAAACATTGAAATTACTTGTCCCACCGTTTGAAAAATGTCACCAATCAATTCGGACATTGTATTTCTGAAGATCAAACATCTATTTAATCTTGGAATCGACGTTTTAACCTTGTTTCATATCGTACATACAATTTTTCGTTCATAATGGCGTACCATCGTAATACGAAATATTGAAATCTCATTCAAATTCAATGAGTTTATATTCTCTCGACGCAGAATGAAGAATATAACATGAATGTAACGTTTTTACTATGTTTAAAAACGCGTTATTATATGATAATTATCGAAAAACGTGTTCGACATACGCGAATTTCGGTATATGCGATGTAAAAATCGTGAAATCTTTAATAATACTTGTGCCACAGTTTGAAAAATGTTACCAATCGTTTCAGAACATTGCATTTCTTAAGGTCAAACATCTGTTTTATATTGATATCAAAGATTTTAACATTGTTTCATATCGTATATACGATTTTTCGCTCATATACGCTAATCGTCGAAATACGAAAAGTTGAAACCTCGTTCAATTTCATTGATTTTATATTCTATTGATACAGAATAAAGAATATAACAAGAATATGACGTTTTTACTATGTTTAAATACGCGTTCACATATGATAATTATCGAAAAACGTAATCGGCATACGCGAATTTCAGTATATGCGAAGTTAAAATCGTGAAATCTTTAATAATACTTGTGCCAAAGTTTGAAAAATGTTATCAATCGATTCAGAACATTGCATTTCATATGATCAAACATCTATTTTTATATTTGAATCAAAGTTATTAACACTGTTTCATATCGTATATACGATTTTTCGCTCATATAAGCGTATCATCGAAAAACGAAAAGTTGAAATCTCGTTCAATTTCATTGATTTTATATTCTATCGATGCAGAGCAAAGAATATAACAAGAATATGACGTTTTTACTATGTTTAAATACGCGTTCACATATGATAATTATTGAAAAACGTAATCGGCATACGCGAATTTCAGTATATGCGATGTTAAAATCGTGAAATCTTTAATAATACTTATGCCACAGTTTGATAAATGATACCAATCGTTCCAGAACATTGCATTTCATAAGATCAAACATCTGTTTTATATTGAAATTAAAGATTTTAACATTGATTCATATCGTATCTACGATTTTTCGCTCAAATACGCGTATCGTCGAAAAACGAAAAGTTGAAACCTCGTTCAGTTTCATTGATTTTATATTCTATTGATACAGAATAAAGAATATAACATGCATATAACGTTTTTATTATGTATAAAAACTCGTTTTCATATGATAATTATCGATAAACTTAATCGAAAACGCGAATTTCGGTATAAGCGAAATTAAAATCGTGAAATCTTTAATAATACTTGTGCCACAATTTGAAAATGGTTACCAGTCGATTCATAACATTGCATTTCATAAGAACAAGCATCTGTTTTATATTGAAATCAAAGTTTTTAACATTGTTTCATATCGTATATACGATTTTTCGCTCATATAAGCGTATCGTCGAAAAAAGAAAAGTTGATACCACGTTCTATTTCATTGATTTTATACTCTATCAATGCAGAATAAAGAATATAACAAGAACATAACGTTTTTACTACGTTTAAAAACGCGTTTTCATATAATAATTATCGAAAAACGTAACCGGCATACGCGAATTTCAGTATATGCGAAGTTAAAATCGTGAAATCTTTAATAATACTCGTGCCACAGTTTGAAAAATATTACCAATCGAATCAGAACATTGCATTTTATGAGATCAAATGTCTATTTTATTTTGGAATCTTCGTTATAAACTTGTTTCATATGTTATATACGATTATTAGCTCATAAAGAAGTATCGTCAAAAGCGAAATTTGAATTCTCAACAAATTTCAATGCATTTATATTCTATCGACGCAGAATACATATTGGAACAAGAATATAAGTTTGTAGCTATGGGTAAATACGAGTTTCAACATGAATATTGTCGAAAAATAAGATCGACACATGCGAATTTCGAGAATTGCGGAGATGAAATCGTGAAAACATTGAAATTACTTGTTCCACCGTTTGAAAAATGTCACCAATCAATTCGGACATTGTATTTCTGAAGATCAAACATCTATTTAATCTTGGAATCGACGTTTTAACCTTGTTTCATATCGTACATATAATTTTTCGTTCATAATGGCGTACCATCGTAATACGAAATATTGAAATCTCATTCAAATTCAATGAGTTTATATTCTCTCGACGCAGAATGAAGAATATAACATGAATGTAACGTTTTTACTATGTTTAAAAACGCGTTATTATATGATAATTATCGAAAAACGTGTTCGACATACGCGAATTTCGGAATATGCGAAGTAAAAATCGTGAAATCTTTAATAATACTTGTGCCACAGTTTGAAAAATGTTACCAATCGTTTCAGAACATTGCATTTCTTAAGGTCAAACATCTGTTTTATATTGATATCAAAGATTTTAACATTGTTTCATATCGTATATACGATTTTTCGCTCATATACGCTAATCGTCGAAATACGAAAAGTTGAAACCTCGTTCAATTTCATTGATTTTATATTCTATCGATGCAGAGCAAAGAATATAACAAGAATATAACGTTTTTACTATGTTTAAATACGCGTTCACATATGATAATTATTGAAAAACGTAATCGGCATACGCGAATTTCAGTATATGCGAAGTTAAAATCGTGAAATCTTTAATAATACTCGTGCCACAGTTTGAAAAATATTACCAATCGAATCAGAACATTGCATTTCATGAGATCAAACATCTATTTTATCTTTGGAATTGACGTTTTAACCTTGTTTCACATCGTATATACGATTTTTCGCTCATATACGCGTACCGCCGAAAAACGAAAAGTTGAAATCTCGTTCAATTTCATTGATTTTATATTCTATTGATACAGAATAAAGAATATAACAAGAATATGACGTTTTTACTATGTTTAAATACGCGTTCACATATGATAATTATCGAAAAACGTAATCGGCATACGCGAATTTCAGTATATGCGAAGTTAAAATCGTGAAATCTTTAATAATACTTGTGCCAAAGTTTGAAAAATGTTATCAATCGATTCAGAACATTGCATTTCATATGATCAAACATCTATTTTTATATTTGAATCAAAGTTATTAACACTGTTTCATATCGTATATACGATTTTTCGCTCATATAAGCGTATCGTCAAAAAACGAAATGTTGAAATCTCGTTCATTTTCATTGATTTTATATTCTATCGATGCAGAGCAAAGAATATAACAAGAATATGACGTTTTTACTATGTTTAAATACGCGTTCACATATGATAATTATCGAAAAACGTAATCGGCATACGCGAATTTCAGTATATGCGAAGTTAAAATCGTGAAATCTTTAATAATACTTGTGCCAAAGTTTGAAAAATGTTATCAATCGATTCAGAACATTGCATTTCATATGATCAAACATCTATTTTTATATTTGAATCAAAGTTATTAACACTGTTTCATATCGTATGTACGATTTTTCGCTCATATAAGCGTATCATCGAAAAACGAAAAGTTGAAATCTCGTTCAATTTCATTGATTTTATATTCTATCGATGCAGAGCAAAGAATATAACAAGAATATGACGTTTTTACTATGTTTAAATACGCGTTCACATATGATAATTATTGAAAAACGTAATCGGCATACGCGAATTTCAGTATATGCGAAGTTAAAATCGTGAAATCTTTAATAATACTCGTGCCACAGTTTGAAAAATATTACCAATCGAATCAGAACATTGCATTTCATAAGATCAAACATCTATTTAATCTTGGAATCGACGTTTTAACCTTGTTTCATATCGTACATACAATTTTTCGTTCATAATGGCGTAACATCGTAATACGAAATATTGAAATCTCATTCAAATTCAATGAGTTTATATTCTCTCGACGCAGAATGAAGAATATAACATGAATGTAACGTTTTTACTATGTTTAAAAACGCGTTATTGTATGATAATTATCGAAAAACGTGTTCGACATACGCGAATTTCGGTATATGCGAAGTAAAAATCGTGAAATCTTTAATAATACTTGTGCCACAGTTTGAAAAATGTTACCAATCGTTTCAGAACATTGCATTTCTTAAGGTCAAACATCTGTTTTATATTGATATCAAACATTTTAACATTGTTTCATATCGTATATACGATTTTTCGCTCATATACGCTAATCGTCGAAATACGAAAAGTTGAAACCTCGTTCAATTTCATTGATTTTATATTCTATTGATACAGAATAAAGAATATAACAAGAATATGACGTTTTTACTACGTTTAAATACGCGTTCACATATGATAATTATCGAAAAACGTAATCGGCATACGCGAATTTCAGTATATGCGAAGTTAAAATCGTGAAATATTTAATAATACTTGTGCCAAAGTTTGAAAAATGTTATCAATCGATTCAGAACATTGCATTTCATATGATCAAACATCTATTTTTATATTTGAATCAAAGTTATTAACACTGTTTCATATCGTATGTACGATTTTTCGCTCATATAAGCGTATCATCGAAAAACGAAAACTTGAAATCTCGTTCAATTTCATTGATTTTATATTCTATCGATGCAGAGCAAAGAATATAACAAGAATATGACGTTTTTACTATGTTTAAATACGCGTTCACATATGATAATTATTGAAAAACGTAATCGGCATACGCGAATTTCAGTATATGCGAAGTTAAAATCGTGAAATCTTTAATAATACTCGTGCCACAGTTTGAAAAATATTACCAATCGAATCAGAACATTGCATTTCATGAGATCAAACATCTATTTTATCTTTGGAATTGACGTTTTAACCTTGTTTCACATCGTATATACGATTTTTCGCTCATATACGCGTACCGCCGAAAAACGAAAAGTTGAAATCTCGTTCAATTTCATTGATTTTATATTCTATCGATGCAGAGCAAAGAATATATCAAGAATATAACGTTTTTACTATGTTTAAATACGCGTTCACATATGATAATTATCGAAAAACATAATCGACATACGCGAATTTCGGTATATGCGAAGTAAAAATCGTGAAATCTTTAATAATACTTGTGCCACAGTTTGAAAAATGTTACCAATCGTTTCAGAACATTGCATTTCTTAAGGTCAAACATCTGTTTTATATTGATATCAAAGATTTTAACATTGTTTCATATCGTATATACGATTTTTCGCTCATATACGCTAATCGTCGAAATACGAAAAGTTGAAACCTCGTTCAATTTCATTGATTTTATATTCTATCGATGCAGAGCAAAGAATATAACAAGAATATAACGTTTTTACTGTTTAAATACGCGGTCACATATGATAATTATCGAAAAACGTAATCGACATACGCGTATTTCGGTATATGAGAAGTTAAAATCGTGAAATCTTTAATAATACTTGTGGCACAGTTTGAAAATGGTTACCAGTCGATTCATAACATTGCATTTCATAAGAACAAGCATCTGTTTTATATTGAAATCAAAGTTTTTAACATTGTTTCATATCGTATATACGATTTTTCGCTCATATAAGCGTATCGTCGAAAAAAGAAAAGTTGATACCACGTTCTATTTCATTGATTTTATACTCTATCAATGCAGAATAAAGAATATAACAAGAACATAACGTTTTTACTACGTTTAAAAACGCGTTTTCATATAATAATTATCGAAAAACGTAACCGGCATACGCGAATTTCAGTATATGCGAAGTTAAAATCGTGAAATCTTTAATAATACTCGTGCCACAGTTTGAAAAATATTACCAATCGAATCAGAACATTGCATTTTATGAGATCAAACGTCTATTTTATTTTGGAATCTTCGTTATAAACTTGTTTCATATGTTATATACGATTATTAGCTCATAAAGAAGTATCGTCAAAAGCGAAATTTGAATTCTCAACAAATTTCAATGCATTTATATTCTATCGACGCAGAATACATATTGGAACAAGAATATAAGTTTGTAGCTATGGGTAAATACGAGTTTCAACATGAATATTGTCGAAAAATAAGATCGACACATGCGAATTTCGAGAATTGCGGAGATGAAATCGTGAAAACATTGAAATTACTTGTTCCACCGTTTGAAAAATGTCACCAATCAATTCGGACATTGTATTTCTGAAGATCAAACATCTATTTAATCTTGGAATCGACGTTTTAACCTTGTTTCATATCGTACATACAATTTTTCGTTCATAATGGCGTACCATCGTAATACGAAATATTGAAATCTCATTCAAATTCAATGAGTTTATATTCTCTCGACGCAGAATGAAGAATATAACATGAATGTAACGTTTTTACTATGTTTAAAAACGCATTATTGTATGATAATTATCGAAAAACGTGTTCGACATACGCGAATTTCGGTATATGCGAAGTAAAAATCGTGAAATCTTTAATAATACTTGTGCCACAGTTTGAAAAATGTTACCAATCGTTTCAGAACATTGCATTTCTTAAGGTCAAACATCTGTTTTATATTGATATCAAAGATTTTAACATTGTTTCATATCGTATATACGATTTTTCGCTCATATACGCTAATCGTCGAAATACGAAAAGTTGAAACCTCGTTCAATTTCATTGATTTTATATTCTATTGATACAGAATAAAGAATATAACAAGAATATGACGTTTTTACTACGTTTAAATACGCGTTCACATATGATAATTATCGAAAAACGTAATCGGCATACGCGAATTTCAGTATATGCGAAGTTAAAATCGTGAAATCTTTAATAATACTTGTGCCAAAGTTTGAAAAATGTTATCAATCGATTCAGAACATTGCATTTCATATGATCAAACATCTACTTTTATATTTGAATCAAAGTTATTAACACTGTTTCATATCGTATGTACGATTTTTCGCTCATATAAGCGTATCATCGAAAAACGAAAAGTTGAAATCTCGTTCAATTTCATTGATTTTATATTCTATCGATGCAGAGCAAAGAATATAACAAGAATATGACGTTTTTACTATGTTTAAATACGCGTTCACATATGATAATTATTGAAAAACGTAATCGGCATACGCGAATTTCAGTATATGCGAAGTTAAAATCGTGAAATCTTTAATAATACTCGTGCCACAGTTTGAAAAATATTACCAATCGAATCAGAACATTGCATTTCATGAGATCAAACATCTATTTTATCTTTGGAATTGACGTTTTAACCTTGTTTCACATCCTATATACGATTTTTCGCTCATATACGCGTACCGCCGAAAAACGAAAAGTTGAAATCTCGTTCAATTTCATTGATTTTATATTCTATCGATGCAGAGCAAAGAATATATCAAGAATATAACGTTTTTACTATGTTTAAATACGCGTTCACATATGATAATTATCGAAAAACGTGTTCGACATACGCGAATTTCGGAATATGCGAAGTAAAAATCGTGAAATCTTTAATAATACTTGTGCCACAGTTTGAAAAATGTTACCAATCGTTTCAGAACATTGCATTTCTTAAGTTCAAACATCTGTTTTATATTGATATCAAAGATTTTAACATTGTTTCATATCGTATATACGATTTTTCGCTCATATACGCTAATCGTCGAAATACGAAAAGTTGAAACCTCGTTCAATTTCATTGATTTTATATTCTATCGATGCAGAGCAAAGAATATAACAAGAATATGACGTTTTTACTATGTTTAAATACGCGTTCACATATGATAATTATTGAAAAACGTAATCGGCATACGCGAATTTCAGTGTATGCGAAGTTAAAATCGTGAAATCTTTAATAATACTCGTGCCACAGTTTGAAAAATATTACCAATCGAATCAGAACATTGCATTTCATGAGATCAAACATCTATTTTATCTTTGGAATTGACGTTTTAACCTTGTTTCACATCGTATATACGATTTTTCGCTCATATACGCGTACCGCCGAAAAACGAAAAGTTGAAATCTCGTTCAATTTCATTGATTTTATATTCTATTGATACAGAATAAAGAATATAACAAGAATATGACGTTTTTACTATGTTTAAATACGCGTTCACATATGATAATTATCGAAAAACGTAATCGGCATACGCGAATTTCAGTATATGCGAAGTTAAAATCGTGAAATCTTTAATAATACTTGTGCCAAAGTTTGAAAAATGTTATCAATCGATTCAGAACATTGCATTTCATATGATCAAACATCTATTTTTATATTTGAATCAAAGTTATTAACACTGTTTCATATCGTATATACGATTTTTCGCTCATATAAGCGTATCGTCAAAAAACGAAATGTTGAAATCTCGTTCATTTTCATTGATTTTATATTCTATCGATGCAGAGCAAAGAATATAACAAGAATATGACGTTTTTACTATGTTTAAATACGCGTTCACATATGATAATTATCGAAAAACGTAATCGGCATACGCGAATTTCAGTATATGCGAAGTTAAAATCGTGAAATCTTTAATAATACTTGTGCCAAAGTTTGAAAAATGTTATCAATCGATTCAGAACATTGCATTTCATATGATCAAACATCTATTTTTATATTTGAATCAAAGTTATTAACACTGTTTCATATCGTATGTACGATTTTTCGCTCATATAAGCGTATCATCGAAAAACGAAAAGTTGAAATCTCGTTCAATTTCATTGATTTTATATTCTATCGATGCAGAGCAAAGAATATAACAAGAATATGACGTTTTTACTATGTTTAAATACGCGTTCACATATGATAATTATTGAAAAACGTAATCGGCATACGCGAATTTCAGTATATGCGAAGTTAAAATCGTGAAATCTTTAATAATACTCGTGCCACAGTTTGAAAAATATTACCAATCGAATCAGAACATTGCATTTCATGAGATCAAACATCTATTTAATCTTGGAATCGACGTTTTAACCTTGTTTCATATCGTACATACAATTTTTCGTTCATAATGGCGTAACATCGTAATACGAAATATTGAAATCTCATTCAAATTCAATGAGTTTATATTCTCTCGACGCAGAATGAAGAATATAACATGAATGTAACGTTTTTACTATGTTTAAAAACGCGTTATTGTATGATAATTATCGAAAAACGTGTTCGACATACGCGAATTTCGGTATATGCGAAGTAAAAATCGTGAAATCTTTAATAATACTTGTGCCACAGTTTGAAAAATGTTACCAATCGTTTCAGAACATTGCATTTCTTAAGGTCAAACATCTGTTTTATATTGATATCAAACATTTTAACATTGTTTCATATCGTATATACGATTTTTCGCTCATATACGCTAATCGTCGAAATACGAAAAGTTGAAACCTCGTTCAATTTCATTGATTTTATATTCTATTGATACAGAATAAAGAATATAACAAGAATATGACGTTTTTACTACGTTTAAATACGCGTTCACATATGATAATTATCGAAAAACGTAATCGGCATACGCGAATTTCAGTATATGCGAAGTTAAAATCGTGAAATATTTAATAATACTTGTGCCAAAGTTTGAAAAATGTTATCAATCGATTCAGAACATTGCATTTCATATGATCAAACATCTATTTTTATATTTGAATCAAAGTTATTAACACTGTTTCATATCGTATGTACGATTTTTCGCTCATATAAGCGTATCATCGAAAAACGAAAACTTGAAATCTCGTTCAATTTCATTGATTTTATATTCTATCGATGCAGAGCAAAGAATATAACAAGAATATGACGTTTTTACTATGTTTAAATACGCGTTCACATATGATAATTATTGAAAAACGTAATCGGCATACGCGAATTTCAGTATATGCGAAGTTAAAATCGTGAAATCTTTAATAATACTCGTGCCACAGTTTGAAAAATATTACCAATCGAATCAGAACATTGCATTTCATGAGATCAAACATCTATTTTATCTTTGGAATTGACGTTTTAACCTTGTTTCACATCGTATATACGATTTTTCGCTCATATACGCGTACCGCCGAAAAACGAAAAGTTGAAATCTCGTTCAATTTCATTGATTTTATATTCTATCGATGCAGAGCAAAGAATATATCAAGAATATAACGTTTTTACTATGTTTAAATACGCGTTCACATATGATAATTATCGAAAAACATAATCGACATACGCGAATTTCGGTATATGCGAAGTAAAAATCGTGAAATCTTTAATAATACTTGTGCCACAGTTTGAAAAATGTTACCAATCGTTTCAGAACATTGCATTTCTTAAGGTCAAACATCTGTTTTATATTGATATCAAAGATTTTAACATTGTTTCATATCGTATATACGATTTTTCGCTCATATACGCTAATCGTCGAAATACGAAAAGTTGAAACCTCGTTCAATTTCATTGATTTTATATTCTATCGATGCAGAGCAAAGAATATAACAAGAATATAACGTTTTTACTGTTTAAATACGCGGTCACATATGATAATTATCGAAAAACGTAATCGACATACGCGTATTTCGGTATATGAGAAGTTAAAATCGTGAAATCTTTAATAATACTTGTGGCACAGTTTGAAAATGGTTACCAGTCGATTCATAACATTGCATTTCATAAGAACAAGCATCTGTTTTATATTGAAATCAAAGTTTTTAACATTGTTTCATATCGTATATACGATTTTTCGCTCATATAAGCGTATCGTCGAAAAAAGAAAAGTTGATACCACGTTCTATTTCATTGATTTTATACTCTATCAATGCAGAATAAAGAATATAACAAGAACATAACGTTTTTACTACGTTTAAAAACGCGTTTTCATATAATAATTATCGAAAAACGTAACCGGCATACGCGAATTTCAGTATATGCGAAGTTAAAATCGTGAAATCTTTAATAATACTCGTGCCACAGTTTGAAAAATATTACCAATCGAATCAGAACATTGCATTTTATGAGATCAAACGTCTATTTTATTTTGGAATCTTCGTTATAAACTTGTTTCATATGTTATATACGATTATTAGCTCATAAAGAAGTATCGTCAAAAGCGAAATTTGAATTCTCAACAAATTTCAATGCATTTATATTCTATCGACGCAGAATACATATTGGAACAAGAATATAAGTTTGTAGCTATGGGTAAATACGAGTTTCAACATGAATATTGTCGAAAAATAAGATCGACACATGCGAATTTCGAGAATTGCGGAGATGAAATCGTGAAAACATTGAAATTACTTGTCCCACCGTTTGAAAAATGTCACCAATCAATTCGGACATTGTATTTCTGAAGATCAAACATCTATTTAATCTTGGAATCGACGTTTTAACCTTGTTTCATATCGTACATACAATTTTTCGTTCATAATGGCGTACCATCGTAATACGAAATATTGAAATCTCATTCAAATTCAATGAGTTTATATTCTCTCAACGCAGAATGAAGAATATAACATGAATGTAACGTTTTTACTATGTTTAAAAACGCGTTATTATATGATAATTATCGAAAAACGTGTTCGACATACGCGAATTTCGGTATATGCGAAGTAAAAATCGTGAAATCTTTAATAATACTTGTGCCACAGTTTGAAAAATGTTACCAATCGTTTCAGAACATTGCATTTCTTAAGGTCAAACATCCGTTTTATATTGATATCAAAGATTTTAACATTGTTTCATATCGTATATACGATTTTTCGCTCATATACGCTAATCGTCGAAATACGAAAAGT
This sequence comes from Vespa crabro, assembly GCF_910589235.1. Taxonomy (NCBI): domain Eukaryota; kingdom Metazoa; phylum Arthropoda; class Insecta; order Hymenoptera; family Vespidae; genus Vespa; species Vespa crabro. Next base: position 14,107,780 of record NC_060955.1, read on the forward strand.
TGAAACCTCGTTCAATTTCATTGATTTTATATTCTATTGATACAGAATAAAGAATATAACAAGAATATGACGTTTTTACTATGTTTAAATACGCGTTCACATATGATAATTATCGAAGAACGTAATCGGCATACGCGAATTTCAGTATATGCGAAGTTAAAATCGTGAAATCTTTAATAATACTTGTGCCAAAGTTTGAAAAATGTTATCAATCGATTCAGAACATTGCATATCATATGATCAAACATCTATTTTTATATTTGAATCAAAGTTATTAACACTGTTTCATATCGTATATACGATTTTTCGCTCATATAAGCGTATCATCGAAAAACGAAAAGTTGAAATCTCGTTCAATTTCATTGATTTTATATTCTATCGATGCAGAGCAAAGAATATAACAAGAATATGACGTTTTTACTATGTTTAAATACGCGTTCACATATGATAATTATTGAAAAACGTAATCGGCATACGCGAATTTCAGTATATGCGAAGTTAAAATCGTGAAATCTTTAATAATACTTATGCCACAGTTTGATAAATGATACCAATCGTTCCAGAACATTGCATTTCATAAGATCAAACATCTGTTTTATATTGAAATTAAAGATTTTAACATTGATTCATACCGTATCTACGATTTTTCGCTCAAATACGCGTATCGTCGAAAAACGAAAAGTTGAAACCTCGTTCAATTTCATTGATTTTATATTCTATTGATACAGAATAAAGAATATAACATGCATATAACGTTTTTATTATGTATAAAAACTCGTTTTCATATGATAATTATCGATAAACTTAATCGAAAACGCGAATTTCGGTATAAGCGAAATTAAAATCGTGAAATCTTTAATAATACTTGTGCCACAATTTGAAAATGGTTACCAGTCGATTCATAACATTGCATTTCATAAGAACAAGCATCTGTTTTATATTGAAATCAAAGTTTTTAACATTGTTTCATATCGTATATACGATTTTTCGCTCATATAAGCGTATCGTCGAAAAAAGAAAAGTTGATACCACGTTCTATTTCATTGATTTTATACTCTATCAATGCAGAATAAAGAATATAACAAGAACATAACGTTTTTACTACGTTTAAAAACGCGTTTTCATATAATAATTATCGAAAAACGTAACCGGCATACGCGAATTTCAGTATATGCGAAGTTAAAATCGTGAAATCTTTAATAATACTCGTGCCACAGTTTGAAAAATATTACCAATCGAATCAGAACATTGCATTTTATGAGATCAAACGTCTATTTTATTTTGGAATCTTCGTTATAAACTTGTTTCATATGTTATATACGATTATTAGCTCATAAAGAAGTATCGTAAAAAGCGAAATTTGAATTCTCAACAAATTTCAATGCATTTATATTCTATCGACGCAGAATACATATTGGAACAAGAATATAAGTTTGTAGCTATGGGTAAATACGAGTTTCAACATGAATATTGTCGAAAAATAAGATCGACACATGCGAATTTCGAGAATTGCGGAGATGAAATCGTGAAAACATTGAAATTACTTGTCCCACCGTTTGAAAAATGTCACCAATCAATTCGGACATTGTATTTCTGAAGATCAAACATCTATTTAATCTTGGAATCGACGTTTTAACCTTGTTTCATATCGTACATACAATTTTTCGTTCATAATGGCGTACCATCGTAATACGAAATATTGAAATCTCATTCAAATTCAATGAGTTTATATTCTCTCGACGCAGAATGAAGAATATAACATGAATGTAACGTTTTTACTATGTTTAAAAACGCGTTATTATATGATAATTATCGAAAAACGTGTTCGACATACGCGAATTTCGGTATATGCGATGTAAAAATCGTGAAATCTTTAATAATACTTGTGCCACAGTTTGAAAAATGTTACCAATCGTTTCAGAACATTGCATTTCTTAAGGTCAAACATCTGTTTTATATTGATATCAAAGATTTTAACATTGTTTCATATCGTATATACGATTTTTCGCTCATATACGCTAATCGTCGAAATACGAAAAGTTGAAACCTCGTTCAATTTCATTGATTTTATATTCTATTGATACAGAATAAAGAATATAACAAGAATATGACGTTTTTACTATGTTTAAATACGCGTTCACATATGATAATTATCGAAAAACGTAATCGGCATACGCGAATTTCAGTATATGCGAAGTTAAAATCGTGAAATCTTTAATAATACTTGTGCCAAAGTTTGAAAAATGTTATCAATCGATTCAGAACATTGCATTTCATATGATCAAACATCTATTTTTATATTTGAATCAAAGTTATTAACATTGTTTCATATCGTATATACGATTTTTCGCTCATATAAGCGTATCATCGAAAAACGAAAAGTTGAAATCTCGTTCAATTTCATTGATTTTATATTCTATCGATGCAGAGCAAAGAATATAACAAGAATATGACGTTTTTACTATGTTTAAATACGCGTTCACATATGATAATTATTGAAAAACGTAATCGGCATACGCGAATTTCAGTATATGCGAAGTTAAAATCGTGAAATCTTTAATAATACTCGTGCCACAGTTTGAAAAATATTACCAATCGAATCAGAACATTGCATTTCATGAGATCAAACATCTATTTTATCTTTGGAATTGACGTTTTAACCTTGTTTCACATCGTATATACGATTTTTCGCTCATATACGCGTACCGCCGAAAAACGAAAAGTTGAAATCTCGTTCAATTTCATTGATTTTATATTCTATCGATGCAGAGCAAAGAATATATCAAGAATATAACGTTTTTACTATGTTTAAATACGCGTTCACATATGATAATTATCGAAAAACATAATCGACATACGCGAATTTCGGTATATGCGAAGTAAAAATCGTGAAATCTTTAATAATACTTGTGCCACAGTTTGAAAAATGTTACCAATCGTTTCAGAACATTGCATTTCTTAAGGTCAAACATCTGTTTTATATTGATATCAAAGATTTTAACATTGTTTCATATCGTATATACGATTTTTCGCTCATATACGCTAATCGTCGAAATACGAAAAGTTGAAACCTCGTTCAATTTCATTGATTTTATATTCTATCGATGCAGAGCAAAGAATATAACAAGAATATAACGTTTTTACTGTTTAAATACGCGGTCACATATGATAATTATCGAAAAACGTAATCGACATACGCGTATTTCGGTATATGAGAAGTTAAAATCGTGAAATCTTTAATAATACTTGTGGCACAGTTTGAAAATGGTTACCAGTCGATTCATAACATTGCATTTCATAAGAACAAGCATCTGTTTTATATTGAAATCAAAGTTTTTAACATTGTTTCATATCGTATATACGATTTTTCGCTCATATAAGCGTATCGTCGAAAAAAGAAAAGTTGATACCACGTTCTATTTCATTGATTTTATACTCTATCAATGCAGAATAAAGAATATAACAAGAACATAACGTTTTTACTACGTTTAAAAACGCGTTTTCATATAATAATTATCGAAAAACGTAACCGGCATACGCGAATTTCAGTATATGCGAAGTTAAAATCGTGAAATCTTTAATAATACTCGTGCCACAGTTTGAAAAATATTACCAATCGAATCAGAACATTGCATTTTATGAGATCAAACGTCTATTTTATTTTGGAATCTTCGTTATAAACTTGTTTCATATGTTATATACGATTATTAGCTCATAAAGAAGTATCGTCAAAAGCGAAATTTGAATTCTCAACAAATTTCAATGCATTTATATTCTATCGACGCAGAATACATATTGGAACAAGAATATAAGTTTGTAGCTATGGGTAAATACGAGTTTCAACATGAATATTGTCGAAAAATAAGATCGACACATGCGAATTTCGAGAATTGCGGAGATGAAATCGTGAAAACATTGAAATTACTTGTTCCACCGTTTGAAAAATGTCACCAATCAATTCGGACATTGTATTTCTGAAGATCAAACATCTATTTAATCTTGGAATCGACGTTTTAACCTTGTTTCATATCGTACATATAATTTTTCGTTCATAATGGCGTACCATCGTAATACGAAATATTGAAATCTCATTCAAATTCAATGAGTTTATATTCTCTCGACGCAGAATGAAGAATATAACATGAATGTAACGTTTTTACTATGTTTAAAAACGCGTTATTATATGATAATTATCGAAAAACGTGTTCGACATACGCGAATTTCGGAATATGCGAAGTAAAAATCGTGAAATCTTTAATAATACTTGTGCCACAGTTTGAAAAATGTTACCAATCGTTTCAGAACATTGCATTTCTTAAGTTCAAACATCTGTTTTATATTGATATCAAAGATTTTAACATTGTTTCATATCGTATATACGATTTTTCGCTCATATACGCTAATCGTCGAAATACGAAAAGTTGAAACCTCGTTCAATTTCATTGATTTTATATTCTATCGATGCAGAGCAAAGAATATAACAAGAATATGACGTTTTTACTATGTTTAAATACGCGTTCACATATGATAATTATTGAAAAACGTAATCGGCATACGCGAATTTCAGTATATGCGAAGTTAAAATCGTGAAATCTTTAATAATACTCGTGCCACAGTTTGAAAAATATTACCAATCGAATCAGAACATTGCATTTCATGAGATCAAACATCTATTTTATCTTTGGAATTGACGTTTTAACCTTGTTTCACATCGTATATACGATTTTTCGCTCATATACGCGTACCGCCGAAAAACGAAAAGTTGAAATCTCGTTCAATTTCATTGATTTTATATTCTATTGATACAGAATAAAGAATATAACAAGAATATGACGTTTTTACTATGTTTAAATACGCGTTCACATATGATAATTATCGAAAAACGTAATCGGCATACGCGAATTTCAGTATATGCGAAGTTAAAATCGTGAAATCTTTAATAATACTTGTGCCAAAGTTTGAAAAATGTTATCAATCGATTCAGAACATTGCATTTCATATGATCAAACATCTATTTTTATATTTGAATCAAAGTTATTAACACTGTTTCATATCGTATATACGATTTTTCGCTCATATAAGCGTATCGTCAAAAAACGAAATGTTGAAATCTCGTTCATTTTCATTGATTTTATATTCTATCGATGCAGAGCAAAGAATATAACAAGAATATGACGTTTTTACTATGTTTAAATACGCGTTCACATATGATAATTATCGAAAAACGTAATCGGCATACGCGAATTTCAGTATATGCGAAGTTAAAATCGTGAAATCTTTAATAATACTTGTGCCAAAGTTTGAAAAATGTTATCAATCGATTCAGAACATTGCATTTCATATGATCAAACATCTATTTTTATATTTGAATCAAAGTTATTAACACTGTTTCATATCGTATGTACGATTTTTCGCTCATATAAGCGTATCATCGAAAAACGAAAAGTTGAAATCTCGTTCAATTTCATTGATTTTATATTCTATCGATGCAGAGCAAAGAATATAACAAGAATATGACGTTTTTACTATGTTTAAATACGCGTTCACATATGATAATTATTGAAAAACGTAATCGGCATACGCGAATTTCAGTATATGCGAAGTTAAAATCGTGAAATCTTTAATAATACTCGTGCCACAGTTTGAAAAATATTACCAATCGAATCAGAACATTGCATTTCATGAGATCAAACATCTATTTAATCTTGGAATCGACGTTTTAACCTTGTTTCATATCGTACATACAATTTTTCGTTCATAATGGCGTAACATCGTAATACGAAATATTGAAATCTCATTCAAATTCAATGAGTTTATATTCTCTCGACGCAGAATGAAGAATATAACATGAATGTAACGTTTTTACTATGTTTAAAAACGCGTTATTGTATGATAATTATCGAAAAACGTGTTCGACATACGCGAATTTCGGTATATGCGAAGTAAAAATCGTGAAATCTTTAATAATACTTGTGCCACAGTTTGAAAAATGTTACCAATCGTTTCAGAACATTGCATTTCTTAAGGTCAAACATCTGTTTTATATTGATATCAAAGATTTTAACATTGTTTCATATCGTATATACGATTTTTCGCTCATATACGCTAATCGTCGAAATACGAAAAGTTGAAACCTCGTTCAATTTCATTGATTTTATATTCTATTGATACAGAATAAAGAATATAACAAGAATATGACGTTTTTACTACGTTTAAATACGCGTTCACATATGATAATTATCGAAAAACGTAATCGGCATACGCGAATTTCAGTATATGCGAAGTTAAAATCGTGAAATATTTAATAATACTTGTGCCAAAGTTTGAAAAATGTTATCAATCGATTCAGAACATTGCATTTCATATGATCAAACATCTATTTTTATATTTGAATCAAAGTTATTAACACTGTTTCATATCGTATGTACGATTTTTCGCTCATATAAGCGTATCATCGAAAAACGAAAACTTGAAATCTCGTTCAATTTCATTGATTTTATATTCTATCGATGCAGAGCAAAGAATATAACAAGAATATGACGTTTTTACTATGTTTAAATACGCGTTCACATATGATAATTATTGAAAAACGTAATCGGCATACGCGAATTTCAGTATATGCGAAGTTAAAATCGTGAAATCTTTAATAATACTCGTGCCACAGTTTGAAAAATATTACCAATCGAATCAGAACATTGCATTTCATGAGATCAAACATCTATTTTATCTTTGGAATTGACGTTTTAACCTTGTTTCACATCGTATATACGATTTTTCGCTCATATACGCGTACCGCCGAAAAACGAAAAGTTGAAATCTCGTTCAATTTCATTGATTTTATATTCTATCGATGCAGAGCAAAGAATATATCAAGAATATAACGTTTTTACTATGTTTAAATACGCGTTCACATATGATAATTATCGAAAAACATAATCGACATACGCGAATTTCGGTATATGCGAAGTAAAAATCGTGAAATCTTTAATAATACTTGTGCCACAGTTTGAAAAATGTTACCAATCGTTTCAGAACATTGCATTTCTTAAGGTCAAACATCTGTTTTATATTGATATCAAAGATTTTAACATTGTTTCATATCGTATATACGATTTTTCGCTCATATACGCTAATCGTCGAAATACGAAAAGTTGAAACCTCGTTCAATTTCATTGATTTTATATTCTATCGATGCAGAGCAAAGAATATAACAAGAATATAACGTTTTTACTGTTTAAATACGCGGTCACATATGATAATTATCGAAAAACGTAATCGACATACGCGTATTTCGGTATATGAGAAGTTAAAATCGTGAAATCTTTAATAATACTTGTGGCACAGTTTGAAAATGGTTACCAGTCGATTCATAACATTGCATTTCATAAGAACAAGCATCTGTTTTATATTGAAATCAAAGTTTTTAACATTGTTTCATATCGTATATACGATTTTTCGCTCATATAAGCGTATCGTCGAAAAAAGAAAAGTTGATACCACGTTCTATTTCATTGATTTTATACTCTATCAATGCAGAATAAAGAATATAACAAGAACATAACGTTTTTACTACGTTTAAAAACGCGTTTTCATATAATAATTATCGAAAAACGTAACCGGCATACGCGAATTTCAGTATATGCGAAGTTAAAATCGTGAAATCTTTAATAATACTCGTGCCACAGTTTGAAAAATATTACCAATCGAATCAGAACATTGCATTTTATGAGATCAAACGTCTATTTTATTTTGGAATCTTCGTTATAAACTTGTTTCATATGTTATATACGATTATTAGCTCATAAAGAAGTATCGTCAAAAGCGAAATTTGAATTCTCAACAAATTTCAATGCATTTATATTCTATCGACGCAGAATACATATTGGAACAAGAATATAAGTTTGTAGCTATGGGTAAATACGAGTTTCAACATGAATATTGTCGAAAAATAAGATCGACACATGCGAATTTCGAGAATTGCGGAGATGAAATCGTGAAAACATTGAAATTACTTGTTCCACCGTTTGAAAAATGTCACCAATCAATTCGGACATTGTATTTCTGAAGATCAAACATCTATTTAATCTTGGAATCGACGTTTTAACCTTGTTTCATATCGTACATACAATTTTTCGTTCATAATGGCGTACCATCGTAATACGAAATATTGAAATCTCATTCAAATTCAATGAGTTTATATTCTCTCGACGCAGAATGAAGAATATAACATGAATGTAACGTTTTTACTATGTTTAAAAACGCATTATTGTATGATAATTATCGAAAAACGTGTTCGACATACGCGAATTTCGGTATATGCGAAGTAAAAATCGTGAAATCTTTAATAATACTTGTGCCACAGTTTGAAAAATGTTACCAATCGTTTCAGAACATTGCATTTCTTAAGGTCAAACATCTGTTTTATATTGATATCAAAGATTTTAACATTGTTTCATATCGTATATACGATTTTTCGCTCATATACGCTAATCGTCGAAATACGAAAAGTTGAAACCTCGTTCAATTTCATTGATTTTATATTCTATTGATACAGAATAAAGAATATAACAAGAATATGACGTTTTTACTACGTTTAAATACGCGTTCACATATGATAATTATCGAAAAACGTAATCGGCATACGCGAATTTCAGTATATGCGAAGTTAAAATCGTGAAATCTTTAATAATACTTGTGCCAAAGTTTGAAAAATGTTATCAATCGATTCAGAACATTGCATTTCATATGATCAAACATCTACTTTTATATTTGAATCAAAGTTATTAACACTGTTTCATATCGTATGTACGATTTTTCGCTCATATAAGCGTATCATCGAAAAACGAAAAGTTGAAATCTCGTTCAATTTCATTGATTTTATATTCTATCGATGCAGAGCAAAGAATATAACAAGAATATGACGTTTTTACTATGTTTAAATACGCGTTCACATATGATAATTATTGAAAAACGTAATCGGCATACGCGAATTTCAGTATATGCGAAGTTAAAATCGTGAAATCTTTAATAATACTCGTGCCACAGTTTGAAAAATATTACCAATCGAATCAGAACATTGCATTTCATGAGATCAAACATCTATTTTATCTTTGGAATTGACGTTTTAACCTTGTTTCACATCCTATATACGATTTTTCGCTCATATACGCGTACCGCCGAAAAACGAAAAGTTGAAATCTCGTTCAATTTCATTGATTTTATATTCTATCGATGCAGAGCAAAGAATATATCAAGAATATAACGTTTTTACTATGTTTAAATACGCGTTCACATATGATAATTATCGAAAAACGTGTTCGACATACGCGAATTTCGGAATATGCGAAGTAAAAATCGTGAAATCTTTAATAATACTTGTGCCACAGTTTGAAAAATGTTACCAATCGTTTCAGAACATTGCATTTCTTAAGTTCAAACATCTGTTTTATATTGATATCAAAGATTTTAACATTGTTTCATATCGTATATACGATTTTTCGCTCATATACGCTAATCGTCGAAATACGAAAAGTTGAAACCTCGTTCAATTTCATTGATTTTATATTCTATCGATGCAGAGCAAAGAATATAACAAGAATATGACGTTTTTACTATGTTTAAATACGCGTTCACATATGATAATTATTGAAAAACGTAATCGGCATACGCGAATTTCAGTATATGCGAAGTTAAAATCGTGAAATCTTTAATAATACTCGTGCCACAGTTTGAAAAATATTACCAATCGAATCAGAACATTGCATTTCATGAGATCAAACATCTATTTTATCTTTGGAATTGACGTTTTAACCTTGTTTCACATCGTATATACGATTTTTCGCTCATATAAGCGTATCGTCGAAAAACGAAAAGTTGAAATCTCGTTCAATTTCATTGATTTTATATTCTATTGATACAGAATAAAGAATATAACAAGAATATGACGTTTTTACTATGTTTAAATACGCGTTCACATATGATAATTATCGAAAAACGTAATCGGCATACGCGAATTTCAGTATATGCGAAGTTAAAATCGTGAAATCTTTAATAATACTTGTGCCAAAGTTTGAAAAATGTTATCAATCGATTCAGAACATTGCATTTCATATGATCAAACATCTATTTTTATATTTGAATCAAAGTTATTAACACTGTTTCATATCGTATATACGATTTTTCGCTCATATAAGCGTATCGTCAAAAAACGAAATGTTGAAATCTCGTTCATTTTCATTGATTTTATATTCTATCGATGCAGAGCAAAGAATATAACAAGAATATGACGTTTTTACTATGTTTAAATACGCGTTCACATATGATAATTATCGAAAAACGTAATCGGCATACGCGAATTTCAGTATATGCGAAGTTAAAATCGTGAAATCTTTAATAATACTTGTGCCAAAGTTTGAAAAATGTTATCAATCGATTCAGAACATTGCATTTCATATGATCAAACATCTATTTTTATATTTGAATCAAAGTTATTAACACTGTTTCATATCGTATGTACGATTTTTCGCTCATATAAGCGTATCATCGAAAAACGAAAAGTTGAAATCTCGTTCAATTTCATTGATTTTATATTCTATCGATGCAGAGCAAAGAATATAACAAGAATATGACGTTTTTACTATGTTTAAATACGCGTTCACATATGATAATTATTGAAAAACGTAATCGGCATACGCGAATTTCAGTATATGCGAAGTTAAAATCGTGAAATCTTTAATAATACTCGTGCCACAGTTTGAAAAATATTACCAATCGAATCAGAACATTGCATTTCATGAGATCAAACATCTATTTAATCTTGGAATCGACGTTTTAACCTTGTTTCATATCGTACATACAATTTTTCGTTCATAATGGCGTAACATCGTAATACGAAATATTGAAATCTCATTCAAATTCAATGAGTTTATATTCTCTCGACGCAGAATGAAGAATATAACATGAATGTAACGTTTTTACTATGTTTAAAAACGCGTTATTGTATGATAATTATCGAAAAACGTGTTCGACATACGCGAATTTCGGTATATGCGAAGTAAAAATCGTGAAATCTTTAATAATACTTGTGCCACAGTTTGAAAAATGTTACCAATCGTTTCAGAACATTGCATTTCTTAAGGTCAAACATCTGTTTTATATTGATATCAAAGATTTTAACATTGTTTCATATCGTATATACGATTTTTCGCTCATATACGCTAATCGTCGAAATACGAAAAGTTGAAACCTCGTTCAATTTCATTGATTTTATATTCTATTGATACAGAATAAAGAATATAACAAGAATATGACGTTTTTACTACGTTTAAATACGCGTTCACATATGATAATTATCGAAAAACGTAATCGGCATACGCGAATTTCAGTATATGCGAAGTTAAAATCGTGAAATATTTAATAATACTTGTGCCAAAGTTTGAAAAATGTTATCAATCGATTCAGAACATTGCATTTCATATGATCAAACATCTATTTTTATATTTGAATCAAAGTTATTAACACTGTTTCATATCGTATGTACGATTTTTCGCTCATATAAGCGTATCATCGAAAAACGAAAACTTGAAATCTCGTTCAATTTCATTGATTTTATATTCTATCGATGCAGAGCAAAGAATATAACAAGAATATGACGTTTTTACTATGTTTAAATACGCGTTCACATATGATAATTATCGAAAAACGTAATCGGCATACGCGAATTTCAGTATATGCGAAGTTAAAATCGTGAAATCTTTAATAATACTCGTGCCACAGTTTGAAAAATATTACCAATCGAATCAGAACATTGCATTTCATGAGATCAAACATCTATTTTATCTTTGGAATTGACGTTTTAACCTTGTTTCACATCGTATATACGATTTTTCGCTCATATACGCGTACCGCCGAAAAACGAAAAGTTGAAATCTCGTTCAATTTCATTGATTTTATATTCTATCGATGCAGAGCAAAGAATATATCAAGAATATAACGTTTTTACTATGTTTAAATACGCGTTCACATATGATAATTATCGAAAAACATAATCGACATACGCGAATTTCGGTATATGCGAAGTAAAAATCGTGAAATCTTTAATAATACTTGTGCCACAGTTTGAAAAATGTTACCAATCGTTTCAGAACATTGCATTTCTTAAGGTCAAACATCTGTTTTATATTGATATCAAAGATTTTAACATTGTTTCATATCGTATATACGATTTTTCGCTCATATACGCTAATCGTCGAAATACGAAAAGTTGAAACCTCGTTCAATTTCATTGATTTTATATTCTATCGATGCAGAGCAAAGAATATAACAAGAATATAACGTTTTTACTGTTTAAATACGCGGTCACATATGATAATTATCGAAAAACGTAATCGACATACGCGTATTTCGGTATATGAGAAGTTAAAATCGTGAAATCTTTAATAATACTTGTGGCACAGTTTGAAAATGGTTACCAGTCGATTCATAACATTGCATTTCATAAGAACAAGCATCTGTTTTATATTGAAATCAAAGTTTTTAACATTGTTTCATATCGTATATACGATTTTTCGCTCATATAAGCGTATCGTCGAAAAAAGAAAAGTTGATACCACGTTCTATTTCATTGATTTTATACTCTATCAATGCAGAATAAAGAATATAACAAGAACATAACGTTTTTACTACGTTTAAAAACGCGTTTTCATATAATAATTATCGAAAAACGTAACCGGCATACGCGAATTTCAGTATATGCGAAGTTAAAATCGTGAAATCTTTAATAATACTCGTGCCACAGTTTGAAAAATATTACCAATCGAATCAGAACATTGCATTTTATGAGATCAAACGTCTATTTTATTTTGGAATCTTCGTTATAAACTTGTTTCATATGTTATATACGATTATTAGCTCATAAAGAAGTATCGTCAAAAGCGAAATTTGAATTCTCAACAAATTTCAATGCATTTATATTCTATCGACGCAGAATACATATTGGAACAAGAATATAAGTTTGTAGCTATGGGTAAATACGAGTTTCAACATGAATATTGTCGAAAAATAAGATCGACACATGCGAATTTCGAGAATTGCGGAGATGAAATCGTGAAAACATTGAAATTACTTGTTCCACCGTTTGAAAAATGTCACCAATCAATTCGGACATTGTATTTCTGAAGATCAAACATCTATTTAATCTTGGAATCGACGTTTTAACCTTGTTTCATATCGTACATACAATTTTTCGTTCATAATGGCGTACCATCGTAATACGAAATATTGAAATCTCATTCAAATTCAATGAGTTTATATTCTCTCGACGCAGAATGAAGAATATAACATGAATGTAACGTTTTTACTATGTTTAAAAACGCATTATTGTATGATAATTATCGAAAAACGTGTTCGACATACGCGAATTTCGGTATATGCGAAGTAAAAATCGTGAAATCTTTAATAATACTTGTGCCACAGTTTGAAAAATGTTACCAATCGTTTCAGAACATTGCATTTCTTAAGGTCAAACATCTGTTTTATATTGATATCAAAGATTTTAACATTGTTTCATATCGTATATACGATTTTTCGCTCATATACGCTAATCGTCGAAATACGAAAAGTTGAAACCTCGTTCAATTTCATTGATTTAATATTCTATTGATACAGAATAAAGAATATAACAAGAATATGACGTTTTTACTACGTTTAAATACGCGTTCACATATGATAATTATCGAAAAACGTAATCGGCATACGCGAATTTCAGTATATGCGAAGTTAAAATCGTGAAATCTTTAATAATACTTGTGCCAAAGTTTGAAAAATGTTATCAATCGATTCAGAACATTGCATTTCATATGATCAAACATCTACTTTTATATTTGAATCAAAGTTATTAACACTGTTTCATATCGTATGTACGATTTTTCGCTCATATAAGCGTATCATCGAAAAACGAAAAGTTGAAATCTCGTTCAATTTCATTGATTTTATATTCTATCGATGCAGAGCAAAGAATATAACAAGAATATGACGTTTTTACTATGTTTAAATACGCGTTCACATATGATAATTATTGAAAAACGTAATCGGCATACGCGAATTTCAGTATATGCGAAGTTAAAATCGTGAAATCTTTAATAATACTCGTGCCACAGTTTGAAAAATATTACCAATCGAATCAGAACATTGCATTTCATGAGATCAAACATCTATTTTATCTTTGGAATTGACGTTTTAACCTTGTTTCACATCCTATATACGATTTTTCGCTCATATACGCGTACCGCCGAAAAACGAAAAGTTGAAATCTCGTTCAATTTCATTGATTTTATATTCTATCGATGCAGAGCAAAGAATATATCAAGAATATAACGTTTTTACTATGTTTAAATACGCGTTCACATATGATAATTATCGAAAAACATAATCGACATACGCGAATTTCGGTATATGCGAAGTAAAAATCGTGAAATCTTTAATAATACTTGTGCCACAGTTTGAAAAATGTTACCAATCGTTTCAGAACATTGCATTTCTTAAGGTCAAACATCTGTTTTATATTGATATCAAAGATTTTAACATTGTTTCATATCGTATATACGATTTTTCGCTCATATACGCTAATCGTCGAAATACGAAAAGTTGAAACCTCGTTCAATTTCATTGATTTTATATTCTATCGATGCAGAGCAAAGAATATAACAAGAATATAACGTTTTTACTGTTTAAATACGCGGTCACATATGATAATTATCGAAAAACGTAAACGACATACGCGTATTTCGGTATATGAGAAGTTAAAATCGTGAAATCTTTTATAATACTTGTGGCACAGTTTGAAAAATGTTACCAATCGATTCAGAACATTGCATTTCATAAGATCAAACATCTGTTTTATATTGAAATCAAAGATTTCAACATTGTTTCATATCGTATATACGATTTTTCGCTCATATACGCTAATCGTCGAAAAACGAAAAGTTGAAATCTCGTTCAAATTCATTGATTTTATTCTCTATCGACGCAGAATAAAGAATGCAACAAGAATATAACGTTTTTACTATGTTAAAATACGCGTTTTCATAAGATAATTATCGAAAAACGTAATCGACATACGCGAATTTCGGTATATGCGTAGTTAAAATCGTGAAATCTTTAATAATACGTGTACCACAGTTTGAAAAATGTTACCAATCGATTCATAACATTGCATTTCATATTATCAAACATCTATTTTTATATTTGCATCAAAGTTATTAACACTGTTTCATTTCGTATATACGATAATTCGCTCATATACGCGTATCGTCGAAATATGAAAAGTTTAAACCACGTTCAATTTCATTGATTTTATACTCTATCAATGCAGAATAAAGAATATAACAAGAACATAACGTTTTTACAATGTTTAAATACGCGTTCACATATGATAATTATCGAAAAACGTAATCGGCATACGCAAATTTCAGTATATGCGAAGTTAAAATCGAGAAATCTTTAATAATACTCGTTCCACAGTTTGAGAAATGTTACCAATCGACTCAGAACATTGCATTTCAAATGATCAAACATCTATTTTTATATTTGCATCATAGTTATTAACACTGTTTCATATCGTATATACGATTTTTCATTCATATACGCGTATCGTCGAAGAACGAAAAGTTGAAATCTCGTTCAATTTCATTGATTTTATATTCTATCGATGCAGAGCAAAGAATATAACAAGAATATAACGTTTTTACTATGTTTAAATACGCATTCACATATGATAATAATCGAAAAACCTAATCGACATACGCGTATTTCGGTATATGAGAAGTTAAAATCGTGAAATCTTTAATAATACTTGTGGCACAGTTTGAAAAATGTTACCAATCGATTCAGAACATTGCATTTCATAAGATCAAACATCTGTTTTATATTGAAATCAAAGATTTTAACATTGTTTCATATCGTATATACCATTTTTCGCTCATATACGCGTTTCGTCGAAAAACGAAAAGTTGAAATCTCGTTCAATTTCATTGATTTTATATTATATCGACGCAAAATAAACAATACATCAAGAAAATAACGTTTTTACTTTGTTTAAATACTCAATTTCATATGATAATTATCGATAAACTTAATCGATTACGCGAATTTCGTTATAAGCGAAATTAAAATCGTGAAATCTTTAATAATAATTGAGCCACAGTTTGAAAACGGTTGCATGTCGATTCATAACATTGCATTTCAAAAGAACAAACATCTGTTTTAAATTCAAATCAAAGTTTTTAACAGTGTTTCATATCCTATATACGATTTTTCGCTCATATAAGCGTATCGTCGAAAAACGAAAAGTTGAAATCTCGTTCAATTTCATTGATTTTATATTCTATCGATGCAGAGCAAAGAATATAACAAGAATATAACGTTTTTACTGTGTTTAAATACGCGTTCACATATGATAATTATCGAAAAACGTAATCGACATACGCGAATTTCGGTATATGCGAAATTGAAATCGTGAAACCTTTAATAATACTTGTACCACAGTTTGAAAAATGTTACCAATCGATTCAGAACATTGCATTTCATATGATCAAACATCTATTTTTATATTTGAATCAAAGTTATTAACACTGTTTCATATCGTATATACATGTTTCGCTCATATAAGCGTATCGTCGAAAAACGAAAAGTTGAAATCTCGTCCAATTTCATTGTTTTTATATTCTATCGATCAAGAATAAAGAATATAACAAGAATATAACTTTCTTACTATGTTTAAATACGCGTTTCCATATGATAATTGTCGAAAAACGTAATCGACATACGCGAATTTCGGTATATACGAAGTTAAAATCGTGAAACCTTTAATAATACTCGTGCCACAGTTTGAAAAAAGTTACCAGTCGATTCAGAACATTGCATTTCATAAGATCAAACATCTGTTTTATATTGAAATCAAAGATTTTATCATTGTTTCATATCGTATATACCATTTTTCGCTCATATACGCGTATCGTCGAAAAACGAAAAGTTGAAATCTCGTTCAATTTCATTGATTTTATATTCTATCGATGCAGAGCAAAGAATATAACAAGAATATAACGTTTTTACTATGTTTAAATACGCGTTCACATATGATAATTATCGAAAAACGTAAACGACATACGCGTATTTCGGTATATGAGAAGTTAAAATCGTGAAATCTTTTATAATACTTGTGGCACAGTTTGACAAATGTTACCAATCGATTCAGAACATTGCATTTCATAAGATCAAACATCTGTTTTATATTGAAATCAAAGATTTCAACATTGTTTCATATCGTATATACGATTTTTCGCTCATATACGCTAATCGTCGAAAAACGAAAAGTTGAAATCTCGTTCAAATTCATTGATTTTATTCTCTATCGACGCAGAATAAAGAATACAACAAGAATATAACGTTTTTACTATGTTAAAATACGCGTTTTCATAAGATAATTATCGAAAAACGTAATCGACATACGCGAATTTCGGTATATGCGTAGTTAAAATCGTGAAATCTTTAATAATACGTGTACCACAGTTTGAAAAATGTTACCAATCGATTCATAACATTGCATTTCATATTATCAAACATCTATTTTTATATTTGCATCAAAGTTATTAACACTGTTTCATTTCGTATATACGATAATTCGCTCATATACGCGTATCGTCGAAATATGAAAAGTTTAAACCACGTTCAATTTCATTGATTTTATACTCTATCAATGCAGAATAAAGAATATAACAAGAACATAACGTTTTTACAATGTTTAAATACGCGTTCACATATGATAATTATCGAAAAACGTAATCGGCATACGCAAATTTCAGTATATGCGAAGTTAAAATCGAGAAATCTTTAATAATACTCGTTCCACAGTTTGAGAAATGTTACCAATCGACTCAGAACATTGCATTTCAAATGATCAAACATCTATTTTTATATTTGCATCATAGTTATTAACACTGTTTCATATCGTATATACGATTTTTCATTCATATACGCGTATCGTCGAAGAACGAAAAGTTGAAATCTCGTTCAATTTCATTGATTTTATATTCTATCGATGCAGAGCAAAGAATATAACAAGAATATAACGTTTTTACTATGTTTAAATACGCATTCACATATGATAATAATCGAAAAACCTAATCGACATACGCGTATTTCGGTATATGAGAAGTTAAAATCGTGAAATCTTTAATAATACTTGTGGCACAGTTTGAAAAATGTTACCAATCGATTCAGAACATTGCATTTCATAAGATCAAACATCTGTTTTATATTGAAATCAAAGATTTTAACATTGTTTCATATCGTATATACCATTTTTCGCTCATATACGCGTTTCGTCGAAAAACGAAAAGTTGAAATCTCGTTCAATTTCATTGATTTTATATTATATCGACGCAAAATAAACAATACATCAAGAAAATAACGTTTTTACTTTGTTTAAATACTCAATTTCATATGATAATTATCGATAAACTTAATCGATTACGCGAATTTCGTTATAAGCGAAATTAAAATCGTGAAATCTTTAATAATAATTGAGCCACAGTTTGAAAACGGTTGCATGTCGATTCATAACATTGCATTTCAAAAGAACAAACATCTGTTTTAAATTCAAATCAAAGTTTTTAACAGTGTTTCATATCCTATATACGATTTTTCGCTCATATAAGCGTATCGTCGAAAAACGAAAAGTTGAAATCTCGTTCAATTTCATTGATTTTATATTCTATCGATGCAGAGCAAAGAATATAACAAGAATATAACGTTTTTACTGTGTTTAAATACGCGTTCACATATGATAATTATCGAAAAACGTAATCGACATACGCGAATTTCGGTATATGCGAAATTGAAATCGTGAAACCTTTAATAATACTTGTACCACAGTTTGAAAAATGTTACCAATCGATTCAGAACATTGCATTTCATATGATCAAACATCTATTTTTATATTTGAATCAAAGTTATTAACACTGTTTCATATCGTATATACATGTTTCGCTCATATAAGCGTATCGTCGAAAAACGAAAAGTTGAAATCTCGTCCAATTTCATTGTTTTTATATTCTATCGATCAAGAATAAAGAATATAACAAGAATATAACTTTCTTACTATGTTTAAATACGCGTTTCCATATGATAATTGTCGAAAAACGTAATCGACATACGCGAATTTCGGTATATACGAAGTTAAAATCGTGAAACCTTTAATAATACTCGTGCCACAGTTTGAAAAAAGTTACCAGTCGATTCAGAACATTGCATTTCATAAGATCAAACATCTGTTTTATATTGAAATCAAAGATTTTATCATTGTTTCATATCGTATATACGATTTTTCGCTCATATACGCGTATCGTCGAAAAACGAAAAGTTGAAATCTCGTTCAATTTCATTGATTTTATATTCTATCGATGCAGAGCAAAGAATATAACAAGAATATAACGTTTTTACTATGTTTAAATACGCGTTCACATATGATAATTATCGAAAAACGTAAACGACATACGCGTATTTCGGTATATGAGAAGTTAAAATCGTGAAATCTTTTATAATACTTGTGGCACAGTTTGAAAAATGTTACCAATCGATTCAGAACATTGCATTTCATAAGATCAAACATCTGTTTTATATTGAAATCAAAGATTTCAACATTGTTTCATATCGTATATACGATTTTTCGCTCATATACGCTAATCGTCGAAAAACGAAAAGTTGAAATCTCGTTCAAATTCATTGATTTTATTCTCTATCGACGCAGAATAAAGAATGCAACAAGAATATAACGTTTTTACTATGTTAAAATACGCGTTTTCATAAGATAATTATCGAAAAACGTAATCGACATACGCGAATTTCGGTATATGCGTAGTTAAAATCGTGAAATCTTTAATAATACGTGTACCACAGTTTGAAAAATGTTACCAATCGATTCATAACATTACATTTCATATTATCAAACATCTATTTTTATATTTGCATCAAAGTTATTAACACTGTTTCATATCGTATATACCATTTTTCGCTCATATACGCGTATCGTCGAAAAACGAAAAGTTGAAATCTCGTTCAATTTCATTGAATTTATATTCTATCAACGCAGAATAAGGAATACATCAAGAACAAAACATTTTTACTATGTTTAAAAACGCGTTTTCATATGATAATTATCGTAAAACGTAATCGACATACGCAAATTTCGGTATATGCGAAGTTAAAATCGTGAAATCTTTAATAATACTTGTTCCACAGTTCGAAAAATGTTACGAATCGATTCAGAACATTGCATTTCATATGATCAAACATCTATTTTTATATTTGAATCAAAGTTATTAACACTGTTTCATATCGTATATACGATTTTTCGCTCATATACGCGTTTCGTCGAAAAACGAAAAGTTGAAATCTCGTCCAATTTCATTTATTTTTTATTCACTCGACGCAGAATAAAGAATATAACATGAATATAACGTTTTTACTATGTTTAAAAACGCGTTTTCATATGATAATTATAGAAAAACGTAATCGACATAAGCGATTTTCGGTATATACGATGTTTAAATCGTAAAAATTTAATAATACTCGCGCCACAGTTTGAAAAAAGTTACCAGTCGATCCAGAACATTGCATTTCATAAGATCAAACATCTGTTTTATATTGGAATCAAAGGTTTTAATATTGTTTCATAACGTATATACGATTTTTCGATCATATACGCGTATCGTCGAAAAACGAAAAGTTGAAATCACGTTCAATTTCATTGTTTTTATATTCCATCGACGCAGAAAAAAGAATACAACAAGAATATATCGTTTTTACTATGTTTATATAGGCGTTTTCATTTGATAATTATCAAAAACTTAATCGAAATACGCGAATTTCGGTATATGTGAAGATGAAATCGTGAAATCTTTAATAATACTTTTGCCAAAGTTTGAAAAATGTTACCAATCGATTCAGAACATTGCATTTCATAAGATCAAACATCTGTTTTATATTGAAATCAAAGATTTCAACATTGTTTCATATCGTATATACGATTTTTCGCTCATATACGCTAATCGTCGAAAAACGAAAAGTTGAAATCTCGTTCAAATTCATTGATTTTATTCTCTATCGACGCAGAATAAAGAATGCAACAAGAATATAAAATTTTTACTATGTTAAAATACGCGTTTTCATAAGATAATTATCGAAAAACGTAATCGACATACGCGAATTTCGGTATATGCGTAG
Source organism: Vespa crabro (assembly GCF_910589235.1). Taxonomy (NCBI): domain Eukaryota; kingdom Metazoa; phylum Arthropoda; class Insecta; order Hymenoptera; family Vespidae; genus Vespa; species Vespa crabro. Next base: position 14,129,059 of record NC_060955.1, read on the forward strand.
TTAAAATCGTGAAATCTTTAATAATACGTGTACCACAGTTTGAAAAATGTTACCAATCGATTCATAACATTGCATTTCATATTATCAAACATCTATTTTTATATTTGCATCAAAGTTATTAACACTGTTTCATTTCGTATATACGATTTTTCGATCATATACGCGTATCGTCGAAAAACGAAAAGTTGAAATCACGTTCAATTTCATTGTTTTTATATTCCATCGACGCAGAAAAAAGAATACAACAAGAATATATCGTTTTTACTATGTTTATATAGGCGTTTTCATTTGATAATTATCAAAAACTTAATCGAAATACGCGAATTTCGGTATATGTGAAGATGAAATCGTGAAATCTTTAATAATACTTTTGCCAAAGTTTGAAAAATGTTACCAATCGATACAAAACATTGCATTTCATAAGATCAAACATCTTTTTTATTATGGAGTCAATGATTTTAATATTGTTTCATTTCGTTCATACGATTTTTCGCTGATATACGCGTATCGTCGAAGAACGAAAAGTTGAAATCTCGTTCAATTTCATTGATTTTATATTCTATCGATGCAGAGCAAAGAATATAACAAGAATATAACGTTTTTACTATGTTAAAATTCGCGTTTTCATAAGATAATTATCGAAAAACGTAATCGACATACGCGAATTTCGGTATATGCGTAGTTAAAATCGTGAAATCTTTAATAATACGTGTACCACAGTTTGAAAAATGTTACCAATCGATTCATAACATTACACTTCATATTATCAAACATCTATTTTTATATTTGCATCAAAGTTATTAACACTGTTTCATATCGTATATACCATTTTTCGCTCATATACGCGTATCGTCGAAAAACGAAAAGTTGAAATCTCGTTCAATTTCATTGAATTTATATTCTATCAACGCAGAATAAGGAATACATCAAGAACAAAACATTTTTACTATGTTTAAAAACGCGTTTTCATATGATAATTATCGTAAAACGTAATCGACATACGCAAATTTCGGTATATGCGAAGTTAAAATCGTGAAATCTTTAATAATACTTGTTCCACAGTTCGAAAAATGTTACGAATCGATTCAGAACATTGCATTTCATATGATCAAACATCTATTTTTATATTTGAATCAAAGTTATTAACACTGTTTCATATCGTATATACGATTTTTCGCTCATATACGCGTATCGTCGAAAAGCGAAAAGTTGAAATCTCGTTGAATTTCATTGATTATATATTCTATCGATGCAGAGCAAAGAATATAACAAGAATATAACGTTTTTACTGTGTTTAAATACGCGTTCACATATGATAATTATCGAAAAACGTAATCGACATACGCGAATTTCGGTATATGCGAAATTGAAATCGTGAAACCTTTAATAATACTTGTACCACAGTTTGAAAAATGTTACCAATCGATTCAGAACATTGCATTTCATATGATCAAACATCTATTTTTATATTTGAATCAAAGTTATTAACACTGTTTCATATCGTATATACATGTTTCGCTCATATAAGCGTATCGTCGAAAAACGAAAAGTTGAAATCTCGTCCAATTTCATTGTTTTTATATTCTATCGATCAAGAATAAAGAATATAACAAGAATATAACTTTCTTACTATGTTTAAATACGCGTTTCCATATGATAATTGTCGAAAAACGTAATCGACATACGCGTATTTCGGTATATGAGAAGTTAAAATCGTGAAATCTTTTATAATACTTGTGGCACAGTTTGAAAAATGTTACCAATCGATTCAGAACATTGCATTTCATAAGATCAAACATCTGTTTTATATTGAAATCAAAGATTTCAACATTGTTTCATATCGTATATACGATTTTTCGCTCATATACGCTAATCGTCGAAAAACGAAAAGTTGAAATCTCGTTCAAATTCATTGATTTTATTCTCTATCGACGCAGAATAAAGAATGCAACAAGAATATAACGTTTTTACTATGTTAAAATACGCGTTTTCATAAGATAATTATCGAAAAACGTAATCGACATACGCGAATTTCGGTATATGCGTAGTTAAAATCGTGAAATCTTTAATAATACGTGTACCACAGTTTGAAAAATGTTACCAATCGATTCATAACATTGCATTTCATATTATCAAACATCTATTTTTATATTTGCATCAAAGTTATTAACACTGTTTCATTTCGTATATACGATTTTTCGATCATATACGCGTATCGTCGAAAAACGAAAAGTTGAAATCACGTTCAATTTCATTGTTTTTATATTCCATCGACGCAGAAAAAAGAATACAACAAGAATATATCGTTTTTACTATGTTTATATAGGCGTTTTCATTTGATAATTATCAAAAACTTAATCGAAATACGCGAATTTCGGTATATGTGAAGATGAAATCGTGAAATCTTTAATAATACTTTTGCCAAAGTTTGAAAAATGTTACCAATCGATACAAAACATTGCATTTCATAAGATCAAACATCTATTTTATAATGGAATCAAAGTATTTAACATTGTTTCATATCGTATATACGATTTTTCGCTCATATACGCGTATCGTCGAAGAACGAAAAGTTGAAATCTCGTTCAATTTCATTGATTTTATATTCTATCGATGCAGAGCAAAGAATATAACAAGAATATAACGTTTTTACTATGTTAAAATTCGCGTTTTCATAAGATAATTATCGAAAAACGTAATCGACATACGCGAATTTCGGTATATGCGTAGTTAAAATCGTGAAATCTTTAATAATACGTGTACCACAGTTTGAAAAATGTTACCAATCGATTCATAACATTACACTTCATATTATCAAACATCTATTTTTATATTTGCATCAAAGTTATTAACACTGTTTCATATCGTATATACCATTTTTCGCTCATATACGCGTATCGTCGAAAAACGAAAAGTTGAAATCTCGTTCAATTTCATTGAATTTATATTCTATCAACGCAGAATAAGGAATACATCAAGAACAAAACATTTTTACTATGTTTAAAAACGCGTTTTCATATGATAATTATCGTAAAACGTAATCGACATACGCAAATTTCGGTATATGCGAAGTTAAAATCGTGAAATCTTTAATAATACTTGTTCCACAGTTCGAAAAATGTTACGAATCGATTCAGAACATTGCATTTCATATGATCAAACATCTATTTTTATATTTGAATCAAAGTTATTAACACTGTTTCATATCGTATATACGATTTTTCGCTCATATACGCGTATCGTCGAAAAGCGAAAAGTTGAAATCTCGTTGAATTTCATTGATTATATATTCTATCGATGCAGAGCAAAGAATATAACAAGAATATAACGTTTTTACTGTGTTTAAATACGCGTTCACATATGATAATTATCGAAAAACGTAATCGACATACGCGAATTTCGGTATATGCGAAATTGAAATCGTGAAACCTTTAATAATACTTGTACCACAGTTTGAAAAATGTTACCAATCGATTCAGAACATTGCATTTCATATGATCAAACATCTATTTTTATATTTGAATCAAAGTTATTAACACTGTTTCATATCGTATATACATGTTTCGCTCATATAAGCGTATCGTCGAAAAACGAAAAGTTGAAATCTCGTCCAATTTCATTGTTTTTATATTCTATCGATCAAGAATAAAGAATATAACAAGAATATAACTTTCTTACTATGTTTAAATACGCGTTTCCATATGATAATTGTCGAAAAACGTAATCGACATACGCGAATTTCGGTATATACGAAGTTAAAATCGTGAAACCTTTAATAATACTCGTGCCACAGTTTGAAAAAAGTTACCAGTCGATTCAGAACATTGCATTTCATAAGATCAAACATCTGTTTTATATTGAAATCAAAGATTTTATCATTGTTTCATATCGTATATACCATTTTTCGCTCATATACGCGTATCGTCGAAAAACGAAAAGTTGAAATCTCGTTCAATTTCATTGATTTTATATTCTATCGATGCAGAGCAAAGAATATAACAAGAATATAACGTTTTTACTATGTTTAAATACGCGTTCACATATGATAATTATCGAAAAACGTAAACGACATACGCGTATTTCGGTATATGAGAAGTTAAAATCGTGAAATCTTTTATAATACTTGTGGCACAGTTTGAAAAATGTTACCAATCGATTCAGAACATTGCATTTCATAAGATCAAACATCTGTTTTATATTGAAATCAAAGATTTCAACATTGTTTCATATCGTATATACGATTTTTCGCTCATATACGCTAATCGTCGAAAAACGAAAAGTTGAAATCTCGTTCAAATTCATTGATTTTATTCTCTATCGACGCAGAATAAAGAATGCAACAAGAATATAACGTTTTTACTATGTTAAAATACGCGTTTTCATAAGATAATTATCGAAAAACGTAATCGACATACGCGAATTTCGGTATATGCGTAGTTAAAATCGTGAAATCTTTAATAATACGTGTACCACAGTTTGAAAAATGTTACCAATCAATTCATAACATTACATTTCATATTATCAAACATCTATTTTTATATTTGCATCAAAGTTATTAACACTGTTTCATATCGTATATACCATTTTTCGCTCATATACGCGTATCGTCGAAAAACGAAAAGTTGAAATCTCGTTCAATTTCATTGAATTTATATTCTATCAACGCAGAATAAGGAATACATCAAGAACAAAACATTTTTACTATGTTTAAAAACGCGTTTTCATATGATAATTATCGTAAAACGTAATCGACATACGCAAATTTCGGTATATGCGAAGTTAAAATCGTGAAATCTTTAATAATACTTGTTCCACAGTTCGAAAAATGTTACGAATCGATTCAGAACATTGCATTTCATATGATCAAACATCTATTTTTATATTTGAATCAAAGTTATTAACACTGTTTCATATCGTATATACGATTTTTCGCTCATATACGCGTTTCGTCGAAAAACGAAAAGTTGAAATCTCGTCCAATTTCATTTATTTTATATTCACTCGACGCAGAATAAAGAATATAACATGAATATAACGTTTTTACTATGTTTAAAAACGCGTTTTCATATGATAATTATAGAAAAACGTAATCGACATAAGCGATTTTCGGTATATACGATGTTTAAATCGTAAAAATTTAATAATACTCGCGCCACAGTTTGAAAAAAGTTACCAGTCGATCCAGAACATTGCATTTCATAAGATCAAACATCTGTTTTATATTGGAATCAAAGGTTTTAATATTGTTTCATAACGTATATACGATTTTTCGATCATATACGCGTATCGTCGAAAAACGAAAAGTTGAAATCACGTTCAATTTCATTGTTTTTATATTCCATCGACGCAGAAAAAAGAATACAACAAGAATATATCGTTTTTACTATGTTTATATAGGCGTTTTCATTTGATAATTATCAAAAACTTAATCGAAATACGCGAATTTCGGTATATGTGAAGATGAAATCGTGAAATCTTTAATAATACTTTTGCCAAAGTTTGAAAAATGTTACCAATCGATTCAGAACATTGCATTTCATAAGATCAAACATCTGTTTTATATTGAAATCAAAGATTTCAACATTGTTTCATATCGTATATACGATTTTTCGCTCATATACGCTAATCGTCGAAAAACGAAAAGTTGAAATCTCGTTCAAATTCATTGATTTTATTCTCTATCGACGCAGAATAAAGAATGCAACAAGAATATAAAATTTTTACTATGTTAAAATACGCGTTTTCATAAGATAATTATCGAAAAACGTAATCGACATACGCGAATTTCGGTATATGCGTAGTTAAAATCGTGAAATCTTTAATAATACGTGTACCACAGTTTGAAAAATGTTACCAATCGATTCATAACATTGCATTTCATATTATCAAACATCTATTTTTATATTTGCATCAAAGTTATTAACACTGTTTCATTTCGTATATACGATTTTTCGATCATATACGCGTATCGTCGAAAAACGAAAAGTTGAAATCACGTTCAATTTCATTGTTTTTATATTCCATCGACGCAGAAAAAAGAATACAACAAGAATATATCGTTTTTACTATGTTTATATAGGCGTTTTCATTTGATAATTATCAAAAACTTAATCGAAATACGCGAATTTCAGTATATGCGAAGTTAAAATCGTGAAATCTTTAATAATACTCGTGCCACAGTTTGAAAAATATTACCAATCGAATCAGAACATTGCATTTTATGAGATCAAACGTCTATTTTATTTTGGAATCTTCGTTATAAACTTGTTTCATATGTTATATACGATTATTAGCACATAAAGAAGTATCGTCAAAAGCGAAATTTGAATTCTCAACAAATTTCAATGCATTTATATTCTATCGACGCAGAATACATATTGGAACAAGAATATAAGTTTGTAGCTATGGGTAAATACGAGTTTCAACATGAATATTGTCGAAAAATAAGATCGACACATGCGAATTTCGAGAATTGCGGAGATGAAATCGTGAAAACATTGAAATTACTTGTTCCACCGTTTGAAAAATGTCACCAATCAATTCGGACATTGTATTTCTGAAGATCAAACATCTATTTAATCTTGGAATCGACGTTTTAACCTTGTTTCATATCGTACATACAATTTTTCGTTCATAATGGCGTACCATCGTAATACGAAATATTGAAATCTCATTCAAATTCAATGAGTTTATATTCTCTCGACGCAGAATGAAGAATATAACATGAATGTAACGTTTTTACTATGTTTAAAAACGCGTTATTATATGATAATTATCGAAAAACTTGTTCGACATACGCGAATTTCGGTATATGCGAAGTAAAAATCGTGAAATCTTTAATAATACTTGTGCCACAGTTTGAAAAATGTTACCAATCGTTTCAGAACATTGCATTTCTTAAGGTCAAACATCTGTTTTATATTGATATCAAAGATTTTAACATTGTTTCATATCGTATATACGATTTTTCGCTCATATACGCTAATCTTCGAAATAAGAAAAGTTGAAACATCGTTCAATTTCATTGATTTTATATTCTATCGACGCAGAATAAAGAATACATCAAGAACATAACGTTTTTACTATGTTAAAATACTCGTTTTCATATGATAATTATCAATAAACTTAATCGACATACGCGAATTTCGGTATATGCGAAGTTAAAATCGTGAAATCTTTAATAATACTCGTGCCACAGTTTGAAAAATGTTACCAATCGATTCAGAACATTGCATTTCATATGATCAAACATCTATTTTTATATTGAAATCAAAGATTTTAACATTGTTTCATATCGTATATACGATTTTTCGCTCATATACGCTAATCGTCGAAATACGAAAAGTTGAAACCTCGTTCAATTTCATTGATTTTATATTCTATTGATACAGAATAAAGAATATAACAAGAATATGACGTTTTTACTATGTTTAAATACGCGTTCACATATGATAATTATCGAAAAACGTAATCGGCATACGCGAATTTCAGTATATGCGAAGTTAAAATCGTGAAATCTTTAATAATACTTGTGCCAAAGTTTGAAAAATGTTATCAATCGATTCAGAACATTGCATTTCATATGATCAAACATCTATTTTTATATTTGAATCAAAGTTATTAACACTGTTTCATATCGTATATACGATTCTTCGCTCATATACGCTAATCGTCGAAATACGAAAAGTTGAAACCTCGTTCAATTTCATTGATTTTATATTCTATTGATGCAGAGCAAAGAATATAATAAGAATATAACGTTTTTACTATGTTTAAATACGCGTTCACATATGATAATTATCGAAAAACGTAATCGGCATACGCGAATTTCAGTATATGCGAAGTTAAAATCGTGAAATCTTTAATAATACTCGTGCCCCAGTTTGAAGAAAGTTACCAGTCGATTCAGAACATTGCATTTCATAAGATCAAACATCTATTTTATCTTTGGAATTGACGTTTTAACCTTGTTTCACATCGTATATACGATTTTTCGCTCATATAAGCGTATCGTCGAAAAACGAAATGTTGAAATCTCGTTCAATTTCATTGATTTTATATTCTATCGATGCAGAGCAAAGAATATAACAAGAATATGACGTTTTTACTATGTTTAAATACGCGTTCACATATGATAATTATCGAAAAACGTAATCGGCATACGCGAATTTCAGTATATGCGAAGTTAAAATCGAGAAATCTTTAATAATACTCATGCCACAGTTTGAAAAATATTACCAATCGAATCAGAACATTGCATTTCATAAGATCAAACATCTATTTTATTATGGAATCGTCGTTATAACCTTGTTTCATATGTTATATACGATTATTAGCTCATAAAGAAGTATCGTCGAAAAGCGAAATTTGAATTCTCAACAAATTTCAATGCATTTATATTCTATCGACGCAGAATTCATATTGGAACAAGAATATAAGTTTGTAGCTATGTGTAAATACGAGTTTCAACATGAATATTGTCGAAAAATAAGATCGACACATGCGAATTTCGAGAATTGCGGAGATGAAATCGTGATAACATTGAAATTACTTGTTCCACCGTTTGAAAAATGTCACCAATCAATTCGGACATTGTATTTCTGAAGATCAAACATCTATTTAATCTTGGAATCGACGTTTTAACCTTGTTTCATATCGTATATACAATTTTTCGTTCATAATGGCGTACCATCGTAATACGAAATATTGAAATCTCATTCAAATTCAATGAGTTTATATTCTCTCGACGCAGAATAAAGAATATAACATGAATGTAACGTTTTTACTATGTTTAAAAACGCGTTATTATATGATAATTATCGAAAAACGTGTTCGTCATACGCGAATTTCGGTATATACGAAGTTAAAATCGTGAAACCTTTAATAATACTCGTGCCCCAGTTTGAAGAAAGTTACCAGTCGATTCAGAACATTGCATTTCATAAGATCAAACATCTATTTTATCTTTGGAATTGACGTTTTAACCTTGTTTCACATCGTATATACGATTTTTCGCTCATATAAGCGTATCGTCGAAAAACGAAATGTTGAAATCTCGTTCAATTTCATTGATTTTATATTCTATCGATGCAGAGCAAAGAATATAATAAGAATATGACGTTTTTACTATGTTTATATACGCGTTCACATATGATAATTATCGAAAAACGTAATCGGCATACGCGAATTTCAGTATATGCGAAGTAAAAATCGTGAAATCTTTAATAATACTCGTGCCACAGATTGAAAAATGTTACCAATCGAATCAGAACATTGCATTTCAAATGATCAAACATCTATTTTTATATTGAAATCAAAGTTTTTAACATTGTTTCATATCGTATATACGATTTTTCGCTCATATAAGCGTATCGTCGAAAAACGAAAAGTTGAAACATCGTTCAATTTCATTGATTTTATATTCTATTAATATAGAATAAAGAATATTACATGAATATAACGTTTTTATTATGTTTAAATACGCGTTTTCATATGATAATTATCGATAAACTTAAACGATAACGCGAATTTCGGTATAAGCGAAGTTAAAATCGTGAAACCTTTAATAATACTCGTGCCCCAGTTTGAAGAAAGTTACCAGTCGATTCAAAACATTGCATTTCATAAGATCAAACATCTATTTTATCTTTGGAATTGACGTTTTAACCATGTTTCACATCGTATATACGATTTTTCGCTCATATAAGCGTATCGTCGAAAAACGAAATGTTGAAATCTCGTTCAATTTCATTGATTTTATACTCTATCGATGCAGAGCAAAGAATATAACAAGAATATGACGTTTTTACTATGTTTATATACGCGTTCACATATGATAATTATCGAAAAACTTAATCGGCATACGCGAATTTCAGTATATGCGAAGTAAAAATCGTGAAATCTTTAATAATACTCGTGCCACAGATTGAAAAATGTTACCAATCGATTCAGAACATTGCATTTCATATGATCAAACATCTATTTTTATATTGAAATCAAAGTTTTTAACATTGTTTCATATCGTATATACGATTTTTCGCTCATATACGCTAATCGTCGAAAAACGAAAAGTTGAAATCTCGTTCAAATTCATTGATTTTATTCTCTATCGACGCAGAATAAAGAATGCAACAAGAATATAAAATTTTTACTATGTTAAAATACGCGTTTTCATAAGATAATTATCGAAAAACGTAATCGACATACGCGAATTTCGGTATATGCGTAGTTAAAATCGTGAAATCTTTAATAATACGTGTACCACAGTTTGAAAAATGTTACCAATCGATTCATAACATTGCATTTCATATTATCAAACATCTATTTTTATATTTGCATCAAAGTTATTAACACTGTTTCATTTCGTATATACGATTTTTCGATCATATACGCGTATCGTCGAAAAACGAAAAGTTGAAATCACGTTCAATTTCATTGTTTTTATATTCCATCGACGCAGAAAAAAGAATACAACAAGAATATATCGTTTTTACTATGTTTATATAGGCGTTTTCATTTGATAATTATCAAAAACTTAATCGAAATACGCGAATTTCAGTATATGCGAAGTTAAAATCGTGAAATCTTTAATAATACTCGTGCCACAGTTTGAAAAATATTACCAATCGAATCAGAACATTGCATTTTATGAGATCAAACGTCTATTTTATTTTGGAATCTTCGTTATAAACTTGTTTCATATGTTATATACGATTATTAGCACATAAAGAAGTATCGTCAAAAGCGAAATTTGAATTCTCAACAAATTTCAATGCATTTATATTCTATCGACGCAGAATACATATTGGAACAAGAATATAAGTTTGTAGCTATGGGTAAATACGAGTTTCAACATGAATATTGTCGAAAAATAAGATCGACACATGCGAATTTCGAGAATTGCGGAGATGAAATCGTGAAAACATTGAAATTACTTGTTCCACCGTTTGAAAAATGTCACCAATCAATTCGGACATTGTATTTCTGAAGATCAAACATCTATTTAATCTTGGAATCGACGTTTTAACCTTGTTTCATATCGTACATACAATTTTTCGTTCATAATGGCGTACCATCGTAATACGAAATATTGAAATCTCATTCAAATTCAATGAGTTTATATTCTCTCGACGCAGAATGAAGAATATAACATGAATGTAACGTTTTTACTATGTTTAAAAACGCGTTATTATATGATAATTATCGAAAAACTTGTTCGACATACGCGAATTTCGGTATATGCGAAGTAAAAATCGTGAAATCTTTAATAATACTTGTGCCACAGTTTGAAAAATGTTACCAATCGTTTCAGAACATTGCATTTCTTAAGGTCAAACATCTGTTTTATATTGATATCAAAGATTTTAACATTGTTTCATATCGTATATACGATTTTTCGCTCATATACGCTAATCTTCGAAATACGAAAAGTTGAAACCTCGTTCAATTTCATTGATTTTATATTCTATTGATACAGAATAAAGAATATAACAAGAATATGACGTTTTTACTATGTTTAAATACGCGTTCACATATGATAATTATCGAAAAACGTAATCGGCATACGCGAATTTCAGTATATGCGAAGTTAAAATCGTGAAATCTTTAATAATACTTGTGCCAAAGTTTGAAAAATGTTATCAATCGATTCAGAACATTGCATTTCATATGATCAAACATCTATTTTTATATTTGAATCAAAGTTATTAACACTGTTTCATATCGTATATACGATTTTTCGCTCATATACGCTAATCGTCGAAATACGAAAAGTTGAAACCTCGTTCAATTTCATTGATTTTATATTCTATTGATGCAGAGCAAAGAATATAATAAGAATATAACGTTTTTACTATGTTTAAATACGCGTTCACATATGATAATTATCGAAAAACGTAATCGGCATACGCGAATTTCAGTATATGCGAAGTTAAAATCGTGAAATCTTTAATAATACTCGTGCCCCAGTTTGAAGAAAGTTACCAGTCGATTCAGAACATTGCATTTCATAAGATCAAACATCTATTTTATCTTTGGAATTGACGTTTTAACCTTGTTTCACATCGTATATACGATTTTTCGCTCATATAAGCGTATCGTCGAAAAACGAAATGTTGAAATCTCGTTCAATTTCATTGATTTTATATTCTATCGATGCAGAGCAAAGAATATAACAAGAATATGACGTTTTTACTATGTTTAAATACGCGTTCACATATGATAATTATCGAAAAACGTAATCGGCATACGCGAATTTCAGTATATGCGAAGTTAAAATCGAGAAATCTTTAATAATACTCATGCCACAGTTTGAAAAATATTACCAATCGAATCAGAACATTGCATTTCATAAGATCAAACATCTATTTTATTATGGAATCGTCGTTATAACCTTGTTTCATATGTTATATACGATTATTAGCTCATAAAGAAGTATCGTCGAAAAGCGAAATTTGAATTCTCAACAAATTTCAATGCATTTATATTCTATCGACGCAGAATTCATATTGGAACAAGAATATAAGATTGTAGCTATGTGTAAATACGAGTTTCAACATGAATATTGTCGAAAAATAAGATCGACACATGCGAATTTCGAGAATTGCGGAGATGAAATCGTGATAACATTGAAATTACTTGTTCCACCGTTTGAAAAATGTCACCAATCAATTCGGACATTGTATTTCTGAAGATCAAACATCTATTTAATCTTGGAATCGACGTTTTAACCTTGTTTCATATCGTATATACAATTTTTCGTTCATAATGGCGTACCATCGTAATACGAAATATTGAAATCTCATTCAAATTCAATGAGTTTATATTCTCTCGACGCAGAATAAAGAATATAACATGAATGTAACGTTTTTACTATGTTTAAAAACGCGTTATTATATGATAATTATCGAAAAACGTGTTCGACATACGCGAATTTCGGTATATACGAAGTTAAAATCGTGAAACCTTTAATAATACTCGTGCCCCAGTTTGAAGAAAGTTACCAGTCGATTCAGAACATTGCATTTCATAAGATCAAACATCTATTTTATCTTTGGAATTGACGTTTTAACCTTGTTTCACATCGTATATACGATTTTTCGCTCATATAAGCGTATCGTCGAAAAACGAAATGTTGAAATCTCGTTCAATTTCATTGATTTTATATTCTATCGATGCAGAGCAAAGAATATAACAAGAATATGACGTTTTTACTATGTTTAAATACGCGTTCACATATGATAATTATCGAAAAACGTAATCGGCATACGCGAATTTCGGTATATGCGAAGTTAAAATCGTGAAATCTTTAATAATACTCATGCCACAGTTTGAAAAATATTACCAATCGAATCAGAACATTGCATTTCATAAGATCAAACATCTATTTTATTTTGGAATCGTCGTTATAACCTTGTTTCATATGTTATATACGATTATTAGCTCATAAAGAAGTATCGTCGAAAAGCGAAATTTGAATTCTCAACAAATTTCAATGCATTTATATTCTATCGACGCAGAATTCATATTGGAACAAGAATATAAGTTTGTAGCTATGTGTAAATACGAGTTTCAACATGAATATTGTCGAAAAATAAGATCGACACATGCGAATTTCGAGAATTGCGGAGATGAAATCGTGAAAACATTGAAATTACTTGTTCCACCGTTTGAAAAATGTCACCAATCAATTCGGACATTGTATTTCTGAAGATCAAACATCTATTTAATCTTGGAATCGACGTTTTAACCTTGTTTCATATCGTATATACAATTTTTCGTTCATAATGGCGTACCATCGTAATACGAAATATTGAAATCTCATTCAAATTCAATGAGTTTATATTCTCTCGACGCAGAATAAAGAATATAACATGAATGTAACGTTTTTACTATGTTTAAAAACGCGTTATTATATGATAATTATCGAAAAACGTGTTCGACATACGCGAATTTCGGTATATACGAAGTTAAAATCGTGAAACCTTTAATAATACTCGTGCCCCAGTTTGAAGAAAGTTACCAGTCGATTCAGAACATTGCATTTCATAAGATCAAACATCTATTTTATCTTTGGAATTGACATTTTAACCTTGTTTCACATCGTATATACGATTTTTCGCTCATATACGCGTACCGCCGAAAAACGAAAAGTTGAAATCTCGTTCAATTTCATTGATTTTATATTCTATCGATGCAGAGCAAAGAATATAACAAGAATATGACGTTTTTACTATGTTTAAATACGCGTTCACATATGATAATTATCGAAAAACGTAATCGGCATACGCGAATTTCAGTATATGCGAAGTTAAAATCGAGAAATCTTTAATAATACTCATGCCACAGTTTGAAAAATATTACCAATCGAATCAGAACATTGCATTTCATAAGATCAAACATCTATTTTATTTTGGAATCGTCGTTATAACCTTGTTTCATATGTTATATACGATTATTAGCTCATAAAGAAGTATCGTCGAAAAGCGAAATTTGAATTCTCAACAAATTTCAATGCATTTATATTCTATCGACGCAGAATTCATATTGGAACAAGAATATAAGTTTGTAGCTATGTGTAAATACGAGTTTCAACATGAATATTGTCGAAAAATAAGATCGACACATGCGAATTTCGAGAATTGCGGAGATGAAATCGTGATAACATTGAAATTACTTGTTCCACCGTTTGAAAAATGTCACCAATCAATTCGGACATTGTATTTCTGAAGATCAAACATCTATTTAATCTTGGAATCGACGTTTTAACCTTGTTTCATATCGTATATACAATTTTTCGTTCATAATGGCGTACCATCGTAATACGAAATATTGAAATCTCATTCAAATTCAATGAGTTTATATTCTCTCGACGCAGAATAAAGAATATAACATGAATGTAACGTTTTTACTATGTTTAAAAACGCGTTATTATATGATAATTATCGAAAAACGTGTTCGACATACGCGAATTTCGGTATATACGAAGTTAAAATCGTGAAACCTTTAATAATACTCGTGCCCCAGTTTGAAGAAAGTTACCAGTCGATTCAGAACATTGCATTTCATAAGATCAAACATCTATTTTATCTTTGGAATTGACGTTTTAACCTTGTTTCACATCGTATATACGATTTTTCGCTCATATACGCGTACCGCCGAAAAACGAAAAGTTGAAATCTCGTTCAATTTCATTGATTTTATATTCTATCGATGCAGAGCAAAGAATATAACAAGAATATGACGTTTTTACTATGTTTAAATACGCGTTCACATATGATAATTATCGAAAAACGTAATCGGCATACGCGAATTTCAGTATATGCGAAGTTAAAATCGAGAAATCTTTAATAATAATCATGCCACAGTTTGAAAAATATTACCAATCGAATCAGAACATTGCATTTCATAAGATCAAACATCTATTTTATTTTGGAATCGTCGTTATAACCTTGTTTCATATGTTATATACGATTATTAGCTCATAAAGAAGTATCGTCGAAAAGCGAAATTTGAATTCTCAACAAATTTCAATGCATTTATATTCTATCGACGCAGAATTCATATTGGAACAAGAATATAAGTTTGTAGCTATGTGTAAATACGAGTTTCAACATGAATATTGTCGAAAAATAAGATCGACACATGCGAATTTCGAGAATTGCGGAGATGAAATCGTGATAACATTGAAATTACTTGTTCCACCGTTTGAAAAATGTCACCAATCAATTCGGACATTGTATTTCTGAAGATCAAACATCTATTTAATCTTGGAATCGACGTTTTAACCTTGTTTCACATCGTATATACAATTTTTCGCTCATAATGGCGTACCATCGTAATACGAAATATTGAAATCTCATTCAAATTCAATGAGTTTATATTCTCTCGACGCAGAATAAAGAATATAACATGAATGTAACGTTTTTACTATGTTTAAAAACGCGTTATTATATGATAATTATCGAAAAACGTGTTCGACATACGCGAATTTCGGTATATACGAAGTTAAAATCGTGAAACCTTTAATAATACTCGTGCCCCAGTTTGAAGAAAGTTACCAGTCGATTCAGAACATTGCATTTCATAATATCAAACATCTATTTTATCTTTGGAATTGACGTTTTAACCTTGTTTCACATCGTATATACGATTTTTCGCTCATATAAGCGTATCGTCGAAAAACGAAATGTTGAAATCTCGTTCAATTTCATTGATTTTATATTCTATCGATGCAGAGCAAAGAATATAACAAGAATATGACGTTTTTACTATGTTTAAATACGCGTTCACATATGATAATTATCGAAAAACGTAATCGGCATACGCGAATTTCAGTATATGCGAAGTTAAAATCGAGAAATCTTTAATAATACTCATGCCACAGTTTGAAAAATATTACCAATCGAATCAGAACATTGCATTTCATAAGATCAAACATCTATTTTATTTTGGAATCGTCGTTATAACCTTGTTTCATATGTTATATACGATTATTAGCTCATAAAGAAGTATCGTCGAAAAGCGAAATTTGAATTCTCAACAAATTTCAATGCATTTATATTCTATCGACGCAGAATTCATATTGGAACAAGAATATAAGTTTGTAGCTATGTGTAAATACGAGTTTCAACATGAATATTGTCGAAAAATAAGATCGACACATGCGAATTTCGAGAATTGCGGAGATGAAATCGTGAAAACATTGAAATTACTTGTTCCACCGTTTGAAAAATGTCACCAATCAATTCGGACATTGTATTTCTGAAGATCAAACATCTATTTAATCTTGGAATCGACGTTTTAACCTTGTTTCATATCGTATATACAATTTTTCGTTCATAATGGCGTACCATCGTAATACGAAATATTGAAATCTCATTCAAATTCAATGAGTTTATATTCTCTCGACGCAGAATAAAGAATATAACATGAATGTAACGTTTTTACTATGTTTAAAAACGCGTTATTATATGATAATTATCGAAAAACGTGTTCGACATACGCGAATTTCGGTATATACGAAGTTAAAATCGTGAAACCTTTAATAATACTCGTGCCCCAGTTTGAAGAAAGTTACCAGTCGATTCAGAACATTGCATTTCATAAGATCAAACATCTATTTTATCTTTGGAATTGACGTTTTAACCTTGTTTCACATCGTATATACGATTTTTCGCTCATATACGCGTACCGCCGAAAAACGAAAAGTTGAAATCTCGTTCAATTTCATTGATTTTATATTCTATCGATGCAGAGCAAAGAATATAACAAGAATATGACGTTTTTACTATGTTTAAATACGCGTTCACATATGATAATTATCGAAAAACGTAATCGGCATACGCGAATTTCAGTATATGCGAAGTTAAAATCGAGAAATCTTTAATAATACTCATGCCACAGTTTGAAAAATATTACCAATCGAATCAGAACATTGCATTTCATAAGATCAAACATCTATTTTATTTTGGAATCGTCGTTATAACCTTGTTTCATATGTTATATACGATTATTAGCTCATAAAGAAGTATCGTCGAAAAGCGAAATTTGAATTCTCAACAAATTTCAATGCATTTATATTCTATCGACGCAGAATTCATATTGGAACAAGAATATAAGTTTGTAGCTATGTGTAAATACGAGTTTCAACATGAATATTGTCGAAAAATAAGATCGACACATGCGAATTTCGAGAATTGCGGAGATGAAATCGTGATAACATTGAAATTACTTGTTCCACCGTTTGAAAAATGTCACCAATCAATTCGGACATTGTATTTCTGAAGATCAAACATCTATTTAATCTTGGAATCGACGTTTTAACCTTGTTTCATATCGTATATACAATTTTTCGTTCATAATGGCGTACCATCGTAATACGAAATATTGAAATCTCATTCAAATTCAATGAGTTTATATTCTCTCGACGCAGAATAAAGAATATAACATGAATGTAACGTTTTTACTATGTTTAAAAACGCGTTATTATATGATAATTATCGAAAAACGTGTTCGACATACGCGAATTTCGGTATATACGAAGTTAAAATCGTGAAACCTTTAATAATACTCGTGCCCCAGTTTGAAGAAAGTTACCAGTCGATTCAGAACATTGCATTTCATAAGATCAAACATCTATTTTATCTTTGGAATTGACGTTTTAACCTTGTTTCACATCGTATATACGATTTTTCGCTCATATACGCGTACCGCCGAAAAACGAAAAGTTGAAATCTCGTTCAATTTCATTGATTTTATATTCTATCGATGCAGAGCAAAGAATATAACAAGAATATGACGTTTTTACTATGTTTAAATACGCGTTCACATATGATAATTATCGAAAAACGTAATCGGCATACGCGAATTTCAGTATATGCGAAGTTAAAATCGAGAAATCTTTAATAATACTCATGCCACAGTTTGAAAAATATTACCAATCGAATCAGAACATTGCATTTCATAAGATCAAACATCTATTTTATTTTGGAATCGTCGTTATAACCTTGTTTCATATGTTATATACGATTATTAGCTCATAAAGAAGTATCGTCGAAAAGCGAAATTTGAATTCTCAACAAATTTCAATGCATTTATATTCTATCGACGCAGAATTCATATTGGAACAAGAATATAAGTTTGTAGCTATGTGTAAATACGAGTTTCAACATGAATATTGTCGAAAAATAAGATCGACACATGCGAATTTCGAGAATTGCGGAGATGAAATCGTGATAACATTGAAATTACTTGTTCCACCGTTTGAAAAATGTCACCAATCAATTCGGACATTGTATTTCTGAAGATCAAACATCTATTTAATCTTGGAATCGACGTTTTAACCTTGTTTCATATCGTATATACAATTTTTCGTTCATAATGGCGTACCATCGTAATACGAAATATTGAAATCTCATTCAAATTCAATGAGTTTATATTCTCTCGACGCAGAATAAAGAATATAACATGAATGTAACGTTTTTACTATGTTTAAAAACGCGTTATTATATGATAATTATCGAAAAACGTGTTCGACATACGCGAATTTCGGTATATACGAAGTTAAAATCGTGAAACCTTTAATAATACTCGTGCCCCAGTTTGAAGAAAGTTACCACTCGATTCAGAACATTGCATTTCATAAGATCAAACATCTATTTTATCTTTGGAATTGACGTTTTAACCTTGTTTCACATCGTATATACGATTTTTCGCTCATATACGCGTACCGCCGAAAAACGAAAAGTTGAAATCTCGTTCAATTTCATTGATTTTATATTCTATCGATGCAGAGCAAAGAATATAACAAGAATATGACGTTTTTACTATGTTTAAATACGCGTTCACATATGATAATTATCGAAAAACGTAATCGGCATACGCGAATTTCAGTATATGCGAAGTTAAAATCGAGAAATCTTTAATAATGCTCATGCCACAGTTTGAAAAATATTACCAATCGAATCAGAACATTGCATTTCATAAGATCAAACATCTATTTTATTTTGGAATCGTCGTTATAACCTTGTTTCATATGTTATATACGATTATTAGCTCATAAAGAAGTATCGTCGAAAAGCGAAATTTGAATTCTCAACAAATTTCAATGCATTTATTTTCTATCGACGCAGAATACATATTGGAACAAGAATATAAGTTTGTAGCTATGTGTAAATACGAGTTTCAACATGAATATTGTCGAAAAATAAGATCGACACATGCGAATTTCGAGAATTGCGGAGATGAAATCGTGAAAACATTGAAATTACTTGTTCCACCGTTTGAAAAATGTCACCAATCAATTCGGACATTGTATTTCTGAAGATCAAACATCTATTTAATCTTGGAATCGACGTTTTAACCTTGTTTCATATCGTACATACAATTTTTCGTTCATAATGGCGTACCATCGTAATACGAAATATTGAAATCTCATTCAAATTCAATGAGTTTATATTCTCTCGACGCAGAATGAAGAATATAACATGAATGTAACGTTTTTACTATGTTTAAAAACGCGTTATTATATGATAATTATCGAAAAACTTGTTCGACATACGCGAATTTCGGTATATGCGAAGTAAAAATCGTGAAATCTTTAATAATACTTGTGCCACAGTTTGAAAAATGTTACCAATCGTTTCAGAACATTGCATTTCTTAAGGTCAAACATCTGTTTTATATTGATATCAAAGATTTTAACATTGTTTCATATCGTATATACGATTTTTCGCTCATATACGCTAATCTTCGAAATAAGAAAAGTTGAAACATCGTTCAATTTCATTGATTTTATATTCTATCGACGCAGAATAAAGAATACATCAAGAACATAACGTTTTTACTATGTTAAAATACTCGTTTTCATATGATAATTATCGATAAACTTAATCGACATACGCGAATTTCGGTATATGCGAAGTTAAAATCGTGAAATCTTTAATAATACTCGTGCCACAGTTTGAAAAATGTTACCAATCGATTCAGAACATTGCATTTCATATGATCAAACATCTATTTTTATATTGAAATCAAAGATTTTAACATTGTTTCATATCGTATATACGATTTTTCGCTCATATACGCTAATCGTCGAAATACGAAAAGTTGAAACCTCGTTCAATTTCATTGATTTTATATTCTATTGATACAGAATAAAGAATATAACAAGAATATGACGTTTTTACTATGTTTAAATACGCGTTCACATATGATAATTATCGAAAAACGTAATCGGCATACGCGAATTTCAGTATATGCGAAGTTAAAATCGTGAAATCTTTAATAATACTTGTGCCAAAGTTTGAAAAATGTTATCAATCGATTCAGAACATTGCATTTCATATGATCAAACATCTATTTTTATATTTGAATCAAAGTTATTAACACTGTTTCATATCGTATATACGATTTTTCGCTCATATACGCTAATCGTCGAAATACGAAAAGTTGAAACCTCGTTCAATTTCATTGATTTTATATTCTATTGATGCAGAGCAAAGAATATAATAAGAATATAACGTTTTTACTATGTTTAAATACGCGTTCACATATGATAATTATCGAAAAACGTAATCGGCATACGCGAATTTCAGTATATGCGAAGTTAAAATCGTGAAATCTTTAATAATACTCGTGCCCCAGTTTGAAGAAAGTTACCAGTCGATTCAGAACATTGCATTTCATAAGATCAAACATCTATTTTATCTTTGGAATTGACGTTTTAACCTTGTTTCACATCGTATATACGATTTTTCGCTCATATAAGCGTATCGTCGAAAAACGAAAAGTTGAAATCTCGTTCAATTTCATTGATTTTATATTCTATCGATGCAGAGCAAAGAATATAACAAGAATATGACGTTTTTACTATGTTTAAATACGCGTTCACATATGATAATTATCGAAAAACGTAATCGGCATACGCGAATTTCAGTATATGCGAAGTTAAAATCGAGAAATCTTTAATAATACTCATGCCACAGTTTGAAAAATATTACCAATCGAATCAGAACATTGCATTTCATAAGATCAAACATCTATTTTATTATGGAATCGTCGTTATAACCTTGTTTCATATGTTATATACGATTATTAGCTCATAAAGAAGTATCGTCGAAAAGCGAAATTTGAATTCTCAACAAATTTCAATGCATTTATATTCTATCGAAGCAGAATTCATATTGGAACAAGAATATAAGTTTGTAGCTATGTGTAAATACGAGTTTCAACATGAATATTGTCGAAAAATAAGATCGACACATGCGAATTTCGAGAATTGCGGAGATGAAATCGTGATAACATTGAAATTACTTGTTCCACCGTTTGAAAAATGTCACCAATCAATTCGGACATTGTATTTCTGAAGATCAAACATCTATTTAATCTTGGAATCGACGTTTTAACCTTGTTTCATATCGTATATACAATTTTTCGTTCATAATGGCGTACCATCGTAATACGAAATATTGAAATCTCATTCAAATTCAATGAGTTTATATTCTCTCGACGCAGAATAAAGAATATAACATGAATGTAACGTTTTTACTATGTTTAAAAACGCGTTATTATATGATAATTATCGAAAAACGTGTTCGACATACGCGAATTTCGGTATATACGAAGTTAAAATCGTGAAACCTTTAATAATACTCGTGCCCCAGTTTGAAGAAAGTTACCAGTCGATTCAGAACATTGCATTTCATAAGATCAAACATCTATTTTATCTTTGGAATTGACGTTTTAACCTTGTTTCACATCGTATATACGATTTTTCGCTCATATAAGCGTATCGTCGAAAAACGAAATGTTGAAATCTCGTTCAATTTCATTGATTTTATATTCTATCGATGCAGAGCAAAGAATATAACAAGAATATGACGTTTTTACTATGTTTAAATACGCGTTCACATATGATAATTATCGAAAAACGTAATCGGCATACGCGAATTTCAGTATATGCGAAGTTAAAATCGAGAAATCTTTAATAATACTCATGCCACAGTTTGAAAAATATTACCAATCGAATCAGAACATTGCATTTCATAAGATCAAACATCTATTTTATTTTGGAATCGTCGTTATAACCTTGTTTCATATGTTATATACGATTATTAGCTCATAAAGAAGTATCGTCGAAAAGCGAAATTTGAATTCTCAACAAATTTCAATGCATTTATATTCTATCGACGCAGAATTCATATTGGAACAAGAATATAAGTTTGTAGCTATGTGTAAATACGAGTTTCAACATGAATATTGTCGAAAAATAAGATCGACACATGCGAATTTCGAGAATTGCGGAGATGAAATCGTGATAACATTGAAATTACTTGTTCCACCGTTTGAAAAATGTCACCAATCAATTCGGACATTGTATTTCTGAAGATCAAACATCTATTTAATCTTGGAATCGACGTTTTAACCTTGTTTCATATCGTATATACAATTTTTCGTTCATAATGGCGTACCATCGTAATACGAAATATTGAAATCTCATTCAAATTCAATGAGTTTATATTCTCTCGACGCAGAATAAAGAATATAACATGAATGTAACGTTTTTACTATGTTTAAAAACGCGTTATTATATGATAATTATCGAAAAACGTGTTCGACATACGCGAATTTCGGTATATACGAAGTTAAAATCGTGAAACCTTTAATAATACTCGTGCCCCAGTTTGAAGAAAGTTACCAGTCGATTCAGAACATTGCATTTCATAAGATCAAACATCTATTTTATCTTTGGAATTGAGGTTTTAACCTTGTTTCACATCGTATATACGATTTTTCGCTCATATACGCGTACCGCCGAAAAACGAAAAGTTGAAATCTCGTTCAATTTCATTGATTTTATATTCTATCGATGCAGAGCAAAGAATATAACAAGAATATGACGTTTTTACTATGTTTAAATACGCGTTCACATATGATAATTATCGAAAAACGTAATCGGCATACGCGAATTTCAGTATATGCGAAGTTAAAATCGAGAAATCTTTAATAATACTCATGCCACAGTTTGAAAAATATTACCAATCGAATCAGAACATTGCATTTCATAAGATCAAACATCTATTTTATTTTGGAATCGTCGTTATAACCTTGTTTCATATGTTATATACGATTATTAGCTCATAAAGAAGTATCGTCGAAAAGCGAAATTTGAATTCTCAACAAATTTCAATGCATTTATATTCTATCGACGCAGAATTCATATTGGAACAAGAATATAAGTTTGTAGCTATGTGTAAATACGAGTTTCAACATGAATATTGTCGAAAAATAAGATCGACACATGCGAATTTCGAGAATTGCGGAGATGAAATCGTGATAACATTGAAATTACTTGTTCCACCGTTTGAAAAATGTCACCAATCAATTCGGACATTGTATTTCTGAAGATCAAACATCTATTTAATCTTGGAATCGACGTTTTAACCTTGTTTCATATCGTATATACAATTTTTCGTTCATAATGGCGTACCATCGTAATACGAATTATTGAAATCTCATTCAAATTCAATGAGTTTATATTCTCTCGACGCAGAATAAAGAATATAACATGAATGTAACGTTTTTACTATGTTTAAAAACGCGTTATTATATGATAATTATCGAAAAACGTGTTCGACATACGCGAATTTCGGTATATACGAAGTTAAAATCGTGAAACCTTTAATAATACTCGTGCCCCAGTTTGAAGAAAGTTACCAGTCGATTCAGAACATTGCATTTCATAAGATCAAACATCTATTTTATCTTTGGAATTGACGTTTTAACCTTGTTTCACATCGTATATACGATTTTTCGCTCATATAAGCGTATCGTCGAAAAACGAAATGTTGAAATCTCGTTCAATTTCATTGATTTTATATTCTATCGATGCAGAGCAAAGAATATAATAAGAATATGACGTTTTTACTATGTTTATATACGCGTTCACATATGATAATTATCGAAAAACGTAATCGGCATACGCGAATTTCAGTATATGCGAAGTAAAAATCGTGAAATCTTTAATAATACTCGTGCCACAGATTGAAAAATGTTACCAATCGAATCAGAACATTGCATTTCAAATGATCAAACATCTATTTTTATATTGAAATCAAAGTTTTTAACATTGTTTCATATCGTATATACGATTTTTCGCTCATATAAGCGTATCGTCGAAAAACGAAAAGTTGAAACATCGTTCAATTTCATTGATTTTATATTCTATTAATATAGAATAAAGAATATTACATGAATATAACGTTTTTATTATGTTTAAATACGCGTTTTCATATGATAATTATCGATAAACTTAAACGATAACGCGAATTTCGGTATAAGCGAAGTTAAAATCGTGAAACCTTTAATAATACTCGTGCCCCAGTTTGAAGAAAGTTACCAGTCGATTCAAAACATTGCATTTCATAAGATCAAACATCTATTTTATCTTTGGAATTGACGTTTTAACCATGTTTCACATCGTATATACGATTTTTCGCTCATATAAGCGTATCGTCGAAAAACGAAATGTTGAAATCTCGTTCAATTTCATTGATTTTATACTCTATCGATGCAGAGCAAAGAATATAACAAGAATATGACGTTTTTACTATGTTTATATACGCGTTCACATATGATAATTATCGAAAAACTTAATCGGCATACGCGAATTTCAGTATATGCGAAGTAAAAATCGTGAAATCTTTAATAATACTCGTGCCACAGATTGAAAAATGTTACCAATCGATTCAGAACATTGCATTTCATATGATCAAACATCTATTTTTATATTGAAATCAAAGTTTTTAACATTGTTTCATATCGTATATACGATTTTTCGCTCATATAAGCGTATCGTCGAAAAACGAAAAGTTGAAACCTCGTTCAATTTCATTGATTTTATATTCTATTGATATAGAATAAAGAATATTACATGAATATAACGTTTTTATTATGTTTAAATACGCGTTTTCATATGATAATTATCGATAAACTTAATCGATAACGCGAATTTCGGTATAAGCGAAATTAAATCGTGAAATATTTAATAATACTTGTGCCACAGTTTGAAAAATGTTACCAATCGATTCAGAACATTGCATTTCATAGGATCAAACATCTGTTTTATATTGAAATCAAAGATTTTAACATTGTTTCATATCGTATATACCATTTTTCGCTCATATACTCGTATCGTCGAAAAACGAAAAGTTGAAATCTCGTTCAATTTCATTGATTTTATATTCTATTGATGCAGAGCAAAGAATATAACAAGAATATAACGTTTTTACTATGTTTAAATACGCGTTCACATATGATAATTATCGAAAAACGTAATCGGCATACGCGAATTTCAGTATATGCGAAGTTAAAATCGAGAAATCTTTAATAATGCTCATGCCACAGTTTGAAAAATATTACCAATCGAATCAGAACATTGCATTTCATAAGATCAAACATCTATTTTATTTTGGAATCGTCGTTATAACCTTGTTTCATATGTTATATACGATTATTAGCTCATAAAGAAGTATCGTCGAAAAGCGAAATTTGAATTCTCAACAAATTTCAATGCATTTATTTTCTATCGACGCAGAATACATATTGGAACAAGAATATAAGTTTGTAGCTATGTGTAAATACGAGTTTCAACATGAATATTGTCGAAAAATAAGATCGACACATGCGAATTTCGAGAATTGCGGAGATGAAATCGTGAAAACATTGAAATTACTTGTTCCACCGTTTGAAAAATGTCACCAATCAATTCGGACATTGTATTTCTGAAGATCAAACATCTATTTAATCTTGGAATCGACGTTTTAACCTTGTTTCATATCGTATATACAATTTTTCGTTCATAATGGCGTACCATCGTAATACGAAATATTGAAATCTCATTCAAATTCAATGAGTTTATATTCTCTCGACGCAGAATGAAGAATATAACATGAATGTAACGTTTTTACTATGTTTAAAAACGCGTTATTATATGATAATTATCGAAAAACTTGTTCGACATACGCGAATTTCGGTATATGCGAAGTAAAAATCGTGAAATCTTTAATAATACTTGTGCCACAGTTTGAAAAATGTTACCAATCGTTTCAGAACATTGCATTTCTTAAGGTCAAACATCTGTTTTATATTGATATCAAAGATTTTAACATTGTTTCATATCGTATATACGATTTTTCGCTCATATACGCTAATCTTCGAAATAAGAAAAGTTGAAACATCGTTCAATTTCATTGATTTTATATTCTATCGACGCAGAATAAAGAATACATCAAGAACATAACGTTTTTACTATGTTAAAATACTCGTTTTCATATGATAATTATCGATAAACTTAATCGACATACGCGAATTTCGGTATATGCGAAGTTAAAATCGTGAAATCTTTAATAATACTCGTGCCACAGTTTGAAAAATGTTACCAATCGATTCAGAACATTGCATTTCATATGATCAAACATCTATTTTTATATTGAAATCAAAGATTTTAACATTGTTTCATATCGTATATACGATTTTTCGCTCATATACGCTAATCGTCGAAATACGAAAAGTTGAAACCTCGTTCAATTTCATTGATTTTATATTCTATTGATACAGAATAAAGAATATAACAAGAATATGACGTTTTTACTATGTTTAAATACGCGTTCACATATGATAATTATCGAAAAACGTAATCGGCATACGCGAATTTCAGTATATGCGAAGTTAAAATCGTGAAATCTTTAATAATACTTGTGCCAAAGTTTGAAAAATGTTATCAATCGATTCAGAACATTGCATTTCATATGATCAAACATCTATTTTTATATTTGAATCAAAGTTATTAACACTGTTTCATATCGTATATACGATTTTTCGCTCATATACGCTAATCGTCGAAATACGAAAAGTTGAAACCTCGTTCAATTTCATTGATTTTATATTCAATTGATGCAGAGCAAAGAATATAATAAGAATATAACGTTTTTACTATGTTTAAATACGCGTTCACATATGATAATTATCGAAAAACGTAATCGGCATACGCGAATTTCAGTATATGCGAAGTTAAAATCGTGAAATCTTTAATAATACTCGTGCCCCAGTTTGAAGAAAGTTACCAGTCGATTCAGA
This sequence comes from Vespa crabro, assembly GCF_910589235.1. Classification (NCBI taxonomy): domain Eukaryota; kingdom Metazoa; phylum Arthropoda; class Insecta; order Hymenoptera; family Vespidae; genus Vespa; species Vespa crabro. The sequence goes on from NC_060955.1 coordinate 14,156,695, forward strand.
ACATTGCATTTCATAAGATCAAACATCTATTTTATCTTTGGAATTGACGTTTTAACCTTGTTTCACATCGTATATACGATTTTTCGCTCATATAAGCGTATCGTCGAAAAACGAAATGTTGAAATCTCGTTCAATTTCATTGATTTTATATTCTATCGATGCAGAGCAAAGAATATAACAAGAATATGACGTTTTTACTATGTTTAAATACGCGTTCACATATGATAATTATCGAAAAACGTAATCGGCATACGCGAATTTCAGTATATGCGAAGTTAAAATCGAGAAATCTTTAATAATGCTCATGCCACAGTTTGAAAAATATTACCAATCGAATCAGAACATTGCATTTCATAAGATCAAACATCTATTTTATTTTGGAATCGTCGTTATAACCTTGTTTCATATGTTATATACGATTATTAGCTCATAAAGAAGTATCGTCGAAAAGCGAAATTTGAATTCTCAACAAATTTCAATGCATTTATTTTCTATCGACGCAGAATACATATTGGAACAAGAATATAAGTTTGTAGCTATGTGTAAATACGAGTTTCAACATGAATATTGTCGAAAAATAAGATCGACACATGCGAATTTCGAGAATTGCGGAGATGAAATCGTGAAAACATTGAAATTACTTGTTCCACCGTTTGAAAAATGTCACCTATCAATTCGGACATTGTATTTCTGAAGATCAAACATCTATTTAATCTTGGAATCGACGTTTTAACCTTGTTTCATATCGTACATACAATTTTTCGTTCATAATGGCGTACCATCGTAATACGAAATATTGAAATCTCATTCAAATTCAATGAGTTTATATTCTCTCGACGCAGAATGAAGAATATAACATGAATGTAACGTTTTTACTATGTTTAAAAACGCGTTATTATATGATAATTATCGAAAAACTTGTTCGACATACGCGAATTTCGGTATATGCGAAGTAAAAATCGTGAAATCTTTAATAATACTTGTGCCACAGTTTGAAAAATGTTACCAATCGTTTCAGAACATTGCATTTCTTAAGGTCAAACATCTGTTTTATATTGATATCAAAGATTTTAACATTGTTTCATATCGTATATACGATTTTTCGCTCATATACGCTAATCTTCGAAATAAGAAAAGTTGAAACATCGTTCAATTTCATTGATTTTATATTCTATCGACGCAGAATAAAGAATACATCAAGAACATAACGTTTTTACTATGTTAAAATACTCGTTTTCATATGATAATTATCGATAAACTTAATCGACATACGCGAATTTCGGTATATGCGAAGTTAAAATCGTGAAATCTTTAATAATACTCGTGCCACAGTTTGAAAAATGTTACCAATCGATTCAGAACATTGCATTTCATATGATCAAACATCTATTTTTATATTGAAATCAAAGATTTTAACATTGTTTCATATCGTATATACGATTTTTCGCTCATATACGCTAATCGTCGAAATACGAAAAGTTGAAACCTCGTTCAATTTCATTGATTTTATATTCTATTGATACAGAATAAAGAATATAACAAGAATATGACGTTTTTACTATGTTTAAATACGCGTTCACATATGATAATTATCGAAAAACGTAATCGGCATACGCGAATTTCAGTATATGCGAAGTTAAAATCGTGAAATCTTTAATAATACTTGTGCCAAAGTTTGAAAAATGTTATCAATCGATTCAGAACATTGCATTTCATATGATCAAACATCTATTTTTATATTTGAATCAAAGTTATTAACACTGTTTCATATCGTATATACGATTTTTCGCTCATATACGCTAATCGTCGAAATACGAAAAGTTGAAACCTCGTTCAATTTCATTGATTTTATATTCAATTGATGCAGAGCAAAGAATATAATAAGAATATAACGTTTTTACTATGTTTAAATACGCGTTCACATATGATAATTATCGAAAAACGTAATCGGCATACGCGAATTTCAGTATATGCGAAGTTAAAATCGTGAAATCTTTAATAATACTCGTGCCCCAGTTTGAAGAAAGTTACCAGTCGATTCAGAACATTGCATTTCATAAGATCAAACATCTATTTTATCTTTGGAATTGACGTTTTAACCTTGTTTCACATCGTATATACGATTTTTCGCTCATATAAGCGTATCGTCGAAAAACGAAATGTTGAAATCTCGTTCAATTTCATTGATTTTATATTCTATCGATGCAGAGCAAAGAATATAACAAGAATATGACGTTTTTACTATGTTTAAATACGCGTTCACATATGATAATTATCGAAAAACGTAATCGGCATACGCGAATTTCAGTATATGCGAAGTTAAAATCGAGAAATCTTTAATAATACTCATGCCACAGTTTGAAAAATATTACCAATCGAATCAGAACATTGCATTTCATAAGATCAAACATCTATTTTATTATGGAATCGTCGTTATAAACTTGTTTCATATGTTATATACGATTATTAGCTCATAAAGAAGTATCGTCGAAAAGCGAAATTTGAATTCTCAACAAATTTCAATGCATTTATATTCTATCGACGCAGAATTCATATTGGAACAAGAATATAAGTTTGTAGCTATGTGTAAATACGAGTTTCAACATGAATATTGTCGAAAAATAAGATCGACACATGCGAATTTCGAGAATTGCGGAGATGAAATCGTGATAGCATTGAAATTACTTGTTCCACCGTTTGAAAAATGTCACCAATCAATTCGGACATTGTATTTCTGAAGATCAAACATCTATTTAATCTTGGAATCGACGTTTTAACCTTGTTTCATATCGTATATACAATTTTTCGTTCATAATGGCGTACCATCGTAATACGAAATATTGAAATCTCATTCAAATTCAATGAGTTTATATTCTCTCGACGCAGAATAAAGAATATAACATGAATGTAACGTTTTTACTATGTTTAAAAACGCGTTATTATATGATAATTATCGAAAAACGTGTTCGACATACGCGAATTTCGGTATATACGAAGTTAAAATCGTGAAACCTTTAATAATACTCGTGCCCCAGTTTGAAGAAAGTTACCAGTCGATTCAGAACATTGCATTTCATAAGATCAAACATCTATTTTATCTTTGGAATTGACGTTTTAACCTTGTTTCACATCGTATATACGATTTTTCGCTCATATAAGCGTATCGTCGAAAAACGAAATGTTGAAATCTCGTTCAATTTCATTGATTTTATATTCTATCGATGCAGAGCAAAGAATATAATAAGAATATGACGTTTTTACTATGTTTATATACGCGTTCACATATGATAATTATCGAAAAACGTAATCGGCATACGCGAATTTCAGTATATGCGAAGTAAAAATCGTGAAATCTTTAATAATACTCGTGCCACAGATTGAAAAATGTTACCAATCGATTCAGAACATTGCATTTCAAATGATCAAACATCTATTTTTATATTGAAATCAAAGTTTTTAACATTGTTTCATATCGTATATACGATTTTTCGCTCATATAAGCGTATCGTCGAAAAACGAAAAGTTGAAACATCGTTCAATTTCATTGATTTTATATTCTATTAATATAGAATAAAGAATATTACATGAATATAACGTTTTTATTATGTTTAAATACGCGTTTTCATATGATAATTATCGATAAACTTAAACGATAACGCGAATTTCGGTATAAGCGAAGTTAAAATCGTGAAACCTTTAATAATACTCGTGCCCCAGTTTGAAGAAAGTTACCAGTCGATTCAAAACATTGCATTTCATAAGATCAAACATCTATTTTATCTTTGGAATTGACGTTTTAACCATGTTTCACATCGTATATACGATTTTTCGCTCATATAAGCGTATCGTCGAAAAACGAAATGTTGAAATCTCGTTCAATTTCATTGATTTTATACTCTATCGATGCAGAGCAAAGAATATAACAAGAATATGACGTTTTTACTATGTTTATATACGCGTTCACATATGATAATTATCGAAAAACTTAATCGGCATACGCGAATTTCAGTATATGCGAAGTAAAAATCGTGAAATCTTTAATAATACTCGTGCCACAGATTGAAAAATGTTACCAATCGATTCAGAACATTGCATTTCATATGATCAAACATCTATTTTTATATTGAAATCAAAGTTTTTAACATTGTTTCATATCGTATATACGATTTTTCGCTCATATAAGCGTATCGTCGAAAAACGAAAAGTTGAAACCTCGTTCAATTTCATTGATTTTATATTCTATTGATATAGAATAAAGAATATTACATGAATATAACGTTTTTATTATGTTTAAATACGCGTTTTCATATGATAATTATCGATAAACTTAATCGATAACGCGAATTTCGGTATAAGCGAAATTAAATCGTGAAATATTTAATAATACTTGTGCCACAGTTTGAAAAATGTTACCAATCGATTCAGAACATTGCATTTCATAGGATCAAACATCTGTTTTATATTGAAATCAAAGATTTTAACATTGTTTCATATCGTATATACCATTTTTCGCTCATATACTCGTATCGTCGAAAAACGAAAAGTTGAAATCTCGTTCAATTTCATTGATTTTATATTCTATTGATGCAGAGCAAAGAATATAACAAGAATATAACGTTTTTACTATGTTTAAATACGCGTTCACATATGATAATTATCGAAAAACGTAATCGGCATACGCGAATTTCAGTATATGCGAAGTTAAAATCGAGAAATCTTTAATAATGCTCATGCCACAGTTTGAAAAATATTACCAATCGAATCAGAACATTGCATTTCATAAGATCAAACATCTATTTTATTTTGGAATCGTCGTTATAACCTTGTTTCATATGTTATATACGATTATTAGCTCATAAAGAAGTATCGTCGAAAAGCGAAATTTGAATTCTCAACAAATTTCAATGCATTTATTTTCTATCGACGCAGAATACATATTGGAACAAGAATATAAGTTTGTAGCTATGTGTAAATACGAGTTTCAACATGAATATTGTCGAAAAATAAGATCGACACATGCGAATTTCGAGAATTGCGGAGATGAAATCGTGAAAACATTGAAATTACTTGTTCCACCGTTTGAAAAATGTCACCAATCAATTCGGACATTGTATTTCTGAAGATCAAACATCTATTTAATCTTGGAATCGACGTTTTAACCTTGTTTCATATCGTACATACAATTTTTCGTTCATAATGGCGTACCATCGTAATACGAAATATTGAAATCTCATTCAAATTCAATGAGTTTATATTCTCTCGACGCAGAATAAAGAATATAACATGAATGTAACGTTTTTGCTATGTTTAAAAACGCGTTATTATATGATAATTATCGAAAAACGTGTTCGACATACGCGAATTTCGGTATATACGAAGTTAAAATCGTGAAACCTTTAATAATACTCGTGCCCCAGTTTGAAGAAAGTTACCAGTCGATTCAGAACATTGCATTTCATAAGATCAAACATCTATTTTATCTTTGGAATTGACGTTTTAACCTTGTTTCACATCGTATATACGATTTTTCTCTCATATAAGCGTATCGTCGAAAAACGAAATGTTGAAATCTCGTTCAATTTCATTGATTTTATATTCTATCGATGCAGAGCAAAGAATATAATAAGAATATGACGTTTTTACTATGTTTATATACGCGTTCACATATGATAATTATCGAAAAACGTAATCGGCATACGCGAATTTCAGTATATGCGAAGTAAAAATCGTGAAATCTTTAATAATACTCGTGCCACAGATTGAAAAATGTTACCAATCGATTCAGAACATTGCATTTCAAATGATCAAACATCTATTTTTATATTGAAATCAAAGTTTTTAACATTGTTTCATATCGTATATAAGATTTTTCGCTCATATAAGCGTATCGTCGAAAAACGAAAAGTTGAAACATCGTTCAATTTCATTGATTTTATATTCTATTAATATAGAATAAAGAATATTACATGAATATAACGTTTTTATTATGTTTAAATACGCGTTTTCATATGATAATTATCGATAAACTTAAACGATAACGCGAATTTCGGTATAAGCGAAGTTAAAATCGTGAAACCTTTAATAATACTCGTGCCCCAGTTTGAAGAAAGTTACCAGTCGATTCAAAACATTGCATTTCATAAGATCAAACATCTATTTTATCTTTGGAATTGACGTTTTAACCATGTTTCACATCGTATATACGATTTTTCGCTCATATAAGCGTATCGTCGAAAAACGAAATGTTGAAATCTCGTTCAATTTCATTGATTTTATACTCTATCGATGCAGAGCAAAGAATATAACAAGAATATGACGTTTTTACTATGTTTATATACGCGTTCACATATGATAATTATCGAAAAACTTAATCGGCATACGCGAATTTCAGTATATGCGAAGTTAAAATCGTGAAATCTTTAATAATACTCGTGCCACAGATTGAAAAATGTTACCAATCGATTCAGAACATTGCATTTCATATGATCAAACATCTATTTTTATATTGAAATCAAAGTTTTTAACATTGTTTCATATCGTATATACGATTTTTCGCTCATATAAGCGTATCGTCGAAAAACGAAAAGTTGAAACCTCGTTCAATTTCATTGATTTTATATTCTATTGATATAGAATAAAGAATATTACATGAATATAACGTTTTTATTATGTTTAAATACGCGTTTTCATATGATAATTATCGATAAACTTAATCGATAACGCGAATTTCGGTATAAGCGAAATTAAATCGTGAAATATTTAATAATACTTGTGCCACAGTTTGAAAAATGTTACCAATCGATTCAGAACATTGCATTTCATAGGATCAAACATCTGTTTTATATTGAAATCAAAGATTTTAACATTGTTTCATATCGTATATACCATTTTTCGCTCATATACTCGTATCGTCGAAAAACGAAAAGTTGAAATCTCGTTCAATTTCATTGATTTTATATTCTATTGATGCAGAGCAAAGAATATAACAAGAATATAACGTTTTTACTATGTTTAAATACGCGTTCACATATGATAATTATCGAAAAACGTAATCGGCATACGCGAATTTCAGTATATGCGAAGTTAAAATCGAGAAATCTTTAATAATGCTCATGCCACAGTTTGAAAAATATTACCAATCGAATCAGAACATTGCATTTCATAAGATCAAACATCTATTTTATTTTGGAATCGTCGTTATAACCTTGTTTCATATGTTATATACGATTATTAGCTCATAAAGAAGTATCGTCGAAAAGCGAAATTTGAATTCTCAACAAATTTCAATGCATTTATTTTCTATCGACGCAGAATACATATTGGAACAAGAATATAAGTTTGTAGCTATGTGTAAATACGAGTTTCAACATGAATATTGTCGAAAAATAAGATCGACACATGCGAATTTCGAGAATTGCGGAGATGAAATCGTGAAAACATTGAAATTACTTGTTCCACCGTTTGAAAAATGTCACCAATCAATTCGGACATTGTATTTCTGAAGATCAAACATCTATTTAATCTTGGAATCGACGTTTTAACCTTGTTTCATATCGTACATACAATTTTTCGTTCATAATGGCGTACCATCGTAATACGAAATATTGAAATCTCATTCAAATTCAATGAGTTTATATTCTCTCGACGCAGAATGAAGAATATAACATGAATGTAACGTTTTTACTATGTTTAAAAACGCGTTATTATATGATAATTATCGAAAAACTTGTTCGACATACGCGAATTTCGGTATATGCGAAGTAAAAATCGTGAAATCTTTAATAATACTTGTGCCACAGTTTGAAAAATGTTACCAATCGTTTCAGAACATTGCATTTCTTAAGGTCAAACATCTGTTTTATATTGATATCAAAGATTTTAACATTGTTTCATATCGTATATACGATTTTTCGCTCATATACGCTAATCTTCGAAATAAGAAAAGTTGAAACATCGTTCAATTTCATTGATTTTATATTCTATCGACGCAGAATAAAGAATACATCAAGAACATAACGTTTTTACTATGTTAAAATACTCGTTTTCATATGATAATTATCGATAAACTTAATCGACATACGCGAATTTCGGTATATGCGAAGTTAAAATCGTGAAATCTTTAATAATACTCGTGCCACAGTTTGAAAAATGTTACCAATCGATTCAGAACATTGCATTTCATATGATCAAACATTTATTTTTGTATTGAAATCAAAGATTTTAACATTGTTTCATATCGTATATACGATTTTTCGCTCATATACGCTAATCGTCGAAATACGAAAAGTTGAAACCTCGTTCAATTTCATTGATTTTATATTCTATTGATACAGAATAAAGAATATAACAAGAATATGACGTTTTTACTATGTTTAAATACGCGTTCACATATGATAATTATCGAAAAACGTAATCGGCATACGCGAATTTCAGTATATGCGAAGTTAAAATCGTGAAATCTTTAATAATACTTGTGCCAAAGTTTGAAAAATGTTATCAATCGATTCAGAACATTGCATTTCATATGATCAAACATCTATTTTTATATTTGAATCAAAGTTATTAACACTGTTTCATATCGTATATACGATTTTTCGCTCATATACGCTAATCGTCGAAATACGAAAAGTTGAAACCTCGTTCAATTTCATTGATTTTATATTCTATTGATGCAGAGCAAAGAATATAATAAGAATATAACGTTTTTACTATGTTTAAATACGCGTTCACATATGATAATTATCGAAAAACGTAATCGGCATACGCGAATTTCAGTATATGCGAAGTTAAAATCGTGAAATCTTTAATAATACTCGTGCCCCAGTTTGAAGAAAGTTACCAGTCGATTCAGAACATTGCATTTCATAAGATCAAACATCTATTTTATCTTTGGAATTGACGTTTTAACCTTGTTTCACATCGTATATACGATTTTTCGCTCATATAAGCGTATCGTCGAAAAACGAAATGTTGAAATCTCGTTCAATTTCATTGATTTTATATTCTATCGATGCAGAGCAAAGAATATAACAAGAATATGACGTTTTTACTATGTTTAAATACGCGTTCACATATGATAATTATCGAAAAACGTAATCGGCATACGCGAATTTCAGTATATGCGAAGTTAAAATCGAGAAATCTTTAATAATACTCATGCCACAGTTTGAAAAATATTACCAATCGAATCAGAACATTGCATTTCATAAGATCAAACATCTATTTTATTATGGAATCGTCGTTATAACCTTGTTTCATATGTTATATACGATTATTAGCTCATAAAGAAGTATCGTCGAAAAGCGAAATTTGAATTCTCAACAAATATCAATGCATTTATATTCTATCGACGCAGAATTCATATTGGAACAAGAATATAAGTTTGTAGCTATGTGTAAATACGAGTTTCAACATGAATATTGTCGAAAAATAAGATCGACACATGCGAATTTCGAGAATTGCGGAGATGAAATCGTGATAACATTGAAATTACTTGTTCCACCGTTTGAAAAATGTCACCAATCAATTCGGACATTGTATTTCTGAAGATCAAACATCTATTTAATCTTGGAATCGACGTTTTAACCTTGTTTCATATCGTATATACAATTTTTCGTTCATAATGGCGTACCATCGTAATACGAAATATTGAAATCTCATTCAAATTCAATGAGTTTATATTCTCTCGACGCAGAATAAAGAATATAACATGAATGTAACGTTTTTACTATGTTTAAAAACGCGTTATTATATGATAATTATCGAAAAACGTGTTCGACATACGCGAATTTCGGTATATACGAAGTTAAAATCGTGAAACCTTTAATAATACTCGTGCCCCAGTTTGAAGAAAGTTACCAGTCGATTCAGAACATTGCATTTCATAAGATCAAACATCTATTTTATCTTTGGAATTGACGTTTTAACCTTGTTTCACATCGTATATACGATTTTTCGCTCATATAAGCGTATCGTCGAAAAACGAAATGTTGAAATCTCGTTCAATTTCATTGATTTTATATTCTATCGATGCAGAGCAAAGAATATAACAAGAATATGACGTTTTTACTATGTTTAAATACGCGTTCACATATGATAATTATCGAAAAACGTAATCGGCATACGCGAATTTCAGTATATGCGAAGTTAAAATCGAGAAATCTTTAATAATACTCATGCCACAGTTTGAAAAATATTACCAATCGAATCAGAACATTGCATTTCATAAGATCAAACATCTATTTTATTTTGGAATCGTCGTTATAACCTTGTTTCATATGTTATATACGATTATTAGCTCATAAAGAAGTATCGTCGAAAAGCGAAATTTGAATTCTCAACAAATTTCAATGCATTAATATTCTATCGACGCAGAATTCATATTGGAACAAGAATATAAGTTTGTAGCTATGTGTAAATACGAGTTTCAACATGAATATTGTCGAAAAATAAGATCGACACATGCGAATTTCGAGAATTGCGGAGATGAAATCGTGAAAACATTGAAATTACTTGTTCCACCGTTTGAAAAATGTCACCAATCAATTCGGACATTGTATTTCTGAAGATCAAACATCTATTTAATCTTGGAATCGACGTTTTAACCTTGTTTCATATCGTATATACAATTTTTCGTTCATAATGGCGTACCATCGTAATACGAAATATTGAAATCTCATTCAAATTCAATGAGTTTATATTCTATTGATGCAGAGCAAAGAATATAATAAGAATATAACGTTTTTACTATGTTTAAATACGCGTTCACATATGATAATTATCGAAAAACGTAATCGGCATACGCGAATTTCAGTATATGCGAAGTTAAAATCGTGAAATCTTTAATAATACTCGTGCCCCAGTTTGAAGAAAGTTACCAGTCGATTCAGAACATTGCATTTCATAAGATCAAACATCTATTTTATCTTTGGAATTGACGTTTTAACCTTGTTTCACATCGTATATACGATTTTTCGCTCATATAAGCGTATCGTCGAAAAACGAAATGTTGAAATCTCGTTCAATTTCATTGATTTTATATTCTATCGATGCAGAGCAAAGAATATAACAAGAATATGACGTTTTTACTATGTTTAAATACGCGTTCACATATGATAATTATCGAAAAACGTAATCGGCATACGCGAATTTCAGTATATGCGAAGTTAAAATCGAGAAATCTTTAATAATACTCATGCCACAGTTTGAAAAATATTACCAATCGAATCAGAACATTGCATTTCATAAGATCAAACATCTATTTTATTATGGAATCGTCGTTATAACCTTGTTTCATATGTTATATACGATTATTAGCTCATAAAGAAGTATCGTCGAAAAGCGAAATTTGAATTCTCAACAAATTTCAATGCATTTATATTCTATCGACGCAGAATTCATATTGGAACAAGAATATAAGTTTGTAGCTATGTGTAAATACGAGTTTCAACATGAATATTGTCGAAAAATAAGATCGACACATGCGAATTTCGAGAATTGCGGAGATGAAATCGTGATAACATTGAAATTACTTGTTCCACCGTTTGAAAAATGTCACCAATCAATTCGGACATTGTATTTCTGAAGATCAAACATCTATTTAATCTTGGAATCGACGTTTTAACCTTGTTTCATATCGTATATACAATTTTTCGTTCATAATGGCGTACCATCGTAATACGAAATATTGAAATCTCATTCAAATTCAATGAGTTTATATTCTCTCGACGCAGAATGAAGAATATAACATGAATGTAACGTTTTTACTATGTTTAAAAACGCGTTATTATATGATAATTATCGAAAAACGTGTTCGACATACGCGAATTTCGGTATATACGAAGTTAAAATCGTGAAACCTTTAATAATACTCGTGCCCCAGTTTGAAGAAAGTTACCAGTCGATTCAGAACATTGCATTTCATAAGATCAAACATCTATTTTATCTTTGGAATTGACGTTTTAACCTTGTTTCACATCGTATATACGATTTTTCGCTCATATAAGCGTATCGTCGAAAAACGAAATGTTGAAATCTCGTTCAATTTCATTGATTTTATATTCTATCGATGCAGAGCAAAGAATATAACAAGAATATGACGTTTTTACTATGTTTAAATACGCGTTCACATATGATAATTATCGAAAAACGTAATCGGCATACGCGAATTTCAGTATATGCGAAGTTAAAATCGAGAAATCTTTAATAATACTCATGCCACAGTTTGAAAAATATTACCAATCGAATCAGAACATTGCATTTCATAAGATCAAACATCTATTTTATTTTGGAATCGTCGTTATAACCTTGTTTCATATGTTATATACGATTATTAGCTCATAAAGAAGTATCGTCGAAAAGCGAAATTTGAATTCTCAACAAATTTCAATGCATTTATATTCTATCGACGCAGAATTCATATTGGAACAAGAATATAAGTTTGTAGATATGTGTAAATACGAGTTTCAACATGAATATTGTCGAAAAATAAGATCGACACATGCGAATTTCGAGAATTGCGGAGATGAAATCGTGAAAACATTGAAATTACTTGTTCCACCGTTTGAAAAATGTCACCAATCAATTCGGACATTGTATTTCTGAAGATCAAACATCTATTTAATCTTGGAATCGACGTTTTAACCTTGTTTCATATCGTATATACAATTTTTCGTTCATAATGGCGTACCATCGTAATACGAAATATTGAAATCTCATTCAAATTCAATGAGTTTATATTCTCTCGACGCAGAATAAAGAATATAACATGAATGTAACGTTTTTACTATGTTTAAAAACGCGTTATTATATGATAATTATCGAAAAACGTGTTCGACATACGCGAATTTCGGTATATACGAAGTTAAAATCGTGAAACCTTTAATAATACTCGTGCCCCAGTTTGAAGAAAGTTACCAGTCGATTCAGAACATTGCATTTCATAAGATCAAACATCTATTTTATCTTTGGAATTGACGTTTTAACCTTGTTTCACATCGTATATACGATTTTTCGCTCATATAAGCGTATCGTCGAAAAACGAAATGTTGAAATCTCGTTCAATTTCATTGATTTTATATTCTATCGATGCAGAGCAAAGAATATAACAAGAATATGACGTTTTTACTATGTTTAAATACGCGTTCACATATGATAATTATCGAAAAACGTAATCGGCATACGCGAATTTCAGTATATGCGAAGTTAAAATCGAGAAATCTTTAATAATACTCATGCCACAGTTTGAAAAATATTACCAATCGAATCAGAACATTGCATTTCATAAGATCAAACATCTATTTTATTTTGGAATCGTCGTTATAACCTTGTTTCATATGTTATATACGATTATTAGCTCATAAAGAAGTATCGTCGAAAAGCGAAATTTGAATTCTCAACAAATTTCAATGCATTTATATTCTATCGACGCAGAATTCATATTGGAACAAGAATATAAGTTTGTAGCTATGTGTAAATACGAGTTTCAACATGAATATTGTCGAAAAATAAGATCGACACATGCGAATTTCGAGAATTGCGGAGATGAAATCGTGAAAACATTGAAATTACTTGTTCCACCGTTTGAAAAATGTCACCAATCAATTCGGACATTGTATTTCTGAAGATCAAACATCTATTTAATCTTGGAATCGACGTTTTAACCTTGTTTCATATCGTATATACAATTTTTCGTTCATAATGGCGTACCATCGTAATACGAAATATTGAAATCTCATTCAAATTCAATGAGTTTATATTCTCTCGACGCAGAATAAAGAATATAACATGAATGTAACGTTTTTACTATGTTTAAAAACGCGTTATTATATGATAATTATCGAAAAACGTGTTCGACATACGCGAATTTCGGTATATACGAAGTTAAAATCGTGAAACCTTTAATAATACTCGTGCCCCAGTTTGAAGAAAATTACCAGTCGATTCAGAACATTGCATTTCATAAGATCAAACATCTATTTTATCTTTGGAATTGACGTTTCAACCTTGTTTCACATCGTATATACGATTTTTCGCTCATATACGCGTACCGCCGAAAAACGAAAAGTTGAAATCTTGTTCAATTTCATTGATTTTATATTCTATCGATGCAGAGCAAAGAATATAACAAGAATATGACGTTTTTACTATGTTTAAATACGCGTTCACATATGATAATTATCGAAAAACGTAATCGGCATACGCGAATTTCAGTATATGCGAAGTTAAAATCGAGAAATCTTTAATAATACTCATGCCACAGTTTGAAAAATATTACCAATCGAATCAGAACATTGCATTTCATAAGATCAAACATCTATTTTATTTTGGAATCGTCGTTATAACCTTGTTTCATATGTTATATACGATTATTAGCTCATAAAGAAGTATCGTCGAAAAGCGAAATTTGAATTCTCAACAAATTTCAATGCATTTATATTCTATCGACGCAGAATTCATATTGGAACAAGAATATAAGTTTGTAGCTATGTGTAAATACGAGTTTCAACATGAATATTGTCGAAAAATAAGATCGACACATGCGAATTTCGAGAATTGCGGAGATGAAATCGTGATAACATTGAAATTACTTGTTCCACCGTTTGAAAAATGTCACCAATCAATTCGGACATTGTATTTCTGAAGATCAAACATCTATTTAATCTTGGAATCGACGTTTTAACCTTGTTTCATATCGTATATACAATTTTTCGTTCATAATGGCGTACCATCGTAATACGAAATATTGAAATCTCATTCAAATTCAATGAGTTTATATTCTCTCGACGCAGAATAAAGAATATAACATGAATGTAACGTTTTTACTATGTTTAAAAACGCGTTATTATATGATAATTATCGAAAAACGTGTTCGACATACGCGAATTTCGGTATATACGAAGTTAAAATCGTGAAACCTTTAATAATACTCGTGCCCCAGTTTGAAGAAAGTTACCAGTCGATTCAGAACATTGCATTTCATAAGATCAAACATCTATTTTATCTTTGGAATTGACGTTTTAACCTTGTTTCACATCGTATATACGATTTTTCGCTCATATACGCGTACCGCCGAAAAACGAAAAGTTGAAATCTCGTTCAATTTCATTGATTTTATATTCTATCGATGCAGAGCAAAGAATATATCAAGAATATAACGTTTTTACTATGTTTAAATACGCGTTCACATATGATAATTATCGAAAAACGTAATCGGCATACGCGAATTTCAGTATATGCGAAGTTAAAATCGAGAAATCTTTAATAATACTCATGCCACAGTTTGAAAAATATTACCAATCGAATCAGAACATTGCATTTCATAAGATCAAACATCTATTTTATTTTGGAATCGTCGTTATAACCTTGTTTCATATGTTATATACGATTATTAGCTCATAAAGAAGTATCGTCGAAAAGCGAAATTTGAATTCTCAACAAATTTCAATGCATTTATATTCTATCGACGCAGAATTCATATTGGAACAAGAATATAAGTTTGTAGCTATGTGTAAATACGAGTTTCAACATGAATATTGTCGAAAAATAAGATCGACACATGCGAATTTCGAGAATTGAGGAGATGAAATCGTGATAACATTGAAATTACTTGTTCCACCGTTTGAAAAATGTCACCAATCAATTCGGACATTGTATTTCTGAAGATCAAACATCTATTTAATCTTGGAATCGACGTTTTAACCTTGTTTCATATCGTATATACAATTTTTCGTTCATAATGGCGTACCATCGTAATACGAAATATTGAAATCTCATTCAAATTCAATGAGTTTATATTCTCTCGACGCAGAATAAAGAATATAACATGAATGTAACGTTTTTACTATGTTTAAAAACGCGTTATTATATGATAATTATCGAAAAACGTGTTCGACATACGCGAATTTCGGTATATACGAAGTTAAAATCGTGAAACCTTTAATAATACTCGTGCCCCAGTTTGAAGAAAGTTACCAGTCGATTCAGAACATTGCATTTCATAAGATCAAACATCTATTTTATCTTTGGAATTGACGTTTTAACCTTGTTTCACATCGTATATACGATTTTTCGCTCATATAAGCGTATCGTCGAAAAACGAAATGTTGAAATCTCGTTCAATTTCATTGATTTTATATTCTATCGATGCAGAGCAAAGAATATAATAAGAATATGACGTTTTTACTATGTTTATATACGCGTTCACATATGATAATTATCGAAAAACGTAATCGGCATACGCGAATTTCAGTATATGCGAAGTAAAAATCGTGAAATCTTTAATAATACTCGTGCCACAGATTGAAAAATGTTACCAATCGATTCAGAACATTGCATTTCAAATGATCAAACATCTATTTTTATATTGAAATCAAAGTTTCTAACATTGTTTCATATCGTATATACGATTTTTCGCTCATATAAGCGTATCGTCGAAAAACGAAAAGTTGAAACATCGTTCAATTTCATTGATTTTATATTCTATTAATATAGAATAAAGAATATTACATGAATATAACGTTTTTATTATGTTTAAATACGCGTTTTCATATGATAATTATCGATAAACTTAAACGATAACGCGAATTTCGGTATAAGCGAAGTTAAAATCGTGAAACCTTTAATAATACTCGTGCCCCAGTTTGAAGAAAGTTACCAGTCGATTCAGAACATTGCATTTCATAAGATCAAACATCTATTTTATCTTTGGAATTGACGTTTTAACCATGTTTCACATCGTATATACGATTTTTCGCTCATATAAGCGTATCGTCGAAAAACGAAATGTTGAAATCTCGTTCAATTTCATTGATTTTATACTCTATCGATGCAGAGCAAAGAATATAACAAGAATATGACGTTTTTACTATGTTTATATACGCGTTCACATATGATAATTATCGAAAAACTTAATCGGCATACGCGAATTTCAGTATATGCGAAGTAAAAATCGTGAACTCTTTAATAATACTCGTGCCACAGATTGAAAAATGTTACCAATCGATTCAGAACATTGCATTTCATATGATCAAACATCTATTTTTATATTGAAATCAAAGTTTTTAACATTGTTTCATATCGTATATACGATTTTTCGCTCATATAAGCGTATCGTCGAAAAACGAAATGTTGAAATCTCGTTCAATTTCATTGATTTTATATTCTATCGATGCAGAGCAAAGAATATAACAAGAATATGACGTTTTTACTATGTTTATATACGCGTTCACATATGATAATTATCGAAAAACTTAATCGGCATACGCGAATTTCAGTATATGCGAAGTAAAAATCGTGAAATCTTTAATAATACTCGTGCCACAGATTGAAAAATGTTACCAATCGATTCAGAACATTGCATTTCATATGATCAAACATCTATTTTTATATTGAAATCAAAGTTTTTAACATTGTTTCATATCGTATATACGATTTTTCGCTCATATAAGCGTATCGTCGAAAAACGAAAAGTTGAAACCTCGTTCAATTTCATTGATTTTATATTCTATTGATATAGAATAAAGAATATTACATGAATATAACGTTTTTATTATGTTTAAATACGCGTTTTCATATGATAATTATCGATAAACTTAATCGATAACGCGAATTTCGGTATAAGCGAAATTAAATCGTGAAATATTTAATAATACTTGTGCCACAGTTTGAAAAATGTTACCAATCGATTCAGAACATTGCATTTCATAAGATCAAACATCTATTTTATTTTGGAATCGTCGTTATAACCTTGTTTCATATGTTATATACGATTATTAGCTCATAAAGAAGTATCGTCGAAAAGCGAAATTTGAATTCTCAACAAATTTCAATGCATTTATATTCTATCGACGCAGAATACATATTGGAACAAGAATATAAGTTTGTAGCTATGGGTAAATACGAGTTTCAACATGAATATTGTCGAAAAATAAGATCGACACATGCGAATTTCGAGAATTGCGGAGATGAAATCGTGAAAACATTGAAATTACTTGTTCCACCGTTTGAAAAATGTCACCAATCAATTCGGACATTGTATTTCTGAAGATCAAACATCTATTTAATCTTGGAATCGACGTTTTAACCTTGTTTCATATCGTACATACAATTTTTCGTTCATAATGGCGTACCATCGTAATACGAAATATTGAAATCTCATTCAAATTCAATGAGTTTATATTCTCTCGACGCAGAATGAAGAATATAACATGAATGTAACGTTTTTACTATGTTTAAAAACGCGTTATTATATGATAATTATCGAAAAACTTGTTCGACATACGCGAATTTCGGTATATGCGAAGTAAAAATCGTGAAATCTTTAATAATACTTGTGCCACAGTTTGAAAAATGTTACCAATCGTTTCAGAACATTGCATTTCTTAAGGTCAAACATCTGTTTTATATTGATATCAAAGATTTTAACATTGTTTCATATCGTATATACGATTTTTCGCTCATATACGCTAATCTTCGAAATAAGAAAAGTTGAAACATCGTTCAATTTCATTGATTTTATATTCTATCGACGCAGAATAAAGAATACATCAAGAACATAACGTTTTTACTATGTTAAAATACTCGTTTTCATATGATAATTATCGATAAACTTAATCGACATACGCGAATTTCGGTATATGCGAAGTTAAAATCGTGAAATCTTTAATAATACTTGTGCCAAAGTTTGAAAAATGTTATCAATCGATTCAGAACATTGCATTTCATATGATCAAACATCTATTTTTATATTGAAATCAAAGATTTTAACATTGTTTCATATCGTATATACGATTTTTCGCTCATATACGCTAATCGTCGAAATACGAAAAGTTGAAACCTCGTTCAATTTCATTGATTTTATATTCTATTGATACAGAATAAAGAATATAACAAGAATATGACGTTTTTACTATGTTTAAATACGCGTTCACATATGATAATTATCGAAAAACGTAATCGGCATACGCGAATTTCAGTATATGCGAAGTTAAAATCGTGAAATCTTTAATAATACTTGTGCCAAAGTTTGAAAAATGTTATCAATCGATTCAGAACATTGCATTTCATATGATCAAACATCTATTTTTATATTTGAATCAAAGTTATTAACACTGTTTCATATCGTATATACGATTTTTCGCTCATATACGCTAATCGTCGAAATACGAAAAGTTGAAACCTCGTTCAATTTCATTGATTTTATATTCTATTGATGCAGAGCAAAGAATATAACAAGAATATGACGTTTTTACTATGTTTAAATACGCGTTCACATATGATAATTATCGAAAAACGTAATCGGCATACGCGAATTTCAGTATATGCGAAGTTAAAATCGAGAAATCTTTAATAATACTCATGCCACAGTTTGAAAAATATTACCAATCGAATCAGAACATTGCATTTCATAAGATCAAACATCTATTTTATTTTGGAATCGTCGTTATAACCTTGTTTCATATGTTATATACGATTATTAGCTCATAAAGAAGTATCGTCGAAAAGCGAAATTTGAATTCTCAACAAATTTCAATGCATTTATATTCTATCGACGCAGAATTCATATTGGAACAAGAATATAAGTTTGTAGCTATGTGTAAATACGAGTTTCAACATGAATATTGTCGAAAAATAAGATCGACACATGCGAATTTCGAGAATTGCGGAGATGAAATCGTGAAAACATTGAAATTACTTGTTCCACCGTTTGAAAAATGTCACCAATCAATTCGGACATTGTATTTCTGAAGATCAAACATCTATTTAATCTTGGAATCGACGTTTTAACCTTGTTTCATATCGTATATACAATTTTTCGTTCATAATGGCGTACCATCGTAATACGAAATATTGAAATCTCATTCAAATTCAATGAGTTTATATTCTCTCGACGCAGAATAAAGAATATAACATGAATGTAACGTTTTTACTATGTTTAAAAACGCGTTATTATATGATAATTATCGAAAAACGTGTTCGACATACGCGAATTTCGGTATATACGAAGTTAAAATCGTGAAACCTTTAATAATACTCGTGCCCCAGTTTGAAGAAAATTACCAGTCGATTCAGAACATTGCATTTCATAAGATCAAACATCTATTTTATCTTTGGAATTGACGTTTCAACCTTGTTTCACATCGTATATACGATTTTTCGCTCATATACGCGTACCGCCGAAAAACGAAAAGTTGAAATCTCGTTCAATTTCATTGATTTTATATTCTATCGATGCAGAGCAAAGAATATAACAAGAATATGACGTTTTTACTATGTTTAAATACGCGTTCACATATGATAATTATCGAAAAACGTAATCGGCATACGCGAATTTCAGTATATGCGAAGTTAAAATCGAGAAATCTTTAATAATACTCATGCCACAGTTTGAAAAATATTACCAATCGAATCAGAACATTGCATTTCATAAGATCAAACATCTATTTTATTTTGGAATCGTCGTTATAACCTTGTTTCATATGTTATATACGATTATTAGCTCATAAAGAAGTATCGTCGAAAAGCGAAATTTGAATTCTCAACAAATTTCAATGCATTTATATTCTATCGACGCAGAATTCATATTGGAACAAGAATATAAGTTTGTAGCTATGTGTAAATACGAGTTTCAACATGAATATTGTCGAAAAATAAGATCGACACATGCGAATTTCGAGAATTGCGGAGATGAAATCGTGATAACATTGAAATTACTTGTTCCACCGTTTGAAAAATGTCACCAATCAATTCGGACATTGTATTTCTGAAGATCAAACATCTATTTAATCTTGGAATCGACGTTTTAACCTTGTTTCATATCGTATATACAATTTTTCGTTCATAATTGCGTACCATCGTAATACGAAATATTGAAATCTCATTCAAATTCAATGAGTTTATATTCTCTCGACGCAGAATAAAGAATATAACATGAATGTAACGTTTTTACTATGTTTAAAAACGCGTTATTATATGATAATTATCGAAAAACGTGTTCGACATACGCGAATTTCGGTATATACGAAGTTAAAATCGTGAAACCTTTAATAATACTCGTGCCCCAGTTTGAAGAAAGTTACCAGTCGATTCAGAACATTGCATTTCATAAGATCAAACATCTATTTTATCTTTGGAATTGACGTTTTAACCTTGTTTCACATCGTATATACGATTTTTCGCTCATATACGCGTACCGCCGAAAAACGAAAAGTTGAAATCTCGTTCAATTTCATTGATTTTATATTCTATCGATGCAGAGCAAAGAATATAACAAGAATATAACGTTTTTACTATGTTTAAATACGCGTTCACATATGATAATTATCGAAAAACGTAATCGGCATACGCGAATTTCAGTATATGCGAAGTTAAAATCGAGAAATCTTTAATAATACTCATGCCACAGTTTGAAAAATATTACCAATCGAATCAGAACATTGCATTTCATAAGATCAAACATCTATTTTATTTTGGAATCGTCGTTATAACCTTGTTTCATATGTTATATACGATTATTAGCTCATAAAGAAGTATCGTCGAAAAGCGAAATTTGAATTCTCAACAAATTTCAATGCATTTATATTCTATCGACGCAGAATTCATATTGGAACAAGAATATAAGTTTGTAGCTATGTGTAAATACGAGTTTCAACATGAATATTGTCGAAAAATAAGATCGACACATGCGAATTTCGAGAATTGCGGAGATGAAATCGTGATAACATTGAAATTACTTGTTCCACCGTTTGAAAAATGTCACCAATCAATTCGGACATTGTATTTCTGAAGATCAAACATCTATTTAATCTTGGAATCGACGTTTTAACCTTGTTTCATATCGTATATACAATTTTTCGTTCATAATGGCGTACCATCGTAATACGAAATATTGAAATCTCATTCAAATTCAATGAGTTTATATTCTCTCGACGCAGAATAAAGAATATAACATGAATGTAACGTTTTTACTATGTTTAAAAACGCGTTATTATATGATAATTATCGAAAAAACGTGTTCGACATACGCGAATTTCGGTATATACGAAGTTAAAATCGTGAAACCTTTAATAATACTCGTGCCCCAGTTTGAAGAAAGTTACCAGTCGATTCAGAACATTGCATTTCATAAGATCAAACATCTATTTTATCTTTGGAATTGACGTTTTAACCTTGTTTCACATCGTATATACGATTTTTCGCTCATATACGCGTACCGCCGAAAAACGAAAAGTTGAAATCTCGTTCAATTTCATTGATTTTATATTCTATCGATGCAGAGCAAAGAATATAACAAGAATATAACGTTTTTACTATGTTTAAATACGCGTTCACATATGATAATTATCGAAAAACGTAATCGGCATACGCGAATTTCAGTATATGCGAAGTTAAAATCGAGAAATCTTTAATAATACTCATGCCACAGTTTGAAAAATATTACCAATCGAATCAGAACATTGCATTTCATAAGATCAAACATCTATTTTATTTTGGAATCGTCGTTATAACCTTGTTTCATATGTTATATTCGATTATTAGCTCATAAAGAAGTATCGTCGAAAAGCGAAATTTGAATTCTCAACAAATTTCAATGCATTTATATTCTATCGACGCAGAATTCATATTGGAACAAGAATATAAGTTTGTAGCTATGTGTAAATACGAGTTTCAACATGAATATTGTCGAAAAATAAGATCGACACATGCGAATTTCGAGAATTGAGGAGATGAAATCGTGATAACATTGAAATTACTTGTTCCACCGTTTGAAAAATGTCACCAATCAATTCGGACATTGTATTTCTGAAGATCAAACATCTATTTAATCTTGGAATCGACGTTTTAACCTTGTTTCATATCGTATATACAATTTTTCGTTCATAATGGCGTACCATCGTAATACGAAATATTGAAATCTCATTCAAATTCAATGAGTTTATATTCTCTCGACGCAGAATAAAGAATATAACATGAATGTAACGTTTTTACTATGTTTAAAAACGCGTTATTATATGATAATTATCGAAAAACGTGTTCGACATACGCGAATTTCGGTATATACGAAGTTAAAATCGTGAAACCTTTAATAATACTCGTGCCCCAGTTTGAAGAAAGTTACCAGTCGATTCAGAACATTGCATTTCATAATATCAAACATCTATTTTATCTTTGGAATTGACGTTTTAACCTTGTTTCACATCGTATATACGATTTTTCGCTCATATAAGCGTATCGTCGAAAAACGAAATGTTGAAATCTCGTTCAATTTCATTGATTTTATATTCTATCGATGCAGAGCAAAGAATATAATAAGAATATGACGTTTTTACTATGTTTATATACGCGTTCACATATGATAATTATCGAAAAACGTAATCGGCATACGCGAATTTCAGTATATGCGAAGTAAAAATCGTGAACTCTTTAATAATACTCGTGCCACAGATTGAAAAATGTTACCAATCGATTCAGAACATTGCATTTCAAATGATCAAACATCTATTTTTATATTGAAATCAAAGTTTTTAACATTGTTTCATATCGTATATACGATTTTTCGCTCATATAAGCGTATCGTCGAAAAACGAAAAGTTGAAACATCGTTCAATTTCATTGATTTTATATTCTATTAATATAGAATAAAGAATATTACATGAATATAACGTTTTTATTATGTTTAAATACGCGTTTTCATATGATAATTATCGATAAACTTAAACGATAACGCGAATTTCGGTATAAGCGAAGTTAAAATCGTGAAACCTTTAATAATACTCGTGCCCCAGTTTGAAGAAAGTTACCAGTCGATTCAGAACATTGCATTTCATAAGATCAAACATCTATTTTATCTTTGGAATTGACGTTTTAACCATGTTTCACATCGTATATACGATTTTTCGCTCATATAAGCGTATCGTCGAAAAACGAAATGTTGAAATCTCGTTCAATTTCATTGATTTTATACTCTATCGATGCAGAGCAAAGAATATAACAAGAATATGACGTTTTTACTATGTTTATATACGCGTTCACATATGATAATTATCGAAAAACTTAATCGGCATACGCGAATTTCAGTATATGCGAAGTAAAAATCGTGAACTCTTTAATAATACTCGTGCCACAGATTGAAAAATGTTACCAATCGATTCAGAACATTGCATTTCATATGATCAAACATCTATTTTTATATTGAAATCAAAGTTTTTAACATTGTTTCATATCGTATATACGATTTTTCGCTCATATAAGCGTATCGTCGAAAAACGAAATGTTGAAATCTCGTTCAATTTCATTGATTTTATACTCTATCGATGCAGAGCAAAGAATATAACAAGAATATGACGTTTTTACTATGTTTATATACGCGTTCACATATGATAATTATCGAAAAACTTAATCGGCATACGCGAATTTCAGTATATGCGAAGTAAAAATCGTGAAATCTTTAATAATACTCGTGCCACAGATTGAAAAATGTTACCAATCGATTCAGAACATTGCATTTCATATGATCAAACATCTATTTTTATATTGAAATCAAAGTTTTTAACATTGTTTCATATCGTATATACGATTTTTCGCTCATATAAGCGTATCGTCGAAAAACGAAAAGTTGAAACCTCGTTCAATTTCATTGATTTTATATTCTATTGATATAGAATAAAGAATATTACATGAATATAACGTTTTTATTATGTTTAAATACGCGTTTTCATATGATAATTATCGATAAACTTAATCGATAACGCGAATTTCGGTATAAGCGAAATTAAATCGTGAAATATTTAATAATACTTGTGCCACAGTTTGAAAAATGTTACCAATCGAATCAGAACATTGCATTTCATAAGATCAAACATCTATTTTATTTTGGAATCGTCGTTATAACCTTGTTTCATATGTTATATACGATTATTAGCTCATAAAGAAGTATCGTCGAAAAGCGAAATTTGAATTCTCAACAAATTTCAATGCATTTATTTTCTATCGACGCAGAATACATATTGGAACAAGAATATAAGTTTGTAGCTATGGGTAAATACGAGTTTCAACATGAATATTGTCGAAAAATAAGATCGACACTTGCGAATTTCGAGAATTGCGGAGATGAAATCGTGAAAACATTGAAATTACTTGTTCCACCGTTTGAAAAATGTCACCAATCAATTCGGACATTGTATTTCTGAAGATCAAACATCTATTTAATCTTGGAATCGACGTTTTAACCTTGTTTCATATCGTACATACAATTTTTCGTTCATAATGGCGTACCATCGTAATACGAAATATTGAAATCTCATTCAAATTCAATGAGTTTATATTCTCTCGACGCAGAATGAAGAATATAACATGAATGTAACGTTTTTACTATGTTTAAAAACGCGTTATTATATGATAATTATCGAAAAACGTGTTCGACATACGCGAATTTCGGTATATACGAAGTTAAAATCGTGAAACCTTTAATAATACTCGTGCCCCAGTTTGAAGAAAATTACCAGTCGATTCAGAACATTGCATTTCATAAGATCAAACATCTATTTTATCTTTGGAATTGACGTTTCAACCTTGTTTCACATCGTATATACGATTTTTCGCTCATATACGCGTACCGCCGAAAAACGAAAAGTTGAAATCTCGTTCAATTTCATTGATTTTATATTCTATCGATGCAGAGCAAAGAATATAACAAGAATATGACGTTTTTACTATGTTTAAATACGCGTTCACATATGATAATTATCGAAAAACGTAATCGGCATACGCGAATTTCAGTATATGCGAAGTTAAAATCGAGAAATCTTTAATAATACTCATGCCACAGTTTGAAAAATATTACCAATCGAATCAGAACATTGCATTTCATAAGATCAAACATCTATTTTATTTTGGAATCGTCGTTATAACCTTGTTTCATATGTTATATACGATTATTAGCTCATAAAGAAGTATCGTCGAAAAGCGAAATTTGAATTCTCAACAAATTTCAATGCATTTATATTCTATCGACGCAGAATTCATATTGGAACAAGAATATAAGTTTGTAGCTATGTGTAAATACGAGTTTCAACATGAATATTGTCGAAAAATAAGATCGACACATGCGAATTTCGAGAATTGCGGAGATGAAATCGTGATAACATTGAAATTACTTGTTCCACCGTTTGAAAAATGTCACCAATCAATTCGGACATTGTATTTCTGAAGATCAAACATCTATTTAATCTTGGAATCGACGTTTTAACCTTGTTTCATATCGTACATACAATTTTTCGTTCATAATGGCGTACCATCGTAATACGAAATATTGAAATCTCATTCAAATTCAATGAGTTTATATTCTCTCGACGCAGAATAAAGAATATAACATGAATGTAACGTTTTTACTATGTTTAAAAACGCGTTATTATATGATAATTATCGAAAAACGTGTTCGACATACGCGAATTTCGGTATATACGAAGTTAAAATCGTGAAACCTTTAATAATACTCGTGCCCCAGTTTGAAGAAAGTTACCAGTCGATTCAGAACATTGCATTTCATAAGATCAAACATCTATTTTATCTTTGGAATTGACGTTTTAACCTTGTTTCACATCGTATATACGATTTTTCGCTCATATACGCGTACCGCCGAAAAACGAAAAGTTGAAATCTCGTTCAATTTCATTGATTTTATATTCTATCGATGCAGAGCAAAGAATATAACAAGAATATAACGTTTTTACTATGTTTAAATACGCGTTCACATATGATAATTATCGAAAAACGTAATCGGCATACGCGAATTTCAGTATATGCGAAGTTAAAATCGAGAAATCTTTAATAATACTCATGCCACAGTTTGAAAAATATTACCAATCGAATCAGAACATTGCATTTCATAAGATCAAACATCTATTTTATTTTGGAATCGTCGTTATAACCTTGTTTCATATGTTATATACGATTATTAGCTCATAAAGAAGTATCGTCGAAAAGCGAAATTTGAATTCTCAACAAATTTCAATGCATTTATTTTCTATCGACGCAGAATACATATTGGAACAAGAATATAAGTTTGTAGCTATGGGTAAATACGAGTTTCAACATGAATATTGTCGAAAAATAAGATCGACACATGCGAATTTCGAGAATTGCGGAGATGAAATCGTGAAAACATTGAAATTACTTGTTCCACCGTTTGAAAAATGTCACCAATCAATTCGGACATTGTATTTCTGAAGATCAAACATCTATTTAATCTTGGAATCGACGTTTTAACCTTGTTTCATATCGTACATACAATTTTTCGTTCATAATGGCGTACCATCGTAATACGAAATATTGAAATCTCATTCAAATTCAATGAGTTTATATTCTCTCGACGCAGAATGAAGAATATAACATGAATGTAACGTTTTTACTATGTTTAAAAACGCGTTATTATATGATAATTATCGAAAAACGTGTTCGACATACGCGAATTTCGGTATATACGAAGTTAAAATCGTGAAACCTTTAATAATACTCGTGCCCCAGTTTGAAGAAAATTACCAGTCGATTCAGAACATTGCATTTCATAAGATCAAACATCTATTTTATCTTTGGAATTGACGTTTCAACCTTGTTTCACATCGTATATACGATTTTTCGCTCATATACGCGTACCGCCGAAAAACGAAAAGTTGAAATCTCGTTCAATTTCATTGATTTTATATTCTATCGATGCAGAGCAAAGAATATAACAAGAATATGACGTTTTTACTATGTTTAAATACGCGTTCACATATGATAATTATCGAAAAACGTAATCGGCATACGCGAATTTCAGTATATGCGAAGTTAAAATCGAGAAATCTTTAATAATACTCATGCCACAGTTTGAAAAATATTACCAATCGAATCAGAACATTGCATTTCATAAGATCAAACATCTATTTTATTTTGGAATCGTCGTTATAACCTTGTTTCATATGTTATATACGATTATTAGCTCATAAAGAAGTATCGTCGAAAAGCGAAATTTGAATTCTCAACAAATTTCAATGCATTTATATTCTATCGACGCAGAATTCATATTGGAACAAGAATATAAGTTTGTAGCTATGTGTAAATACGAGTTTCAACATGAATATTGTCGAAAAATAAGATCGACACATGCGAATTTCGAGAATTGCGGAGATGAAATCGTGATAACATTGAAATTACTTGTTCCACCGTTTGAAAAATGTCACCAATCAATTCGGACATTGTATTTCTGAAGATCAAACATCTATTTAATCTTGGAATCGACGTTTTAACCTTGTTTCATATCGTACATACAATTTTTCGTTCATAATGGCGTACCATCGTAATACGAAATATTGAAATCTCATTCAAATTCAATGAGTTTATATTCTCTCGACGCAGAATAAAGAATATAACATGAATGTAACGTTTTTACTATGTTTAAAAACGCGTTATTATATGATAATTATCGAAAAACGTGTTCGACATACGCGAATTTCGGTATATACGAAGTTAAAATCGTGAAACCTTTAATAATACTCGTGCCCCAGTTTGAAGAAAGTTACCAGTCGATTCAGAACATTGCATTTCATAAGATCAAACATCTATTTTATCTTTGGAATTGACGTTTTAACCTTGTTTCACATCGTATATACGATTTTTCGCTCATATACGCGTACCGCCGAAAAACGAAAAGTTGAAATCTCGTTCAATTTCATTGATTTTATATTCTATCGATGCAGAGCAAAGAATATAACAAGAATATAACGTTTTTACTATGTTTAAATACGCGTTCACATATGATAATTATCGAAAAACGTAATCGGCATACGCGAATTTCAGTATATGCGAAGTTAAAATCGAGAAATCTTTAATAATACTCATGCCACAGTTTGAAAAATATTACCAATCGAATCAGAACATTGCATTTCATAAGATCAAACATCTATTTTATTTTGGAATCGTCGTTATAACCTTGTTTCATATGTTATATACGATTATTAGCTCATAAAGAAGTATCGTCGAAAAGCGAAATTTGAATTCTCAACAAATTTCAATGCATTTATATTCTATCGACGCAGAATTCATATTGGAACAAGAATATAAGTTTGTAGCTATGTGTAAATACGAGTTTCAACATGAATATTGTCGAAAAATAAGATCGACACATGCGAATTTCGAGAATTGAGGAGATGAAATCGTGATAACATTGAAATTACTTGTTCCACCGTTTGAAAAATGTCACCAATCAATTCGGACATTGTATTTCTGAAGATCAAACATCTATTTAATCTTGGAATCGACGTTTTAACCTTGTTTCATATCGTATATACAATTTTTCGTTCATAATGGCGTACCATCGTAATACGAAATATTGAAATCTCATTCAAATTCAATGAGTTTATATTCTCTCGACGCAGAATAAAGAATATAACATGAATGTAACGTTTTTACTATGTTTAAAAACGCGTTATTATATGATAATTATCGAAAAACGTGTTCGACATACGCGAATTTCGGTATATACGAAGTTAAAATCGTGAAACCTTTAATAATACTCGTGCCCCAGTTTGAAGAAAGTTACCAGTCGATTCAGAACATTGCATTTCATAAGATCAAACATCTATTTTATCTTTGGAATTGACGTTTTAACCTTGTTTCACATCGTATATACGATTTTTCGCTCATATACGCGTACCGCCGAAAAACGAAAAGTTGAAATCTCGTTCAATTTCATTGATTTTATATTCTATCGATGCAGAGCAAAGAATATAACAAGAATATAACGTTTTTACTATGTTTAAATACGCGTTCACATATGATAATTATCGAAAAACGTAATCGGCATACGCGAATTTCAGTATATGCGAAGTTAAAATCGAGAAATCTTTAATAATACTCATGCCACAGTTTGAAAAATATTACCAATCGAATCAGAACATTGCATTTCATAAGATCAAACATCTATTTTATTTTGGAATCGTCGTTATAACCTTGTTTCATATGTTATATACGATTATTAGCTCATAAAGAAGTATCGTCGAAAAGCGAAATTTGAATTCTCAACAAATTTCAATGCATTTATATTCTATCGACGCAGAATTCATATTGGAACAAGAATATAAGTTTGTAGCTATGTGTAAATACGAGTTTCAACATGAATATTGTCGAAAAATAAGATCGACACATGCGAATTTCGAGAATTGAGGAGATGAAATCGTGATAACATTGAAATTACTTGTTCCACCGTTTGAAAAATGTCACCAATCAATTCGGACATTGTATTTCTGAAGATCAAACATCTATTTAATCTTGGAATCGACGTTTTAACCTTGTTTCATATCGTATATACAATTTTTCGTTCATAATGGCGTACCATCGTAATACGAAATATTGAAATCTCATTCAAATTCAATGAGTTTATATTCTCTCGACGCAGAATAAAGAATATAACATGAATGTAACGTTTTTACTATGTTTAAAAACGCGTTATTATATGATAATTATCGAAAAACGTGTTCGACATACGCGAATTTCGGTATATACGAAGTTAAAATCGTGAAACCTTTAATAATACTCGTGCCCCAGTTTGAAGAAAGTTACCAGTCGATTCAGAACATTGCATTTCATAAGATCAAACATCTATTTTATCTTTGGAATTGACGTTTTAACCTTGTTTCACATCGTATATACGATTTTTCGCTCATATAAGCGTATCGTCGAAAAACGAAATGTTGAAATCTCGTTCAATTTCATTGATTTTATATTCTATCGATGCAGAGCAAAGAATATAATAAGAATATGACGTTTTTACTATGTTTGTATACGCGTTCACATATGATAATTATCGAAAAACGTAATCGGCATACGCGAATTTCAGTATATGCGAAGTAAAAATCGTGAAATCTTTAATAATACTCGTGCCACAGATTGAAAAATGTTACCAATCGATTCAGAACATTGCATTTCAAATGATCAAACATCTATTTTTATATTGAAATCAAAGTTTTTAACATTGTTTCATATCGTATATACGATTTTTCGCTCATATAAGCGTATCGTCGAAAAACGAAAAGTTGAAACATCGTTCAATTTCATTGATTTTATATTCTATTAATATAGAATAAAGAATATTACATGAATATAACGTTTTTATTATGTTTAAATACGCGTTTTCATATGATAATTATCGATAAACTTAAACGATAACGCGAATTTCGGTATAAGCGAAGTTAAAATCGTGAAACCTTTAATAATACTCGTGCCCCAGTTTGAAGAAAGTTACCAGTCGATTCAGAACATTGCATTTCATAAGATCAAACATCTATTTTATCTTTGGAATTGACGTTTTAACCATGTTTCACATCGTATATACGATTTTTCGCTCATATAAGCGTATCGTCGAAAAACGAAATGTTGAAATCTCGTTCAATTTCATTGATTTTATACTCTATCGATGCAGAGCAAAGAATATAACAAGAATATGACGTTTTTACTATGTTTATATACGCGTTCACATATGATAATTATCGAAAAACTTAATCGGCATACGCGAATTTCAGTATATGCGAAGTAAAAATCGTGAACTCTTTAATAATACTCGTGCCACAGATTGAAAAATGTTACCAATCGATTCAGAACATTGCATTTCATATGATCAAACATCTATTTTTATATTGAAATCAAAGTTTTTAACATTGTTTCATATCGTATATACGATTTTTCGCTCATATAAGCGTATCGTCGAAAAACGAAATGTTGAAATCTCGTTCAATTTCATTGATTTTATACTCTATCGATGCAGAGCAAAGAATATAACAAGAATATGACGTTTTTACTATGTTTATATACGCGTTCACATATGATAATTATCGAAAAACTTAATCGGCATACGCGAATTTCAGTATATGCGAAGTAAAAATCGTGAAATCTTTAATAATACTCGTGCCACAGATTGAAAAATGTTACCAATCGATTCAGAACATTGCATTTCATATGATCAAACATCTATTTTTATATTGAAATCAAAGTTTTTAACATTGTTTCATATCGTATATACGATTTTTCGCTCATATAAGCGTATCGTCGAAAAACGAAAAGTTGAAACCTCGTTCAATTTCATTGATTTTATATTCTATTGATATAGAATAAAGAATATTACATGAATATAACGTTTTTATTATGTTTAAATACGCGTTTTCATATGATAATTATCGATAAACTTAATCGATAACGCGAATTTCGGTATAAGCGAAATTAAATCGTGAAATATTTAATAATACTTGTGCCACAGTTTGAAAAATGTTACCAATCGAATCAGAACATTGCATTTCATAAGATCAAACATCTATTTTATTTTGGAATCGTCGTTATAACCTTGTTTCATATGTTATATACGATTATTAGCTCATAAAGAAGTATCGTCGAAAAGCGAAATTTGAATTCTCAACAAATTTCAATGCATTTATTTTCTATCGACGCAGAATACATATTGGAACAAGAATATAAGTTTGTAGCTATGGGTAAATACGAGTTTCAACATGAATATTGTCGAAAAATAAGATCGACACATGCGAATTTCGAGAATTGCGGAGATGAAATCGTGAAAACATTGAAATTACTTGTTCCACCGTTTGAAAAATGTCACCAATCAATTCGGACATTGTATTTCTGAAGATCAAACATCTATTTAATCTTGGAATCGACGTTTTAACCTTGTTTCATATCGTACATACAATTTTTCGTTCATAATGGCGTACCATCGTAATACGAAATATTGAAATCTCATTCAAATTCAATGAGTTTATATTCTCTCGACGCAGAATGAAGAATATAACATGAATGTAACGTTTTTACTATGTTTAAAAACGCGTTATTATATGATAATTATCGAAAAACGTGTTCGACATACGCGAATTTCGGTATATACGAAGTTAAAATCGTGAAACCTTTAATAATACTCGTGCCCCAGTTTGAAGAAAATTACCAGTCGATTCAGAACATTGCATTTCATAAGATCAAACATCTATTTTATCTTTGGAATTGACGTTTCAACCTTGTTTCACATCGTATATACGATTTTTCGCTCATATACGCGTACCGCCGAAAAACGAAAAGTTGAAATCTCGTTCAATTTCATTGATTTTATATTCTATCGATGCAGAGCAAAGAATATAACAAGAATATGACGTTTTTACTATGTTTAAATACGCGTTCACATATGATAATTATCGAAAAACGTAATCGGCATACGCGAATTTCAGTATATGCGAAGTTAAAATCGAGAAATCTTTAATAATACTCATGCCACAGTTTGAAAAATATTACCAATCGAATCAGAACATTGCATTTCATAAGATCAAACATCTATTTTATTTTGGAATCGTCGTTATAACCTTGTTTCATATGTTATATACGATTATTAGCTCATAAAGAAGTATCGTCGAAAAGCGAAATTTGAATTCTCAACAAATTTCAATGCATTTATATTCTATCGACGCAGAATTCATATTGGAACAAGAATATAAGTTTGTAGCTATGTGTAAATACGAGTTTCAACATGAATATTGTCGAAAAATAAGATCGACACATGCGAATTTCGAGAATTGCGGAGATGAAATCGTGATAACATTGAAATTACTTGTTCCACCGTTTGAAAAATGTCACCAATCAATTCGGACATTGTATTTCTGAAGATCAAACATCTATTTAATCTTGGAATCGACGTTTTAACCTTGTTTCATATCGTACATACAATTTTTCGTTCATAATGGCGTACCATCGTAATACGAAATATTGAAATCTCATTCAAATTCAATGAGTTTATATTCTCTCGACGCAGAATAAAGAATATAACATGAATGTAACGTTTTTACTATGTTTAAAAACGCGTTATTATATGATAATTATCGAAAAACGTGTTCGACATACGCGAATTTCGGTATATACGAAGTTAAAATCGTGAAACCTTTAATAATACTCGTGCCCCAGTTTGAAGAAAGTTACCAGTCGATTCAGAACATTGCATTTCATAAGATCAAACATCTATTTTATCTTTGGAATTGACGTTTTAACCTTGTTTCACATCGTATATACGATTTTTCGCTCATATACGCGTACCGCCGAAAAACGAAAAGTTGAAATCTCGTTCAATTTCATTGATTTTATATTCTATCGATGCAGAGCAAAGAATATAACAAGAATATAACGTTTTTACTATGTTTAAATACGCGTTCACATATGATAATTATCGAAAAACGTAATCGGCATACGCGAATTTCAGTATATGCGAAGTTAAAATCGAGAAATCTTTAATAATACTCATGCCACAGTTTGAAAAATATTACCAATCGAATCAGAACATTGCATTTCATAAGATCAAACATCTATTTTATTTTGGAATCGTCGTTATAACCTTGTTTCATATGTTATATACGATTATTAGCTCATAAAGAAGTATCGTCGAAAAGCGAAATTTGAATTCTCAACAAATTTCAATGCATTTATATTCTATCGACGCAGAATTCATATTGGAACAAGAATATAAGTTTGTAGCTATGTGTAAATACGAGTTTCAACATGAATATTGTCGAAAAATAAGATCGACACATGCGAATTTCGAGAATTGAGGAGA
This sequence comes from Vespa crabro, assembly GCF_910589235.1. NCBI lineage: Eukaryota > Metazoa > Arthropoda > Insecta > Hymenoptera > Vespidae > Vespa > Vespa crabro. The sequence goes on from NC_060955.1 coordinate 14,191,319, forward strand.
TGAAATCGTGATAACATTGAAATTACTTGTTCCACCGTTTGAAAAATGTCACCAATCAATTCGGACATTGTATTTCTGAAGATCAAACATCTATTTAATCTTGGAATCGACGTTTTAACCTTGTTTCATATCGTATATACAATTTTTCGTTCATAATGGCGTACCATCGTAATACGAAATATTGAAATCTCATTCAAATTCAATGAGTTTATATTCTCTCGACGCAGAATAAAGAATATAACATGAATGTAACGTTTTTACTATGTTTAAAAACGCGTTATTATATGATAATTATCGAAAAACGTGTTCGACATACGCGAATTTCGGTATATACGAAGTTAAAATCGTGAAACCTTTAATAATACTCGTGCCCCAGTTTGAAGAAAGTTACCAGTCGATTCAGAACATTGCATTTCATAAGATCAAACATCTATTTTATCTTTGGAATTGACGTTTTAACCTTGTTTCACATCGTATATACGATTTTTCGCTCATATAAGCGTATCGTCGAAAAACGAAATGTTGAAATCTCGTTCAATTTCATTGATTTTATATTCTATCGATGCAGAGCAAAGAATATAATAAGAATATGACGTTTTTACTATGTTTGTATACGCGTTCACATATGATAATTATCGAAAAACGTAATCGGCATACGCGAATTTCAGTATATGCGAAGTAAAAATCGTGAAATCTTTAATAATACTCGTGCCACAGATTGAAAAATGTTACCAATCGATTCAGAACATTGCGTTTCAAATGATCAAACATCTATTTTTATATTGAAATCAAAGTTTTTAACATTGTTTCATATCGTATATACGATTTTTCGCTCATATAAGCGTATCGTCGAAAAACGAAAAGTTGAAACATCGTTCAATTTCATTGATTTTATATTCTATTAATATAGAATAAAGAATATTACATGAATATAACGTTTTTATTATGTTTAAATACGCGTTTTCATATGATAATTATCGATAAACTTAAACGATAACGCGAATTTCGGTATAAGCGAAGTTAAAATCGTGAAACCTTTAATAATACTCGTGCCCCAGTTTGAAGAAAGTTACCAGTCGATTCAGAACATTGCATTTCATAAGATCAAACATCTATTTTATCTTTGGAATTGACGTTTTAACCATGTTTCACATCGTATATACGATTTTTCGCTCATATAAGCGTATCGTCGAAAAACGAAATGTTGAAATCTCGTTCAATTTCATTGATTTTATACTCTATCGATGCAGAGCAAAGAATATAACAAGAATATGACGTTTTTACTATGTTTATATACGCGTTCACATATGATAATTATCGAAAAACTTAATCGGCATACGCGAATTTCAGTATATGCGAAGTAAAAATCGTGAACTCTTTAATAATACTCGTGCCACAGATTGAAAAATGTTACCAATCGATTCAGAACATTGCATTTCATATGATCAAACATCTATTTTTATATTGAAATCAAAGTTTTTAACATTGTTTCATATCGTATATACGATTTTTCGCTCATATAAGCGTATCGTCGAAAAACGAAATGTTGAAATCTCGTTCAATTTCATTGATTTTATACTCTATCGATGCAGAGCAAAGAATATAACAAGAATATGACGTTTTTACTATGTTTATATACGCGTTCACATATGATAATTATCGAAAAACTTAATCGGCATACGCGAATTTCAGTATATGCGAAGTAAAAATCGTGAAATCTTTAATAATACTCGTGCCACAGATTGAAAAATGTTACCAATCGATTCAGAACATTGCATTTCATATGATCAAACATCTATTTTTATATTGAAATCAAAGTTTTTAACATTGTTTCATATCGTATATACGATTTTTCGCTCATATAAGCGTATCGTCGAAAAACGAAAAGTTGAAACCTCGTTCAATTTCATTGATTTTATATTCTATTGATATAGAATAAAGAATATTACATGAATATAACGTTTTTATTATGTTTAAATACGCGTTTTCATATGATAATTATCGATAAACTTAATCGATAACGCGAATTTCGGTATAAGCGAAATTAAATCGTGAAATATTTAATAATACTTGTGCCACAGTTTGAAAAATGTTACCAATCGAATCAGAACATTGCATTTCATAAGATCAAACATCTATTTTATTTTGGAATCGTCGTTATAACCTTGTTTCATATGTTATATACGATTATTAGCTCATAAAGAAGTATCGTCGAAAAGCGAAATTTGAATTCTCAACAAATTTCAATGCATTTATTTTCTATCGACGCAGAATACATATTGGAACAAGAATATAAGTTTGTAGCTATGGGTAAATACGAGTTTCAACATGAATATTGTCGAAAAATAAGATCGACACATGCGAATTTCGAGAATTGCGGAGATGAAATCGTGAAAACATTGAAATTACTTGTTCCACCGTTTGAAAAATGTCACCAATCAATTCGGACATTGTATTTCTGAAGATCAAACATCTATTTAATCTTGGAATCGACGTTTTAACCTTGTTTCATATCGTACATACAATTTTTCGTTCATAATGGCGTACCATCGTAATACGAAATATTGAAATCTCATTCAAATTCAATGAGTTTATATTCTCTCGACGCAGAATGAAGAATATAACATGAATGTAACGTTTTTACTATGTTTAAAAACGCGTTATTATATGATAATTATCGAAAAACTTGTTCGACATACGCGAATTTCGGTATATGCGAAGTAAAAATCGTGAAATCTTTAATAATACTTGTGCCACAGTTTGAAAAATGTTACCAATCGTTTCAGAACATTGCATTTCTTAAGGTCAAACATCTGTTTTATATTGATATCAAAGATTTTAACATTGTTTCATATCGTATATACGATTTTTCGCTCATATACGCTAATCTTCGAAATAAGAAAAGTTGAAACATCGTTCAATTTCATTGATTTTATATTCTATCGACGCAGAATAAAGAATACATCAAGAACATAACGTTTTTACTATGTTAAAATACTCGTTTTCATATGATAATTATCGATAAACTTAATCGACATACGCGAATTTCGGTATATGCGAAGTTAAAATCGTGAAATCTTTAATAATACTCGTGCCACAGTTTGAAAAATGTTACCAATCGATTCAGAACATTGCATTTCATATGATCAAACATCTATTTTTATATTGAAATCAAAGATTTTAACATTGTTTCATATCGTATATACGATTTTTCGCTCATATACGCTAATCGTCGAAATACGAAAAGTTGAAACCTCGTTCAATTTCATTGATTTTATATTCTATTGATACAGAATAAAGAATATAACAAGAATATGACGTTTTTACTATGTTTAAATACGCGTTCACATATGATAATTATCGAAAAACGTAATCGGCATACGCGAATTTCAGTATATGCGAAGTTAAAATCGTGAAATCTTTAATAATACTTGTGCCAAAGTTTGAAAAATGTTATCAATCGATTCAGAACATTGCATTTCATATGATCAAACATCTATTTTTATATTTGAATCAAAGTTATTAACACTGTTTCATATCGTATATACGATTTTTCGCTCATATACGCTAATCGTCGAAATACGAAAAGTTGAAACCTCGATCAATTTCATTGATTTTATATTCTATTGATGCAGAGCAAAGAATATAACAAGAATATGACGTTTTTACTATGTTTAAATACGCGTTCACATATGATAATTATCGAAAAACGTAATCGGCATACGCGAATTTCAGTATATGCGAAGTTAAAATCGAGAAATCTTTAATAATACTCATGCCACAGTTTGAAAAATATTACCAATCGAATCAGAACATTGCATTTCATAAGATCAAACATCTATTTTATTTTGGAATCGTCGTTATAACCTTGTTTCATATGTTATATACGATTATTAGCTCATAAAGAAGTATCGTCGAAAAGCGAAATTTGAATTCTCAACAAATTTCAATGCATTTATATTCTATCGACGCAGAATTCATATTGGAACAAGAATATAAGTTTGTAGCTATGTGTAAATACGAGTTTCAACATGAATATTGTCGAAAAATAAGATCGACACATGCGAATTTCGAGAATTGCGGAGATGAAATCGTGATAACATTGAAATTACTTGTTCCACCGTTTGAAAAATGTCACCAATCAATTCGGACATTGTATTTCTGAAGATCAAACATCTATTTAATCTTGGAATCGACGTTTTAACCTTGTTTCATATCGTATATACAATTTTTCGTTCATAATGGCGTACCATCGTAATACGAAATATTGAAATCTCATTCAAATTCAATGAGTTTATATTCTCTCGACGCAGAATAAAGAATATAACATGAATGTAACGTTTTTACTATGTTTAAAAACGCGTTATTATATGATAATTATCGAAAAACGTGTTCGACATACGCGAATTTCGGTATATACGAAGTTAAAATCGTGAAACCTTTAATAATACTCGTGCCCCAGTTTGAAGAAAGTTACCAGTCGATTCAGAACATTGCATTTCATAAGATCAAACATCTATTTTATCTTTGGAATTGACGTTTTAACCTTGTTTCACATCGTATATACGATTTTTCGCTCATATAAGCGTATCGTCGAAAAACGAAATGTTGAAATCTCGTTCAATTTCATTGATTTTATATTCTATCGATGCAGAGCAAAGAATATAATAAGAATATGACGTTTTTACTATGTTTATATACGCGTTCACATATGATAATTATCGAAAAACGTAATCGGCATACGCGAATTTCAGTATATGCGAAGTAAAAATCGTGAAATCTTTAATAATACTCGTGCCACAGATTGAAAAATGTTACCAATCGATTCAGAACATTGCATTTCAAATGATCAAACATCTATTTTTATATTGAAATCAAAGTTTTTAACATTGTTTCATATCGTATATACGATTTTTCGCTCATATAAGCGTATCGTCGAAAAACGAAAAGTTGAAACATCGTTCAATTTCATTGATTTTATATTCTATTAATATAGAATAAAGAATATTACATGAATATAACGTTTTTATTATGTTTAAATACGCGTTTTCATATGATAATTATCGATAAACTTAAACGATAACGCGAATTTCGGTATAAGCGAAGTTAAAATCGTGAAACCTTTAATAATACTCGTGCCCCAGTTTGAAGAAAGTTACCAGTCGATTCAGAACATTGCATTTCATAAGATCAAACATCTATTTTATCTTTGGAATTGACGTTTTAACCATGTTTCACATCGTATATACGATTTTTCGCTCATATAAGCGTATCGTCGAAAAACGAAATGTTGAAATCTCGTTCAATTTCATTGATTTTATACTCTATCGATGCAGAGCAAAGAATATAACAAGAATATGACGTTTTTACTATGTTTATATACGCGTTCACATATGATAATTATCGAAAAACTTAATCGGCATACGCGAATTTCAGTATATGCGAAGTAAAAATCGTGAACTCTTTAATAATACTCGTGCCACAGATTGAAAAATGTTACCAATCGATTCAGAACATTGCATTTCATATGATCAAACATCTATTTTTATATTGAAATCAAAGTTTTTAACATTGTTTCATATCGTATATACGATTTTTCGCTCATATAAGCGTATCGTCGAAAAACGAAATGTTGAAATCTCGTTCAATTTCATTGATTTTATACTCTATCGATGCAGAGCAAAGAATATAACAAGAATATGACGTTTTTACTATGTTTATATACGCGTTCACATATGATAATTATCGAAAAACTTAATCGGCATACGCGAATTTCAGTATATGCGAAGTAAAAATCGTGAAATCTTTAATAATACTCGTGCCACAGATTGAAAAATGTTACCAATCGATTCAGAACATTGCATTTCATATGATCAAACATCTATTTTTATATTGAAATCAAAGTTTTTAACATTGTTTCATATCGTATATACGATTTTTCGCTCATATAAGCGTATCGTCGAAAAACGAAAAGTTGAAACCTCGTTCAATTTCATTGATTTTATATTCTATTGATATAGAATAAAGAATATTACATGAATATAACGTTTTTATTATGTTTAAATACGCGTTTTCATATGATAATTATCGATAAACTTAATCGATAACGCGAATTTCGGTATAAGCGAAATTAAATCGTGAAATATTTAATAATACTTGTGCCACAGTTTGAAAAATGTTACCAATCGATTCAGAACATTGCATTTCATAAGATCAAACATCTATTTTATTTTGGAATCGTCGTTATAACCTTGTTTCATATGTTATATACGATTATTAGCTCATAAAGAAGTATCGTCGAAAAGCGAAATTTGAATTCTCAACAAATTTCAATGCATTTATTTTCTATCGACGCAGAATACATATTGGAACAAGAATATAAGTTTGTAGCTATGGGTAAATACGAGTTTCAACATGAATATTGTCGAAAAATAAGATCGACACATGCGAATTTCGAGAATTGCGGAGATGAAATCGTGAAAACATTGAAATTACTTGTTCCACCGTTTGAAAAATGTCACCAATCAATTCGGACATTGTATTTCTGAAGATCAAACATCTATTTAATCTTGGAATCGACGTTTTAACCTTGTTTCATATCGTACATACAATTTTTCGTTCATAATGGCGTACCATCGTAATACGAAATATTGAAATCTCATTCAAATTCAATGAGTTTATATTCTCTCGACGCAGAATGAAGAATATAACATGAATGTAACGTTTTTACTATGTTTAAAAACGCGTTATTATATGATAATTATCGAAAAACTTGTTCGACATACGCGAATTTCGGTATATGCGAAGTAAAAATCGTGAAATCTTTAATAATACTTGTGCCACAGTTTGAAAAATGTTACCAATCGTTTCAGAACATTGCATTTCTTAAGGTCAAACATCTGTTTTATATTGATATCAAAGATTTTAACATTGTTTCATATCGTATATACGATTTTTCGCTCATATACGCTAATCTTCGAAATAAGAAAAGTTGAAACATCGTTCAATTTCATTGATTTTATATTCTATCGACGCAGAATAAAGAATACATCAAGAACATAACGTTTTTACTATGTTAAAATACTCGTTTTCATATGATAATTATCGATAAACTTAATCGACATACGCGAATTTCGGTATATGCGAAGTTAAAATCGTGAAATCTTTAATAATACTCGTGCCACAGTTTGAAAAATGTTACCAATCGATTCAGAACATTGCATTTCATATGATCAAACATCTATTTTTATATTGAAATCAAAGATTTTAACATTGTTTCATATCGTATATACGATTTTTCGCTCATATACGCTAATCGTCGAAATACGAAAAGTTGAAACCTCGTTCAATTTCATTGATTTTATATTCTATTGATACAGAATAAAGAATATAACAAGAATATGACGTTTTTACTATGTTTAAATACGCGTTCACATATGATAATTATCGAAAAACGTAATCGGCATACGCGAATTTCAGTATATGCGAAGTTAAAATCGTGAAATCTTTAATAATACTTGTGCCAAAGTTTGAAAAATGTTATCAATCGATTCAGAACATTGCATTTCATATGATCAAACATCTATTTTTATATTTGAATCAAAGTTATTAACACTGTTTCATATCGTATATACGATTTTTCGCTCATATACGCTAATCGTCGAAATACGAAAAGTTGAAACCTCGTTCAATTTCATTGATTTTATATTCTATTGATGCAGAGCAAAGAATATAATAAGAATATAACGTTTTTACTATGTTTAAATACGCGTTCACATATGATAATTATCGAAAAACGTAATCGGCATACGCGAATTTCAGTATATGCGAAGTTAAAATCGTGAAATCTTTAATAATACTCGTGCCACAGTTTGAAAAATATTACCAATCGAATCAGAACATTGCATTTTATGAGATCAAACGTCTATTTTATTTTGGAATCTTCGTTATAAACTTGTTTCATATGTTATATACGATTATTAGCACATAAAGAAGTATCGTCAAAAGCGAAATTTGAATTCTCAACAAATTTCAATGCATTTATATTCTATCGACGCAGAATACATATTGGAACAAGAATATAAGTTTGTAGCTATGGGTAAATACGAGTTTCAACATGAATATTGTCGAAAAATAAGATCGACACATGCGAATTTCGAGAATTGCGGAGATGAAATCGTGAAAACATTGAAATTACTTGTTCCACCGTTTGAAAAATGTCACCAATCAATTCGGACATTGTATTTCTGAAGATCAAACATCTATTTAATCTTGGAATCGACGTTTTAACCTTGTTTCATATCGTACATACAATTTTTCGTTCATAATGGCGTACCATCGTAATACGAAATATTGAAATCTCATTCAAATTCAATGAGTTTATATTCTCTCGACGCAGAATGAAGAATATAACATGAATGTAACGTTTTTACTATGTTTAAAAACGCGTTATTATATGATAATTATCGAAAAACTTGTTCGACATACGCGAATTTCGGTATATGCGAAGTAAAAATCGTGAAATCTTTAATAATACTTGTGCCACAGTTTGAAAAATGTTACCAATCGTTTCAGAACATTGCATTTCTTAAGGTCAAACATCTGTTTTATATTGATATCAAAGATTTTAACATTGTTTCATATCGTATATACGATTTTTCGCTCATATACGCTAATCTTCGAAATAAGAAAAGTTGAAACATCGTTCAATTTCATTGATTTTATATTCTATCGACGCAGAATAAAGAATACATCAAGAACATAACGATTTTACTATGTTAAAATACTCGTTTTCATATGATAATTATCGATAAACTTAATCGACATACGCGAATTTCGGTATATGCGAAGTTAAAATCGTGAAATCTTTAATAATACTCGTGCCACAGTTTGAAAAATGTTACCAATCGATTCAGAACATTGCATTTCATATGATCAAACATCTATTTTTATATTGAAATCAAAGTTTTTAACATTGTTTCATATCGTATATACGATTTTTCGCTCATATACGCGTACCGCCGAAAAACGAAAAGTTGAAATCTCGTTCAATTTCATTGATTTTATATTCTATCGATGCAGAGCAAAGAATATATCAAGAATATAACGTTTTTACTATGTTTAAATACGCGTTCACATATGATAATTGTCGAAAAACGTAATCGACATACGCGAATTTCGGTATATGCGAAGATAAAATCGTGAAATCTTTAATAATACTTGTGCCACAGTTTGATAAATGATACCAATCGTTCCAGAACATTGCATTTCATAAGATCAAACATCTGTTTTATATTGAAATTAAAGATTTTAACATTGATTCATATCGTATCTACGATTTTTCGCTCAAATACGCGTATCGTCGAAAAACGAAAAGTTGAAACCTCGTTCAATTTCATTGATTTTATATTCTATTGATACAGAATAAAGAATATAACATGCATATAACGTTTTTATTATGTTTAAATACGCGTTCACATATGATAATTATTGAAAAACGTAATCGGCATACGCGAATTTCAGTATATGCGAAGTTAAAATCGTGAAATCTTTAATAATACTCGTGCCACAGTTTGAAAAATATTACCAATCGAATCAGAACATTGCATTTCATGAGATCAAACATCTATTTTATCTTTGGAATTGACGTTTTAACCTTGTTTCACATCGTATATACGATTTTTCGCTCATATACGCGTACCGCCGAAAAACGAAAAGTTGAAATCTCGTTCAATTTCATTGATTTTATATTCTATCGATGCAGAGCAAAGAATATATCAAGAATATAACGTTTTTACTATGTTTAAATACGCGTTCACATATGATAATTATCGAAAAACGTAATCGACATACGCGAATTTCAGTATATGCGAAGTTAAAATCGTGAAATCTTTAATAATACTTGTGCCACAGTTTGAAAAATGTTACCAATCGTTTCAGAACATTGCATTTCTTAAGGTCAAACATCTGTTTTATATTGATATCAAAGATTTTAACATTGTTTCATATCGTATATACGATTTTTCGCTCATATACGCTAATCGTCGAAATACGAAAAGTTGAAACCTCGTTCAATTTCATTGATTTTATATTCTATTGATACAGAATAAAGAATATAACAAGAATATGACGTTTTTACTATGTTTAAATACGCGTTCACATATGATAATTATCGAAAAACGTAATCGGCATACGCGAATTTCAGTATATGCGAAGTTAAAATCGTGAAATGTTTAATAATACTTGTGCCAAAGTTTGAAAAATGTTATCAATCGATTCAGAACATTGCATATCATATGATCAAACATCTATTTTTATATTTGAATCAAAGTTATTAACACTGTTTCATATCGTATATACGATTTTTCGCTCATATAAGCGTATCATCGAAAAACGAAAAGTTGAAATCTCGTTCAATTTCATTGATTTTATATTCTATCGATGCAGAGCAAAGAATATAACAAGAATATGACGTTTTTACTATGTTTAAATACGCGTTCACATATGATAATTATTGAAAAACGTAATCGGCATACGCGAATTTCAGTATATGCGAAGTTAAAATCGTGAAATCTTTAATAATACTCGTGCCACAGTTTGAAAAATATTACCAATCGAATCAGAACATTGCATTTCATGAGATCAAACATCTATTTTATCTTTGGAATTGACGTTTTAACCTTGTTTCACATCGTATATACGATTTTTCGCTCATATACGCGTACCGCCGAAAAACGAAAAGTTGAAATCTCGTTCAATTTCATTGATTTTATATTCTATCGATGCAGAGCAAAGAATATATCAAGAATATAACGTTTTTACTATGTTTAAATACGCGTTCACATATGATAATTATCGAAAAACGTAATCGACATACGCGAATTTCGGTATATGCGAAGTAAAAATCGTGAAATCTTTAATAATACTTGTGCCACAGTTTGATAAATGATACCAATCGTTCCAGAACATTGCATTTCATAAGATCAAACATCTGTTTTATATTGAAATTAAAGATTTTAACATTGATTCATATCGTATCTACGATTTTTCGCTCAAATACGCGTATCGTCGAAAAACGAAAAGTTGAAACCTCGTTCAATTTCATTGATTTTATATTCTATTGATACAGAATAAAGAATATAACATGCATATAACGTTTTTATTATGTTTAAATACGCGTTCACATATGATAATTATTGAAAAACGTAATCGGCATACGCGAATTTCAGTATATGCGAAGTTAAAATCGTGAAATCTTTAATAATACTCGTGCCACAGTTTGAAAAATATTACCAATCGAATCAGAACATTGCATTTCATGAGATCAAACATCTATTTTATCTTTGGAATTGACGTTTTAACCTTGTTTCACATCGTATATACGATTTTTCGCTCATATACGCGTACCGCCGAAAAACGAAAAGTTGAAATCTCGTTCAATTTCATTGATTTTATATTCTATCGATGCAGAGCAAAGAATATATCAAGAATATAACGTTTTTACTATGTTTAAATACGCGTTCACATATGATAATTATCGAAAAACGTAATCGACATACGCGAATTTCAGTATATGCGAAGTTAAAATCGTGAAATCTTTAATAATACTTGTGCCACAGTTTGAAAAATGTTACCAATCGTTTCAGAACATTGCATTTCTTAAGGTCAAACATCTGTTTTATATTGATATCAAAGATTTTAACATTGTTTCATATCGTATATACGATTTTTCGCTCATATACGCTAATCGTCGAAATACGAAAAGTTGAAACCTCGTTCAATTTCATTGATTTTATATTCTATTGATACAGAATAAAGAATATAACAAGAATATGACGTTTTTACTATGTTTAAATACGCGTTCACATATGATAATTATTGAAAAACGTAATCGGCATACGCGAATTTCAGTATATGCGAAGTTAAAATCGTGAAATCTTTAATAATACTTATGCCACAGTTTGATAAATGATACCAATCGTTCCAGAACATTGCATTTCATAAGATCAAACATCTGTTTTATATTGAAATTAAAGATTTTAACATTGATTCATACCGTATCTACGATTTTTCGCTCAAATACGCGTATCGTCGAAAAACGAAAAGTTGAAACCTCGTTCAATTTCATTGATTTTATATTCTATTGATACAGAATAAAGAATATAACATGCATATAACGTTTTTATTATGTATAAAAACTCGTTTTCATATGATAATTATCGATAAACTTAATCGAAAACGCGAATTTCGGTATAAGCGAAATTAAAATCCTGAAATCTTTAATAATACTTGTGCCACAATTTGAAAATGGTTACCAGTCGATTCATAACATTGCATTTCATAAGAACAAGCATCTGTTTTATATTGAAATCAAAGTTTTTAACATTGTTTCATATCGTATATACGATTTTTCGCTCATATAAGCGTATCGTCGAAAAAAGAAAAGTTGATACCACGTTCTATTTCATTGATTTTATACTCTATCAATGCAGAATAAAGAATATAACAAGAACATAACGTTTTTACTACGTTTAAAAACGCGTTTTCATATAATAATTATCGAAAAACGTAACCGGCATACGCGAATTTCAGTATATGCGAAGTTAAAATCGTGAAATCTTTAATAATACTCGTGCCACAGTTTGAAAAATATTACCAATCGAATCAGAACATTGCATTTTATGAGATCAAACGTCTATTTTATTTTGGAATCTTCGTTATAAACTTGTTTCATATGTTATATACGATTATTAGCACATAAAGAAGTATCGTCAAAAGCGAAATTTGAATTCTCAACAAATTTCAATGCATTTATATTCTATCGACGCAGAATACATATTGGAACAAGAATATAAGTTTGTAGCTATGGGTAAATACGAGTTTCAACATGAATATTGTCGAAAAATAAGATCGACACATGCGAATTTCGAGAATTGCGGAGATGAAATCGTGAAAACATTGAAATTACTTGTTCCACCGTTTGAAAAATGTCACCAATCAATTCGGACATTGTATTTCTGAAGATCAAACATCTATTTAATCTTGGAATCGACGTTTTAACCTTGTTTCATATCGTACATACAATTTTTCGTTCATAATGGCGTACCATCGTAATACGAAATATTGAAATCTCATTCAAATTCAATGAGTTTATATTCTCTCGACGCAGAATGAAGAATATAACATGAATGTAACGTTTTTACTATGTTTAAAAACGCGTTATTATATGATAATTATCGAAAAACTTGTTCGACATACGCGAATTTCGGTATATGCGAAGTAAAAATCGTGAAATCTTTAATAATACTTGTGCCACAGTTTGAAAAATGTTACCAATCGTTTCAGAACATTGCATTTCTTAAGGTCAAACATCTGTTTTATATTGATATCAAAGATTTTAACATTGTTTCATATCGTATATACGATTTTTCGCTCATATACGCTAATCTTCGAAATAAGAAAAGTTGAAACATCGTTCAATTTCATTGATTTTATATTCTATCGACGCAGAATAAAGAATACATCAAGAACATAACGATTTTACTATGTTAAAATACTCGTTTTCATATGATAATTATCGATAAACTTAATCGACATACGCGAATTTCGGTATATGCGAAGTTAAAATCGTGAAATCTTTAATAATACTCGTGCCACAGTTTGAAAAATGTTACCAATCGATTCAGAACATTGCATTTCATATGATCAAACATCTATTTTTATATTGAAATCAAAGTTTTTAACATTGTTTCATATCGTATATACGATTTTTCGCTCATATACGCGTACCGCCGAAAAACGAAAAGTTGAAATCTCGTTCAATTTCATTGATTTTATATTCTATCGATGCAGAGCAAAGAATATATCAAGAATATAACGTTTTTACTATGTTTAAATACGCGTTCACATATGATAATTATCGAAAAACGTAATCGACATACGCGAATTTCGGTATATGCGAAGTAAAAATCGTGAAATCTTTAATAATACTTGTGCCACAGTTTGATAAATGATACCAATCGTTCCAGAACATTGCATTTCATAAGATCAAACATCTGTTTTATATTGAAATTAAAGATTTTAACATTGATTCATATCGTATCTACGATTTTTCGCTCAAATACGCGTATCGTCGAAAAACGAAAAGTTGAAACCTCGTTCAATTTCATTGATTTTATATTCTATTGATACAGAATAAAGAATATAACATGCATATAACGTTTTTATTATGTTTAAATACGCGTTCACATATGATAATTATTGAAAAACGTAATCGGCATACGCGAATTTCAGTATATGCGAAGTTAAAATCGTGAAATCTTTAATAATACTCGTGCCACAGTTTGAAAAATATTACCAATCGAATCAGAACATTGCATTTCATGAGATCAAACATCTATTTTATCTTTGGAATTGACGTTTTAACCTTGTTTCACATCGTATATACGATTTTTCGCTCATATACGCGTACCGCCGAAAAACGAAAAGTTGAAATCTCGTTCAATTTCATTGATTTTATATTCTATCGATGCAGAGCAAAGAATATATCAAGAATATAACGTTTTTACTATGTTTAAATACGCGTTCACATATGATAATTATCGAAAAACGTAATCGGCATACGCGAATTTCAGTATATGCGAAGTTAAAATCGTGAAATCTTTAATAATACTTGTGCCACAGTTTGAAAAATGTTACCAATCGTTTCAGAACATTGCATTTCTTAAGGTCAAACATCTGTTTTATATTGATATCAAAGATTTTAACATTGTTTCATATCGTATATACGATTTTTCGCTCATATACGCTTATCGTCGAAAAACGAAAAGTTGAAACCTCGTTCAATTTCATTGATTTTATATTCTATTGATACAGAATAAAGAATATAACAAGAATATGACGTTTTTACTATGTTTAAATACGCGTTCACATATGATAATTATCGAAAAACGTAATCGGCATACGCGAATTTCAGTATATGCGAAGTTAAAATCGTGAAATGTTTAATAATACTTGTGCCAAAGTTTGAAAAATGTTATCAATCGATTCAGAACATTGCATTTCATATGATCAAACATCTATTTTTATATTTGAATCAAAGTTATTAACACTGTTTCATATCGTATATACGATTTTTCGCTCATATAAGCGTATCATCGAAAAACGAAAAGTTGAAATCTCGTTCAATTTCATTGATTTTATATTCTATCGATGCAGAGCAAAGAATATAACAAGAATATGACGTTTTTACTATGTTTAAATACGCGTTCACATATGATAATTATTGAAAAACGTAATCGGCATACGCGAATTTCAGTATATGCGAAGTTAAAATCGTGAAATCTTTAATAATACTCGTGCCACAGTTTGAAAAATATTACCAATCGAATCAGAACATTGCATTTCATGAGATCAAACATCTATTTTATCTTTGGAATTGACGTTTTAACCTTGTTTCACATCGTATATACGATTTTTCGCTCATATACGCGTACCGCCGAAAAACGAAAAGTTGAAATCTCGTTCAATTTCATTGATTTTATATTCTATCGATGCAGAGCAAAGAATATATCAAGAATATAACGTTTTTACTATGTTTAAATACGCGTTCACATATGATAATTATCGAAAAACGTAATCGACATACGCGAATTTCGGTATATGCGAAGTAAAAATCGTGAAATCTTTAATAATACTTGTGCCAAAGTTTGAAAAATGTTATCAATCGATTCAGAACATTGCATTTCATAAGATCAAACATCTGTTTTATATTGAAATTAAAGATTTTAACATTGATTCATATCGTATCTACGATTTTTCGCTCAAATACGCGTATCGTCGAAAAACGAAAAGTTGAAACCTCGTTCAATTTCATTGATTTTATATTCTATTGATACAGAATAAAGAATATAACATGCATATAACGTTTTTATTATGTTTAAATACGCGTTCACATATGATAATTATTGAAAAACGTAATCGGCATACGCGAATTTCAGTATATGCGAAGTTAAAATCGTGAAATCTTTAATAATACTCGTGCCACAGTTTGAAAAATATTACCAATCGAATCAGAACATTGCATTTCATGAGATCAAACATCTATTTTATCTTTGGAATTGACGTTTTAACCTTGTTTCACATCGTATATACGATTTTTCGCTCATATACGCGTACCGCCGAAAAACGAAAAGTTGAAATCTCGTTCAATTTCATTGATTTTATATTCTATCGATGCAGAGCAAAGAATATATCAAGAATATAACGTTTTTACTATGTTTAAATACGCGTTCACATATGATAATTATCGAAAAACGTAATCGGCATACGCGAATTTCAGTATATGCGAAGTTAAAATCGTGAAATCTTTAATAATACTTGTGCCACAGTTTGAAAAATGTTACCAATCGTTTCAGAACATTGCATTTCTTAAGGTCAAACATCTGTTTTATATTGATATCAAAGATTTTAACATTGTTTCATATCGTATATACGATTTTTCGCTCATATACGCTAATCGTCGAAATACGAAAAGTTGAAACCTCGTTCAATTTCATTGATTTTATATTCTATTGATACAGAATAAAGAATATAACAAGAATATGACGTTTTTACTATGTTTAAATACGCGTTCACATATGATAATTATTGAAAAACGTAATCGGCATACGCGAATTTCAGTATATGCGAAGTTAAAATCGTGAAATCTTTAATAATACTTATGCCACAGTTTGATAAATGATACCAATCGTTCCAGAACATTGCATTTCATAAGATCAAACATCTGTTTTATATTGAAATTAAAGATTTTAACATTGATTCATACCGTATCTACGATTTTTCGCTCAAATACGCGTATCGTCGAAAAACGAAAAGTTGAAACCTCGTTCAATTTCATTGATTTTATATTCTATTGATACAGAATAAAGAATATAACATGCATATAACGTTTTTATTATGTATAAAAACTCGTTTTCATATGATAATTATCGATAAACTTAATCGAAAACGCGAATTTCGGTATAAGCGAAATTAAAATCCTGAAATCTTTAATAATACTTGTGCCACAATTTGAAAATGGTTACCAGTCGATTCATAACATTGCATTTCATAAGAACAAGCATCTGTTTTATATTGAAATCAAAGTTTTTAACATTGTTTCATATCGTATATACGATTTTTCGCTCATATAAGCGTATCGTCGAAAAAAGAAAAGTTGATACCACGTTCTATTTCATTGATTTTATACTCTATCAATGCAGAATAAAGAATATAACAAGAACATAACGTTTTTACTACGTTTAAAAACGCGTTTTCATATAATAATTATCGAAAAACGTAACCGGCATACGCGAATTTCAGTATATGCGAAGTTAAAATCGTGAAATCTTTAATAATACTCGTGCCACAGTTTGAAAAATATTACCAATCGAATCAGAACATTGCATTTTATGAGATCAAACGTCTATTTTATTTTGGAATCTTCGTTATAAACTTGTTTCATATGTTATATACGATTATTAGCTCATAAAGAAGTATCGTAAAAAGCGAAATTTGAATTCTCAACAAATTTCAATGCATTTATATTCTATCGACGCAGAATACATATTGGAACAAGAATATAAGTTTGTAGCTATGGGTAAATACGAGTTTCAACATGAATATTGTCGAAAAATAAGATCGACACATGCGAATTTCGAGAATTGCGGAGATGAAATCGTGAAAACATTGAAATTACTTGTCCCACCGTTTGAAAAATGTCACCAATCAATTCGGACATTGTATTTCTGAAGATCAAACATCTATTTAATCTTGGAATCGACGTTTTAACCTTGTTTCATATCGTACATACAATTTTTCGTTCATAATGGCGTACCATCGTAATACGAAATATTGAAATCTCATTCAAATTCAATGAGTTTATATTCTCTCGACGCAGAATGAAGAATATAACATGAATGTAACGTTTTTACTATGTTTAAAAACGCGTTATTATATGATAATTATCGAAAAACTTGTTCGACATACGCGAATTTCGGTATATGCGAAGTAAAAATCGTGAAATCTTTAATAATACTTGTGCCACAGTTTGAAAAATGTTACCAATCGTTTCAGAACATTGCATTTCTTAAGGTCAAACATCTGTTTTATATTGATATCAAAGATTTTAACATTGTTTCATATCGTATATACGATTTTTCGCTCATATACGCTAATCTTCGAAATAAGAAAAGTTGAAACATCGTTCAATTTCATTGATTTTATATTCTATCGACGCAGAATAAAGAATACATCAAGAACATAACGTTTTTACTATGTTAAAATACTCGTTTTCATATGATAATTATCGATAAACTTAATCGACATACGCGAATTTCGGTATATGCGAAGTTAAAATCGTGAAATCTTTAATAATACTCGTGCCACAGTTTGAAAAATGTTACCAATCGATTCAGAACATTGCATTTCATATGATCAAACATCTATTTTTATATTGAAATCAAAGATTTTAACATTGTTTCATATCGTATATACGATTTTTCGCTCATATACGCTAATCGTCGAAATACGAAAAGTTGAAACCTCGTTCAATTTCATTGATTTTATATTCTATTGATACAGAATAAAGAATATAACAAGAATATGACGTTTTTACTATGTTTAAATACGCGTTCACATATGATAATTATCGAAAAACGTAATCGGCATACGCGAATTTCAGTATATGCGAAGTTAAAATCGTGAAATCTTTAATAATACTTGTGCCACAGTTTGAAAAATGTTATCAATCGATTCAGAACATTGCATTTCATATGATCAAACATCTATTTTTATATTTGAATCAAAGTTATTAACACTGTTTCATATCGTATATACGATTTTTCGCTCATATACGCTAATCGTCGAAATACGAAAAGTTGAAACCTCGTTCAATTTCATTGATTTTATATTCTATTGATGCAGAGCAAAGAATATAATAAGAATATAACGTTTTTACTATGTTTAAATACGCGTTCACATATGATAATTATCGAAAAACGTAATCGGCATACGCGAATTTCAGTATATGCGAAGTTAAAATCGTGAAATCTTTAATAATACTCGTGCCACAGTTTGAAAAATATTACCAATCGAATCAGAACATTGCATTTTATGAGATCAAACGTCTATTTTATTTTGGAATCTTCGTTATAAACTTGTTTCATATGTTATATACGATTATTAGCACATAAAGAAGTATCGTCAAAAGCGAAATTTGAATTCTCAACAAATTTCAATGCATTTATATTCTATCGACGCAGAATACATATTGGAACAAGAATATAAGTTTGTAGCTATGGGTAAATACGAGTTTCAACATGAATATTGTCGAAAAATAAGATCGACACATGCGAATTTCGAGAATTGCGGAGATGAAATCGTGAAAACATTGAAATTACTTGTTCCACCGTTTGAAAAATGTCACCAATCAATTCGGACATTGTATTTCTGAAGATCAAACATCTATTTAATCTTGGAATCGACGTTTTAACCTTGTTTCATATCGTACATACAATTTTTCGTTCATAATGGCGTACCATCGTAATACGAAATATTGAAATCTCATTCAAATTCAATGAGTTTATATTCTCTCGACGCAGAATGAAGAATATAACATGAATGTAACGTTTTTACTATGTTTAAAAACGCGTTATTATATGATAATTATCGAAAAACTTGTTCGACATACGCGAATTTCGGTATATGCGAAGTAAAAATCGTGAAATCTTTAATAATACTTGTGCCACAGTTTGAAAAATGTTACCAATCGTTTCAGAACATTGCATTTCTTAAGGTCAAACATCTGTTTTATATTGATATCAAAGATTTTAACATTGTTTCATATCGTATATACGATTTTTCGCTCATATACGCTAATCTTCGAAATAAGAAAAGTTGAAACATCGTTCAATTTCATTGATTTTATATTCTATCGACGCAGAATAAAGAATACATCAAGAACATAACGATTTTACTATGTTAAAATACTCGTTTTCATATGATAATTATCGATAAACTTAATCGACATACGCGAATTTCGGTATATGCGAAGTTAAAATCGTGAAATCTTTAATAATACTCGTGCCACAGTTTGAAAAATGTTACCAATCGATTCAGAACATTGCATTTCATATGATCAAACATCTATTTTTATATTGAAATCAAAGTTTTTAACATTGTTTCATATCGTATATACGATTTTTCGCTCATATACGCGTACCGCCGAAAAACGAAAAGTTGAAATCTCGTTCAATTTCATTGATTTTATATTCTATCGATGCAGAGCAAAGAATATATCAAGAATATAACGTTTTTACTATGTTTAAATACGCGTTCACATATGATAATTATCGAAAAACGTAATCGACATACGCGAATTTCGGTATATGCGAAGTAAAAATCGTGAAATCTTTAATAATACTTGTGCCACAGTTTGATAAATGATACCAATCGTTCCAGAACATTGCATTTCATAAGATCAAACATCTGTTTTATATTGAAATTAAAGATTTTAACATTGATTCATATCGTATCTACGATTTTTCGCTCAAATACGCGTATCGTCGAAAAACGAAAAGTTGAAACCTCGTTCAATTTCATTGATTTTATATTCTATTGATACAGAATAAAGAATATAACATGCATATAACGTTTTTATTATGTTTAAATACGCGTTCACATATGATAATTATTGAAAAACGTAATCGGCATACGCGAATTTCAGTATATGCGAAGTTAAAATCGTGAAATCTTTAATAATACTCGTGCCACAGTTTGAAAAATATTACCAATCGAATCAGAACATTGCATTTCATGAGATCAAACATCTATTTTATCTTTGGAATTGACGTTTTAACCTTGTTTCACATCGTATATACGATTTTTCGCTCATATACGCGTACCGCCGAAAAACGAAAAGTTGAAATCTCGTTCAATTTCATTGATTTTATATTCTATCGATGCAGACCAAAGAATATATCAAGAATATAACGTTTTTACTATGTTTAAATACGCGTTCACATATGATAATTATCGATAAACGTAATCGACATACGCGAATTTCAGTATATGCGAAGTTAAAATCGTGAAATCTTTAATAATACTTGTGCCACAGTTTGAAAAATGTTACCAATCGTTTCAGAACATTGCATTTCTTAAGGTCAAACATCTGTTTTATATTGATATCAAAGATTTTAACATTGTTTCATATCGTATATACGATTTTTCGCTCATATACGCTAATCGTCGAAATACGAAAAGTTGAAACCTCGTTCAATTTCATTGATTTTATATTCTATTGATACAGAATAAAGAATATAACAAGAATATGACGTTTTTACTATGTTTAAATACGCGTTCACATATGATAATTATCGAAAAACGTAATCGGCATACGCGAATTTCAGTATATGCGAAGTTAAAATCGTGAAATGTTTAATAATACTTGTGCCAAAGTTTGAAAAATGTTATCAATCGATTCAGAACATTGCATTTCATATGATCAAACATCTATTTTTATATTTGAATCAAAGTTATTAACACTGTTTCATATCGTATATACGATTTTTCGCTCATATAAGCGTATCATCGAAAAACGAAAAGTTGAAATCTCGTTCAATTTCATTGATTTTATATTCTATCGATGCAGAGCAAAGAATATAACAAGAATATGACGTTTTTACTATGTTTAAATACGCGTTCACATATGATAATTATTGAAAAACGTAATCGGCATACGCGAATTTCAGTATATGCGAAGTTAAAATCGTGAAATCTTTAATAATACTCGTGCCACAGTTTGAAAAATATTACCAATCGAATCAGAACATTGCATTTCATGAGATCAAACATCTATTTTATCTTTGGAATTGACGTTTTAACCTTGTTTCACATCGTATATACGATTTTTCGCTCATATACGCGTACCGCCGAAAAACGAAAAGTTGAAATCTCGTTCAATTTCATTGATTTTATATTCTATCGATGCAGAGCAAAGAATATATCAAGAATATAACGTTTTTACTATGTTTAAATACGCGTTCACATATGATAATTATCGAAAAACGTAATCGACATACGCGAATTTCGGTATATGCGAAGTAAAAATCGTGAAATCTTTAATAATACTTGTGCCACAGTTTGATAAATGATACCAATCGTTCCAGAACATTGCATTTCATAAGATCAAACATCTGTTTTATATTGAAATTAAAGATTTTAACATTGATTCATATCGTATCTACGATTTTTCGCTCAAATACGCGTATCGTCGAAAAACGAAAAGTTGAAACCTCGTTCAATTTCATTGATTTTATATTCTATTGATACAGAATAAAGAATATAACATGCATATAACGTTTTTATTATGTTTAAATACGCGTTCACATATGATAATTATTGAAAAACGTAATCGGCATACGCGAATTTCAGTATATGCGAAGTTAAAATCGTGAAATCTTTAATAATACTCGTGCCACAGTTTGAAAAATATTACCAATCGAATCAGAACATTGCATTTCATGAGATCAAACATCTATTTTATCTTTGGAATTGACGTTTTAACCTTGTTTCACATCGTATATACGATTTTTCGCTCATATACGCGTACCGCCGAAAAACGAAAAGTTGAAATCTCGTTCAATTTCATTGATTTTATATTCTATCGATGCAGAGCAAAGAATATATCAAGAATATAACGTTTTTACTATGTTTAAATACGCGTTCACATATGATAATTATCGAAAAACGTAATCGACATACGCGAATTTCAGTATATGCGAAGTTAAAATCGTGAAATCTTTAATAATACTTGTGCCACAGTTTGAAAAATGTTACCAATCGTTTCAGAACATTGCATTTCTTAAGGTCAAACATCTGTTTTATATTGATATCAAAGATTTTAACATTGTTTCATATCGTATATACGATTTTTCGCTCATATACGCTAATCGTCGAAATACGAAAAGTTGAAACCTCGTTCAATTTCATTGATTTTATATTCTATTGATACAGAATAAAGAATATAACAAGAATATGACGTTTTTACTATGTTTAAATACGCGTTCACATATGATAATTATCGAAAAACGTAATCGGCATACGCGAATTTCAGTATATGCGAAGTTAAAATCGTGAAATGTTTAATAATACTTGTGCCAAAGTTTGAAAAATGTTATCAATCGATTCAGAACATTGCATTTCATATGATCAAACATCTATTTTTATATTTGAATCAAAGTTATTAACACTGTTTCATATCGTATATACGATTTTTCGCTCATATAAGCGTATCATCGAAAAACGAAAAGTTGAAATCTCGTTCAATTTCATTGATTTTATATTCTATCGATGCAGAGCAAAGAATATAACAAGAATATGACGTTTTTACTATGTTTAAATACGCGTTCACATATGATAATTATTGAAAAACGTAATCGGCATACGCGAATTTCAGTATATGCGAAGTTAAAATCGTGAAATCTTTAATAATACTCGTGCCACAGTTTGAAAAATATTACCAATCGAATCAGAACATTGCATTTCATGAGATCAAACATCTATTTTATCTTTGGAATTGACGTTTTAACCTTGTTTCACATCGTATATACGATTTTTCGCTCATATACGCGTACCGCCGAAAAACGAAAAGTTGAAATCTCGTTCAATTTCATTGATTTTATATTCTATCGATGCAGAGCAAAGAATATATCAAGAATATAACGTTTTTACTATGTTTAAATACGCGTTCACATATGATAATTATCGAAAAACGTAATCGACATACGCGAATTTCGGTATATGCGAAGTAAAAATCGTGAAATATTTAATAATACTTGTGCCACAGTTTGAAAAATGTTACCAATCGTTTCAGAACATTGCATTTCTTAAGGTCAAACATCTGTTTTATATTGATATCAAAGATTTTAACATTGTTTCATATCGTATATACGATTTTTCGCTCATATACGCTAATCGTCGAAATACGAAAAGTTGAAACCTCGTTCAATTTCATTGATTTTATATTCTATTGATACAGAATAAAGAATATAACAAGAATATGACGTTTTTACTATGTTTAAATACGCGTTCACATATGATAATTATTGAAAAACGTAATCGGCATACGCGAATTTCAGTATATGCGAAGTTAAAATCGTGAAATCTTTAATAATACTTATGCCACAGTTTGATAAATGATACCAATCGTTCCAGAACATTGCATTTCATAAGATCAAACATCTGTTTCATATTGAAATTAAAGATTTTAACATTGATTCATACCGTATCTACGATTTTTCGCTCAAATACGCGTATCGTCGAAAAACGAAAAGTTGAAACCTCGTTCAATTTCATTGATTTTATATTCTATTGATACAGAATAAAGAATATAACATGCATATAACGTTTTTATTATGTATAAAAACTCGTTTTCATATGATAATTATCGATAAACTTAATCGAAAACGCGAATTTCGGTATAAGCGAAATTAAAATCGTGAAATCTTTAATAATACTTGTGCCACAATTTGAAAATGGTTACCAGTCGATTCATAACATTGCATTTCATAAGAACAAGCATCTGTTTTATATTGAAATCAAAGTTTTTAACATTGTTTCATATCGTATATACGATTTTTCGCTCATATAAGCGTATCGTCGAAAAAAGAAAAGTTGATACCTCGTTCAATTTCATTGATTTTATATTCTATCGATGCAGAGCAAAGAATATATCAAGAATATAACGTTTTTACTATGTTTAAATACGCGTTCACATATGATAATTATTGAAAAACGTAATCGGCATACGCGAATTTCAGTATATGCGAAGTTAAAATCGTGAAATCTTTAATAATACTCGTGCCACAGTTTGAAAAATATTACCAATCGAATCAGAACATTGCATTTCATGAGATCAAACATCTATTTTATCTTTGGAATTGACGTTTTAACCTTGTTTCACATCGTATATACGATTTTTCGCTCATATACGCGTACCGCCGAAAAACGAAAAGTTGAAATCTCGTTCAATTTCATTGATTTTATATTCTATCGATGCAGACCAAAGAATATATCAAGAATATAACGTTTTTACTATGTTTAAATACGCGTTCACATATGATAATTATCGAAAAACGTAATCGACATACGCGAATTTCAGTATATGCGAAGTTAAAATCGTGAAATCTTTAATAATACTTGTGCCACAGTTTGAAAAATGTTACCAATCGTTTCAGAACATTGCATTTCTTAAGGTCAAACATCTGTTTTATATTGATATCAAAGATTTTAACATTGTTTCATATCGTATATACGATTTTTCGCTCATATACGCTAATCGTCGAAATACGAAAAGTTGAAACCTCGTTCAATTTCATTGATTTTATATTCTATTGATACAGAATAAAGAATATAACAAGAATATGACGTTTTTACTATGTTTAAATACGCGTTCACATATGATAATTATCGAAAAACGTAATCGGCATACGCGAATTTCAGTATATGCGAAGTTAAAATCGTGAAATGTTTAATAATACTTGTGCCAAAGTTTGAAAAATGTTATCAATCGATTCAGAACATTGCATTTCATATGATCAAACATCTATTTTTATATTTGAATCAAAGTTATTAACACTGTTTCATATCGTATATACGATTTTTCGCTCATATAAGCGTATCATCGAAAAACGAAAAGTTGAAATCTCGTTCAATTTCATTGATTTTATATTCTATCGATGCAGAGCAAAGAATATAACAAGAATATGACGTTTTTACTATGTTTAAATACGCGTTCACATATGATAATTATTGAAAAACGTAATCGGCATACGCGAATTTCAGTATATGCGAAGTTAAAATCGTGAAATCTTTAATAATACTCATGCCACAGTTTGAAAAATATTACCAATCGAATCAGAACATTGCATTTCATAAGATCAAACATCTATTTTATCTTTGGAATTGACGTTTTAACCTTGTTTCACATCGTATATACGATTTTTCGCTCATATACGCGTACCGCCGAAAAACGAAAAGTTGAAATCTCGTTCAATTTCATTGATTTTATATTCTATCGATGCAGAGCAAAGAATATATCAAGAATATAACGTTTTTACTATGTTTAAATACGCGTTCACATATGATAATTATCGAAAAACGTAATCGACATACGCGAATTTCGGTATATGCGAAGTAAAAATCGTGAAATCTTTAATAATACTTGTGCCACAGTTTGATAAATGATACCAATCGTTCCAGAACATTGCATTTCATAAGATCAAACATCTGTTTTATATTGAAATTAAAGATTTTAACATTGATTCATATCGTATCTACGATTTTTCGCTCAAATACGCGTATCGTCGAAAAACGAAAAGTTGAAACCTCGTTCAATTTCATTGATTTTATATTCTATTGATACAGAATAAAGAATATAACATGCATATAACGTTTTTATTATGTTTAAATACGCGTTCACATATGATAATTATTGAAAAACGTAATCGGCATACGCGAATTTCAGTATATGCGAAGTTAAAATCGTGAAATCTTTAATAATACTCGTGCCACAGTTTGAAAAATATTACCAATCGAATCAGAACATTGCATTTCATGAGATCAAACATCTATTTTATCTTTGGAATTGACGTTTTAACCTTGTTTCACATCGTATATACGATTTTTCGCTCATATACGCGTACCGCCGAAAAACGAAAAGTTGAAATCTCGTTCAATTTCATTGATTTTATATTCTATCGATGCAGAGCAAAGAATATATCAAGAATATAACGTTTTTACTATGTTTAAATACGCGTTCACATATGATAATTATCGAAAAACGTAATCGACATACGCGAATTTCAGTATATGCGAAGTTAAAATCGTGAAATCTTTAATAATACTTGTGCCACAGTTTGAAAAATGTTACCAATCGTTTCAGAACATTGCATTTCTTAAGGTCAAACATCTGTTTTATATTGATATCAAAGATTTTAACATTGTTTCATATCGTATATACGATTTTTCGCTCATATACGCTAATCGTCGAAATACGAAAAGTTGAAACCTCGTTCAATTTCATTGATTTTATATTCTATCGATACAGAATAAAGAATATAACAAGAATATGACGTTTTTACTATGTTTAAATACGCGTTCACATATGATAATTATCGAAAAACGTAATCGGCATACGCGAATTTCAGTATATGCGAAGTTAAAATCGTGAAATGTTTAATAATACTTGTGCCAAAGTTTGAAAAATGTTATCAATCGATTCAGAACATTGCATTTCATATGATCAAACATCTATTTTTATATTTGAATCAAAGTTATTAACACTGTTTCATATCGTATATACGATTTTTCGCTCATATAAGCGTATCATCGAAAAACGAAAAGTTGAAATCTCGTTCAATTTCATTGATTTTATATTCTATCGATGCAGAGCAAAGAATATAACAAGAATATGACGTTTTTACTATGTTTAAATACGCGTTCACATATGATAATTATTGAAAAACGTAATCGGCATACGCGAATTTCAGTATATGCGAAGTTAAAATCGTGAAATCTTTAATAATACTCGTGCCACAGTTTGAAAAATATTACCAATCGAATCAGAACATTGCATTTCATGAGATCAAACATCTATTTTATCTTTGGAATTGACGTTTTAACCTTGTTTCACATCGTATATACGATTTTTCGCTCATATACGCGTACCGCCGAAAAACGAAAAGTTGAAATCTCGTTCAATTTCATTGATTTTATATTCTATCGATGCAGAGCAAAGAATATATCAAGAATATAACGTTTTTACTATGTTTAAATACGCGTTCACATATGATAATTATCGAAAAACGTAATCGACATACGCGAATTTCGGTATATGCGAAGTAAAAATCGTGAAATATTTAATAATACTTGTGCCACAGTTTGAAAAATGTTACCAATCGTTTCAGAACATTGCATTTCTTAAGGTCAAACATCTGTTTTATATTGATATCAAAGATTTTAACATTGTTTCATATCGTATATACGATTTTTCGCTCATATACGCTAATCGTCGAAATACGAAAAGTTGAAACCTCGTTCAATTTCATTGATTTTATATTCTATTGATACAGAATAAAGAATATAACAAGAATATGACGTTTTTACTATGTTTAAATACGCGTTCACATATGATAATTATTGAAAAACGTAATCGGCATACGCGAATTTCAGTATATGCGAAGTTAAAATCGTGAAATCTTTAATAATACTTATGCCACAGTTTGATAAATGATACCAATCGTTCCAGAACATTGCATTTCATAAGATCAAACATCTGTTTCATATTGAAATTAAAGATTTTAACATTGATTCATACCGTATCTACGATTTTTCGCTCAAATACGCGTATCGTCGAAAAACGAAAAGTTGAAACCTCGTTCAATTTCATTGATTTTATATTCTATTGATACAGAATAAAGAATATAACATGCATATAACGTTTTTATTATGTATAAAAACTCGTTTTCATATGATAATTATCGATAAACTTAATCGAAAACGCGAATTTCGGTATAAGCGAAATTAAAATCGTGAAATCTTTAATAATACTTGTGCCACAATTTGAAAATGGTTACCAGTCGATTCATAACATTGCATTTCATAAGAACAAGCATCTGTTTTATATTGAAATCAAAGTTTTTAACATTGTTTCATATCGTATATACGATTTTTCGCTCATATAAGCGTATCGTCGAAAAAAGAAAAGTTGATACCTCGTTCAATTTCATTGATTTTATATTCTATTGATACAGAATAAAGAATATAACATGCATATAACGTTTTTATTATGTATAAAAACTCGTTTTCATATGATAATTATCGATAAACTTAATCGAAAACGCGAATTTCGGTATAAGCGAAATTAAAATCGTGAAATCTTTAATAATACTTGTGCCACAATTTGAAAATGGTTACCAGTCGATTCATAACATTGCATTTCATAAGAACAAGCATCTGTTTTATATTGAAATCAAAGTTTTTAACATTGTTTCATATCGTATATACGATTTTTCGCTCATATAAGCGTATCGTCGAAAAAAGAAAAGTTGATACCACGTTCTATTTCATTGATTTTATACTCTATCAATGCAGAATAAAGAATATAACAAGAACATAACGTTTTTACTACGTTTAAAAACGCGTTTTCATATAATAATTATCGAAAAACGTAACCGGCATACGCGAATTTCAGTATATGCGAAGTTAAAATCGTGAAATCTTTAATAATACTCGTGCCACAGTTTGAAAAATATTACCAATCGAATCAGAACATTGCATTTTATGAGATCAAACGTCTATTTTATTTTGGAATCTTCGTTATAAACTTGTTTCATATGTTATATACGATTATTAGCTCATAAAGAAGTATCGTAAAAAGCGAAATTTGAATTCTCAACAAATTTCAATGCATTTATATTCTATCGACGCAGAATACATATTGGAACAAGAATATAAGTTTGTAGCTATGGGTAAATACGAGTTTCAACATGAATATTGTCGAAAAATAAGATCGACACATGCGAATTTCGAGAATTGCGGAGATGAAATCGTGAAAACATTGAAATTACTTGTCCCACCGTTTGAAAAATGTCACCAATCAATTCGGACATTGTATTTCTGAAGATCAAACATCTATTTAATCTTGGAATCGACGTTTTAACCTTGTTTCATATCGTACATACAATTTTTCGTTCATAATGGCGTACCATCGTAATACGAAATATTGAAATCTCATTCAAATTCAATGAGTTTATATTCTCTCGACGCAGAATGAAGAATATAACATGAATGTAACGTTTTTACTATGTTTAAAAACGCGTTATTATATGATAATTATCGAAAAACGTGTTCGACATACGCGAATTTCGGTATATGCGAAGTAAAAATCGTGAAATCTTTAATAATACTTGTGCCACAGTTTGAAAAATGTTACCAATCGTTTCAGAACATTGCATTTCTTAAGGTCAAACATCTGTTTTATATTGATATCAAAGATTTTAACATTGTTTCATATCGTATATACGATTTTTCGCTCATATACGCTAATCGTCGAAATACGAAAAGTTGAAACCTCGTTCAATTTCATTGATTTTATATTCTATTGATACAGAATAAAGAATATAACAAGAATATGACGTTTTTACTATGTTTAAATACGCGTTCACATATGATAATTATCGAAGAACGTAATCGGCATACGCGAATTTCAGTATATGCGAAGTTAAAATCGTGAAATCTTTAATAATACTTGTGCCAAAGTTTGAAAAATGTTATCAATCGATTCAGAACATTGCATTTCATATGATCAAACATCTATTTTTATATTTGAATCAAAGTTATTAACACTGTTTCATATCGTATATACGATTTTTCGCTCATATAAGCGTATCATCGAAAAACGAAAAGTTGAAATCTCGTTCAATTTCATTGATTTTATATTCTATCGATGCAGAGCAAAGAATATAACAAGAATATGACGTTTTTACTATGTTTAAATACGCGTTCACATATGATAATTATTGAAAAACGTAATCGGCATACGCGAATTTCAGTATATGCGAAGTTAAAATCGTGAAATCTTTAATAATACTTATGCCACAGTTTGATAAATGATACCAATCGTTCCAGAACATTGCATTTCATAAGATCAAACATCTGTTTTATATTGAAATTAAAGATTTTAACATTGATTCATACCGTATCTACGATTTTTCGCTCAAATACGCGTATCGTCGAAAAACGAAAAGTTGAAACCTCGTTCAATTTCATTGATTTTATATTCTATTGATACAGAATAAAGAATATAACATGCATATAACGTTTTTATTATGTATAAAAACTCGTTTTCATATGATAATTATCGATAAACTTAATCGAAAACGCGAATTTCGGTATAAGCGAAATTAAAATCGTGAAATCTTTAATAATACTTGTGCCACAATTTGAAAATGGTTACCAGTCGATTCATAACATTGCATTTCATAAGAACAAGCATCTGTTTTATATTGAAATCAAAGTTTTTAACATTGTTTCATATCGTATATACGATTTTTCGCTCATATAAGCGTATCGTCGAAAAAAGAAAAGTTGATACCACGTTCTATTTCATTGATTTTATACTCTATCAATGCAGAATAAAGAATATAACAAGAACATAACGTTTTTACTACGTTTAAAAACGCGTTTTCATATAATAATTATCGAAAAACGTAACCGGCATACGCGAATTTCAGTATATGCGAAGTTAAAATCGTGAAATCTTTAATAATACTCGTGCCACAGTTTGAAAAATATTACCAATCGAATCAGAACATTGCATTTTATGAGATCAAACGTCTATTTTATTTTGGAATCTTCGTTATAAACTTGTTTCATATGTTATATACGATTATTAGCTCATAAAGAAGTATCGTAAAAAGCGAAATTTGAATTCTCAACAAATTTCAATGCATTTATATTCTATCGACGCAGAATACATATTGGAACAAGAATATAAGTTTGTAGCTATGGGTAAATACGAGTTTCAACATGAATATTGTCGAAAAATAAGATCGACACATGCGAATTTCGAGAATTGCGGAGATGAAATCGTGAAAACATTGAAATTACTTGTCCCACCGTTTGAAAAATGTCACCAATCAATTCGGACATTGTATTTCTGAAGATCAAACATCTATTTAATCTTGGAATCGACGTTTTAACCTTGTTTCATATCGTACATACAATTTTTCGTTCATAATGGCGTACCATCGTAATACGAAATATTGAAATCTCATTCAAATTCAATGAGTTTATATTCTCTCGACGCAGAATGAAGAATATAACATGAATGTAACGTTTTTACTATGTTCAAAAACGCGTTATTATATGATAATTATCGAAAAACTTGTTCGACATACGCGAATTTCGGTATATGCGAAGTAAAAATCGTGAAATCTTTAATAATACTTGTGCCACAGTTTGAAAAATGTTACCAATCGTTTCAGAACATTGCATTTCTTAAGGTCAAACATCTGTTTTATATTGATATCAAAGATTTTAACATTGTTTCATATCGTATATACGATTTTTCGCTCATATACGCTAATCTTCGAAATAAGAAAAGTTGAAACATCGTTCAATTTCATTGATTTTATATTCTATCGACGCAGAATAAAGAATACATCAAGAACATAACGTTTTTACTATGTTAAAATACTCGTTTTCATATGATAATTATCGATAAACTTAATCGACATACGCGAATTTCGGTATATGCGAAGTTAAAATCGTGAAATCTTTAATAATACTCGTGCCACAGTTTGAAAAATGTTACCAATCGATTCAGAACATTGCATTTCATATGATCAAACATCTATTTTTATATTGAAATCAAAGATTTTAACATTGTTTCATATCGTATATACGATTTTTCGCTCATATACGCTAATCGTCGAAATACGAAAAGTTGAAACCTCGTTCAATTTCATTGATTTTATATTCTATTGATACAGAATAAAGAATATAACAAGAATATGACGTTTTTACTATGTTTAAATACGCGTTCACATATGATAATTATCGAAAAACGTAATCGGCATACGCGAATTTCAGTATATGCGAAGTTAAAATCGTGAAATCTTTAATAATACTTGTGCCAAAGTTTGAAAAATGTTATCAATCGATTCAGAACATTGCATTTCATATGATCAAACATCTATTTTTATATTTGAATCAAAGTTATTAACACTGTTTCATATCGTATATACGATTTTTCGCTCATATACGCTAATCGTCGAAATACGAAAAGTTGAAACCTCGTTCAATTTCATTGATTTTATATTCTATTGATGCAGAGCAAAGAATATAATAAGAATATAACGTTTTTACTATGTTTAAAAACGCGTTTTCATATAATAATTATCGAAAAACGTAACCGGCATACGCGAATTTCAGTATATGCGAAGTTAAAATCGTGAAATCTTTAATAATACTCGTGCCACAGTTTGAAAAATATTACCAATCGAATCAGAACATTGCATTTTATGAGATCAAACGTCTATTTTATTTTGGAATCTTCGTTATAAACTTGTTTCATATGTTATATACGATTATTAGCTCATAAAGAAGTATCGTAAAAAGCGAAATTTGAATTCTCAACAAATTTCAATGCATTTATATTCTATCGACGCAGAATACATATTGGAACAAGAATATAAGTTTGTAGCTATGGGTAAATACGAGTTTCAACATGAATATTGTCGAAAAATAAGATCGACACATGCGAATTTCGAGAATTGCGGAGATGAAATCGTGAAAACATTGAAATTACTTGTCCCACCGTTTGAAAAATGTCACCAATCAATTCGGACATTGTATTTCTGAAGATCAAACATCTATTTAATCTTGGAATCGACGTTTTAACCTTGTTTCATATCGTACATACAATTTTTCGTTCATAATGGCGTACCATCGTAATACGAAATATTGAAATCTCATTCAAATTCAATGAGTTTATATTCTCTCGACGCAGAATGAAGAATATAACATGAATGTAACGTTTTTACTATGTTCAAAAACGCGTTATTATATGATAATTATCGAAAAACTTGTTCGACATACGCGAATTTCGGTATATGCGAAGTAAAAATCGTGAAATCTTTAATAATACTTGTGCCACAGTTTGAAAAATGTTACCAATCGTTTCAGAACATTGCATTTCTTAAGGTCAAACATCTGTTTTATATTGATATCAAAGATTTTAACATTGTTTCATATCGTATATACGATTTTTCGCTCATATACGCTAATCTTCGAAATAAGAAAAGTTGAAACATCGTTCAATTTCATTGATTTTATATTCTATCGACGCAGAATAAAGAATACATCAAGAACATAACGTTTTTACTATGTTAAAATACTCGTTTTCATATGATAATTATCGATAAACTTAATCGACATACGCGAATTTCGGTATATGCGAAGTTAAAATCGTGAAATCTTTAATAATACTCGTGCCACAGTTTGAAAAATGTTACCAATCGATTCAGAACATTGCATTTCATATGATCAAACATCTATTTTTATATTGAAATCAAAGTTTTTAACATTGTTTCATATCGTATATACGATTTTTCGCTCATATACGCGTACCGCCGAAAAACGAAAAGTTGAAATCTCGTTCAATTTCATTGATTTTATATTCTATCGATGCAGAGCAAAGAATATATCAAGAATATAACGTTTTTACTATGTTTAAATACGCGTTCACATATGATAATTATCGAAAAACGTAATCGACATACGCGAATTTCGGTATATGCGAAGTAAAAATCGTGAAATCTTTAATAATACTTGTGCCACAGTTTGATAAATGATACCAATCGTTCCAGAACATTGCATTTCATAAGATCAAACATCTGTTTTATATTGAAATTAAAGATTTTAACATTGATTCATATCGTATCTACGATTTTTCGCTCAAATACGCGTATCGTCGAAAAACGAAAAGTTGAAACCTCGTTCAATTTCATTGATTTTATATTCTATTGATACAGAATAAAGAATATAACATGCATATAACGTTTTTATTATGTTTAAATACGCGTTCACATATGATAATTATTGAAAAACGTAATCGGCATACGCGAATTTCAGTATATGCGAAGTTAAAATCGTGAAATCTTTAATAATACTCGTGCCACAGTTTGAAAAATATTACCAATCGAATCAGAACATTGCATTTCATGAGATCAAACATCTATTTTATCTTTGGAATTGACGTTTTAACCTTGTTTCACATCGTATATACGATTTTTCGCTCATATACGCGTACCGCCGAAAAACGAAAAGTTGAAATCTCGTTCAATTTCATTGATTTTATATTCTATCGATGCAGAGCAAAGAATATATCAAGAATATAACGTTTTTACTATGTTTAAATACGCGTTCACATATGATAATTATCGAAAAACGTAATCGGCATACGCGAATTTCAGTATATGCGAAGTTAAAATCGTGAAATCTTTAATAATACTTGTGCCACAGTTTGAAAAATGTTACCAATCGTTTCAGAACATTGCATTTCTTAAGGTCAAACATCTGTTTTATATTGATATCAAAGATTTTAACATTGTTTCATATCGTATATACGATTTTTCGCTCATATACGCTAATCGTCGAAATACGAAAAGTTGAAACCTCGTTCAATTTCATTGATTTTATATTCTATTGATACAGAATAAAGAATATAACAAGAATATGACGTTTTTACTATGTTTAAATACGCGTTCACATATGATAATTATCGAAAAACGTAATCGGCATACGCGAACTTCAGTATATGCGAAGTTAAAATCGTGAAATGTTTAATAATACTTGTGCCAAAGTTTGAAAAATGTTATCAATCGATTCAGAACATTGCATTTCATATGATCAAACATCTATTTTTATATTTGAATCAAAGTTATTAACACTGTTTCATATCGTATATACGATTTTTCGCTCATATAAGCGTATCATCGAAAAACGAAAAGTTGAAATCTCGTTCAATTTCATTGATTTTATATTCTATCGATGCAGAGCAAAGAATATAACAAGAATATGACGTTTTTACTATGTTTAAATACGCGTTCACATATGATAATTATTGAAAAACGTAATCGGCATACGCGAATTTCAGTATATGCGAAGTTAAAATCGTGAAATCTTTAATAATACTCGTGCCACAGTTTGAAAAATATTACCAATCGAATCAGAACATTGCATTTCATGAGATCAAACATCTATTTTATCTTTGGAATTGACGTTTTAACCTTGTTTCACATCGTATATACGATTTTTCGCTCATATACGCGTACCGCCGAAAAACGAAAAGTTGAAATCTCGTTCAATTTCATTGATTTTATATTCTATCGATGCAGAGCAAAGAATATATCAAGAATATAACGTTTTTACTATGTTTAAATACGCGTTCACATATGATAATTATCGAAAAACGTAATCGACATACGCGAATTTCGGTATATGCGAAGTAAAAATCGTGAAATCTTTAATAATACTTGTGCCACAGTTTGATAAATGATACCAATCGTTCCAGAACATTGCATTTCATAAGATCAAACATCTGTTTTATATTGAAATTAAAGATTTTAACATTGATTCATATCGTATCTACGATTTTTCGCTCAAATACGCGTATCGTCGAAAAACGAAAAGTTGAAACCTCGTTCAATTTCATTGATTTTATATTCTATTGATACAGAATAAAGAATATAACATGCATATAACGTTTTTATTATGTTTAAATACGCGTTCACATATGATAATTATTGAAAAACGTAATCGGCATACGCGAATTTCAGTATATGCGAAGTTAAAATCGTGAAATCTTTAATAATACTCGTGCCACAGTTTGAAAAATATTACCAATCGAATCAGAACATTGCATTTCATGAGATCAAACATCTATTTTATCTTTGGAATTGACGTTTTAACCTTGTTTCACATCGTATATACGATTTTTCGCTCATATACGCGTACCGCCGAAAAACGAAAAGTTGAAATCTCGTTCAATTTCATTGATTTTATATTCTATCGATGCAGAGCAAAGAATATATCAAGAATATAACGTTTTTACTATGATTAAATACGCGTTCACATATGATAATTATCGAAAAACGTAATCGACATACGCGAATTTCAGTATATGCGAAGTTAAAATCGTGAAATCTTTAATAATACTTGTGCCACAGTTTGAAAAATGTTACCAATCGTTTCAGAACATTGCATTTCTTAAGGTCAAACATCTGTTTTATATTGATATCAAAGATTTTAACATTGTTTCATATCGTATATACGATTTTTCGCTCATATACGCTAATCGTCGAAATACGAAAAGTTGAAACCTCGTTCAATTTCATTGATTTTATATTCTATTGATACAGAATAAAGAATATAACAAGAATATGACGTTCTTACTATGTTTAAATACGCGTTCACATATGATAATTATCGAAAAACGTAATCGGCATACGCGAATTTCAGTATATGCGAAGTTAAAATCGTGAAATGTTTAATAATACTTGTGCCAAAGTTTGAAAAATGTTATCAATCGATTCAGAACATTGCATTTCATATGATCAAACATCTATTTTTATATTTGAATCAAAGTTATTAACACTGTTTCATATCGTATATACGATTTTTCGCTCATATAAGCGTATCATCGAAAAACGAAAAGTTGAAATCTCGTTCAATTTCATTGATTTTATATTCTATCGATGCAGAGCAAAGAATATAACAAGAATATGACGTTTTTACTATGTTTAAATACGCGTTCACATATGATAATTATCGAAAAACGTAATCGGCATACGCGAATTTCAGTATATGCGAAGTTAAAATCGTGAAATCTTTAATAATACTCGTGCCACAGTTTGAAAAATATTACCAATCGA
Organism: Vespa crabro; assembly: GCF_910589235.1. Taxonomy (NCBI): domain Eukaryota; kingdom Metazoa; phylum Arthropoda; class Insecta; order Hymenoptera; family Vespidae; genus Vespa; species Vespa crabro. The sequence continues at coordinate 14,228,854 of NC_060955.1, forward strand.
ATCAGAACATTGCATTTCATGAGATCAAACATCTATTTTATCTTTGGAATTGACGTTTTAACCTTGTTTCACATCGTATATACGATTTTTCGCTCATATACGCGTACCGCCGAAAAACGAAAAGTTGAAATCTCGTTCAATTTCATTGATTTTATATTCTATCGATGCAGAGCAAAGAATATATCAAGAATATAACGTTTTTACTATGTTTAAATACGCGTTCACATATGATAATTATCGAAAAACGTAATCGACATACGCGAATTTCGGTATATGCGAAGTAAAAATCGTGAAATCTTTAATAATACTTGTGCCACAGTTTGAAAAATGTTACCAATCGTTTCAGAACATTGCATTTCTTAAGGTCATACATCTGTTTTATATTGATATCAAAGATTTTAACATTGTTTCATATCGTATATACGATTTTTCGCTCATATACGCTAATCGTCGAAATACGAAAAGTTGAAACCTCGTTCAATTTCATTGATTTTATATTCTATTGATACAGAATAAAGAATATAACAAGAATATGACGTTTTTACTATGTTTAAATACGCGTTCACATATGATAATTATTGAAAAACGTAATCGGCATACGCGAATTTCAGTATATGCGAAGTTAAAATCGTGAAATCTTTAATAATACTTATGCCACAGTTTGATAAATGATACCAATCGTTCCAGAACATTGCATTTCATAAGATCAAACATCTGTTTTATATTGAAATTAAAGATTTTAACATTGATTCATACCGTATCTACGATTTTTCGCTCAAATACGCGTATCGTCGAAAAACGAAAAGTTGAAACCTCGTTCAATTTCATTGATTTTATATTCTATTGATACAGAATAAAGAATATAACATGCATATAACGTTTTTATTATGTATAAAAACTCGTTTTCATATGATAATTATCGATAAACTTAATCGAAAACGCGAATTTCGGTATAAGCGAAATTAAAATCGTGAAATCTTTAATAATACTTGTGCCACAATTTGAAAATGGTTACCAGTCGATTCATAACATTGCATTTCATAAGAACAAGCATCTGTTTTATATTGAAATCAAAGTTTTTAACATTGTTTCATATCGTATATACGATTTTTCGCTCATATAAGCGTATCGTCGAAAAAAGAAAAGTTGATACCTCGTTCAATTTCATTGATTTTATATTCTATTGATACAGAATAAAGAATATAACATGCATATAACGTTTTTATTATGTATAAAAACTCGTTTTCATATGATAATTATCGATAAACTTAATCGAAAACGCGAATTTCGGTATAAGCGAAATTAAAATCGTGAAATCTTTAATAATACTTGTGCCACAATTTGAAAATGGTTAGCAGTCGATTCATAACATTGCATTTCATAAGAACAAGCATCTGTTTTATATTGAAATCAAAGTTTTTAACATTGTTTCATATCGTATATACGATTTTTCGCTCATATAAGCGTATCGTCGAAAAAAGAAAAGTTGATACCACGTTCTATTTCATTGATTTTATACTCTATCAATGCAGAATAAAGAATATAACAAGAACATAACGTTTTTACTACGTTTAAAAACGCGTTTTCATATAATAATTATCGAAAAACGTAACCGGCATACGCGAATTTCAGTATATGCGAAGTTAAAATCGTGAAATCTTTAATAATACTCGTGCCACAGTTTGAAAAATATTACCAATCGAATCAGAACATTGCATTTTATGAGATCAAACGTCTATTTTATTTTGGAATCTTCGTTATAAACTTGTTTCATATGTTATATACGATTATTAGCTCATAAAGAAGTATCGTAAAAAGCGAAATTTGAATTCTCAACAAATTTCAATGCATTTATATTCTATCGACGCAGAATACATATTGGAACAAGAATATAAGTTTGTAGCTATGGGTAAATACGAGTTTCAACATGAATATTGTCGAAAAATAAGATCGACACATGCGAATTTCGAGAATTGCGGAGATGAAATCGTGAAAACATTGAAATTACTTGTCCCACCGTTTGAAAAATGTCACCAATCAATTCGGACATTGTATTTCTGAAGATCAAACATCTATTTAATCTTGGAATCGACGTTTTAACCTTGTTTCATATCGTACATACAATTTTTCGTTCATAATGGCGTACCATCGTAATACGAAATATTGAAATCTCATTCAAATTCAATGAGTTTATATTCTCTCGACGCAGAATGAAGAATATAACATGAATGTAACGTTTTTACTATGTTTAAAAACGCGTTATTATATGATAATTATCGAAAAACGTGTTCGACATACGCGAATTTCGGTATATGCGATGTAAAAATCGTGAAATCTTTAATAATACTTGTGCCACAGTTTGAAAAATGTTACCAATCGTTTCAGAACATTGCATTTCTTAAGGTCAAACATCTGTTTTATATTGATATCAAAGATTTTAACATTGTTTCATATCGTATATACGATTTTTCGCTCATATACGCTAATCGTCGAAATACGAAAAGTTGAAACCTCGTTCAATTTCATTGATTTTATATTCTATTGATACAGAATAAAGAATATAACAAGAATATGACGTTTTTACTATGTTTAAATACGCGTTCACATATGATAATTATCGAAAAACGTAATCGGCATACGCGAATTTCAGTATATGCGAAGTTAAAATCGTGAAATCTTTAATAATACTTGTGCCAAAGTTTGAAAAATGTTATCAATCGATTCAGAACATTGCATTTCATATGATCAAACATCTATTTTTATATTTGAATCAAAGTTATTAACACTGTTTCATATCGTATATACGATTTTTCGCTCATATAAGCGTATCATCGAAAAACGAAAAGTTGAAATCTCGTTCAATTTCATTGATTTTATATTCTATCGATGCAGAGCAAAGAATATAACAAGAATATGACGTTTTTACTATGTTTAAATACGCGTTCACATATGATAATTATTGAAAAACGTAATCGGCATACGCGAATTTCAGTATATGCGATGTTAAAATCGTGAAATCTTTAATAATACTTATGCCACAGTTTGATAAATGATACCAATCGTTCCAGAACATTGCATTTCATAAGATCAAACATCTGTTTTATATTGAAATTAAAGATTTTAACATTGATTCATATCGTATCTACGATTTTTCGCTCAAATACGCGTATCGTCGAAAAACGAAAAGTTGAAACCTCGTTCAGTTTCATTGATTTTATATTCTATTGATACAGAATAAAGAATATAACATGCATATAACGTTTTTATTATGTATAAAAACTCGTTTTCATATGATAATTATCGATAAACTTAATCGAAAACGCGAATTTCGGTATAAGCGAAATTAAAATCGTGAAATCTTTAATAATACTTGTGCCACAATTTGAAAATGGTTACCAGTCGATTCATAACATTGCATTTCATAAGAACAAGCATCTGTTTTATATTGAAATCAAAGTTTTTAACATTGTTTCATATCGTATATACGATTTTTCGCTCATATAAGCGTATCGTCGAAAAAAGAAAAGTTGATACCACGTTCTATTTCATTGATTTTATACTCTATCAATGCAGAATAAAGAATATAACAAGAACATAACGTTTTTACTACGTTTAAAAACGCGTTTTCATATAATAATTATCGAAAAACGTAACCGGCATACGCGAATTTCAGTATATGCGAAGTTAAAATCGTGAAATCTTTAATAATACTCGTGCCACAGTTTGAAAAATATTACCAATCGAATCAGAACATTGCATTTTATGAGATCAAATGTCTATTTTATTTTGGAATCTTCGTTATAAACTTGTTTCATATGTTATATACGATTATTAGCTCATAAAGAAGTATCGTCAAAAGCGAAATTTGAATTCTCAACAAATTTCAATGCATTTATATTCTATCGACGCAGAATACATATTGGAACAAGAATATAAGTTTGTAGCTATGGGTAAATACGAGTTTCAACATGAATATTGTCGAAAAATAAGATCGACACATGCGAATTTCGAGAATTGCGGAGATGAAATCGTGAAAACATTGAAATTACTTGTTCCACCGTTTGAAAAATGTCACCAATCAATTCGGACATTGTATTTCTGAAGATCAAACATCTATTTAATCTTGGAATCGACGTTTTAACCTTGTTTCATATCGTACATATAATTTTTCGTTCATAATGGCGTACCATCGTAATACGAAATATTGAAATCTCATTCAAATTCAATGAGTTTATATTCTCTCGACGCAGAATGAAGAATATAACATGAATGTAACGTTTTTACTATGTTTAAAAACGCGTTATTATATGATAATTATCGAAAAACGTGTTCGACATACGCGAATTTCGGAATATGCGAAGTAAAAATCGTGAAATCTTTAATAATACTTGTGCCACAGTTTGAAAAATGTTACCAATCGTTTCAGAACATTGCATTTCTTAAGTTCAAACATCTGTTTTATATTGATATCAAAGATTTTAACATTGTTTCATATCGTATATACGATTTTTCGCTCATATACGCTAATCGTCGAAATACGAAAAGTTGAAACCTCGTTCAATTTCATTGATTTTATATTCTATCGATGCAGAGCAAAGAATATAACAAGAATATGACGTTTTTACTATGTTTAAATACGCGTTCACATATGATAATTATTGAAAAACGTAATCGGCATACGCGAATTTCAGTATATGCGAAGTTAAAATCGTGAAATCTTTAATAATACTCGTGCCACAGTTTGAAAAATATTACCAATCGAATCAGAACATTGCATTTCATGAGATCAAACATCTATTTTATCTTTGGAATTGACGTTTTAACCTTGTTTCACATCGTATATACGATTTTTCGCTCATATACGCGTACCGCCGAAAAACGAAAAGTTGAAATCTCGTTCAATTTCATTGATTTTATATTCTATTGATACAGAATAAAGAATATAACAAGAATATGACGTTTTTACTATGTTTAAATACGCGTTCACATATGATAATTATCGAAAAACGTAATCGGCATACGCGAATTTCAGTATATGCGAAGTTAAAATCGTGAAATCTTTAATAATACTTGTGCCAAAGTTTGAAAAATGTTATCAATCGATTCAGAACATTGCATTTCATATGATCAAACATCTATTTTTATATTTGAATCAAAGTTATTAACACTGTTTCATATCGTATATACGATTTTTCGCTCATATACGCTAATCGTCGAAATACGAAAAGTTGAAACCTCGTTCAATTTCATTGATTTTATATTCTATCGATGCAGAGCAAAGAATATAACAAGAATATGACGTTTTTACTATGTTTAAATACGCGTTCACATATGATAATTATTGAAAAACGTAATCGGCATACGCGAATTTCAGTATATGCGAAGTTAAAATCGTGAAATCTTTAATAATACTCGTGCCACAGTTTGAAAAATATTACCAATCGAATCAGAACATTGCATTTCATGAGATCAAACATCTATTTTATCTTTGGAATTGACGTTTTAACCTTGTTTCACATCGTATATACGATTTTTCGCTCATATACGCGTACCGCCGAAAAACGAAAAGTTGAAATCTCGTTCAATTTCATTGATTTTATATTCTATTGATACAGAATAAAGAATATAACAAGAATATGACGTTTTTACTATGTTTAAATACGCGTTCACATATGATAATTATCGAAAAACGTAATCGGCATACGCGAATTTCAGTATATGCGAAGTTAAAATCGTGAAATCTTTAATAATACTTGTGCCAAAGTTTGAAAAATGTTATCAATCGATTCAGAACATTGCATTTCATATGATCAAACATCTATTTTTATATTTGAATCAAAGTTATTAACACTGTTTCATATCGTATATACGATTTTTCGCTCATATAAGCGTATCGTCAAAAAACGAAATGTTGAAATCTCGTTCATTTTCATTGATTTTATATTCTATCGATGCAGAGCAAAGAATATAACAAGAATATGACGTTTTTACTATGTTTAAATACGCGTTCACATATGATAATTATCGAAAAACGTAATCGGCATACGCGAATTTCAGTATATGCGAAGTTAAAATCGTGAAATCTTTAATAATACTTGTGCCAAAGTTTGAAAAATGTTATCAATCGATTCAGAACATTGCATTTCATATGATCAAACATCTATTTTTATATTTGAATCAAAGTTATTAACACTGTTTCATATCGTATGTACGATTTTTCGCTCATATAAGCGTATCATCGAAAAACGAAAAGTTGAAATCTCGTTCAATTTCATTGATTTTATATTCTATCGATGCAGAGCAAAGAATATAACAAGAATATGACGTTTTTACTATGTTTAAATACGCGTTCACATATGATAATTATTGAAAAACGTAATCGGCATACGCGAATTTCAGTATATGCGAAGTTAAAATCGTGAAATCTTTAATAATACTTATGCCACAGTTTGATAAATGATACCAATCGTTCCAGAACATTGCATTTCATAAGATCAAACATCTGTTTTATATTGAAATTAAAGATTTTAACATTGATTCATACCGTATCTACGATTTTTCGCTCAAATACGCGTATCGTCGAAAAACGAAAAGTTGAAACCTCGTTCAATTTCATTGATTTTATATTCTATTGATACAGAATAAAGAATATAACATGCATATAACGTTTTTATTATGTATAAAAACTCGTTTTCATATGATAATTATCGATAAACTTAATCGAAAACGCGAATTTCGGTATAAGCGAAATTAAAATCGTGAAATCTTTAATAATACTTGTGCCACAATTTGAAAATGGTTACCAGTCGATTCATAACATTGCATTTCATAAGAACAAGCATCTGTTTTATATTGAAATCAAAGTTTTTAACATTGTTTCATATCGTATATACGATTTTTCGCTCATATAAGCGTATCGTCGAAAAAAGAAAAGTTGATACCACGTTCTATTTCATTGATTTTATACTCTATCAATGCAGAATAAAGAATATAACAAGAACATAACGTTTTTACTACGTTTAAAAACGCGTTTTCATATAATAATTATCGAAAAACGTAACCGGCATACGCGAATTTCAGTATATGCGAAGTTAAAATCGTGAAATCTTTAATAATACTCGTGCCACAGTTTGAAAAATATTACCAATCGAATCAGAACATTGCATTTTATGAGATCAAACGTCTATTTTATTTTGGAATCTTCGTTATAAACTTGTTTCATATGTTATATACGATTATTAGCTCATAAAGAAGTATCGTAAAAAGCGAAATTTGAATTCTCAACAAATTTCAATGCATTTATATTCTATCGACGCAGAATACATATTGGAACAAGAATATAAGTTTGTAGCTATGGGTAAATACGAGTTTCAACATGAATATTGTCGAAAAATAAGATCGACACATGCGAATTTCGAGAATTGCGGAGATGAAATCGTGAAAACATTGAAATTACTTGTCCCACCGTTTGAAAAATGTCACCAATCAATTCGGACATTGTATTTCTGAAGATCAAACATCTATTTAATCTTGGAATCGACGTTTTAACCTTGTTTCATATCGTACATACAATTTTTCGTTCATAATGGCGTACCATCGTAATACGAAATATTGAAATCTCATTCAAATTCAATGAGTTTATATTCTCTCGACGCAGAATGAAGAATATAACATGAATGTAACGTTTTTACTATGTTTAAAAACGCGTTATTATATGATAATTATCGAAAAACGTGTTCGACATACGCGAATTTCGGTATATGCGATGTAAAAATCGTGAAATCTTTAATAATACTTGTGCCACAGTTTGAAAAATGTTACCAATCGTTTCAGAACATTGCATTTCTTAAGGTCAAACATCTGTTTTATATTGATATCAAAGATTTTAACATTGTTTCATATCGTATATACGATTTTTCGCTCATATACGCTAATCGTCGAAATACGAAAAGTTGAAACCTCGTTCAATTTCATTGATTTTATATTCTATTGATACAGAATAAAGAATATAACAAGAATATGACGTTTTTACTATGTTTAAATACGCGTTCACATATGATAATTATCGAAAAACGTAATCGGCATACGCGAATTTCAGTATATGCGAAGTTAAAATCGTGAAATCTTTAATAATACTTGTGCCAAAGTTTGAAAAATGTTATCAATCGATTCAGAACATTGCATATCATATGATCAAACATCTATTTTTATATTTGAATCAAAGTTATTAACACTGTTTCATATCGTATATACGATTTTTCGCTCATATAAGCGTATCATCGAAAAACGAAAAGTTGAAATCTCGTTCAATTTCATTGATTTTATATTCTATCGATGCAGAGCAAAGAATATAACAAGAATATGACGTTTTTACTATGTTTAAATACGCGTTCACATATGATAATTATTGAAAAACGTAATCGGCATACGCGAATTTCAGTATATGCGATGTTAAAATCGTGAAATCTTTAATAATACTTATGCCACAGTTTGATAAATGATACCAATCGTTCCAGAACATTGCATTTCATAAGATCAAACATCTGTTTTATATTGAAATTAAAGATTTTAACATTGATTCATATCGTATCTACGATTTTTCGCTCAAATACGCGTATCGTCGAAAAACGAAAAGTTGAAACCTCGTTCAGTTTCATTGATTTTATATTCTATTGATACAGAATAAAGAATATAACATGCATATAACGTTTTTATTATGTATAAAAACTCGTTTTCATATGATAATTATCGATAAACTTAATCGAAAACGCGAATTTCGGTATAAGCGAAATTAAAATCGTGAAATCTTTAATAATACTTGTGCCACAATTTGAAAATGGTTACCAGTCGATTCATAACATTGCATTTCATAAGAACAAGCATCTGTTTTATATTGAAATCAAAGTTTTTAACATTGTTTCATATCGTATATACGATTTTTCGCTCATATAAGCGTATCGTCGAAAAAAGAAAAGTTGATACCACGTTCTATTTCATTGATTTTATACTCTATCAATGCAGAATAAAGAATATAACAAGAACATAACGTTTTTACTACGTTTAAAAACGCGTTTTCATATAATAATTATCGAAAAACGTAACCGGCATACGCGAATTTCAGTATATGCGAAGTTAAAATCGTGAAATCTTTAATAATACTCGTGCCACAGTTTGAAAAATATTACCAATCGAATCAGAACATTGCATTTTATGAGATCAAATGTCTATTTTATTTTGGAATCTTCGTTATAAACTTGTTTCATATGTTATATACGATTATTAGCTCATAAAGAAGTATCGTCAAAAGCGAAATTTGAATTCTCAACAAATTTCAATGCATTTATATTCTATCGACGCAGAATACATATTGGAACAAGAATATAAGTTTGTAGCTATGGGTAAATACGAGTTTCAACATGAATATTGTCGAAAAATAAGATCGACACATGCGAATTTCGAGAATTGCGGAGATGAAATCGTGAAAACATTGAAATTACTTGTTCCACCGTTTGAAAAATGTCACCAATCAATTCGGACATTGTATTTCTGAAGATCAAACATCTATTTAATCTTGGAATCGACGTTTTAACCTTGTTTCATATCGTACATATAATTTTTCGTTCATAATGGCGTACCATCGTAATACGAAATATTGAAATCTCATTCAAATTCAATGAGTTTATATTCTCTCGACGCAGAATGAAGAATATAACATGAATGTAACGTTTTTACTATGTTTAAAAACGCGTTATTATATGATAATTATCGAAAAACGTGTTCGACATACGCGAATTTCGGAATATGCGAAGTAAAAATCGTGAAATCTTTAATAATACTTGTGCCACAGTTTGAAAAATGTTACCAATCGTTTCAGAACATTGCATTTCTTAAGTTCAAACATCTGTTTTATATTGATATCAAAGATTTTAACATTGTTTCATATCGTATATACGATTTTTCGCTCATATACGCTAATCGTCGAAATACGAAAAGTTGAAACCTCGTTCAATTTCATTGATTTTATATTCTATCGATGCAGAGCAAAGAATATAACAAGAATATGACGTTTTTACTATGTTTAAATACGCGTTCACATATGATAATTATCGAAAAACGTAATCGGCATACGCGAATTTCAGTATATGCGAAGTTAAAATCGTGAAATCTTTAATAATACTCGTGCCACAGTTTGAAAAATATTACCAATCGAATCAGAACATTGCATTTCATGAGATCAAACATCTATTTTATCTTTGGAATTGACGTTTTAACCTTGTTTCACATCGTATATACGATTTTTCGCTCATATACGCGTACCGCCGAAAAACGAAAAGTTGAAATCTCGTTCAATTTCATTGATTTTATATTCTATTGATACAGAATAAAGAATATAACAAGAATATGACGTTTTTACTATGTTTAAATACGCGTTCACATATGATAATTATCGAAAAACGTAATCGGCATACGCGAATTTCAGTATATGCGAAGTTAAAATCGTGAAATCTTTAATAATACTTGTGCCACAGTTTGAAAAATGTTACCAATCGATTCAGAACATTGCATTTCATATGATCAAACATCTATTTTTATATTTGAATCAAAGTTATTAACACTGTTTCATATCGTATATACGATTTTTCGCTCATATAAGCGTATCGTCAAAAAACGAAATGTTGAAATCTCGTTCATTTTCATTGATTTTATATTCTATCGATGCAGAGCAAAGAATATAACAAGAATATGACGTTTTTACTATGTTTAAATACGCGTTCACATATGATAATTATCGAAAAACGTAATCGGCATACGCGAATTTCAGTATATGCGAAGTTAAAATCGTGAAATCTTTAATAATACTTGTGCCAAAGTTTGAAAAATGTTATCAATCGATTCAGAACATTGCATTTCATATGATCAAACATCTATTTTTATATTTGAATCAAAGTTATTAACACTGTTTCATATCGTATGTACGATTTTTCGCTCATATAAGCGTATCATCGAAAAACGAAAAGTTGAAATCTCGTTCAATTTCATTGATTTTATATTCTATCGATGCAGAGCAAAGAATATAACAAGAATATGACGTTTTTACTATGTTTAAATACGCGTTCACATATGATAATTATTGAAAAACGTAATCGGCATACGCGAATTTCAGTATATGCGAAGTTAAAATCGTGAAATCTTTAATAATACTCGTGCCACAGTTTGAAAAATATTACCAATCGAATCAGAACATTGCATTTCATGAGATCAAACATCTATTTAATCTTGGAATCGACGTTTTAACCTTGTTTCATATCGTACATACAATTTTTCGTTCATAATGGCGTAACATCGTAATACGAAATATTGAAATCTCATTCAAATTCAATGAGTTTATATTCTCTCGACGCAGAATGAAGAATATAACATGAATGTAACGTTTTTACTATGTTTAAAAACGCGTTATTGTATGATAATTATCGAAAAACGTGTTCGACATACGCGAATTTCGGTATATGCGAAGTAAAAATCGTGAAATCTTTAATAATACTTGTGCCACAGTTTGAAAAATGTTACCAATCGTTTCAGAACATTGCATTTCTTAAGGTCAAACATCTGTTTTATATTGATATCAAACATTTTAACATTGTTTCATATCGTATATACGATTTTTCGCTCATATACGCTAATCGTCGAAATACGAAAAGTTGAAACCTCGTTCAATTTCATTGATTTTATATTCTATTGATACAGAATAAAGAATATAACAAGAATATGACGTTTTTACTACGTTTAAATACGCGTTCACATATGATAATTATCGAAAAACGTAATCGGCATACGCGAATTTCAGTATATGCGAAGTTAAAATCGTGAAATCTTTAATAATACTTGTGCCAAAGTTTGAAAAATGTTATCAATCGATTCAGAACATTGCATTTCATATGATCAAACATCTATTTTTATATTTGAATCAAAGTTATTAACACTGTTTCATATCGTATGTACGATTTTTCGCTCATATAAGCGTATCATCGAAAAACGAAAACTTGAAATCTCGTTCAATTTCATTGATTTTATATTCTATCGATGCAGAGCAAAGAATATAACAAGAATATGACGTTTTTACTATGTTTAAATACGCGTTCACATATGATAATTATCGAAAAACGTAATCGGCATACGCGAATTTCAGTATATGCGAAGTTAAAATCGTGAAATCTTTAATAATACTCGTGCCACAGTTTGAAAAATATTACCAATCGAATCAGAACATTGCATTTCATGAGATCAAACATCTATTTTATCTTTGGAATTGACGTTTTAACCTTGTTTCACATCGTATATACGATTTTTCGCTCATATACGCGTACCGCCGAAAAACGAAAAGTTGAAATCTCGTTCAATTTCATTGATTTTATATTCTATCGATGCAGAGCAAAGAATATATCAAGAATATAACGTTTTTACTATGTTTAAATACGCGTTCACATATGATAATTATCGAAAAACATAATCGACATACGCGAATTTCGGTATATGCGAAGTAAAAATCGTGAAATCTTTAATAATACTTGTGCCACAGTTTGAAAAATGTTACCAATCGTTTCAGAACATTGCATTTCTTAAGGTCAAACATCTGTTTTATATTGATATCAAAGATTTTAACATTGTTTCATATCGTATATACGATTTTTCGCTCATATACGCTAATCGTCGAAATACGAAAAGTTGAAACCTCGTTCAATTTCATTGATTTTATATTCTATCGATGCAGAGCAAAGAATATAACAAGAATATAACGTTTTTACTGTTTAAATACGCGGTCACATATGATAATTATCGAAAAACGTAATCGACATACGCGTATTTCGGTATATGAGAAGTTAAAATCGTGAAATCTTTAATAATACTTGTGGCACAGTTTGAAAATGGTTACCAGTCGATTCATAACATTGCATTTCATAAGAACAAGCATCTGTTTTATATTGAAATCAAAGTTTTTAACATTGTTTCATATCGTATATACGATTTTTCGCTCATATAAGCGTATCGTCGAAAAAAGAAAAGTTGAAACCTCGTTCAGTTTCATTGATTTTATATTCTATTGATACAGAATAAAGAATATAACATGCATATAACGTTTTTATTATGTATAAAAACTCGTTTTCATATGATAATTATCGATAAACTTAATCGAAAACGCGAATTTCGGTATAAGCGAAATTAAAATCGTGAAATCTTTAATAATACTTGTGCCACAATTTGAAAATGGTTACCAGTCGATTCATAACATTGCATTTCATAAGAACAAGCATCTGTTTTATATTGAAATCAAAGTTTTTAACATTGTTTCATATCGTATATACGATTTTTCGCTCATATAAGCGTATCGTCGAAAAAAGAAAAGTTGATACCACGTTCTATTTCATTGATTTTATACTCTATCAATGCAGAATAAAGAATATAACAAGAACATAACGTTTTTACTACGTTTAAAAACGCGTTTTCATATAATAATTATCGAAAAACGTAACCGGCATACGCGAATTTCAGTATATGCGAAGTTAAAATCGTGAAATCTTTAATAATACTCGTGCCACAGTTTGAAAAATATTACCAATCGAATCAGAACATTGCATTTTATGAGATCAAACGTCTATTTTATTTTGGAATCTTCGTTATAAACTTGTTTCATATGTTATATACGATTATTAGCTCATAAAGAAGTATCGTAAAAAGCGAAATTTGAATTCTCAACAAATTTCAATGCATTTATATTCTATCGACGCAGAATACATATTGGAACAAGAATATAAGTTTGTAGCTATGGGTAAATACGAGTTTCAACATGAATATTGTCGAAAAATAAGATCGACACATGCGAATTTCGAGAATTGCGGAGATGAAATCGTGAAAACATTGAAATTACTTGTCCCACCGTTTGAAAAATGTCACCAATCAATTCGGACATTGTATTTCTGAAGATCAAACATCTATTTAATCTTGGAATCGACGTTTTAACCTTGTTTCATATCGTACATACAATTTTTCGTTCATAATGGCGTACCATCGTAATACGAAATATTGAAATCTCATTCAAATTCAATGAGTTTATATTCTCTCGACGCAGAATGAAGAATATAACATGAATGTAACGTTTTTACTATGTTTAAAAACGCGTTATTATATGATAATTATCGAAAAACGTGTTCGACATACGCGAATTTCGGTATATGCGAAGTAAAAATCGTGAAATCTTTAATAATACTTGTGCCACAGTTTGAAAAATGTTACCAATCGTTTCAGAACATTGCATTTCTTAAGGTCAAACATCTGTTTTATATTGATATCAAAGATTTTAACATTGTTTCATATCGTATATACGATTTTTCGCTCATATACGCTAATCGTCGAAATACGAAAAGTTGAAACCTCGTTCAATTTCATTGATTTTATATTCTATTGATACAGAATAAAGAATATAACAAGAATATGACGTTTTTACTATGTTTAAATACGCGTTCACATATGATAATTATCGAAGAACGTAATCGGCATACGCGAATTTCAGTATATGCGAAGTTAAAATCGTGAAATCTTTAATAATACTTGTGCCAAAGTTTGAAAAATGTTATCAATCGATTCAGAACATTGCATTTCATATGATCAAACATCTATTTTTATATTTGAATCAAAGTTATTAACACTGTTTCATATCGTATATACGATTTTTCGCTCATATAAGCGTATCATCGAAAAACGAAAAGTTGAAATCTCGTTCAATTTCATTGATTTTATATTCTATCGATGCAGAGCAAAGAATATAACAAGAATATGACGTTTTTACTATGTTTAAATACGCGTTCACATATGATAATTATCGAAAAACGTAATCGGCATACGCGAATTTCAGTATATGCGAAGTTAAAATCGTGAAATCTTTAATAATACTTATGCCACAGTTTGATAAATGATACCAATCGTTCCAGAACATTGCATTTCATAAGATCAAACATCTGTTTTATATTGAAATTAAAGATTTTAACATTGATTCATACCGTATCTACGATTTTTCGCTCAAATACGCGTATCGTCGAAAAACGAAAAGTTGAAACCTCGTTCAATTTCATTGATTTTATATTCTATTGATACAGAATAAAGAATATAACATGCATATAACGTTTTTATTATGTATAAAAACTCGTTTTCATATGATAATTATCGATAAACTTAATCGAAAACGCGAATTTCGGTATAAGCGAAATTAAAATCGTGAAATCTTTAATAATACTTGTGCCACAATTTGAAAATGGTTACCAGTCGATTCATAACATTGCATTTCATAAGAACAAGCATCTGTTTTATATTGAAATCAAAGTTTTTAACATTGTTTCATATCGTATATACGATTTTTCGCTCATATAAGCGTATCGTCGAAAAAAGAAAAGTTGATACCACGTTCTATTTCATTGATTTTATACTCTATCAATGCAGAATAAAGAATATAACAAGAACATAACGTTTTTACTACGTTTAAAAACGCGTTTTCATATAATAATTATCGAAAAACGTAACCGGCATACGCGAATTTCAGTATATGCGAAGTTAAAATCGTGAAATCTTTAATAATACTCGTGCCACAGTTTGAAAAATATTACCAATCGAATCAGAACATTGCATTTTATGAGATCAAACGTCTATTTTATTTTGGAATCTTCGTTATAAACTTGTTTCATATGTTATATACGATTATTAGCTCATAAAGAAGTATCGTAAAAAGCGAAATTTGAATTCTCAACAAATTTCAATGCATTTATATTCTATCGACGCAGAATACATATTGGAACAAGAATATAAGTTTGTAGCTATGGGTAAATACGAGTTTCAACATGAATATTGTCGAAAAATAAGATCGACACATGCGAATTTCGAGAATTGCGGAGATGAAATCGTGAAAACATTGAAATTACTTGTCCCACCGTTTGAAAAATGTCACCAATCAATTCGGACATTGTATTTCTGAAGATCAAACATCTATTTAATCTTGGAATCGACGTTTTAACCTTGTTTCATATCGTACATACAATTTTTCGTTCATAATGGCGTACCATCGTAATACGAAATATTGAAATCTCATTCAAATTCAATGAGTTTATATTCTCTCGACGCAGAATGAAGAATATAACATGAATGTAACGTTTTTACTATGTTCAAAAACGCGTTATTATATGATAATTATCGAAAAACTTGTTCGACATACGCGAATTTCGGTATATGCGAAGTAAAAATCGTGAAATCTTTAATAATACTTGTGCCACAGTTTGAAAAATGTTACCAATCGTTTCAGAACATTGCATTTCTTAAGGTCAAACATCTGTTTTATATTGATATCAAAGATTTTAACATTGTATCATATCGTATATACGATTTTTCGCTCATATACGCTAATCTTCGAAATAAGAAAAGTTGAAACATCGTTCAATTTCATTGATTTTATATTCTATCGACGCAGAATAAAGAATACATCAAGAACATAACGTTTTTACTATGTTAAAATACTCGTTTTCATATGATAATTATCGATAAACTTAATCGACATACGCGAATTTCGGTATATGCGAAGTTAAAATCGTGAAATCTTTAATAATACTCGTGCCACAGTTTGAAAAATGTTACCAATCGATTCAGAACATTGCATTTCATATGATCAAACATCTATTTTTATATTGAAATCAAAGATTTTAACATTGTTTCATATCGTATATACGATTTTTCGCTCATATACGCTAATCGTCGAAATACGAAAAGTTGAAACCTCGTTCAATTTCATTGATTTTATATTCTATTGATACAGAATAAAGAATATAACAAGAATATGACGTTTTTACTATGTTTAAATACGCGTTCACATATGATAATTATCGAAAAACGTAATCGGCATACGCGAATTTCAGTATATGCGAAGTTAAAATCGTGAAATCTTTAATAATACTTGTGCCAAAGTTTGAAAAATGTTATCAATCGATTCAGAACATTGCATTTCATATGATCAAACATCTATTTTTATATTTGAATCAAAGTTATTAACACTGTTTCATATCGTATATACGATTTTTCGCTCATATACGCTAATCGTCGAAATACGAAAAGTTGAAACCTCGTTCAATTTCATTGATTTTATATTCTATTGATGCAGAGCAAAGAATATAATAAGAATATAACGTTTTTACTATGTTTAAAAACGCGTTTTCATATAATAATTATCGAAAAACGTAACCGGCATACGCGAATTTCAGTATATGCGAAGTTAAAATCGTGAAATCTTTAATAATACTCGTGCCACAGTTTGAAAAATATTACCAATCGAATCAGAACATTGCATTTTATGAGATCAAACGTCTATTTTATTTTGGAATCTTCGTTATAAACTTGTTTCATATGTTATATACGATTATTAGCTCATAAAGAAGTATCGTAAAAAGCGAAATTTGAATTCTCAACAAATTTCAATGCATTTATATTCTATCGACGCAGAATACATATTGGAACAAGAATATAAGTTTGTAGCTATGGGTAAATACGAGTTTCAACATGAATATTGTCGAAAAATAAGATCGACACATGCGAATTTCGAGAATTGCGGAGATGAAATCGTGAAAACATTGAAATTACTTGTTCCACCGTTTGAAAAATGTCACCAATCAATTCGGACATTGTATTTCTGAAGATCAAACATCTATTTAATCTTGGAATCGACGTTTTAACCTTGTTTCATATCGTACATACAATTTTTCGTTCATAATGGCGTACCATCGTAATACGAAATATTGAAATCTCATTCAAATTCAATGAGTTTATATTCTCTCGACGCAGAATGAAGAATATAACATGAATGTAACGTTTTTACTATGTTCAAAAACGCGTTATTATATGATAATTATCGAAAAACTTGTTCGACATACGCGAATTTCGGTATATGCGAAGTAAAAATCGTGAAATCTTTAATAATACTTGTGCCACAGTTTGAAAAATGTTACCAATCGTTTCAGAACATTGCATTTCTTAAGGTCAAACATCTGTTTTATATTGATATCAAAGATTTTAACATTGTTTCATATCGTATATACGATTTTTCGCTCATATACGCTAATCTTCGAAATAAGAAAAGTTGAAACATCGTTCAATTTCATTGATTTTATATTCTATCGACGCAGAATAAAGAATACATCAAGAACATAACGTTTTTACTATGTTAAAATACTCGTTTTCATATGATAATTATCGATAAACTTAATCGACATACGCGAATTTCGGTATATGCGAAGTTAAAATCGTGAAATCTTTAATAATACTCGTGCCACAGTTTGAAAAATGTTACCAATCGATTCAGAACATTGCATTTCATATGATCAAACATCTATTTTTATATTGAAATCAAAGTTTTTAACATTGTTTCATATCGTATATACGATTTTTCGCTCATATACGCGTACCGCCGAAAAACGAAAAGTTGAAATCTCGTTCAATTTCATTGATTTTATATTCTATCGATGCAGAGCAAAGAATATATCAAGAATATAACGTTTTTACTATGTTTAAATACGCGTTCACATATGATAATTATCGAAAAACGTAATCGACATACGCGAATTTCGGTATATGCGAAGTAAAAATCGTGAAATCTTTAATAATACTTGTGCCACAGTTTGATAAATGATACCAATCGTTCCAGAACATTGCATTTCATAAGATCAAACATCTCTTTTATATTGAAATTAAAGATTTTAACATTGATTCATATCGTATCTACGATTTTTCGCTCAAATACGCGTATCGTCGAAAAACGAAAAGTTGAAACCTCGTTCAATTTCATTGATTTTATATTCTATTGATACAGAATAAAGAATATAACATGCATATAACGTTTTTATTATGTTTAAATACGCGTTCACATATGATAATTATTGAAAAACGTAATCGGCATACGCGAATTTCAGTATATGCGAAGTTAAAATCGTGAAATCTTTAATAATACTCGTGCCACAGTTTGAAAAATATTACCAATCGAATCAGAACATTGCATTTCATGAGATCAAACATCTATTTTATCTTTGGAATTGACGTTTTAACCTTGTTTCACATCGTATATACGATTTTTCGCTCATATACGCGTACCGCCGAAAAACGAAAAGTTGAAATCTCGTTCAATTTCATTGATTTTATATTCTATCGATGCAGAGCAAAGAATATATCAAGAATATAACGTTTTTACTATGTTTAAATACGCGTTCACATATGATAATTATCGAAAAACGTAATCGACATACGCGAATTTCAGTATATGCGAAGTTAAAATCGTGAAATCTTTAATAATACTCGTGCCACAGTTTGAAAAATGTTACCAATCGTTTCAGAACATTGCATTTCTTAAGGTCAAACATCTGTTTTATATTGATATCAAAGATTTTAACATTGTTTCATATCGTATATACGATTTTTCGCTCATATACGCTAATCGTCGAAATACGAAAAGTTGAAACCTCGTTCAATTTCATTGATTTTATATTCTATTGATACAGAATAAAGAATATAACAAGAATATGACGTTTTTACTATGTTTAAATACGCGTTCACATATGATAATTATCGAAAAACGTAATCGGCATACGCGAACTTCAGTATATGCGAAGTTAAAATCGTGAAATGTTTAATAATACTTGTGCCAAAGTTTGAAAAATGTTATCAATCGATTCAGAACATTGCATTTCATATGATCAAACATCTATTTTTATATTTGAATCAAAGTTATTAACACTGTTTCATATCGTATATACGATTTTTCGCTCATATAAGCGTATCATCGAAAAACGAAAAGTTGAAATCTCGTTCAATTTCATTGATTTTATATTCTATCGATGCAGAGCAAAGAATATAACAAGAATATGACGTTTTTACTATGTTTAAATACGCGTTCACATATGATAATTATTGAAAAACGTAATCGGCATACGCGAATTTCAGTATATGCGAAGTTAAAATCGTGAAATCTTTAATAATACTCGTGCCACAGTTTGAAAAATATTACCAATCGAATCAGAACATTGCATTTCATGAGATCAAACATCTATTTTATCTTTGGAATTGACGTTTTAACCTTGTTTCACATCGTATATACGATTTTTCGCTCATATACGCGTACCGCCGAAAAACGAAAAGTTGAAATCTCGTTCAATTTCATTGATTTTATATTCTATCGATGCAGAGCAAAGAATATATCAAGAATATAACGTTTTTACTATGTTTAAATACGCGTTCACATATGATAATTATCGAAAAACGTAATCGACATACGCGAATTTCGGTATATGCGAAGTAAAAATCGTGAAATCTTTAATAATACTTGTGCCACAGTTTGATAAATGATACCAATCGTTCCAGAACATTGCATTTCATAAGATCAAACATCTGTTTTATATTGAAATTAAAGATTTTAACATTGATTCATATCGTATCTACGATTTTTCGCTCAAATACGCGTATCGTCGAAAAACGAAAAGTTGAAACCTCGTTCAATTTCATTGATTTTATATTCTATTGATACAGAATAAAGAATATAACATGCATATAACGTTTTTATTATGTTTAAATACGCGTTCACATATGATAATTATTGAAAAACGTAATCGGCATACGCGAATTTCAGTATATGCGAAGTTAAAATCGTGAAATCTTTAATAATACTCGTGCCACAGTTTGAAAAATATTACCAATCGAATCAGAACATTGCATTTCATGAGATCAAACATCTATTTTATCTTTGGAATTGACGTTTTAACCTTGTTTCACATCGTATATACGATTTTTCGCTCATATACGCGTACCGCCGAAAAACGAAAAGTTGAAATCTCGTTCAATTTCATTGATTTTATATTCTATCGATGCAGAGCAAAGAATATATCAAGAATATAACGTTTTTACTATGATTAAATACGCGTTCACATATGATAATTATCGAAAAACGTAATCGACATACGCGAATTTCAGTATATGCGAAGTTAAAATCGTGAAATCTTTAATAATACTTGTGCCACAGTTTGAAAAATGTTACCAATCGTTTCAGAACATTGCATTTCTTAAGGTCAAACATCTGTTTTATATTGATATCAAAGATTTTAACATTGTTTCATATCGTATATACGATTTTTCGCTCATATACGCTAATCGTCGAAATACGAAAAGTTGAAACCTCGTTCAATTTCATTGATTTTATATTCTATTGATACAGAATAAAGAATATAACAAGAATATGACGTTCTTACTATGTTTAAATACGCGTTCACATATGATAATTATCGAAAAACGTAATCGGCATACGCGAATTTCAGTATATGCGAAGTTAAAATCGTGAAATGTTTAATAATACTTGTGCCAAAGTTTGAAAAATGTTATCAATCGATTCAGAACATTGCATTTCATATGATCAAACATCTATTTTTATATTTGAATCAAAGTTATTAACACTGTTTCATATCGTATATACGATTTTTCGCTCATATAAGCGTATCATCGAAAAACGAAAAGTTGAAATCTCGTTCAATTTCATTGATTTTATATTCTATCGATGCAGAGCAAAGAATATAACAAGAATATGACGTTTTTACTATGTTTAAATACGCGTTCACATATGATAATTATTGAAAAACGTAATCGGCATACGCGAATTTCAGTATATGCGAAGTTAAAATCGTGAAATCTTTAATAATACTCGTGCCACAGTTTGAAAAATATTACCAATCGAATCAGAACATTGCATTTCATGAGATCAAACATCTATTTTATCTTTGGAATTGACGTTTTAACCTTGTTTCACATCGTATATACGATTTTTCGCTCATATACGCGTACCGCCGAAAAACGAAAAGTTGAAATCTCGTTCAATTTCATTGATTTTATATTCTATCGATGCAGAGCAAAGAATATATCAAGAATATAACGTTTTTACTATGTTTAAATACGCGTTCACATATGATAATTATCGAAAAACGTAATCGACATACGCGAATTTCGGTATATGCGAAGTAAAAATCGTGAAATCTTTAATAATACTTGTGCCACAGTTTGAAAAATGTTACCAATCGTTTCAGAACATTGCATTTCTTAAGGTCATACATCTGTTTTATATTGATATCAAAGATTTTAACATTGTTTCATATCGTATATACGATTTTTCGCTCATATACGCTAATCGTCGAAATACGAAAAGTTGAAACCTCGTTCAATTTCATTGATTTTATATTCTATTGATACAGAATAAAGAATATAACAAGAATATGACGTTTTTACTATGTTTAAATACGCGTTCACATATGATAATTATTGAAAAACGTAATCGGCATACGCGAATTTCAGTATATGCGAAGTTAAAATCGTGAAATCTTTAATAATACTTATGCCACAGTTTGATAAATGATACCAATCGTTCCAGAACATTGCATTTCATAAGATCAAACATCTGTTTTATATTGAAATTAAAGATTTTAACATTGATTCATACCGTATCTACGATTTTTCGCTCAAATACGCGTATCGTCGAAAAACGAAAAGTTGAAACCTCGTTCAATTTCATTGATTTTATATTCTATTGATACAGAATAAAGAATATAACATGCATATAACGTTTTTATTATGTATAAAAACTCGTTTTCATATGATAATTATCGATAAACTTAATCGAAAACGCGAATTTCGGTATAAGCGAAATTAAAATCGTGAAATCTTTAATAATACTTGTGCCACAATTTGAAAATGGTTACCAGTCGATTCATAACATTGCATTTCATAAGAACAAGCATCTGTTTTATATTGAAATCAAAGTTTTTAACATTGTTTCATATCGTATATACGATTTTTCGCTCATATAAGCGTATCGTCGAAAAAAGAAAAGTTGATACCTCGTTCAATTTCATTGATTTTATATTCTATTGATACAGAATAAAGAATATAACATGCATATAACGTTTTTATTATGTATAAAAACTCGTTTTCATATGATAATTATCGATAAACTTAATCGAAAACGCGAATTTCGGTATAAGCGAAATTAAAATCGTGAAATCTTTAATAATACTTGTGCCACAATTTGAAAATGGTTAGCAGTCGATTCATAACATTGCATTTCATAAGAACAAGCATCTGTTTTATATTGAAATCAAAGTTTTTAACATTGTTTCATATCGTATATACGATTTTTCGCTCATATAAGCGTATCGTCGAAAAAAGAAAAGTTGATACCACGTTCTATTTCATTGATTTTATACTCTATCAATGCAGAATAAAGAATATAACAAGAACATAACGTTTTTACTACGTTTAAAAACGCGTTTTCATATAATAATTATCGAAAAACGTAACCGGCATACGCGAATTTCAGTATATGCGAAGTTAAAATCGTGAAATCTTTAATAATACTCGTGCCACAGTTTGAAAAATATTACCAATCGAATCAGAACATTGCATTTTATGAGATCAAACGTCTATTTTATTTTGGAATCTTCGTTATAAACTTGTTTCATATGTTATATACGATTATTAGCTCATAAAGAAGTATCGTAAAAAGCGAAATTTGAATTCTCAACAAATTTCAATGCATTTATATTCTATCGACGCAGAATACATATTGGAACAAGAATATAAGTTTGTAGCTATGGGTAAATACGAGTTTCAACATGAATATTGTCGAAAAATAAGATCGACACATGCGAATTTCGAGAATTGCGGAGATGAAATCGTGAAAACATTGAAATTACTTGTCCCACCGTTTGAAAAATGTCACCAATCAATTCGGACATTGTATTTCTGAAGATCAAACATCTATTTAATCTTGGAATCGACGTTTTAACCTTGTTTCATATCGTACATACAATTTTTCGTTCATAATGGCGTACCATCGTAATACGAAATATTGAAATCTCATTCAAATTCAATGAGTTTATATTCTCTCGACGCAGAATGAAGAATATAACATGAATGTAACGTTTTTACTATGTTTAAAAACGCGTTATTATATGATAATTATCGAAAAACGTGTTCGACATACGCGAATTTCGGTATATGCGATGTAAAAATCGTGAAATCTTTAATAATACTTGTGCCACAGTTTGAAAAATGTTACCAATCGTTTCAGAACATTGCATTTCTTAAGGTCAAACATCTGTTTTATATTGATATCAAAGATTTTAACATTGTTTCATATCGTATATACGATTTTTCGCTCATATACGCTAATCGTCGAAATACGAAAAGTTGAAACCTCGTTCAATTTCATTGATTTTATATTCTATTGATACAGAATAAAGAATATAACAAGAATATGACGTTTTTACTATGTTTAAATACGCGTTCACATATGATAATTATCGAAAAACGTAATCGGCATACGCGAATTTCAGTATATGCGAAGTTAAAATCGTGAAATCTTTAATATTACTTGTGCCAAAGTTTGAAAAATGTTATCAATCGATTCAGAACATTGCATTTCATATGATCAAACATCTATTTTTATATTTGAATCAAAGTTATTAACACTGTTTCATATCGTATATACGATTTTTCGCTCATATAAGCGTATCATCGAAAAACGAAAAGTTGAAATCTCGTTCAATTTCATTGATTTTATATTCTATCGATGCAGAGCAAAGAATATAACAAGAATATGACGTTTTTACTATGTTTAAATACGCGTTCACATATGATAATTATTGAAAAACGTAATCGGCATACGCGAATTTCAGTATATGCGATGTTAAAATCGTGAAATCTTTAATAATACTTATGCCACAGTTTGATAAATGATACCAATCGTTCCAGAACATTGCATTTCATAAGATCAAACATCTGTTTTATATTGAAATTAAAGATTTTAACATTGATTCATATCGTATCTACGATTTTTCGCTCAAATACGCGTATCGTCGAAAAACGAAAAGTTGAAACCTCGTTCAGTTTCATTGATTTTATATTCTATTGATACAGAATAAAGAATATAACATGCATATAACGTTTTTATTATGTATAAAAACTCGTTTTCATATGATAATTATCGATAAACTTAATCGAAAACGCGAATTTCGGTATAAGCGAAATTAAAATCGTGAAATCTTTAATAATACTTGTGCCACAATTTGAAAATGGTTACCAGTCGATTCATAACATTGCATTTCATAAGAACAAGCATCTGTTTTATATTGAAATCAAAGTTTTTAACATTGTTTCATATCGTATATACGATTTTTCGCTCATATAAGCGTATCGTCGAAAAAAGAAAAGTTGATACCACGTTCTATTTCATTGATTTTATACTCTATCAATGCAGAATAAAGAATATAACAAGAACATAACGTTTTTACTACGTTTAAAAACGCGTTTTCATATAATAATTATCGAAAAACGTAACCGGCATACGCGAATTTCAGTATATGCGAAGTTAAAATCGTGAAATCTTTAATAATACTCGTGCCACAGTTTGAAAAATATTACCAATCGAATCAGAACATTGCATTTTATGAGATCAAATGTCTATTTTATTTTGGAATCTTCGTTATAAACTTGTTTCATATGTTATATACGATTATTAGCTCATAAAGAAGTATCGTCAAAAGCGAAATTTGAATTCTCAACAAATTTCAATGCATTTATATTCTATCGACGCAGAATACATATTGGAACAAGAATATAAGTTTGTAGCTATGGGTAAATACGAGTTTCAACATGAATATTGTCGAAAAATAAGATCGACACATGCGAATTTCGAGAATTGCGGAGATGAAATCGTGAAAACATTGAAATTACTTGTTCCACCGTTTGAAAAATGTCACCAATCAATTCGGACATTGTATTTCTGAAGATCAAACATCTATTTAATCTTGGAATCGACGTTTTAACCTTGTTTCATATCGTACATATAATTTTTCGTTCATAATGACGTACCATCGTAATACGAAATATTGAAATCTCATTCAAATTCAATGAGTTTATATTCTCTCGACGCAGAATGAAGAATATAACATGAATGTAACGTTTTTACTATGTTTAAAAACGCGTTATTATATGATAATTATCGAAAAACGTGTTCGACATACGCGAATTTCGGAATATGCGAAGTAAAAATCGTGAAATCTTTAATAATACTTGTGCCACAGTTTGAAAAATGTTACCAATCGTTTCAGAACATTGCATTTCTTAAGGTCAAACATCTGTTTTATATTGATATCAAAGATTTTAACATTGTTTCATATCGTATATACGATTTTTCGCTCATATACGCTAATCGTCGAAATACGAAAAGTTGAAACCTCGTTCAATTTCATTGATTTTATATTCTATCGATGCAGAGCAAAGAATATAACAAGAATATGACGTTTTTACTATGTTTAAATACGCGTTCACATATGATAATTATTGAAAAACGTAATCGGCATACGCGAATTTCAGTATATGCGAAGTTAAAATCGTGAAATCTTTAATAATACTTGTGCCACAGTTTGAAAAATATTACCAATCGAATCAGAACATTGCATTTCATGAGATCAAACATCTATTTTATCTTTGGAATTGACGTTTTAACCTTGTTTCACATCGTATATACGATTTTTCGCTCATATACGCGTACCGCCGAAAAACGAAAAGTTGAAATCTCGTTCAATTTCATTGATTTTATATTCTATTGATACAGAATAAAGAATATAACAAGAATATGACGTTTTTACTATGTTTAAATACGCGTTCACATATGATAATTATCGAAAAACGTAATCGGCATACGCGAATTTCAGTATATGCGAAGTTAAAATCGTGAAATCTTTAATAATACTTGTGCCAAAGTTTGAAAAATGTTATCAATCGATTCAGAACATTGCATTTCATATGATCAAACATCTATTTTTATATTTGAATCAAAGTTATTAACACTGTTTCATATCGTATATACGATTTTTCGCTCATATAAGCGTATCGTCAAAAAACGAAATGTTGAAATCTCGTTCATTTTCATTGATTTTATATTCTATCGATGCAGAGCAAAGAATATAACAAGAATATGACGTTTTTACTATGTTTAAATACGCGTTCACATATGATAATTATCGAAAAACGTAATCGGCATACGCGAATTTCAGTATATGCGAAGTTAAAATCGTGAAATCTTTAATAATACTTGTGCCAAAGTTTGAAAAATGTTATCAATCGATTCAGAACATTGCATTTCATATGATCAAACATCTATTTTTATATTTGAATCAAAGTTATTAACACTGTTTCATATCGTATGTACGATTTTTCGCTCATATAAGCGTATCATCGAAAAACGAAAAGTTGAAATCTCGTTCAATTTCATTGATTTTATATTCTATCGATGCAGAGCAAAGAATATAACAAGAATATGACGTTTTTACTATGTTTAAATACGCGTTCACATATGATAATTATTGAAAAACGTAATCGGCATACGCGAATTTCAGTATATGCGAAGTTAAAATCGTGAAATCTTTAATAATACTCGTGCCACAGTTTGAAAAATATTACCAATCGAATCAGAACATTGCATTTCATGAGATCAAACATCTATTTAATCTTGGAATCGACGTTTTAACCTTGTTTCATATCGTACATACAATTTTTCGTTCATAATGGCGTACCATCGTAATACGAAATATTGAAATCTCATTCAAATTCAATGAGTTTATATTCTCTCGACGCAGAATGAAGAATATAACATGAATGTAACGTTTTTACTATGTTTAAAAACGCGTTATTGTATGATAATTATCGAAAAACGTGTTCGACATACGCGAATTTCGGTATATGCGAAGTAAAAATCGTGAAATCTTTAATAATACTTGTGCCACAGTTTGAAAAATGTTACCAATCGTTTCAGAACATTGCATTTCTTAAGGTCAAACATCTGTTTTATATTGATATCAAACATTTTAACATTGTTTCATATCGTATATACGATTTTTCGCTCATATACGCTAATCGTCGAAATACGAAAAGTTGAAACCTCGTTCAATTTCATTGATTTTATATTCTATTGATACAGAATAAAGAATATAACAAGAATATGACGTTTTTACTACGTTTAAATACGCGTTCACATATGATAATTATCGAAAAACGTAATCGGCATACGCGAATTTCAGTATATGCGAAGTTAAAATCGTGAAATCTTTAATAATACTTGTGCCAAAGTTTGAAAAATGTTATCAATCGATTCAGAACATTGCATTTCATATGATCAAACATCTATTTTTATATTTGAATCAAAGTTATTAACACTGTTTCATATCGTATGTACGATTTTTCGCTCATATAAGCGTATCATCGAAAAACGAAAACTTGAAATCTCGTTCAATTTCATTGATTTTATATTCTATCGATGCAGAGCAAAGAATATAACAAGAATATGACGTTTTTACTATGTTTAAATACGCGTTCACATATGATAATTATTGAAAAACGTAATCGGCATACGCGAATTTCAGTATATGCGAAGTTAAAATCGTGAAATCTTTAATAATACTCGTGCCACAGTTTGAAAAATATTACCAATCGAATCAGAACATTGCATTTCATGAGATCAAACATCTATTTTATCTTTGGAATTGACGTTTTAACCTTGTTTCACATCGTATATACGATTTTTCGCTCATATACGCGTACCGCCGAAAAACGAAAAGTTGAAATCTCGTTCAATTTCATTGATTTTATATTCTATCGATGCAGAGCAAAGAATATATCAAGAATATAACGTTTTTACTATGTTTAAATACGCGTTCACATATGATAATTATCGAAAAACATAATCGACATACGCGAATTTCGGTATATGCGAAGTAAAAATCGTGAAATCTTTAATAATACTTGTGCCACAGTTTGAAAAATGTTACCAATCGTTTCAGAACATTGCATTTCTTAAGGTCAAACATCTGTTTTATATTGATATCAAAGATTTTAACATTGTTTCATATCGTATATACGATTTTTCGCTCATATACGCTAATCGTCGAAATACGAAAAGTTGAAACCTCGTTCAATTTCATTGATTTTATATTCTATCGATGCAGAGCAAAGAATATAACAAGAATATAACGTTTTTACTGTTTAAATACGCGGTCACATATGATAATTATCGAAAAACGTAATCGACATACGCGTATTTCGGTATATGAGAAGTTAAAATCGTGAAATCTTTAATAATACTTGTGGCACAGTTTGAAAATGGTTACCAATCGATTCATAACATTGCATTTCATAAGAACAAGCATCTGTTTTATATTGAAATCAAAGTTTTTAACATTGTTTCATATCGTATATACGATTTTTCGCTCATATAAGCGTATCGTCGAAAAAAGAAAAGTTGATACCACGTTCTATTTCATTGATTTTATACTCTATCAATGCAGAATAAAGAATATAACAAGAACATAACGTTTTTACTACGTTTAAAAACGCGTTTTCATATAATAATTATCGAAAAACGTAACCGGCATACGCGAATTTCAGTATATGCGAAGTTAAAATCGTGAAATCTTTAATAATACTCGTGCCACAGTTTGAAAAATATTACCAATCGAATCAGAACATTGCATTTTATGAGATCAAACGTCTATTTTATTTTGGAATCTTCGTTATAAACTTGTTTCATATGTTATATACGATTATTAGCTCATAAAGAAGTATCGTCAAAAGCGAAATTTGAATTCTCAACAAATTTCAATGCATTTATATTCTATCGACGCAGAATACATATTGGAACAAGAATATAAGTTTGTAGCTATGGGTAAATACGAGTTTCAACATGAATATTGTCGAAAAATAAGATCGACACATGCGAATTTCGAGAATTGCGGAGATGAAATCGTGAAAACATTGAAATTACTTGTTCCACCGTTTGAAAAATGTCACCAATCAATTCGGACATTGTATTTCTGAAGATCAAACATCTATTTAATCTTGGAATCGACGTTTTAACCTTGTTTCATATCGTACATACAATTTTTCGTTCATAATGGCGTACCATCGTAATACGAAATATTGAAATCTCATTCAAATTCAATGAGTTTATATTCTCTCGACGCAGAATGAAGAATATAACATGAATGTAACGTTTTTACTATGTTTAAAAACGCATTATTGTATGATAATTATCGAAAAACGTGTTCGACATACGCGAATTTCGGTATATGCGAAGTAAAAATCGTGAAATCTTTAATAATACTTGTGCCACAGTTTGAAAAATGTTACCAATCGTTTCAGAACATTGCATTTCTTAAGGTCAAACATCTGTTTTATATTGATATCAAAGATTTTAACATTGTTTCATATCGTATATACGATTTTTCGCTCATATACGCTAATCGTCGAAATACGAAAAGTTGAAACCTCGTTCAATTTCATTGATTTTATATTCTATTGATACAGAATAAAGAATATAACAAGAATATGACGTTTTTACTACGTTTAAATACGCGTTCACATATGATAATTATCGAAAAACGTAATCGGCATACGCGAATTTCAGTATATGCGAAGTTAAAATCGTGAAATCTTTAATAATACTTGTGCCAAAGTTTGAAAAATGTTATCAATCGATTCAGAACATTGCATTTCATATGATCAAACATCTACTTTTATATTTGAATCAAAGTTATTAACACTGTTTCATATCGTATGTACGATTTTTCGCTCATATAAGCGTATCATCGAAAAACGAAAAGTTGAAATCTCGTTCAATTTCATTGATTTTATATTCTATCGATGCAGAGCAAAGAATATAACAAGAATATGACGTTTTTACTATGTTTAAATACGCGTTCACATATGATAATTATTGAAAAACGTAATCGGCATACGCGAATTTCAGTATATGCGAAGTTAAAATCGTGAAATCTTTAATAATACTCGTGCCACAGTTTGAAAAATATTACCAATCGAATCAGAACATTGCATTTCATGAGATCAAACATCTATTTTATCTTTGGAATTGACGTTTTAACCTTGTTTCACATCCTATATACGATTTTTCGCTCATATACGCGTACCGCCGAAAAACGAAAAGTTGAAATCTCGTTCAATTTCATTGATTTTATATTCTATCGATGCAGAGCAAAGAATATATCAAGAATATAACGTTTTTACTATGTTTAAATACGCGTTCACATATGATAATTATCGAAAAACATAATCGACATACGCGAATTTCGGTATATGCGAAGTAAAAATCGTGAAATCTTTAATAATACTTGTGCCACAGTTTGAAAAATGTTACCAATCGTTTCAGAACATTGCATTTCTTAAGGTCAAACATCTGTTTTATATTGATATCAAAGATTTTAACATTGTTTCATATCGTATATACGATTTTTCGCTCATATACGCTAATCGTCGAAATACGAAAAGTTGAAACCTCGTTCAATTTCATTGATTTTATATTCTATCGATGCAGAGCAAAGAATATAACAAGAATATAACGTTTTTACTGTTTAAATACGCGGTCACATATGATAATTATCGAAAAACGTAAACGACATACGCGTATTTCGGTATATGAGAAGTTAAAATCGTGAAATCTTTTATAATACTTGTGGCACAGTTTGAAAAATGTTACCAATCGATTCAGAACATTGCATTTCATAAGATCAAACATCTGTTTTATATTGAAATCAAAGATTTCAACATTGTTTCATATCGTATATACGATTTTTCGCTCATATACGCTAATCGTCGAAAAACGAAAAGTTGAAATCTCGTTCAAATTCATTGATTTTATTCTCTATCGACGCAGAATAAAGAATGCAACAAGAATATAACGTTTTTACTATGTTAAAATACGCGTTTTCATAAGATAATTATCGAAAAACGTAATCGACATACGCGAATTTCGGTATATGCGTAGTTAAAATCGTGAAATCTTTAATAATACGTGTACCACAGTTTGAAAAATGTTACCAATCGATTCATAACATTGCATTTCATATTATCAAACATCTATTTTTATATTTGCATCAAAGTTATTAACACTGTTTCATTTCGTATATACGATAATTCGCTCATATACGCGTATCGTCGAAATATGAAAAGTTTAAACCACGTTCAATTTCATTGATTTTATACTCTATCAATGCAGAATAAAGAATATAACAAGAACATAACGTTTTTACAATGTTTAAATACGCGTTCACATATGATAATTATCGAAAAACGTAATCGGCATACGCAAATTTCAGTATATGCGAAGTTAAAATCGAGAAATCTTTAATAATACTCGTTCCACAGTTTGAGAAATGTTACCAATCGACTCAGAACATTGCATTTCAAATGATCAAACATCTATTTTTATATTTGCATCATAGTTATTAACACTGTTTCATATCGTATATACGATTTTTCATTCATATACGCGTATCGTCGAAGAACGAAAAGTTGAAATCTCGTTCAATTTCATTGATTTTATATTCTATCGATGCAGAGCAAAGAATATAACAAGAATATAACGTTTTTACTATGTTTAAATACGCATTCACATATGATAATAATCGAAAAACCTAATCGACATACGCGTATTTCGGTATATGAGAAGTTAAAATCGAGAAATCTTTAATAATACTCGTTCCACAGTTTGAGAAATGTTACCAATCGACTCAGAACATTGCATTTCAAATGATCAAACATCTATTTTTATATTTGCATCATAGTTATTAACACTGTTTCATATCGTATATACGATTTTTCATTCATATACGCGTATCGTCGAAGAACGAAAAGTTGAAATCTCGTTCAATTTCATTGATTTTATATTCTATCGATGCAGAGCAAAGAATATAACAAGAATATAACGTTTTTACTATGTTTAAATACGCATTCACATATGATAATAATCGAAAAACCTAATCGACATACGCGTATTTCGGTATATGAGAAGTTAAAATCGTGAAATCTTTAATAATACTTGTGGCACAGTTTGAAAAATGTTACCAATCGATTCAGAACATTGCATTTCATAAGATCAAACATCTGTTTTATATTGAAATCAAAGATTTTAACATTGTTTCATATCGTATATACCATTTTTCGCTCATATACGCGTTTCGTCGAAAAACGAAAAGTTGAAATCTCGTTCAATTTCATTGATTTTATATTATATCGACGCAAAATAAACAATACATCAAGAAAATAACGTTTTTACTTTGTTTAAATACTCAATTTCATATGATAATTATCGATAAACTTAATCGATTACGCGAATTTCGTTATAAGCGAAATTAAAATCGTGAAATCTTTAATAATAATTGAGCCACAGTTTGAAAACGGTTGCATGTCGATTCATAACATTGCATTTCAAAAGAACAAACATCTGTTTTAAATTCAAATCAAAGTTTTTAACAGTGTTTCATATCCTATATACGATTTTTCGCTCATATAAGCGTATCGTCGAAAAACGAAAAGTTGAAATCTCGTTCAATTTCATTGATTTTATATTCTATCGATGCAGAGCAAAGAATATAACAAGAATATAACGTTTTTACTGTGTTTAAATACGCGTTCACATATGATAATTATCGAAAAACGTAATCGACATACGCGAATTTCGGTATATGCGAAATTGAAATCGTGAAACCTTTAATAATACTTGTACCACAGTTTGAAAAATGTTACCAATCGATTCAGAACATTGCATTTCATATGATCAAACATCTATTTTTATATTTGAATCAAAGTTATTAACACTGTTTCATATCGTATATACATGTTTCGCTCATATAAGCGTATCGTCGAAAAACGAAAAGTTGAAATCTCGTCCAATTTCATTGTTTTTATATTCTATCGATCAAGAATAAAGAATATAACAAGAATATAACTTTCTTACTATGTTTAAATACGCGTTTCCATATGATAATTGTCGAAAAACGTAATCGACATACGCGAATTTCGGTATATACGAAGTTAAAATCGTGAAACCTTTAATAATACTCGTGCCACAGTTTGAAAAAAGTTACCAGTCGATTCAGAACATTGCATTTCATATGACTAAACATCTGTTTTATATTGGAATCAAAGATTTTATCATTGTTTCATATCGTATATACGATTTTTCGCTCATATACGAGTATCGTCGAAAAACGAAAAGTTGAAATCTCGTTCAATTTCATTGATTTTATATTCTATCGATGCAGAGCAAAGAATATAACAAGAATATAACGTTTTTACTATGTTTAAATACGCGTTCACATATGATAATTATCGAAAAACGTAAACGACATACGCGTATTTCGGTATATGAGAAGTTAAAATCGTGAAATCTTTTATAATACTTGTGGCACAGTTTGAAAAATGTTACCAATCGATTCAGAACATTGCATTTCATAAGATCAAACATCTGTTTTATATTGAAATCAAAGATTTCAACATTGTTTCATATCGTATATACGATTTTTCGCTCATATACGCTAATCGTCGAAAAACGAAAAGTTGAAATCTCGTTCAAATTCATTGATTTTATTCTCTATAGACGCAGAATAAAGAATGCAACAAGAATATAACGTTTTTACTATGTTAAAATACGCGTTTTCATAAGATAATTATCGAAAAACGTAATCGACATACGCGAATTTCGGTATATGCGTAGTTAAAATCGTGAAATCTTTAATAATACGTGTACCACAGTTTGAAAAATGTTACCAATCGATTCATAACATTGCATTTCATATTATCAAACATCTATTTTTATATTTGCATCAAAGTTATTAACACTGTTTCATTTCGTATATACGATAATTCGCTCATATACGCGTATCGTCGAAATATGAAAAGTTTAAACCACGTTCAATTTCATTGATTTTATACTCTATCAATGCAGAATAAAGAATATAACAAGAACATAACGTTTTTACAATGTTTAAATACGCGTTCACATATGATAATTATCGAAAAACGTAATCGGCATACGCAAATTTCAGTATATGCGAAGTTAAAATCGAGAAATCTTTAATAATACTCGTTCCACAGTTTGAGAAATGTTACCAATCGACTCAGAACATTGCATTTCAAATGATCAAACATCTATTTTTATATTTGCATCATAGTTATTAACACTGTTTCATATCGTATATACGATTTTTCATTCATATACGCGTATCGTCGAAGAACGAAAAGTTGAAATCTCGTTCAATTTCATTGATTTTATATTCTATCGATGCAGAGCAAAGAATATAACAAGAATATAACGTTTTTACTATGTTTAAATACGCATTCACATATGATAATAATCGAAAAACCTAATCGACATACGCGTATTTCGGTATATGAGAAGTTAAAATCGTGAAATCTTTAATAATACTTGTGGCACAGTTTGAAAAATGTTACCAATCGATTCAGAACATTGCATTTCATAAGATCAAACATCTGTTTTATATTGAAATCAAAGATTTTAACATTGTTTCATATCGTATATACCATTTTTCGCTCATATACGCGTTTCGTCGAAAAACGAAAAGTTGAAATCTCGTTCAATTTCATTGATTTTATATTATATCGACGCAAAATAAACAATACATCAAGAAAATAACGTTTTTACTTTGTTTAAATACTCAATTTCATATGATAATTATCGATAAACTTAATCGATTACGCGAATTTCGTTATAAGCGAAATTAAAATCGTGAAATCTTTAATAATAATTGAGCCACAGTTTGAAAACGGTTGCATGTCGATTCATAACATTGCATTTCAAAAGAACAAACATCTGTTTTAAATTCAAATCAAAGTTTTTAACAGTGTTTCATATCCTATATACGATTTTTCGCTCATATAAGCGTATCGTCGAAAAACGAAAAGTTGAAATCTCGTTCAATTTCATTGATTTTATATTCTATCGATGCAGAGCAAAGAATATAACAAGAATATAACGTTTTTACTGTGTTTAAATACGCGTTCACATATGATAATTATCGAAAAACGTAATCGACATACGCGAATTTCGGTATATGCGAAATTGAAATCGTGAAACCTTTAATAATACTTGTACCACAGTTTGAAAAATGTTACCAATCGATTCAGAACATTGCATTTCATATGATCAAACATCTATTTTTATATTTGAATCAAAGTTATTAACACTGTTTCATATCGTATATACATGTTTCGCTCATATAAGCGTATCGTCGAAAAACGAAAAGTTGAAATCTCGTCCAATTTCATTGTTTTTATATTCTATCGATCAAGAATAAAGAATATAACAAGAATATAACTTTCTTACTATGTTTAAATACGCGTTTCCATATGATAATTGTCGAAAAACGTAATCGACATACGCGAATTTCGGTATATACGAAGTTAAAATCGTGAAACCTTTAATAATACTTGTGCCACAGTTTGAAAAAAGTTACCAGTCGATTCAGAACAATGCATTGCATATGACTAAACATCTGTTTTATATTGGAATCAAAAATTTTATCATTGTTTCATATCGTATATACGATTTTTCGCTCATTTACGCGTATCGTAGAAAAACGAAAAGTTGAAATCTGGTTCAATTTCATTGATTTTATATTCTATCGATGCAGAGCAAAGAATATAACAAGAATATAACGTTTTTACTATGTTTAAATACGCGTTCACATATGATAATTATCGAAAAACGTAAACGACATACGCGTATTTCGGTATATGAGAAGTTAAAATCGTGAAATCTTTTATAATACTTGTGGCACAGTTTGAAAAATGTTACCAATCGATTCAGAACATTGCATTTCATAAGATCAAACATCTGTTTTATATTGAAATCAAAGATTTCAACATTGTTTCATATCGTATATACGATTTTTCGCTCATATACGCTAATCGTCGAAAAACGAAAAGTTGAAATCTCGTTCAAATTCATTGATTTTATTCTCTATCGACGCAGAATAAAGAATGCAACAAGAATATAACGTTTTTACTATGTTAAAATACGCGTTTTCATAAGATAATTATCGAAAAACGTAATCGACATACGCGAATTTCGGTATATGCGTAGTTAAAATCGTGAAATCTTTAATAATACGTGTACCACAGTTTGAAAAATGTTACCAATCGATTCATAACATTACATTTCATATTATCAAACATCTATTTTTATATTTGCATCAAAGTTATTAACACTGTTTCATATCGTATATACCATTTTTCGCTCATATACGCGTATCGTCGAAAAACGAAAAGTTGAAATCTCGTTCAATTTCATTGAATTTATATTCTATCAACGCAGAATAAGGAATACATCAAGAACAAAACATTTTTACTATGTTTAAAAACGCGTTTTCATATGATAATTATCGTAAAACGTAATCGACATACGCAAATTTCGGTATATGCGAAGTTAAAATCGTGAAATCTTTAATAATACTTGTTCCACAGTTCGAAAAATGTTACGAATCGATTCAGAACATTGCATTTCATATGATCAAACATCTATTTTTATATTTGAATCAAAGTTATTAACACTGTTTCATATCGTATATACGATTTTTCGCTCATATACGCGTTTCGTCGAAAAACGAAAAGTTGAAATCTCGTCCAATTTCATTTATTTTATATTCACTCGACGCAGAATAAAGAATATAACATGAATATAACGTTTTTACTATGTTTAAAAACGCGTTTTCATATGATAATTATAGAAAAACGTAATCGACATAAGCGATTTTCGGTATATACGATGTTTAAATCGTAAAAATTTAATAATACTCGCGCCACAGTTTGAAAAAAGTTACCAGTCGATCCAGAACATTGCATTTCATAAGATCAAACATCTGTTTTATATTGGAATCAAAGGTTTTAATATTGTTTCATAACGTATATACGATTTTTCGATCATATACGCGTATCGTCGAAAAACGAAAAGTTGAAATCACGTTTAATTTCATTGTTTTTATATTCCATCGACGCAGAAAAAAGAATACAACAAGAATATATCGTTTTTACTATGTTTATATAGGCGTTTTCATTTGATAATTATCAAAAACTTAATCGAAATACGCGAATTTCGGTATATGTGAAGATGAAATCGTGAAATCTTTAATAATACTTTTGCCAAAGTTTGAAAAATGTTACCAATCGATTCAGAACATTGCATTTCATAAGATCAAACATCTGTTTTATATTGAAATCAAAGATTTCAACATTGTTTCATATCGTATATACGATTTTTCGCTCATATACGCTAATCGTCGAAAAACGAAAAGTTGAAATCTCGTTCAAATTCATTGATTTTATTCTCTATCGACGCAGAATAAAGAATGCAACAAGAATATAAAATTTTTACTATGTTAAAATACGCGTTTTCATAAGATAATTATCGAAAAACGTAATCGACATACGCGAATTTCGGTATATGCGTAGTTAAAATCGTGAAATCTTTAATAATACGTGTACCACAGTTTGAAAAATGTTACCAATCGATTCATAACATTGCATTTCATATTATCAAACATCTATTTTTATATTTGCATCAAAGTTATTAACACTGTTTCATTTCGTATATACGATTTTTCGATCATATACGCGTATCGTCGAAAAACGAAAAGTTGAAATCACGTTCAATTTCATTGTTTTTATATTCCATCGACGCAGAAAAAAGAATACAACAAGAATATATCGTTTTTACTATGTTTATATAGGCGTTTTCATTTGATAATTATCAAAAACTTAATCGAAATACGCGAATTTCGGTATATGTGAAGATGAAATCGTGAAATCTTTAATAATACTTTTGCCAAAGTTTGAAAAATGTTACCAATCGATACAAAACATTGCATTTCATAAGATCAAACATCTATTTTATAATGGAATCAAAGTATTTAACATTGTTTCATATCGTATATACGATTTTTCGCTCATATACGCGTATCGTCGAAGAACGAAAAGTTGAAATCTCGTTCAATTTCATTGATTTTATATTCTATCGATGCAGAGCAAAGAATATAACAAGAATATAACGTTTTTACTATGTTAAAATTCGCGTTTTCATAAGATAATTATCGAAAAACGTAATCGACATACGCGAATTTCGGTATATGCGTAGTTAAAATCGTGAAATCTTTAATAATACGTGTACCACAGTTTGAAAAATGTTACCAATCGATTCATAACATTACACTTCATATTATCAAACATCTATTTTTATATTTGCATCAAAGTTATTAACACTGTTTCATATCGTATATACCATTTTTCGCTCATATACGCGTATCGTCGAAAAACGAAAAGTTGAAATCTCGTTCAATTTCATTGAATTTATATTCTATCAACGCAGAATAAGGAATACATCAAGAACAAAACATTTTTACTATGTTTAAAAACGCGTTTTCATATGATAATTATCGTAAAACGTAATCGACATACGCAAATTTCGGTATATGCGAAGTTAAAATCGTGAAATCTTTAATAATACTTGTTCCACAGTTCGAAAAATGTTACGAATCGATTCAGAACATTGCATTTCATATGATCAAACATCTATTTTTATATTTGAATCAAAGTTATTAACACTGTTTCATATCGTATATACGATTTTTCGCTCATATACGCGTATCGTCGAAAAGCGAAAAGTTGAAATCTCGTTGAATTTCATTGATTATATATTCTATCGATGCAGAGCAAAGAATATAACAAGAATATAACGTTTTTACTGTGTTTAAATACGCGTTCACATATGATAATTATCGAAAAACGTAATCGACATACGCGAATTTCGGTATATGCGAAATTGAAATCGTGAAACCTTTAATAATACTTGTACCACAGTTTGAAAAATGTTACCAATCGATTCAGAACATTGCATTTCATATGATCAAACATCTATTTTTATATTTGAATCAAAGTTATTAACACTGTTTCATATCGTATATACATGTTTCGCTCATATAAGCGTATCGTCGAAAAACGAAAAGTTGAAATCTCGTCCAATTTCATTGTTTTTATATTCTATCGATCAAGAATAAAGAATATAACAAGAATATAACTTTCTTACTATGTTTAAATACGCGTTTCCATATGATAATTGTCGAAAAACGTAATCGACATACGCGAATTTCGGTATATACGAAGTTAAAATCGTGAAACCTTTAATAATACTCGTGCCACAGTTTGAAAAAAGTTACCAGTCGATTCAGAACATTGCATTTCATAAGATCAAACATCTGTTTTATATTGAAATCAAAGATTTTATCATTGTTTCATATCGTATATACCATTTTTCGCTCATATACGCGTATCGTCGAAAAACGAAAAGTTGAAATCTCGTTCAATTTCATTGATTTTATATTCTATCGATGCAGAGCAAAGAATATAACAAGAATATAACGTTTTTACTATGTTTAAATACGCGTTCACATATGATAATTATCGAAAAACCTAAACGACATACGCGTATTTCGGTATATGAGAAGTTAAAATCGTGAAATCTTTTATAATACTTGTGGCACAGTTTGAAAAATGTTACCAATCGATTCAGAACATTGCATTTCATAAGATCAAACATCTGTTTTATATTGAAATCAAAGATTTCAACATTGTTTCATATCGTATATACGATTTTTCGCTCATATACGCTAATCGTCGAAAAACGAAAAGTTGAAATCTCGTTCAAATTCATTGATTTTATTCTCTATCGACGCAGAATAAAGAATGCAACAAGAATATAACGTTTTTACTATGTTAAAATACGCGTTTTCATAAGATAATTATCGAAAAACGTAATCGACATACGCGAATTTCGGTATATGCGTAGTTAAAATCGTGAAATCTTTAATAATACGTGTACCACAGTTTGAAAAATGTTACCAATCAATTCATAACATTACATTTCATATTATCAAACATCTATTTTTATATTTGCATCAAAGTTATTAACACTGTTTCATATCGTATATACCATTTTTCGCTCATATACGCGTATCGTCGAAAAACGAAAAGTTGAAATCTCGTTCAATTTCATTGAATTTATATTCTATCAACGCAGAATAAGGAATACATCAAGAACAAAACATTTTTACTATGTTTAAAAACGCGTTTTCATATGATAATTATCGTAAAACGTAATCGACATACGCAAATTTCGGTATATGCGAAGTTAAAATCGTGAAATCTTTAATAATACTTGTTCCACAGTTCGAAAAATGTTACGAATCGATTCAGAACATTGCATTTCATATGATCAAACATCTATTTTTATATTTGAATCAAAGTTATTAACACTGTTTCATATCGTATATACGATTTTTCGCTCATATACGCGTTTCGTCGAAAAACGAAAAGTTGAAATCTCGTCCAATTTCATTTATTTTATATTCACTCGACGCAGAATAAAGAATATAACATGAATATAACGTTTTTACTATGTTTAAAAACGCGTTTTCATATGATAATTATAGAAAAACGTAATCGACATAAGCGATTTTCGGTATATACGATGTTTAAATCGTAAAAATTTAATAATACTCGCGCCACAGTTTGAAAAAAGTTACCAGTCGATCCAGAACATTGCATTTCATAAGATCAAACATCTGTTTTATATTGGAATCAAAGGTTTTAATATTGTTTCATAACGTATATACGATTTTTCGATCATATACGCGTATCGTCGAAAAACGAAAAGTTGAAATCACGTTCAATTTCATTGTTTTTATATTCCATCGACGCAGAAAAAAGAATACAACAAGAATATATCGTTTTTACTATGTTTATATAGGCGTTTTCATTTGATAATTATCAAAAACTTAATCGAAATACGCGAATTTCGGTATATGTGAAGATGAAATCGTGAAATCTTTAATAATACTTTTGCCAAAGTTTGAAAAATGTTACCAATCGATTCAGAACATTGCATTTCATAAGATCAAACATCTGTTTTATATTGAAATCAAAGATTTCAACATTGTTTCATATCGTATATACGATTTTTCGCTCATATACGCTAATCGTCGAAAAACGAAAAGTTGAAATCTCGTTCAAATTCATTGATTTTATTCTCTATCGACGCAGAATAAAGAATGCAACAAGAATATAAAATTTTTACTATGTTAAAATACGCGTTTTCATAAGATAATTATCGAAAAACGTAATCGACATACGCGAATTTCGGTATATGCGTAGTTAAAATCGTGAAATCTTTAATAATACGTGTACCACAGTTTGAAAAATGTTACCAATCGATTCATAACATTGCATTTCATATTATCAAACATCTATTTTTATATTTGCATCAAAGTTATTAACACTGTTTCATTTCGTATATACGATTTTTCGATCATATACGCGTATCGTCGAAAAACGAAAAGTTGAAATCACGTTCAATTTCATTGTTTTTATATTCCATCGACGCAGAAAAAAGAATACAACAAGAATATATCGTTTTTACTATGTTTATATAGGCGTTTTCATTTGATAATTATCAAAAACTTAATCGAAATACGCGAATTTCGGTATATGTGAAGATGAAATCGTGAAATCTTTAATAATACTTTTGCCAAAGTTTGAAAAATGTTACCAATCGATACAAAACATTGCATTTCATAAGATCAAACATCTATTTTATAATGGAATCAATGATTTTAACATTGTTTCATATCGTATATACGATTTTTCGCTCATATACGCGTATCGTCGAAGAACGAAAAGTTGAAATCTCGTTCAATTTCATTGATTTTATATTCTATCGATGCAGAGCAAAGAATATAACAAGAATATAACGTTTTTACTATGTTAAAATTCGCGTTTTCATAAGATAATTATCGAAAAACGTAATCGACATACGCGAATTTCGGTATATGCGTAGTTAAAATCGTGAAATCTTTAATAATACGTGTACCACAGTTTGAAAAATGTTACCAATCGATTCATAACATTACACTTCATATTATCAAACATCTATTTTTATATTTGCATCAAAGTTATTAACACTGTTTCATATCGTATATACCATTTTTCG
This sequence comes from Vespa crabro, assembly GCF_910589235.1. Taxonomy (NCBI): domain Eukaryota; kingdom Metazoa; phylum Arthropoda; class Insecta; order Hymenoptera; family Vespidae; genus Vespa; species Vespa crabro. The sequence goes on from NC_060955.1 coordinate 14,271,869, forward strand.
CTCATATACGCGTATCGTCGAAAAACGAAAAGTTGAAATCTCGTTCAATTTCATTGAATTTATATTCTATCAACGCAGAATAAGGAATACATCAAGAACAAAACATTTTTACTATGTTTAAAAACGCGTTTTCATATGATAATTATCGTAAAACGTAATCGACATACGCAAATTTCGGTATATGCGAAGTTAAAATCGTGAAATCTTTAATAATACTTGTTCCACAGTTCGAAAAATGTTACGAATCGATTCAGAACATTGCATTTCATATGATCAAACATCTATTTTTATATTTGAATCAAAGTTATTAACACTGTTTCATATCGTATATACGATTTTTCGCTCATATACGCGTATCGTCGAAAAGCGAAAAGTTGAAATCTCGTTGAATTTCATTGATTATATATTCTATCGATGCAGAGCAAAGAATATAACAAGAATATAACGTTTTTACTGTGTTTAAATACGCGTTCACATATGATAATTATCGAAAAACGTAATCGACATACGCGAATTTCGGTATATGCGAAATTGAAATCGTGAAACCTTTAATAATACTTGTACCACAGTTTGAAAAATGTTACCAATCGATTCAGAACATTGCATTTCATATGATCAAACATCTATTTTTATATTTGAATCAAAGTTATTAACACTGTTTCATATCGTATATACATGTTTCGCTCATATAAGCGTATCGTCGAAAAACGAAAAGTTGAAATCTCGTCCAATTTCATTGTTTTTATATTCTATCGATCAAGAATAAAGAATATAACAAGAATATAACTTTCTTACTATGTTTAAATACGCGTTTCCATATGATAATTGTCGAAAAACGTAATCGACATACGCGAATTTCGGTATATACGAAGTTAAAATCGTGAAACCTTTAATAATACTCGTGCCACAGTTTGAAAAAAGTTACCAGTCGATTCAGAACATTGCATTTCATAAGATCAAACATCTGTTTTATATTGAAATCAAAGATTTTATCATTGTTTCATATCGTATATACCATTTTTCGCTCATATACGCGTATCGTCGAAAAACGAAAAGTTGAAATCTCGTCCAATTTCATTTATTTTATATTCACTCGACGCAGAATAAAGAATATAACATGAATATAACGTTTTTACTATGTTTAAAAACGCGTTTTCATATGATAATTATAGAAAAACGTAATCGACATAAGCGATTTTCGGTATATACGATGTTTAAATCGTAAAAATTTAATAATACTCGCGCCACAGTTTGAAAAAAGTTACCAGTCGATCCAGAACATTGCATTTCATAAGATCAAACATCTATTTTATAATGGAATCAAAGTATTTAACATTGTTTCATATCGTATATACGATTTTTCGCTCATATACGCGTATCGTCGAAGAACGAAAAGTTGAAATCTCGTTCAATTTCATTGATTTTATATTCCATCGATGCAGAGCAAAGAATACAACAAGAATATATCGTTTTTACTATGTTTATATAGGCGTTTTCATTTGATAATTATCAAAAACTTAATCGAAATACGCGAATTTCGGTATATGTGAAGATGAAATCGTGAAATCTTTAATAATACTTTTGCCAAAGTTTGAAAAATGTTACCAATCGATACAAAACATTGCATTTCATAAGATCAAACATCTATTTTATAATGGAATCAAAGTATTTAACATTGTTTCATATCGTATATACGATTTTTCGCTCATATACGCGTATCGTCGAAGAACGAAAAGTTGAAATCTCGTTCAATTTCATTGATTTTATATTCTATCGATGCAGAGCAAAGAATATAACAAGAACATAACGTTTTTACTACGTTTAAATACGCGTCCACATATGATAATTATCGAAAAACGTAATCGACATACGCGTATTTCGGTATATGAGAAGTTAAAATCGTGAAATCTTTAATAGTACTTGTGGCACAGTTTGAAAAATGTTACCAATCGATTCAGAACATTGCATTTCATAAGATCAAACATCTGTTTTATATTGAAATCAAAGATTTCAACATTGTTTCATATCGTATATACGATTTTTCGCTCATATACGCTAATCGTCGAAAAACGAAAAGTTGAAATCTCGTTCAATTTGATTGATTTTATATTCAATCGGCGCAGAATAAAGAATATAACAAGAATATAACGTTTTTACTATGTTTAAATACGCGTTTTCATATGATAATTGTCATTAAACGTAATCGACATACGCGAATTTCGGTATATTCGAAGATAAAATCGAGAAATCTTTAATAATACTTGTGCCACAGTTTGACAAATGTTACCAATCGATTCAGAACATTGCATTTCATAAGATCGAATATATATTTTATATTGGAATCAAAGTTTTTAACATTGCTTCATATCGTATATACGATGTTTCGCTTATATACGCGTATCGTCGAAAAACGAAGAGTTGAAATCTCGTTCAATTTCTTTGATTTTATGTCCAATCGATGCAGAAAAAAGAATATAACAAGAATATAACGTTTTCACTATGTTGAAAGACGCGTTTTTATATGAAATTTGATGAAAAACCTAATCGACATACGCGAATTACGGTATGTGCGAAGATAAAATCGTGAAATCATTAATTATACTTCTGCCACAGTATGAAAAAAGTTACCAGTCGATTCAGAACATTGCATTTCATAAGATCAAACATATATTTTATATTCGAATCAAAGTTTTTAACATTGCTTTATATCATATACCATGTTTCGCTCATATACGCTTATCGTCGAAAAACGAAGAAATGAAATCCCGTTCAATTTCATTAATTTTATGTCCTATCGATGCAGAAGAAAGAATATAACAGGAAAATAACGTTTTTACTATGTTTAAATACGCGTTTTCATACGATAATTGTCGAAAAACGTAATCGACATACGCGAATTTCGGTATATGCGAAGATAAAATCGTGAAATCCTTAATAATACTTGTGCCACAGTTTGAAGAATGAGACCAATCGATACAGAACATTGCATTTCATAAGATCAATCATCTATTTTATATTGGAATCAAAGTTTTTAACATTGTTTCATATCGTAAATGCGATTTTTGCCCATATACGTGTATCGTCGAAAAACGAAATGTTGATATCTATTTCAATTTCATTGATTTTATATTCTATCGATGCGGAATAAAGAATACAACAAGAATATAACGTTTATACTATGTTTAAATACGCGTTTTGATATGATAATTGTCGAAAAACGTAATCGACATACGCCAATTTCGGTATATGCGAAGATAAAATCGTGAATTCTGTAATAATACTTTTGCCACTATTTCAAAAATGTTATCAATCTATTCAAAACATCATATTTCATCAGATCAAACATCAATTTTGTATTCGAATCAAAGTTTTTAACATTGTTTTATATCGAATATACGATGTTTCGCTCATATACACGTATCGTCGAAAAACGAAAAGTTGAAATCTCGTCCAATTTAATTGTTTTTATATTCTATCGACGCAGGAAAAAGAATATAAAAAGAATATAACGTTTTTACTATGTTTAAATACGCGTTTTCATACGATAATTTTCGAAAAACGTAATCGATATACTCGAATTTCTGTATATGCGAAGATAAAATAGTGAAATCTTTAATAATGCTTGTTCCACAGTTTGATATATGTTACCAATCGATTCAGAACACTGCATTTCATAAGATCAAACATCTATTTTATATTGGAATCAAAGTTTTAAACATTGTTACATATCGTATATACGATTTTTCGCTCATATACGCGTATCGTCGAAAAACGAAAAGTTGAAATCTCGTTCAATTTGATTGATTTTATATTCAATCGGCGCAGAATAAAGAATATAACAAGAATATAACGTTTTCACTATGTTTAAATACGCGTTTTCATATGATAATTGTCATTAAACGTAATCGACATACGCGAATTTCGGTATATTCGAAGATAAAATCGAGAAATCTTTAATAATACTTGTGCCACAGTTTGACTAATGTTACCAATCGATTCAGAACATTGCATTTCATAAGATCAAACATCTATTTTATAATGGAATCAAAGTATTTAACATTGTTTCTTATCGTAAATTCGATTTTGCCCATATACGTGTATCGTCGAAAAACGAAAAGTTGATATCTATTTCAATTTCATTGATATTATATTCTTTCGATGCGGAATAAAGAATATAACAAGAATATAACGTTTATACTATGTTTAAATACGCGTTTTGATATGATAATTGTCGAAAAACGTAATCGACATACGCCAATTTCGGTATATGCGAAGATAAAATCGTGAATTCTGTAATAATACTTTTGCCACTATTTCAAAAATGTTATCAATCTATTCAAAACATCATATTTCATCAGATCAAACATCAATTTTGTATTCGAATCAAAGTTTTTAACATTGTTTTATATCGTATATACGATATTTCGCTCATATACACGTATCGTCGATAAACGAAAAGTTGAAATCTCGTCCAATTTAATTGTTTTTATATTCTATCGACGCAGGAAAAAGAATATAAAAAGAATATAACGTTTTTACTATGTTTAAATACGCGTTTTCATACGATAATTTTCGAAAAACGTAATCGATATACTCGAATTTCTGTATATGCGAAGATAAAATAGTGAAATCTTTAATAATACTTGTGCCACAGTTTGATAAATGTTACCAATCGATTCAGAACACTGCATTTCATAAGATCAAACATCTATTTTATATTGGAATCAAAGTTTTAAACATTGTTACATATCGTATATACGATTTTTCGCTCATATACGCGTATCGTCGAAAAACGAAAAGTTGAAATCTCGTTCAATTTGATTGATTTTATATTCAATCGGCGCAGAATAAAGAATATAACAAGAATATAACGTTTTTACTATGTTTAAATACGCGTTTTCATATGATAATTGTCATTAAACGTAATCGACATACGCGAATTTCGGTATATTCGAAGATAAAATCGAGAAATCTTTAATAATACTTGTGCCACAGTTTGACAAATGTTACCAATCGATTCAGAACATTGCATTTCATAAGATCGAATATATATTTTATATTGGAATCAAATTTTTTAACATTGCTTCATATCGTATATACAATCTTTCGCTCATATACGCGTATCGTCGAAAAACCAAAAGTTGAAATCTCGTTCAATTTCATTTATTTCATATCCTCTCGACGCAGAATAAAGAATAAAACAAGAATATTACGTTTTTACTATGAATAAATACGTGTTTTCATTTGATAATTGTCGAAAAACTTAATCGACATACGCGAATTTCGGTATATGCAAAGATAAAATCGTGAAATCTGTAATAATACGTGTGTCATATTTTGAAGAATATTACCAATCGATTCAGACCATGCATTTCATAAGATCAAACATATATTTTATATTGGAATCAAAGTTTTTAACATTGCTTCATATCGTATATACAATTTTTCGCTCATATACGCGTATCGTCGAAAAACCAATAGTTGAAATCTCGTTAAATTTCATTGATTTTATATTCTAACGATGCGGAATAAAGATTATAACAAGAATATAACGTTATTACTATGATTAAATAAGTATTTTCATCTGATAATAATCGAAAAACATAATCAACATACGCGAATTTCGGTATACGCGAAGATAAAATCGTGAAATATTTAATAATTCTTGTGTCCCATTTTGACAAATGTTACCGATCGATCCATAACATTGCATTTCATAAGGTCAAACATCTATTTTATATTGGAATCAAAGTTTTTAACATTGTTTCATATCGTATATACGATTCTTGGCTGATATACGCGTGTCGTCCATAAACGAATAGTTGAAATCTCATTAAATTTCATTGATTTTATATTCCATCGACGCAGAATAAAGAATATAAGAAGAATGTAACGTTTCTTCTATGTGTAGATTCACGTTTTAATATGGAAATTGTTGAAATAAATGATTGATGCATGCGAATTTCGCTATATGTGACTATTCAATCGTGAAATCTTTGAAAATACTTGCACCACAGTGTGAAAAATGTTACGAATCGTTTCAGAACTTTGCATTTCGTAAGATCTAGTAACAATTTTATATTGGATGCGAAGTTTTTAACATTTTTTCATATCGTATATACGATTTCTCATTCAAATAGGGGTATCGTCGAACAACGAAAAGTTGAAATCACATACTATTCAATGATTTGAATTTCTGACGACGTAGAAAAAAGAATGTAACAAGAATATAACTATTATACTATGTGTAAATAAGCGTTTTAACAAAAAAATTGTTGTAAATGTCATCGACAAAAGCGAATTTCGCTATATGCGAAGGCAAAATTGTGAACATTTTGAAAATACTTGCACCACAGTAAGAAAATTGTTACCATTCGTTTCAGGACGTTGCATTTCATAAGATCAAGCATCTATTTTATATTGGAATAGTAGTTTTTAACATTATTTCATATCGTATATACGATTTTTCGTTCATATACGCGCAACGTCGAAATATAAAATCAATTAAATTGAGTGAGATTTCAACTTTTCGTATATCGACGATACGCGTATATGTGCAAAAAATCGAATATGAAATAAGAAACAATGTTAAATACTTCAACTCCTATATGAAATAGTTGTTAGATCTTATGAAATGCTATGTTCTGAATCGATTGGTAACATCTTTCAAACTGTGGTACAAGTATTTTCAAAGATTTCACGAATTCATCTTCTCATGTAGGGAAATAGGCATGTGTCGATTACTTTTTCGACCATTAACATGTTAGAACGAGTATCTACACGTCGTAAAAACGTTGTATTCTTTATTCTGCGTCGATAGAATATAAAATCAATGAAATTGAACATGATTTCTATTTTTCGTATTTCGACGAAACGCGTATATGAGCGAAAAATCGTATATAGAATGCGAGACAATGTTAAAAATTTCAATTCGAATATAAAACAGTTGTTCTATCTTATGATATGCAATTTTCTGAATAGATTGGTAATATTTTGCACACTGTGGTTAAATATTTTCGAAGATTTTACAATTTTCAACTTCTTATATAGCAAAATTCGCATGTGTCGATTATTTTTCCAACAATTTTCATGTTGTAACGCGTATTTACACATAGTAAAAGCGAATTATTTTTTTATACTCTTTATTCAGCGTCGGTAGAATATAAAATCAATGAAATGGATGAGATTTCATCTTTTCGTGCTTCCACGATACGCGTATATGTGCGTAAAATCGTATGGAGGATATGAACTAATGTTAAAAACTTCGATTCCAATAAAAATAGTTATTTGATCTTATCAAATGCATTATTATAAATCGATTGGTTACATTTTCCAAACTGTAGTACGAGTATTTTCGAAGATTTCACGATTTCATCTTCTGGTATAGCGAAATTATCAAGTTTCGAATAACTTTTTAGGTATTTTTCATGTTAAAACGAGTACATACGTATACTAAAAACATTATATTTTTGTTATATGCTTTATTCTGCGTCGATAGAATACGAAATCAATTAAATTGAATGAGATTTTAACTTTTCGTATTTCAACGATACGCGTATATGAGCGAAAAATCGTATGGAGTATATGAACTAATGTTAAATACTTCGATTCCAATATAAATAGTAGTATGAACTTATAAGACACAATATTCTGAAGCGATGGGTAACATTTTCCAAACTTTTGTTCAAGTATATTCGAAGAATTTACGATTTTTAACATCTTATATAGCGAAATTCGCATGTGTCGATTACATTTTTCAACAATTTCTATGTTATGTCACGTTGCCGTATGACGACGTGTGGTACCCAAAGCATCTCTAAATAATAGAATATAGATAACAGAAATGCTATTCCCACTATCGGAAATCTTACTATCGATATTTCTAGTTTAGGTAATCCTCCCATCGGTAATTCAACTGTCGGTAAACCTCCGTAGGTAAATCTATAGTCGGTAACTCCATTGTAGATATTCACATCTTAGAAATATTAACAATATTGATGATTCACTATTAATACTAAAAATGAACACTAATATTAAATAAGGTTCCTGTAATTACTAAATGAAAGATTATATGTTAATATAAAAAGTTAATAAAAATATCGAATAAAAGTAGATGGATAAGACTTAAAATATAGACTACCAAGAATTTAACAATATATATTTATCTAACAATAGACTACCAAGAATTTAACAATATATATATTCGCACCCACATATAATCAAATTAATAACAGATAGGTAATGTTAAGGAACTATATATTACATAATTATTAAAAAAAGAATTATTATTTGATTTGACACTAATTATTAATACACTAATAAAACCTACACGTATTCATAATGGCACGAATTACTATAAGAAACTTGTTAACAAAAGAAATAAAATATTATAAGATTATAATTTCAAAATATAAAATAATAAAGATAGAGCGACAAGTCTTAGACATTCTTATAGCGAATGGCTAGACTACATCCGTGATAACCGCATTCCAGAAGCAAAGGATTCCTGGAATTACATCGGGTGATAACCGCATTCCAGAGGCTAAGGATTCCGGGAACTACATGCGATGATAACCGCGCCTGGGACCTAAGAATTCCGGGAATTACATCCGATGATAACCGCATTCCTGAGGCTAAGAATTCTCGGAACCATAGCAGGTGATAAGCGTCGACTGGCAGCAGTTCCCAGAAAAGTACCGAAGGAATGCTTGTAGTACATTACGCCACCCTTTCCCACGGGCAATGCATTCGCGCGTAGACGGCAAGTACAAGCGGCGCGCATGCACAGCAACACCATCGGGGAGTCAATCAAGTGGGAGAGCAGCGAAGCGGCAACAAGTCTTCGTCCGTCGCTCAACCCGATCAGCAGCAAACATTTAGCTCCGCGCTTAAGAATTATTAAGATAAATTATCCAAGATAAATAATCCAAACGCGAATGTTTTGTTAAGCAAGTATAAAAAGTTATAACGATAGAATATATTTTTCTTTCCTACTGGTTATTTCGGTGAAGTTGTTTATTGGACACGAGCTAAAATAATAAAATAAACGCGTATCGCGAGCTTCGCGCCCTAATAAATCAAGTGTTTGTATTGAAACTGTATATTTAGTGTATTTTTAGTGTCTTATTAAATAGTTATAGTTGAATTGTTTTGGTATTTCTCATACCTTTCATCGACCATCGATCTTCCTATCCGTATATCTAAGGAATTTGCGGGCCTTTGAATTACTACTATCTAAGGGGAAGGATTCCAGTCCAGGATATAGGAACCTTGATTTTACGTCTACGCACTAATACCCTTCATTGTCTTGGGAAGTCTTGACAACAACGGTAAGTCAGAACAGAAATAGTGGCTCTAGGATACATCAATGAAGCGGACAGTTTTCTATGCAGCAGTGATTCTTCGAGAAACAGGAATTATTTACTCTCAATCCCGAGGCTTTGTAACAAAACGAGAGGTGTCTGCGATGTTGGAGTAGAAGGTTTAGTCTTTGACCTGACCGTATTAACAGCTCACAATTAAAATTCTCTTTTTTGTGTTTTCGCTCATCTGGGACGTAACATAAATATTAAGAAAAATTTTGGCGGCAGCGGTGGAATAGTAAATTCCCCTCCCAGGGGAATCGACTATCTCATTTACCTACTTCTATTGGTATACTCGATTTTAACGCTAGAATCTTTCGCAACAATACTCAAAGAATGGCAGCGTCCAAAAAACCGGGTGCGACTACAAGGACCTCCCTCACGGAGGATGAATAAAGAGTGTACGAGGGAGAGTTAGACGAACGAGAAGCAAGAATTTTACTCTGCCTGGAGGAAAATAAAGCCACAGAACAAAAAAAATTAGAAAAGGAAATATGGGAACGAGAAAATGAAATCCAAAAGGTAGAATCTGAATTAGGAGTGAGAATAATGAATATTTAAGAACAGGAAAGAAATATACAAGCTCAACTTTGCGAAATAACTGATCATAAAACAAAACTGAATAACCAACTGCTAGAAATAGAAAAACGCGACATGGATCTAGATAGGCGCGAAGTAAATCTGCAACGACAGGAAAATGAATTTCGTGCAAAAGAACTGGACCATCGACACGAATCCATGATAATAAACGAGACGCGTAATACGCCTATAGCCACGGCTATATACCGTGAAGGAAGCCCATATTCTTCAAGAAGTAAACTAGAATCTATTGCCGATATTGACTTACCTAGGAGAAATCGCGTAATAGACCAAGAGAAACCTGAACCCAGATCGATTCGAACGAGGCTAGTTCAAATAGCCAAGTCAGAAGCTTAGAAATAACCGAAACAATTCTGTGCTTTGATGGATATAATATATCGGTCCTCCAATTTTCAAGAGCGTGTAAGAGGGCTATGGACCTGTTTCTTGAACGTTCTTCCGGGGACGTAGAAGCGATGCTATTTCGAAGAATTTGAGCCAAATTGAACGGGCATGCGTATTCAGTTACAGAGGGCCAGGAGCTACAAACGGTAGAACAACTGGTAGGCTTGCTGAAAGCAGCCTTCCAGCCGACAAAATCCATAAGCCATTATAAAGGCCAATTAGCTAATATTTACATGAAACCCAAAAAAAAAGTCTTAAATTTCACTGAACGAATAAAGGAATTAAAGCAAGCCATAATCGAGGCGGAAACTAAGAAATCGGGAGAATTGTCCGATCATCAACGAAGACGCATTGAATGCGAGGTACTCGACGCACTATAAAAAACGGCTTGCCACATGATTACGAGTTACGGATCAAGCACGAAAGATATCACGACGTAACGACGGCGGCCAACGCTCTTTTAAGTATAAGCAGGGACCTAGAAAGAAATCGAGCTCGCAAAGAAGGACCAAGGAAGATCTCTAAAATACACGCAATCACAAACGAAAATATTATTTGCACAACCTACAAGGGAATTGGTCATATGGCAAAAGATTGTTGAACTAAAGGAAGACCACCAACCTTTTCGGAAATCACCGCGAGACCTACCTCTCATCGGTCAAAAGTTCATGTAAGAAATGAAGCTTTAAATAATAGGCCACTTAATCCACGTGAATAGCGAACCTGCTACTATTGTAAAAGGATTGGCCACATTTTAATAGATTGCTGGAAATTGAAGTATGACAGTGAGCATAGAAGTGGGGATAAACGCCCCGCGTATAATTCGGACCGTCGGAGTCTGGAGGATAGGACAAGAAGCCGCCGGAATTCGACCGATTATAAATGACAATATAGTCAAAGCGATGACCACGTCGCCAAGGGCCAAAAATAGGGAAAGGAAACATTCAACGTCCAGCAATTAGGGAAACCCTGTAAGCGGCCCGTCGAGATCAGACAGGAGCGGGGCCACCATAGAAAAGGCTCACGGACAAACCAATGCGCAGACGACTCAGACAAGCAGGTCGCAACAATAAATTATAAGCCGACGGCAAAAGCACCCACAATAATCATGGACGTCGGGAACCTTGGAAGACAGATTAAATTTATGATTGACACCGGCGCAGAAGTTAATATTATCAAGGAGGGTGCTGTCGAATCGAATTTAGAGATCGACAATAATGACGTAATAAAGGTATGTGGTATTTCGGACAACCATATTCGAACGAAGGGTTCATTGGCCGTCAACATCTTTGGGAAAAATGTGCGGTTTTAAGTGGTGGTATCGAACTTCCCGATCGAGCAAGACGGTATTCTAGGAAGTGAGTTCCTGAAATCGATTGGTGCTGACGTAAATTATACCCAACAGTGTATGAAGGTCGCAGATAAGGAAGTGTCTTTCATAGACAGACAATTCATGCGCGTATCGGTAAGGACGAGTGCAGTGTTTCATTCCCGTTTCAAAAACTCTGCAACCGACGAAAGTTACATTCCGCGGATTGAATCTTTACAGGGCATATACATGAGGAAAGCCATAGTTAAAAACCACCAAGGTCGGACTTATTTCAGGGTGATAAACACCACCAATGAGGATCAAGATATTGTGGTGCCCACGCTGGAATTACAAGCGTTCGGAACACATCAAGACAAAATATTAGATACACAAGGAACTTCAAAAGAGGAAACAACGGCATACGTCAGAAAGATCAAGAGTTGTCAGAAAAACCATGGTCAAGATAGCCAGAGGAAACGGGAGAACTATAATAGAGCAAAAGAGGTGGAAGCACTGTTCCGGTTAGATCATCTGAACAACGAAGAAAGGGAAAGTGACTTTGACCTCTTATCTGCCAGCGCAGACTACTTTCACCTCCCTGGAGAACAATTGGAGAGCACACAGGTGCTAACTCATATGATTATTACCACCGATGAGATACCGATACATACAAAGCAGTACAGATTCCCACCCATACATGAGAAAGAGATAAATAAGCAGACACAAGAACTGATAGAGAGAGTGATATAATAAGGCAATCTCTCTCTCTCCTTACAACTCTAATATCTGGGTAATACCCAAAAAGGCTGATTCGAAAGGAAATCCAAAATGGAGAATGGTTATTGATTATAGAGAGCTTAATGAGAAGACTGTCGGGGACGAGTAACCCCTCCCTAACATTACTGAGATACTCAAACAGCTGGGTTCCGCTAAATACTTCTCCACGTTCGACCTAAAGAACGGATTTCATCAAATCAAGATGCACCCAGATGACAGCCACAAGACCGCCTACTCAACACCTCACGGGCATTTTGAATTTGCAAGAATGCCATTCGGATTGAAGATCGGAGCGAATGGCTAGACTACATCCGTGATAACCGCATTCCAGAAGCAAAGGATTCCTGGAATTACATCGGGTGATAACCGCATTCCAGAGGCTAAGGATTCCGGGAACTATATGCGATGATAACCGCGCCTGGGACCTAAGAATTCCGGGAATTACATCCGATGATAACCGCATTCCTGAGGCTAAGAATTCTCGGAACCATAGCAGGTGATAAGCGTCGACTGGCAGCAGTTCCCAGAAAAGTACCGAAGGAATGCTTGTAGTACATTACGCCACCCTTTCCCACGGGCAATGCATTCGCGCGTAGACGGCAAGTACAAGCGGCGCGCATGCACAGCAACACCATCAAGGAGTCAATCAAGTGGGAGAGCAGCGAAGCGGCAACAAGTCTTCGTCCGTCGCTCAACCCGATCAGCAGCAAACATTTAGCTCCGCGCTTAAGAATTATTAAGATAAATTATCCAAGATAAATAATCCAAGCGCGAATGTTTTGTTAAGCAAGTATAAAAAGTTATAACGATAGAATATATTTTTCTTTCCTACTGGTTATTTCGGTGAAGTTGTTTATTGGACACGAGCTAAAATAATAAAATAAACGCGTATCGCGAGCTTCGCGCCCTAATACTTAATTAAGTTTAAATCAAGTGTTTGTATTGAAACTGTATATTTAGTGTATTTTTAATGTCTTATTAAATAGTTATAGTTGAATTGTTTTGGTATTTCTCATACCTTTCATCGACCATCGATCTTCCTATCCGTATATCTAAGGAATTTGCGGGCCTTTGAATTACTACTATCTAAGGGGAAGGATTCCAGTCCAGGATATAGGAACCTCGATTTTACGTCTACGCACTAATACCCTTCATTGTCTTGGGAAGTCTTGACAACAACGGTAAGTCAGAACAGAAATAGTGGCTCTAGGATACATCAATGAAGCGGACAGTTTTCTATGCAGCAGTGATTCTTCGAGAAACAGGAATTATTTACTCTCAATCCCGAGGCTTTGTAACAAAACGAGAGGTGTTGGCGAAGTTGGAGTAGATGGTTTAGTCCTTGATTTAGATGGTTTAGATGGTTTAGATGGTTTAGACCATATTAGCAGCTCACAATTATAATTCTTTTCTTTTGTGTTTTCGCCCATCTGGGACGTATCATTGGTAACATCCCCCAAACTGTGATAAAAGTATATGCGTAGATTTTAAGATTTTTAACTCCTCATATAGCGAAATTCGCATGTATCGATTACATGCTTCAACAATTTCCATATTTAACACCTATTTACACATAGTAGAAACGTTATGCTATTATTATATTCTTTATTCTGCATCGATTGAATGCAAAATCAATGAAATTAATGGAGATTTCAACTTTTCGTGTTTCGACGATACGCGTATATGAACGAAAAATGTAAATTCTATACAAAAACAAAGTTATAAACTTCTATTCCAATAGAAATTGTAGTTTGATTTGATGAAATGCTATGTTCTGAATCGATTGATATCACTTTCCAAATTTTCATTCAAGCGTATTCGAAGATTTTATGATTTTTAACTTCTCAAATGGCGAAATTCTCATGTGTCGATTACATTGATCGAAAATTTTCTTGTTATATCACATATTTACACATAGTTGAAATGTTATATACTTGTTCTATTCTTTATTTTGGGTCGATAGAATATAAGATCAATGAAATCAATGGAGATTTCAACTTTTCGTACTTCTACAATAGGCGAATATGAACGAAAAATCGATTATACGTTACGAAATAATGTAAGAAATATAGATTCTTGTTAATATAATAGTTTGATCTAATGAAATGCAATGTTCTGAACTATTGGTAACATTTTTCAATCTGTGGTTGAAGTATATTTAAAGATTTTACAATTTTTATCTTCTCATATAGCGATATTCTCATGTGTCAATTAAATTTTTCGACAATTTCCATGTTATAACACGTATTTACACATAGTAAAAACATCATATTCTTCTTATATTCTTTATTCATCGTCGACAGAATATAAAATCAATGAAATTAATAGAGATATCAATTTTTCGTATTTCGACAATACAACTGTATGAACAAAAACTCGTAAAACCGATATATAACAATGTTAAAAACTTCGATTCCAATTAAAGTAGTAGTTGAACTTATGAAATGCAATGTTCTGAATCAATTGGTAAAATTTTCCTAAATGTGGTACAAGTATATTCGAAGATCTTACGATTTTTTACTTCTCATATAGCGAAATTCGCATTTGTCGATTACATTTTTCGACAATTTTCATCTTATAACCCGTATTTACATAAAGTAAAAACGTTATATTCTTGCTTTATTCTTTATTTTGCATCGAAAGAATATAAAATCAATGAAATTATAGGAGATTTCGAATATTCGTATTTCGACGATATGCGTATAGGAGCGAAAAATCGTATACGCGATTTAAACAATGAAAAAAACTTCGTTTCCCATCAAAATTGTAGTATGTACTTATGAAAAGCAATGTTCTGAATCGAATGGTAACATTTTCAAAACTGTGGTTAAAGTATATTAGAGGATTTTACGATTTTGAACATCTCATATATTGAAATTCGCATGTGTCGATTATATTTTTCGACAATTTTCATGTTATAACACTTTTACGCATAGTAGAATCGTTATAATCTTGTTATATTCATTATTCTGCGTCGATAGAATGTAAAATCAATGAAATTAATGGAGATTTTAACTTTTCGTATTTTGACGAAACGTGTATATGAACGAAAAATCATATATACTATATGAAGTAAAGTTAAAAACTTCTTCACCAATAAAAATAGTAGTTTGAGCTCATGAAATACAATTTTCTGAATCAATTGGTAACATTTTCCAAACTGAGGTTCAAGTAAGTTCAAAGAATTTACGATTCTTAACTTCTCATATTGCGAAGTTCGCAAGTGTCGCTCCATTTTTCAACAATTTCCATGTTATAGCTCGTATTTACAAATTGTAAAAACGTTATATTCTTGTTATATTCTTTATTTTGCGACGATAGAATATGAAATCATTTATATTGAATGAAATTTCAACTTTTTGTATTTCAACAATACGCGTATATGAGCGAAAAATCGTTTATACAATATGAAAATATGTTTAAAACTTCGATTCCGATTTAAGTAGTCGTTTGATCTAATGAAATACAATGTTCTGTGTCGATTGGAAACATTTTTCAAACTGTGGTTCAAGTATTTTCGAAAATTTTATGATATTTAACTTCTAATATTGCGAATTTCACATGTTGCGATTACATTTTTTTACAATTTTCATGTTATAATACGCATTTACACATAGTAAAAACGTTATATACTTGTTATAATCTTTATTCGGCGTCGATAAAATATAAAATCAATGAAATTAATAGAGATTTCGACTTTTCGTGTATTGACGATACGCGTATATGAACGAAAAATCGTATATATGATATAAAACAAAGTTAAGAACTTCGATATCTATAAAAATAGTAGATTGATCTTATGAAACGCAACGTTCTGAATCGAGCGGTAATATTTTGCACACTGTGGTTAAATATTTTCGAAGATTTTACAATTTTTAACTTCTTACATAGCAAAATTCGCATGGGCCGATTATATTTTTCGACAATTTTCATGTTATAACCCGTATTTACACATAGAAAAAACCTTATATTCTTGTTATATACTTTATTCTGCGTCAATAGAATATAAAATCAATGAAATTAATGGAGATATCAAATTATCGTATATCGACGATACGCCTAAATGAACGTAAAATCGTATATACTATATGAGATAATATTAAAAACTTATTAATTATTATTAAATTATTATTATTATTATTATTATTATTATTATTATTATTATTATTATTATTTTTATTGCTATTTTATTATTAATATTATTATTATTATTGACATTACTATTATTATCATTGTTATTATTATTGGGAGTTCCATTATGGCGTTGATACGGAAGGGACGTATCGCCGTGCGCTCCGCATTTCGAGCGGTTTTTGGCATTTTATTCCATTGGCTGAAAAGTTTATATCTCACTTGAATATTGGTAAGCGGTGAGCAAGTGGTGATGGTAATCGTGTCTATAGATCGAAAATTTATCGAGTGAAAGTGGGTTCGGTGGTTTTGTCGAGGCTTTGGACGCCATTAGGTGAGTTTGCGCGAACCATAGTTTATGGCTGGACGATAGACTCGACGGCCCACTGAGAACTCATGTAGCGCCATCTACTCCAGATGACGATGACAGTGCCGCCGCCAGCACAAGCGACATCTACCACTATGGCTAAGAATTACGATATACATATCTTCATCGCATAAGAGGCGCTTCGATCAGCAGGAAATAAAATCATGCGACACTCATTAACTAGTGTTATATATCCAACGCTCCATTTGGAGGAACGCGGACGCGATCGTGGTTATATGGATGGAACTCGCCAAAATTTCATCTAATTTTACTATAATAATAATATAATAAAATAGTATTATTATTATTATTATTCACCAAGGGGAGAAGTGGAGCATTCATCTCCTCCCGACAAGTAGCGCCGTCGGGATCCGAGATACGAGGACTACAACATCCTTTAAAAAAAAAATAACAGGGGTCATCTGGCCCGGATGTCAATACCCTGTAAGGGCCCCAAGCCAGGGTTACAGCAGGGCCACGAGGACTAGCGGGTACGTTGACGCTGCCCGAAAGGGATGTGCGGGATGATACGTAAAGCGCAGTTCTCGTGGAAAACTCCCGACGTTAACGCATCGCACCTACGGGAGTGTCAGGAATCCGATGAAGGAAGTACATGAACAGCAAGGGCGGATGCTCCATTCCCGTCCTTATAGCCAAAAGCTCTCGCAACAATGAGGGTAGTTGCTAGGGTGATCACCTCCCACTTCCTGAGGCGCCACGTTCGGAGACGGTCTGACACTCTGAAGTTAAATAAATTGTATGGAAAAAATAAACACAAAAAACAAAATCAAACAGCAAAATATCCCAGTATCAACTAGAAAAGACATCGCTGCTCAAAGCGATAATAACGTAGGCTCTCAGCCTACGAAAGGAACACCAAAAGATGGAGAGAGAGAGAAACTCGCGCAAGCGAAAATCCTCCTTGACCAAGATGAGGGCGGCTGTGACAGCCGAATGTAAATAACGCAATTGAACAAGGGATCCCAGAACTGGAGGAAATAATGGACAGCCTTGAGTTCCTGTATATATCTCGAATAAAGGAAAATGAGGGAGCGAGGATCCCCGCCTGAGTCTCTCAGTGGCCACGTGCTAACTCTGTAGCTGATGTTAGCACAGTTAAGAGAGGAGCCACAAACCCGTCGCAGTTTTCTGAAGAAAGCCTCAAAAGACCGAGGCAAGAGGCCACCAAGAGGTCGTCAAGAAGAAAAAAGATAAGGAAAAACCAGCGAAAAAGGCGACGAAACTCCCACCGCAAGAGAAAAGGAAGACCAGCAAAGCGGAGGACAGGCCAAGAAGAAGAACGAGGCCGGACGCGATTCTCCTCCAACCCGCGCAAGGTAAAACCTACGCAGACGTAGTCGAAGCTATCCACCAGCGCATCAAGACCAGCGCTGCAGGGATAGACGTCAGATGGGGACGGCAGACAAGAAAGGGAGGGGTTCTTCTCGAGCTCAAGAGGACTACTGCGGAAATCAGGGCATCTTTCGCAAAAACCCTGAGGAAAGAAGTGGGAGAATTGAGCAGCATCAAGGAACTGATCCCCAAAGCTACGCTGGAGATAAGGGACTGCGATTGCTGCACTTTGGTAGCATAAGTCGAGGAGGCCCTAAAGAGGACCCTACCAGACTACTCGGGAAAACTCAATGATTGACAAGCCCAAACGTGAGGCAGCTGCGCCTGGCCATTGTTAACATAGAAGAGGAAGCAGCAGCGAAGCTTTTGAAAACCGGCCGTGTACAGATCGGCTTCGTCAGCGCAAGGTCAGGCGAAGAGCAGAGGTGAGGCGATGCTACCGCTGCCTTGACTATGGCCACCATAGCACCTCGTGCAAGGGCCCTGATTGCAGTAAGCTCTGCTATTTCTGCGGCGGAACAGAGCACAAGATCAAAGACTGTAATATCAGCGAGCCCACTTGCGTCTTGTGCTTCAAAGGCGGTGCGGAACCCAAGAAGCACGTGGCCGGATCAATGGCGTGCATAGCCTTCCAGGAGGCCCTTGCAACAGTCAGCAAAAAAGATGGATGAGAGTACTGCAGGATAATCTCAATAGAAGCAGGACGTCTCACCGCTTCCTAACCCAGCTCTGCTCTGAGAAAAAAGCGGATGTTGTTCTAATCAGCGAACAATACTAGGACAGGGCAGGAGCAGGATAGTACGCCGACGAACTGGTCACCGCAGCCATTTGGATCCCAGATCCCCGACAGATACATGTGTCGGATCACGGATCTGGACGCAGTTACGTTTGGATGAGACATAACTCGATGACTTATGTCAGCGTATACCTCAACCCGAATGACCGGATAGACGACTTCCAGACCAAACTGGACGATCTAGAAGACGCGCTGTGGGAAATGCAAGGGGATCTCATTGTGGCTGGAGACCTCAATGACAAAGCTCTCGAATGGGGGGAGGTCAGGCCAGACTCCAGAGGAAGACGAATCATGGAGTTGATGTTGAGACTGGAGCTAGCAGTGCTCAACATAGTCTCGACGTCAACCTTCCGAAGGTCTGGCTATAGGAAGACGATCCCGAACGTCTCTCTAGCCAACGAATATCTTGTGGCAAGAATCGCATACTAGCGGGTGATCGAAGATTACACCAGGAGCGATCATCAGTACATCCTATTCGAGGTACACGATAGGAGGTCAACTGCGACAAGCGCAGCGTGACCCCCCCGGTGGAACATCGCAAAAATAGATCGAGAGAGGCTGTCCGCAGCAATAGATGAAGGTTGGAGATACCATCAAATTGCATCCGTGAGTCTATCGCCAACTGCACAAGCCAGGATAATGACCGCAGCAACTATGAAGCTCATCAAAAAGTCTTGCGCTATAGCGGTGCCAAAGAAGAGTACGAAACGGCAGAGGCGTCTTGCATACTGTTGGACGAATAAGATCGCGGACCTTCGCAAAAAGTGCTTTGGCTTCGCCAGTTAGCACAATGAGCGAAGAGACGCGATCTCGACGCTGCTCCCTTGGCCGCAGAGTATCAAGCGGCCACAAAATCACTGAAGTGCATCAACACCTTCGTGTTGCGAACCAACTAAAAGCGCAGCTTCATTGTAGGAGACGCGACGGTCCAGACTAAGTCGGCGGTAAAATACCTAGGAGTAATACTAGACAAGAAGCTCAATTTCGGAGAGCATATAATTAGGGCAGCCGACAAGGCGGCAAAAGTAGTAGTCTCGCTTGGCACACTCATGGCCCACGTCAACGGTCTCCGACCGTGCATGAGGCGACTACTGATGCGCCGAAGCATGTGATGCTGTATGGCGCGGAAGTCTGGGCCGAGGCGCTGCGACACGAGAAATATCGCAAGCGCATAGCCGCGGTACAGAGGAGGTGCGCTCTCGGAATCGCGTGCTCCTACTGCACGATCTCGGAGCTTGCGATGCTAGTTGTCGCTGGGATAATCCCGATCAATCTACTAGCCAAGGAGAGACAATTCGTCCACCAACAGAAGCCCGTTCTGGGAAAGGAGAAGGCATCAAGGATCGCCAAGTCTAGCAGCATCGAGGCCTGGCAAAGCAGATGGGAACAGGAACCTAGGGGCAGATGAACTACCCGACTCGTCAGTCGACTAGACAACTGGCTGAACCAAGAAGCGCGAGAAGTCGACTTCTATCTCACCCAATTCTTGACAGGCCATGGCCTGTTCTGCTCCTACCTCACAAAAATGAGGAAGTTGTTATTACTGTTATTCATATTACTGTTATTGTTATTACTATTATTGTTGTTATTGATATTTTTAATATTGTTATTGTTGTCACTGTTATGATTATTACTGTCATTGCCGTTACTGTTATTGTCGTTATTGTTCTTAATGTTATAATTGTCATTGTTGTTAATGTTATTGTTGTTACAGTTACAGTTGTTAATGTTACTCTTGTAATTGTTACTGACATTATCGTTATTCTTGTCATTGTTATTCATGTTGTTATTATTGTTATTACTGTTATTTTGGTATTATTGTTATTGCTATAATTGATATTGTTGAAATTGTTATTATTCATTTTATTATTGTTATTATTGTTGTTATTATTATTGTTATTATTGTTATTATTATAATTATTATTGTTATTATTATTATTATTGATATTATTATTATTATTGTATTTATTGTTATTGTTATTGTTATTATTGTGTTTATTGATATAGTTATTATTGTTATTGTTTCTACAGTTAAAGATATTACTGTTATTGTCATTACTATTATTTTTGTTTCAGTTATTGTTATTACTGTTATTGTTAATACAATTATTGTTATTTCTGTTATTTTTTTACTTTTATTGTTATTTCTGTTAACTTGTTATTGTTCTTATCGTTATCATTGTTATTTTTATTACTGTTTTTGTTTTTATTGCTATTGTTGTTATTATTATTGTTATTGTTCTTATTATTGTAATTGTTGTTATTATTATTGTTATTATTGTTGTTATTGTTATTATTGTTGTAAACATAACTATTATCATCGTAATTATCATTTTTATCAATTTTATTATTATTATTATAGTTATTATCGTTAGTAATTTAATAATTATTATTAAACTTATTATTACTATTATCGTTATTTTCATCATTATCACTATTATTAATGTTATTTTCATAATTTAATTATGATCGTTATTATCGTTTTTATTATATTTATTATTATTATTACTGTTATTAATATTATCGTTATTATTATTATTGTTATTATAGTTGTTACTGTTACTATCATCGTTATTAAATTTATTATCGTTATTATAGTTATTATTATTGTTATTAATTATTATTATTCTTATTAATATTATGGCTACTATCGATGTTATAGTTATTATTATATTTATTATTGTAATTTTCATTGTTGTTATTTTTATTATCATTATTATCGTTATTGAAATTAATAATATTTTTATTTTTATTATTTTTATTATTATTATTATCGATATTGTAGTTGTTACTATTATTTAACTTTATTTCCTTATGTTATACGACTTTTTATGTATGTACACTTATTATCAAAGTACGAGAAATTGTGAACGCTTTAATTCCTTAGATATCGTATACTATAAACATAGAATAAAGAATTTAATAAGAGCATAACGTTTTTACGAAGATTAAATACGAGGATTAACAATAAATTGTCGCATAATATATCCAGAGTATGCTAATTTCAACACAGATGTATAATAATCTTAATATCTTCAAACTAACTTGTATAACAATTTGGAGAATGATACCAATTGATTCAGCACATTGTATTATATAAGATCAAGGTACTACTTTAAACGGAGCCGTGGTTTTTAACATTAATTCTTAACAATTATACGATTTTTCGTGCGTATAAGCTACGAAATAAGATAAGTTTAAACTCTTTCAATTTCTCAGATATCGCATTCAATCGACGCAGAGTATGGAATATAACAAGAATAAAACATTTTCCGAAGATTAAATACGTGGATTAACGATAAATTGAAGGATAATACTAGCGAAATATTTGAATATCTCTACAAATGTGTAAAAGTTGTAAAATCTTTGAATGTACTTGTACCACAGTTTGGAGAATGTTACCAATCGATTCAAGATACTGCATTACATAGAATTAAACTACTGTTTTATACGAAATCGTGGTTTTTAACATTATTCCCTTTGATTTTACGATTTGTCGTGAATATACGCTTGTCGCCGAAATACGAAAAGTTGAAAACTCTTCCGATTCCTTAGATATCGTATACTATTGATGCAGAATAAAGAATATAACAAGAATATAACGTTTTTACAATGATTATATACGTGAAATAACAATAAGGTGTCGTATAATGTAAGCGAAATTGCGAATTTCGATATAGATGAGTAAAAATCATGAAATTTTCTAAATTACTTGCACCACGGTTTAGAAAATATTATCCATCGATTCAGCACATTGTATTACATAAGATGACACTACTGTTTTAACGGAATCGTGATTTTTATCATAATTTCATTACGTTATACTATTTTTCGTGCCTGTACGGATATCGTCGAAATTCGAAAAGTTGATATCCTTTCCGATTCCTTAGATACCGTATTCTATCGACGCAAAATAAACAAAATAAAAAGATTATAACGTTTTTACGAAGATTAAATACGTGGACGAATGATAAATTCTTGTATAATGTTAGCAAGGCTTGCGTATATCGACAACGATAACTAATAATCGCAAAATCTTCGAAGAAATATGCACCACAATTCGGAGTATCTTACCAAACGATTCAGCGCACTGCATTACATAAGATCAAATTAATGCTTTAAATGGAATCGTTTTTAACATTGTTTCATTACGTTATACTATTTTTCGTGCGGATACGGATATCGTTGATATATGAAAAGTTGAAGTCTCTTCCTATTCCTTAAATATCGTTTTCTATCGACACAAAAAAAAAGAAATATTATAAGAATATAACGCTTTTATAAAGATTAAATATTAGGATTAAACATAAATTGATGTACAATATAAGCGATACAGTCGAATTTCAACACCAGCATGTAAGAAAATCTTCCAAGGAACATGCACCACATTTCGGAGAAACTTACCAAACGATTCACCACAATACATTACATAAGATTATACTACAGTTTTAAACAGAATCGTGGTTTTTAACATTATTTCATTACGTTATACAATTTTTCGTGCGTGTACGGAAATCGCCAAAACAGGAGAAGTTGAAATCTTTCCGATTTCTTAGATATCGTATTCTATCGACATAGAATAAAGAATTTTACATGAATATAACGCTTTTACGAAAATTAAATATTTAAACTAACGATAAATTCTTGTATAATGTTAGCGAAATATGCGAATATCGACGCCGATAAGTAATAATCGTAAAATCTTCGGAGAAATGTGCACCAAAATTCGGAAAATCTTTCCAAACGATTCAGCACACTGTATTACATAAGTTCAAACTACTTTTTTAAACGGTATCGTGGTTATTAATATTATTTCATTACGTTATACTATTTTTGTGCATATTCCGATATCGTCGAAATATGAAAAGTTTAATTCCCTTACGATCCTTTAGGAATCGGATTCTATCGACGCAGAATAAAGAGTATAACAAGAATATAACGTTTTTATGAAGATTAAATACGGAGATTATAGAGAAATTGTTATAAAATGTAAGCGAAACATGCGAATTTCGACACCGATAAATAAGAATCTTATAATCATTAGTGAAACTTACACCAGGTTTGGAGAATGTTACCAAACAATTGACTACACTGTATTACATAAGATCAAACAACTGCTTTAAACTGAATCGTGGTTTTTAACATTATTTCGTTACATTATACCAATTTTCGTTCGCACACCAATATCGTCGGAATACAAAAAGTTGAATACTATTTCGAATCCTTAGATATCGGATACTATAGACGAGGAATAAATAATATAATAAAAATGTAACTTGGTTACGAAGATTAAATATGAGGATTAACGAAAAATTGTTGTATAATATTAGCGAAACATATGAATTTCGAAACCTATAGGAAAGAATCGCTAAATCTTCGAAGAAACTTGCATCACAGTTCGGAAAATTTTACCAAACGATTCAGCACATTGCATTACATAAGATCAAACTACTGTTTCAAACGGAATCTTAGTTTTTAATACTATTTCATTACATTATACGAATTTTCGTTAATATACCGTTATCGTCGGATTATGAAATGAATAAGAAAAAATTACCAAACGTCTCAGTAAACTGCGTTACGAAATAATCAAGACACATTTTAAAGGATTAAAATGTTTTTTATATCATTTCGTAACGTTCGATGTTTTTTGACGTGAATGTTGACAATGTTGGAACATGGAAACTTGAAATTTCATCTGATTCATTTGAAAACCAATTCTATCCTCGAAGAATGATAAAAGAAACAAGAAAATAAAATTTATGCAAGGATACAATACGAACAGCAGCAGAAAATAATCGCGTAATATCAGATAATCTCGCGACTTCGACAACAGTAGATATGAATCCGAATAACTCGAAAAGATATAGTGTCACATTTCATATAATTTTAGCAAACCTTTCAGCTCACAAAGTTTCGTTTTGGACAGATTCAAGGATTGTAAATAAAATACTTACTAAGTTATCGTTTATTATTTAATAAACGCTATGTCTATTACTGAAAAATATGATATAATAATAATAATAATAATAATAAAAATTTGTTATTGGTAAATTCAGCGTATTGTTAACCGTCGTTTTAAGTTGTTAAGCATTGTAAATTTTAAAATATTATTATCATTATTATTATTGATGATGATTATCTAGATTTTCTTTCATTATCTAATTATTTTTTTCTGATTATCTAGAATTTATTTCATTGTCTATCATTAATTACCGACAAATTAATTGTTACCATAGATTAACTATTATCAACAGTCTGCTATTACCCGCGGTTGCATTACTGACAATGATATTATTGATTGTAGGTTACCGACAGTACGATTACCGAAGGGCTGAATAATCCTGGTAAAATTCACCCCATCAATATACCTCATTGATATAACGGAACAGAGTTTTATTAATATAGTCTAGGAAAATAACTACATTACTGATGGTATTAGCTTTTTAAAATGGCTACATACTAATCGATATACTATAAAAGTATTTATTTTCGGTGACGAGATTCATAGGTTTATCTGATATTACATGGTGATTTTCCAATGTTGTTCTTATTGTATTTTTGCATAAACTTTATTTTCGTTTTACTCTCTTTATTCTGCATCGATAAAATCCGTTTTTGGACGAATTGGACGAGATATCATCTTTTCATGTTCCGAAGATGGGCGCATAAGTGAGAACAAGCATAAAACATAAGGAAATTGTAACATAAACCTTGAATCCGATTAAAACGAGTCTTTATTCTTATGTAACGCAGACTGCTGAAAGGCTTGGTAATATTTTCTGAACGGTGATAGAACTTCTACAAGATTTATATCGTTTTTTACAAATCTGTGTCGTAATCACAAATTTTTCTGATATTACGCGATAATACTCCTATACTATTCGTCTTGTATACTCGAATGCATTTTATGTTCTTGTTACTCTCTTTATTCTGTTTCGAAAGAATCCATTTTCAATTGAATCGAAAGAGATTTCATCTTTTCATATTTCAACGATGGGCGTATATGAACAAAGAGTCGTCAAGCGTAACGAAACGATAACCGATACCTTGAATTCGTTTATTACGAATCTTCATTATTTTGTTCCGCTGTCTGCTTAACCGTTTGCTAACATTTTCTGAACTGTGACAAAACTTTTTTCGAATTATTTGTTTCTTATATATTTGTGTTGAGAATCACACGTTTTTCTGATATTATGCGTCGATTCTCCAATGCTGTTCTTATTATGTCCTCGCATCTACTTTATTTTCTGGTTACTTTTTTTTATCCTACGTCGAAAGAAAATATTTTCAAAGGTATCGGACATGATTTCCACTTTTAATGTTTCGTCGTGGGGTGTACGTGCGAAAATGAGTAAAGCATATCGAAAAGATTTCACAATCCTCGAATCCGTTTAAAACGATGCCTGGTTCTTACCTGCCGCTCTCCAATTAAATATTTGGCAGCATTTTCTGTATTGTGGTACAGCACCTATAGAATTTATATCGTTCTTTATCTGTATGTGTCACGAACCACACGTTTATCTGATATTACGCGATAATTCTGTGATGCTGTTCGTATTGTATCCTTGCATGCATTTTTTTCTTGTTGCTTTCTTTATTCTGCGTCGATAGAACCCGTTTTTATGAGAATAGGAAAAGATTTCATCTTTTCTTTTCACAATGATGGACCTATATGCGAGAAGATGCGTACATTGAAACGAAATAATATGAGAAACATTGATTCCATATAAAACGAGACTTGATTCTTATGTAATGCTGTTTGTTTAATAATTTGGTAACGTTTTCTGAATAGTGACTTCTACAACTTCTACAGGATTAATATTGTTTTTTTATCTATCTGTGTGAATCGCACGTTTTTTTGACAATTCCTGTTAATTCACCGATGTTGTTTACGAATGCATTTCAATACGTTGTACCTAAGCATATACTTTATTTTCCTGTTACTCTCTTTTTTCTGCCTCTAAAGAATCTGTCTTCAAAGGAATCGGAAGAGATTTCAGCTTTTCTTGTTAAAATAGATGGCAGTATTCAAATGAAGAGGCAAAAACTTAACAAATTGATTTCAAAAACATCGAATCCGTTTTAAACAAGACTTGAAACTTAAGTAAAGCACACTACTGAATCGTTTCGAAACATCTTCAGAACTGTGGCATACCTTTTCTTTGGATTATTTGGTTTTTTATTTATCTGTATCGACAATCGCACGTTTCTCTGATATTACATGAAAATTCTCCGTTGTTCGAATATTATCTTCGCATGCAGTTTATTTTCTTCTTATTGTTTTTATTCTGCATCGATTGAATCTGTTTTCAAAGTAATCGGAAGAGATTTCAACTTTTCCTGTTACAACAATGGGCATATATGTGCGAAGAAGCGTAAAATGTAATGAAATAAAATCAGAATTCTTGAATCCGTTTAAAACGACTCTTGATTCTTATGTAATGCAACCGGATGAATCAGATAGTGACCATTTCTGAACAATGGCTCAACTTTTATAGAATTTATGTCATTTTTTACCTGTCTATGTAAGGAATCGGATATTATCTAATCGAATCAGCTTTGAAAAGTATCAGAGGAGATTTCTACTCATCTTATGACTACAAAGTACGTAGGTGGGCAAGGAGGTGAAAAATTTAATGAAATTATTCAAAACCTTCGAATAAGTTTTAACTCTTTGCGGTTGTATTTACTTTAGACATGGGTATCGTACTGCTCGGAATTAATTTCCGTTGAACGAGCAGTGATATATAATATGCAAAATTATGAAGGATAACAAAACTTTAGATATATATTTATACAATAATATGTTCTAATGTTATGTTTTTATATAAAAATTATGTTTTATAATTCTCCATTGTGTGGTATCTTTCAAAACAGTCTCCAACATGATGTCCTTGTTTTCGACTACACGGGTCACAAAAATAATTAGTTTGGCGTCTTCCTAGATTTTGCTGTTTGAATTAGTTTTTCTGCTTTGACAGTGCCGCAATATATATAGTTTGCCATTAAGCCTTTCCTCTTTATCTGAGGACGATGGTCTTCCTGATTTTGAAGATGCTCCATCACGAAAATCACCTACAAGTTATTCCACCAATTTTCGGACAAACATACAATGTGACATACACGTCTTATTTTCTTTTCTAGCTGACACCTTATATAAGATGTAGCTATTGATTGTGCAAACTTCTAATTCAAGAAAAACATTTAAAACCAGAAAAACATTTTTCTCCACCTTTTTCAATATTTTCTCATAAAACAATATGAACCTGCTAATTGTTCGGCCTTATCAACACCTCCCATATTCATATTGTAATTTATAATAATATTTGGCTTGCTAATGGTGACGGTGCCATCTTCTTTCATCCTTCTTTCTATAGCTTTCGTGTCCGAGGTATCGTAGCTGCTTCTTAATACAGTGACTATTCTCTTATCTTTCCACGCTAATAATAGAATATCACCTGATCGATAGGCAGCAACAGTATTATTTTTCGTTACAGCTGGTTTTTTAATCACAGCTGGTATATATTTTCTGTTCGTTTTAAGTATACCAGTTAAATAGCAGCTTAGTTATAAAAGCTCCTGCGCTAATGGGATCCCTGTAAAATATCTATCTGTAAAGATATGATATCCCTTTGCCTCAGAATTTGTGTTCAAGAGCTTGTGATATAGTTGAAAAACAATCCTTGAACTGACAGGGAGGTCCGGACGAATGAAACATTCTGTACTAACGCTTCCGTAGTAGGAAAGCATAGCATATATATACTCTGTATGTGCGTCTAATAACACATAAAGACGTATTCCCCATTTGGTGGGCTTTTGTGGATTGTATGTTAAAAAACTAACTTTGCCCTTAAATTTGCTCACTTTTTGAATTCTTGTCGTTATATTTGGATTTCTGGAAACATTTTCATTCAAATGTAACATCTAAAATATTTAAAGAAATCTTTCCCTTCGAAATATATTTCCAAAAAATGATATGTTTCCAGCATGTTCCTTAGTCCAATAACATTTCATATTAGAAACTGGTATAATACCCATGTTAAGGATTACGCCCACAAAATCTGTTAATTCTTCTTTCGTCACATCGACCCAGTTATTCCATGTTGATCGATTAGATAAGTTCTGCTGTTCTATTTTATTTTTAGCATATTTATTTCTTTCTAATACAATTTTTTCAAGCAGAGTATCTGTGAAAAAGAGTCTGAAAAAGTCGATAGGTTCCGTGCAATGTACAAGTACATTAGGTCTAACAATTTTAGATCCCGTTGAAAAATTAATTTTTGATTGTGGCGATTTTTGATCTTTGTGCGTAACGTCTCTGCAGGTAGTAAATTCATTTATACTACTGTTCTCATTTTCGTCATTTTCTTCTACTTCACTGTCGCTGGATATTACTATTTGTCTCACTCATCGCTTTAATGGGACTATTTCACTATCAGAATTAGTACTAACGTTATCACTTTCTATACCATAGTCAGTATTTAAGAAGTCAAAAGAAAACTCTTCATTGCTATTTTCAGTTTCATTATACACTTCTTTCGGTAATTTTCTTTTTGCCATTTTGGAGTATTATTTTTAAAATATCTTAAGAAGCGAGAATGGCTAATTACAGTAATTACAGTTAAACACAATTTGTAATATATTATTTGGAATTCTACGAAGTATATCCGAAGTTTGTCGATTTCTTCATGCACGAGAGGCGTCTGACTTGCCACGGCATCTTGCATGGCGAGTAAAAGGTGATACCATTTGTTTAAACTGAGTTTTTTTATTAACAATTTAAATGAGCACCGTATTGATTCGTAAATATCTTCTTTAAACATTCAGTTTCGTTTAGAGAAAGTATAAATTGATACATGGATGAATACAATGTAAGATTAGTATGGTTCTTTGCTATGGTGGCTAAGAGCAAATATACGACCAGAACAGTAAGAAAGTTTTGGTGGCTGAAAGCAGACATACGACCACAAAGGATTAAACAACACTTCATTTTTATGTAACGCAGTTTGCTGAATCGTTCGGAAACAATTTCTGAACTCTGACACAAGTTTTTTTCGAATTACCTAGTTTCTTATCTTTCTTTGTCGTGAAACGCACGTTTTTCTGACATTACTTGCTAATTCTCCGTTATTGTTAGATTTATATCTTCGCATGCACATTATATTCTTGTTACTTTTTTTATTCTGCGTCGATAGATTATGTTTTCAAACGAATCGGATAAGATTTCTTCTTTTCATGTTTCGAGGATTGCTGCATACATGAAAACGGAACGAAATGGTACAAGAAACCTTGAATCATTAAAACAAGCTTTGATTCTAATATAACGCTGTCTGCTGAAACATTTGGTAAGATTTTGTGAATTGTTACACTACTTCTTTTCAAGTTACTTTATTTCTTTTCTCTGTTTATCGTGAATCTTACGTTTCTTTGATATTACGCGGTAATTCTCAGGTCCTTTTTGTATTGTATCATCAGATGTACTATATTTTCATGTTACACTCTTTGCTCTGCATAGATATAGTCATTTTCAAGCAAATTGGAAGTGATTTCAAAATTTCATGTTGCGACAATGGCCGAAAACGTGTGATGAAACATAAAACGTAGCGAAGTGATATAGAAACTCTAAACCGTTTAAAACAAGACTTTATTCTTATGTAACGCAGTCTGCTAAAATGATTGGTAACATTTTCTGAACGATTGCACAAATTCTATAGAAATTATAATGTTTTTTATCTATCTGTGCCGAGAGTTTCCTGTTTCTGTCATTACTTGCTAATTTTCTGACGCTATTAGTATTGTATCTTCACCTGCACTTTTATTTCGTGTTACTCTAATTATTTTGCGTCGATATAAACCATTTTCAAAGAAATCAGAAGGAATTTTATTTTTTCTTATAACTATAAAGTTTTTATAAGGATTAAGAATCGAAAAACTTAACGATATGATTTTTAAATCCTTGAATCCGTTTAAAATAAGCCTTGATTTATATTTAACGCAGTCTGTTGAAACGTGTGAAAACTTTTTCTGAATGTTGGCATAACTTCTTTTCTAGTTATTTGGTTTCTAATACACATGTGTCGAGCTTCGTGCGTTTCTGTGATATTTAATGCACTTTCTCCATTTCTATTCGTATTGTATACACATTATTTTCTTGTTATTCTCTTTCTCTGAGTCAATAGAAAACGTTTTCAAAGGAATCGACGAGATTACAACTTTTCACTTTCCAACGATGGTATACGGACGAAGAGATGTAAAATTGAGACAAACGTAGTTATTTAAAAAACCACAATTCCGTTATAATCGAGATCTGATTCTTATGTAATACAGTTTGATGTATCGGTTGGTAACCTTTTTTAAACTGCGGCACATCTAGCTTGCAAATTATTTCGTTTCTTACCATTCTATATCGAGTATCGTTCTCATATTATACTCTAATTCTCAGTTTCTGCTCGTATTATATCCTTGCATGCACTTTACTTTTTTGTTACGTTCTTTATTCTGCTTGGATAAAATCATTCTTCAAACGAAGCGATCGCGATTTCAACTTTTCATATCTCGACAATGGCAGCATACATAAGAAGAAGTGTAAAAAGTAACGAATTGAAAGCAGAAACCATGAATGCGTTCAAACAAGGCTTGATTCTTATATAACGCTTTGGTAACGTTTTCTTAACGTTGGCACGATTTCTATAGGATTTAGATCGTTTTATATCTATCAGTGTTGAGAATCACATGTTTTTTTTATAATACGCGACAATTCTTCGATGCTGTATCTCGTATTGTATTGTATACTATATTCGTATTGTATCTCCCCATTCATTTTATTTTATTGTTACTCTCCTTATTCTGCGTCGATGGAATCTGTTTTCAAAGAAATTGGACGAGATTACAACTTCTCTTGTTCCGTCGAAGGGCGTATCCGGGCGAAGGGGCGATTGACTTTATGAAATGATTTCAGAAATCACATATGAGCGTAAATGAGACTTGATTCTTAAATAATTCAATCTAATGAAAGGGTTAATAAACTTTTCTGAACTGTGTTACAATTATTTTTCGAGTTATTTGGTTTCTTATGTCGCACGTTATTCTACTATTTTACTGTAATTCTCTTATGCTTTTCGTATTAACTACTCGTATTCACTTTATTTTCTTCTTATTCACTTTATTCCACGTTGATATTATCCATTTTCAATTAAATCGGAATAGATTTTAGCTTTTCATGTTTCAACGATTTTTGTACTCGGGCCAAAATACGTAAAACGAAAGGAAATGTTTCTAAAACGCTCGATTCCATTTAAAAAGAGACTTAATTCTAATGTGGCTCAATCTGCTGAAGCTTTTGATCACATTTTTAAAAGGTGGCACATCTTCTACAGGATTTATATCGTTTTTTTACAAATCTGTGTCGTTTATCACAAGTTTATCTAATATTACGCGATAGTTCACCGATGCTGTTCATATTAATTCCTCGCATGTACTTTATTTTCTTGTTACTCTCTTTATCTTAGATCATTGGAATCCACTTTTAAAGGAAGAGGACACGTTTTTCACTTTTCAAATATCGACAATAAACGTACGAAAATGAATAAAGCGTAGCGAAATATTATCACAATCTTCGAATCCCCTTAAAACAATGCTTGATCCATATTTTTCGTACTCTGCTTAAATGTTTGGTAACATTTTCTGTACTGTGGCACACCATCTAAAGATTTATATCTTTCTTTATCTATCTGTTTCGCAAACCATGTGTTTATTTGATATTACGTGATAATTCTCCGATGCTATTCGCATTTTATCCTCGCGTGTACTTTATTTTCCTATCACTCTATTTATCCTTGTCGATAGATTTAATGTAATAGGACAAGATTTCCACTTAACATGTTTCGACAATGGATGTATATTGGTGAAGAGACTTAACAAAATAATATTACAAACCTATGATCCGTTTAAAAAGAAGCTTCATCATTATGTTCCGCTGTCTGCTTAATCGTTTGTAACATTTTCTGAACTGCTGGAAAACTTCTGAGGATTTATATCATTTTTTATTTCATTGTCGAGATTCATACGTTTATTTGATATTACGCTCTAATTAACCGATGCTGCTTGTATTGTCGTTTCACAAAGCTTTAATTTCCTCAGGCTTTCTTTATTCTGCATCTCGGTCAATTTTCATGCGAATCGGATGAGATTTCAGCTGTTCATATTCCGATGAATGCCGCATAAAACGTAGCGAAATGCGAACAGAAACTTTGAATTCGATGGCCGCATCCGTGAGAAGAAATGTAAAACGTAAAGAAAGGGTATCATAAACATCGAATCTATTTAAAACAAGACGAGATTTTTATGTAAGTCAATCAGCTGAATGTTCAGAAACATTTTCTGAACTCTGACGTAACTTCTTTTCGAGTTAATTTGTTTCTTATCTTTCTTTGCCGAAAATCTCACATTTCTCTAATATTTCAAGCTAATTCTCTTTTGCCATTCGTATAATATCCTCGCATGCACTTTAATTTATAATTACTTTCATTATTCTGCGTCGATAGAATAAGTTTTCAAAAAAATCCGACTAAATGATTACTCTCACGTTCTGACGAGCGAAAGAGCGAATAGTAAAAGGAAATAATATCTGAAACATTGAATTCGTTCAAAATGTGGCTTGATTCTTATGTAACGTAGTCTGCTGAAACGTTTGGAAATATTTTCTGATCTGTGGCACAACTTTATTTCGAATTATACAGTTTCATGTCTATCTGTGTCGAGAATTGCAAGTTTCTCTGTTATAACATGCAAATTCTCCGTTGCTGACCCTATTGCACCCTCGCATCCAATTTATTTTCTTGTTACTATTTTTACTCTGTGTCGATAATATCCGTTTTTAATGGAATGGAAAGAGAGTTCTACATTTCTTGTTATAATGATGGACGTATACGGACGAAGAAGCGTAAAACGAAACGAAATAATTTAGAAACCTCGATACCGTTCAAATGTAACTGTTCTGTTGAAATGTTTGGTAACATTTTCTGAACTGTAACACAACATCTTCTCGAGTTATTTGGTTTCTTAAATATCTGTGTCGAAAATCGTAAGTTTCTCTGATATTACAAATAAATTCTCCAATGCTGTACGTATTGTATGCTCATATCCAAAATGTTTTCTTGTTACTCTCTTTATTCTAAATCGATAGAATACGTTTTTATAGTACTCGGACAAGATTTCCACTATTCATATATCGACGATTGGTGTAAACGGGCGAAGAGGCATAAAGAGTAAAAAAATGATAAAACAAACATCGAATCTGTTTAAAGCTAAGAGTGATTCTTGTATTCCGCTCTATGATTAATCGTTTGGTAACTTTTTACGAACTTCGGCACAACTTCTAAAGAATTTATACTTTTTTTTACCTATTTTCGTCGAGAATAGCAAGTTTATCAGATATTACGCGATAATACTTCGATGTGGTTTGTATCGTATTCTTGTATGGACTATATTTTATTGTTACTGTCATTATTCTGCATCGGTAGAATACATTGATAGGGTAAAGTCGCGGATAGGGTCTCGATCAAAAATAAAGTAGATCTCGGTAACTTATCGTCTCTCTTGATTTACTCCGATCAAGTCACGTGCCTCGTTTTGGTTGGTATAGAACTTTATTCAAGATGAGGCCCTTTTATTTCACTCCTGACGACATCTACCTCCCTCAAGAAATTTGTCTCTTTTAGATCTTACCTCATTGGATGCAATGATTGGTGTATTCACTATCAGGTGTTTATCCATGGAACTAATTCTTGTTTATGTCTGAAACGTCTCACGACGATCCTGTATGATCACTCTCTTGGATATCTCTTGCCATGAGTCTGCCTGCATTGGGAACGTCTGGTAAGTAGGGACAGAAAATGAATGTGAGTAATATGGAGGAAATTCTTACGTCTTCATTAAACACCACACTTAATTAACAAGAACAACAATTTATTTAAACACTAGAATAAAATTAGAATACACCTTTAGTACACGTCGTTAGCAACCAGAGAAGCTAGTTGATTTTGGAAAGAATGTATAAATTAGTTTCGCATCTAATGCATATCTGGTCGAAGCTGTCAATTTTTATAATTATAGAATAAGAATGATAAAATGCTTGCAATGAATTAACTATGTAAAATTAAATTGGCAAAATTCGGAAAAAGAATATGCATTTGCTGCCTTCTCACGGCGGTGAGCCCCAAGATAAGTCAATGTTCAGGCGTGGCTCGCGCACGAATTGCGGGCGCACACTTACTGCATGCATTTGTCCATGAATCATCGGCTCTTTCGTCGGGAGCTCGGGGTTGGCATGCGCTTATCGCCGGATGTAGTCTAGACACTTGTAATAGAAGTGTTTTAGAATTACAGGACTTGTTATAACAAAGATTATGATAGTATAATAATTACAAAAAAAAATATAATGCAATATAAAATTAATGGTATTTATACGGAACGTTGTTAATTAATTGTTATATGACTATGTAGTTATTTTATTGTTTGTAAAAATTCATAATCTATAATCTCATAATCATCTATTATCTATTAATTTGCGAATTATAAAATTTGCCATCAATTATTGCTAAGGTTATTGGTTGTGACTATTGTTGTTATATATAAAAAAAAAAGGTAAAGTTGGTAATTATGTTAAATTGATATTGGTTACGGGATAATGTTAAAATTACTGGTTGCAAATATTATATTCATTATTTACTATTACACAAATAGTCAAAGAATTGTTTGAGAATGTCTGCATACGACACTAATTTGAGAGCGCTGCTCATTGGCATAACTGATTATTATTTTATAAAATACTTATTTAAGTTATCGTTTATTATCTAATATACGCTACATTTATTACTAGAAAATATGGTGTAATAATAATAATAATAATAATAATAATAATAATAATAATAATAATAATAATAATAATAATAATAATAATAATAATAATAAAAATTAGTTATTGGTAAATCCATCGTGTTGTTATCTGTCCTTTTAAGTTGTTAATCATTATAAATTATAAAGTATTATTATCATTATTATTGTTGGCATTGATTATTGAGAAGTATTTTATTTTTTATCATTAGTTACAGATAAGTAAGATTACCGACTTGTAGTTGTTACCTACGTTTAATTATAATCAACAGTCTGCGTTTAGCCGTGGTGGCATTACCGACAGTAATTTTATTGATTGTATGTTACCGACGGAATGATAACCGACAATAGTCCTGGTGGAGTGCATCCCATTAATATACCCCACAAAAGACAATATAACTAAATATAAAGAATTTTATTAATATAATTTAAGGAAATAACAACATTAATGATGGTATTACGTTCCACGTAGCTACATACTGATCGATATATTGAGTAAATAAAGTAAATTAAAGTATTAGGATATTTGATAAACTAACATAACTATTGTGATATAATATAAAAGGTTAATTAAAATGTAGTTGTAAATGATATCACCTAAAACTGTAATTATTAACTAGCATGATTAAAAAGAAAAATTTTATATCGAACATAAAACTATATATACATGTATACCTTAGAATAAAGTAAGAGGTATATTGCCCGTAAAAGTCTAAATATAAGACTCTCATGTGAAACTTACAAGGAACGTATTATGAATATTATATATACATATAAAAGGTATTATATAAAATACTGTCTATAATTAAAAGATACCTTAATCCTATGGCTTTATACTGTTCTGGGATGAGTCGCACAGCGACGTGACAATATCTTTTCCCTAGATCTTCATCGCATGAATGTGGTCATCATCAGTACATGAAAATTTGAAATTTCGTCCAATTTGTTTGAAAATTGATTCTATCGACGCAGAATAAAAAGAATAACAAGAAAATATTTTGTATACAAGGATTCAATTCGAACAATAACAGAGAATTGCATATAAAATCAGAAAAACGTGCGAAAACAGATATAAAACAAAATTACTCGAAAAGGAGTTATGCCACAATTCAAAAAATGATTCTAAACTATTCGGCATATTGTTTTACATAAGAATCTCGTCTTGTTCTAATCAAATTCAAGCTTTCTGAGACCATTTCTTCATGTTTTACGTTTCTTCTAACATATATGGTCATCGTTGGAACATGAAAAGATGATATCTCTTCTTATTCGTTTGAAAAGGAATTCTATCAACGCAGATTAAAAAGAGTAACAAGAATATAATGTGCCAACATGGATACAATACGAACAGCAACGGGGAATTAGTGTATAATTTCAGTAAAACGAATTTTCGATACGGAAAAATAAAGAACGAAGTAAATCCTATAGAATTAGAGCAACACTTCAGAAAATTTTACACAAAGATTAAGCAGAATGCGTTATATAAGAGAAGATCGTCGATTTAATCTGATTTGAGGTTTTTGTAAACAAGAAACTTTAAAATCTCTTCCGGTTTCTTCGAAAACGTATTCTACCGATGAAAAATAAAGAGAGTAACCAAACATAACGTATTTGGAAAGATGCATTTCGAACAACAACGGAGAATTGGCGTATAATATGATAGAAACATGTAATTCTTGACACAGATAGGTAAGAATCGATATAGCTCCGAAAAAAGTTGTGCTACAATTTAGAGAATGTTACCAAACAATTCATCAGAGCGCATTATATGAGAATTAACTATCGCGATAATCGATTTCGATGTTCAACATGAAAAATTAAAATCACTTCATCTGAAAAAGGATTCTATCAATGCAAAATAAAGAGAATAACAAGAATACAACCTTCTTGCGAGGATTCATTTCGAACAGCAACGGGAAGTTGGCATAGTATCAGAGAAATGTGCAATTCTTGATACAGATTGGTATAAATCTAAATAAAGGTATGGATCTTAAACGGATTCGAGGCTTTTGATGTCATTTTATTAAGTTCTACGCCTTTTCACCCGTATACGACCATCGTTAGAACTCGAAATTTGAAATCTCATCTGAATCCTCCGAAAACGAATTCTATCGAAGCAACTGAAAAAAAGTAACATGAAAAAATCGTGCTTGCTAGGATATAATTCGACCTGCAAAGGGGAATTAGCGTACTAGCGCATCGAAGAAACGTGCGATTCCATGCTCACATAGCCAAAAATCGAAATAATTCTGATAGATGTTGTGAAACACTATTTTAAATTTTACCAAACGATTCAGCAGACAGAACTACATAAGAAACAAGTCTTGGTTGAACCGAATGTATAGTTTTTTATAACTTTTCGTTATGTTATACGTCTATTTTCGCTTATGAAGCCATAGTCGTAACAAGAAAAATTGAAATCTCTTCCGATTTCTCCCAAAATATATTCTATCATCGTCGCTCAAAGAGAGTAATAAGAAAATGACATGATTGACAAGATACAATACGAAATCCAGCGGAGAATGATCATAATGTAGGAGAAACATGAAATTACGAACTCAGAAAGATAAGAATCGAAATAAATTTGACTATTCTGGAAATGTTCCCAAACGATTCAACAGTCTGAACTACATAAGGTCTGGGTTGAAACGTATTGGTTATTTTTGATACTATTTTCTTATGTGTTACGTCTGCTCTCGCTTATACGGAATCAGAATCCGGATCATAATCGGAATAAGAAAACAGGATATCTCGTCCGATTCCTTCGAAAATGGATTCTATCAACGAAGCTGAAAAAAAGTAATATGAATATAATATTATTGGAAGGATACAATTCGAACTGCAATGGTGAATTGGCGTAATGTCGGAGAAACGTGCACTTTTGGACCGACAGAAATTGGACCACACTTTTGGAAATGTAATCAAACGATTTAGCAGTCTAAATTACATTAG
The DNA here is from genome assembly GCF_910589235.1 of Vespa crabro. Classification (NCBI taxonomy): domain Eukaryota; kingdom Metazoa; phylum Arthropoda; class Insecta; order Hymenoptera; family Vespidae; genus Vespa; species Vespa crabro. The sequence continues at coordinate 14,310,796 of NC_060955.1, forward strand.
TTACAAACGGATTAGTTGAAACGGATTAAAGGTTATTGATATTATTTCATTACGTTTTATATCTATTCTCGCTTATACGTCCATCTTCAGAACAAGAAAAGTTTAAATCTCGTCTGATTCCTTCGAAAACGGATTCCATCAAAGCAGCTGAAAGAGAATAACAATAGTATAACATGCTTGCGAGGATACAATTCGTACTATAACGGAAAATTGACGTAACATAGAAGAAAAGTGCGATTCCGATCTCAGATACGAAAGAATGGAAATAGCTAAAACAGAAATTGTGTCATGTTGGAATCTGAAAATGTTAAGAATCGATTCAGCGAACTGAATAATATAGGAAGAATATAATGGCTGAAACAGATTCGAGGTTTTAAACAACCTTTCAATTCGACATACGTCGCTTTTTGCGAACGCGACCAATAATCAAAACGTGAAAAATTCAAATCTCATCCAATTCTCAAACAAACGAATTCTTTCGACGCTTCTTTTCAACAAGAATATAACGTTTTGTCGAGAATATTAATTGAATTGCAACGAAGATTTGGTGTTGTCGCGCAGACACGTTGAATTCTCGATCCAGCAGCTAAGGATCGATATAACTCTGACAGATGCTATACCCGAGTTCAAAAACTGTTATCGATCATCACTGAACTGAATTATATAGGAAAAATATCATGGCTGAAACGGATTCGAAGTTTTAAGTAACTTTTCGGTTGGTCAATTTTCGTATGCAAACGCTCAACAAAACGTGAAAAGTAAATGCCTCGTCCAATTAGGAATAAAAAAAGGATTAAAAAGGATATAATGGGTTGTTCGGAAAGTAATTTCGTTTCTTCTTGTGAAAATGAAAGACAATTTTCGTATAATAAACAAATATTTTATTAAATTATATATTAGCCATTCTGGTCCTATACCTTTTGCCATCTTTCTGGTAATAGCATGATTCCACGCTCACAAAATTTTTGGTCTTTGCTGACAAAAAACTGATCGAGGTGGTTTTTGACCTCCTCATTTGAATTGAAGGTTCTACTGTCTAAAAAATTTTGCAGGGACCGGAACAAATAATAATCCGAAGGTGCCAAATCTGGAGAATATGGTGAGTGTGGCATTGTATCCCATTCAAGCTGTAAAAGTTTTTGGCGAGAGACCAAACTTGTATGAGGTCTCGCATTATCTTGGTGAAACACTACACCTTTTCTGTTGATTAATTCTGGCCTTTTTTGTTGAAATGCATTATTCAGTTTGTCCAGCTGATTATCTGGATTAACTGTATTATCCGGTAAAATCTCAAAAAAAACGATTCCTTTAAAATCCCACAAAACAGACAGCATCACCTTTTTTTGATGGATATTGGCTTTGGAAATGCTTTGAGCCGGTTCATCTTTTTTGCTCCATAATGTCATAAATAGTTGAATTTGATAAATTTAACCTCTCATCGATCTCACGTGTTGTTATTCGCCGGTTTACATCAATTAATGCCTTTATCGTGTCTTTATCAGCTTCAATCGGCCTTCCAGAATGTGGTGCATCTTCGACATCGAAATTTTGCAAATCAGTTCTGGCACTGACGTACTGACAACACATCTTCTCCATACACCTCGATTAATTTCTTTCTGGCTTGAACAGCATTTTTACCTTTTCTATAGTAAAAAAGGAAAATATGACGAAAATGCTGCTTATTGCTATACATATTTAAACTACTTGCACCATTTGCAGCATTTAAACTACTATTGGCACCAACTAAAAACTACTGCGTAGAACCAATTGGACTTTTTCACACACAAGCCTTGCTATATCAGCTCTCAAAACATATGATTATGCGGCTTAAATGTGAAGTTGGTTGCAAAAAAATACAATTAAATCCTCTGTCGGATTGGATTCTTGATATTAAAATGACGAATCAAGATGAGTCCGAGAAAAGCCATTCCACAGTTCTAGAAATGTTACCAATCGATTTAACCGACTGGATTACTTATAAAAAATTTCTTTGTTAAAAAGGTTTCGAAGTTTTGAGTATCCTCTCGTTTCGAGTTCGGTCGATTTTCGCGGACGCGAACGCTCATCGACGAAAGAAGAACATATAAACCGTTCGATTCTCATGAAAACGGATTCATTTAACGATTAAACTGACTGAATTACTTATGTAGCATTTCTTTATTAAAGTGTATTCGAGGATTGTGGTAACTTTTCGTTACGATTTACATCGATTTTCGTATTCGTGAAAAGTAGTTTTCATTTAAAGCTTAACGAGAACAATTAGAATATAATATTCTATTGCGGATATTATTTCAATTACAACAAGAATTGTGTTTTTCTATCAATACAATGGATTCGCGATTTAGCAGTGAAGGATTAACCCTTTGCACTCGGCTGTCCCCTCTCGTGGGACATCGCAATTCTAGCATATCACTCGGATGTCCCCTCTCATGGGACATTAAAATAATTCCAATAGAAACAATTCCACAGTTCAGGAAATGTTACCAATCCATTCAGCCGACTTAATTACATAAAAAGCATTTCTTTGTTAAAACGCTTTCGAGAATTATGGTTTTCTTGAGTTACAGGTACGTCAATTTTTGTGTACGTGACCGCAAATCAAACGAGACAAGTAAATAATCGGATTCATTTAATGCGACATAACAAGAGAAACTAGAATATTATGTTCTGTCGAGGTTATTATTTGAATTAGAAAAGGAATTGGAGTTTCTTCGCTGACACAAAGGATATTTGATTTAGAAATTACTGATCGAAATAAGACCGAGAGAAGCAATTACATAGTTTATGAAGTGTAAGTAATATACAATTGAATGAATTATTTACAATGAATTTCACCCTTTAAAATGTTTCGAGGTTTTAAGTATCCTCTTGTTTCGAGTACCATCGATTTTTGCGTACGCGAACAGTCATCCTAACGTGAAAAGTAGATTCCTCGTCTGATTCTCAAGAAAACGGATTCATTAGACACAGCTTTAAGATAGCAACTAAAATATAATGTTCTTCCCAGGTTATTATTTGAATTACAACGGAAAATTGGCAATTTTTCCCTGATCCGAAGGATTCTTGATTTAGAAATTATGGATTGAAAAAAGTTCGAGAGAAGCTATTTCACAGTTCATGAAATGTAACCAATTAATTCAACCGACTGAATTACACATGCACCTTTTCTTAGTTAAGACAGTATCGAATTTTTGAGTATCTTATCATTTCGCCTGACGTCGATATTCTCGTACACATCCGCAAATCAAAACGTAAAAAATTGAAATTTCATCCGAATCTCACGAAACCGAATTCTATCGACGTTTCTTTTCGAAAGTGCATAATTCTTGGGCGAGGACATTCTTCGAATTCCAACGATTAATTGCAGTCGTTTAACAAAACCGAGCTATCTTTGGTTCAGCATTTAAGAATTGAAATAACTCCGACAGAAGATGCGTCACAGTTCATAAAATATTACTAATCGATTCTAACAACTAAATTACATAAGAGGCATTTCTTGATTAAAACGGTTTTGCGGTTTTTAGAATCAACTCGTTACGAATCATGTAGAATTTTTCATACGTGATCACAATTCAAAACATGAGAAGTTGATGTCTCGTCCAATTTTCACACAATAGGTGTTATTTAACGCGACTTAACGAGAGCAACTATAATTTAATGTTTTCCCGAGAATATTATTTGAATTACAATGAAGAATTTGGGTTTCTTCATTGACACGAAGGATTCTTAATTTACCAGTTATGGATTGAAATAAATCCAACAGAAGCCTTGACATGAATGTGGAAATGAAACCAATCGATTCAACCGACTAAATTAAATAAGAAGCATTTCTTGGATAAAACGGTTTCGAGATTTTGAGTTACGAGTTACGTCAATTTAGGCGTACGCAACCACTAATAAAAATGTAAAAAATCTCATCTGAATTTTACGAAACTAAATCCTATTAAGGCGGCTTCAAAAAGAATATTAAACTTGAGTGAAGACATCTTTCGAATTACAACGTAGAATTGGTGTTGTTTAGCAGACACGAACTATTTTTGACTCAGCATTTAAGAATTGAAATAACTCCAACAAAAGATACGCTATAGTTCAGAAAATGTTACTAACCAATTGAGCCAACTGAATTATATAAGAAATATTTCTTGGTTGAGACGGATTCGAGGTTTTGGATATCTTTTCGTTTCGACTTACGTCGACTTTTGCGTACACAAACGCTTATCAAAACATGAAAAATTTTAATCTCGTCCGATTCTGATGGAATCGGATTCATTCATAGAAATTATGACAAAAGTCAGAAAATGATACGAATCGATACAACTGACTGAATTACATACGCAACCTTTCTTGATTAAAATTGTTTTGAAGTTTTATGTATCCTCTCATTTCGAGTACATCGATTTTCGTGTAAGTGAACGCTCATCAAAACTGAAAAATTGAAACCTGACCCAATCCAACGAAACCATATTCTATTGACGTGACTTAACAAGAGCAAAAATAATATTAAACTTGAACGAGAACATTCTTTAAATTGCAACATAAAATTGAAGTCGTTTAACAAACCCGAGCTATTATTGGTTCTGCATTTAAAGATTGAAATAACTCCGACAGAAAATACGCCACAGTTCAAATGTTACCAATCAATTTAACCGACTGAATTATATATGAAGTATTTCTTGAATTAATACGTTTTCGAGATTTCAAGGTTTCGAGGTTTTGAGTATCCACTCTTTACGACTTTAGTCGATTTTCGCATACGTGACTGAAAATCGAAATGTGAAAAGTAGAAATCTTGTCCGGTAGTCACGAAATCGGATTCATTCAACGAGGCTTAACGAGAGCAACTAGAATGTAATGTTCTTCCGAATATATTATTTGAATTACAATATAGAATTGGCATTGTTTCGAAGATACAAAGGATTCTTAACTTACCAGTTAAGGATCGAAATAATTGCTAGGATCGAAAGAAGCTATGCCATAGTTCAAAAAAGGTATCAAAAGGTTCAGCTGAATTACATAAAAAGTATATTTTGATTGAAATGGATTTGAAGTTTAAATATCCTTTATTTTCGAGTTACGTCATTTCGGTGACTCAGGCGATTCTTCATTCTGCAGTTCAAGATCGAAATAACTCCAACAGAAGTTTGACACAATTAAGGATATATTACCAATTGATTTAGGCAACTATGTATTGCTGTGTTTCGCAAATTTATGTGACATAACTGGCCAAAACGGAGGATTTATTTTGTTTAAATAAATTTTGAAATAACAATTTCTGACTATTGACGAACGTTCATAACGATTCAAATTTTATTTGTCTTTCATTTCCACTGATATCATTATAATTAATGTAATCTGTATCGCATTGCCACTTTATATTATATTCTTTTACAATTAATATATGTATCGGCATATGAAACAAAAAATTATTTATTACGTAATATAAAATACCATTCTTATTTTTGATAAATGTAACTTTTTGAATAAAGATTTTAGAATGAAACATACAAAAATATTTTATATGAAATATTTAAACAATTGAAATGTCCTAAATTAGTACCTGTAGATGTGCACCTACCTGATTATTCTTGTTACTTTGAAACTTCTTTGAAATTCAATAACATCGATATACGCAATCTTGTAGCGTTTTGTTCTGAACATTGGCACACACTTCTCGGATGGCCATATTACACGCTTAAAAGTGTTGACTACTCCATGTAGAACAGGCGTAATGCTTGGTCGATTGTAATACACAGTTTCATTTTAAAGACGAAGGTTTAATCTACGAGACCCTTTAGGCGAATTTTTGAAACAGCTTTATTTTCTTTGAAAAAAAATAGTGTAAAATGGTATTTTTTCGAGAATAGTTTATGCACAAATAAAAAGCTTTTTCAAAACTGCGCCAAAAGTGCGCCGTAAATTTAACTTTCATTTTTAAAATGAAACCTTGCTCATCAAAATTGATCGAGAATTACTTCTGTTCTCCTTGATGGACTAACTGCTGCTTTCGATATTTTTCACGAAGAAAAAGTTTAGTATTGTGGCGCCTCTCGAAATTTGTGTCAGAAAATATGAAGCTCGTACCATCACTACTGATTTTCATATCACCCTTGAATGAGGTCAGCCATTACCTACTTGGTTGTGTGCGTAAATAGCTGATCAAATTTTTTGAAAATTTTCAAACGCAAAGAAATGGGTTTCACCATCCTCGCACGGAGAAGCTCACTCGATCATTTTAATAAGATTTGTCCAGCATAATTTTACAGCAAAAATAAGAAAATACGTGTTCAATCGTTTATATCAAAGGATCTGAATTTCTAAAATATTGTTAAATTTTGGAAATATTTGTAATTTCTTTTAAATTTCATAAATTAAAAAAATAGAAATTCTACAAACAATGCGTAGTACATTGGCAAACGTTTATATTCATAATTCAGGAATTCTAGATTCCAGATTGAATGATATTTCGGCAGTTTTCTTTTATTATATCGATGTAAAAGTAAATAATGAACTAATTTACTCTTTTTTCCTTATTTGATAATTTAATAAAGTGTTATTATTCAATCTCTTATATTTATTTCTTCCACTGATGGCTGACGTGAATTTCGCGGTGATCTGTGCTAGATTAGGGCACAGCAGCGGTATAATTATGTTCGAATGCATTTTGCAAAATTTGTCGATTATTTTTTCAAAATGAATAATTAATGAACATATATATTATATATTATTTTTAATAAAGATCAAAATGTGAGTTCATTCCCATATCATTTACGAGAATTTTCTCCCAGCATTATTTTGTTATAGTTTTCTTTGTATGAGTTCACTTATATTATTACTATTATTACTACTATTACTATAATAATAATATATTATGTAATAATATAGTAATAAAAATAGTAATAAGAAGAAACAGAAGAATATACTTATATTGTATACATCATGGCAAATATGATGACGGTAATTTATAATAACAGAAGAAGGAAAAATGTATGATTTAACGTGGTGGTTTGACGGACGAACTTTCAATGAATCTTGTCATTGATAATTTCGATATATGACTGCTTATCGATAGATACGTTTAATACAACATATATATATCGATGACATATGAAGAAAATTACGAAACGTTTCTTTTATTTACGCCGCTATAGTTTTTCTTTCTCTTATCATCTTATGATCGTTATGCATTTGATTTCACACTGTTTTTTACACATGATCAGTCGAAGCTAATTGTCTTTACTATCATAATATAAAATTAAATAATATCTAGATGTATATAAATAATATTTAAGTATATTTTTATTATTATTATTATTATCAGTAATAGTAGTAGTAGTATTAATAGTAATAGTAGTAGCAATAATCGAAGTAATATAGAATAGATTAATTCTACAGGGAAAACCACGCAAAAAAAACACTGTAAATTCTACTTCATAGGTAGTGTGAAAATGAACTCGTGTTTTAATTTATATTAAAATAATATAATATTACATATTCACTAATTATTTTTCAGAAAATATTCGACAAATTCTTATTTTTTGTCACAGATTTATATACTAATTTTGATATGTGTCAATTTTATTTATTATTTGCTATGCATTTTTTGTAGAATAAATATAAACAGAAGTCGTATCTAATACGGATCACTGCGAAACTCGCACGCTAAAAAAGATATATAAGATATATAAAAGATATACGAGAGGCTGAAAAGGGTGCGTTCACAGTCTACTATTAGTAAAGTCTACTAAACTACTTATTCTAATTCACACGAAATCAATTGTTACGTACGCGTAAGAGGGGAATAACCAAACAAGCTTATACACCGATACGATAGACGTTAAATGGTGAGGACAGCGTTCCCAGTAAGCTTGCATTCGTAATTCATATTTTGTCCATATCATCGCTGAAGTCACACGCTTTAAACAAAAGGTAGTGAACAGTCTTAATGTCCATACGTATTCTGTTAATGAGATCAATTTTTATTTCTCTCGTTACTGTATGTGATAAGTAATAACCCAGCGTTTCTTGATATACCATACATGTATTATTGAGAATGTATGATCTTAGCTTCGATGTGATATAATCTGTAATACCTGCATGTTTTTGTTTCATTGTTATTTCGATCGCGTTATTCATTCATTAAACGTTTGTAACTTTTGGACCATTTAAAATTTACATCACTCGGAGTACAGACCTAAAAGTGATAGTACCTATATATATATATATTATTTGTTTTAATCGAATACAGAAGAAGTAATCTCGTAACGCCAATAAAGACATGTATAGATGTCAATCTTTACATGTTTATATGTTTGAAGGGATTCTCTTATCGATAAAAAATTGTTTTCTAGAATATAATACAAATATAAATAGTTACTTTTATCAAGAAATTATATATTGGTATCTCCATTGTTTCTAATCTATAAATGTATATTATTTTCTTAAACAGTATGCTATACTATTTAATGAAATAATATACATTTATAGATTCTCATTCATTATATAAAAAGTGCTAGAACATATATAAACATATCTGTAGTTATATATGTGCGATTGACTTATCTAACAATCTTATAATTGTACTCTAATGGAATATGTATTGATTTTATGCAAGCTACCTTGAAAACTGACGATTTTATATTGTTTGATGTCAATTCAGTTCTTTGATTTATACATGCTAATGACGTGGAGGCACAGCATACCTATACAAACATACACATTGATACAATAAATCAAGAGAAAGGGTAGTATTCTCTTAATATGATTTTATTTTTTTTCTTCCTACACCCGTCGCTAAAGTCACATAAGTCAAGCAAGAGGTGATGAATAGTTCTAAAATATTATTTTTTTAGAGCTGCTTCAACAGCTTGCGATAATTCTTGTAAATGAGATATATCTGAAACTGGTACATCGAGTTCAGTAATCTGGAACATTACATAATTCAATAGTATATGATTTTCTACGATGTTAAAAAAAAATGAAATTCTAAGATATTAAAAAATTATAATAGTTTAATACATGCTCACCATTGCACTGTATGCATTTACATCAATTTGTAATTGAATACGAATTTTTTCATCATCGCTAATTCCTTGAGCATCTGATGTAAGCACTCCTGTCGATTTATCACGTATTTTTTTCAATCTTCTTAAACTCTCTTCAGTTTTTTGAACAGATGTCAATACATCTGTTACAGACGTTAAATAACTAAAAAATGCGAATATATTGTTGAAGCTGTATATTTCAATTAGTATATTTATTTGTATTTACTTACCATTCTGTTAACAAAGACAGTGCTAATTGCAACCATATGGTAACATTCGTTGGTACAAAGTCATTATAATTAGTACGAAAATTAGTCAGAAAACTTAATGCATTTTTAACATATGCACAAGGTTTAGTAGGTACTTCTCTATTCGTCCGTCTATATAATCTTGGAATGTCACTGACTTGTTTCAAGTATATCACACAATGCATTATAAGTTCATTTACAATTTCTTCTGTAGTAAGTTGTAAAATCATTGTAATTGTTTTAGATGTTTCAGTCAAACAATCTAAAATAATGCATATATAAAAGAATATAATGATTATCTTACTATTATGGTTAGTGGTTATATTACTGTATAGAAATTAAATATGTAATAAATGCATAAATTTTAGGAAAGAATGTATTTGATTATAATCAATAAATTACCTTCTAATAATTTAAATGTAGCAGGATTTTGATTTGGATTTTTTAACTGCACTATCCGTAGGAGATTTGGTAATCCATTCACAAATTTTTCTACATCACAATACAAATATATCAAGAAATCCAATTTAGTATAACGATTATTATTTGCTATACTTTCAGGCTTATTACTTTCTTGCCACTTCTTTATGTATAGAAAAATAATCCAAATGTATTAATTATTAATTCATATTTATTTATTAATCAAGAAATAAATAATTAGAAAAAATTTATATTACATACTTGTCTTATTGCTGTGCAAGCCCATGTTTGATATCTTGAACATACTTGCAGAGTCAATTTCCAAAATCTGTTATTTTAAGAAATAAACATTAATAATATGAATGTATTAAGTTATTATATATGAACTGTCTGATTCCAGAATATGAATTCTCTGAAACACCTCTGCTTGAAAATGCTTCCACGTTTATGGATGTATGAGGCATCATTTTAAAGCCCTATAGCCTTATAGCCCTATATTCACTCTATTAGACCTGATCTTCATTTTCTTTTGTTTACATATCTAACATTATTTTTACATGGCTTACGTCTCGACATGAATCAACGCGATCTACGAGCATTTTTTTGTATCACTGATAAAGTGATCATAATATCGCAATAGCTGCTCGGAAAATTAATTACATATTCGGTAAAAATACTATAAATAAACGTACAATTCGTCGATGATATGAAAAGTTTAAAAATGGAGATGAAAGCCTCTTAAATTAAAAACTTAAAAAGCCAACAACGACATTGAATGACAAGGTCTAGAAAGATCAGCTCTAATAGAATAAATGACAAGTTTCAAAATGACATCTTACACATCCATAGATATAAAAACGTCCCAGAAAATTTATATTACAAAATCAAAAATTTCATATGTAACAACCTAATAATATTATCAAGCATACTTATCAAAAATATTACTTACTCTTGAAAAAGTTGAGATAGATATATATTTTCAGACCATATCTTGTACAAACAATTCCAGACGATAGACGTTGTGTAAAGAGAAAATTCTTCTAGCATTAGAATATTTGCAGATCCTTTAATCAATTCAGGTGAAATAGACTCTTTAAATGCTGTTTCGACTGTACCGGCTATTTCTTGAAAACGAATTTGGAAATAAACTGGTAGATTCCATTTCTTAAGAAAATTTTTATATTGTAGATGATCTTTCAATATGCTTATATGAGCAGGTACATCATAGAATTCTTCCAGCTTTTTTCGAAACCACATTGTTTCTGTATATCTCTTCAAATATAAAATATAAAAATTACTAAAAGATTTTATATTTATATTATCTTCAAGATTGTATCACTTACTTTATGGAACAATTCAGGATTTCCAGGTGCAAAAATATATTTCAATTGCTGATCAATTTTTTCTTCTATTTCAATCCAAAAACTATTTACCAAGAAATTAAAACCCTTTACTTGTATCCTAGAGTAATATTCAAACAATATTTACATTGGAATGTTTACACTATCTACAAACATTAATTATCTACAAAACATCCAATATACCTATTGGAGTATAATGTGATGTCTAAAAGTTGTTTGAGTTCTCCGCTTAAAATATTTAATAATCTATTGTAAATACTTTGAAGATTATTAAATTCAGTTTGTGAATCTTCGTCTTGAAGTATATTATTTATAATTGGACTAATAACGTCTCTTCTTACTACTAATTCTGCAGTTGTAACATTATCAAGCATAATATATATTCTCAAACAACGAATTAATAAATTAGAATCTTTTTCATGTATACAAACTAAAAATAACTCATTCAGATGCGTTATTAAGAGATCTTCTAATTTCTTGCTTTCCTATATAAAATTTTTTATATTAGTAGAACAATTTTTATATAGCAATTTTTGTAAAAAGAAATTATTTATTTATAATATTAGGATTTTTATGCCTATTTTTAAATGTTCTTTCACGAAGAATTATGATTTACTTTCAGTTTAATAGAATGTAATATTATTATGTGCAAGTAATAAAAAATATTGTACAAATGTATCTATAAAGATATAATACATACTGTCTGCTGATCTATAGAGATATCTGATCTGCATCTGGATGCATTAAATTTCAAATGATTCAGTTCTGCTGTAGCTTGTTCTAAAACATCAATTTTTGTAAAACTTTCCATATAATTATCCATCGATAGCATTGAAGACAATTTTCTTAAACATTTATAAACACATTGCAAGCTGTGTAAGCTTTGTTTCTGTAATTTTATTTGGCTATCGTCATTTAAATTATTGGATAGAATGATTATTTCTTCATTTAATGTTTGCTGAATTTGCTAATAATAAAAAATGTTAGAAATTAGAAACATAATTTATATACAGAATTTTCCACTTAACTATAACAATTAAAGTAACTCCATTACTTTCAATTATATAAAAAAAAAAATGGCAAAGAAAGAAATTGTTAAATCTCAAGGAAAAAATGTTTTCATTACCACAAAATTATTTTTAAGATCATCTTTTCTAAAGATTCACGGTCATCGATATTTTTTTATTACCATTGTAAGTAACTTATAAAAAAAAAAAAAATATGAATTCAACGATATGAATCTTTTTATCTTTAGATAACCTTAGATAACTTGATTAACAGAGCTACAAAGGAAAACAAAAAAAAATAAAAATTCTAGTTTTGCAACGTAAAGCATTTATTTTAAAAAATGTTCAAAATGAATTCCATTAATTTCGATATATTTTCAAATAACAATGAATGATTTCTTTGTACTTTTACTCATTTATGGATTGCATTTGAATCGCGTTTTATTTAAGTTAAAATAATGGTAATCGTTTAATTTGGGATTTTTCTCATTTTTTTAAACATGGATTTAAACATGTGATTTGTATCTACTGATTAAGATCTCCTTTAGGATCAAACAATTTTTTCTATTGACATTTTGTCATATCATCAAAAGTGATAAAGATATTTCAAGTGTTACAGTTAGATAAAACATTCTCTATATACATACACGTATAATATATATATATATATATATATACACATACACACACAGGTTATCTATCCACAGATGTTCTAACAAAAACCTTGCAATTGACTGAAGTTACAAGAAAGTTTAATAAAAGAAATTTCACTGACTCTGAATCAAAATGCATGTAAAATTTTTTTTACTTGTGACTTTTTCAAGTTATGGAAGTCAATATAGTTTTAAATAGATAAAATTTTGTTGGCATATTTATACAATAGGTCTCATTAGCAATCAAAATCATATTTAATAAAAAATTGCTACTATGTATAAATATGCCATACATAATGAAAAGACTTTTACAATATGATTCATTTGTAAAATCCAACAATTGACTATAGTTCCTAGTCAATATCTAAAATCCCATGCGCTTACCATGCGCTTAGCACATGACCGTTTTGTTTACGTTGCTAATCTTCGTTACTTGGAAAGGTTATATATGAAGTTACGTTATATCCTATAATCCGTACTATTTTCCTTCACTACTAGATTACTATCTCCTGATTTTTTCCTTCGATATGATTTCTGGAACTCCTGACTCGTTTCATTGTAACGGATTATATATTATCAATTAGATCGAAAGCATCACGTTACCAACGATATTATTCTCTCTGTTATATAGAGTACTTCGTTCGTTATGCACATACACGACAATACTTTCAACAAAAGAAAATAGAAATACTAATTCACGTGTTAAAACATGCTATTTGGAGATTAAAGCAATCAGAAATGTATTAATTAAATATATTCTTAAAAATTTAATCCAATTTTTTTATTCGATTTTTAAAGTATATTATAATTTTTTTGCAATTTTATTCATCTTATATGTATTTATAACGATTATATAATTCAATTTCATATATAATCGGTTGCAAACATCTTGTGCACAATGGATAAAGTAACTTTTTCTATCTCACTTCATCGGTGACCCTTCCACTTGTGGAATTGGCAATATCCTTTTATTAAATATATGAAATTACACGTAATGATTATAATATAATATGAAATATATTACATTTTAATAAATCTTATTACATTATGATGGAATATATGCTAATTTTAATGAACCATTATTATTTATAAGAATCAAGATATCAATACAATTAAGTTGATAATGATAGTTTTTCTATATTTATATTAATTGAATGAGTGAAATATTAAGGAATACGAATACAGAGAAAAAGAAATTATTTATGAGATAACATTCTTATTGGCAGTTCTCAAATAGAATTTTCTACCTAAAATAGAATGAACAAATAATTTAATGAATAATCTAACCGTTTGAAAAGAACAAAACAAAAATTTTCAAAATCATTCTATTTTTGTATGCTACATGTAAACATTACAATAGAAAATAGACCAATCAAGTTTAATATTTAGCTAGAATTCTAAATAAGTTCGTCGAATCACTCGAGAGTTAATGGCGGGTAGAATATAACCAAATAATGTTCTGTATGTTAGTAGGTTAGGTTAAATTTGCAATACATATATTATGCTGTTGGCATATGTGTTTAATTTTGAAAAGATGTGTATGTGATTTACAACAGATATCAAATCGTGAACAAAACATTATGGATACAAAATTAAGGAAAAAGGATGTCTTACAAGCCGTCGTATTAGCTGATGACTTTACAACAGCTTTGACTCCAATGCAGGATGTATATCCAAGCATTTTATTACCAGTTTTAAATGTACCTTTGTTGGACTATCTAATAGAAACTTTAAAAAGGTCCAGGGTACAAGAACTATTTCTGTACTGCAGCAATCATATTGACTCATTAAAAAAATATGTCAAACTAGAAGAGCATGAAGATCTTACCATTAATTTAATCATTTCTGATGGATGTAGATCTTTAGGTGATGCTCTTCGAGACATTGATACAAAATGCTTGATACGTGGTTACTTTATATTGATTAGAGGAAATACGTTTATAAATACTGACTTACTAAGTGCCCTAAATTTTCATTGCACTAAAGAAAAAAAAGATAAAGGTGCAGCAATGACAATGTTACTTAGAAATGTTGGTTGCACAAATGACTCTTTCATAAAAGAAGAGACTTCTCTCGTAGTGTCTAACAAAGCCAATAATAAGATCTTATTTTACAAAAAACTAAGAAACGATGAGAAGAAGATAAAATTAGAACTGAATTGGTTCTTAGATAATAGCGAAATTGATATTAGTACGTGTTTTATAGATACACATGTATACTTATGTTCACCTGCTGTACTTCCCTTATTTGCAGATAATTTTGACTTTCAAGTATGTAAATAGCATTGTTTATATAATATATATATATGGAAATATTTAACAATTGTTTTATTCTATCTTTTTTATTTTTATATTATACAGACAATGGAAGATTTTATCAAAGGAGTTTTAATGAATGAAGAAATTATAGATGCACGGATTTATTGGCAACTATTGAACTCTGATGATTACAGTTTACCAATTACATCATGGAATGCATACTATACTCTTAGCCGTGATATTTTACATAGACGCGGCTATCCACACGCACCGGGAATGTTTGGCCCATTAAGAAACTTTGTTTCTATGTCTCAAAGTAACTATAAACACAAAAGTGTTACTCTAGCTAAGGGTTGTATATTAGAAAAAGATTGCTTAGTCGGAAAGAATAGTACACTTGGACAAAATACCTTTGTTACGAAATCTGTAATAGGCAGTAACTGCGCTATAGGTCAAGTGGCGATTATAAAAAATTCTTTTATTTTTTCTAATGTTAAAATAGGGAATGGTTGCAAAATTATTGACAGTATAATTTTTTCTAATTGTAATATTAAGAAAAATGCAAAATTAGATGGATGTATATTAGTTTGCGATACGATGGTTAACCCGCAAAAACAATATGTTGATTCCATTCTAGAAATGAAAAATGCAAATTTAATTACAAAAAGAATGTCGGATCTCGATGTTAATGAAAAATTATTATTTTTTAAAAATAATGAAGCTACAGATTATAACTATACAACAGATGAATCAAGTACGAACGAAAGTTCACGACAGCACACTCCGATTCCTGATGACACGAATCTATTTCTAACAGAAGTTATCGATAGCTTATTAAGAGGTTTTCAAGATAAATTAAATTGTGAAAATCTGATATTAGAAATAAATTCATCAAGATATGCATATAATGTTACTATGCGAGAAGTTACATACAATGTCATAAAAGCTATATTGAGTTTGCCTTTACATTACTTGTCCGAAATAAAAGTTCCAATGAATAATCAAAACTATCAAAAAAATTTAAAAATTATGATCAATTATTTTCAGCCTATTATTTTAAATTATATTAAAACTGATGTGGCACAAGAAGATTGTTTACGTGCAGTAGAAGAAGTTGGCAGTGTAACCCAAGAATTGTTACCGTTTTTACAACATTTATTGCATTTGTTTTATGATCGAGATATATTATCAGAAGATAAAATTTTAGAATGGTATGAGTCCAATGATGAAAAAGATGAAATTCAAAACAAAAAAGTAAAAATCGCAGTACAACCTTTTATCAAATGGTTACAAGAAGCAGAAGAATATTCTTCTGAAAGCGATTAATACATAATTAATATAATTAATATATGCATAATACATAATTAATATACAAAATGAATTTTGCTATTATTTCACATATTTTGTAATATGATAAGTTAAACAAATTATATACATATTTGTATAAATACATAATAATTTACATGTATATAATATAATAATTTAATATTATGCTTGAAATTAGAAAAAAGTAAGAATAACAAATAAAACTGACTATAATTATCTTTCTTATACTTATTTTCATATTTTAATATGAGTAATAATGTGCAGTATAGACATTAGTTCCTTAGGCAATATCTATTGATGTAACTTTAGCCTTATATTGCCTCTTTAACATGTCAACATTGAGATCAGTATTTCCGACTTTTCTACATATTTCATATATTTATGCCATTGAAAAATATTACTCTATTGGCATAAGAACTTCCGTTAAATTGTGCCAAGCAGGATGCTGATAATCGGGAAATTTGATAACATCTACCCAATGTCGCAATCGTGCTCCTTTACTATTGCATCCTAATACAAGCCCTCCTAAAATAATACCATCAACAGAAATTCTATTAATGAAGTGTCAAGGATTCGTATCGTACTTTTTAAAAAAAATGAACATTATTACCTAGATAATCATTACGCTTGCCGAAATCCTTGTCCCACATAGAGAGGCATAACGTGACTTTCATGAGGTCTGTTAATCGAATCCCAAAAATGAACTCTTCGTTCCACTCTGGGTTGAGAGTTTTCCACTTGACGCTCGTGCTGTACGAGCTGCGACCTGTGATTAACTTCTTGCTGGATTGTTTCTTCGCGCTGTTGCGCCCGAGAGGATCGTGACTTCGTTGCCATCGATTGTCGATCACATTCTCTACAAGGCACAGCTTTAGAAAAGGGTCAGAAAACCCGTTGTTGTCCATGGGTAAAAGATTCATAGCTTGATGAATAATAACTAGCAGGGCACGTCGACGGGTACAGTAACTTAGAGTGAGTTGTACTTGACCTCGATTGCCTCGATGAAGACCCCAAGCCTCTTCTTCGCGACTCACCTAGAACAATGTTGGGACAATAAGTTTTATATCAAGAATTTAACGCTATATAAAACAAAATTTCTAAAGAAATTTTTTAATCGAAAATACACAGACCGGATAATGATTTTGCAGATTGATTTTGTAGTGTTTCGTCTGGAACGGTTCTAGTTCGTACAGGGGAAATCTCGCCTCCCCTAGAAAGTCTTCTCCCCACGGATCGTCTTGAAGTATCATGACATGTAAGGCTCTGCCACTCTTCATCTGTCGCGATCATTCAATCGTATTCTCATTTTATCGAATCGTCATAAAATAAGGAAACTTTAATAATCATTTTAATTATCATTACTCATACATCGGCATCTCTCGATACGTAGAAGTTCACTGTCTCGTTGAACACAGGATCTCGTGTCTTGTGAACAGTTTTCGTTCTTATTGGCTTGATATTTGTACCCATTCCCACTGGCAGTATGGTGATTTTGCAAAATGGATCGGCGAGATCGTGGATGTCCATAGGCTTTAATCCCAACGCTCGTTCCACTTTGCACTGGAGGCACTGAGCCACTGGGTCGTATAGCAAGGAGATTTCCAGAGTTCCAAAACCTTCCTCCGTTTTGGATCTCATCACTGAATAATCCATAAAAATATACATATTCATATATATGTAAATATACATGCATCTTATAGTATTTCTTATACACTTTATTAAAATGTAAAAGTTATCGCATAAAAAATAGTAATAAGTGACAATTAAATTGAAATACCAACTTTCGAGATAATCCGATGTTTGTTGCCTCGACGAGTGATGCACGTACCACGTGCTGATAGGCGCATCGTTCATCTGATTGGCGCAATTCGCCTCGTATTCCGCATTTTTTTCGTGCATCCAAGCCTCCTCCAAAATCCGTTCCATCAGAGTGCTTGGTGGCGAAGTCGACAGTGAGTTTCGTCTACAAGGATGTAGCGTCCGAGACGCGTGAGTCAAACCTCTACTCTGCCGAACATCGTTACTACGTACCTGACTGATTGTACCTGAGAACTCTTACACTGATCACTAGAACCGAGAGAATCGTCGATGAAATCAGACTGCTCGTCACCGTTATCTTCTAATCTTATTTCCTCAGTCGACGCATTATCATCGAGGGAACTGCCGCCACGTTGATCACATGTACTTTTTTCGTTCGTACGAGAGGTTCGTAAGGTTGCTGCTGATGAGAGACGACTGTACTGTGAATGTATTGAAAATTTGTCCAACCTATTCGTTGTCGTCGTGGAAGAATTCTCATCTCGATGGCCTGTAGGTGACGAATAGCCATTTGATCGACTTTTAACTTTAAAAAATCCATTTGGCGTTTGAGCATCATAAGACGTGATCTGTTGTTTGGATATACCGTTGATGTCTTGGATACCCTGCAAGCTCGGAGAAGAGGAATAGCAGCTACGTGCACCAATCAAACGTTTTGTTGCCTCCTCGTCCGATGAGGAGTCCTGAGCTTCGTTCGATTCCAACGATTT